>NC_133220.1:32007163-33334663 GCF_040436345.1 Pagrus major | reverse complement strand
CAGCCAGTGTAATCAAGTGTGTCACACCAGGCTGCCACTCCCTTCCCCTGACAGGCAGGCACACACAAGCCGGCACAACGCCGTCACACAACCTTTCTTCCATTTCAGCCTCACAGCTCTCCTTGGCAGAGGTGAAAACTACAGCAGGAGGGCAGGGGGACATGCAGGAAAGAGAAAGGCAGCCTTTATTGCAGATGCCAACATCAACAGCGCCCAGAGCCAGAGAGTAGACAGAGGTGCTGCCTGTCCTTCAATAGCCTTAGTGTGTGTTCTCCACCACAGAAAAAGGGACGGGTCAGGAGCTGGCAGAGGAGAGCCAGGAAGGCTGGGTGGTGCCTACTAGCCACACTAACAAGAACTAGATGATCCATGCTCCTCTGGAAACCTGTCAGTGTGAAAGAGAGGAGTTCTGCTTCCAATGCCTGTTTGGACATCTTTCTGGAATTAAAACTTTCAAGCTCCAATCAAGTAATGCATGGTTAAGACAGGCCCAGAGTCAGCTTGAGCCTCTGTACACTGAAGGTATGTTCATGTCTGTCATCCTGACTGTAATCTTCCTGTAGGTTGATTTGTTTTTTAACCTCCAGCATTTCTGGAGTCCTTCGTCTCAGCACGTTATTGCAAGACTGTGCTCTACAGAGCAATTGTTTTCTCTAAGTTGTAACACAGAATGACATTTAATTTTCTGTTTGTCTTATTTCCATTTCTTTTCATATATTCTCTGACATTCTGGGGACTATCCTGTTAGGCCTGAACCAGATGAGTTCATCTCTTCCCCTCGTGGTAGATAATAGATGACCCTTCTTCGCGTTTCAGACCTGTGCCTCACAGCAGATGATGTACAGCTGCTCCTCCTGAGCTCCCCTCTCCTTTCCCTTGCCAGAAAAAAATGCCCTTGAAAGCAGCAGGGGTGTCAGACGGATCCATAGCCTGTCATGGCCGCTCAGCTAGGATCTCAGGCTGCATAATTTAGCCCTGATGGTCCTGCTCAGAGACAGGACAGTGGAGGGTACTGCCCATCAGTCACTTTGGCAGCAGCACTGCCCAATCGGTGCCAGTGATGAGAAATAGATAGCAGGGAAGCAATGTGAAGAGAAGAGAAGGGGAGACTGGGGAGGTGGGGAGGACTTGTGGGGTTATGCAGCAAATCAAGCCTTTCTACATTACTCCTTACTTGCTCTGGTCAGTCCATCAGATTGGGCATATGTTGGTGGTGATTTCAGGCTTTTTGTCATCACAAAAAGTGAAAGTGAAAAGTGAAACAACTACTTCAGTACCTGTGTAAAACGTTTAATTCAGTATTGACTTGTTTCAACATTCTGTGGCTTCCCCAAATTAGTTTTGCAAACAGAAATGTAATTTCCCCTCTAGAGGGTGTAAATGTACAGACGGTAACAGCTACAAGAAGGAGGAAAAAGGTGGAACAGAGAAACACAGTTTCTGCAGAAATGTGTGGAATATTCAGGGAAAAGAAAACTTGGCAGGTCAAAGTTCCTCCATTCTGCCTTGAATGAAATCCCATTTCATCCAAATAGTTTGTTGCACCTGGTGCCAGGAAAAAACTATTTAATATGTAGACCAAAGACAGACACTCGTCCCATGTATTGAGTCAGGTTCGGGGAATTTGTGCAGCTGTTAATTGCTGCTCCAGATGCCCCAATAAGAAACCTTGGACTCTTTATGAAAAAAATATCCCCTGAAAACCTAAATATTGAAAAAAAGGTCAAAATGTTTTTTCTTGGAAATATGCACAAGTTGCAACAGTGCTGTCCAAATAGAAGGGAACCACCACCTCAGCCTGTCAATTAGTACTTTGTTACCAAATAGTTAAAATTGTGTGCCATGTTGGTTCAGTGAAGCAGAATTTTTAGTTGAAAGGGGGTAATCACACTAAGCCTGTTTGTGGCATCAAATAATTCACAATCCAATCACAATTCCAACCACAAAACGTAATTTACAAAACTGCTTCATTGTTTTTAGGATTGAGAACAAAATCTATGCAACATTGAAAATGACCACAAAGGTTTCCAAGATTGTTTTAGTATACGGAGGCAGATGTTGAAAGTTGATACAGAAGCTTCTTATGCCTGGAAAGTTTAGTGCAATAAAAGGACAGGAAAAGATTAACAGTGTGGACTCTCACAGTCAGATATTTTGACATTTAATAATAGCTAGTTTTAACACACAACACTACATTTCAGAGTAAGAATTCCAAATGAAACAAGATGTATAATGATGATAAGCACGTTATAGATCAGCTAACAATGAAGGTACTGGACTCAAAGGATTTAGTGGATTTGTTTTATACTGACCAATGCACCCAAAATCTGTAGCCTGGATGAGAGTAACCAAAACTCAGTCCACAAAATATGTCCACTTTGGTTTGATTAAAGGATAAATGATATGTGTGATTGCATAAAGCTGCTACAAGAAATGTTAATTTGTTGTTGATTCTGGGGCCCTGTGGACAAGGATCACTGTTTTGGTGCTGTAACACCAGCTTCTTTCCTCAGGCAATGAGACTCCTCAATTCATCCTCAGCACTCTGCCACAAAAAATAGCTTAAATTTTATAACTTGCATATGTCGGAATCTGACCCTGTGACAGGCATTAAGAATAACTATGTTTATAAGTTTTTAAGTATTCTATATAAACTATAAAGAAATAGCAAATCTTCTTGAAGATGGTCTCATTTGCTTATACATCATCAATATTAAATTTCATAACCAGTTTAAAGTTCCATGTAGTATGTTCAATATTAGTAAAATCCTGAATTTGTCAAAAAGCTGGCTTCATGCAAAGAACCAGAGAGGGAGTCAAAATTCTCCCACAGTGACCAAGTGGTGTTTTTGGTCTTCATGACACAAACTATGTGCTCCTCACTGGAGCAGTAACCTGTCCTTGTAGAGTTTAACATGCCTCATCTTTTCCACTCCCCTCTGTGTTTTGGTGCTTTGTCTTCTCCTCCATCACACATAGTCAGTGTCCAGCCATTCTCAGACACAGTCTGAGCACGCTCAGCCGGGCTGCTCTTCCTGGAATAGCAAAATGTTTATGAATACTAATGAAGCAGCAGCTTGTCCACCAGTGCCTCAGGTCTACGTCACTGTGAGCCTCATCTGTTTTCAGTGCAAACTAAACATGTCAGGATCTGCTGTGCGTCCTGTGTGAAGCGAAGGCACATCTCGACTGCACGTGATGTGGGTGATGAGTTGTTTGTGAATGTAAGCCTCTACTTTATTGAATGTTATCGTGTATTACTTAGTAGGCTAAAATCTGGGGGAGGGTTTTATCAACAAATCTCTGTTAGTTTGACTTCTGAGCTGGCCAATGATTCAGTGCCATGCTCTCTATCTGTGGAGGACATCTGAAAAATGCTTCCTGTCTTGAATCATCAGATAGCATCAGGGTAGCTCAGACTGTGTGCACAGCGTTCAGCCCTAAAAAAATAACAAACACTGAAGATGGGAATTGATGATAAAAGCTCAACCCTGAGCTGTGGCACAAATACAGAAAGTGAAACCATTCACCATTTGAGGATTTATGCCTGGGAATGACAGTGATTGATTTTTTTAGTCTGAGTCAGAGCTATACCCTATTTTGTCTAGCTGAGATTAAATCTGACTGGATTACTTCAAGGATAAATCTGGTTTATTACAGCCTTTTGTAGTCTATTTGGCAATCATTCCTGTCAGTTATAAAAAACATACTAGCAAATTGCTGAGATCTGGGAATACGGCAAAATCACTAAAAACAAGTCAGATGGGTTGAGTGGCTCTAGTAAAAGTTTGCAAGTTTAACTATTACAAGTACAAATTAAGTGGTAATTAATCCATTGTTAAGAGGATTTTTACAGCAGGGCTAAGATTGTGTAGTGACACCCCCCCAAACACACTGGGAGAGGCTCTTGTAGGAGGTACCCTGGCAGGTACCCACGTAGTGACTCTTTCAAAGGGCCGTAAATGTGCTTCTGTTATGGTCAATCTCCACCACACTCCCTGTCTGTCCAGTGTGACAGTAACTTCTCATGGCTGGATAGCTCGGACTGCCAGGCCACGGCCATGTACGTCGCTATCCCTGCTACACTGTTCAGTCACTGTCCCCTGTCCTCCCTCACTCCCTGTGTTGCCACACACTCTTCCATTCTCTGAAGGGTTGACTTACTCATTAAAAAGTCTTGAATTTGGCTTCATCAAAAAGGCATACAAGATATTTAAGTCTAGTTTTTATATGTTACTGCTGGCTGTGACATTATACACCTATTAACCTCCAAGTGTGATTGGTGCAACAGTGGATTCTGCAGGAGACAGATAAATCCTTTTGTGTGAAGTTTCAGTCAGCGCTGTCAGGTGTGTAGCTAGCGCTGTTTGCGACTACTAGCCAAGCAGAATCTGTTGTTTCATAATGGGAAAGGGTCGATTTTCGTGAAAACTGGCTGGGAATCAACTATTAGTAGCCCCACTGTTGGGTAAAGGCAGGTATAGATCACCTAGAACACCTCCACCGAACATTATTGACAAATTATTTACTTTTATTTATGTTGGAGCATTTTTCTGACATTGTTTCTGGTCTAAGGTAAAATCCATATACCGTATGTAAAACTTAATAATCTTTTTATATGAGCTTGATTAGTTATATTATAGAGAATTATGCTTATATACAGCTGGGAAGTTGTGACAATATTGGATTTTTGCTTATATTTTCTCACACATTTTGGCCGATTGCTGACACTACAGGTGTGTTCACTTTCACTTTTACCTTGTGGTTTAGATTATCTGGTTAAGCTGTCGACTTGTTTACTGTCTGGTTCTCAGACTGCTCATGTTTCGTGCTTTGTCAGACTTTATTGGAGCCAAGTTCCCAGATTTCAGCTATTACTTAAGTGATTACAATTATATTATACCCGATAGCATTGATGGACAAAACTATAAATAAAAGACCGAAGTCTGAAACTATCAGTCAAACCTTCCCCAGCTTGCTCAGTGTTTAGGTCTAACTACATTGCTGTGGCTTAATGGTGTTGGTTTGGTACCAGGCAGATCAGGAACAGGATGGAGGAAGAGTTACAGCAGGAGGATTAACAGAGATAAGCTGAATAACTGCGCTTTGGTCCGAGGGGCTACCACAGCACAGCATAAACACTGAACAGATTCATTGCCATATGGTCATCAACATAACATCAACTGTGTTTTCATCTGCCAGCTCCTGACTCTGCAGCTTGCTGGCTTTACAGTGTATTGTGTGTGTGTGTGTGTGTGTGTGTGTGTGTGTGTGTGTGTGTGTGTGTGTGTGTGTGTGTGTGTGTGTGTGTGTGTGTGTGTGTGTGTGTGTGTGTGTGTGTGTGTGCGCTTAATGGGTGCACAAATGTATAGACGCTTGCATGCGGTTGGTATTTGTCTTTCAGTAAGCAATGTGTTGTTTGTCATATATGTATTCCTCTCTTGCCAGGAGCAACATGCATGTGCATGATGGGAGCCAGTGTGGTTAGTTAAATTAATCCTCCCTCTTCCTACTCTCTCTCTCTCTGGTGCAGAGGCTTGAGGCTGGGAGGGCAGGGCCACCACCTCCCTCTGAAGGCCACACGTGGGTGGGTTCTGAGCTCAGGGATTACGGGGTTGAAGTGGAGCCAAACAGCTTTAGAGCGGACAGCCAGAGACACAGTCAGCCTGCAGGGCCGGACTTGGGCCACGCTCAGTTTTGGGTGTGGGTGATGCAGCTAGAGGCGGGCCAGAGCATAGGGGCAGTCACTGCCCAGATCTTTGTTTTTGTGTCAAAATGAACATATTCCCCAGTGTCTGTAAACAGGACATGGTGCTTACGCAGAAGATAATTATATACGTGCTGACATGTTGTTGGTGAAAACATGCTGCAGTCTTTGCTCCAAGTTGATGTAGGCTAATGGAAAACAGCATTTATGACTGCTGATGTTGTTTTAATAGCATGCCTGTTTATGTACATTCAGTTCTGGCTCATAATTAAGGTGAAGTGGATTGTAAAGAGAATCAGGTCAAATATAATCTCATTTTTCAGGCTACAACAAACACACTTTAAAACCAACCCTGAAAATGTAATTGCTGCCTGAATCCTGTTCACTGGCGGTCCTGCATCTCATGTATGGTTAAATTTAGGCTACTAAAACATTAGGGAATGACTTAGATCTTGGTTACACAATAAAAGCACACAAACTGTCTAGTACAAATTAGATTTTTTCAATATTCAACCACAACCACTCTCTTTACTTAACCTAAATGCAAACCTCTAAACTCTTTGTCATGCTTTAGTCACCACGAGTACATATGATGACTTTTCCTTATTAGTGGTATTACATTCTTCTCAAAATGTATTTGCTGTTACAAAGTAGTGTGTAAACATAATTTGTCGGAGACAGGGTTGCTCAAACAAAGCAAGGTTTAGGCTTTGTATGATTTTCATGATAACCAACCTACTTTTTGATATAATGTGGAATAGATTATTATGTGAATATGTGGGGTATATGATGTTTGGTGTCTAAGTTCGGACCTCATCACTCCCCACCCCCAACGAAGCACCAGGGTCAGCACAGCAGGGAATGGAGAGTGACGATACTAACCCTCCTCCTAAGGGAACGTTGATTGTGGATGAAGGGCTTTTGAGAGCAGCAGCAGTCTTTGCATCACAGATGGTCATAAGATAGTGAAAAATGCAGGAGGAATGAGTCCATAACCGAGAAAACGGTTAGCATTTTAGCACTTCTGGTTCCCTTGTCTCGAGGTCTATAGGTTTTTGAATGGGGTTTAGGTTAAATGCCTGAAATAAGGTATGTGCTTAACACAAGCTTAAGAGATGTGCATGTCTTGTTCTATGACATAAATATTCAGTTAATACCCCATGTTTGAATTATGAAGACTTAAATGTTTAGGACTTTTTGTCTTAAAATAGGTGGTTGCTATCAAGTGGCTGAATGAGACCTCAGAGTTTGCGAGGACATGAAACGTCATTACACCAAACACAGAGACTCATCTACTCATTAGTCCGTCTTTAAAGGTGGACTAACCCTAACCCCCTAACCCTTTTACTATAACTATTACAATAACTCTATCTTGACAACTTGTAGCTTGATCAATTTATAGTGAAGCATGTGAAGTATAGTGTAGTGGAAAGTTTAGAGATGGTGACATTGACGTCATGCAACTGTGATGTAGTTAGTTTGTAGCCATACACTAGCTTTATACTCCTGGCAGTTTCATTTATGCTTCATTTGTGAAGATTATCTTGCTGAACAAAATGTGTAAGTATCATAAACTTGTATTCACCACAGCGCTTATTTTCTACAATAATTAGAAATCTAGTTAAAAATTCCCATAGGCTTTTTGTTAAGGAAACCAGGGCAATGCTAACTTATGGGTTAACCTACAAAGATACGTTATCCCTTCAGCAATCCATACCGCTCAGAAGTACACTGAGTCCCAGGTGACAGAACCAACAGTCTAAAACCCAAAGATATTTAATTTACAATTATATGAGACAGACACAAGCAGCATGTCCTCACTTTTGAGAAGTTGAAGTAGTTTTGAGTGATGAATGATGTTTTAATGCTACAGCACAGATTAAAGATTGATTTCATCTCATCGTGTCCCATCGTCAGTGCAGATACAAAGTGTGATTTGTGCAATCTGGTGCTTTATTTGTCAGGGCTCCCTGTTGAAAATGTCTGTCCCCAATGCCTTTGTGTGCTGAATCTCAGATCCTTGGGTTTCTAATCATCACTGCTGTTGTTTTCAGCCGCAGCGGTAGCATCTGGGGAGGTGGACATGCAGACACATTTGTCTCCAGCTACCCCCCCTCACACTGACTGGTCAATTTACTTACCAAGCGGAGCAAAAAATGCAGTGTCTGTCAATGACTCTATTTTTGTCCCTGCTGGATGAGAACCAGCCTCATGCAATATGTGAAATGTATCAGCATTGTGGGAGTGGCATGTTGTCACCCCAAATGTAGAAGGAGGTGGAGAGGTGTGGACATTGTAGATGGAGATACAGGGCTGTGTAGGAGGAGAGGGGGATCTTATAGTTGGACCGGAGCTGTGACACTGCCCAGCCTCCTGAGGAGCTGCAACTGATGTAGGGATTAATACAAGGACGACAGTTCCTGCTGTTTCCACTTTGGAGTCTAGACGGAGCGTGACAGGTGTGTCTGTAATGCAAGCCCTTAAAAGAGCCATCCGGTGTTGAGTTGTCTGTCTGTAAACTCAGTGTGAAAGCACTTGGTCAGAGTTATTCAGCTACTCTAGAAGGACCAGCTGTTTTATGAATTCCTCAATGGCTTCCTAAGTGCGATAGATAGATATTAACACATGAGGAAGCCCATAACAGCCATGGCAGTGACATGGATACAAGTAATCTGACTATATTGAAAGAAAGGCCATACTCAACTAAAACTGACACGTCAAGATCTTATCAATCTCACTTAAATTGAGGTCATATTGAGAGTGCGGTGTTTAGTTATTCCTGTCATGTACAGCCCAGTCTGCTTTCCTCAGTGACATTCTGCACACGCACCTTAAAGGTCAGGAGGGAAACTGATGCAACCTGATAGTTAGCAGTGGTGGAATAATAAAACTTGTTTTTTTTTTTCTAATTATGGTACACAGTTGTTACATATAACACACTAAGTAATTATGTTAATGTTATAGTCTGTATGTAAGTCTTTTCCCCCGAAAAACCATAAATACCAGCGAGGACCCAACATCCTCCATTTTTATCTATACAAGTGATTCCCAGCTGGGTGTACCTGTACCCAGGGGGCACTCCTGCAGTTTATTGGGGGTTGGAAGTGGAAAGATTATGTAGTGGCTCAACCAGTTTGAATAATTTTAAAAGCATTAACAAATTACAATTCTCACTACATGATTATCGTGGCCAAAAGAATTAATGCTAATGTTCATCTTTTTACAGGTAGAGTGTCTCGCTCTCATCTGTCATCTCTTCCGATATGATTATGTGCAGCAGTTGAATCCACACACTGTTGTAGTAGCTAGCTTGCTAGTTACCTGATCTTCTTCTTCGTAATTTGTTGCTGTTTTATGGCTGGTGGCAACCAATGTAAAGGTGCATTACAACCACCTACTATTGCAAAGCGAAAAACGGAAAGAAATGGAAATGATTTAAGAGGTGCTGGATTATTTACACAATATTATGTGTACAATACATGATATCAATATTTCATTTTTAAATATCACATTTATCGACGTTACCGGTTACATGAGAACTTGCTTATTAGTGAGCTTCAGAGGTGTGTAGTTTTTTTGTTTTTTGGACACAACCAGAGAGCTATGTTTCCAGTCTTAATGCTAAGCTACACTAATCGCCTCCAGGCTCCAGCTCCATACTTAATGCACAGTGATATCAATCTTTTCATGTAACACTCTGCAAGAAAGAAAATAAGCACATTATATTGACCAAAATATTGACCTAGTCGCTAAATATAAAGAATTTCATACTGCTCCTAAGATATTACATGAGCTTACAAAAAGCTCATAGAAAAACTTAAGGTCACTGGGTAAGATGTTGTTTTGAGCCATGTTGACATCTTACTTTGGCTTGATTGTGGTTTCTTCAGTGGTGGAATGCAATGACCAGTTCTCTTCAGGACTCTTTTAATTTTAGACAAATAGATGCATATACCATCAGAATTATTTGAAATATGCTTTCACAACATTTATTTACTTGGTGAGGTATGGAGGTGACCCCTGAGCAGACTGACACTTAATGTGTCAAGTGCCCAACCCATTGGCAGTTGTGAAATTTAAGTGAGGTGGTACACCAATCAAAGGGTCCTGGGAGAGCTGGAGAGAAGAAGGTAGTTTTTCCCTTTTTTAGTATGAATACTGGACCTCATTATCATCCTCTCACAAAATCTCAGTCATTGCAGTTCAAACAGTTTTCCACTGGCTAACCTCTCCTTGCCCTTTTGGAGCCACTAAAGCTGCCCATATTAACTTTGATTTGATCACTGTAAAGGGACAGTCAAAGGTGAGTCCATGAATCATTTAAAATTTGTCACAGTGCCAAGGTATGTTGACAAGTTCCTCCCCCTTTAGTATATGGTACAGATTCAGACTAGTCTGTGAGGTAAAAATACACCACTTCACTCCTAACGACTTTACAGTCTTGCCCCTCACTGTCAAGATAGAGATGAGAGGGACAAAAATAACCCAAGGTCTGATCAAAGGCAGCTGTCTTAAAACTCCCTGTCTGCAATCAAACAGATGTAGGTGTTAACTGCTGCAGCTTTATCTTAAGCTTCACGGCCATGATTAATGCTAAAGGGAACCAACTGGATTATATAGTGCAGGGCTGGACTCAATGTTTAAATTAGCCTCTACTGTAACCTAAACTTGCATGTGACTGGGCCACGAATCAAGACTTAGTATCAGTTTCAGGTCTTACTTTATTTATTTTTTTATTCAGCTTTTGGCCATAAAGGATCAGATTTCCTGAGCATTGTCCAGAGTTGAATATCCAGAAAGGAGGGTCAGAGAGTTTTTTTCCCATATTTGTCCTCTGGGAGATCATCTTAACTCCTGTTTTAATGAACTGTAATGAACACAACATTATCAGTATCTCTCTCTGCTGAACTTTATATGAACCTTTACCATATAGGAAACATTTAGCTTTTTTTTACGCTCTATAATGGCCCAAAGGAGATGCATTCTGCTCTGTCTCCCTCTTCACTCTTATTTATTATTATAGCATGTAGGCTAACGGAGTCTTGTTGACTCGGAGGCAACAGAGAATGTGTTTTGTATGATCAGATGATCTTCCCTGTGACACCTCCAGGATGACAGGAATATTCAAATGTGTTCAGTATGTCATGACAACTAAACCAGGGGCTGACTACAACGAAGTCTTCTCATGCTCTCTCTCCACAGCGATGTGTCAGCACATGTTACAATCACTGTCCTGCTGCTCAGCGTGAGACCAAAGAAAAACATGATGTGTTAATATCTGAAAGGACGCAGTAAACTCTGTTTACGGTGGACGCATAGTATTTTTTCCTCAATAACACCACATTGTGAACACCAAACCTGAAGTCAGCAGGAGGAGCGCTAGTTAGCTGCAGCAGGTTGGCAGCAGAGTCCTGTAGTGTGTTTGGCTAATGGAGCTAAAAGCTAACGGAGCTAAACACACGGCAGAACCAGGAGTTTCTGTTCAGAGGAACACAAAATGTTACACAGTGAACCGCAGTTTAATGTGACAACACAACAACGGAGTGTCTGATTTAGTCAGTGATATCAGTGAAGTGTCTGCACAGTGTCCAAAGGGTACTAAAAGACAACACGGCAGAGCAGCTTCATTCCTCAGGCTGTGAGACTCCTGAACTCATACTCAACACTCCACCATGAAGGGTTACCTCTGCCAAGAAGGTTATGTTTTCACCCTCATCTGTATCTTTGTTGGTTAGTTGGTTGGTCGGATTGTCAGCAGGATTACACAAAAACTTCTGAACGGATTTCCATGAAAACTGAATGGAGGATGGCTCTCACAGCCCGGAATAGACCCCATTAACTTTTGGTGTGGATCCCGATAAAGGACTTAACATTGCGAGAAAAGGCGTTTTTTGGACAAGGTGTTTTTTGTGAAATAACGCATGAATCTTGATCTTGAATCTTGAATCAGGTGAATTGTGGTTGCTGGTGTCTATGAATGAGTACAAAAGGCGACTGTTGGGCCATGGTGGTGGTATGCACTATACTGATTGCCATCCTAGATTACTTTTGTGACTTGTTATTCATTATTTAGTCTATGTAGTTTTTGTTTTTTTGTTTGTGTGCTGCTTAAAAGAATTACAACACAAATTTCATAAAATCTTTGTTATCTCAGTACTTTCCACTGCAGGGTTGCCTTGGTTCGATAACATCTTTGGTCCACTTGATACATGCCCGTTGTTTGGGTAATGATGTCATTATGCGGAAATGGATAGGCCCTCACTGCTCACGTCTTGAGCGTAGGCGGGGGTATAGGACTGGGGGAAATCACTCTAACCATCAGCACAGAGATGGGAGGGACTGTGAGTCAAACATTCCCTGTTAACTTGTTTGTTTAAAGGATAGCTCGGCAGGGTCGCCTGGCCAAGCAGCTGCTGCTTGTTCTGCATTGTCTGTTAGACGACTGTGGTAGTGATACATTTTAAGCACTCTTTTTAGGCCTTTGATCAGCAGCTGTGAAGTAGGGATTATCCAACAATGTATATGTCTTCCATATGAAGCTGAAAGTTGTACTGATGTAAAGCTCACATTACTACAGACATACCTCCACAGTGACACCATCTAAAATGGCACAGTAAATCCAGGGGTTTCCCCACTCTTCGTCTTTCATCCAGATTCTCTAGCTATTAATAAAGCCCGTCTGATGCTATCACCATCAGAGCTTGCCCAATCTCCCTTCCATTTTTACATCTTACTTGTTGCCCCTTCCTGTTTAAGACCCTCCTCATCTGTGGGGCACCAGTGCTCCCGCTGCCACACGACCCAGTTTCCTCTGGAGGAATTCCCTCCCTCTTCCTGCAGGCGCCCCTCCTCGTAAAGGCTCTGGAGGAAGGCCAGAGTTAGAGAGGTGTCCGAGACTGAAGCTGTGCGGTTAGGCTTCCAAAGCTACATTTAACCCAGAGATGGACTAATCGGGAGCAGGGTGGTTATGGGTCTGGTGTAGGGACTGACATAGAGACTACATAATGTGGTGTCTGCAGTGTGCCTCTGACAGGAGTCAGTCCTTGCTGGAGCTGGAATCAGACAGCTGGTAAGCCTAACCTTGAGCGTGCAGTGTGTTGAAGTCGATACGTTTAATAGTTGCTTGACATGTACTTACTCTCTGATTTGGCTCTGAATTTGTCTCGTGATGCAGGTTGTACATTTCACTAATGGCCTCTCTTTTATTCAGGGACTGCTGCCAGACTCCACTGAGATCAATTTAGAAAGCATTTATTAAAGTCCGACAGAATTGCTGTTACTCCTTATTGGACGAATTGCCTTTAATGTAGTAGATTTTGTGCCAGACTAGAGCATCTGATGAAATTCACAAGGTGCACACTTTGTGCAAGTAAGGTGTGCTTCATTTGTGATGCAGCAAAGGTCTCTGCTTCATTAATGAGCCAATTGTTGATTTTCCTGCTGTGTGCCAAGCAGGTGAATGCAGCTGAATCATATTTCACTGTTCTTCATCAAATGTCCTCTAACTAATATTTAATCAACTTAAACTGATTCTAAGAGTTACTCACTTGCAGCAACGTCAGTGCGAGCACACAGAAAAGTCGAGGAAAACCAGATGGGGCAGGTTGTGTGTGTGAGTGACAGGTCTGAGTAATTAATTCATCACTGTGGAGTGACACAGTGAGAAGAGGCTGCACTTGAAGAAGCCACTCAGCGGCACAATGAGGGCATCTCTAGGGGAGGTGTTTACACCAGAGCTGTCCTCACATCACCTGCCACCCTGCTGGATCCATCCATCCATTCTATACACACGTCATTAAAATTCATCAGCTGGCAATATATTCACTGTCATGGGTTGCTGCTGTATTGTGACGGGTTTTGAATTTAACACCTACCTGATTCAAGAGGGAAGTTGAGGTGCATGTTGATGTGGGTGTAATCTGTATTAAAAAAATGCTGACTTTTTAAAACCATACCTGGCATCTTTGTCTAATGGTAACCTTAAAAATGGCACAGAGAGGTGACTGTTTGGAAGTTCATTATCCTGTCACATGGAATTCTCCACAGCTTATGAAAACAGATGTATCATGTCCTCTGTGGCAAATGTGATGCCAGATTTTTTTTAAGCTTAATGTGTAAATGGAAGTCCAACCACAGATACCGACAGAGTAGCTTTTTATATTTCAGTATTGTATTTTATACATTGTTTTCACTGCAACAACACATGGATGCATCCTATGATTCTGTCCTACCATGTCCTGCTTTAATTATAATAGTATAGTATATGATTTAGTGTAGACGTCAGACTAGACGTCAGTTTGAGAGGGTGACGGTTTGCCTTGCCTGAGCGTGAAAAGTTCACGTGTATGGAGATTCAGCCCAGCGAAGGCTATAATGTCGGGAACAACGGACAAACCTACAATTAACAGCCAAAACGTCCATGTTTGGAGGAGGATTATTCATAAGCAGTTTATTCATAAGGTTATCACCCAAGCAACTAGGGTTTGAGTCCTGTGTGAGGTCAGTACTCAGTGGTGGTTGTTTCCAGGAAGTAGTTATTTTAAGTGAAAGCTTGATCATTTCCCTAACCTTACCAAGTAGTTTTTGTGCCTTTATTTTGAAAGTGTAAGCTGATGTTACATGTTTGTTATTGCTAACTTGACCACGATACTGTGTTGTTTTCATGGATAGGCAAGGCCAAATGTGATGGTGACACAGTGGACCGTGGGTCAATTACAGGGTTTGGCGTGGGTTGAATTAAAGTAATTTAGCATAAATTTTAATGAGGCTGGATAAATGCTTGGCACAGACTGTAGAAGTCTCTCAGTTAGTTGATGGGTCTGACCATTCCTCTCCCCCTGTCTAAGTAAATTGGATCAGTAATGCTTTGACTGCTGGGGTGACTCCCGACTGCTGCTGGAAGAAGAGTAGCTTCGTACATATTGAAACTGAAAAACTGATTGAAATTATTTGTATATTTTACAAGGAATGGTTGTCCTCGACCAACTGTCCTTGTTTTGGTGAAACTGGTTGTCTCTGTTGTTGTTGTTTTTAAACACATTGCATGGTGGTTGATTGTGTAACTAACAGAAGAACATCTTGCTCAGTAACTCTAATGCAACAAAACCAGCTATGTGAGGACATAAACATGCATTGGGTGCTGTCACGCTTTCAGTCTACAGTAAATTCTGAAAGGGATCTGTCTACTCTTGCTTCGAGCTGAGTGCCACACTTTGCACAAGCATGCAAAGCCTCTCTTCCATCTAAACAAATGGATATTTCCAATTAGACATCCTCTGCTGGAGCAGACGTATTACAGCCCGCCCTTCAGTCTAATTAAAGGACTCTCTCTGATTAGATTTGTTCCTTTTAGAATTAAAAATGTGTTGAGGATGCATGGGGAGGAGAATGAAGATGCAGAGAGGGTTTTTATAATGAGCATCGAGTGTCCAGCTCGGAGGGAGAAGACATTTTTTCTAATGAGAGATCTTATCCCATGACTGAAGACCTTCAGCCTACCTCACAGTGACGTGGCTTAAAGAAACAGTTCATCCAAAAATGAAAATTCAGTCATTATCTTTTCGTAGTCCACAAAACATTTCAGGGGCTTCACAGGAAAGCAGCATTGCAGCATTCTCCTAAACAACGGAAGTTGTGTGTAATGTATATAAGTGTATGTATATATATGTATGTGTGTGTATATACTGTATATACAGTATATATACATATAACATGCTGTATGTGTACATATATATACTGTGTATATATATACATACAGTATATACAGTATATATAAATATATATACTGTATGTATATATACAATTTAAGAAGACTAAGAGTAGTATTATTACGTGTATATATATACATATATGTATATATATACTGTATATATATATATATATACTGTATATATATATATACTGTATATATACAGTAAAGCTTTGTATGGAGCCATTTTTGGTTCTGTTTGCTAACAGTGCTAGCAACCTAGGTACCTGTAGCTACACTTTACGCTAACACAAGACAAGCTGAATGGAGCTATTTTATGTTTTGTTGTTTGTTCAGTATTCTTTTTACTTTTTGAATAAAGTCCCATCTTCTTCAGTTGTTTAGGAGAATGCTGCAAAATGAGATGTTTTGTTTAATGAATATTTGTTGCCTCTATAGACCATTTTCTGATCTGCCACTGTTACAGTTAAGATAATGTTACTTTTGGTAAAGATCACAGGAGAGTAAAACAAGAATGTTGGCTTTGTTATGTTGAGCACTGAGCTGGAATCAGGATGTTCATATAAAGACTGCAAACAGTTAACCTAGCTCTCTCCAAAGTTAAAACATCTGCCTACCAAAACCTTGAACGTTCACTAATTAAAACGTTATCTCTCCTCTGTTTAATTTGTACACAAACACAGTGTTTAAACTAAGCTGTAAAAACTTGTTTTGGTTGGGGCTTTATGTGCTTGATCTGTGTTGTTGCTAACAGCAGCAAACAGCTAAGCAGCTGAGCTAATAGCCTCCTGTTTGTAGCTCCATACTTAACACTTGCGCAGTGTTGACCTTCTCATTGTATTCTTCAAAAGAATGCAGATAAGCATATTTCTCAAAATGTTGAGCTATCCCATAAAAAGCTTTTTAATGTCGTGCTAGTTCCAGCTGTCCTCCTCAGAGACATTCACATGTCTACAAGAGGTACTTTGATTGTTTAAGGTATTTTTACCATGAAAAAGCTGTTGTTTTCTTGTAAGGACAGTCTGCTGAAAGGGCAGGCTGTGGTACTGGCGGCCACTAGAGTAATGCAGTTCCCACTTAAATGTCCAGTGATATCTAAAATATATCACTTGTCACAGGCAATACTGTACTGAGCTGTGTGTGTATAGCCTAAGTTATCACTTCAACATGGTTTTCAGATTGTTTCATTTGAATAACTGATAGAGGCCTGAGAAGTTAAAACTATCCAGTAGCTACTTCTCAATTCAGTCAAGCTGGTTTTATTTATATAGCCCAAAATAACTAAATTGACTTAGAAAACTAATCTCTACAACATATAAAATACTCATGTAACTACCTGCAGATAAGTCAGGGGAAAAGGATGCTAAATTGAAGACCCCAAACACTGGTATAGATTATGCCAGCAAGGTCCTCCACATTCACCAAAAAAAGTAAAATGACATGTGGCATCTGTATTTTCTATTGCTCACTGGAATCAACTGTGCATGAATGATATAGATTGTATATGAGCATGTTTAAATGTCACCCTCGAGCATTCTGTTTGCACAGGCTAATGAAAGACGTTATTTTTCACTACTCATTTCACCTTGCATGTACCACATCTTTACTGCTCTGAGCCCCCTCCGGACATCAAATCTCTTTCCTGTTAAAGCTATCATTCTAGCCTTTATTATCTAACCTTGACACATTCTCCCACAGAGAGCGAGGAATTTGACAAGGTTATGAAGTGATAGATGCCTCTAGATGGGCTTCCTTGTTCTGAGCCTCTCCACTTCATCCATCAGCTTATGACGAATAGAATGAAACTTTATTGATCGTCTTTTGAAAAAGGTTGCTTTAAGGTA
This sequence comes from Pagrus major, assembly GCF_040436345.1. NCBI lineage: Eukaryota > Metazoa > Chordata > Actinopteri > Spariformes > Sparidae > Pagrus > Pagrus major. Next base: position 33,317,403 of record NC_133220.1, on the reverse strand, counting down.
TTAAAAAGCTCACATTTCCACCATAGATTGTAACTGGCAAGGTGAAGTTCAGGAAATCAGGTGTAATTTTTTCAAAGTCTGGTCCAATAACTACATAATAGTGTTACCTGGCTTTGGTTGATGAATTGGAGACATTTCTCTCTCAGACTGATCGACTGTGCCGTTCATACAAGGTCAGATGGTACATTTGCAGCAGGCCTGTACCCTGTAACATGAATTTATTGTTTTCTGCTTTCTGATAGTGGCATTGTAAGATAATATTCTGTGCAAGTAATCAAAGAAGGAAGTGTAGTATGTTTTATTCACACTCACCTTACAAGCCACCTGCCAGTGAAACTTTGGTGCCCACTTCTAGAGCTAGACGTTGAATGAATACAAGTCTATGGAGTTGCATGTTGTAGAATTAACTTTATCAGTTTGTTATAGTGTTCACAGCTGTCACTAGGATGTTATCACTTTTATTGTGTTCTCAAAATGTGTGTCTTAAGTGGACATGTATTCACTTAGGCTGCATTCAGTAGCCTTCCCTGTTCTCACATCAACAGCCCCTCTCTGCTGAGCTGGCTTCTAATGCATTCAGCTAAAATATGTAACATTCTTTTTAGTCTTGTATTGGCATCAAGTTCTGCCTCTGTATAAAGAAAAAGGCTAAACTTCTCTGGAGTGGCACAGCTTGTTATTTCACTCAATCAAGAGGAATTCATATAATGTGTCTGTTTTTTCTTCTGGTAAAACCCGCCTTGATTCCTCAAAGTAAGAGTTATTGAGCTGTGTTCAAGCTTCAAAACTCAGTGCATTTAGCCCTCTCAGGTAATCAAAACAGTCTGAGAGGTGTGGAGGAAGTGAACAGATCTGAGGTTGACATTTAGCCATAGCCTGGTGTGGTACCACCGGGGTTTATCCAATCTGTACAGGCTGATGTTGGTCCTTATTGATCTTAATATTAAAGGCACTGCTTCACATGCCTCTATCACTCTCAACATTGTGTCGCTTTGTTTGAAGATTGAAAGAGTGAGCTGCTGATAATGTCATATGGATTTCAGTGATTGTTCTTTGGTATTCATGATTTATTCAAAGGCATTGAATTTCTTCTAATCAAGATCCAGTGGAATAGACGTATAGCTTCTGAGAATGACTTAAGGTAGTTTCTGCATTGTAAAGTGTAAAGAGAGAGGCAGCACTCAGACTGCGGCTATAAATTCTCTCACTCGTATTTGTACCCTGCCAGCAGTATCAAAGTTCACTTTTTCTATGTATCACGTGCCTCTAGCTGAAACACAAAGCAGTGCATGCCCTCATGAAAATGACTCAGCAAACTAACCTAGCCTGCCCTGTGTGTTGTGTTGCAGTGTGGAAGGTGATGCTCCAGGCAGCGAGGTGGGCGCCTCTGTGGACCCCAGCAGCGGCTACAGTTGCATCCCAGTGACCCACAGCGGGGGGCTCGGCCCCGATCACCTGGACAGTCAGCTCTACGGACACATCTTCCTGCCCAGCCACCCGCGGCCCCGCCGACCCAAGCTTCAGCATTCCCAGTCTATTCTCCGCAAGCAGGCAGAGGAGGAGGCTATCAAGCGCTCCCGCTCTCTGTCTGAGAGCTATGAGCTCTCATCAGACCTACAGGACAAGCAGGTGAGGGGGGGGGGTACACAAAGACATCGACAACTTTCATCTGGAAACAACACAGGGATGGGCTATATTTCTGAAACAATGACACTATTAATTAACTAAGAACAATAAATATTGTATTTTATCATGATATAGAAAATGTATGAAAATATCACATGCAAAATAATGAAAATGATCTTATGCATTATTTCAGACAAAAGAAAAAAAACGTAATACCTTTGGAATTGATTTTTATTTGCTTGAAATCATTTAGTTGAATTGTGATGGATACATTTTATCATGTATTGCCCTTGGTGACAAATCCACCAAAGAATTATCACCCAACTTTGCAGTTTCTCAGCACACGAGTGCTTTAGCTTCGTTTAGCTTATTGCTTTGGTTTTTAAGCTTTACTGTTTTGGTTCGTGGCCTCATCTCATTTACAAAAGGATTAATTGGACATTTTTTAGGTCACCTGAAAAACAACTCTGAATAAATCCTAATGTTGCTGTGTGTCTGCTGGATGTGTAAATTTGCAACTATTTAGCATGTTGGCCGTAACAACTCTGTAAGGTTATAATTGTTTTGTCTATAGCTGCCCCCAAATGGCAAAATAATTCACTTATTTGGCTTTGATTTGAACGACAAACTATGATAATTTCCCTACAACACAATGCCACTGAAAGTTGATTGAGGATCATATTGAAGTATGAACCTGCCTAATCTAATACAACCTCCATTGAGCATATCTGAGATCATCAGCTGTAAGGCAACAGTCAGTGACTTTCTCCCGCTCACTTAGGTTTCATACTTTATATGGTTTGGTAACTGGTTCTATCTAATGGCAAGGAGTCACATTCAAAACCGCACACAATTAATTAGTTCCTACCATACTGCATACTCGACCTGCATTGACAGACCAAAATGGATCCACAAAATCTAGTAATAAATAAATGCAAAAGGAGCAACTCGAAACCAAGATATCACAGTACAAATAGAAATTGTTTGAGCTACATCCTGTTGTGTGCTTCTGTGAAATGAACTGTGCAATACATTTTAACAATATTTCACTGCTATTGCTGTAAATCCATCAAAGAGATTCAAACCTAATGTACTGTATGTACAAAACCACCACATCATGAGTAGCAGCAGAAGAAGAGGAAGTAGGAGTAACCATATATTGTCATACCAGTAAGCATGTCATTTCCAAAGTTATATATTTGTTTCACATAGAAGCTGCAATGTAGCGGTCCCCACGGTCCAATATTTTGGACCGGATCCAAAAAGGACTCATAGACATTTGGACCTAATCCAAATATATCTGAGAGTAATTAGAGTTATTCTAAAATGTGGTCAACCCAAACAGACTCAAAGAGGAGAGAGAGGCTAAACCTATCAATGAAAGTTGAAATCATTACATGCCAGTTAGAGCTAATAATGAGTCCTCTTGTGATTTATCATATGATTTATTTATATATTACACATATTGAAACACAGACCTGAGACCCACAGCAATAAAAATGGGACCCTATACAAACCAAGTGGATGCATGAAGACCTCTACTGCAAAGTCACACATACCTGCTGGATAATATCATAACAGGTCAAAATGTAACAAATTGCCCTTCTGAATTATTTATTAGAAATGTATGATGATGTACCCCCAATGTACTAAATTTTAAATAAAAAGTCAACATCTTAGATTATCTGAAGGTTATTACATTACCTGTTACTATAAGCTGATGTCTCTCTGAAGCGTCATATAGTGGTCAAATAAAAGTGATGTCATGGTTGTCTGGTGTGGTCTTGTGTCTAGTTGGGAAGGACACTGGTCCTCTTGTTAAACACTGTAGCTTGTTGGAGTTTCACTCACTGTCATGGTCCTTGTTCCTTGTGGCAAGACCACTGGCCTCCTTTTCCCTCACAGGACACAGGGAAATATGATTAGTGTCAATCTACTTCCTCCATAGGAGGAAAACTAGGTCAATGCGCAAAACGCACAGGGCTAAGAGAGGGGAGTAAAACTAAAACTGCTCTGGACACCATCCTAGAGGTACATGTCTTTAGTATAAAGATCTATTTCTCAGTCATTTCATGTAAGTGTACTTTATGTTATACACCTGACTGATTCCATTCAAGCATAGTCATTTTCATCCCTCTTTTAATGAAAGAGATTTAAACGCTGAAGCATCCACTAGTAATCAATCACAATTTCAGCACATCTTTTACTACATTTTAATTTGTGGTCTCTTTATCGTCATCCAGCATCACTGCAGTCCCCAGCTATAATCATGTTTCTCCACCAAGTCTTGTTTGTGGAAGTTCCTCCAAGAGCAATTCTTCATCATTATTTGGGCCATTACAAGTTTATCAGTCAAGCTGTACTTCCATCACAATTCAACATTATCCATCTTCCCGGGGGTCTATTGGAGTCTAATAAAGCCTGAATTCCAGCCATTTTTGAATGCCATCGCCACTATTCTTCAGTTTCTCAAGCCATGACAAAAGCAGATAAGAAAGCAGCATCATTCTTCAGTCTGTCTAATCCATGTTTCCAATGTAATAGTTTAACTAAAATTTTTGTTCAACAGTAGATTTTCTAGACGGAGTTCTTTCAAGTGATACACCAAATAAAATCTACTATGATTGCTTGGAATATAATGAGAAATGGAGAAATGGAGAAGTTAAATCCACTTCCAGTTTCAATTTATGTTTTCTGCCATTATGTTGCCTTTCTAAATATTTGGAGCAAACTACAAACTTTTAACAGCCAGTTTGACAAAATAATCTCAAATCAAGGTCCATTTACTCAATGTTTTTTTCTATTCTGCTCAGTCATTATCCATAAGTTACGCGATGAACTAAATGAGCCATCTCCATGACAACTTAGCAAACACAATGTGCTGATGAAGACTAGGAGTGGAAATCACAGAGTACCTCACAATATGATACGATTCACAATATGTTGCCCACGATAATGATACTACAGTATAACGATACAGCAATTCAGTGGTGGCCTAAGGGTTAGAGAAACAAGCTTGTGACTGGAGGGTTGCTGGTTCAAACCCCCAAACCCTACAGAATAAATCTGGGTGGGGAAAGTGAACGGCAGCGTTTGCTCCATCCTCATCCCCACTGAGGTGCCCTTGAGCAAAACCCCTAACCCTGGCTGCTCCAGTGTATCGATAATAGTATCTCAAGAGGAAGAATAGCGATATATTGCTGTACCGATATTTGGTCCCACCCCTAATAAAGACAGCGATGTGGTTAAAAGTTCTGGAAAATCAAGGACTTGGACCTTAAAATTTTGAAGATTTTGTCAAACAGCCTTTTCCAGGGTCAGTAATGAAATTTCACGCAGCTTTGGTCTGATAAAATCCAAATTACAGTACCTTTCAGGGTACTGCATTCATCATACCCGTTCTCACCTTAGGATCACTATCACCAGTTGTCCCATTACAGATAAAATTTGCAAGGTTAGATTGTCAAGAGACTGTAGCTAAGGAAAAAATGCATTTTTGACACCAACATTCCTTCTCTCCCTGCAGGTGGAGATGCTAGAGCGCAAATATGGTGGGCGTTTCATAACCCGGCATGCAGCCCGCACCATCCAGACAGCCTTCCGCCAATACCAGATGAACAAGAACTTTGAGCGTCTTAGAAGTTCTATGTCTGAGAACCGTATGTCCAGACGGATCGTCCTATCCAATATGAGAATGCAGTTTTCCTTTGAAGGGCCTGAAAAAGTCCACAGCTCCTATTTCGAGGGAAAGCAGGTCTCGCTAACAGATGATGGCACCAAGATTGGTGCACTGGTGCAGTCAGAGCATAGTGGGGAAATGGGCATGCAGGCCAAGACTCCCACGACACAGAGTGACTTCACAGACGCTATAACAGAACTTGAAGATGCCTTCTCTAGGCAGGTCAAATCTCTAGCTGAGTCCATAGACGATGCTCTAAACTGTCGCAGTCTACATGGTGACGACAACCAGTCGGAGCCAGGGAGAGGCCACCAGGATATGGACAGGGAGCTCAGCTGCCAGGTTAAACCCTCCCACAGTGCTTCAGAACACCGCAAACTGGACGAGATGACGGCGTCTTACAGTGACGTCACCCTTTACATCGATGAAGAAGAACTGTCACCGCCACTGCCCCTGTCTCAATCTGTCGACCGGCCCTCCAGCACAGAATCGGACTTGCGTCAGCGTTCCCTCAACTCTTCCCAGGACTACTGGTCACTGGCTCATAAGGATGAGAAAGGGGACACAGACACCAGTTGCCGCAGTACACCATCTCTGGAGTGTCAAGAGCAGCGCTTGCGGGTAGACCATCTACCTTTACTTACCATTGAGCCTCCAAGCGACAGCTCGGTGGAGCTGAGTGATCGTTCTGACCGCAGCTCTTTGAAGAGACAGAACGCCTATGATCGGACCCTCAGCAACCAGCAGAGCAGCCCCAAACACATTGGCCACAGCCTTCCACCCAGAGGGCCTTCCAGAGAAGAGGATGCCACCCGCCATCGGCCAAGACAACTGGAGGCCCATCTGGCCATCAATGGCACTGCAAACCGGCAGAGCAAGTCAGAGTCTGATTTCTCTGACGGTGACAATGACAGCATCAACAGCACATCCAACTCCAATGACACCATCAACTGCAGCTCAGAGTCCTCGTCCAGGGACAGCCTGAGGGAGCAGACGCTCAGCAAGCAGACGTACCACAAAGAGACACGCAACAGCTGGGACTCGCCTGCATTCAGCAATGACATCATCCGCAAGAGGCACTACCGCATTGGCCTAAACCTCTTCAACAAGTATGTAAACACATCTACATGACATCCATTAACAAACTGCTCGCACAGAACCAGACACAATCTGATACACATAACACACCCAGTGAGGGAGAGGTCATGTAAATTAGATCCAGTCCATGACTTATGATTTAGAGAATATTTTTGTAAAGGAACCAACATGAAACTGATGCAATAGCTATGCAGGAATGTTGAATAAAACAAAAGCACTGTCTGTTCTACTTCAGGTGCAAACGAGTCTGGGAATCAACCTGCTGCGCAGAGTGATTCATCTGACTCTGTGTGATTCCATTTAATCATAGATGATTGTGGATTTGGTTTCTTTCAGACCCGGCCATTAAGTTCTTTTTAATCATTTGTGATTGGCACCACAGAGAAACGTAGCTCCCTCCTCCCAACTCTCGGCCCTCATCCCTTCCCACCTCCCTCCTTGCCTCTCTAAATCCTGTCCCTCATCTGACACACATTTGGCAAGGGACAGAAGTGCAGTGGGATAATCACAGATTTGGATTGTGTCCTCACTCCTTCCTTGTTTGTCTCTCCGTCTCACTCTCTCTCTACCTTCTCCTGTGTCTCCAGGAAACCAGAAAAAGGCATCCAGTATCTGATTGAGCGGAACTTTGTTCCAGACACTCCAGTGGGTGTGGCCCACTTCCTGCTGCAGAGGAAAGGCTTGAGTAGACAGATGATTGGCGAGTTCCTGGGTAACAGACAGAAGCAGTTCAACCGTGATGTCCTTGAGTGAGTTTGCAGCGAGTAATGTCTGTGTAATCATTGCTTCATTTTAATGTGCAGATGGATCATTTTGTCACAACCCCTAAAATCATGCAGATTCTCCAAAACAGGCTTTTGATTTCACTTTCCAACTTGCCATTTTATTTTATCTTCCTTCCAGGAACATAAATCATCATTTAGTTGCCAATAGGGTTGCCAGTTTGCAATCTTCACTCATTCAAACAGTCTTTGGAGTTTCTGAGTACCACATAATGACTCAAGTTACATCCAGGAAATAAACAGAAATAGAATCCACTCAGGAAATTGCTGTGATGCTCAGATAAACATACAGACCCCATTTATATTCCTTAGTCATTTTAATAGGGAAGGGAAGATTGTAAAGATCTTGTATTTTCCAGTCGTGATTCTTTGCATCATTCAAATAGTGCCTCTACTCTATACTTTAGGCTGGATTGACTTATCTGAAACTCACTTGAAGCACACCAGCTCTATCAGAGCCCATTGAGATTCAGTGGAGGATAAGGCCAGGAAAGGTCCGTAGGTGTCAGTTTGACAGGCATATCTAAAGGGCTCAATGAGAAAACGTCTATAAATCTTGACACGCAAGGTATCAAGGTATCAGGGCTCCGGAGAGTCAAGTCACAGTCCTCACTTCAGCTGAGAAAAAAGTTCTCCCTTTATTTAAGTCAGTGGCAGTGGTGCCCCCAAAGGGTGGACAGGGGTCACAGCTACTCTGATACACTTGCTGACCCTTCCACTGGCTTCTCCTTGCCAATCACATCTGCATGATGTGCTTTTATCTGATATTTTACATTAAGTACTGTTTATTTACAATGAATGAATAATTTATTTTTTCCATAATAGTTCATATAAATTAAAATAACGAATGCATAGCCAGCCAGCTGCTTTTGACCTGTTTGACTGGGTAATCAACCCCCTTCCTGTTGGTTGCCACCCAAAGATTTCCAGTGGTCCCATCTGGCCACCCCTATGAAAAATTTCCAGGGGCTCCACTGGTCTGTGTTTCTCAAACAGTATGTTGGGTCAATATCACAGTGGAAAAATCCTCCATTATACATAAAAGTCCTGCATTAAACTTGCACTAATGCAGACAAATGACAGTGTGTAATTTGAAAGGATCACTTATAGTGATGAAACCATAAAATTCATATCACCACCTCTGGAACTATTCTCAGCTCTACTGACTTTTTTGGCAACTTCTAGGTGATTGTTTTTGGGTTTTAAAGCCTAAAGCTTACTGTTGCTCTTTTGGTTCAGTCTCACTGCTCTCATGAACCAGAAGCAAAGCCACTAACATTATTTTTACAACATCAAACTACAAACAGACAACTGTTAGATAACTTATTAGCCATAATAAGGTGATAAAAGAGGAAAGGCACCAGTATGCTTTCAGAACCAACAGATCCACAGAGGACGCCATATCTACTGCTCTTCACTCAGTCTTCACGCACCTGGAGAATAAGAATAGCTACATCAGAATGCTGTTTGTGACCTTGAGCAATTTACTGCTCAATGACAGTAAATCCAAGGAGCTGATTGTTGATTTTGGAAAAAAGGAAGCAAAGACACACACCCCTGTTTACATCAGTGGAGCTGAGGCGAAACAGGTGAACAGTTTAAAGTTCCTTGGAATCACTGAGAACCTATCCTGGTCATCACACATCACCACCCTGGTTAAAAAAGTAAAGTAAAGGCTCTATTTCCTATGGAAACTTGGTAGATGCTGGTCAACATTTACAGAGGAGCAATAGAAAGCATCCTGACTGGAAACATCACAAACTGGCATGGTTCATCATGGCCCAGGACAGGAAGGCTCTACAGCGGGTGATTAAAACCAACCAGAACTTCACTGGTACCATCTACAGAGTATCAGTGACATCAGTGAAGTGAGATGTCTGCACAGAGCCCACAGACTCGAACATAGTTTCGTTTTTTAAACACTTGTGTTTTAAAAAATGACAATAAATGTACCTTGTACGTTGTATAATATGTTAAATGTGTGTGTGTGATGTGGAGTTCTTCCCTTTAGTGGTAAAACGATGGTAAGTGCTACTTTAAGTAAATGTGTTAGCAGGAAAACTTTGAAGTATCAAAAGTGACGAAAGGGATAAAAATCTTGAATTTCCATCTCTCTGAATTTGAAGTTTTTAAAGAGGGAAGGAGTAAAAGAAGACATTTTTTATTACAGATTGAGAACATTTTCTGAAACAATTTAGATACTGTCTACAAAGAATTGTGTCATTAAGCTATTTCTGGAATAATATAGATTATTAGGATTTAACCTGACAGCAGTAGCCGTAGCTCTCTCATACTGAATGTGAAAATTAACAATTGAACTGTAGCTGTCTGTAACAGCAGCTGTTGCTGATGAAAGTAGTGCATAAATCTCATGCAGCTTTCCTCGACAATCAATACATTCCTGTTTGAAAGAATTGTTTGTATTATCCAATATTGTATATTGTTTTGTATTTTATTGTAGTGTATTTCCAAACTGATCACTGTTAATTGTGTGTTTTTCTCCAGCTGTGTGGTGGATGAAATGGACTTCTCAGCGATGGAGCTGGACGAAGCGCTCAGGAAATTTCAGGCTCACATCAGAGTGCAGGGAGAAGCTCAGAAGGTTGAGCGGCTGATAGAGGCCTACAGGTGAGAAGGTCCTGACAGAGAGACATGACAGGCTTTCATCTGGGTCATTAAAAATAATCACCCCAAGTCATGTCGTTTTTTCACAGCAAGTAGGAATAAACTAATGTTTTTGATAATAGGGTCTTAAATCAGCTTGGACCTAGTGAGGGTTACATGACAAGATGATCATTGTCAGGGTCATTTCCATGCCTTGTATTTACCACCAACACAGCATGTATGAATAATGGATAGCACAAGCTAGCTTTGTACCATTTCAAAAGCACCATTACCCTCTGAAACAGACCCAAAAAGTCCCTGTCTTCCTTTTACACTCGCAGGCATAAGAGCATCAGTGCAGCAGTATAAAGCCATTTTACATCCAGACGTTGTTCGACCAGGTCATTGTAGAAAATAAAAAAGAAAAAGTTGAAGAAAACCTCCCTCAGGGCTGCTGATGGATGTTATTTGTCCCTCATTTATTTACTCCAAACCTCTGGAAGAAAGGTGCTCCCATACTGGCAGAGAATTAGCTTCGATCAGCACTTAGCAAGGACATTTCAGCCTCAGTGACCACCAGTTCCACTGTAATATTTGGGAGATAATGATAACTAATCATCTGGCACTTGCCTGGAGTCCAGTCCAGATATGATCATGAATTCACTTTATAGTGACTCAGAAAGCTGTTAAACGGCCTGTCTGATGGCTGCAGGCGGTATTGACAGTCTTCTGTGATACTGATTCATGTGCTTTTGACTTGAGGCTATGCCTCATTATTTGATTGTGTGACCACAGAGCTCATTATTAATATCAATATTGATATTGATAATCCTACCCATAAGTGAAACTGGGAACACTAACAGCGAATGTTACTCATTTATTTTGCCTTGAAGGAAAGTCTTCATACTGATACTTCATTATGATACATGTTCAGTCTGATCTAATGTTAGCACTGCTAGTACAGCTAGCACATTTAGCACGGCATGCTAAGTAACAGGCAACAACATTGGCCCAGAAAAGAAAAATACTTCACACATCTATGTCATGTGCCAGGTGCATAAGAGAGGGACAAATAGACCAAAAGTTGCAAGCAAATTACCACACACTGTCTCACTTGCAAACATACATTTGTTTGCACTGTTTTGGTGAGTGAAACGCTGCTAATCACTCATCAAAATATTGTCTGGACCCCTAAAAATAAAGACAGCTAACACTGTAAGAACCCCTTTTTTCTACAATGTGGGACGTACACATCAAGTAACATTAACAAAAGAAACATCTACTGAAGCCAGTGCTAATGTTATCTAGCTAGGCTGAGTAGCTTAATTGAAAACAAACATCAATTAGTCTTCACGAATGTTGTAAAGGCTTCAGTTGCTAATGGCTAATAAATAACACAATGTGGCTGGTTGAATAGGGCAGAAATAATGCCCTTTAGCAAGACGTTATTTTCTTGATGGTCTAGTACAGAAACGTTGCAAATAAATGTATTTATTTTTTACAAAATAAGTGAAAACAAACACCAAGGAAATGTATATCAGTTTCTCAGCAAAAATTCTTTGTTATTGATTATGTCCAAAATCCTCTTTGCAGCCAACGCTACTGCATCTGCAACCCTGGTGTGGTGCGACAGTTCAGGAACCCTGACACCATCTTCATCCTGGCGTTTGCCATCATCCTCCTCAACACAGACATGTACAGCCCCAACGTTAAGCCTGAGAGGAAAATGAAGCTGGAAGACTTTGTTAAGAACCTTCGAGGTACTTTGCTCTCCCTACCAGCACTGTGCTTACTGTCACAAAACCATATTATCTTAAGACGCTACTGTACAGCTCCAGGATAAATATTCACCCCAAATTGAGTTTTATGCATGCATTTTGCCTTGATTAAGAGCTGTGTCAATAAGTGTGTGTGTGTGTGTGTGTGTGTGTGTGTGTGTGTGTGTGTGTGTGTGTGTGTGTGTGTGTGTGTGTGTGTGTGTGTGTGTGTGTGTGTGTGTGTGTGTGTGTGTATGTGGGTCATGGCCAAGAAAGCTCTGCTTTGAGGCAAAGCACTTTTTAGTTGCCCTCAACAGATTTTGAGGGTATTAACAGGGGCTTTATGGCATGGCTAACTCATTTATCTGCCTATTGGAGTGTAAGTAATTAAAGTACAGTATTGACTGGAGGAGAAATACTCCTCTGAGAGTTCTGAAGGACATTTCTGTCTGTAATGTGAGAAATATGTGCAGCACAGCAGTATGTAAGTAAAATCAGGGGTTCATCAGCTCTTGTAAATCTGTAAATTAATCATTAATCCTTCTCTTTTTCTCTCTCTTTTCCTCTCATCCTCTTACAGGAGTGGATGATGGGGAGGACATCCCCCGAGAGATGCTAGTAGGGATATATGAGCGGATTCGCAAGCGAGAGCTCAAGACTAATGAAGACCATGTGTCCCAGGTTCAGAAAGTGGAAAAACTCATTGTTGGAAAAAAGCCGGTAAGTCTGAGTTTGCCCTTGAGCTGCTGCACGTAGAGTGTGACCACTTTTATCTTCCCCTCCATTCACAAGCTGAATCTAGCAGGAGCATGCAGAACCAAATTACCCAATGTACCTCTGAGCTGTCACAGAGAGCTCTAGGTTATTCATGACCAACGTCCTCTAAAAATGAACAGAAATGAAAGAGTCTTCTTTACATGAACCTACTTTCTTTGCCGTGTGACACATCAATTCTTCAGGCCTGAGACCTTGATGCTGAATGACTGTAATATATCTTTTGCCCTGAGTGTCAGCCAAGACAAGTACCTTCTGACAAGCTTTATAATAACAAATGAGATAAACAGCCTCACACCCAGTGATCTCAAAGGTGTTTACTTGAAACCCTACCCTTTTCCTCAATTCACTGACTACCTTTTCATCAAACTATCTCTACTTCAGTGACACAAATCAGCAGAAGTCCCATGGAAACACAACAACTTAAGGGGATAGTGAGGAGCACATAGATGTTTGCTCTGTGATCCATAAACTAGTTTTCCAGATTTTGAATGTGGCCCATATTTCTTTTTGTACATTATGTTGAATGTCTTTCCTTTGATGTATTGAGAATTTAAACGTTCCCGTATGTGCTCACTGATCCCTGTAAAATAACTCTTGTGTGTCTCTTGCTCACAGATTGGCTCCTTACACCATGGTCTGGGCTGTGTAAGTATTACTTTTTCTGTCGGAAATATCTGAAAAATATCCAACGGCTTTATGGAACAAATGTGAACGTTGTGGAATGTAAAGTTATAGTTTTACCTTGAAAGTCTCTTGTGAGACAACAATAGGCCGGCTCATTAATGGTGCTGTATTGTGTGTGCAGGTACTATCCCTACCCCACAGGAGACTGGTCTGTTACTGCAGACTTTTTGAAGTGCCCGACCCCAACAAACCACAAAAGTTGGGCCTGCACCAAAGGGAGATCTTCCTCTTTAATGACCTGCTGGTGGTATGAAATACATCATTTTTCCAGCACATTGAGAACACACCTAGGTATTCCACTGAAGTCACAGTATACGCTTTGCTTTTTTCACAGGTTACTAAAATTTTCCAAAAGAAGAAGAACTCTGTGACGTACAGCTTTCGACAGTCCTTCTCACTTTATGGCATGCAAGTGCTGCTCTTTGAGAATCAGTGTAAGTGAAGTGGCGACTTTTGTGGAAGCTCTTTCTAAAGGCGTCAGTATGCTTCAAAAAAATTCGTACGATAACACATCTAAAGGCAGAAATGTGTATGGCTGTTCGGAATGGTTCCACTCCAACAAGGGGAGGGCAGATACTTGATGAATTGTTTTACGCTTTTGAACAGTATCTACTCAAAGGTTGGAAGTTGTTCTGTGAGGAATGAAAAAAGAGCTAATCCTGTCTTGTCATCTGCACACCTGGCAAGTCCCTGCATGAAGGCAGCGTGTTTGTTGGATTATTGTTTTCGGAAAGTTACAAGAACTAGCAGACACCCAATTCTGATGTCAGAAAGATATGGAATGAGGGGGTTTCACACAGTGTTCGGTTCATCAAGCATTAACCTTGAAGCATACTGACACCTTCATGGTAGCACAACCAATTTCTGTAGAGCTGTGTATTTTGTGTGAGCACAAGTTAAAGTGTTGATATCGTCACTCTTTAGATTATCCCAATGGAGTCCGTCTGACCTCGGCCATTCCTGGAGCTGATATCAAAGTCCTCATCAACTTCAATGCACCCAATCCTCAGGACCGCAAAAAGTTTACTGACGATTTGCGAGAATCTATTGCTGAAGTCCAAGAGATGGAGAAGTACCGGATAGAATGTGAGTAAAGGTTTAAGCTCTGTTTTTTCACCAGACTGTACTGTCATGTCATGTCCAAATAAAAGAAAATGACACAAAGGAGGAGTCCGGATTACTGTTAATGTTGCATATGTGTCTCCTGCACAGCCGAGCTAGAGAAACAGAAGGGGGTGGTGAGGCCCAGCATGTCCCAGAGTTCAGGGTTAAAGAAGGAAACAGGCAACGGTAACCTGAACCGAGCAAGCCTCGACGACAGCTATGCCATCGGTGAAGGTTTGAAGAGGAGTGCCCTCAGCAGCTCCCTACGAGACCTCTCAGATGCAGGTAAAATCAGGGGGTTGCCATGGTAACACAAAATCTCATGTCTTATGTCTCTGCTAGACAAAGAGTGTATTCCCAAGATGGATACTGGCATGCTACTATTCACTCCTTTTCGGTGTTAATTGATTTGAAGAAGCTGAGTTCCTGCTCCTGTACAATTTGATTCGGCTTGCAGCTGCGACTGACCTGCTTATGACCTGCAATGATTCTCTCAGTGAACACACCCCCTGAGCCATGAAGCCAAGGAAGCAAGGAGATAGAGATGGGCGTGTTTGCTAATGGGCCCAGGTGTAATTTACTAGAGGCTATCAACTAATAATCCTGCGTGACTGGCGGGGGAGGAGGCAGCACTATGTAGGTCACTGTGATCAATTTGAGCGTCTTAGCGGTAAGAGGAATTAATGTGGTGCAGTTGATTCAGGCAGGGTGTGGAGAGTTGCCTCCACAGTGCAGAGCAGCTCTGTACAGGCAGGCACACTCAGTGACCTCAACACAGGGTTCAGACTTGTAAAGCAACATCAAAGAATGAGCTGAGCTGTTGATGCTTTTTGAATGAGGCACAACACATTTTAATGGCAGTCTTCATAGAGCCCAACCAATAGTGGAGTTTGGAGACCTATATTTCCTTAAGGAGCTGTTTGTGCATCACTCAGATAAAGGGACAGTTCATCCCAAAATCAATAATAAATATTTTCTCTCTTACCTGTAGTGCTATTTATCCATTTAGATTGTTTTGTGTGAGTAGAACAAGTTTTGGAGATATTGACCATAGAGATGTTTGCCTACTGGTGAATACAATGGAACGAGATGGCACTCAACGGATGGAACAATATTGCACTTAAAAAACTCAACAACAATATCTCTGTCCAGAAAGCATGACCCGGTTACTCAAGATAATCCACAGACTTCATTGTGAGCAGTTTCATGTAGGAACTATATTCTTTTTGTATTACTGCGCAGAAGGAATTGTGCATCTACTAATGGATGGGAGGCTCACAACAAGGCTTGTGGTTATCTTGAATAACCAGGGCATGATGTTCTCGGGAAGAAACGTTGCTGTTGAATATTTCAAATATATTTGTCTGGTGCTTTGAGCACCATAAGCCGAGTGCCATCTAGTTCCATTATACTTGAGAGAAAGCAGACATTTCTTCAGACAATATCTCCAAAACTTGGCAGCTCACAGCATGCAGTCTAGATGGATAAATAGCACTGCTTTGTCAAGACTGGAAAAGTAATCTCAGTATTGGCTTGGAGTATTGGCACATTTTAAAAGAAAGCCTCCCTTAGAAACTGAAGGCATGGAGTTTGAAAGAGATGGACATTTACCAAATGGGGAGATATAATAAAAACATATTTTCCGTTACATTATGGGAAATACGATCTAATGTTTTCAGATTGTGACTCATACTCTGAACATATATTCTGGATATCCTCTGCTGGTTCACTCTTTTTCTAATCTCCTTCTCTTGTGAGTTTTGCACCTGAATACATGCAAAATGCTAAATTGCTAGAATAATTTACTGCAGCCAGAAGTCTTTTAGGTTTCCTGCCAGCTGTGCCTCAAGTCACTGTGTAGAATCTCCAAGCTCATATTGTCCCAGAGGCTAACCTTGTTGTGGAGTTGTAGCAGTGACTTGCTCCGTCCCTGTCCTTTCGTCCTGTTCGCCTCCCTCTGCCATACTGATAGTCTGCTGCTAGCTAGTCATGTGCCACTGTTGTCACCTTAGGGTGCTAGTGCCCCCCCTCCCCACCGTACTAGACAGAAGGGATATGTGCACCTTCACGTGTTTGCCGGGCATGTCTAATCTGTCATGTTACATGTTCTGGGCAGGCAAGCGTGGGAGACGCAGCAGTGCAGGATCACTAGACAGCAATATGGAAGTAAGTAGGACGCATCTGATGCTGAGCTGTCCTCTGACTTTATGTTGTTCACTCTGAACACACAAGTCTCTGTGTTTTGTTTCTGTGTAGTTTGAGGTTTTTTTCTGTTTTGTTGTTTTTGTTCTGAGCACCTTGGTCACTGTGCATGCATGGGCTGAACAGGAATGATCCGCTGTGGCTGACAAATGTTTAACCCTCGATGTACACAGCATGACACGACTAATAATTCTCCTGACTCACATTAGGGCTGCTCTGTGTTGATGTTAGACTCTCACCTTTGAGTAATCCTCCTTTTTTGTAGTGGGGTAGACTTTTAGCCATCTCCTGAATTTTGTCCTTTTTTGTTTACTCCGAGTCTGACTGAGCTTTGTCAGTTCCAGCTACTGCATGCCACACAGTTCGAAGTGACCGACTCACACTGCTTCCTTTCTTTGACCCCTGACCTTGACAAGAAGTTCCTCCACCTTCCTTTTTTATTGTCACACTCAGTCAGCATTGTACTGGAGTGAAATAATCTGAGTATGGAGGCACAACATGTTAAACTATTAAAATATATTGTGTGACCCAGGCCATTTGTATATGGCTAGCTGAGTTCACTTCATTTAATTGTTTATGGGGGGTTTTCTCAGTGCCGGTTTGAGTCTGGAGCTGTTGCGAGATAAGATCCTTTTAGGATAAGGCTTCTTTATTCTTTATTTTTCATCAACAAATCCCATGAAAAGACCAACCAACAACTTCATCTCTCAAAAGTTTGGCCCCACATCCATTTGTTCCAGCCATAAACATAAAAAAAGAAAAACGGGTCACAAATACAGTATAATGCCAAAACAAATAATTTCCTGAAACAACTAGGTTATTTAGAATCCTCAAGATTGGTGTAATTATCATAGTTTAATTAAGTTATCTGTTAGCATGCTAACATGTTAGCCTGGACTATCCACAAATTAAGAATAGGGCACAGGTGCTTGTAGGCCTATCCTATAGAGAGGCGAAGTCCTTCCCCTTCTGATTTACTGTAGGTGACGATATTTTGGAAAAAGTATGTATGGTGGTTAATGGTGAGAGGCAAATCATTTTTTGATTCCATTTGAATTGTGCTATGAATCACACATACGATATCAATTTAAGAGATATTTTGCAGATCTTTAAAGTTGCATTTTGTTATCATGATAAAAAATATTAAGATTTGTCAGTGAGCTACATCGTTTCTCAGAATATACATCACCAACACCAACATGGTCGTCACCTCGGCACAGAGAAAATATTTTAAAAGGTGAAAATCACAAGTCTGGCCACATCAACAGCTCTACAAAGTTTCAAGTATGTTTTTCAGTGAGTTTTAACGAGACAGCATCACTTATGCAACTGTTGGATGTGTAGTCATTTTTATGACAGACTTCGACTTACTCGAGTTGAAAAATGATCATTTACATTGATAGACACCACATGTGTAATTCATAGCACAATTCAAATGGGATCAAAATTGTTTGTCTCTAGCCAGTGACCCTAACATGACATATTTTTTCTTAAATAGGGGCCCATGGTGGTCCTTGGAAGGAGAGGGATTTTGCCTCTCTCTGGCTTTTCAGCCTGATTTGTTTATCTATATTCAGTACAATTTAACCTTTTAGCACCCACTGTTCCATCCTTGTGATGCTGGCACTACTAGAAATGTCATGGTTAAAAATGAAAGATATAATTTTAATATACAGTAATGGATTTATTCTCATCTTCTTCTCATCGGTCATTTAAAGGAGTAACCTATCATAAAAAATATTCCAGGTATAATGTATGGCTGTCAGAGTATACAATTAAAACCCTAATCATGGTTTCTCCCTGATGGCAAATCAGTCTGATAGTCAAACAATATCATTAATCCTTGAGAAGTTTCTGAACAACTCCTTGCAAGGGCCAGGCTGTTCTGATCACTGTGGTGACTTTACACATGAGCACATCATACTGGATCTACCAAGTCATTGGCGAGTAGTTTAGTTTGCATGTTCTGCATGGCTCTAAAAGATCTGCTTCATTTCTGTAACGTGGACTTTGTTTTTGATTGTTCTGTATTTATCTTATTATTCCATAATATGTAATATTCCTATGAAGTTTTTTTGTTTGATCTGCTGAGTTTGAATTTAGAAACATCAAAACACATTTGTTAACTCAGTAGTGCACCTACAGTGAGCCTGAGCTTGATAGTTGAAAATGGGTGTGTGTACTGTATACAAGCTGTGGCTTCATATTGTTCTGGAAAGGCTCCAGAGTGGGGGCCAATGAAGAGGGTACTGTAACCTTTGAAACCAGATATAATAGTGACATGAACTCACAACGGCATCAGCAGTCAGAGAGAGAGTCTGAAGACTTGGAAGCAGTTTGTCAGTGCAGATACCTTAGGCTCTGACAAGCTCAGCAAACTGAACCTCCAAACCATTTAGAGAGAGTCGACCGTGAGATGTTAGCATGGATAGACAAACAAAGGCAGTGAACTGGAAAAGGAAATGGAGAAGCTTTTCCACAGGGCAACACAAGCAATCGTGTGAGATTTGAGATCAGCTGTAGTTGCTCATGCAGTTGGTGCTGCTTTGCGAAGAATTCGACAAGCAGCCTGCAGAAGCCGAAACCACTGGGGTGATATGTTTTTCTTTCCACAAATATGTCTTTTGGCCCTTAAGGGAAAATGTAGTCTTTATCTACTCATCCACAGGCCAATGGAAAGTCGGGTGGAGTTTCGTAGTCCACAAAACATTTCTGGAGCTTCACAGCAAAACAGTGTTGCAGCATTCTCCTAAACAACTGAAGTAGATGGAGACTTGTTTAAAAATGTAAAAAACAACAACAAAAAAAAACATAAAATGGCTCCATACAGCTCATCCGGCATAATGCAAATCTCTGGAAGTACCGAGATCCCAAATTGAGAAGAAGTTATTTACACCCTTGATGCTTGATCAAGCTTGTTCACCTACTTTAGACCTGGTGCACGTAACGTTTTTAGCTTAACAGCTACAGTGAAGATTTTGGCTTTAAATATGGTATAAAGAGCAGGGAGTTGGGACTGACTAGACAGCGCCACCATGACGTCACCCACAGGCTTCTGAAGAGCCAGAATCAAGCTCAAAGTGGGTGGGACTGACCGTCGCCATCTTGGCAGTGCCTGACTCCACCCAACTCCTGGCTAATCAAAACTGAAGATAGCGAGCAACATCTGGTACTGAGGGTGTGTTTGTGTTCAATCTGAGCAAAGTGAACACTTACCAAATACTTTTTTCTCTTTGTTATCCTGCAGTGCCTTTATTTTCCCACCACCTCTCTGTACGTTCAAGTAAAGTAACGTTAACATTACATTTCCCTTCCATTCAGCACTCAAATAAGAGTTATAGTATATGACAGTGGATTTTGGCAACTCCAAAAATCCAGTTTTTAATCCCAAAAGTTTAAAAAACGAACTGTACTCTCCTCGAATCTCTGTGTTTTCCTCCAGAAGCTCCACGTTCTGGCTGTATCCTCGAGAGCTTGCAGCTCCAACTGCTGTCCGTTGGTTATTGCTAACAGAGTCACACATTAATCCGAAACACCAGTCTATGTTCCTCTATTCTAGTCTTTTAGTCCAATTAACTGCACAGGCATCAACAGCACAAATACAGCCGAGGCATCAAGTTCATCTACTGCAACTAGCTGGGGTCAAGCTGAGCAGACAGCCTTATGGCTACCTGTCACTTAAAGCAGCCACGCCCTTGATTATGTCTAACTTTAACCCTTAATATCATTTTCAAAAATGGTACAAAATGTTCCATAGAACCCCTTTAAAATTTGAATCCGCAGCAGGTATACCGTCACTTTTTTCTGCTGTTCCCAGTGGACTTTGTCCTGTCTCTCTGCTGTGAGCTGACTGTTTTCTCTCTTGCAGGGGTCCATCATTAGCAGTCCTCACATGCGGCGGAGACCCCCCTCGAGCCGAGACTGCCCATCCCGCCACAGTGGCCAGTCCCTGCCCAGCTCCTCTTCACTACTTGGATCTTTGTTTGGTACCAGACGGGTGAAGTCCCCCAGCCCCACCCCACAGCCCATTCACCCCACCCTCATTTCCCACTCTCCTCACCCCACCAACCTGCACCACACGGCCCGGGTGGAGACAGACACACCAGGCTCCATGCACCACGCCCAGTTCTGCCACGTGACCCAGAACCCCCCGCCTTACCACCACCACCACCACTACCACCCGCCGGCCCACTTGCAGCACCCTCCGCACCAGTACCACCCGCCCCCTACTCACGGCCAGCAGGCTCCCTACCCGCCTCACTCACAGCACAGCCACGGGAGTCACTCAGCACACTCCTCCCACCCCGCTCACGGCTCCCACCACCACGGCCCGCCGCCGGCACCCTCCCAGGCAACCGGAAGCACCAAGCCCAAGCACAGTGGCATCAGTACGGTGGTGTGAGGCGCACAGGGGGCTCTCTGACTGAACTTTGAGGCTCTCGGCTTACGAGACGGTCGTACTGTGCATCGTTGGTCTGGGGATGTGAAGCCAGACGAGATCCTGTGCCTCCTTCAGCATTTTTTGTTACGTTCGTCACTTGGGCAGTTTATTCAATATAAACACATTTCATTTCTGGTTGCTCCTTTCATTTCAGTTCACGAGTCATGTCTGCCTGCTTTAAGAGCAACAGACAACAATACAAGAGCATGCACAAAGACCACGACTACTGTTTCTCCTCAGTTAACATGATCAAATATCTTGCTTACTAGTATTTTACAGACAAAGTAAATAGTAATCTTGACTTAATGTCTGCAAAGTGAGTTTATCTAGTGTGAGGGTGGTTTGGCTGGACAGACAGACAAACAGACGGTCATCCTCAGCAGTAGCTGTACAAGTATTTAATGTAGCGGTAGCTCACAGTGCACTGTGATATCTCTGTTAGCAGTGATAAATGTGCCAATTATTAAAGCATTTACTAATTTAGCCACAAAAATGGTTAATGTATATTGTGCATAGTATTTTGTAAAATAACGATATCAACTGTTATTATTAAAATTAATATTAGAGAACAAATGGCATCAATTTAAACTCAGTATTATATTCGCACATAGGTGGCGTAGTTTCACTGTTATGAAAACAATCAATGCTCTTAATAGTTAGGCAATTCAGTAAGCTGGAACACTACTGTATATGGTTGCCTTTGAGTTAGAACTGTGTGGAGGCTGTTGAAGGCCGGTGCAGACCTGCACGTCAGCCGGAAAACAGTCTCATCCACTGCACTTGTTCGGGGTCGTCTCTTCTGCTCTGGAGAAAGGAAGTCACAGCGAGCCACTGAGCAAACAGATTCATCTTCATGTCCGCCCTTCAGTACTGGCTGCTTGTCCACCATCATTTTATTTTTTTAACTATTTTTTTAGAGTCCAATAAACAATATGAAATGCTCTATATGTTGTACTGCAGTGTGGTAGGATTCGTCAAAGTCCATTCTGCAGGAGGAGGAGGAGGAGGAGGAGGTTTGTTTTGGTGTTTTTTCATTGAAAACGAGTCTGTGCAAACTGTGTAGCAGGGAAACAGCTACACGACTGTTTAAGTGTCTCTCCTGACGTGGAAGCTCTCAGCTGGCTGAGTGTGCCCTGTCCCTCTTTGGTTTCATTGTGCGTCTCTTGAGCAGAGAGCATGTCGTGCAGTGCTGTTTACTCCCTCCATCGGACTTTTCCTCAGAGCCACACGTACACACAATACACAGTACAAAAATCAATAATTATCATTCTTCGATGGTGATAGTACTCTTATATGCTCAAATGGAAGTTTTATATCAATCATCTTTCTGACATATTGTGGGATGGCTGGTTGTACCTCGCAGCCATCCTGTGCACAGTATCTGTGGTGTGTGCAGAGGGGAGGCAGGGGGCTGGTGTGCTGGAGCATCTTTTCGGTTGAAAGTGATAGACACAGCACTTGTTCTACTAGTTAATATCAATGGCAGAGGTTAGTCTGTATCTGCTTAAAGACCATGAGATGGATTTTTTTTTACTTGTATGTGCAATATGTATTTACTTTTTTGTCTAAGAGCAATTGCAATCTAGTGATTGTTCCATTTTCTTAGTTCTGTTAGTTTTGTCTTTTTCCCCCAACGTCCTGTGTCATTTCTCCCTGAATGTTTTAGTGAATGCAAGTATCCACATGGATTTGGAGGGACTGGACCTTCCACACTGAAAGAAAGAATGTCAAAGAAAATAATTGCATGTAACAATGTATTTCAAGGCTATTTTCTAACTATTGTGTATTCCCAAACTATATCAATGTTACAGTTGACAGTTGTTAAAATGAATGGTAGAATAGTTTTAACTTCTCCAATTACAGCTAGGTGAAGTCAACTATGTATTTGTGTCACTCCAGAGGATAAGCAAACATGTATCTTTTCCTGATCCACACACAATAGTTTACTGGATCTTTAGTGTACAACAGTAGTCAAAGCTGTGAGAGGACAGGTAGAGCAAGTGAGATGAAAGATGTACTCTGTCATCAATAAATCGGAGTGATAATGGACTGAGAGCTAGGAGTATAATTAATGGAGCTCTTTTCTCTTCATCTTTATCATCTGTCTCTGTCAATGGCTCACACATTACTGTTGTCAAGTGACCTCAAGTAGATCAGACTTTTAAATACTTCTTTCCTCAAGGTTCAAGTTTTTAAGGTACCACTTTCCAATACGACACCTTTTATAAAGGGTTTACAAGTTGGTTAATATGGTTAATTTACTATTAATTTGATTATGGTTAATCAGTTATTTACTATTGCTTTATACATTAGTAATAAGCCACTGATACAACAACTTTTGTGTTGCCATGTTCTGGAAAAATCCCTTCAGCTGGTGTTTATTCTCTAGAACAGGGGTGTCCTTGTGGGGGTGCAAAACTGAAACTTAATAGTGAGAGACGGTCTAACCCTCACACTTATCGTATTGTGTTATTAAGATGCAAAAATGACACAAGGATCCCGAGTTCTCTTAATTGACTGACTTCCCTTGCAAAGTGGCACTCTGAGCTGAGATTATGAAAAATATGAATCAGGGATCCTACATAATTCAGAAAGAAAACAGCATCAACATTATCATAATATTTTTGCATTTATTTTTGAATGTATTTTAGCTAGAAATATCTGGCAGGCCAAATTGAACCTCATGGTGGGCCATCTTAGGCGTGCGAGCCCCACTTTGGGCAGCCCTGCTCTAAAAAATATTAGCAAGTCATCAGCAGACCTGCTGGTTGGTGGTGGTAACACTCAAAGAAGAGTAGCAAGGCAGTAAAGTAAAATACAGCAATCAAGCTTGCATATTTAAAATAGGCTTGTTGTTATAATGTCTGATGATGAAAAAATCACAAAATGAGTGCCGTCGGGGGCGGGCAGCTTACTATCTCTGCTGAAAAATTCTGGGGTAACCTCTCATGAGGAGGATAAACACCTGCCAAAGAGATTTTTCACATCCCGACAACCGTAATGTTCTTCTTATCAATAGCTTATTACAGATCTGTAAATCATACGTTAAGTATTTATTAACCATTAATGACCCTTTGGTTACCCGTTTAATTAACCTGCTATAAAAGGTGCCTTCTTAGACAGTGGTAGCATGTTGAAAATATCACTCATGATTCAAAATGTATTCTGTAGGCTACTCTAAAATCAAATATTGGTCTCTGATCTGTCAAATATTTACAGCATTTAATCAAGTGTAGTTTAGGTTCTTCGGAGTCAGAAAAGTGCCAATATAGCATGGTCATTACATTTTAAATCAAATAAATTTGGGGCCACCACAACCCCACAGATGACCAACAGTAACTTGTCTTCAGATCTAAGTCTGATAACTCATTTGTTGTGATGAAACAATGGTACAGACACCCGCCAAGAGGAAACGGAGGCTTATTGAATATTGAATATTAAACATGAGTGTTTTCAGTCACAACCCTCCAGTTCCTTCAGATGACCGATCTGTTGTAAAACCTGTCCAGATTCCGTGTGAGGTGCTTTGTTGCATGCCATTGATGCCTACTGTTTCTTTTTTCTAGTCTTTTCTTTCTCTTTTCTTTTTTCTAAGTGTTCTGTTGAGCAGTGGGCTTGACTAGACCCCAAACTTTCAATGTAGCTTTGATTTGTCTGACTGATGCTTGTTTACATGTAGATGGTCTCTGGCCTACTAGTGTGTCTTTTCATTTAAAGTTGTGTCATTCTCCTCCGGCATGCATTTCACCTCTATGTTAACTGTACAGTTTAAAGACATGGCAGTGTACTGCTGAGTGTAAATAGCAAATCCATCTGGGTAAATCTAATGTCATTTGATGAAGAGGGTTTAAAAGGGAAGAAACATTTTAAGGGTGGATAGTAAAACTGAGAAGACATATGTAAATAGTCTGTAAATTATTATTATTATTATTATTACTATTATTATTATTATTACTACTCAATGTGTGCAGTTACACTGAAGCTGCATTCCTGCTCCCCTCTGATATTTACATAATCATCAGTTGCTTCTGTCTGCCTCCGACAGGCTGAATTATCATAGGATCTAGAGGTGAACAGCCAACTGTTACACAGTTAACACCGCTTCTGACTTATTTCCTAAGACGCTCCTGTTCTCTCACACTCACAGCCCACTTTTGAAGTCAAAGGGAAGGGAGGAGTGCTCTTATTTTATTATGCATTCTGTTTCTAAGTAGACAAAACCCCATTGATGTAAAACTAGTACTGTGACGATGTTGAGAACACAAAATAAAGCGATATACTGTTAAACCAGAACTGCTTCTACTCTGCTTTGTCAAACAATGCAATTTGTTGGTCTCAGCTGGATGACTGGATACATCAAGCAACCACAATCTCTGTAAGCGTTCCTGTCTAAATGTGCTGTTAGAGTCCACAGTTATGCATCTGGGCTTTTCTACTTTCTTTTTGTTCTGGAGGGCCTTGGCCATCCTAGAATCCAAGGACCGCACTAGGCTTTTCTTCTTTAAAGTGGTTTCTAGAGTGCAGGGAGGTCCCTTACTAAGATATCCCTGCAGTCCTAGGATCACACTTTACTAAGTCTTTAAAGGCAGCACTTCAATAGACTCATCAACCTATAAACATTAAGCATTAGAGGAATCTAAAAACTCAGGCTTTTCAACATAAAAGTGGTTCTAGAGTCCTAGAGACCAGTGCTTCTACCTAAGCAGGAAATGTTTCACACTGTTCAGGGTCTTACCCAGGGATGATCTGGGGTAAAAAAAAAAAAATTAAAAAAAAAACTTTATGATTATTGGACTCCTACCACCTGAGCCATAGCCATCCAGTGTAGAACTACACTGGGACTAGATCTATGTCTGCTAGAAGTTGGGTTTACCAGTTTCAGAGTTAACACCAACTGACTGGGGACAGCTGCATTACAGATCAAATCACTGTTCCCAGTGTATAACTCTAACTGCATTCAGCATAATCTGAAGTAGTTTCTGTATTGCTATTGGGTAACTGTTAGGGTTATGACATATAGTGTTAAGGGTTAGATTCAGTGTAAGATTACCCCAAAAGCAGAATTGTAGAGATAGAGGTGATAAGTCAAAGTTCCCCAAGCATAACCCCACCTCCCATAATACCAGATCAAAAGTCTGTAAAAACTTTATATATTATTTTCTTTTACACACTTTTTTCAATCAACTGATCAGTTATAGATCAGTGACATTTCCTGTAAATGTTATCTTCCAATATGGTGTTCACAACGATGTTTCAAAGCATTTACAACACTGCAAGGAATAATTCTGGGGGAGAGAAACAGAAGTTCCTTATTAATTAAATTATTCAGTCATTTATTTATTGCCTAAAACAGTAAAAGATCATTTGTCTAAAAAACACACCAGTCAGCTCTGAAAACTTTTTAATTTGCATGAAATTGTAGAGGGGTTGTTCAAGGAGTCCTGAGGCCATATCTGATGTGCAACATCTGTTGTTGGACCCGTCCTGTTTGGTAAATGTACACATTCCTGAAACTCCCACTCATAATTTGTGACATAGACTTTCTGTGTTGCTTCCCGATGACATTGTGTGGCATTTTTTTTCTTAGACTTGACAAATCTCCCCCAGAGCCACGAAATACATCATACATCTATTTTCACAGGGTGACTACTTCTCCCCATGGCCATGACGAGTAAATTGACCTTTATGTGTGAAAATGGTGGAGTTCCTCTTTGAAAATCCCCTCTGTTCCCAGAAACACTGCTGAGGACATGACATCTGTGTCCTCAGCTTTACTGCCCTGCCCAAAAGTGATACAAACATGTTTGTGTTTCGCTCCTTCGGCTTTCCCGTCATGCAGAGGCCTTCTTCAGGGGCAGGGCGGCTGTATCCGAAACAAAATTCTCTGGAAATCGTCAGTGCTGATAAAAGTCTAAACAGCAGTACAATTATTCTTTTCGTAGTCTTACACAACCAACATGCATGGCTGCCTGCCTGACTGTGGCAGGTGGTCTGAGTGACAGTTTGCCCTGTTTGTGTGTCTGGCCCTTGAGGTTTGAGCTAAAAATAGATTGCAGCTTTGAGGGCCACATCATCAGAGTCAGCAGGACGACGTCATCATGCATCTGGGAGGGGCCGAGCACAGGGCTCCATTTCCTCCGCCAGCAAGACTGGTTCGTTCTAAAGCACTCTGTGTCTCTTAGACAGACAAGCTGTTTCTTTTCAGGCTATTTCTTTTTTATTTCTCTGTGTAGAAAGCCTAATGTTTTTCTTTTCACAGCTTGTTGATGTCTTTTTTATTAGAGGAAATTAGTCAACATATAATAAATCACTTTTGAGCAACTTTTTCATCACTTTGATGCAGTTGTATTTATTTTGCTTCCAGGGCTCAGTAGTTCCTTAGTACATTGCGCCACCAAGTGGTCACCTCGCCCCATTATAATGCTGTTATGTTGTATTCAGGTGCTGTCGGAAATATCACAATTATAAGAAGAAGTAAACATGACATAAACTGACTGTGCTACTTGACATTCAGACAGGGCACCTACTGAGGAAACTGAAGTCATGTCCTGTATATTTATGGTCTGAGAGTTAGTTTCTATTGTTAACCTCCATGAAGTTTATATTGCACAATTAGATGAAGTCATTAATTCTTTTTAAATGAGTAGGCCTACTTCAGAATGTCAAGTATCACAGTCAGTTTATATCACAATATCTTTTCTTTGGCAGTGTGGAGATAATTTGGACGGCAAAGCTAATAGCTTTAGAGCTTCATACAAAGTATGAAGTATGGCCTATTCAAATACATACATACATACATATATACATACATACATACATTACATGTACATACATTCAATTCCAACATCCAGTTGCAGAGTGTTGGAGTCAAACCTAACTGGTTTTCCAGTCAGCTTCATGGGTGGGATTGTGATGAATGCCGAGTTGAGGTCGACAAACAGCATTCTGATGTAGCTCTTCTTAATCTCCAGGTGTTTGAAGACTGCAATATAACCAACAAAACATTCATTCTTAAGACCATATGCTTACAACTGACGCTGTGCAGGGGGTGGTTAGTCAAAACATTATCTGTAAAGTTCAATTAATAACTCATCATTTAAAAAAATTAAATCTTTATTTCGTCGTAAAACCTACTATTTCCGAAGGTCTTTGAAGGTATTATCTAACCATCTGTTTACGTCATCAGCATGCGACAGAAAGGGGTGAAAGGTATCCTGGCTGTAGTTGTATATAGTAGGGGGACTAGACATACACAGAGGTCTGTGCCACAGAAATGATGAATGTAAATAGACTAGTCAGTTTGTCTAAGTCTGTTCAAATCGGAAAGCGGCTGCTCGCCTGTAACGTGAGACATGCTGGGAAACAAGCGCTTCATCTCCAGCAGAGGAGGACCATTAAAACTCATTCAAGAAACCTCGCTTATGCCAAGGATTTGTTCCTCGGTGAGGTGAACAAGGTAACGTAACTGAAACATGAGTGGAGCTATATCTTGCTAATGTGTAACTGGAGCCTTATGAAGCTTTGGAGCTTCCTTTCTATTTAGTTGTGTCGAATACCTGTCGATATGTTTCGCCTCACGTGAACTTACCATAGTCCTAACACCGACCAGTCGTCTTCTGAGATGCTTCACCTGACTCCAACACCAGCCTTAGCATGACCTGCCTCCAACACCAGCCTTAGCATGACCTGCCTCCAACACCAGCCTTAGCATGACCTGCCTCCAACACCAGCCTTAGCATGACCTGCCTCCAACACCAGCCTTAGCATGACCTGCCTCCAACACCAGCCTTAACATGACCTGCCTCCAACACCAGCCTTAGCATGACCTGACTCCAACACCAGCCTGAAAATAACCTGACTCCAACATTAGCCTGAACATAACCTGACCCCAACATTAGCCTGAACATAACCTGACCCCAACATCAGCCTTAGCACGACCTGACATCAACATTAGCCTGAACATAACCTGACCCCAACATTAGCCTGAACATAACCTGACCCCAACATTAGCCTGAACATAACCTGACCCCAACATTAGCCTGAACATAACCTGACTCCAACATCAGCCTGAACATAACCTGACCCCAACATTAGCCTGAACATAACCTGACCCCAACATCAGCCTTAACATAACCTGACCCCAACATCAGCCTGAACATAACCTGACCCCAACATCAGCCTTAACATAACCTGACCCCAACATCAGCCTGAACATAACCTGACCCCAACATTAGCCTGAACATAACCTGACCCCAACATTAGCCTGAACATAACCTGACTCCAACATCAGCCTGAACATAACCTGACCCCAACATCAGCCTGAACATAACCTGACCCCAACATCAGCCTGAACATAACCTGACCCCAACATCAGCCTTAACATAACCTGACCCCAACATCAGCCTTAACATAACCTGACCCCAACATTAGCCTGAACATAACCTGACCCCAACATTAGCCTGAACATAACCTGACCCCAACATTAGCCTGAACATAACCTGACCCCAACATCAGCCTGAACATAACCTGACCCCAACATTAGCCTGAACATAACCTGACCCCAACATTAGCATGAACATAACCTGACCCCAACATTAGCCTGAACATAACCTGACCCCAACATCAGCTTGAACATAACCTGACCCCAACATCAGCCTGAACATAACCTGACCCCAACATCGGCCTTAACATAACCTGACCCCAACATTAGCCTGAACATAACCTGACCCCAACATTAGCCTGAACATAACCTGACCCCAACATTAGCCTGAACATAACCTGACCCCAACATTAGCCTGAACATAACCTGACCCCAACATCAGCCTGAACATAACCTGACCCCAACATTAGCCTGAACATAACCTGACCCCAACATTAGCATGAACATAACCTGACCCCAACATCAGCCTTACCATAACCTGACCCCAACATCAGCCTTACCATAACCCTTTTGTCGCCCAGTCAGAACATTTCTAAAATATTGAAATGTATATTGTGTATAGCCTAAAGAAATTGCAAAATCATTTTAAGGTCATATTGCTCAGCCCAAGACTGTAACTAACTAGGACTGAAGTCTTGCATTGTAAACATAACGTAAGTAAAAGTATATAAGTATAATCAGGAAAATGTGCTGCAAGTATTAGAAGTACTTGCAACATCAGTTAACTAAATATCAATTATCATAAAATGATCATATTAATGATATGCAAGTATTAGAAGTACTTGCAGCACATTGAAATTGAGCTCATCTACAACAGATTGATTTCTATGAGTTATGTCATTACTTTCTTAAGTAGGCTAATCACTTGATTCATTGTTTGGTTGGTAAAATGACAGAAAATAGCAATTCTTTCACAATGTTTGTATTGTCAAACCATGAGTCCAAAACTTTTAATAATTTAAAAAATAAATTCAATTATTATATTTGGAAATAATTAAGAGGAAAAGCAGCAAAACCCAACATATGAGAAGAACCATGACATGATTTTGCCTGAGAAATAACTTTTATGATAATTGATATTTAGTTAATTGAAATATATTATTTCTTTTGGCTTATTATAATGGGATGTGCATGTAGTTGTAACATCTGAACTGAGACGGTGGGCACTTGTGGTGGTGGTGGTTATTTAATTATTCAAAAAACAAAAGAAGGTGAATGTCTCTCCTGCAGGCTGAGGTGTTCCCTTATCCAGAAATTGGAAATGAAGAAGCGGAGGAGATCAACCAGCTTGTTGCACCGGTGGAAAGATTCTTCAATGAGGAAGGTGAGGGAAGAGGTTTGATGAACGTGAGTTTTAGGAATAAATAAATGCTAGTAGGAACTCGTAGCATACATTAATATGTGTGAACTGTGATCTTGTAATTTGTTTCCTCTAAACAGTTCGATGAGTTGACAATGCCTGTTTTGTTTTTGATTGTCATTTCAGTTGACTCTGCGAAGATTGACCGAGAAGCTAGAATCCCTCCAGAGACTTTGAATGGGCTGAAGGAGCTTGGGCTGTTTGGAATCATGGTCCCTGAGGAGTACGGTAAGATGACTGTGACCAGGGGCCTCATTTATAAAACTCTAAAAAGAGAATCCTCACCAAATCTTTCTGTACATAAAGTTATATAAAAAATATTCTGATTTATAAAACCTGGCGTACAACCAACAGTGCGCAATTTAAAAAAAAAAAAAATCCTCCTTGGAAATGTGCACACATGGATCAGCCCCTTATCCTGCCCTGTCCACACCCACATTCAACCATAAATGGTCAATGCAAAGTGCCTTATGAATGTTGACTGTTCACTGATCAATACAGTAATCATGGTTATCATGAATGTAGATACAGATACACAATAAGCCACAACATTAAAACCAACTACTTAATATTGCGCAGGTTCCCTTTGTGCTGCTAAGACAGCTCTGACCTGTCAAGGCAGGTCATCAGACCATTGGGGGTGTCATGTGGTGTCTGTCACAGTGACGTTTGTAGTGGATCCTTTGGATTGTTTGGATGAGTGGTGTGTGTCAAATGGCGTCCATATGATTGCCAGGAACCAAGGTGTCCCAGCAGAACCTTTCATTGTAACGGGACGATCAAACTGATTACAATTCCTCCTGATGGCAGCATGAATATTTAGATTAGCCTGTATTATCTAGGATCACAACATGCACTGTGTCTCCCCTGTGTTTGGACGTGATTACCCACTATTTGATGATCGGCTGTTGGCTAATGGTGCCTGGTGATGATGTGTGCCAATCCATACACATGTTTACTTTAGGCAGTTAGTTCTCTAATTGTGGGCTGTGTCGTGTGTATATTAAGCTCCAAGTCCTCATGTGTTGACTGCAGTACATGTGTCTCAAAAGAAACAGGTTATCCATACATCACTACAGTTAAACACAACTCTGAGTTTGAAATGGCAACACAACTATTTCTCTCTCATGCCAGTGCGAGTTAGATATAAAAGAATAGTCCCATAATGCCTTACACGCTCAAGCTGAAGATAGTATCTTTTTTTCCTCATCGCAGGGGGTCTCGGATTGTCCAACACCATGTATGCACGACTGGCAGAGATCATCTCATTAGATGGCTCTATAGCTGTAACATTGGCTGCACATCAAGCCATTGGACTGAAGGTAAAAATACACTAAACTCATTATTTGTCTCATCATCTGCATATCTGGAATGTGGAGAAACTGGAGGAAAAGGGATGATTAGTATCCTAACAGTGAACAAGGTTGTAAATGGAGTCTGCTGTGTAATTTGCTAACAGCTGTTTGGTGTTTCAGGGGATTCTGATAGCAGGGAATGAAGCCCAGAAGCAGAAGTATCTGCCCAAACTGGCTGCAGGAGAACACATCGCAGCTTTCTGTCTGACAGAGCCTGGAAGGTAAAGACGCTGAACCGACACCAATTCCTTTCATCTATGCTGTTGCCGACCTTTTTAATCGATCAAAAGGAAATTAATTTCCATCTATTTGAATTGATTAATCGCATCAGTCATTTTTCCAAATATCAAACACTTTCTGGTTCTGGCTTCTTAAGTGTGAGGACTTACTGCTTTTCTTTGTCATTTATGACAGTAAATGACTGTTGGTTGGACAGTAGAAGCGATATGAAGACCAATTTTACTTTGTGTCTCAGTGTAAGGTTAAATTAGCTTCACCAACACTTGATTGATCATTTCAGTGGAAGTGATGCAGCCTCCATTCAGACCCGTGCAACCCTGTCAGAAGATGGTAAACAGTACCTGCTCAGCGGCTCAAAGGTGAGAGGATCAAGTTTGCAAATTTTCACTCCGAGCTTCAAGTTTACATCTTAAAATCTATTTGTTTTTTTAGATCTGGATTTCAAACGGAGGCATGGCAGATATTATGACAGTGTTTGCCCGCACCGAGGTGGATGTACATGGTGTGAAGAAAGATAAGATCACTGCTTTTATCGTGGAGAGGGCTTTTGGGGGCATCACCAGCGGCAAGGCTGAGGACAAACTGGGCATCCGGGGCTCCAACAGTAAGTCTCTCATAAGTTTGGATAAAAGGATGAACACTTGGGTGCAGTCTCGGTACAATCAGTCCCTGCTCATGTCATTTGTAATTACATTTTTTGATTTGTTCAGCCTGTGAAGTGTCCTTTGACAATGTCCCGGTGCCAGTGGAGAATGTAGTAGGAGAAGTTGGTGGTGGATTCAAGGTAAGCTTTATCCTTTTGTACAAGAACATATCTGTAAGATTATGTTAAATTGTGAACCAAACATTTGCTCTGTGTTGGATAGGTTGCCATG
This sequence comes from Pagrus major, assembly GCF_040436345.1. Taxonomy (NCBI): domain Eukaryota; kingdom Metazoa; phylum Chordata; class Actinopteri; order Spariformes; family Sparidae; genus Pagrus; species Pagrus major. The sequence goes on along the minus strand of NC_133220.1, from coordinate 33,284,379 downwards.
AACATCCTAAACTCGGGGAGGTTCAGTATGGGCAGTTCTTCGGCTGGAATGATTAAAAAACTGATTGGTAAAATTTTTTTTAAATATTGACTAATTAAGAGCCTACATGTGTGAGATTATGAGATGTCTTCAGTCTGACATGATCTTCTCCGTCTGGTTTTCTTTAGGACTGACCTCAGAGTACGCTGCAACCAGAAAGCAGTTTAACAAAAGTCTGGCTGAATTCGGTATGATTCAGGTACAGTTGACTCTTCCCTAGCTGGAGTATGAATAATCAGCCCTCCTCGGTGTGGTCAGAAGTGAATAAGGTGTGTGTTTTTGCCCTGCTACTGTAGGAGAAGTTTGCAATGATGGCTCTTAATGCCTTTGTGATGGAAAGCATGGCGTACCTGACAGCAGGGATGATGGACAGACCGGGGCTTCCAGACTGTTCTCTAGAGGCTGCCATGGTCAAGGTTAGATAGCCTTGTCTTTAAATGTTGTTCATATAAAACCAGTAGAAAGCAAAATGTCTCATAACATGTTTTCCTCATCTTGTGTTCAGGTGTTCAGCTCAGAGGGAGGCTGGATCTGTGTCAGTGAGGCTCTTCAGGTGCTCGGAGGTCTGGGTTATACAAAGGACTACCCCTATGAGCGCTATGTCAGAGACTGTCGCATCCTGCCCATCTTTGAGGTGCTCTTATAATTATTCAACAATGTTGTAAAAAGTACCACAAAGTCATACTTGAGTAAAAGTTAAGATATCATGTTAAAATATTACTTCAGTCAAAGTAAAAGTCGGCCATAGAATTTGTTATTGAGTGAAAATGTCTTAAAGTATCTGATGTTGAGTGCACTTAAAGCTTTATTATGTTTACCTTTAAAATATCAGCTTCAAGATCACTTTGATGGTACAATGTCTTGTAATAGAGTAAATGGTGTCTCTGTCTCAGCCCCTCTGGCTCCCTATCACTTCGTTTCTGCACTATGTAACTTCAGTGAGAGGGAGGATCACAGTGAAGAGAGAGATACAAGTTTTCAAGACATAACATTGTTAAGACATGATGAGTTTTGTTTGTCGTTGGCACCTACATGATGTCTGACAAATTGTTACAGATCCTGGGATTTGTATTTAGGACAGTGGTGTTGTACTCAAACTGTGGGATACATTGATTAAAAAATATGCTACTTTGGCTCTGATGCAGCATGTAATCTGCAATGTAACTAGTTACTTAATTTATCAAATAAATGTAGTGGAGTAAAAAGTACAATATTTGCCTCCAAAATGAAGTGGGTGGAAGTATAACGTACGACAAAAAGTACAATACTTGAATAAATGTACTTAGTAACATTACATCACTGTTATTCTGTCCTTTTAAAATCAGTGCTGTAGTTATCACTGAAGTGAGTCCAGTATTTGTAAAATCCTGGATTAAAGGGTACCACCCTTTCACACATCAAAGGGTGTTTACAGGTGTTGGGGAGTACTGCTGCATGTGTGAAAAAGTAGTATAAAGCATTTTGTGGCTCCAGAGGAAGCTGCATGTAACTTTATGTACTTTATATTACTTTTTTCACATACGCAGTAGTACTCTGTAGACCTGTAAGCACACTTTGATGTGTAAAATAGGTGGAGTAAGCCTTTAAAACACCATATACTATAGTTGGTTTGTTCAGATGATCTACTCTGTAAACAGCCACCAGGGGGCACATGTGACACATTCATTTAGTGCCATAGTTTATTATGAACATTCTCTCTTTAGTGGGATAAATGAACTGAGCAGACCTGCAGCTCACCAGCATAAGTTCCTCTGTTTGTGTCACAATATAAGAATAAGTCATAATCAAAATCCTAGTTTTTAAGAACATTTAAATTTCACACATTAAATGTTTTTTAAATGTTTAAAGACCCTGTTATGCTTCTGTTGACAGGAACATTTGGCATTGGTAAATGTAAAAATGTAATGCGGTGCCTTACTGTACCACAGTTCACCCCCACCCACACATATTATGTTGCGTTCTTCATGGGCCTGGTATAATTCTGTTGTCTATTTACAGGGCACCAATGAAATCCTGAGGATGTACGTCGCTCTCACTGGAATGCAGTATGCTGGAAAAGTCCTCACAGGGAAAATAAAGTAAGAACATGAAGGTTGTAGCCTGGCATTGTGTGGAACCTCTCAGTTCATTTTCAATTTAAGCTGGGAAATAAATTCATATCATATTGATATGATGTGATTTTGGTTAGTGTATTATTTTGTGTAAAGCTGAATTAATCTGAAAAAGTTTGATATATTACATTTTAAAAAGTGGTTATTGCCAATGCGATAGCAGAGAACAGCTTGTTCAACATTAGCATTTAATTGGAGGTGAGTTTCTAGCCACTTGATCAAAGCCCTATAGTTATCCCTATTCTGTTTTGGTCTCCACCAACCACAGAGAAAAATATCTGGCTCTTCAGCTACTGAATGCTCCACTATGTTCACCAGCTAGTCAATATCTGTATCTTCTGTGTGGTGCTGAGCAGGTAGTGTGTGCAGTTGGTTTACAGAAGGCCTTTTTTGAAAAATAAATATTGTAAGGCAGTAAACCATAAACATGAGCTGAAGGACTTAAAACCATGTAAGTTACAGAGATAATTATATTATGTTACCTAAGAAAAATTACCGGTGAAAGATGTGGCCATGATATTCAAGGATTGTCTATCACACAGTGACAGAAAGTTACCTTTGGTTAAACGCTAGTAGCATTTCTAGTGAGTAAATAGTCTTCCCTGAAATACCATCACAAGGTTGTCTGATATGTTAAAACTTCCAGAAGGGTCTTTAGTATTTCAGTCTTCCCTGTTCTCTGCCTGCAGGGAGATGAAGAAAGGAAATATAGGCATGGCTTTCGGCATGATGGGCAAGAAACTGAAGAGCTCATTGGGAGGTTCAGTGGACTTCGGTCTGACGGGAAAAGATGGAGTGGTGCATCCCAGCTTGGCAGTAAGAATCTTAAAGGATACATTTTCTGCAGGCTTTAGATGAATTTGTTGTATTCCAAGAGCTCAGGAGTTTTCTGTTGACAGGAAAGTGCAAGGAAGTTTGAACAGAACGTCAGCCTTGTGGGATCGACTGTGGAGAGCCTGCTGTACAGATACGGAAAGGTAACACTGGAGTGATTATACACTGGAAAAACAGCTGTCGGATTTTCTTGTTTGAATTTCTTTGAGCAAAATTGTAATTTCTCTTAAACATCCGACTGTATGAGTTGTTTCTTAACATCAGCAGGGATCTCTTCACATCTTCCAATCAGTGTTTCAGAGGTGCTGTTCGTCTGCGAAACAGCTGCTGTGTTCTCTTTTTCTTCCGTGACTGTGCTTTTGTAATCAAAGCTTTCCCAAAGAAGCTATAAAGCTCTTGGAAACTGGTCAGCTTTCCAAATCCCCACTTCCTGTATCATTTACCTCCATTTTGATCCAATGCATGAGAAGTGTCCTCAGAGGACTTTCATCACAATGCAGTCTTCAGCTGCTGAAGAGTAAAGACCTTGAACAATTAAGTTCAGACAGCTTGAATCAAAGAAAATAAGCCCTCTTAAGTTTAATGTTCTCTTGAGTATTGTTCCTTTTTTATCATGAAAGTAACACAAGGATATTTTTAGGAAATTGGGACACAGTTATTAAGAAAGATGAACTAACTGGATGCAGCAGTGGTAGAGCAGATTGGCCATTAATTGTAGGTCTGGTTGTTCCCAACTGCTCCTGTCCACATTGAGCAAAACAACGGCGCACAAACTGCCGCTGCTTAAGCATTGGCGTAATGAATGCAACGATTGATTAAAATCTCAGTATTTGAATAGGCCCTTTTTTATGTTCCAATAATGGTTTTGTGCATCAGAGAAGAAAAACAAAAAAATAGTAAATGTGTAATGGTCAGTCACTGTGGCTCATCACAGCAGTGCACATCTCTCCTAAATGTCACCATATTTATGCATGGTTAGAGAGAACACACTTTTTTTTCTACTTCGCAATTGTATATTTTGACATGGGACAGCTCCAAAACCCCTCCCACTGAGAAGTCAGCTTTGATCAAAAGCCTCAGAAAAATATGGACCTGCCAAAAGAACAGCATCTATTTCCCACAAACTTAGACACCACAGGTATCACATATTAAGCCAGACATATCTGTATGCTCACTCTCTCAGAAATTCTCCAAACACAGGAAGTAATTAATCACAACACAAGAGCAAAATCCAAACTGTTCCCTAAGCAGCAGTTGAGTGAGACTCTTTCTGGTACCACCTACCAAAATGCATCAAATGCAGATCAGCTAAAACACATTTTTGATTACTTTTCATGTCATGTCATTTCTGAGAAATGACAAAATGATAGTTTTGTTTTTGAGTGTTGTTGCGTTTGTTTTCCCCCCACTGCATAACAGAAACACTGCTTCAGTAGAAACAACTTTCTGAAGTTGGAAAAGATCGATGACTGGAGTGTTTTTGTTTTTATCCACTGATGTTGTCAGACTATAGTAGATGAACAGCTCATCCTGAAGAGAGTAGCAGATGTGATGATCAACCTCTACGCTATGACAGCTGTCCTGTCCAGAGCCAGCCGCTCCATCAGCATCGGCCTCAGAAACCACGACCACGAGGTGAGAAGACGGCACAGTCTGCTTAGAGTCTGGTATTAACCATTATAGGCCAGATATAAAAAATGTACAGTGAACATTACACCAAAGCAGTTGAGTCAAAGAGGAGAGGAGGTCGGGGGTTTTCTCATCATTATAATGCTCAGTTGCAGCACCCAAGTCATTTTGGGCACCACCTAAACTGAACGAGTATAAAAATGTGGAGAGCATCAAAACTGACTAAATGACTTTCCCCAGATCTGATGCTTGTTGTAAGAACCCAGTGGATGTTTTATCATTAAGCTTTTTGGGTGTTGATTATTCATGATCGGCTTTAGCTTGTCCATCTTTTGGAAACAGGTATAATAATGGTCCAAAATGATGTGAAATTTCATATTTCTTTTATTAAAAAAAAACATTTTTTTCTTGGAAGGGCCCAACCGCCCCTCCAACTATGTTGACCTAAATCTTGAACAAACAAATATTCTTTTTGTATCCATCTCTCTATTTTTCATATTTTCTCATTTGTTTTTTTTTTCTCTTTCTTATTTTCTGTCTGAAAGCTGTTTTCCTCAGCAGATTGGTACACACAGATCCTCTTTATTTACACCATTTCAAACTGACTGCTCATTATAGGTCATCCATCAGTCAGTGGTGTTGTTTTTAACACTGTTCATTACACACTATGTAACTTTATACATTGAATTACTTGTTTAAATATTATTTTTTGAAATGCTCTTGAATTTTTGGATTGCAATTCACTCATACACCACTGTTTTAAATATGGATAGCAGTACACATGCATTTGTTATTATAACATTACTTATGATCGTGTGTAGACAACTTTGCACACACGAGCGCAACAGTACAAGACACAGTAAGCCAGTTAATATTATTTAGTAGTCCAACAGGAAGTCTTATGTTGCAAAGCACTTGCGAACGACTAAAAGCCAGTCTGAGATGTTCTCTTGCCTCCTGCTTGGTCCCTGTCTCTTTTTCTCTTTTTAGTTCCTCCACTAACGTCCTCTGTGGTCTCTTCGCCTCTGTCATGATGTCTTTAGATGTTGCTGAGCCTGATTCCGAGCAGTAAGCAGCAGTTAACGGTTTCTTTAGCAACAAGTAAAGCTATCTGTCCAACAGGAAACCTCTCCATAAAACATGGTTTTGTTTTACTCACATACTTGGTGGCTTGTGTGGCTTAGTGCCGTAAAGCATTATGCACTTCTTGTGGGAGATCACCCAAGTTACATAATGCAAGAACATTCAGGGAAGGGCAGATGCACCATTCCTTATATAACAAATCAGTGTACCTTCTAAATGATTTTGAAACTGTTATTTTAAGGAGAAACAGTTAAATGTATTGATATTGTTGGTTGATGTTTCAGGTTGTTTTTTTTTTACCAGGGCTTCAGTGACCGACCTATAACTTTGTACATGTGTGATTCCTTGCTTTAGAGTTAGAGCAGATGTGGAAGAATCATACAATCTGTGTTGGATTAGTTAGGTCTGTCATTAAGCTTTCTGTAGTCGTTTGCTCTCCACAGATACATACATTTGCCCATTTGTCACTATTTACCAAGCGCGACCACACACCAATGCTGGAAATCTCCATTTGGCATAATAATCATAATATGTACCTCCCACCCACCACTTTTTTATTTGTGTTTCTTGGTTGGATCATACCTCCTTTACATTTAGTTTGAACATGCACTGCAGTCACACTTTGCTGTGGTGAGGCAAAACAGTTTAATCATTGCATTTAAACCCAGTATAACTATCCTGAAAGAAGGTCATGTCTTAATCAAGACTGGTTAAGGAATCAGGCTTAATAAACACACATTATCTTAACAGCAGCAGCTGAAGTTTTTTGTCATGTTTTTAGTGTTTTTATCAGAGCAGATGGAGGTAGAGAAGGACACAGGATAACGGAGTATAAACACTAACTATAGGATTGTCCAGTGTGTACCCAGAATCAGTGATTTAGAGCAAACAGAGATATTACAAAAAGACGGTGCATGCTTTGTATTATCCTCTTCAGTGTTTCAGATGGGCAGCCCTCTGCTTCTCCTACAGTATTCCTCTCCACTGTAGCTGCAGGCAGAAATGTCAGCAAACATGCAGTGACCCACCTTTGTATTTTATGTAAAACACACACACACTGTAGAGATCCTTTCAAACTAAATTCCAGGCCAGAGATGGTCATTTGTGTCTTTTTTAAGTCTGAAATGTTTTCGCCTGAGGATCACAAAGTAACAAGAGATTCAAACCCATTTCTGAATTATTTTAAAAGCAAGTCTGACTTCAATCATGAAGCTTTCATCCACTTTGGTTACACTTTCATTGTAAAGGCAAATGTGTTCATGTTTGTTTCCTGTGATGTGTAAAAAAGAATTAATCAGATCAAATATTAAATGGTGGTTTTTGATCAGATTGGTGCATATTGTTCCAGTTGTGTTGCAAATGAAAACTTATCCAACAAATGTTTGTAATTCTCTCCGTTCACATTTGATTACATTCTGACATTTTGTGCTCTTAACTGTATTAAGTGTTGTTTATTTTTCTAGGTGCTGCTTGCAAACACATTCTGCAGTGACGCTTTCTTCAAGAACAACTACTTGATGACTCAGTTGCAAAAGCGTAAGTACAACACAAAATGCTAATTGAGAACAGCCCGTCGCCTTTTTTTTTTTTTCACTGCATCTCCAGTACAAAAGACTTGCATGTGTTGCGGAATTTCCCCACCAAAGCCCACATACCAACACTCAAACCCCCTGCTGCTTTTCATTTTCACACTGTGCGCGTTTTTTTAATGGCCTATATGTAATCCAGAGTTATCCGGTGACATGATCCAGACAGATGGGAGTGTTGTGTTTTGTATTTAACAAATGAGAGTGGCTTGTTTTGTGATTCCCGTCTCAATCCGTTCCAGACTCTCCCGAGAACAACGATGCCAACATCAAGAAGATCGCCAGGGAGGTCTTGGAGAACAGAGCCTACATCTGCTCTCACCCTCTAGAAAGAACATTCTGAGCTCTCCCATGTGACTATAATACTGTCTCCTCTATTCTGATTGGACGATATGGAGTCCCAATAAGTTGTCATTACTCTTTTATTGATACTTCTTTTACTTAACATTTTTTGAACACTTGATTAATAAATTAACAGTTTTATGATTTCAGTTACTGTCTTATATTAACCATGGCTCCAGAGATTACACCAGAAACCTTTGAATGATGACTGTTCTCTTCTCACGACTTTATCTGAAGTGCTCATTAACTTTAGTGCTTTAATTAATTATTGCGCAAGATACTATAAGCCTACTTGATATACAAGGTAGAGTTTTTCTGGGTTCTGGCTTCTACAACATTTCCGAAAGGCTCCACAGCTGATGTCTGTGTCTTCGTGAAGGGTTCATACTTCTGAAATGTGAAGATACGCCTCTCCTTTTCTGTCAGAGGCAGGGCCCTCCGCTTGTACAGGAATGAATGCTGCTTACTGAATCCACTGTAAGAAGCAACAGCAACACAAAAACTTTAAATTATTTTCTTTAGTTTCTGTTGAGTGTTTGTTTTTAAATAAAGATGCATAACTTCAACTTCAACTGACATGTAGTGGTTCTTGTTGTACAGACAGGCGTGTCTAGCGATGGAGTTGTTTTTGCTGCTGAAGCTGCAGTTTATACAGGGGCCTGGAGCCAGAGCCACACTCTTCTTCTCCTCTGCTTTGTTGTCACTCAAGATCATCACAGACAGTAGGGGCAAAGGCTGTGAGAGACAAAAAAAGAAAACTGCTCACAAACTGAAGTTTAATACAGGAACATGAAAAGTCATCTTTAATTCAAGCAGCATTAAGAGTACACCCCCTTTTGATAGACTATTGATATACAGTATATACATACAACACATTTTAAGAAAGAAAGAAAATTACTTAATTTCATGTACACATGCAGATCATAAAGGTTTCCTCCACTGTGAGCGGTTTCTTATGGGAATTTTAAAAAATATATAAAAACTCTGACACTCTTTAAAAAAGTAACAAAAAACAATCAAGCTTTACGCTGATCTTTTCAATGAGGAATTTTCTGTCATCTTCATAAAAACTTGAAACTGAAAAAAACATGTTAAACAGTGAACTGAAGCAAGCAAACAGTGTGACAATATGGGTCTAAGCCAGCGATGAAGCTGCAGAGTTTTACAGTGAGGTTGAGCTCATTGTTTGACTGATGCACAACTTTACTATTTTGGTTTTCACAGTATCCTTTTCAGCTTCAGTAGGCAGCTGTTTTCAGTAAAAAAGCTCTAAAAAAAAACTACACTACCTGCTCAGCACCAAACAGCAGACTGCCACAGTTAAGAGATTAACAGGTAAACATAGTGGAACACTCAGCAGCTGAGGAGATATTTCCCTCAGGATTTGGTGCAGACCAAACACAGAGCTTAATATTATGCCTACATTCAATACAAGCATGACCCCAAGTGAATGTTTAAATAAGCAACTGCTTGCTAATAATCTTTATATTTCTTGTTCCAAGATTTGAACTCACAAAAGTGAGCTCTGGAGATTTTTCCTACTCATACCAAGAATTAAAGCACATTTTATTATTTACAGCAAGTTTTAACTGCCTCATTCAAACAGGTGAAATGTCTCCTTGCTGGAATCCCTTCACAAACAGATGGAAGATCTCAAGAAGCTAGAAATAGACTTATGAGGCATGCCATGACACTATCAGAGTACAAAAGACAGAACAGAATTCCACATGGCCTTTGGATCAACAAAGTGTCATCCTTTGGCTCTGAATTCAAGAAAAAGTGAAAGCAGATGCTGTGACAGATGACTGCATTATGTAATGTGTCAGTTCATTACCTGTAAAAGAAATTGTCGGATTTCATCAAGACATCAAGTGATTCCTATGTTTTGTTTGTTTGAGTCCTGCCTTCTTCCTGAATTTATCTTAGGCAATGTTGGACAACCCACAGATTTCAAAATAATAACATGAGTCACAGCATCAATAAATGAGCTCTGTCCAAATACCGTACCTTGAGCATCATGCCTGGTTTCCTCAGTGAATACTTCTTAGGCTCATCTTTCAATATGTCCTGAGTTCTCTCTGAGTTTCTTCCCATGTGACACTTGAACTCTGGCAAGCGGGCGTTGCTTGGTGGGTTGGTGCTGCCGCCAGGAAGCAGCTTCTTCTGCCAGCGACTGTACTGAGCTCTGGCTGCCTCGAGCTGCTCCTGCTGCAGACGCTCTCCTGAGGATCAACAGTACACCCATGTAACGTTGTGGATTAAAAACCTGTAGATTTTATGCTTTACTTTTCACATAACTGATCAACTAAACAGGTGAGACATTGATTTTACTTCAGCGGCTGGTTGGACAAACACAACAGGACAGACATATACAGATCACTGATACCACTGAGGTTCCTCCCTGACCAAATCTGCTCTCCAGTGTGGTGTGGGAGTGTTTTACTCAACAGCAAACGCTGATACTGGCTCAAACAGACACCATCTGGGGCTTCAATCAAAACATATCAATGTTGGCCCTTAATACTGAGAAAAAGCTCACCGCCCAGACAGCTATAGGAAAAAATCCATTCTTGGATACTCCCAGACTGTTAAACTGAGAGCATAATTGGATGCTACAGCCCAGTCTCTCATAGCTCTGTCTTCCCATGTTTGTATAATTTTATCATTAAACAAAGCAAAGTTTTAACAAGGTGCCAATAAATCCCAATTAGTAGGATCAACAAAAATGGCAATGAACTAATCATAACATGGCTGAGACAGCTGCCAAGTGACAGACCACTGTTCAGACGGAACCACTGAATATTTTCACTAGACATCAAGATATCTCCAGCCGTGTTTGTGACGACAGAAGCAGGTAAGCTGAAACATAACCTTTTTTCAACCCTAACCAAGTGGTTTTTGGGCCTAAGCCTAACCAAGTCTTTGGTTCTGACATATAGGTCGTGTCTTAGATTGCTTCAAGGGTAATATCTCAGTGAGACACCTGGATGTTAACATGTGGCCAGGTACTCACAGGAAAAGAAAACTAGACTATCATACAACAAAAATTCAACTGTACATGAGCACTTTTTGCTATTTAAAGTGTTTCATGGTAGAAAGGCCTACCAGCCAGGTGAATGGTGACAGGAAGTGGGCTGAAGAAACGGGCAGGTTTGCTATAGAGCTGAAAGTCCTCATCACGCTGGCTCCAGGGCCATAAGTCCCTTGAAACAGTGGGCTTCAATATGTTGGCATGTAGGATGTTCTCTCTCCATGGCTGGAAGCAAAGTGAACAGTAATAGTATCACTCTAACCCTCAGATACACAGCCTGTTACTGGATACCTCATGAAAGAACAGCAAGGTGAATATTATTAGTCATGTCATATCATACACTACTGGCTCATAGAGAAAGAGGATCTAGTAAGTAAACAGCTATAAAAATGCTATCCCTGTGCTAAGATTCATGGGAATGCCAATAAACTGAGCATTCCTATTCCTGTGAAACCCCACACTGCTGGAAGATGAAGAGTGACATCACCTTCCTGAGTTCCTCCACACGAGCCTCATCTGGGTGTTTAGGGTGCACTTTGGGCTTGTCGCAGCTCATACTTGTGAACCAAACCGTAGAGGCAGCAGTGGTGCTGGAATCATGTTTAGAAGTCACGTCTCCCGGCTCCACTGTAGCACTGTGATACTGCTGACTGTAGGTGAACCTCCACCCAGGCACCTGAAGTTATAAAGCACAATACATTTAAATCGATCTTCAAGAGACACTTTCTTTCTTTGTCCCAGCATGAAATAATACCAGCCTAGTCCTTTAACCACTTCATTATGTAGATAGGTTTAGATCTGAGGATGTATTTGTCCTTACATTAAGCAGGTTTCCATCCGTTTCTGTCTGGGACAAGCATCTACTGTGTTAGTAGGCTCTTGAAACTTGATTAAAGGAACAGTTCACTCAAAAATGAAAAGTAAGTCATTACCTACTCATCCCTGAGCTGATGGAATTTTGTGTGAAACTTTGTTGTAAACAAAACATTTCTGGAGATTCACAGGAAAACAGTGTTGCAGCATTTTCCTAAACAGCTGAAGTAGGTTGGGATTTGTTTTAAAAAACAACCAAAAAAAAGCTCATTCTGTGTAATCCAAGTCCAAGACGTTATTTACAACCTCACTGTGCACCCACTTCAGATGAGATGTGCACTAATGCTTTCAGCTTTTATTATTATTATTATTATTCTATTATCAAATAACGTCTTTTCAAATCAATTCAGAATCTTAGGGCCTCTGGTGATTTGGATTAGGCTACTCTACCGCAAGTCGATCTCTTTGGCTCTTCCCCAACTCTTGAGGGAAATGTCTGGCTCTTGAGCAGTCGCATGCAACACCATCACTGCAAATCATTTGATCCATTATTGGTATTAAATATTGATTAGTCTGGCAAAGTTAGAATTAAATGGTATGAACTTAAGGCGTAAATGACGAATCACTTTGCTGATCTGACTCATTTTGTCCACTTGAGATTCATAGTCAGTGTCTATGTAGTTTATTCACTTTTTCCAAGCTAGGCAATCACATCACAGCATCAGTATCGACTGTACCTCAGGAAGTGAATGTATCAACATTCATACTGCCCTGATGTTCGGTGCGAATTCTGTCTTCAGCTGAGTCCAGTTAGTTGCTTACTGATGCTGTTGCATTCAGTTAAGTACATATTAAGGTGCACCCCATACATTACATCCTTCAAACCTGGGCCAGCTCTTTGCGCAGCAGCTCCTTGGCTTCCTCCTTTGAGTTGAAGGTCTGGATGCTGTAGTTGTGGGCTGGTCTGGCTGCAGCCTCTGGCTTCTGTAACTGCTCACTTTCCTTCTGCACCATTTTAATATTCTCCTGGAAAATATTTCCAACATATGAGTGGCTCTGTTAATAAGACAGATTCTACTCAGGATAATTTAAGCCCACAGACCTGAATAAAGTCCTTGCACTGTTTGAACTGCGACTGCTTTGTGTACTCTCTGTTGTGTGTGTTGAGCAGTGCATGTCTTCTCATCCGGACAGGCAAAGAGGGCTCGTCCACTTCAGTGTCTGCTCTGACTTTTTGCTCCTGCTGTTCAGCATATGTGCCATATACCCTGCTCATGCTGAGAATCATGTCAGCTGATGGGAAGAGGTTGTACTGCAACACATCTTGGAGTTGCCTTACTTCACAAAGCTGTCTTAACCTGGGCAAAATACAAGTACTTCTCAGAAATGAATGAATAGTTACCATGGTGAACTACTACTGGGTTATTTTGACACAAAATAATGTAATAACAAGCTGCTGTACACTCCCCACTTTGGGCAGCCCTACTTTCAGGCCACTGTAATCTCACTATATGGGTACCTTGACAAAGCTTGGAAGCAGGGTTGAGGGACCATGCCTCTAATGTAGACCACAGGCCGCCTCATGATGGACTCTAGTGACTCAGATAAATGGATAGGTCTCAGGCCCACGTCTAATGAGTCATAGATGCGCTTGAAGAAACCCAGGTTTGAGTTGTAGAGGACTACCACCTGCTCCTCCTTACTCCCACTTAGCCTGCAAAACATCACACAGACTGCAGCATTTTCAATGGAATTTTAACACGTAGACAGTACAGCTACACAGTAAGAACTGTTAGCACAGGTTGTTACAGCAAGACAGTGTTCATGGTCTTACTTCATAGGAACAGCCTCCCAAAGTCTCTTCACTGCTTTATGTTTCAGCCCTTCCAGAACAAAGATGTGTGTCTTCTTCTCTAACACGTGGAATCCTGAAACAAAGTCCAGATCCTTGCTCTCATCGTGCTTGAAATTCATTATATAATTCGATAGGGCTTTCTCTACATTTTCCAGTGAGCGTGAGCCCAGATGGAAAGCTGATGCATTGATTCTGAGGATCTCTGACCTCAGCTTGGTCATCACAGAGAAGTTGTTGTAATCAAAGAAGTAGATGATGCGCCCAAACAGACCATCACAGACTACATTCTTAAGGGAACAAGCTATCTCAACCTTGACTTTGAGTTGAGAATTGGCATCAAAGTACTGGCCTTGTGGCATGGGCTCTCTGCTAGCTGCTGTGTGTGTCTTATTCTTCAATGCACTTCGCTCCCTGTCCAGCAGTGGAGGTGGAGGGCAGCATTTGATTGGTAAATTCATCTTTAGGCTTTTCTTCCCAAGCAGCAGCTCAGAGAGGTTCAGGCTTGCAATACCATAGGAGTGAATGATGGTTGTCTTCTGTTGTCCTGGTGCTGCACTACGAGGGATGTCATGTTCTGACCCTGTGCCAAACATTGCTGGAGATTTTACTGTTTCTTCCAACTTCCTGTCACGATCATGAACTTCTATCTCCAGAGGTGGGCCAGAGAGGAACTCTCTGAGCTCTTCAGGATTCATCAAGCCAGTCAGGATCACATTCACATCTTTGAAGTGGATGTTGGAGCCATGCTTGTGATAGTTTGTCCTGTGCATGCTCAAGTTTTGGAACCTGTACTGGCAATATACAGGCACACATTTTTCCTGGGAAAACAAACATTTTAATATCAAAGCTCACTGCTCAAGGCTTGTAAATAAAATGTTATCAACTCATGAAAAACGAAATAGTAAACGGAGAATGTATTCAACACGCACATGTACAGTACAAACCGTATTATAAGTCCCACCTGTAGGATGTGATAAGAGACCGGGGATGAAGGCATTGAGGTGGCTGACAGAACTGTGATGACCAGTGGATTGAGTTCAGCCTTCAGTTGGTCAGACATTAAGGGTCTGTCCAGAGAGATGTTGCACATGACCTCAAATAGACCAGATGAAAAGACTGGGAAGCGTTCACTCAATGAGGTCTCACCTGGGGAAAAATAACAGACTACATGGTATTTTCTTTCATGGTTAACATAGTGTCTGAAATAAGTCCTACAGTTGACCAAGGATGGCAGTATGATCCACCACCTAAGTCGAGACTGAAGTATCTTGGATAGATATCAATGAATTTTGGCAGGAGTATTAAAAGACACTAGAGGATGGATCCTAATGACTTAATGACTTTGGTGGTCTCATTACTTTATCTCTAGTGCTACTGACATTTTTATTTGTGCGTGAAATGTCTCAATTGGGATTGCCATGAAATTTAGTACAGATATTAATTTTCTCCACATGATTAATTGTGGTTTATATTTTGTTTATGACCAACTACCTGCAAAACTAATGGCTTTTCCATCAGCCTGAAGATGATATCAGCAACCCATATGCAAAAGAAAGGCCATTATGTAAACATTGTTGTTTTCGACTACATGTCAGGATTGAAGATGCACAAAATATTCTCAAGAAATGGCAAATGTTTTATGAAATGTTTTACTTCAATCATCTTGCCATTCCCTGTCTGTATTGTACCAGGCAGAAGAATACTTACAGTTCACATGTAAGTTTCACAACTTGCCCCCCTATTTGGAACAATAATTTTCTTTTGAATATTTATGTTCTTATGGACATAAATGTATATATATGTATATGTATATGTATATATATATATATATATATATATATATATATATATATATATATATATATATATATATGTATATATATATATATATATATATATATATATATATATATATATGTGTGTGTGTGTGTGTGTGTATATATATATATATATATATATATACATATATATATGTGTGTGTGTGTGTGTGTGTATATATATATATATATATATATATATAAATATATATATATATATATACCCATCCCATGTGGTGGGTTCAAAACATCTGGACTCAAGCTACTAAGCTACTGTACTTTGTTTTTTGTTCTATTTAGCAGTATTAGCATGCTATTATGAGAAATTAAGATAATGAACATGAACTGATATTAGCATTTAGCATAAAGCACTGCTGTAGTGGTACAGCCTCACAGAGCTGATAGCATCGCTGTATACTCTTGTTCCCCAATTTGTAGTTTAATTAGTTTAATAAAACAAGTTATATCTAAAAAAAAAAATACAAAAAATTCAAACAAGTCACAGTAATTACATTGTTCCACATTTTTGGACAATCTTTCCATGAAATTTTGTCGTGAACCCCCAAAACATGCTTATAGTACATAAAAAAGAAAGCTCATTCTTTCAGAGCAGGTGTTGCAAAATGATAACATTTTTGCTACACATATAATAATGTTTATTTTTTTAAGACTTATGTCTTATCTTTTTCTTTTTTCAAATGAGTTACTGGATAGTTTTACCTCTTAATGCCTCTGAAAATAGAATGAAGACAAAAGTGACCTTGTGGTTGAACTGTACATAACAGGAGATATGTACAACAGATGACAAGACATCAAAAGAAGACATTGCTTTGTGTTAAAGGGTTCAAGTCTGGGAAAAACTGATAAATGTTGACTTACCTGCCAACAAGCAAATGGAACTGATTTCAACTGAGGCAGTGCCATTTTTTGTGATATCCTCAAGATCGAAAGCACCCATTGAGGGGTTTTGAAATCCTGTTTTGGTAAGAGGAGCCAAGCTATTTACTGTATAAAAATGTTTAAAAAGATATATTTATCATAGCTAATATGAAAGTATATTACTGTAGCATGATGTTAGGCAAAGATATGTAATTAGACACCATTATGATTCCATAATTAATCAGGCAAAATTGTAGATTTACCTGTTTTGGAGCCCACCTCTGAATCGGAATTAAGCAGCATATCCCTTTTGTGCTTTCTGGATGTGTTTGTCTTCCGTTCACATAAGGTTCTCGGGTGGTTTACCATAATCTTGATACCACCTTAGAGAAAAGATATTATTTTCATTCCATAATATTATATAAAAACAGGCTATACACAATATATATAATGTTTTGGGTCATTTTGAGGCAAGTTTAAATTGATGCTCACCACACATGTCTGTTGCGTCTTCAGGCTGATCCTGTGGCAGTCTGAAGGTTTTAAGTCTTTCATAGCGGGCCTGGCTGGACAGTTTCTCTTTACTGTTCCATATCTGGAGCTTGATCTTATGATTAGGAAGTAAACTGATCAACATGTCCCTGTTGACTCTGATGTTAAAATTCTGGGTCCAACCAACCCATGTGCGATCTCCTTCATGCCATGTTCTCAGAATCTGTTACAAAAAGTCACACATTTATGTTTGCATTAGAGCCACTTATCACTCTCATCATTCCTATGATGACAATATAACAACCGCTATGCGGTGATGGATCATTTACTGTAACTCTAGGCAATACAGCTGCTTTATTGTTGTTCATTCAGGATGTTCATGAATTGTTCATTAAGGGGACACACATGCATCAGGTCACAGTTACCTTGAACTCATCTTCTTTGTACATTTTTGCCGCAGGCCCAAACACTACTAGGTCCATGTTGACTGGCTTTGTGTCACCTGGCAATTTGTATTCAATATGATAACAGCTTTGACATTTATAGGCTGTGCCCAAAACAGTAGATGAATCTTTATTTGTTTTCTTAGTCTTTGCAGGAGCTTCAGGGAAATCCACTTCTTTCCCTAAAAACAGACAAATGTTTATAAATGGGATCAAGAATAGAGTGGATCTGTCATGTTTCTTACAGTATATGTTGATTTGTAGTACATTTCAGCATAATATTCCCTCAGTAACTCAGCCTTCTGACTTCCAGTTAAAGAAGTTTTCAATGTCCCTGTGGTGCTTGTGTTAATCGTTTGTTGATGAAGGTTCTCAGTCATCCAGGTCATGGTAAATCTAAGTGCTGTATCATTGAGAACTGGACTTGTTTCAGTTTCTTGAAGACGTGTCACCTCTCATCCAAGAGGCTTCTTCAGTTCTAACTAACTGGAGGGGAGTTTGCAGCTGCGTGTCCTTAACGACTCTGTAAGGACACGTGAGAGCTCTGAGTTTCAGAGCCGTTAGGGCCACTTGTGGGTTGTTGACCCAACCGGACTTCCTGTGGGTTGCTAGGGCTAGTAAGCCCAGGGCTCAGAGAGAGGTGAAACATCTTCAAGAAACTGAAACAAGTAAAGTTGCCTACGATACAGCACTTAGAGATAATTGCTTGTATGTTCTGTGTAGCAAACTTACCTCTGGGGACAGCTAGAGCAATGAAAACTGTCCATGTGACGTAATAGGATCTGTCATCTGAGTCTGTTGTAACATCCTCAGTTGACCCTGACCTATTTTCCACACCATGTTCTATGGACAAGAAATCATTCTCAAGGACGTCTTCCTGTCTTTTATCTGTAACTTCTCCATCATCACAGTCTGACTGTGATTTACCCAACTCTGGCATGTTCGCCATGGAGTCTGATTCCACTGGAATATTTTCCATGAAACACACTGTAAGGATTGAAAGGAAATGAAAAAAAGGACAATATTTCATATCTGTACCCTAAACTTAAGAGCTCATTGTCAGGAGACAGTTCATCACACTCAAATTACAAAAAAAAAAGGTTTAATATTTGACATGTCCTATAACCACAATGAAACAACAATCTGTTCAAATAGGCCTAATTAATCTTTAGATTACCCCTGAAAACACACCAAATGGTAGCTAGAGATACATTAATTTGTCTTACTTTTAAAAAGAGAAAATTCATCTAACTTCAACCTTAATTTTGAAAGCAATTAGTTAACAAATTAAGTATATTTTAATGACTATTTTCCTATTATTATACACACATTAGCTAGAGATAATCAACAGTAGGCCTACATGGGGATGAATGGGGAAATGAATAGGCTAAATAAATGAATGGAGTAAACTGGAGTTTTTTAAAAAACCCTACACTTGTAGCCTAATTGAAATACCTTCATTACACCAATATCAATGTGCAAAATGGAATTTTCATAGAAACGTATGAGGATTCAGTTTTATAGTGAGCTTCAAATGAAACTCAACAGCAGTTTTTAATTGAGCTGCTGTCTGGTGGTGTGCTTTTCATTAGTCACATAAGTTAGCACATTGTGGAAACGTAATGAAATAAAACAAGAAAACCAGTGCACTGTCTCTGAAAACTTTGCCTTTTAGTCTTACTAACAGCCTAATAATTTAATATTAAAATAACTCACGACTTTATTTTCCACTCACCTCAGCTCCTCTCGGTCCGGACATGAAGAGTGACAAGTTTGAGCACAGACGTTTAAAGTGTTCTTGAAGGGTTCATGGTGAAGCAGCTACAGGCTGTGTCAGTGAATCTTACTTACGCGAACTCATTTAAGTTCTTAAAAATGACGTTCGGTGCCGAGGTGAAGCGCTGAGGGGGGTCGGCCTGTCACTCAAACTGACCTTCAACCGAGCTATGATTGGTTCCACGCGTCGCCATGACAACCCCTGTAGTGACGGAAGTGAGGTGTGCAGCTGCCCGCGTGCGGTTTGGACTATCGGAATCTGTACCGTGTAAGACAGAAGATGGATTTGATGTCTTTATGGTTCAGTTCAAGAAGATTTACTAACTTAGATGTGTAAAGGCAGCACTGACAAAGCCAAAAGAGTTTACTTTTGGAATATAAGAAAATACCAACAAGAAAACTATACAGCATAGACCAATGAGCCGTGGCCCACACAGTGGCGACTTAAGAACTACAGTGGTATATCACGTTATACACCTATGCTTACACATAGACCTAAATAATTATGGATTTAAAGTAGGCTATTAAATTAGACCAGCCAACCTAATGAAATGTTGAACATAAAGGGAAAACAATAAGCTACCTCACATAGATTGGACTAAACAATAAATAATAAATGTAGAAGCGATCATCATGGAGCCAGTGAAGCAGAGCAGGATGGGTGTAGCTCTGTATACTACACTAAATGGAGAGGAACTTCTACAGTGGCATGGACCATTTGTGTAGCCTAGCTACAGATGTATGGAGGGTTTTAAAGGTCACACTGATCACATTTTCATGTCAACAAATCATTTAAAATAAGAGTACATCTACAGAGCTTGTAAAAAGGCGCAGAATAAAAGTATCTCTTTTCTTTTTTATGAATTAGTAATTTTACAATGTTTGTCAGGTCCAAAATGATTGTTTTGTTTTCATCTGTGTAAGAATTTTGACTGTTCCAGCTTCTAACAACATGTGTCAGTCAATAGTATAAAGCCATCGGTGTCATGTGGTATCCATGTCTCGTCAGCACTAACAGTCTTGTGGTTTCCAGTTTGTAGAGAAAACTTTGAAATGGCTGATCTCTACAGGATGTGCACGGCATACTAATGTTAAGTTAAGTTGTTAGTAATTTACATTACTAACACTAGCTATAGTAGCTATAGCTATAGCAGTGTTATGAATGAATGCAATATTAGGGGGAGATGGAATGCTCCATTTAGTGGCTGAATGTCAGCCTATCAGTAACACCTTTAGGGCCGAAACTAAATAGCCTATATAATAATATTTAATATATACATACTAAATTATATAATCACATGCTTTCATACATGAATAAACATTTAATTATATAATTATTGATTATATAATTACTGATGTATTTAGACTATATATCTAGTTTTGGCCCTTTAAACCCTCCTCAGTATGGAGGGTATAAGGGCCAATACTTAATATAGGTAAATGCCTAAACAGAAATGAATACATGTAACTAAATGTTTATTCATTTATTCAAGCATTTAATTATATAATAATTGATGTGTATATATAGCCTATATGTCATCTAGCTCAATGCGTGAATAAATGAATAGTGAATAAACAAATAATTATTATTAATGCAGACCATTTATATATTTTGTCTTGGCCCTAAAACCCTCCATAGCATACACTTGTGTTTTGTGTACCCCTACGTGTCAGACAAGCTGCAAAAACTCGCCAGTCGCATAAAGACAGTATACCTCTGCTCCACAGCTCCGTTAGTCTCACGGGGATGTTAAATCTTAACAAGGTCTAACCCAAGTGAATGACAAAAGTTTACACACCTGGTGGCAATTATACTCAGGCACACGGCAGTATGAGACCGTTGGAGTGTGTGTATGTTACTGAGTCGAGGCTGGGACCCCTGGTTCTGGATTTGGGGGGCAGTGCTAAATTCAAATCTGCTCTGTGTTAACACACGCCTCATTCCTGCTCCGCCAGTCTGCCCAGAGTTTCTGCTGAGACGATGAACACGAAACACACACAGGGCCATATAACAGAGGAAACAGTCACCGTGTTCAGTGTGAGGAGATATGATGTTTCTCAGTAGAAATGATGGATACAAGAGACTCCATTGATCCATACAGCAGACCAGCGCGCAGGACACAATGGATAGTCAGCACTCTGGCTTACCATTACGGACTGGACCGGGGAGTGGAAAACGAAATTATAGTTTTGGCTACCGGACTGGATCAATACCTCCAGGAGATTTTCCATCATATGGATTACCAAGGTGGAGGTAAAATCTCTGTGGAGGACTTTAACATCTTGTGTGAAGTTTTGGGGCTGAACAAAGAGTCGGAGGACACAGAATGCGCCGGTGTTTTAGACCATCTACCCACCGAGCTCACCTTCAGACACTTCCACGCTAAACTTTGCGGACACTTCAGCACCAAGGCGGGCTGTCATTATGAGAACGGCCGGCTGCTGGTCGGGAAGGACAACGAGCATATAGAGACTCAGATCCGCCTGAGGAGCCCCCTGAGGCGGCGAGAGAAGCTGCTGTCTGTGGGTGCGGGCTGCGGCTCCTGTCCCTCCTCGGAGGGACGACACGCCTCCGGCTGCAGGCTCGGATCCTGCACCAAGGAGTGCTATGAGGAGATAGTGGCGCTGGAGGAAGCAGAGGACCGAATATCGAAACTGGAAGACGAGAATGCAAGTTTGAGGGAGCTGATTGAGGACATGCGAGCCGCGCTTCAGAGCAGTGACGCCCGCTGTTTGGCTCTGCAGGTGAGGGAGTGTGCAGCTTTCTGCTGAGAACCAGGCTGAAGTTTTAAATATGATGATGTCCACACATTTTTGAAAGTGATTGAAATGATCTATTAACATTAATAAAGCCATTAGTCAGGTTAGAGTATGACTTTTTTTTAATATAGCTGGTGAAAGTCAGCATTCTGTGATTATAAATAAGTCTTAATTACAAAGGTTCTGATGATAACCCATTGATGGAGTGTTGTAAATGTTAGTAAGTGGTTCATAAATGGATTTTGGATCCCTGGTGCCCCCCTTTCAACCTGTCCACCGGATGGGTGGTGAACTAAAGAGCTAACTAAAAAGACAAAGCAACTGTCATCCTGGAGGAGAAAAAACACCTGACAGAGGGATTTTCTACAACCTGGCAACTTATGGCTTATAACTGATCTATCCATCATTAGACGGCCTAAATGACCTCGGCTATTCATCATTAATGATCAGTTACAACTTAAAATCCTTTATCCTTTATAAGGTCATTTATTTTGATGCTTTGTTAGAAATTGAAAAACCCCATTATTCTTTATCAATGACTACAACCACAGACTTATTGAAAAGTGAGACAAAATGTGGTAATATAATTTTTTCATTAATGAAATGAATTGATAACTTTATTATTAATGACTAACCAGTAGAGAGATTTTTCACTACCTTGACAACCCAAATGTCAAAAGAAAACAAATATCGAAAACTGTAATTCAGAACAGGGAGGCGTGTGTCATACAACACAGGGTTGCATAACGAAATGAAAGTTTGTAAACTCCTTCAAACATGGAACATATATGCAATGGGTTAGGCTGCAAATATAAACACGTATACACCCAGGAAATAATTCTGCGGTGCATTTTTTAAATTTGCGTCAACTGTAGCAAGATGGTGATGATTATATGGTCTGCATCTTCACATTAAAAGTTTTACATCAGGTAAACACTGTCCGTCAACTTTGACTGTGTTGAGCACCAAGCATCGATGATATAAACACAGAGTCCACCTCTCCTTGTCCAGGTGTAAAAGTTGTAACTAATACTTAGTTAATGGTTAATGACTCATTAATCAATGCCTTATAGATCCATTGTAAGTCATTAACAAGAGTAACATTTGGGTTTTCTGAGCTGCGAGAAATCCAGTATCCTTGAATATTTACTTATTACTGGAATGTGACTTAGCAGGTGTAATAGTGGTTTTAGGGAATATCTTTATCTGGTTACTTCCAGTCACCTGTTGTACTTCTGTTCAGGTAGGACTGTGGAAAAGCCACTCCAAACATAAACCAGAGGAAGGCTGTTTTGTAGCCCACCAGAAACAAGCCTGCCAGAAAAGTATGAGCTACAACAACCTGAAAAGCAGCACTGACAGCAACCAGAAGAGCCTGCAGAACATTATCCACGAGATAGAGCTGCTGCGGAGCTCCAGAGACCTCCAGGTAGAGGAGGCCATGCTGTGTAATCAGAGATTGGAGCAGGAACTGTGGAGCTCTAAAGAAACTGTGGCCGCTCTGGAGAGCTGTAACCAAGCTCTGAAAAGGGAGCAGGTGGGCATGAGGAGGAAGGTGGAGGAGGCCAGGCAGGTGCTGCTCAGCGGGCTGGGTAAGGTGAAGGACCTGGAAACCAAGGCCAGTCATGTGCCAGCGCTGCAGAGACACATCCTCCAGCTGGAATCAGACCTCCTCTACTACAGGTAAAAGCCCTGGGAACACACTCCCACATGTAGCATTTAAATTTAAAAGAAAACACTACAATGTTACTGTTGAAGCAGTAGTTTAACATGACACTTTGCTGCAGCTTCGAAGAATTTAATTGCTGAGTAAGACTGCATCATACGTAAACACTGGACCATCTTGACACGACAGCCATTTACAAGCTGTTGCTCTGTCAGGTCACGTTATGTCAAATTAGGCAAGTTTTATGCTCTGCTAACCTGATTGTCCACTTCATTCAGCCTTATGTTATGTTCATGTTAGCCAGTTTCTGTTGCTTGTACTGACATTTTTATAATGTCTGCATATCACCACTACAACTGCTAGCAAGCTAGCTTCTTTCCATGGTAACCACGGACTGATAGGAGCATAAGTCGCCAGTTAACATGCTCTCTTGTTAAACTGAAACACCAACAGTGTAGTAGTGCTCTTGCCTTTTAAAGTAGGCTTTGTACTGTAGATCTAATGTGGGAGAAAATTCAGTAACTGGGTCTCTAATTTCTTCAGAAACAGATGTTGGTGGACTGCTGAAGGGGAATAAGTTGATACATTTACGTAACAGCTAGCCTACTTCATTTAACGGAACCCTACTACTCATGCTCAAACTCCTCTGGCTCACAGAATGTTGTATCAAACCACAGACTGCATATAAAGACAATGCTTAAATGAGGCATTAACCAGGAGGCAGGGTCTCAGTGAGGTCATGTTCTTTTTATTATTTACAGACAATACACAATAAGTGAAAAGACAGACAAATGAAAAAAAATCAAATAACAAAAGTTGGTGTGTGGTGGGTGGTGTAGGAGAGGGTGGAACCCTTCTAGTTTCTACTGTTGCAGCACATTTTTGCGATTGATTCCTTTTAAATATATTTATATAGGAATAAATATGTTTCTTCAAATTTCCCGGCGATTTTACATTGGCATCGTGTTGATGCATTAAAAGGAACATTGCCCCAAGGTCACAGAGAGGATGTATTGTCTAGACAAAAAGCTTTTCTTTTTTACCTCTTCATTTAGTCCCATCAGCTGTCCAACCCTGAGCAAAACAAATGCCTGGCTGTTCATCATGTCATGAGAAAGAAGGGCTTGTTTTGGCAGGTTATTTGTGTCAAGCATGAACCATAATAAATTATTATTCCTCCAACAATAAAATTACTTTGTTTATGTCTGGCCTCTTGCCTGGAAAACTCTGCCATGCTACTTATGAAGGCTTGATGTGGTTTACTATTCCAATTTTCAGCCTTGTTGTGTTTTAGTTTATTTAACAGGCATCGTGTGTGGCAGGTCCATCGTGCCTGAGCTCTGCTACTGTTGGGAACTATTCATTTTGGCTGTAGTAAGGGTGTAATTGGACTTCTAAGTACAAAGCCATTGGTTTAATGTTTATCTCTGTCTGTTGTCTCTGCTCCAACCATATAATCAGTGTCTGCAGGTCTGGCTTTCTGAGGTAGCAGATGTCTCTAAATGGTTGTAACATCAACCCTAATGCTGTTATTATGAATTCAAAGACACCATCATACACAACCAGACCCGTCTGACTGAAGTCCTCACTACTACCTGTTTTTAAGGTGATTCTAAATGACAAAATGTGCAACCACAATACCCTTCTTTTAACCCTAAACTCCACTAATCCATGCAGACTGCGTTCCAGAGTCTTTTCACCACCCTTCCATTGATACCCTAATGGCAAATAATTCAACACCACAAAGGCTCCGACTTGTCAAGAGAAAGCTCCATTGAGTGAGAACCTCAACAGACTGACCGTTCTCATCAATCTCTGCTCACTTCTTTCACTCTGCTCCCAAATGAACAATAGCACATAGGCACCCCCGTCCTATGGATCTTAGCAACCAAGCTCCATGAATATTCCCACTGAAAGCCTCAGTGCTTGCTCAGCCACATCTCATCCAAAGACAGAACAGTGCCAGTGGAGGTGTTGGGTTTTCATATTTGAGTGAGATGCAATGCTTTTCTGTCCTCCTTTACATCTTGCTTGTGACTCTGAGATACTTCAAAATTCAGTCAATTTTTCACCATGCTGTCTCACTGTCAGATGTCTGGGATCATATGTTGTGGGTTTAAAGATGCAGTAATGTGTCATGGGGTCTGTTGAAATGATCGAGCGTAACTTTATCCCTGTGGCTTACTTCTAAACTGCTGTGACAAGTAATGAGATTAACTTGATGCTGCTGGATCCCAGAGATACAGAATTACAGGGCTGGGGAGTGGGTGAGTGAGCTGGCACTGCTTCTGTCCTGTGGAATTCACTTCAGCACAGTGAATATAGACAGTGTTTATGCATCCTTATCACCCGCTATTAAAGCACCTAGTATGAGCCCTAACCCATTCTCCTTGGCATCAGTGGACCGCTGAGTATATCAGGGATTATGCGTTTAGTTGTGTGTGTGTTTGTCCGTATATCTGCGTGTACATCTGCAGCTAATTGTGCATACTGGATTATTCAGCCTAATCTTTTGGTGCACATTTATGACTGTATGCTCAAGGACCTCTCATGGTTGTCATGATTCACACATTTTGTAAAAACACCTATATTATTGACTGCTTTGTTTTTTTCCACCACTGACCCCCGACTCCTCACTCCACTTAAAGCTAGGGTTGGTAAGTTATTCTAGAATATTTTTTTTCTACATTTCTAGAAAATTTCTTAACATCCTGATAGCAATTAAAAATAATTGAACAGGCCATCTGTCTTCCTACCTACGTAACTACCTGCCTGCACTCTGGGTGTGTACCCACTGCGTGTTTGGAATCTTGTTTCGTCAGCCAAGTACCTATTTATATTAGTTAACTCAGAGCCAAATTTCAGTGGGTTGTGTTGTGATTTCAAATAAATGAGATTGATAAGATCAGCTAGGCTAAGAATAAGGCTTACCTAGTCTGTTGAAGGCCACTCTTTGGCTTTGTTGTGGCATAAAAACGGACATCCAAAGAAAAGTTTTGTCCCATTTTGCACCAGGGCATCTGCAGATACCAGATTTCTTATAATCCACTAAAGTTAGGTACAATACAAGATTAATAAATCAGTGTTTTTGTTATCACCGTGGCCATCTTTACTGTTGGACTGGTGGAAATCTGCACTCTACTGCACTCTTAGTTTTTTTTGCTTTCCTACAGAAAGTTAGAGTAAATGAGATTGATAGCACTCTCATGTCTGTATGGTAAATATAAATTTAAAGCCAGCAGCTGCTTAGCTTAGCTTAGCTTAGCATATGACTGTAAACAAGCAATAAGCTAGCCAGACAAAATCTGTCCACCAGCACTTCTAATACTCACTGATTCACACGTCATATCTTGTTGGTTTAAACAGTCTAAAAAAGTGTAAAAACAACATGTTGTGGTTAATTGTATGTTAATTTTAGCATTTGTTTATGTACAATCTTTTCATCGTAAAAAAAGTCCTCTTTCCACTAACATCCCAGCAGAAGTCAGTTTAAAAAATGCAGTCATTGGTATGAAATTGAATATGTGTGGGTGTTGTTGCATAACATGTCTGTGATTTCTTTGGACTGTTCACTAGAACAGAGCAGAGGCTAAGACTCAGATGGGAGTCACGCCTTCAACAGGAGTTGATTAGCACAGAAGAGTCTTTCTATACTGGGATTGTTTAAAAGTGTCACCTTAAGGTCTGTGTTTTACTCCAGAGGGTAAAGGGAGTCTAAATCAGTCACTGTAGCCCATAGAGCTCTTTGGGCCAGGGGGATTAGACAATAGGAAGCACAGTGAGAGGAACAAAAAGAAGTGAGGGGGAGGAAAGTCTACCATCTGGAGGAAGAAGCAAACACTCAACTGTTTGTTCATGAAATGACGGACATGTTTTGAAAAGACCACGAGAGAGGAATGGCTTCATTTAGTTTTCCATCGTCTTTTTGTGCTCCACAGAAAAGAAGTAGTGGAGATACAAAATCACTCAATACATTGAACTTTGGTTCAGTCCAGAGCTTCTTCACTTAGTGTCCTCTTGATTCCAGGTGTCTTTGTTATATAGTCCAGGGATTTCTAGAGAGCATACCCGAGCACATGTGTCCTAAGTGTGCAAGTTTAAAACTCACTTTTCATTTTATCGTCACGCCTGCAGACTTCTTCTCTCTATGCCTCTAACCCCTGGCCCTCTGAAGGCAGGCCCCAGGGGAGGCATAATCTCCCAGCCTTTTCATGCTCTCTGCATGGCGCCTGAGAGCAGAGGGGAGAGGAGGGTCTAGCAGACCATTTATCTGCCTCCGCACAAGAGCTGCAGTATTGTGTGGAGCAGGTGCTGCCACGGCATTCCTCCCCTTTAAATAATGTGGAAAGGACACACTCAAGGGATGTTTGGGACCCGTGGCATTCTGCTGCTGCTGCCTTACTGTTGTTCTTGAACAGCCTTCAAAAACTTGCACTGCCAAGTGGGCTCATTTTCACATTGAACGGCTGCCCTGCTCTCCCCCTCTCTCTGGTTTTTGAGGTATGCTGACATCAGCAGAAACACACACAAAATATCTTATAAACTTATGCCACCCACCCATTTTGGACTTGTCTTCCTGTATATCCCCCTCTACTTTTAATACCCTCGTTTGTTTGACTTTGGGGGTTTCTTTGCACTTTGCTTGTGAAGAAAAGCTTAAGTTACCTCTGTAAATGTTACAGTCATTGGGTTTTTGATAAAGTCCTCAGCTAGTGCTAAACAATAATCACATCTCTGGAGCTGCTTCATTTGTATCCCAGACAGCAAGTCACTGCACGGGTGTGACCCAAGAGGACTTGATTAATAACCGTCAGCTATGTAAACATGACCCCTTACCCCATCTCCGTCATGCCACAGGGCAACAACAAGCGCTGAACTTCAAGTTCAAGCTCAGGTTTACAGCGTGCCCTCATTTTTAACCTCCACAGAGAAAGGAGACTGTCATTGAACGATGACACCTGAAAGAGGAAACTGCTCCTCAGGGAGTGAAGGAGGGGGAGCAGTGTGTTGATGGAAAGTTCACTTCAGAGCTGCACTGTGATAAACACAGGGACGACTCTGGGTGTCCTGGCTCTAACAGCAAACAGCTGGACTACCCCCCACAGCCCAGAGGAACAGCTTCAGGCTTTTGCTAATAGGGCATAAAACAGGATCCTATTAATTAGAAATGCCCTGACAGAGCACATAGAGCTCTCCATGTATACCTTTACTCCTGTGTGTGTGCCATGAGGGATGTTGTATTAATTAGGCCTAAATTGGCTACAAATGCTTCAGTAGAAATTCAACTATACAGTGAGTGCATTTTTTCTTTTAAGAGCTTAAATGTCAAGATACTGATCTAAGAGCGATAAGAATGTTTTTTTGTGAAGAATAATGTCATACACAGTGACAAGCAATACAGAGTAAGTAATACTTAAATTTCTAAGTATTCATTTCAGGGTTTTTTGTTATTGTAGTCTAAGATCCTTCCAAGTCTCAATTTAATTTTGGCCACAGTTAAGCCAAGATGTGCTTTTTGTACAGGAACCTGATAAAAGAGAAGAAACTCCATACAGGCAGTTTAGTAAAGGTTAAATCGGTTATCTATCTGCTCCAATTGTAGAGCACTTCCTTGAAAACTATGAGGCATGTACGTTAAACTCTGCCCTGACTCTGCAGCCGATTTATGACCTTAGAAAATGTTGTGTATGTCTTTGTTCTTAATGGCAAACAGCACAAAATGCTAAATATTTTTTATGTTATAAGCATGTTATAGCAGTTCTAATCTTTTTGGGGTAGAAGAACCACAAAATAAGCCGACAGTGCTGTAATATTCATCAAAGAAAGTTTTTTTATCATGCATGTATCATAGCAATAGCGGTGCACTGTGTCAATGTTGTGTTTGACCGTGTCTATCCTTAAAATAACGCTGTCTCATTCGTCATCAGCTAAGAAATAAGAAACATGCTATGTCCAGTTACATTTTCAAAATAAAAGCACTGAAACAACTTGGTTAGGTTTAGGAAAAAAGATAATGCTTTCGCTTAAAAAAAACTACTTCGTAAAAACAGTCAACATTGAGTCTTGGCTCAGGTGGGACTCAAACTCTGGTGCCTGGGTAAAGTCCTATGAATGAATCTCCGAGCCATCTCCAACCTCTTCCTGATTGGACTTTCTGACTCTTTATACTATACTGATACATTGTTCCCATCAATATCACCCCCTGCTGCTACTGCACCCATATACAAGCATGTACACCCAGGCAAGGCAACCCGTCAACCTCACACACTGACCTCTAGTGGGTTCGGCAGGTCTATTACACGCTTTGCGTGACACTGGGCTAAATATAGAAGTACATACAGAATCAATGAGAATTGCTCGCCAGGCCGTACGTCAACAACGTTTTCTAGCTTCCGGGTTGACTTTCTGGTCATGTGGCTCACTGAACATATGCTATAGTGTTTCGCTCACTGGCCCATAGACTTTTACTTGAAGTTTAACTTCACATTGTGATGGTAAAAGGTAAATGGACTTGCATTTCTATAGCGCTTTTCCAGTCTACTGATAGCTCAAAGTGCTTTAAAGCATTTGTCACATTCACACACTGAACTTTTGCAGAGGCTGCCATGCAAGGCAGTGACCTGCTCATCAGGAGCAATTTGGGGTTTAGTATCTTGCTTAAGGATACTTTGACATGCAGGCAGGGGAGCTGGGGAATTGAACCAGCGACCTTCCGATTGCTGGACAACCCGCTCTACCGCCTGAGCCACAGCCACCCCACATTGTGATGACGTCACATTTTTAAAATCACTTTTCTCAGCTAAAGGAAAGTTTTACAAATTAAAAACCTCCATGGATAAAAAAATCTCAATAGAAGGAGTGAAAATTGAACTTGTTTGTAGTTCAAGGTGTCCTGTCACAGTTTTACAGATATTTCTTATATAATGGTGCTTTCTGGGGAAAATCTGTCTTGGGCCACAGAGGAATTTTTCAAGGAAATACCACTGGGCAAAACTGGAAGCAAGGCAGGATAGGCACTGCCCTATCCTGGTCTGAATAGTATATTCACGGTTTTTATGGCTCGTGTAGCAAACAATGTTCTATTTAGTAGTCCAGCAGACATGAAGCAACATCAGCATTCATTTGGATTTCCACCTTATGTAAATTCATATGCGATTATTAACCCTCCTTTGGCTTTGTTTTGGTCTCCACCACCTGCTGAGAAAGAAATCAGCTTAGAAAACTTAGTAACTTGTCACTAACTGAAAACAGCTGCTGGAAAAATTGTCAGTAAGAGCAGCAAGACCAAATCAAACAGTAAAAGCAGATGAAGCGATGAGTTGAACTGAAAAATCAGGTGATAATTCTCTTTTTGTTCCTCACTGTGAGCGACTCCTTTCACATTTAAAACATTTTGATTAGTGTATAGTGTGAACACATGCCGTTAAGATCTATTCTTGTTGAAAAATGGAAAAGTTAAATTTCTTCCCTGAAGTCTTTGAAGTCTGCAGTGTATTTCAAGTTCTCTATTTTTCTCTCTCAGCAAAAGAAGCTAAATTAATACTTTCGTTCTGGCAGGTCAATCACACCCATGCTGCTTTTGAATTTGGTCCATTGGCGAGAGCCAATGAATAGCTGATCAAATTTTGTGCATGTCTGCTGCATCCCACAGTCTCACCACTATCCAGGATGTCTGTCTGGACTACTTTCAGGTGTCTGTATTCATCCAGTTGGAATTCCCATGCTCAGTCATCGCCAGACACTTCAGGGTACCTCATCACTGTCAAGCCATGTGATGTGTAACCATCCTTTAACAGTGTAAATCTTAAGCCTCAAAAGTGACAGTGTTTGTTGGAGTCCCTTTTTGTTTCTCAAGACACAAAGCCATTTTTTGAACCGCTATGCATGTCAAAGGCCCGAGCCAGAAGCTGTGGCCTTGCTACAGTATTCAGTGGACACAGGCTGCGGCCTTCCTACAACCACTGTCAATTAAAGTGCAATTAGTCACACCGAAGCCTTCATTTGAAAAAGCCTCCACCAGTGCATTTCAGAGTCTCAGCGTCTCCACAGCAACCAGCAAAGTTTTGTGTGTTTTCATGTCCATGCACCAGTTCCATGTTGGTCTGACTGCAGCTGCTGGCCCTCGTGAACTAACTCCTTCTTTCCTCTACCGCGGCCCCTACTAACTTAAACACGGCTCTCTGATTGATTGCCTGAAATTATGCTGCAATTACTGACCCTCGGTGAAGTCAGCCGTTTCTCCCCAGTTCTGTACAAAGAAACCTAAAGTGGTACACAGATGCAGAGTATAATGTTGTCTTACAGCATAGTCTGCCTTGTGCCAACAGGATATAAGCATGAGTGTTCCGTGACTTTTTTTTCAGAGAGTCAGGCTGTTGAAAACCTTTTTTCGAGATTTTCTCCTTTTTTTTTCAGCAAGACATCATCATCTGGAAACACTTATTCTGTGATTTACGAAGGCCCCCTATCGGATTTCCCCCAACACAAAAGAGCAGACAGCAGGAGAAACGTAGAAAATTCAAACCATTAGAGGACGATTGATCCGGGCAAACTGCAGTCTCAGTCATATTTTTCCAGGAACAAATGTTTGAATGTGTCTATGACATACGGGACGGATAGAATAAAAGCGTGACACATCTTTTTAGGTTCAGATGCAAAGATATGTAACAAAGCTTTGAAAACTGTTCATGTGCTTAAAATGTTGTTCCATCCAGTGTCAGCCAGTTTGCTTCTACCTCCATCTTGCATCTAACTCCTAACAGCGCCATTCTACCATTGACCCACTTTACTGTAAAAATGCCTTAAAGATACAATGTCTGGCTTCAATTACCCCACCCAGATTTGGCATACAACATCACAGGCCTCTATAAAATTATCATGGCAGTTGTAGATGTGGCCTAATACACACTGCTGTGTGTTACTTGATATGTTCTCTTTGATGGTGGCTATTGGTTTGGACTGAACTTTTCTCATCTGTGCAAATTTGAAGAGCAGTTTCAGCCCCTTGGTCAGTGTCAGTTTATGTGCAGAGACATTCAGAGCAGAAAAGATGGGTCATGTCTTTGCAGAGAACATACACTCAAACAGCTATATTGACCTCTCAGGGCTCTCTTTCAGGTCTGAGGTGTCAAAACTGCAACTCCCAGGCAGCAGCAGAGCAGAGCAGCAGCTGGGTGTTGCTGGCAGCAGGCCGGGCCAAAGATGTTGCTCAGCATCCCAACACGACCGCTGTTCTCCAACAGGGCGTGCTGTGACGACCCCTGATAAAAGTAAGACATGTGTCTCATGAAAGACACAGAATGCAGTACTAATATCTGTTTACTATACAGTCCTCAGGAGAATGATAAGAAATATGAGGATATTTTATTATTTTATTTGAGGAAAGTCAAAAGAATCCTGTACACTTAGTATCTGCTGAAACAACCCATAGTACTGCTGGATAATGAAAGCAGATGTACTGTTACATATGGGGTTATAGTAGGTCATAACTATGCTGACGAAGAGCGTAACTACAGGAATGGCTACCACCCTTCATGCTAATAATAATAGTGATAATATCAATGATGATGGTGTGTTGTGGGGTCTAGTGGAGGAGCAGCTGTTTCGCTCGGTGGAGGGCCAGGCAGCCTCCGACGAGGAGGAGGACAAGTGGACCGGAGATCAGCAGAGGCAGGTGGACGAGGTGAAGAGGATCTTGACCAGGCTGTCCTGCTGTGGGGAAAGGTACTGCATGTCTATATCATCACTGTATTTTGAAGTTCCCATAAAACAGCTGGCAAGGTGCTATTTGAGAGGAAGTTAGGGAGGGGCTTGTCAGAGATACTGATCGGCGTTCAGCCAGTATTGCTGAATACGCGTTACGCCCCGCACCATGCAGCTTGCGGTGCTGTATTGCCATATTTTGTCATTCTTGGCCAAGATACTGGCACATCTAAGTGATGACCAGCTTAAGACATACTAAAATACGTAAATATCTATTTTGATTTCATGAGAACTTTAGAGCAGTGCACCAGCTGACAGCAGGCTGAAAGAGACTACTTGATACTATTTCTTGGACTTGGTATGAGTCTAGGTCTAGTCTGCTGTCTATGAGCGGGCACAATGGAGCTCAGCATGACTTCAGATATTACTTTTCATGTAAACAGAATTAAACAAATGGAAGTATGTCTGTATATATATATATATATATATATATATATATATATATATATATATATATATGTATATATATATATATATACATATATATATATATATATATATATATATATATATATGTATATATATATATATATACATATATATATATGTATATATATATATATGTATATATATGTATTATTATTATTATTATTATATATACAACAATTGATTTAGTATTAGTAATAATAGATTAGTATTATTAGTATTTAGTATTATCTTTTTCACTACTTGGAAGGCAGAGGAAGTCCAAAGCAAACTGACAGACGAATGCATTCTGGTCCTGACATACTTGCTTTACAAAGTTTTAATGGCTAACATGCTGGCAACCAGTGCCTGTGCCAGGAACAGGGCATTATTAGCATTTATGTGGCTGTTCCTGGTCCCCTGATGAATGTAAGTCCATTATTCACTCTCCTTTTAGCTCTGGTCGGTCTTAAAAAGTATACAGTATTTGTCTTTAACTACTAGATATTTGGCTCTTCACCAGCTAGCTTTGTTTGCATGCTGTCTGGTGCCAAGCAGGTATTGTATAGGCCCAGTTAGCTGCCTACTAAGGACTTTGAGGAAAAACTGTTGCCTTTTGCTGCTGAAAACAAAACCAATGAAAGTGGTAAAACCAAAGCAAAATGTTATAGAGCTGCAGCATCGGGTGATAATTCTGACCGTTTGTCACTTCAAGTGATCACTTTCACATTACATATTGATTACATTTATTGTTAATATGTGCTTCTTTCAAAACACACTCCATAACATATGTAACATGTTAAAGTGATAATTTGGAGCAAAGCAATAGACTAGCAATCCTGCTAGTTTGTGTTTGTGTAAATGTTATCATGTATTAGAGAATTTGAATGACGACTCAAACTCTGATCCTCTGACAATAATTCCTTCTCTCAGCCTGACAGACTTTGTGTCCACTGGTGTGTTTTGCTGATCAGGTGCGACGATAAGGCGTTCAAGAAGCTGATGTCAAATTTCGGAAGTTCGAGGAGCGAGGAGAGCTGCAGCGCCGTGGTGGAGCTCCTGGAGAGGGTGACCAGGCTGCATAAGCAGCTGGAGCTGAAGGAGAGCCAGGCAGAGATAGACATGGACCAGGTACAAACCACCATTGACCTCCAACACACCAGGGTGGGCTACTGCTCTGGTCTGCTGGATCCCTATATAGGAAACAGTTCGGTCTGCGCAATGTTCTGCCTTGCTTTACATCGTAGTCATTTTGTGGCAGTGTATATGGTGTTAAACTAGATTAGAGAGGGCTGGTGAAGGTTGTTATGAAAGTGGAGAGCTTCAAAGACAAAACCACAGCTAGTGGCTTGATCCTGCAGCTTCCACCTAACCAAGCCACCATCTGCGGCACCAGAGCCTGCCTCCATGTGTGGGTGTGTTTGCAGCTGTTTCTTACTGGAGCTGACCACAGAAACACTCCCCTCTTGTCCCGCATGACACTTAAGAATATCATAAATTAAAGCTCTCCTGTTACAGTCGAGTAGTATTTTCACAACACAGGAAGACAGGCAGAAGGGGGGACCGTGACGTAATGTGTTCCCAGAACATCTCAGCACTCAGAGAGGAAAAGTTGAAACTAAACAAAGTCCTGACTGTGAGGCTTTGTTTATGTGCAGGATGTGTGGGGTGAGACCTTTGTCCTTCAATATGCTCTGACGTAAAGGTGCGCTGCAGGGATTTCCAATAGTTTTGGCAGGCAAACCTACATGATGTGGGCTGAAAACTCAACTCGAACCTGAACATTTGACAGACATGAGTGGGTATATTTATTTTGTATTAAGATGTTTAACAGGCCTACAGGGTAAAAACTTTTAGAGTGACGAATCCAGCTGCTCTTGTAACAACTTATTCTGTGGTTGGTCTTTAAGGATAAGGTTGGCGGTATTCTATTCTCTATTATTTTTAACAAATCCTATGACAACACCAAAACCAACAATGAATTAATCTTATTCTGTTGTCTACTGTCTGTGTATCCTGTTCCTGAAATACTGTATCTTCTTCCTCTGAGCCATAGAGCTCCATAGTTGTCGAAAAACACATCAGTGAGTCACAGTCATGCAGTGCTGACATGTTCCTTTATTACCATGAACACACATACACACACACACACACACACATACACAGAATCTAGTTTATTTTGACTCAGTCACATATACTCCCTTCTGATGCTGTACCTTTTCACTAAAGCAGCCCATGTATGGTAATAACCTACTGAAAATAGTTACCAACAAATTAACACCTGCTACGGTAACGTTTCATGTAAAGCTGCAGTGCCCAGCTGTTTAGGAAATTATTGTATATGAGCATTATGTAATATTTACTATTTATTTGTGACTCCTTTGAGCTTTACATCCTCTGTTTGTGGATTGTGTTGATAATAAGGAAAAATGTTGAATAATATCAGTCTTATTTGTAAGTATAAGTGAGAGTGCTGAATGTGTAGTGTGTTCACACTGGAATAGTGCAGAAATTATCAGTGTAAAATTACCCAAAAGTCATACCTGAGTAAAAGTAAAGATATTGTGTTAAAATATTGCTTTGGTAAAAGTAAAAACTCACCCATACAAATAGTACTTGAGTAAAACTGATACTCTGAAAGTATTTGATATTAAATGTACATCAACATAACCACAAGGAACTTTTAACTGTATAAAACAGTTTCAATTTAATGCTGATGCCTCTAAATGACCTACGTAAGCAAATGAGACCATCAGCAGGAAGACTGGGTCCGATTTATCCAGGTTGGATAAATCATAAAATTAAGATCATTTTTTATGGGGGAGTGCTGAGGATGAATTGAGTCTCACAGCCTGAGGAAAGAAGTTTACTTTATTTCACTCAACCATCATCATCCAGAATCAACTAAAAATGAAAGTTCCTTGGGTAGCTTTAATTATCAAAAGTAATTTGATCTGACAATAAATGTACTTAAGTATCAAAAATACAAGTAAATTATACATATATTTACAATTGTGTAAATACTGCATAATATGGGTTGACTGATTATCGGCTTGGCAGATTATCTAATCCGACACTCGATTATCGAATCAGTGTTTTTTTTTTAACTGACTACTGAAAAAATACAGTCATTTTTAAAAATGTTGTATGCAACATGCAATCTTCAAAGTAACTAAAGTTATCATAATAATGTAGTGGAGTAAAAAGTACAATATTGTCCCTAAAATGTAGTGGGGTGGAAGTAGAGAGTAGCATAAAAAAGTAAAGTACAAGACCTTGCGTAAATGTACTTTGTGTCATTCCATCACTGGAAATTATACTGTACTTAAACGTGTCAGTATGCATACACATTTATAATAATTTGGGATTATTTGGTTCTATTGTCAAGTCAAGAGTTTTTGATCCTACGCACCTGACAGACTTGGTGTGCAAAAACTTTTTCTAAATTACAACTGTGCTGTTGAACTATCGTCCCACAGTCTAATGCACTGATGGAGGAGCTGCTCACAGTTGGAAAAATTCAAATGAACTTCAATTTTGTTGAGCTAATAAGATAAATACAAAACAAGATAGTATTGTTTTTGGTAAACTGGGCTTTATTTAAAGTAATGTGAGATTTACCACACCAGGAGACCTGACCCTGAACCAGGCAGAAGGGAAAGAAGGAGGTGACCATTTTGTGTTGTGTGTTCCAGATGAAGGACTCTCTGGTGCAGGAGCTACAGCAGAAGGCAGAGGAGACTGAGCTGCTTCAGATGGAGCTGCGGATGCTGGAGACAGAGAGGGTGCGTCTGTCACTGGTTGAGGAGAAACTCGTGGACATCCTGCAGCTCCTCCAGCAGCTCAGAGACCTGGTTAGTAACAGTTATTGTACCGGATGCCTGCACTGCTGAGTCTGAAGAGGTCAAAGCTGCTAATAACCAAGGCTCTGTGCTAACATTCAACATGCTTTGATAATTTCAAGGCCCAGATTTTGGGTTGTTTGATTGTTTTGATTTTTAGTATAGTGCAAACGCATTCAGACCGTCATGTGAACTAAAACTCCCTACTGAATCTCAAAGTAATGAAAATCATTTAACTGGGTTGGCAGTTAAGAGAAACCCACCCCTGCTGCACTGGAGTCATTTAGCAAATTAAAAGTATTCACTTGCGTCGTTCAGGGATGAACCTCCGTATGGACACCCTAAAAATCAAAAGGCCACTTTGACCTGTTGAATCAGCAAACAGATGTCTTATCTGTCATAGCACTTACATGAGTTTTTGTCCACAGTGGAAGATTGATTATAGATGAGTTTCACTTGTTGCACATGTGTCAGAGCCTCTGTGGTTACAAGACTCAGATTGCCTTTTAAAGTGCCTGTTAATTGCCCGATAGCCATCTGAGAATCACTCTCTCTTGTTTCAGAATGTCTCGCGGCGGTCACTCGGGAAAATCCTGCTCAGCACTTTGGAGTCTTGCAGCGACCCGCAACACGGTTAGTGGAGTTCACACGCCCAATAAAATCAATAAAAGAGCTGTGAAATGTGATAATGAAAATTCACAGTTACTCAGGGCAGGGAATTGAATTAAACACTCATCGGGTCGTCTGTTACATGATCCCCTCAGCGGTCACATCTGTTCTGTTTTTGCACAGGCAAAGCCCACATTCTGGAGGTGCTCAATGCTCTGTATCATGAACTAGCTGCCTGTGAGATTCTGTCTAATGGTGGACCTTTGGAGCGAACACAGAGTCAGCAGTCTCTCAACGCACTCATCATCTCCTGCTAATCAGGACTGCCTCCTGCTGGGCCAGTGATGCTCCAACAGCCTTTCTAGAGGACACTGAAAGCATATTAGTGGTCCAGAAACATAGTGGTTAATGTGTATAGTGTATTATATTGTAGCTTATATACTCCTCAGACCTTATTATCTATAAAGGGATATTAGTCTAGAATGTTTGTTACTGTAGCAAAGGTCTTTATTACATATAAAGGAAATTCGTGCTTAAACATGTTTTTTTAAGATCTTTTATTGTACATAAAACTCTCATAATCCAATATGGATTTTCTTTTTTCCACAACAGTATTCTGAATGTGAAAATGTTGAAATAAGCTAAATGTTAAAGGGGCATAAAGTAATCTGTGAAATGTATCCAACTCCACTGGTCAACAACATCCCTGATAGAACTGATGGAATTTAAAGGTCCCATATTATGCCTTTTCAAGTTCAGGTTTTTATTTTGGGTGTCTACTAGTAATTATTTTTCTCATAATGTCCATTGTTGCAGCACTTCTATTTACCTTCTGCCCGAACGCTCCATTTTAGCTCCTGTCTCTGTCAGCCCCTTGATATGTTCACAGTATTTATAAAGCACCTAGACCTGCTTTCTAATCAAAAAGGCATGGAAATCTAACTTTGTTGAAATTGTGTCCCATGTCACATGCTTCATTTATCAAAGTTCAATTTTCAGCCTCAAATGTATCGTATACCAAGAAGTACAGCCTATGTTTGAGGTTTCAGGATACCTGTGTTGTGTATTGGTGCATTCTGGTGGTTTGTTTATTAACATCAATAATTTTTAAAAAACATGAGCCACTTCGTATCTTCTGGGTATTTGTGTTCAGGTGCTCATCTGTCAGCGTCATATGCATCATATGTACTGGAGCAACGAAAAAGCCCTGCAAATGTCAATACTATCGGCTTAAACATTTATTTTGACAAAATAATTTCAACTAAAGGTTCACATACTCACTTGTTCCACAGCTTTTCCATTTTTTTTCAGATGTTCTAACTATACTCTTATATACTGTACATTTGAGAATAATGCAACATTTGAGCATCTACATTTCCATGTCAATGAAGCAAAATCTATCTGCTGATAAATAGCAAGCAAGTAAGTAGAGTTTGAGTTGAGTGTTTTGTCAACTGCTGTTTCCAAGCTTACCATCTAACTCTCCTTGGCATCCTGAACGTGTTGTTAGCTACTGGCTGTTGATAAATGTAAGCTATATGGATACAGTATATTTGCCATTAACCTGCTACACTGTATGTCCATGACATGTTAAGATAAACTTATCTCATACTCATACTTCATACTTCAACACTATTCTGGTATTTACCAGATTTCTGGTGCTGAAGTAACAAAACCTTTAGCATTAGAGAGGACAAAGATTTCCCAAATATATTTTGGTCTCTTTGACCATGCTTTGACCATGCAGGCTCTGCCAAGAATTCAGAACTTCAAAATGGCACAAAATGGTGTTTATTTGCTAAAATTGGTCAAATAATAACAATAATATTAATTGTTATTATTAGAGAGAGCAGCTTCTGTATGGTTCTGTCTCAAGGAGGTGACATTGTGACCATGGCTGATCACAAATATACAAGTTTTATAAAATAGACTTTATCGTCCCAAATAGGACCATTTCTCACCATGATGTTTGCATTATCCATGCCTCTGGATGCATCTGCACAGTACACCAGATACATATACACATACAACACGTTCTATTCATACAATGATAAGACTTGCCCAGTAGTTCAGCCTCTTTCCCAAACAAGTGCTATAAATGTAATACATTAATAACAACAGTGTCCAGGTGAACCTGAAGTACTGCCTCACACCTGTTTCTCAATACAATACAGCAGAGTTACCTTCAACTGAATGTTCATTCTGAAACACAAAGCATGTTTATGTCAGTTGTATGTGTTGTCATTGCTGTCTTGAAATTAAGGTCTTGGATACATAACCACTGTTGTTGACTTATGCAATTAAAACCTTTGACATACGCAGCCTGGATGGATTTATTTACTCACGTCTGTGAAAAGGAATGACTAACTCCAACTGCTGCCAACTCAATCAACCTGATCTTCATCCATGTAGTTAACAGTCATGCACAGTGGCAGCAAAAACCTCAGGCAGCATGTTGCATCAAGATGGCACTTAAATGTTGAATCACTTTCCAATAAGTCATTTGTTTAAAATGATAATCTATCCCCCAACCTTTGCGTTAATTAATCTTTGCTTCCCTTCGTCCATTGTACAGGGTGGGGGTTTAACTGTTGTTTGTTTTGTTCATCGTTCACTGATGAACAAAGGATGAATTCATTATTTGAACCGCCACTGTGCATGACTGTACAGTGGACTGTACACTCGTTTACAGACCTCCTGGATTTAAGAGTTTTATCAACACATTTCCCAATATGTTTTATTACTAACATTATAATCTCTTATTCCTGGGTAGAACTCACATTTGCTGGCTAAACTTTGATATTATTGTAACATTACCTATCTCAAAAGGCCACATGATTGACATAAGTTCCTATGTGGTATCCTGTCTCTCCT
This sequence comes from Pagrus major, assembly GCF_040436345.1. Classification (NCBI taxonomy): domain Eukaryota; kingdom Metazoa; phylum Chordata; class Actinopteri; order Spariformes; family Sparidae; genus Pagrus; species Pagrus major. The sequence goes on along the minus strand of NC_133220.1, from coordinate 33,243,731 downwards.
TCACCCACTGGCTTATATACAGAACATCTGTTGACAGTGCCAGCTGTAGAAGATGGATTCAGATCCCATATTACGAAAATTGGCAATACAACAGTGTGCAAATACTCACACACACATGACAAGTAACCTACCTCAGGAAAAGTGCTAAAATATAATCAGAAAAATGTGGCCTACTTGATATAGTCTATCAATAGCCTACTCTTGGATATTATTACTGATGAAGGCCTCTGTAAAAGCAAACAAGTAGACTATGACCGTCAAATAAATGCAGTGGAGTAAAAGGTACAATTTTTCCCTCGAAAAATCTATGGTACAAATAATAGTAGGTAAGGAAGGTTAGTGCCTCAAAACTGTAATACCACTGCCTGAGTAGCTAGATTCCTCCACGAGTCCAAGCCCGAGCTGCGTTTCTAGGCAACCCCCCAAATCCCGCGAGACGAAGCGAATCATTAATGGGGAAATGGACAGTATGCTACAATGTAAGGATTAAGGATAATATAAAGAAAGTACATCCTAACATACAATGCAACATTGTGGACGAAGTAAAACGGGCAGCAAGAATGGCAGTGGCGCGGGAACTTTAAACGAGTTCTCAGCTTCTCGCGGGATTTCCTGGGTTGCCTAGCGACGGGACTCTAATCATACTAGCTACCTGTGTTCAACTCGTGTGTGCTCTTTTCTCGCCGAATTAACGTATGTTGGTGTCGTTATGTTTTTAAAGTTTGAACACTAGAAAAACGGCAAATTCCACTAAATAATGGCTACTGTTGTTGCACAGTCCCATTTCATCTTCGGTCTGCGGACAGGTGTGAGTAACAATTTGTGTTTCTTCGATGAGCACACTGTAGTTTTCCCCGGCGGAAACAACTGTGTGTGCTACAACACCGTCCAAAGAACTCAGAGGTTCATTCAAGGTGAGCTAAATGTTTGTGAAGTGTTAGGCAACTTCTCGGAAACTGTCCAACTCATTTTAAGGAGTTTAAGTAACTTTACCTTGCTAATATTGATTCCGTTAGTGACGTCCTGTTTATATCATGTGGAATAAAAAAACAAAAACGAAATTCCTCTTATTTGTTGTGTCAGTGATTTCCATTCGTGTGGTCTCCACAGGCGCAGAGAAAAGCCAGGGCATGCGTGCTCTGGCCATCAGTGCCAATCGGCGTTACCTGGCAGTGTCAGAGTGTGGTGAGAGGGCCACCATCACAGTGTTCGACCTGCAGCATGAGCAGGGCAGAAAGAGAAAGGTTCTGACTGTAGGTGACACGCCTGTTCAAGAGGTTGTATGCATGGCTTTCTCTCCTGACTCCAAGTACCTAATAGGCCAAACAGGTGGTCCAGAGTGGATGCTAATCTTCTGGCTGTGGGAAAAACAGAAAGTCCTGGCAACAGTGAAGACCACTAACACAAATAATCCTGTTATCCAGGTGAGTCATCCATGCTGTTTCAACGCAGCCACAGCTCCTGTAAGTGCAATCGTGCATGGCCTGAGCATTTTATATTATTTTGTTGATGTTCCTTCAGGTCAGCTTCAACCCTTACAACAACACGCAGCTCTGTGTGAGTGGAACTGGTGTGCTCAAGCTGTTCCGCTACACAGAGGGAGCCCTGAAACAGAGCAGCTTCGCCAAGGTGGAGTCCATCAACTTTCTGTGTCATACCTGGATGAAGGGGGAACGTGTCATCGCTGGGACAGACACAGGCAGGCTTTTGGTGTTTGAGTCTGGTGACCTGCGAAGAGAGATAAGTACAGCTTCTAAAGCTGTGCAGGAACCGTCTGACAGGTCAGAAGATGGACCACATGAATACTGTGTCAACATTATTTATTCACAGATTGTTTTATATACTCATAGGTCACATACAGTAAATGTGTAGCGTAGGCAAGATACACGTTTAGGCTAGCTATGGTGAAAGTCAATTACTGCAAAAATGAGCACTTTGCTGTGAGTAAACTGAGAAGTAATGTGTGGAGATTTTGAAAAGTAAACATTATTTACTTTGCTGAAGCAAAATACAGTGTCATTACATTTGGTAAAGGGTGCATACATCAGATCGGCAATACATCATCCTTAGACTTTCTCAGACTTAGACTTTATTATCCCAAGGGGAAATTCTGTTTCACAGCACCGTACCCGTCAGACAGACAGTACATACAACTGACATTATACAAAAACAGTACATACAAGAGCACACTGTAAAAAACACACAGTATCAAGTTCTCCAGAGTAGGCTCTCTTCGCCACACCCCCATTTTGGGGAAAGCAGTTCCCGTTCCTGCATACTGTAGATGGCATCAGTGTGAGCACTTCAAACATGTCTGTTTAAATAAATAACGTCATGCTGAGGAGTTTCTGTGTAGTTAACAATGCACTAACAATAAAGTAAAAACAAATGATCTCCTAATTCAGTCATCACCATTCAGTAAAATGCATATATCTATAATCCTTGCCATATACTCAGTTGTCCATTCATGTATTTATATTAAACATGACCTAGATTTAAACTCAAATAGAACAGAGATTAAAAAAGTAAATGTCACTGTGTTGAACTACATTCACCAGCTTAAAGAAGAATCATGACTGCACAAAAACAATTCAAAACTTTTCTGGATTTTAGTCCAATCATTTTCACACATGGATTGGCCACCACAGATTCCAGACTTAAACCCTATTGACAATCTTTGGGATGTGCTGGAGAAGACTTTACGCGGCGGCCCAACTCTCCCATCATCAATACAAGATCTTGGTGAAAATTTAATGCAACTCTGGCGGGAAATAAATGTTGTAACTTTGCACAAGCTTATCAAAACGATGCCACAGCGAATGCATGCCGCAATCAAAGCTAAAGGCTGTCCAACGAAATATTAGAGAGTATGACTTTTTTTTTTTGGCCGGGCAGTGTCATTGAAGATTGATCAAATTAATCTTTTGGATATATCTAACATTTTCCATGTTGGGCAGAGTGGACATGAACTTGACTTAGTGTCTTTGGATCATTTATAAACTAATTTAACTCTGATGGTTTTCTATTTGTTTAATTTCGTACAGCTATTTTACATTTAAGTCAATGGCGAGTTTGGTTTGTCTTCCCCCAAAAGGGGGCGGGAACGTGTGGAAAGCCGAGGTTCCTGGATGTGCCCGTCTGATGTATAATAACTTGTTTAGACCTTAAAATGAAGCGTTAAGTACGTAGACTTGACACAGGACTTCAGAGTCAAGACTTGAGACCAAACGCCAATAATTATTCTATTTGTTGTTAACTATTAAAATAAATTCTAACTACTTTAATTCATTAATTCACTTCACAGACAATTGGAGATGAAGAAGATCAAAGACACTGACATGGATAAAGATCCCAATGCGCCTCGCATCACAGCGATTCTGTCCTACTCCAAGGGCTTTGCATGCTCTTTGGGCCTCGGCACAGTCTGTCTTTTTGAAAAACAAGAGGAGGACACTTACAGAAGAATCAGGGAGATACGGGTAAATATGTTAATGCAGGAAACAGTGGTACTGCAGGCTCTGTGTGTGTTTCAAAGTGATCACATATGTATTCTTTTCCGTCAGATCCCTTCAGACCCATACAGCAGTGAGCTGAGTCTGGCTGAGAGCCAGGAGATTGACACCATGTGCATCAGTCCAGCAGAAGAGACTCTGGCCATCAGCACAGACAGAGGACAGCTGTACAGCTGCAGCCTGTCCTCTGTGGAGATGAACAAGGTAGAACAGTCACTTCTACCAGCCCCACCACTGATAGTGTTTAATTAGTGCTGTGTTGAAAAAAACACGCAGCCCCCTCAGTGGGACACAGGTACAGTAGAGTGCCAGGGCAGGAGGTTTGATCAAAAACGCAGGGTTGTCCCTAGTCTTCTTTCATTGTCCTTCTTTTGCTCATGTTGCACTAAAACATCTTCGACTTTAGATCCTTAATGTTGATCCTCAGATGTTTGTACCTCTGTCTATCAGGAGGAACACGCACATTTTGAGTTCTTGTCGCAGTCCTTCCACTCTAAGTCCATCACTGGTTTGTCCGTCTGCATTCAAAAGCCCCTCATAGCCACCTGCTCTCTTGACCACTCTGTCCGCATCTGGAACTATGAAACAAAGTAAGAGACAAAATCACACCCTGCTATGTTATCTATGTCATATTATGTAATGTATTGACTTAATCTCTCCTCACAATCGGAGGCATCATTTCTTGAGTCCTACACATATAAAGTGGGCTCATGTATTTTAGACTGCATGTTAAAGTTTGCTTGTTCTGCTTTAGAGGCCTAGTGATCAAACACTGCTACTAAAAAAAAGGATTTGGCAAAGTTACTGATCAAGTTGCGTTCAGCATTATTTATGTACTCAGAAACCAAATGGTAGTCAACACAGTGCCTACGTAAGTCTAGCATGTTAAGGACCACTGTGTCTCGTCATTGCCTCTGTCTGTGAATTGTCCCCAGAGTGTTGGAGCTATACAAAGAGTTCCAGGAGGAGGCGCACAGCATTGCTCTGCACCCCACTGGCCTCTTCATCCTGGTGGGCTTTTCAGACAAACTCAGGCTGATGAACCTGCTCATCGATGACATCCGCAGCTTCAAGGAGTTCACTGTGCGCAGCTGCAGAGACGTGGGTTCATTCAATATGTCTAAATTGCTGACGTCACATTCACATTATTCACTTTTCAGCCATTTTTATCAACTTCTCTTTCCACACCTTAGTGTGCTTTTAGCCATGGTGGCCACATGTTTGCAGCTGTCAATGGAAATGTCATCCACATCTACTCCGTCACCTCTTTTGAGAACATCCTCAATCTGAAGGGCCACAATGGAAAGGTGAGTCAGGCAGGAGAGCGTATCATACAACATGTGGAATAGGTCAGAGACTGGTCATATTTGTCAAACCATTGGGCAGTGGTAACAATGCTCCAAAAACCTATAGTACAAATACAGTATGAACTTTTTTGCAGGTGCGTGGCATTGAATGGAGCCTGGACGACAGCCGGCTGGTGTCATGTGGAATGGAGGGCGCGGTGTACGAGTGGAACACACAGACTGGCAAGCGTGACTCTGAGAGCGTCCTCAACTCCTGCAGCTACACAGATGTTGCCTTCTCTTCAGACTGCAAGACCATCCTGGCTGTAGGGACAGACCTTACACTGAAGGAGATCCAGGACTGTCAAGTCAGTACTGAATGAGTGGGAGTGCAATGAGCTTAACATATTGTTCATAGAGGAGGGACATTTTAGGATATGAGACTTTTTTTTCACCTGCATTTTACCTAAAGCGGTTGCCAGTGCAAAACATCTGCATTAATTTGGAGGTGTGCTTGTGTCCACTTGACTGCAAGTCCATTCCAAGTTCATTTTAGCTCTGTTTTGCTCTCCATGAGTTGATTTTGCTTGTTTTAAAGTATCACAAGCCAAAATGTTTGGGAACCACCAGTTGATGTTGAATCATGGTGACTGACATTTTTTAATTTAAAAATAAAAAATATCATACTCATCTACTCATGCTCATATATAATGATTTATTGTTTTGCCAGAAATGCTGTGTTACCACCTGGCTCAAGGATGGCAACAAGAAGGGAGGCCACACACAGACATCTTAAGCAAACAGTAATTTATTTAACTCAAACCAAGATAAAGGTTAACTAATTAGTGGGAGGTGTACAATAGGAAAGGTATCAGTGGTGTTAGCAGTGTGTGGATGAGTGAAGATATGGTGTATTGTGTGTTGTCAAGTGCATCAAACCAAACAAAGGAATAAGAGGCTGAGGGCCCTGCTGCAGGCCCAGATGAGAGAGAGCCACACCCCTAAAGGCAGTCCTTATATGTACTCTGGAAGCCCAGCCCAGAAAGGCAGGTACAGGCAGACGACCCTCCCAGCTCCACCTATATCTGCAAAAAACAGTCAGAGCATGTCAGATCACCAGGCAGAGTGGGAGGGGTCATCACATGCTGCAATATCACATATTAAGATGCAAATACCACAAACCAAATAATTCAACTGTGAAACTGTATCCATTGCTAAGACGCTGGAAAGAACAAGGAATTGATTGGGTAACTAAATCAGTCAAGGCCATAACCCTCTTTTTGGAATAGCATAATATCCTTTTTTATTTGTGCAACATATGAAATATGTACTCAATTTGTCACTCAATAAAATGAAACTTTCAAAAAAGTTAATTATCACTTATTGATAATTATCATTGTTGTAATTGTGGCAATGAAAGTGCAGGATTATATCCTGTAATGTATATCTTGGTCATTGGTTCCACAGGTCCTGAGGGAGGTTCCTCCTGATGAGGTAGCTCACACTGCTGTGGCGGTGTCTCACTCTGGGAGAGTTGTCTTCACCGGGACTTCCAGTGGAACTATCAGAGCCGTTAAATACCCGTTACCACTCCAGAAGGACTGGATCATGTACCAGGCTCACTGTGGCCCCATCACCAAGGTTGGTCTAAATGTTGATGCACAAACTAACCTGTCAGAGAGGCAGAAATCCTTCACCATTAAATGTGAATGGAATACTGAGAAATTGTAGAGCTAAAAATTCTCTCATGTCAACCTTTATATAACTAAAAAAATGAGTCCACTGACTAACTTTGTTCTCAGATGGTGATCACGTTTGACCATCAGTTCCTGCTGACAGTGTCTGAAGATGGCTGCCTGCTGATGTGGAAGATCATCGATAAGGAGGGCAGAGGACTGATGAGCAACAGGCAGATCATCCACACCGAAGAGATCCTCGTCACCAAGTCAGACCTGGAGGAGAAGGTCTGTGTGTATGTTTGAGTTAGCCATTAGACAGAGCTGGATTGGTGACATGGAAAAAGACACATAATAGTAATCAGTAATCACATAGCAATAGATGAGTAACACATAGGGACATGCATCATGATTATTCAGCCCTGTGTTCCTGTTTGTCTGTGTGTTGCAGAACCAGAACATGCTGGAGCTGAAGATGCGTCTGGAGGAGCTGCAGATGGAGAATGAGTACCAGCTCCGTCTGAAGGACATGAACTACAATGAGAAGATGAAAGAGCTTTCTGACAAGTTTACCCAGCAAATAGAATCTCTGAAATCACACCAACAGGTCTGCTGATCACCTACTAGAGAGCTCAAGATCTAACCTCACAGTTTATAGTCAAAATGTCTCCCAGAAACCAACAATGTCTATTTCATTACTATGTCTCAATTTCTTGCATTAACATTACTTGATTACTTTCTAGTCTCACGTTTTTAAAGAATTAAGAAAATAATAGACACCCTATTTACCTTTGCCCATGAATAGAATGTATAACTCAAGGCCTTCATTTTCTATTCATAACATTTTTCTACCTTTAGGCCATGAAGATTGAAATGGAGAAGCAGGAGTGTGAGCACCAGAAGAGTTCCGCAGAGGTCACGCTGAAACACTCAAAAGAGCTGAAGGATTTAGGTAAGTAGAGGATAGGATCACAATCGGCAAAACCCAGGGACAGTGTCTTTGTTTCTACAAGGATCAATCGATCCGTTTGTCTGTCCATCAATCAATCATACACAGAGCTGTCCTACAGCCAGAAGCTGATGGTGGAGCACGAGAGGTACCAGGATCTTCAGCAAAAATATCAAAGAATGCAAGAAGACTATGAGGAGCAGTTGAAGGCTGCAGAGGAGAGCAGAGTCCAAGGCCTGAAGGAGCAGATGCAGCTCTATGAGGCCAAACTGCAGGAGAAGACTCAGCTGCTGGCTCAGGTTGGTCGGGACGAGCTGATAATGACGTATAAAGGACAGGGACGCCACATGAAACCAGTGAGTTCTCATATAAACTTTCATTTGTGCAGTGTCAGGAGGATGCACAGCAGCAGATCTGTGAGTTTAAAGAGATCATAAAGCAAGTAGAGCAGGATGAGGAGAGGAAGATCCACGACATCCAAATCAAGTATGAGAGGAAACTGCACACCGAGAAAGAGACCAACATGAACCTGAAAGGAGAAACTAGTATCATGACACAAAAGGTGAGCAAATTATTTTTAAAATGTATTTCTCCCCTTCTGTCTCTCATGTAATCTCCTACTCTTTGTGTGTTTTCTTCCTTTTCGGTGGATGATTGCTTGATCACAGTTCTACAGTCTGCAGAGACAGATTGATGACAGGTGCACAGACATAAACAAGCTGAAGCAGGAGCGGCAGAGGCTGCTGGGGTTGATCCGTTCATTGGAGAGCGACATCGAGGACCTGAAGCGGCAGATCTCTGGACACGAAAAGACCAACCAGGACAAGGTGGCTGAGATCAGGGCTTCAACATTTTACATTAAAAATGATTAAACTAAAATGCAGAAAATTGTTTTTGTGCGGTCACGACTCAACACAGTGACATTTACTTTTTAATCTCTGTTCTATTTGAGTTTAAATCTAGGTCACGTTTAATATAATACATGAATGGACAACTGAGTATAGGATTATAGATATGTGCATTTTACTTAGACTAGAGCTGCAACAATTAGTCAATTGATATACATAAACACATAGAACTTAGATCATAAGAACCTAATGGTAGGTTGTTGGATCCTGGAGTGGCTCTTCAAATGAGATATTATATCATTTAATTTACACCAACTGACTGCTTTTGGGTTGGTGGACAGATACCTCCTTATGTTTTTTTTTTTTACAATTTCTCAGACTGGTGATCATGTCCTACTGCTTGTCTTAACAATATTAAATATTGTTAATTGTAGTAGGTCAACACAGAAAAAACTTCTTCAAAACCTTTTAATTCCCTTCACACACACAGGACAAGACTATCTCCAGCTTGAAGAAGAAGAACCAGGAACTGGAGAAGTTGAGGTTTGTTCTTGACTTCCAGTTAAATGAGTTGAAGAAACAGACTGAGCCTCAACAAGATGACATCAGCGAGAAGAAGGAGCGCATCCAAAAGGTCTCTGTGTATTTGTAAGGGATATAGTCAGTTTTCATTAAAGTATTCACTAAAACAATGAACACTTCAACAGCTTACAACTTTTTAATTTAATTTAGTTTTATGTAGTGAAGTCAAAGATGCTAATGGAGAGATAATGAGCTGTTTTAAAATGCAGTTCATCCTGTTTTTGATCATATTATTGAAACATAATGATGAAACATGTTGAAATAAAGGGAATCTCCAGTATCAACATTTAAAACCACACTTAGACACAGCTGTTATCTCTCAGTACTGTATGCCAATATGATAAACCTTTTGCTTGTAAGGATAAAGCGTCTCTGGTGTTGTCTCTAGTGTTGACAGTGATGTGCTGTTTCCACTGTTTAACAGCTGGAGGAGGAGCTGGTGCAAATCGACAAGAGCAACACTCAGCTGAGGCTCACTGTCTCTGACCTGAGGCTCAAAGTGAGGGCCAGAAACAAGGAGGTGCATAAGGAGATGCAGAAAGTGAGCACACACCGAACACCTGTTTTCTATACTGCGCAACATATTCTGATTACAGTACACACGCTGTTCCAGCTTTTATACGTTTTGATTAGATGACTGGAGTGTGTCATAGAGCTCAAAGGCTGATGTGTGACAGATGTTCACATTTAATTAAACTCTGATAGGTGTTTAATTTACATTTTCATACTCACAATTAAAATACCAGTGTTGTTCTGTGGCACTCAATTTGCCGTTCTTTCACATCACATAAAATATGGACAACTGTAGCCCCATTCACACTGCCTTTTAAAGGAGGGACTATTGCACTGATATTCTGCCAAATGGAGGTACAGTTTCGTTACGCCTCTGATCCGCCATCAGAGGTAGTAACAGCCACAACAGAGGTCAATCGACCTACAATGTTTAAAAAGGAGGGTAACAGAGCCTTTTCACAGCAGACATTTTGACACACCAAAGCACGAAAAGCCTGGGTGTACATAATAACATTACTGTGGGTGTGCACAATACCAGAAAAAGAAATCCCTTCCTTCTGATGGGGGACCGAAACATTAGGTTTAGCTTAACTAAACAAATTATTTATGAAATAGCTTTAAGAATCTGTTCTCAGCAGGAACAATTAGTAGGCAATAACCATTTTGATGTACACAAGCAGAAGGTAGACTTAAAATAAATGTGAACCTTTCACATCTTCTGTTGCCAGGCAAAAGATTTGGAGACACATCTTCAGCGGCTCAAGTCAGACCTCCATAATTGTGTGGGCTTCATACAGGAGCCGATGAAACTAAAGGACAGTGTGCAGATGATCTATTCCCGCTACGTGCCGCAGGCTAATGGGGTGAGTGGTTCCTGTAGTGTAGTAGATGCTGAGAGTTCAATGCACCAGCAACCACTCACTGTGAGTGTGCTGTATGAGGTTTAACTTCCAGCTGGAGTCATTCTCTCCGCCCTACTCACAAACAGACTAATTGAGAGATGTAATTTAAATACAGTGTAAAAAATGCAGGGAATTTACAAATGTGTGTGTATGTGCTGTTTCCAAGGTGGAGTGTAGTGTGGATGAGGATATTCAGAGGGCGTTCTGTCGCCAGCGTGATCACCTAGAGAGGACTGTTAACAGTCTGAAGATGAGGCTGGCCAAATCTGCTGAGGAGCATGACAGAGTCTATGTCAAGATCATGAAGGTAAGTCAGAAAGCAGAGAACATTGCATGGACAATTCCTCTGACCACTCATTAGAGATTCTGTCTTATGTTTGTTAAAATTATTGAAACAATCTGACTCTAATAGGCATGGCCTTCAGTATTTCTCCCTGTGATGTAAGTCATGATATTGGTCTACTCTGCAGGAGAATGTGACTCTGATCACTGAAATCAATGAGCTGCGTAAGGAGCTGCTTTCAGAGAGGACTCGGGTCAAAGAGTACAAAGCTCAGCTGGCCACAGTCAAGAAGTCCAGCAAGTCCCGTCCTAACTCAGAAGATGGAGCCAAAAAGGAGCCCAACCATGAACAGGTCAATTAAGAATAGAAAAAACACAAGGCTGAACCTAAATCAGAGGGAAACCCACCACCTGGAGCAGGAGTGGTCGTAGCCCTCAAGCGATATGTGTTGAGGATCTTCAGCCTAAAGCAGTCATCACCAACAGCAACGGTTACTGCTAACTTTACTTTAATTTAATACCAGTTTGTCTTAAATTTAAGGAACAGGTTTTGGAATAATTTTGAAGCATTTCATTATTTCACTACATACTTATCATGAAGACTGTGTTATGGTAGAATTAAATACGTTTCTATTAAAACCACTCTTCTTGTCTTTGAAACATTTATTTATTCTCCACGAACACCTGATGTGACCTCCACCACCAGCAGCTCTGAAGATTCTGTTTGATTTTCTAGATGTCATATACTGTACAGTACAGTATTATACAGTGTTGGACTCAAAAAGACATAAAATAGTTGGGCATTTTAACTTCTTCTTTTGGTGGAACTAAACCACTCAAACAAAGACACTGATTCAGTTATATTGGCCTGGCATCATCATGAACATTTAACAGTCCAGTGTATCAGATTTAGTTGCATCTGGTGGTGTGGTTGCGGATTGCAACCAACTGAATACCCCTCACCTCAACCTCCCCTACTGTGGCTGCTAAAAACATTGAAGGTCCTCTCTAGAGCTAATGTTTGGTTTGTCAGCTCTGGACTACTGTAGAAACATGCCAGAGCAACATCTGTGGAAGAGGCACCGCTCCCTCAGTAGATATAAAAGGTAAAAAAAAAAAATTAATCATTTTGATTATACACTAATGAAAACAAAATCATGAATATTATATTAATTTCTGCTAAAATATCCTCCTAATTCCTACAAACTGGACATTTAAGTGCAGACTGAAGAAGGGTCTAAACTGCATTATCTTAAAACAGTTATAACTTCAATTCAAATCAAAGAAGAACTGTTTACAGTGATGGATTACAAAACTACAAAATAAGAGTCTGCTATCTGATTCTAATATTGTACAGGAATGAATGGAAACCAGTGGATGCCTGGAAAGGTGGAACCATACATTTCTAAAACACAGCATCATGATTAGCAAAATGACTAAAACATGCAAAACCACTGCTATGGTCCTTTAAAGGTAATTTAGTCTTGGGTTGTGGAGGAACACACACACACGAACAGCTAGATATCAACCCCCTTTCTTCCTCAGCTGTTTGCAGTAATGTCATTAGGGTCATTCCATGTCAACTCTCAAAGCTGATGTCTGACATTAGTTCATAAAAGTTTGAAATATGTGTATTGAAAGAACTAAGATTAGTAGTTAGTCCAGACAGTTTGTATGCAACAAACCAAGCTATTACAAACCGTAACTTACAAATTTCCATGACGATTTACACTTTACACTAAAACAGGACCAAATAACTTATAGACAGAACTACATTAATACTACACGATAAAATTTGGTCAAAACTAGTGAAGACATGATTCTTTTGAAATAGACTGGTCATTCTGGTAAAAAAAAAAAAAAAAAAAAAAGACTACCTGTAAACTGTAAAAATTCTGCAACAACTGAATACAATACAATACGGCCTCATCGAGTGAAAAATAAGAAAAATTATGAAAATGAAATTAAGCCCTTGGGGCCAAACTTTCACATTTTTACATGATTTTCTTTCAAGAAAATCCATACATGAAATGACATTTGTGATCCATTATTAAACTTTTGTCTCTTCAGTAGGAACAAATGGGCTTTGAAGCTGAGTGCCACATGCAGGTTAGGGAAGCTAGAAAGTAGTGAGAGATGATGGATTAAAGCATCGTTGGTCTTTTTTATGGAATCTGTGGTAAATAACAAAAACACAGAATAATGCCAGCCTTTTGCTTTAAGCACATAAAATCAGAACAGTCTACATTTTTATAGTGTTGCTTTATTTTACTAAACCACTTAAGTTATGGAGGTTTTTCAAAGTAGGTTCAGTTGTGTATGATCACAGAACAAAACATATGATCTCTGGGCCACACTAGTGCAACATATGGTTACCGTCTTGTCATTCCTGAACAGCGTATTTGCTCATTCTGAAACACTTGAGCTAAACAGTTTGAGCTAATCAGATATTTTAACTAATAACAAAGATGACAGTGTGTCCTTTTTTTTAATATACAACTAATTTTTATTTTTTATTTTAAATAGTAAAAGTTAAAAAGGCAACAAAATGTTAGAACAGTAAACACAAAACAGAGAAATAATACAACACAGTAATAGAATGACAAACATGTATAATGATCCATTTAAAAGTTTGCAGACATCTTGGTGACGTCACGTTGCAGGTCCACGACGTGCAGCTCAATTCTCCTGTGCAGCTCGTCAATTGAAGTTGACAGGTTGTCGTACAGAGCCTGGACACAGTGAGGTGGAACATGTTAGTCTCTTACAGTGAGGCAGACATGTACTAGGTGAAGGCTCCCTGTCCTGCTCCTACCTGAGCTCTCTCCGTCTCTTTACTGCACACATCTCTCAGACTCTGGATCTTGGCCTTCAGCTGCTGCGTCTCACTGGAGATCTCTTGGATTTTCTCTGCCATTTCCTCACGCTTCTGATGGATCTGGTTACACTGCCTGGGGAACAATTCAAATTTGGGTTTTTTTTTTACTTTTAGTTTGCAGAATGGATTGTGAAATTATTACTATGAATCAGATTTACAACTACTATGTGTAAATCCCATGATATTGTAGAAATGACCAGTAGTGAATCATGTTGTATGTATTAAATACCCCAACACGTCTTGAACATGCTGCTCCTTCATCTCTCTCTTCTTCTGCCTGCGGATGTTCTGTTTGGACTCTTTGTCCAGCTTCATGGCCAGAGCTCGCTTTAACTGGCCTTCCTCAATACACAGGTTCTTGAGCTCCTTCTGCTTCTTCTCATACTGAGCCATTAGCTCCTGGTGCTACACACACACATGCACACAGACACAGACGGACAGACAGACAGACAGACAGACAGACAGACAGACAGACAGACAGACAGACAGACACACACACACACACACACACACACACAGAACAGTGATATAGTAATGCATAATTGCACAATAACAAGCTGTAAAGAGAAGATTCTAGTGTTTTTACACCACATATTTGTCAGAATGTACTGCTGGGGGATTGTTAATTCTGGAGCCTGGTCCAACCTAAGATGAGAACCATCATTCCTTCATTCTTTAACATTCATCACCACCACTAATACCACTGATGACTGACATGAAAATCAGTACAAAAATGTCAAAGATAGTTTTAAAAGTGGTCATTTGTAAGAAAAGGCCAGAATTCAAAGGTAGCTCAGGCATTTTTGGCTGTAGCGACTAGCTTTTCTTACCTCCTCCTGCCGCTGCTTGGTGTTGTTCATGCTGCTCTCCAGGTCCTGCAGCAGGTTGGACATCTGCTGGTTCTCAGCCTCAGTTTGAGTCATATTCTGCACCATGTTCTGCAGCTCCACCACACGCTCATCTGTGTCTTCCTGAAATCATAGCCATCAAAAGCTTTTCATTAAGCTAAATGAAAGGAACTGGTTGCATATATCTGTCTTCAAACAGCAGTTTTGGGAGACCGCTCCGCTTTTCTACTCACGATGGAGGTCTTGATGTTCTTGACATTCTCCCTCATCTTCTCCATCTGACTCTTGAGCTCCTCTGGAGACTCCACAATCTGAGACTTGAGTTTGGTGATGTCTTCCTTCAGGTTGCTGACGTCCACCTTCAGCTGGGTCTGTCACACACATCCAAACAGCAGAAAGATCTTTTCAGTGAAAGGCCTCCAGTCTTATGGTTTGTCATTTAGGTTGATCTATCTGTGGGTGTTTGGGACAGTACACCCAAGTACCACATAATATTGGGCATAGAGATGATAATATTTCCACCACAGTCACATACCAGTTTCTGATTCTTCTCTGCATTGTTGGTTTTCAGCTCTGCTATGATGTCATTTTTCGCGTTCTGAAAAGGAGATACATTTATTTCACTTGACAGCACACATAACAACAGGTTTTATTGCTTTGACTGCTTCATCACCACCTACCACTTCCTGGCATTCATGCATGGTATTGGTCTGCAGCTCAGAGAGTGCAGCTGCCAACTCATCAGCTTCAGCCTGCTGCTCTGGTGGGATGGTCCTGAACAGGGACAACAAACATCAAAGTGTTACTTTTGTCTTTAAGTTACAGTAGAGGACACGGAACTCATTATGTTCTGATTTCTTGTCATCATGAAAACATGATTATTAATTAAACAAAAACTCCACCCATTTTACACTAACGCAGTATAAAGCCTTTTGTTGCTCCAAAGTAAGCTCCATGTAAACTGAATTATTGCCTCCAATGATGCCACTCAGTGGCTAAGTTGCATTTAAGTAATGTAGGCATTATGCATTAAATTAAGAAACTCATTGTTCAGTGTATAAAATGTCAGAAAATAGTAAAAAATAAAAATGTGCTTGTTTGGTC
Organism: Pagrus major; assembly: GCF_040436345.1. NCBI lineage: Eukaryota > Metazoa > Chordata > Actinopteri > Spariformes > Sparidae > Pagrus > Pagrus major. Next base: position 33,228,351 of record NC_133220.1, on the reverse strand, counting down.
CAACTAATAGTCGAAAACTCAGAAATATTATGTTTAAAGTGAAATCACATAGCCAAAAAGCAGCTGAACATGACATTAGAGAAGCTTGAAAAAAAAATACATATTTCATCAAATACTTACGTCAGCACCTCAATCTTCTTCTCTGCTTCTAAAATGCCTTTTTTGTAAGCCTGCAGTCTGTCCATGTCTGCCCTCTGACAACAGAGAGGGAAAAGAAAACCTTATTGAGAAAGAAGCTGGCCAACAATGTCTGAAAAAAAATTATTTAAGATTTAAGCTAAACTTCAAGCAGCAGTGTTCAACTGGCCACTGAGTCACTGAGCAACACAAATGGATCATATAGGGTTATGTCATTTTTAAGGGGGCATGTCCATTTTCCTCACTACACCTGAATGGACCAATCTAACATACAAATTTGGCCTGTTTCTCCAGGGCTATCTCCATCCTCTGCTTCCTGAAGTGAAGAAAGTTCATGATGGCACTGAGGATAGTCAGAGTCCGCTGTTTTTCTGGAAGGGAAGAACAAGAACAGCATCCAGGGTCATCTGACATCTAGGCCATCAGATGTGTAAATATGTGATATAGTTTGATGAAAAAACGTACTTGGACTTAGAAGGTCATTCAGTGAAAAATCGTACACCAAGCACATCGGCAGAAACTGTTGCCTGAAAGAGATCACACACACTACTTATAAAAACAGATGTACTGTAGATACACATCTTACATTTTTTTGTAATCATTATAACTTTCATTGTTTTGTGATTGGTATGTGTTGTGTTACATCCAGGAGAACTCACATGCGGATGTAGACACTCATAATAGCAGTGGCCCCCTCATGATATTCTGGATACTGAATGTTCTCCATAAGAGGAACCTGTGGGAAAACAAATTCATTCTTAAATAAAGGAAATATAACAACAAATGTAGGCGTATGGACACTACTGTACGTGTGACATAAACCACCACATCTTTACCTACATAAATATTAAGTGTTGAAAGTGACATTATATACAAAAGGAACACAAGAGACTGCTCAGTATAAAGTAAGTCTATCAATATTGACTTCATGAACTGGTACACAGGCTTGGATGCAAACAGGTTCATGTTTCCTGTCAAGCACAGTACTTACCATGGAGTGACACTCGGGTCTGAAACGATACAGGAGATGTAACACTCTCATGTACAATGTTTGAACTGCCTCCGGCTGAAAGAGAGAATGAAAGAGCACTGTGTTAATGATCTGTAATTGATCTGACTATTGAGGACTGATGGCTGAAACATCATCTTGGGCTTTGGACAATTATATTATTTACCATTTGCTATCATCAAGACAAAAGTATTTATCTGTAAATCCAGAAAATAATCAGCAGATTAAATTATAATATATATATATATATATATATATATATTATAAAATTATTTCTTTTCCCTCTCCATGTATAATTTTGAAGAAAGGACCACTGCATACCCAGCAAACAGGTAACCCTCTGGGAACGTTCCCTAAAGGTTATTTTTCGTTCTTAAAGGTCATTTTTTATATATGTGATATATAGACACAGAGTCTGGTCATTTAATCCAAGTCATGAACTGCACATTCATTGCACAAGCGAGGTTCTCAGACGCTCACGAGAGTGGAGCTAGCTGTGGAAACACTTTAGTATTGCTTCCATATCATTGAACACTGGTCTGTCTGTTGATATGGTTGGATTCAATCAACTAATAGGTAAATATTTGAATAATCGTACCCTCACAACACTTTTTTTTTGAAGAATGTTTAGCATGTTTAATGTTATAGTTTTAGGTGCACCAAGTGCTCTGTGTTAATGAAGTTGTAGTTTCTTTGTTTCTTTACAGACCAAAACCAACCCATTAAACTACATTGGTACCATGGATGTATGGTACTTTTTGTGACTGATTTTGCTTGTTTCTGTTTAATTCAGTTGAAGTGAAGACTGTTGTAGGTTGGCCAGCAGACAGTAAGAGCTTTCTCTCTTGGGCTGGAGAGGCACTGAAGTCTGTGGGAGACTACGGAAGAACTGGAGGTCAGTGAGGCTGGAAGATGAGTCACACAACACCTCTCATTCAATAAGTGATTGTTTGCTTTCTATGTTGGCTCCTTTGTTGTACAGCTCCTACCAAGTTTGCTATTTTTTAAGATTAATTTCTTGTATATGAACTACAAAAGCATTGCACTGTCAACATTAGTGCAGAGTTAACTTTTTGATTGTTAGTATGTTTTAAAGAACTGTAACACACTTCCACAGAGGCTAACAGGCAAATATCATTTTGCTGATGTATTCAGGGAAAGCTCTGGGACAGCTGAAATGTAATGTCTGTGGGTAAACAGTTGTCTGTTGCATCAAACCACCAAATATAGGTCCAAAAAAGGCAAAAGCAAAACAAAAGAGTTGTCTAATAATACAGCTTTGCTTGTATATAACCATCTAACATTCTGACCATCTTTTTTTTCTGTCTCCTGTTACAGATGGTGCTTATCGGTCATGAAACTCCATTTGGAAATGTGTTATTTGTTGTTAAGAACTGATATTAACTGTTAACTGACCACCACAGCCTGTGTGGACACCATCATTGGGCCAACCTAGACTACCTTGGCTCTTCCCTCAGTCCATGAGAAGGGACTAGTGAGAGATGGAAAAATAATGAATCTGACTGGTTGTAGGAAAAACAAAAACAGTATTTCTGTGGTTGAAAGTTAAATTTGAACATAAATTACCTATAACCTCCTTCATAGATAGTTAGGGTAACTGGTGAAATCTGATACAGGAGCCAAAACTGATAATCATCCAGGAAGAAACAGTTGATATTAGAATGTAAAGATGCAAGTTAGCTGTTCAATTACACATCCTGCCATACCATTAATGGGAATAGGATACAAAACAAAAATGAAAGTATTTTTGGAATAAAATATGGTGTAATATATATATTTCTTAATGATTAAGATTTGTATTTCTTTTAAAATTAACTTAATGTAGGTGTTTGACTAACTTTTGAAATTAAGTTTTGTTACAACTCTACAACAAACTGTATTTATTGAGATCTGGTTTGGAGAGATAATATTCACTAATTAGACTTAGACTTTCTTTATTTGTGATTCAAATTACACCTTACAGTGCAGATCAGAACGAAATTTCGTTGCAGTTGGGTCAGTATAGCACAGGATAAGAAAACAGCAGCAAGTATTTACATAAAACAAATAATAAAGAGTGTAAACATAAATACTTTATAAAATATAAAAATATATTGTACAATGTGTATTATTTATATTGCACAATCAAGTGAAGCAGTCCTGAGTGGGTGTGTGAGGGAGGATGGAAGGGTTTTTATTTTGTGTTTAACAGTCTTATAGCTTGTGGAAAGAGGCTGTTATAGAACCTAGCTGTTCTGCTTCGATGGCTAATTTGGACTGTTTCAGATAACTTTTACTTCTCTTTGTTACCATTATTTATTTGGTCGGCTTCATATTAGCCTGTTATTCTGGCTGCTCGTTTTATTCATAACGTGCCTGAAAAATAAATGACAGTTATTGCAGTAGCAGTGTTAGGGGTATTGATTGAAAGCGTGATCGCTGAAACTGAGGAAAACGGGACAATACTGAGACGCATCCCTGCTCGGAGGTCTGCCCCCGCCATACGTCCGGGGGAGCTGGAAGAAGTTGACACCGGGACGCCCGGTGCGGTCAGATGGCCCTGTTGCTACCGCTATAGACAGAGAGGGTGAAGCAAGGCGAGGACTTTGTGGACAGGTGAGCAGATGAAGACGTGTCACAGTCGAAGCTGGTGTAATATGAAATTTTAGGTATGACTCGTAAGCAGAATAATGACAAGCGACCCATTAAATAACGTTGTCTCTGCAACGATTTTGAAAACCAAATGTCTGTGTTATTATTTGGCTACATGTTATGGATTCTGCATATTGACATACTTTAAACGAATGTAACAATGTAAAGCTATATTTTTAGCTGGTCCTATTCAGTCCTTAAAGGTATCAAAGCTTACAGCTTCACATGATATCTGCCTTTCTGATACCGTTACATGAAGCGACTTTATCCCATCGCATTTCTCATTGGACTGACGTCTCCCCAGTTGGAAAATTTAAATTAACGCCTTAGTCTGGCAGTTTCTTATAAATTAATTATCAAGTCCATTGTGTACTTTTGTTACTTTCTCACAAACCATTTGCACGTAGTCATGTCGCCGAGTTGAAATATTCAGTTTCTGTCAGCATACATTAGCAACACTGAACGGACGTTACCTTCGGAGCAGGAGTCAGATCGCTCTTGGTGAAGTGTTTTGCCTCTTGGCCAGTGAGAACTTCTGTCCGGTAAAAGTTCACTATCGCATCCGCACTATGGAGAGGGAAAGTGTTTTCAGACATTGTTGTATTTTTAAAGGCGATTAAAAACAGACAAAAGACAGGGGAAAAAATAGTTCTTGCACGACGATACAAAATTGGCGCCTTAAAAAGACTTCCTTGTTGATTTCTCGACGGAGCGTTTGATTGGTCAGTTCATCTTTCTTCTTTTGGTTGGATGGCGGGTTGCAACTATGACTTTTACGGTGCTTAACGCCACCTACTGTACCGGAGTATTTAGCATGGGGATATTAGGCAGTACTTAGGCAGTAGTCAGAGTAAATAAATATAAGTAAAATGAAGTAGTTAATCAAACAAAACAAAAATTCCCTCAGTTCTGTTAAATGTCCCTGTCTCATTCAACATTCTACAGCAGCTGTCTGTGTGTCCTTTAGGCTACATTCACATTCACATTCACTGTCTCCTGCAGTTCTGCCCTCCTGCTGTTCCCAGGATACCCTCAAGTTTCCATTGTCTTCCTTACCTGTCCTTTGAGATAGCCTTATCTTTTCTCCCCCATATTTTTTTACAGTGCAGTAGCATATGTTCTGCACTATATGTAGTTTTACATCCCAAACATTAATTTGATATCATTTCCCTATCAAAAACAGTGGTTTATTTAGCCCTGCCTGTGTGGGCAAAACAAAAAAAGTCTTGTTAGGGCTGTCCTTTCTCTTTCTTCTAGACACACCCTGTACATTAACAGTTTTCTGTATGCTGTAATATTTCCTTCCGCTATCCCTGTCCCATCTAATTTTCCATTTCTTCTGTATTTCTTTCTTCAGTATTGCCTTAGCTTCTCCTTTGCCAAAAGGTATATCCATGACACCCCTCATCCAGTTGCTCTTTTGGCTTTTCAGTCTGCTCATTTGTTTCCTTTTATGCCAACAAGAGCTGGTACCTAGCAGAACCTCACATCCACTCAGAGCCTGCGTAATCTAAAGAGACTTTGTTGGATTTCAAGCATCAAGTCTTCTCTGTTAGATTTCGTGGTTTGGATGCTGAGTAGGACTGCTGCTAAATCAACACAACACACATTTCTGATCTTACTTCCTCCAGCCACAGCAGGCCTATGATGTACACCATCATTTCTGCTGTGTAAACTGTTATTAAATATGGTCTATCCAGTCTTTCATTCTTCTTCTGTTGTGTGAGAGAAGTACAGTGCACACCAGCGCCCCCTACTGCACTAAATAGGTACAATTTTTTAACCTCGTGTCGCTCTGTTTGTTTGGATTCAGTTTATATTTGTATGTGTGGTCTTGCTTAAAAAAATGTATGTGTGAATACATTACAAGAGAACAAGAACAACACAGTGTGCGCTAATACACAGTAGGGCGACCGGACTCCAAAGCAGCAGGGGGCGCTAATGTGACACTGCGAGTGGTAAATGTGCACGTGACATAACGCGGAACTCGTGCCCTGCCCCTGGTGGATCCTATAGGTCCATGGGTGGGTTCGGGATGTCTTTTAGGAGAACTTGGTTCAGTTACAGTAAAAAAAAAACAACAACAACCATGTACTGCGTGCAATGACTCTGGACGGAGTTACTGAGCTGACAGTTTGCTGTGAGATTTAAGGGATAATGGCGGTGAACTGGGCCGAGAGGATCTCTGCCTTCTCTCGCAGTCCGTCTCGCTTCCTGTCCGGGACAACAGCTGAGGCTTTCCTGGCAGAGCTGCTGCGAGAGCTCCGAGACGACAGAGCCAGCTACAGTGTGAAGGTAAAAAACAAAAGCATATATTGTAAAACAATAAACAATAAATGAATCCCCGGTCCCTCTATCATGCTTTATAAATCTGTTTTAATGCCCGCCCCGCTGCAAATTCATCCTGGTCTTATTAAATGAGATTTTATTGAAGTAACATTAACTTTAGTAAAACGTTGACACTTGCTAACGAATGTGACTAATGTTTGTTTTTTGTCCATATCTCTTCATTGATGTTCCACTACTTTTGTACAGCTGCCAACCCTGTAGATGTTTAAATGCAGTGTGGCATGTTGCTCTCTCCAGAAAATCTCCCCGCTGGTTCCACTTTTACAAAATGGATGGTTTCTATGTTCAGAAAATGAATGTGCATGGGGTTTGCACTGACACAATACACAATTCTAACATGTCAACTTGGGCTTTGGGAAATTGAGAGGGAGATTCCTCACTGTTTTCTAAAATAATAAGTAAGTCAGTCATTGACAGTAGAAACTGCAAATCATTCAACAAAGAGGCTGTTTTTATTACTGTTTTATTTTGAAGTGTTTGTGTAATCATTTGTAATAAGTATCCTACTTGATATATCATCTTTGGCATTTTTCTTTTACCAGTTGTGTGGTTAATGTAATCCCGACTAGTGTGCGTGGTCTCCAGTGCTGTGAAAACTGATGGTCCATATTTCTTACATGTCACCCACCTCAGGTCTTCCTGCTATCCCCACTCTGTGAGCATCCGACTGTGCTGTGTCCCTCAGATTCAGTGGGTGAGGAGACAGCCCTGGAGCTCATGTCAGTGTTCGCCCAGTGTCCTCCAAAGACTGTCCAGTTTTGTTGTCACCTCCTCTTGGCCCTCACCTCTGTGCTGGTCTGCACTTCCTGTGTGAGCAGTCGTTCCAGAGCATCTCAAGACTTCCTGGACCTGCTCCTTCAGATCGCCCAGGACACCAGTGACCTCCACGGTGATGCTGCTCATCGCTCTTTACGGGCCACAGCTTGCGACTGCCTGCAGGAGCTGGAGGCCTGTTCTCCAGGCCTTCTCTCCCAGCGCCTCGAGCTCTTAGGTGGACTCCGGCAGCGAGAATCCTCCCGGCTCCACCAGGCCTACGCAGGACTTCAGACCCTGGTGTTAAGAAATGCTGTGTATCAGCTCACACAGGAAACTGGAGCTGGTCCTGGGCATCTTAAGGCTCTTCTTGGAGGAAATACTTTTGTTGCATGGGAAGCAGAGCAGGACTCAGGCCTGATGAATAACAAAGACTCAGCCGTTCTGTCTTCTGTCATCCTGGGACCCATGGGGACAGTGCCTACCCTCCAGACTGGGCCTGACTGTAAGGAGCTGCGTTCAGTCCTGTCCTCCCTGCTGGAGGAGTCCTACCTCCTCACTCCTCTATGTCAGGCTGCACTGCTACACAGACTGACAGAGGTGGTTGCCATGGTGCCTGGTGTCCCTCCTGCCATATTCAGAGCTCAGCTGCTGCGGCTGCTGGGGACGAGCGAGGTAAAACATTGTGGAAAAATGCTCATGACAATTTCCCAGGGCCCAAAGTGACAACATCATATTTCTTTTTTGTCCAACCAACAGTCTGAAACCCATGCAATATTTAAAAGTGATATCCTGATGCAGAGTGCAGAAAATGACTCTTGTCTTGTTGTTGTACACATATTAAATGATAAAAAGCAGATGGCAATAATTTTGGCAAGCTGCTTTACAATTAAAGCCAACATGTGGTTCACCTAATGGATGCTTGTGATGTGAAGCAGAGGCTGTAGGAATTGTTGGGTTTACATTAGCAGTAAAATTGCTCTGATACAGCAAAAAGCCTCAAGCAAAGAAGACTATTCTATCAGTAAGATGCAATTATGAACAGTAACGTACACCGATCAGCCAGAACATCAAAACCACTGACAGGTGAACTGAATGTCGTTGACCATCTCTCTACAATGCAATGTTCTGCTGGGAAACCATGGGTCCTGGCATTCATGTGGATGTTCTTTGACAAATAACACCCATCTGCATGCAACAACTTTCTATGAACATTTAATAAATAGCAATAATTAATACTTATGACTAATTGACACCTAAATATGATAAGTTTCCTTTTTCTCTTATGGCCCATAATTGTTAGGTTCCGTAGTTAATTGTTTAGTTGTTAATTTTAGAGCAGCTTTTTAGGGCGTATTATCTTAACTTTGCATATAGCCAGGCTGTTTCTCCCTATTTCCAGTCTTTATGGTTAGCTATGCTAACTGGCGCAGGCTCCAGCTTCATCTTCATGTTTATGCGGCCACAGTGTGGCAGAAAGCAGCTCAGACTTTCTTAAAAAAAAGAAGATAAAACAGGAAGTCTACACACACTTTAAGTCTAAGTCTACACTTTAAGTTAAAGGAACAGTTTACCCAGAAATGATTTTTACATTTAAATAAGTTCAGATCTACTTCAGTTGTTTTTAGCTGTGACGCTTCAGACATGTTGAGGGGACTATGAAACATCATCTGACTTCCCATCAGCATGGGGGAGGAGATAATGGCTGAATTTAATTTTTAGGTTAACCTTTCCTTTAACCTATACAGTTTTGAGATAATTAGACTTGATGACTCAGTAAATCTTTGTTGACCTCTTCCAGGTGTGCCTCCTCCACACCACTCTGCTGATGAAGTGTGCGTTCACCGATAGTCTGTTCAGCGCCGAAGACGAAGCCTTCATCCTTAAGCGGCTGGTCGTGCTCTCCCAGCACCCGCTGCTGAGTACACCAGAGAAGCTTTTCTACATGGACTGTATCCTGCACTTTCCTGAGAACCGGCCAATCGGCAGCAGCGATGGTGACGAGACCCTCCCCGTGCTGCTGACTCCACAGCTAGCCTTGGCCCTAGTGCCCACTGTGTTCAACGACAGCGCCACCATGCTGGCACGTCTCAACCTGCTGTCTCTGGTCTACCTAGAGGAGGGGGAGGAAGGGGAGGAAGGCAGGGGCCTGGCCTACCTCTACGAACACCTCACCTCGCTGCTGCACATTGTGGAAAACGGAGGCAGTCGGGAGGTTGTTGTCACATTCTTCAGAGCTTCCCTCCTCTTCCTTTCCTACTTCTATCACGTGGAGCGCTACTCCAACAGTCTGACAGAGAAGCTGTGTAAGCTCTACCTCCACCACACCTACCTGGCTCCACACCTCATCAATCTGGCCGACCAGACCCAGGACAAGCTCACTGAGTCCAGCTGGGCTGTTGGGCTCCTGAAGGCCCTCCAGGGAGTCATCACCGAGGCCCCGCTCGCCCAGCTCACCTTACAAGACCTCAGCAGGCACCTCAAGATGCTGGCTCGAGTGGCAGAGGAAGGAGAAATCCCCCAGCACACGACCCTCAGCTTCCTGTCCAGCGTTATCACTCCATCTTCCTCATCTCTGTGCGTGAGCGGCGACTGGCGTCTGGGGAACAGCCTGCTGGGGGTTTGCCGCCGCCTCCTCGTCCACCCCAGCCTGGACTCGCTGCTCATTCCTCTGGCTGACATTCTGCAGCACCTCACTTGCCGCTATGGAGACACGGACATCATGGACCATGCCCGCCTCTACTACTCTCTCCTGACCACGCTGTCCCGGGAGAAGCTGGCCAGCATGTTGGCGCAGGATTTGACCGAGGGAGGGCGGCAGGTCAAGAGGCGAACACTGTCTTCCATCATGGCTGAGGGTGAGGGGCTCACAAGTGCGCTAACAATTCACCAGACGGAGAAAGCAATATTCAGGCTGATGAAGGCCCAGTCTGAGCCACGAGAAAGAACACAAAGTGATAAAGAAAGTGACCTTAACCGGAATGAGATGGAGAGCAGCCCAGGAGAGGCAAAGGTAGCACTGGAAGCCTACAGAGCTCAGTTCGTCGACCCTCGCTTCGCCTCAGAAATCACATTAAACTACCAGCTGACTCACGTCGAAGCTGAGGACTCCCGCTTTAATCAGCTTTTCAGCATCTGCCTCCACTTCAGCCTCACAGACGACCACTATGAAGACCTGAGTGACATCAGTGTCCCGTGTCTGTTCAGAGACAGGCCATGGCCCAAGGTGATGCTGACACTGAAGCCCAGGAGGCCCTACCCCACCACGCTCCACGCCAGCGCCATCTTCACCACCCATGATGGGCTCTCCTGGCACACTGTCCTGCCGGACGTACACATTGCTTTCCAGCAGGCCTTCATGCCTCCGCCTACTCCACCTGCCTGGGGACGGGGCGGCAGACTGAGCTTGTTTGAGGGTTTATGGGATGAAATTAACTCTGAGAGCAGAGAGAAGGACTCAGCAGACTGTGCCACCAGCCTGTTCTGCTGCCAGCTGAAGGAGGCAGCTCTGATATCCTTGGTGGAGAAACACTTGCTCCCCTATCTTGTATCAGAGATGTCTGAAGAAGACGACGAGTTCAAAGTGCTCGTCTTCCTCCCACCACAGTCCCACATGCTGCTGAAGATCAGGTCAGAGGAAGACGCTGTGCACTTTAACGTCGCCACAGATAACTGGCAGCTTCTGCCTCACGTTAATTCTTATCTACTGACAATCACATCCTCCCAGGAAGACACTCACAGCTGTCTGTGACGCATTTTACTGCCTTGTTTTTAATTTGAAAGAAAAAGCTGATTTTTTTTAACAAAATCTCTGAATTTGTAAGCACTTTAATAACTCCAGTTGTACTTAGAATTAAATTGCTTAAGATGGTTGATTTACAATAAAGTTATTGCATTTTAATTTTTTGACCTGAAATTGAACAAATGCATGAAATCACATTTTGTCCTCTGTTCACATCGTGTTGGTTACAGTCTATAAATGAAAGACAAAATACATCATTTCTTTGAGTTGCACAGGATCTCACTGATATCATTGATAAGTTGTATTTCCCTGCTGTATACCAATAAGGCATTATAATATCAAAGAGACCCCATGTAGGCTGTAGGACCCATTAATGGAACCCTGTCAAGTTTCTGACTACTAGTAGCACAATGGAGCCATGTATTTATTAGTGATCCGTGTTTTTGGCTTTGTGTTTTGATCAGACACAATTCACATCCTGCTGTGTGTTTGTTGTTGGTGGTAATGCACCAACAAAGGCAGTGAAGTGAAGAAAACGACTGCCAGCAGCAAACATGGATATAAACAATGAACAATTACAATAAATAAATAATAGCTTTGCAAAATGGATTTTAGTGAGACACACTGAATATAAACAAAATGTTTTTTGTTTACAGAAAACTCCACAGGGCACCTTTAATTTTCATGCTTGTGATTAATGTTGGCAAGATAACTGACTAAATGTGTGTGAAGTGATCTTTTTTTTTGAGTTTTGGAAAAAACTCCATGCGCAGGCTAACCAGATAACCCCAATTTGAGACTTTTCTAGTTTAGAAAAGAGTGCTAAGATTGAGTGTATACATCCAATATCAGAACAATGTGTTTACAAACTAAAAGTTGTAATGATGCATTATAGTCTTCACTCAGTGAAAGTCACCAAGACACTGTGTGTTGGCTGTTTTGATATCAGCAATCCCAATCCATGTATGGATTTGTCAGTTCAAATAGATGTCCATTAAGACTATAGCCAGCATCCTTTAAAAATTCCAGTTCTTTATTCAGTCCAGTTCAGCAGTCCTCTAATCAGAGAGGCCCTTGAAGTTGGGTCCTGCGTAGGGAGGTAAGGCAGTCTGTTGGCTCAGTAGTTTATCCATGATGGCGATCTCTGAGTCCCTCTTCTCCACCTCATCTATGGGGGTCCAGGACATGTCGTGTTGAAGTTTGAATGCTCCGACGAAAGAGTGAGGGCAGCTTGAACCCCATTCCTTCAGAGGAGAAGACAAAGAAAGTATGCTATGGTGAGATGTGTCAAAAGACAACACTTTAATTCTTTTTTAAATCATTTTGGTATAAGTTTACAAACCCACAGCTCCCTACCTAAAACACTGTGTAGTTTTTGTTCAAAAGCTAAAATGTTTTGTGGATTTATATAAACTGACAGAAAATTTAACAGCAAGAAATGTTAATAATCATTAAATAAATAAATAGATAGTTTGATTTGAGGATTGTTTAATTTGACTGTCAGTATAAAGGATGTTAATGATCACGATCAATCATCAATAAGATAAATGTGGATTTAAAATGATCAACTGACAATCAAAGACGGACACAAATACATCAGAAAGTATCTTCTTATAACTTACAAATACTTGCTAATCAAATATATCAAAATAAAATCCAAAATACTGGTATGAGAAAATGTTTTTAATTAAAATACAAGTGCTTTATCATTTAAAAAATACAAAAAGGCAATTTCAATATTTTTACATTTTAGCCATCCAGTAGCCTCAAAATGGGTTGGGCTAGTTACTGAAGAGCAACACACTGGAACTAAATAATTAAAATGAAGTCACTATTTTGTGTTATTTAGTTAATCTTTCAAGTAACTTGGTGTTTACTTTATCTGTTCTTTTCACTCCTAATTTAGCCTGCTCTGATTTTACATCGGACACTGATCAAGTCAGAGATTAAAACAAGTTATTTTAAATGGAAAAATGTCCAACATATTACATATATTATTAATGACTAACTGATAATCAATTGTTAAGGCAGCTGACTTTCAATGAAAGAAATTGGTAAACATTTGCAGCCATAGTAAGTATACATTTATATGTGTGTAATGAAAGAGCCTGAATTCTGGGTTCGCTCTGTAAAAACACCTAAAAGTCACCTTATTGCAGGAAATCTGTGAAACAATCAATGATTTTCTGGTACATTACAAAACAAATGAGAACCTGTTTATTCCCTGACAGTTTATTAAAAATCGAAGATTCCCTCACATTACACAAATTCCATGACCACTAGATAGCCTGTCAGTACCTGTATTACTTGCATAGCTAGCCAACAGCAACCAGTCAAATCCAACCTAAACTGCCTGTGTTATGGCCCACCGACTCACTATCAGCTCTCTGCTGTGTCAAATGAACTCTGAACACCAACTGTCAACATAGTTGGAGCAAAATGCCTGCAGGTGTTTAGTTAGGCATTCACATGTTAACATCTCTGCAGTACTCTCCCTGAGGGGATGTTAAGTAACCGTTCTTGTCCACACCGGGTGATAAAACATTAGAGGCAGCTCAACAGTCTAATCAGTATGTATCAGTGATATGCTCACCTTAGGAGAGATGATGGAGAAGTATTTCTGTCCAGATGGCCGCTCGTAGAGGTAATACATGTTGCCGGGTTTTTTCACAATGTTACAGGCAGCATGGTGGAGGTCAGCATCTCTTTTAGCCTCTTCTAAAACCTAGAAAGACAGCAGAAAATGATGTGCACTGGACTCGTAAGCATTTCTTGTCTTGTTTGACATGTGGCATACACAAATAAAGAACATGATGTTTTCTTACTGTCCGATTTTCAAAAAGGGTTGTTATTATGAAGTAATAGGTTGCAATAAAGTCTAATCAGAACATTACCCAATGAGATTTTGCTTGCATTACTTTGTCTTGTTTAGTGGATCACAATCCACAAAAAACAAGTTTCGATAGTTGAAATGTGCACCATTTATTGAACCTGGAATGATCATTTAAAAAAACAGCAGTCCAAAGAGTAACTGCAACACTTGTGTATCAGTGATGTATTCATAAGAACAGCCCATTCTGTGAGTGTGCTGGTGTTTTTGCTGATATCCTTACCTTTCTGGCCTGCTCCTGTAGGTATCTGATCTGGTCAGCAATCACTGTCAGTTTGTTGCTAGCGTTGGCTTTAATGAAATCATCTCCCTATAGACAAAGTAAAAAAATATTTTCAGTGCTTTTGCTGTGTATACTTTGACAGTTTGAATATAAAAAATCAAACATATCTCAGTCCACACCTTCTGGACCTGTGCTGCCAGGGCCACCAGGTCCATGGGGTCTCCCACTCTGTTGGTCTGATAGGAACTGACCAATTCCAGCCCGCTGGGGGCGCTGCTGCTCTCAACCAGGTGTACTGCACAAACAGGTAGAGTTACATCACTATTACTTCATTTACAGTATGCACTTATATCAGACGAATCAACAGGAAGGATGTGACTGCTAACTGAATGCTTAAGTACTACAACTGATGTATCATTGCCATTGCTGAAACTGTTGCAACTGCTGTGACTATCACATATTACTTACTTAATAACACGATACTAATAGATTCATTTAAGCCTAACACTTAGGCACCTCCTTGAGCTTCACTGGCCATGTAGAATACAACGAAACTATTAATTAAATCCTCATACAGTGCAGTAAGGCACGTTATGTGTTAAATTATAGCGTACTTTACAGCTGTAATTTAGTCGTTTGACCACAGCTGCTCGAACAGTCAAGTCGCCACTTAATAACACACTAGTGTATCGTGCGCTGGGCTACATGTAGCTCATTTAAGACAACTGTATCTAAATGAACACTGGCCGTGTGCTCTGTATGATAACTTCAACAGTTCGGTGAGTGCACAAAACGGTGGAAAGGTTTGACGTGAGCTTTGAGTTTCTGCTACCTGTGGTGGTTTTGTCGGGCTGAGTGGGAACGCTGACCGTCCTGTCCATCTTGTCTTTTTTCTTCGTCCTCTTTCGACAAACTGCTTTCTCGAGTGTTTGTGTCAAATACACTGTGTCTTTCCACCTGGTGGTTTTATAACCAGCTGATATTTGACCAAAACTACTGGAGGCTACACAGGGTCCTAAATCTCCGCCCCTTTTTCTCTATGATGGCAGTCCTTATTTGAGCCTGTATAAATAACTTGAAAATATTTTAAAAATGCCTCATTGGAGGCAATTCATTAGTTAAGATAAATGTGTAATGTTCTTCGCATTGAAATTAAAATCAACGTGTTGATTGTGTTTTTTATAGTATTCTCATTCTTAATTATATTTGTCTTCAGGCGCTTCAAAATCAGCTCATCCTCACCACAGAGCATTTAAACAAGAGAAGATGTGTCACTGTGGAGAAACCCAAAAGTAGAAGTCGTGATATCGTCACGTACAGTAGTAGCTACGCTAGTTTTTTCACATGAACAGCTTCACACTGTGCATAAAGACACAGAGACATGGAATATACCAGACCTAAGACCTGAGATCAACAGAGCTCTTCGATTTGGTGCATTTCCTTAGCTATATAGTTTCCCCCATGATCCATTGCGTGCGCACTTACACAAGTTCTGTTTCTATCACACGTGTTGGTGGCAGAAGTTATTTTCCCTTGCATATTTTGTGTCTATGATTGCAAAAGTTAGGGTGTTTAATATACTCCTGTGTCCTTTATGTATCCTATATCCTATTATTAACAAGATAGGCCTACTTCCATTTTGCACAATCGTCTTGTTTCATCATAACAACATTACTATTTATAACAACTTATAAAAACAAAACAAAATGTTTCTTGTTAGATAAGCTTAATGTCATATCATTATGCAACTAGGATTTCATATAATGTTTTAAATGAGAAAAAGATCCAATCAATCTCAGTCAAAAGTTAACAAGGACATATAAAGTCCTCAGAATTATTGACAGTGACTCACATGTGATCCAGTGAAGTAGAAGTGGTGCACGTGACTTAAGAAGAGCACCCCTAATTTTTAACTTGCAGACCAGCAGGTTAAATTTGCTTGTGCTCCATATAGAAAACATAATCATGGTATATGGATATCCTCATAATACGTTTCTTGTTACAGTCAATCAGGCTAAGTTGATATGTTGTAATAGACTCCTGAGATGAAATATAACATGAGTATATCTATCATGTGTGCTCTTACTGTTTTTTTGGGGTTTTTTGTCTGTTTTTGCAGATTCTGTGCAAGAACATGAAACAGAATTTGCCAAAATGATCAAGTGTTTAGAGTCATGTCTATTTTATTATGTCTAAATGTATTTTAAAGCCATGGAAGAAGACAGAAGTTACTTGTAGCATACAGGTTCTAACAAACCAATATCCTTTTCAGGTAAAGTCTGGTGTGTTTGAGTTGAGGGTGATAACTTCCATATGTGAGAGCACATTGCAAAACAACAAAGAAGCCCTACCACTTACCCAAAATCACTGACACAATTTCTTGTGTGGACTCTAATTATCAAGTCAGTTGTTTTTCTTCTTGCATTGTAAAATCAACTATGACATGTAACATATTTGTATGTCCCCTGGGGAAATTACTGCTCATCCACACCATTTTCCAACATATTGGAAAGATATGTTTGATCTTCCTTGGTTGAAGATTTTCAGGTTTATGAGTCATCTTGTTCTACTTATGGGCTTTGCGATTACACATTTTCTGTCAGATATTACCAACTAGAAAACAATCTTAAAGTACTATATATAACTGAGGACAATATCTGTAGATTAGATTTTGAGATGGGGGATATTATGCATGTTTTGGTATTGTCCAATTCTGGCATCCTTCTACCCTTATCCCCTCTCAATATGAACTGGGGTTTTCAAGAGGATCAAAATATATTATTGACCAACATTGTATTGCTTGGCAAAATGTACATATTTGACACTCCATAATCTGTATTTCATATCGTAAGCATTATTATTTTCAGGAAAAATAATTGATTTTTATTATAAATAATTGGAAATTATTATGAGGGCAAAGAGCTAAAGTAAAAATATATGGGAGTATGTATAGTATGTTTGTATGTATATAGGATTATGTGTGATTTTTTCCCCTGCTCATTATCGACTCCTTGCCCGTAAATTCTGTCATCCATGACCTTCCATACATTGCAACTAACTTTTCTTTTACTGGGAAATCCATTTGGAAGTGTCTGAGAGTCACCAGAAATGTGTGTAACTGATACAAATATTTTACGACAGTATTATTGGCCACACTAATGTCAATCCTGTATCGTATCACATTTTTCCTTGCACATTACAGACTCACATTAGTAGCATTCTGTTATGACATTTCTAGTTTGTAATGGTGTCTCCATGTGTATGCTGGGATATGGGGGAGCGCTGGTGGGTGTGACCGGGGGCTCTGCTCTTCAAACCCCACCTCCAGACAAGTGGTTGTCGGTGAAAGAGGTTTGAGCTCCCCTCAGCAGCCTGCCCGGTCTCTGCTTCAGACGCCTGCCTGCCTGCCTGCCTGCCTGCCTGCCCCGCTGCACAGTCTGACACTTTAGCACCATGGAGCTCCGTTATGCGCCTCTACTGTTATTATTTATTGTCCCACTGGGCTCTTCGGACACCAGTCTGGGTGGCCACTTCGTTCTGGAGCCCTTTGATTTCCTCTTCGACACGGCGGTGGAAGCCTACTATAAGGGGGACTGGTTGACGGTCATCCTGAACATGGAAAAGGCGCTCAGGAACAAAGCCACGGTCCGAAAGGTGAAGGCTCAGTGCCGGCTGAGCTGCGCCAACCAGACCGCTTTCGGAGATCAACTTGCAGGCTTGGGAGTTGCCATACCGGGGGCCGGGTCTGTGGAGGACCTGGGCTTCTTCCAGAAAATCCTGAAACGGGCAGACTGTGTAAACTCCTGCGAAAGTGAAAAACTGGGCTCACCAACTCTGCATCTAGTCACTGCAGAAGTGCAGCTTGAGTTCAACAAGAGGACCCCGTACAATTATCTACAAGTGGCGTATTTTAAGGTAAGAATGTCAGTACGTCGGCTACAGACAGAGATATGTGTATGTTCCAGTGTAACTTCATACTTGACACGTAGGCCCAGAACAAAGCGAGAAATCACACATTTTAGTGTAATCTCATTCATGCCTGAACTGAACTGAGGGCTGATGTGGAGTTGGATACTGTAAATGCCCCAACCCCCAAGACCAAGACAGCCATGCCACGTCTTAAGGTGGAGTCAGAGGAGTCTGACGTTAGCACGTCGGCTGCTGGGATCCAGCAGCAGTTTAAAGGCCTAAAGTGCTGCTTTAATGCTCTAATAAACTCTGACAGTGCCCAGGCAGAGAGGCAAATAATGCTTCATAGGCTCATTGAAATAATTACATATGTTTCTTTGTCAAAGGAACATTTTTCATACTCAAAGTCATCTTGGATTGTCAGGCTGTGTGTGCATTGTAAAAATACTACTCTCACACAGAACTTGAACGCAGCAAAATAATGAAAGAATCTGATGCAGAATTTTAATCTGTCACCAGAATCTGTGAAGTGGAAGAGCTGATCTCTACTATAACCACTGTGAGCTCTGTAATAACTCCTATCATAGTTTTCCAACATACATGCAGGATTCAGCAGGAAAGAACAAAATGACAACAGCATGTAACATACAGTATGGCAGGGTTGTTGATTAGTTAGTATGAGCCATGCTGGATGCTCAGATTTCTGAACCTACCATATTTTTTATATATATTTATATATATATTTTTATTACTGGCCACAGGAATTAAGGAGACAGACGAGGGTTGCTGTGGAATATGTAGAAGGAAATACATGTTTATATCTCCTGTAGGTCACAGGTACAGGTTGATACAACCTACAATTTAGGCCTATATTATCCCTCTTTGATATCAGCTCTTTGCAGCCAAACACATTATTTTGTTAGTGAGTAAGTAAGGTACTGGTTAGTTAGATTTACAGCACAATATATATTTCACACCTGATTGATGGTGATGAAGTTTGGTTGGTTTAGTCAAGTAGGCTACAGCTGATACACATGGGGGACAGATCAAGACCACCAGACCATTTGCTTTCCTGGCTCAACAATGGTGGGACAAGCTCCTGTTGACATCAGGACAGCTTTGTCACAGACTGAAATATCATCTGTTCAGACTGCACCTTACTGTAAGTTTCTTACTTTAGAAAAAACATCGTAACTTTAATGTAATCTTAAAACAGCAGAAGTTAATAGTACTGTCAGTTATGGTCTGTAGGTTTTTTTCCAGGTAATTCATTAATGAACACACCTTCAATCAAAGACCATGACCTTAACCCCTATGTCTTTCAGATCAATAAGCTAGACAAGGCGGTGGCAGCTGCCAACACATTCTTCCTGGCCAACCCAGATCACATGGAGATGAAACAGAACCTGGAGTACTACAGGATGATGGCAGGAGTACAGGAAGAGGACTTTAAAGATTTGGAGGCCAGGACACATATGGTGAGAGCAAACACCTTCTCTGATGAAGGCCAGTCTTTGAGGTATCTTTCTCTAATGCTTTGTTGTAATTTCTGCCTGTGGTTGATGTAACTGGCAAAATGTAAAGTTTTTAAATAGCTTTACAAATCTTTTTTTCCTGCTGATTGATGGTTGTAAACTGCTGTTAGAGTCAATATTATGTCAAATAGAAGGAATTGAACTCGAAACTGCTTTTAAAGGGGAA
Organism: Pagrus major; assembly: GCF_040436345.1. NCBI lineage: Eukaryota > Metazoa > Chordata > Actinopteri > Spariformes > Sparidae > Pagrus > Pagrus major. The sequence continues at coordinate 33,208,985 of NC_133220.1, read as the reverse complement.
TATATAGCCTGAATTTAAGCTTAACATTAACACTTTCAACAGTGTAAAGAGACAACAGTGTTGATATTAAGTCAAAGATGTCTCTGTACTGTGTTGCAGAGATTTCTACTGAAGTTAGCATGCTAACCAGCTAGCCTGAGCCTGTCCTGTCTCCTAATACCACTGTACTTCAAGAGGTGATAGTCTGATAGTCTGGCCCTTGTAGTTTCAGCTGGGAGATGTAAAAGTGGCTAGTTCACTACCTAGTCTAAAAATAAACAAAACCATCTCTCAAAATGTCGAGCAAAGACATATTTTTACATCTATTTTCGTTAAGGAACAGAAAAATACAACTATACACCTTTCTCGACTAGCTAAAGCTAGCAAATAATTGAATGTTCGGGGAACGTTCTCAGGAAGGTTGCCTGAAGGGTAGGGTAATGTTCCCTGGACCCCGTCAACCAGCGTTCCCTGACCGTTATTTTGGAATATTCTCTTTCTACTATTCCCTAAACATTCGGTAGAAAGACACCATTGGCGGAACATTCCCTGAACTGAAAATTATTTAATGGGTTGCTTCTCATTATTCTGCTTACTAGTCACACCTTAAACTGCATATGGCACCAGCTTCAACTGTGACACATATTTTCATCTGCTCAGCTATCCATTCAATCCTCGTCTTTCTTCACCCACTGTCTATGAAGGAGGTTATAGTTAAATTATGTTCAATTTAACTCACATATCTCACAAGTCAAACATCCACCAAAATGCTGTTTTTTCCACAATAACCAGATGCATTATTTTTCCATCTCTCACTGGTCCCTTCTCATGGACTGAAGGAAGAGCTGAAGTAGTCTAAGTTGGCCCAAAGATGGCGCCCACACCAAAATAGTGACATCACAGTTATCCACAACCAGGCTAACATAAGTTCTTAACAACAAATAACACATTTCCAAATGGAGTTTCATGACTGATCAGCACCATCTGTAACAAAAGACAGGAAAAGACACAATGGTCAGATTGTTAGATAGTTGTTCATCATATACCAACGATTAGACATTTGCTCTTGCCTTTTTGGTGAAGTTATATTTGGTGGTTTGATGCAACATACAACACAACTTCTGTACCCACAGACATTACATTTCAGCTGTCCCAGAGCTTTCCCTGGATACATTAGCAAAACCATATTTGCCTGTTAGCCTCTGTGGAAGTGTGTTCAGGTTCTTTAAAACATACTAACAATCAAAAAGTTAACTCTGCACTAATGTTGACAGTGCAATGCTTTTGTAGTTCATATACAAGAAATGAATCCTAAAAAATATCAAACTTGGTAGGAGCTGTGCTGACTTCAGTATCTCTCCAGCCCAAGAGAGAAAGCTCTTACTGTCTACTGGCCAACCTACAACAGTCTTCACTTCAACTGAATTAAACAGAAACAAGCAAGTTACTATTGATTCAGGGTACCGACGTAGTTTAACAGGTGGATTTGGTTTGGTTTAAAGAAACAAAGACAAAAAGGATCCACACACAAGTGAAGTAGTTCTGTGTGAAGATACAGAGACATGAAACGAGGCAGACTGTAGTCCTTCCCAGCTGTTCTGTGGACACACAGGACAGCGAGTTCAGCTGCTCTGCTCACTGTCAGGTCTTTATTAACATACTGCATTAGTGACTGTGCTATACATGTATTAGACAAGTTAAACATAACAGCCTGTCTTTTAATTATGAGGTTGGTGCATTGTAACCATATCATTAAATTCCTGAAATTTGCGAAAGACCAAAATGCATGTTGGTGTATGAACATTTCTATGTTTATATTAAACTGTCATAGTAAAATCGCAGATTCTGAATTGATTTATTGAAAGAACACTTGATTGGTAAAGAAATTGGGGAGAAAACATCAGATTGGTGGATCCCAATTAACACATGTTAATTTAGGCACAGTTTCTCATGTAAAATACAGATCTCACATACAGAGCCAAGCTGCTATGAGCAACTCTGTGTCCATAGGTCAGCTAAAAGTCAATGGGTCGCCCAAACTGAAAAGCTTTTCTTTTTTTGAAATCTTTTTGTTTAGTGAAATTAGTATATTAGTATATAGTAGTATATTTGTTCAAGGTATCATAAAGTGTGAATACCGTAAATGTCTTATCATCTTTAGAAAATATGTTATCAATATAGGTCCTGCTAACAGATTGATGAACTGACACAGAGACAGCTCTGTCTAACTTTGTGCCCACAGATGCAAGCAGTGGTGCCAAATAGTAGACATTTGGTGCAGACAGACTGACATGAAACAAAACAGATTAAGGTTCAGACTGGTCAAAATGAGTAGTGAAGTTTTTCACTGCCATTAATTCAGGGTAAGAATAGAGCTGTTTGGAGGTTAAGTGCAGTGGCCACTGTACTAAGCATATAATTTCAGTCTTTTCCCTGCCAAGAAAGCTTTCTGTCATGTGCGGTGTATGTTTCGAGGTAAAACAGACATTTACCTATAGCTGACATTAGGCTTGGTGTCTGACATGTGGTGTCTTGGTCTGTGCTGATGAGATGGGAACTGGAGCTTTCTCAGGGACTCTAAACTTTAACCTGTGAGCTACAGGATGACTTTTTTAGATAGCAACACCAAATACGCGTGGTGCAAATAGCAAGATAACACCTTTTTAATTAACCTCTATAACTCTGCTGAAGTTACCCAGGGATGCTACTACTACTTTAGCTATTGGAAAATCCCCACAACATGTTAACAAATTACAGTAACATTAAATTAAATAAAAGTTAGCTAACATTGGTCAGAAGTACTGTTACAAAACTCTAGATGTTACACCAGCTTTATTGTTTGTGATATTAGACACGCATTGTACATTTCAATGACAGAGAACCATTAGGGAACGTTCCCTGAAGGTTCTCTGAACTTATATTTTGTAAAAGCTTTAAAGAACCTTCAGGGAACGTTCTATTTCTGTAAAGGTTTTTCAGCAGTAACCTTCAGAGAACCCCCAGGGAATGTTCCCAAAAGGTTCTCTGACGGTTACACTAAAAACCTTTACAGAACCCTCAGGGAACATTCCCTAAAGGTTCTCTGAAGGTTACACATAAAAAACCTTCAAAGAACCCTCAGGGAACATTCTCCAAAGGTTCTCCAAACAAATCTGAGAACTCTCAGGCAACATTCTGTAAAGGTTCTCTGAAGTTTGTACAAAATTATCTTCAGAGAACCTTAAGGGAATGTTCCCTAAAACAACCTTTGAATAACCCTCAGGGAACGTTCTCTAAAGGTTCTCTGAAGGTTACACAAATTACCCTCAGAGAACTTTTAGGGAACATTCAATGATGTTTCTCTAAAGGTTTTTGTGAAAATAACAAAAATGAACCTTTACGAAACCTTTATGAAACATTCCTTGAGGTTTACCTGCTGGGAAAGCCTCGAACCTGTGAGCTAACAGGGTAACTTAGCTCCACGGCTAACTTGCGAATGGCAGCTAGTCGCTACAGCAAAGAGTATAATGAGCAGGAGTTAGCAGTTATGCTGCCCCTTATATTTTTTGAGCTACCTTTGAATTCTTGCCATTTCTTAAGAATGACACCTTTAATGAAAAACTGTGACAAGATACAAGGACACTTTATATGTGACAGCACTAGTAATGCATTGCAGTTGTGACCATAAACCACCTCACTGGATACCCTGTTGCTTTCTCTCAGGCTGAGTTCCTGCTGGGGAAGAGTTACTACAGCGACGACTCATTTGGGCTGGCAGCCAACCACTTCGAGGTGGCCGTAGAGGAGTTCTTCACTGCCGATAAGGAATGCAGAGCGCTGTGTGAGGGAGCCTACAACTACGACGGATACAACTACATGGAGTACAGTGCTGACCTGTTCCAGACCATCACAGGTGAGACGCTAATCCTTGGTTTTCCTGTGCAGAAAGGATTCATGTTGAAGTTGAGAATTTGCTGAACATTTTCCTTTGTGTAAACGTGTTTGTGTGTGTCAGACCACTACATGCAGGTGCTGAACTGTAAGCAGAACTGCGCAGTAGAGTTGGCCCTAACTACAGGCAGAGACAAGCCCTTTGAGGACTTCCTACCCTCACATTTCAACTACCTGCAGTTCGCCTACTACAACAGTGAGTCCTAAAGCCATGTCTTTTTCAGCCTGTATTGAGGAGTGTGCATGTACTTTATCCAATGTCCTTCACTTTAATGGAAGCAGAATTCAACCCTAAGCCTACAGAGATTTACAGCATCACTGATTATGCAGATGGTCGGATATATTGGCCGACTATTATGAGGCAGATCTTGGCCTTTTATTAAAAACAAGATATGATGAAGGTTCCTCTCTTTAGAGTTTCCACTGCGTTGAGAAAAAATGGTGCAATTTCCTTATGACATTGACTAACAGTGACAAGAGGAGGGTTGCACTCAATGTCACTTTATTTACAGAAGACAAAATGTTTTTGGCCATTCAGCCTTCATCAGTGTCACAGCCATGCAGTACAAATGCCTCTTAAATAGCAAACACACTGGTGATCTCCGTTAAAGCTGCAACATAGTCAAATCTTTGTTGAAAGCATTCAAAAATGTACTGAAACCATCAACACAAACAACAGTTTTGACATTATGACGTCTATGTATTATGTTAAAAAGAAAACTACTGAAGTTATCATGCTAAACGGCTAGCCCCGTCCCATCCCAAGCTCCTGTGCTAGCAGTGTAAACACCTACACTCCGCCATTGTTCCAAGCTCTGGGGTTGCTAGCTGCAGAGCACTGATTTAGTGCTGCATTTCCATATAGTTGATAAGATACAGGATACAAGATACAAGATACAGATTTTCAAAAGAATAGTCAAATCTGAAGTGATAGAGGCTTGTAGTCCCATGTATGAGTCAAGCTTCTTTGATAGTATATTGTCAAATCCGAATCTCTTCAAACCCCTTAAGTAAATACAATTTATAAATATCTAAACTCAAATATCTGAAACTGAAAAGGCAGAAACAGCTAAGTGACATCCTCAAACTGTAGCTAAAACCTGAAAAGATGAGATAAACAGAAGAATATATGATATGTTGAGTAATTAACCGTGTTTACATGAATGTATTTTAATGCACATTTTGTAGTATCATATTTAAAAAGGTTGGCTGCAATAAACAGACAGAACAGAAGCACTCTTCTTCTCATAGCAACATTTCCTAAATTTCTGAATAAGAGTTAATAGGCTTAATCAGAGATGGAAACACAGCTAATGACACATTCATATATTAGCTTACTGACTTTCACACCTTATTTTTTACCAAACTACAGGAACCAGACTTTGGACTTCCAGATGTAGAACAATTATAATGTTAATCTTGAAATAGTGCAGGCAGCACCAGATAAAAAGTTTCAATAAAGGGATTTGTTAGTGCCGAAGCTTAATAAGTCTGAATATCTTGCAGATCTGGACCAAATGGCAGTTAGGCTCCTCTTAACCCTTAATCCAACTCTAGACCTCCAGTTTTAGGCACAGGCATGTACATCTGTAGTCAAGAACAGGCTGAGGTAACCCTGATGACATCATCATGGTTATTTTCTCTGAAGTTTATCCCAAACCAAAGACGACATAAGTCAGCTGATATCACAGCCTATGTGCTACTCCCCATGATGTTGACTTATCTTTATATGTAAAATCAGTGGAGTGCCCCTCAATCAACAAAATAAACTGCACCTTTAAGTATACATATCAAACAACATTCTTCTCTGGACACCTCATACCAGTTGTTCACTCTTCTTCTTCTGCTCCGTCTCCAGGTGAGAAGTATGAGCAGGCCATCGAGTGTGCTAAGACTTTCCTGCTGTTCCATCCCGATGATCAAGTGATGAACCAGAACCTGGCTTATTATTCTGCTGTACTGGGTGAAGACAAGGCACAAACCATTTCAGCCAGACAGGTACAGTCAGGCTAACTCATACTCTGTTTAGGAGAGGCCTCTGTCGAAAGCACCTTTTCAGTGCAGTTATTTTTAGCTGTGTGTTTTCTTAATCCATAAGTATCAGCAGTAAATCAGACTGCACAACATGTGGTGAGAGAAAAATAGCCTCCATTAGCACTTAAATGTACTCAAGGGCACAAAAGGGGCATAAAAAAGCACTGATGGTAATCTAAAGCACATAAACGTTTGCTGCTTTTTAAAGAAGCAATAAGTAAGATCTTTACTGCCTCGGGCTCTACATGTCCACATTATACAGTATTTATAGTGGGTTAATAGGGTTGTTGATCAATACTAATGACTAAGTGATCATTTCCCTGGCTGCTGAGATTTTTGGCTGTCACAACTGAACTCACTTCCCAGCCCATGCTTAGTTTTGGAATAAATGCACCCCAAAAACCCATGTTCTTTCTTCCACTGGATCCAATTTGTGTTGTTGATATAGACCAGTTATGTGTAATGTAAGGTGCATGCACACTTACAGGCCACCATACATCACTGGGGTGAAATTGGAAGGGGGGCACTTTGTTTAATGATTGCTGTGTTCTACTGGTCAGCAGTAGAGGCCGCTCCCTTTGATCTCACTGTTTACTGGACTTGAACATATAATTGAGGCTGATATTGTATAGATGTATCTCATGGAGCTGTTCTACAGACTGTGGTTTTTATCAGATGCAATAAAGCTGTATCTGTTTTGTGACCTCCAGGTGGTGAAGCAATACATTCAGCAGTCCATACTGGAAAAAGAGCTGCTCTACTTTGGATACGAAGCTTTCGGAATCACCTTTGTAGATCCAGTGAGTGAATAAGTCATTTGTTATGCATCACATCTTGCTTATTTGATGCAGTGGTTTCATGCGTTTGACTTGTGCCTTGTCTGTTATTTTGTATTCAGGACCAATGGACTCCTGAAGATGTCATGCCTAAGAAACTGAGGGACAAGCAGAAGTAAGAAAGTGGCTAACATACATTTGTGCATGACAATATTAAATTCATTGTTAAAATGATGCTATAGTCTTTGTCATTCTACCTGTCAGGGCTGACAAAGAGACAGCAGCGAGGATCACAGAGGAAATAGGAAACCTAATGAAGGAGATTGAGACTCTGGTTGAGGAGAAGAAGAAGGATTCTTCTGAAATAACAAAGATCATAACACCACAGGAAGGTAAGTAATTGACCAGGATTACTAGTGGCCTAGGTGTTAGTGAGATGATGGTGCATTTGTTCCACATAGCCTCATGATTTTGTCTTTAATGTTTCATATGCAAGCAAAACTACAGTAAAAACTACACTTGAGGAAGTCAAAGTTTAAGTCTTTGATAGTCAAACTTTTTCTCTCCCTTATCCTGTTATATTTGCCCTCTAGGTGTCACTGTATTGCCTGATGACATAAAGGTGACCATGATGTCACAGCAGCTGAACGGCTCTCAGCGGGTGTTGTTAGATGGGGTGATCACTGATGACGAGTGCCGGGAGCTGCAACGCCTCTCCAATGTGAGTTATCTAAAGACGGAGGTCCTTCAGAAATGACTGAGTTAACTTAATTTACAAAACAAAAGTTGTTCGGACTTGCTTTGGTAGTGCAACAGGACAGGCAGGATTATATACAAGCCCACATTACCATAAACCCAGCATATAAATGGATGTAAAAAATACAAAATACTATAAAGTAGTGAAGGCAGTAAATCAAATCAAGTTCTTACACAGTGTCTTCATATTGGGGTGCCATCTTTTCAATAATATTTAGAGTGATAATATATAGGACTTTGTGACTAGTTGATTGAGTAGTTAAGACACATCGTAGTTAAGACCAAAAGCAGAGCTGAAAGGACAGTGAATACTGGACTTATAATCATGAGATGATCAGAGACTAATCAAACTCCAAATCAAATCTCTGTGTCTGCTCGAGGTGTAAATAGGCAAGTGTTTGCTAACAGGCTAACACATTAGCCATTCCAACCTCACATGGTGATAACATGCCACTGTGTTTACTGCTTTTTTGATGGTAATTAATGCAGACTCAAAAAACTACTAATCTATTAATATGAAAATTAAAATAAGAACTGAAAAGGAAATACACTTTAAAGACATTTTAATGATCACATATCTGTCTAAAACATACTCATTGTTGCATTTTTCATTCTCACTGCTGTCAGGTGGGTCATATTAGTGTTTTTTTTTAAAATTCCTTTTCACCATCAACTAGAAATCATGTATTCTTTACACGATATCACTCTGAATTGATTTTTGATGACAGATTTTTCTAACCTTCCAGCAAAGGGAATATTCTATGATATTTTAACATCTAAAAATATATTGTAACCTTTTGAAAATAGCAGAAATATGAAGTTGTATGAACGTATGGCACAGCACTATGGTCCTTTTAGGGAAAAGAACTAGTTGAGGTTAAACTTTTCGCATTGTCTGATGCCTGTTTGTGTCCCATATCTGTCTGTTTTTGTTCTGCGAGTCAGCCCATCATGTCCGAGAGTTGATTTGCTGTTGTGCATGTTTTCCAGACAGCTGCTCAGAAAGGTGATGGATACAGGGGGCAACCTTCCCCCCACTCTGCTAGTGAGATGTTCCAGGGAGTCACTGTCCTGAAGGCTGTGAAGGTCTGTAGTCCTGCTCCCTGAAGCATTAAACACAACTTAAAGTATTAACCAAACAGTAATGTTGTCTTTACAAAACAGCCACCCAGATACATTTTCTATATCGTAACATTAGTTAAGTAGACCTTTCTATGAAAACAGTCTCTGACCTACAGTATATTGGTTAAATCTGTGTAGCTGTTGTTAAATGATGTTTGCACCTTCTCCAGCTCGGACAGGAGGGTAAGGTTCCTCTGAAGAGTGCTCATCTGTTCTTCGACCTCAGTGAGAAGGTGAGGAAGATGTTGGAGTCCTACTTCCAGCTGGAAACTACACTCTACTTCTCCTACTCCCACCTGGTCTGTCGCTCTGCCATCGATGGTAAGTCAGACAGGCACAGGTTGCTGGTGTTGTGTCTTTAGAAAATACCAGCTTTTTCTGTGGGTTCATTCTTAAAATAATCTATAACAAAAGAAGTTCAGTTTTAAAAGCCCCAGATTCAGGAAGTACGTTTCAAGGACCCAACATGCACGCGAGAATTCCCTAATTTCCTCCACCCATGCACTACCATCCACCAAACAAATTAAACTGAATTAAAAAGAGCAAAAAGTTATCCAAATACTACACCCCCCAAGGCTGCAGTGACCATTGCTATGGAGGCTAGTAAAAACAAGCCGCTGTAAATCACCTCTGTAATGCATATTATACTGTCCCAGTCTGGTGTCCAGACAAGCTCACTGGGAAGCTGCTGAGCTCGTGATCTGAGGTCCCAGTCCAGGCAGACTCCAGACAGCTCATTAAGACTAGCTCCACAGCTAACTGAGCTAACTTGCTAATAGCCAAAAGAAGGCTAGCAAAGAGTATGGTGAGCAGCCGCTGTCGGTTGCTGTGGTGATATGCTGCTCCTATATTTTTAGAGCTAGCCTAGAGTTCTAGCCATATCTTACACATTGCACCTTTAAATTTTGAGCCTTTCCATAGTTAAGCTTCATTATTTACATTTTGGCCACTAGGGGGTAGCACAAAACACATTGACAATATGATCACCATATAAAGTTGCTGTGGTGAACTTATTGACATCAGTTGCCTTTTTACACAGCGAGCAGATGCCAAGCACTAGCCAAATAGAATTAGCTTCTGACATCAGTATAATACACTGCACTATCACATGATATTGACATGATATATATCATTTATTACCCTTTACTGACTGGTTAGGACTAAATCAGGAAAAAAGATGTGCTCAGGTAGCAGGTTGCTTCAAATGGTGGCTGTCATTACTGATTTTATTTTATTTAACAGGAACAAATGATTTCCTATAGATGTTTTTCGTTGTGTTTGTCTTTGTATTTCAGCTTCACGCTCCTTTTAGCTCTGTTTTAGTTCTCCACCACCTCATCTGAAAAATGTCTGGCCTTTCTGTTGCTAAATGTTTCTAGGTTCACCAGCTAGTCACTAAATGTCTGCTGTTTGGTGCTGGGCAGGTAGTGTACAGTGGGTTTATTAGAGCTTGTCTAGAGCCTGAAATAGCTGCTTTAATAGGTCTGTCCAGCAGAGGGGAACTGAAGTGCTGGCTGATAATTCTCTGTGGGTTTGTAACAAAACCCAGTAATTACTTACAGTAATTTGATCCATTGCTAATACTGTCAAGGTTAGTGTTAGGAAACGAATCTAAGAAGTACTCCTGGCAGGTGATCTTAGTTGTGTGCCCAAGGTCTAAGTGTTGTAATTTGTCTCCTCACTGTTGGTTATTCAGAGAAGCAGGACGACCGTAAGGACCTGAGTCATCCTGTTCATGTGGACAACTGTCTGCTAGTCTCTGAGGTGAACGAGTGTATAAAGGAACCTCCTGCATACACACACAGAGACTACAGGTAAGCGCACACACAGAAGTGCACTACAGAATCTGTCCCTCCACCAGGCAGCCCTGATGATGAGCAGACACCTAACATCCTAATGTCTCCCTCCTGCAGTGCCATCCTTTATCTGAATGAAGACTTTGAAGGAGGAGATTTCATCTTCACTGAGTTGGATGCTAAAACAGTAACGGTATATTTTCAGCTTTTCTTTCCATAATCTTTTATCAACATGCGCAGTGCATATAAATAAAAACTTTATTAAGTGTCAAGCTTCACTGCTATTAAGTGTTATATGTTCTATATTTTCACTCTTACCCAGGCTGAGGTGCGTCCACAGTGCGGCCGCGTGGTCGCCTTCGGAGCGGGAAAGGAAAACCCCCACGGTGTCAGAGCCGTCACCAAGGGTCAGAGGTGCGCTGTGGCGCTGTGGTTCACGCTGGATCCTGCTCACGAGGAAAAGGTATAGACAATCTCTGTACACTAAAGTCTGTATAGCAAGGAATCCCTGCAACTTTTCAGATTTCAGATTTAGTTTACTCTAGAACACACATCATGGTATGGAGAACAAACATAGAACAAACGATAGTACAGATGTAAACAGCCAGAAGCTAAGTTATTTAAAGAGGCTGCACGTAGTTTACATACCACCTTAGGTTTATCAGTCTGTAAGAACAGTATAAGTTTAAACATAGACAGATTATTAACAAAGTATTTTGGCAGTTATTTATTTCTGCTGTCAGCAATGCTTGTGTTTTAAATCAAACGAAACATGATGTTCATCCCCCAGGCAGTTGTCATACTTACTATTTTCACACTAGCAGCCTCTATTCATGTACAAAGTAAGACAATTCACTTCACTGGTTGTTTTGCAGTAAACTTTAGCTACACTTAAATAAATATTTTTTTAATTAAATCACTTGATAACAATTTCTCAGATTTCTTATGTTTGTGGGACTTGCAACCTTGAACAAAGCAGTATGACTTTTATTTGAGTTCTCCCCCTGAGCATGATTTCAGAGGAAAATGGCCGCCATCCGAATATGGTCTACTGACTTCCTGTGCAAAGTGTCACTCTGCCCACCATGCTCAGATTATACAAAATGATTAATAATTCAGGATTATATTTAATTAAAGAGCATTTTTACCTTCCAAAAATTAAGCAGCATAAACATCATCATAACTTTTGTTTTTCTTTATAAAGCATCTTTCAAGCCAACCTAATGCGAGACAAACTTTGGCCCACACACCCCACTTTGGGCAATCCTAATTTTCACAAATGTAAACCTTAGCATGTGTCTTATACAAATAAAGCCATGAGAAGGTAAAAAAAAGAATAAAAAAATAAAAAGAATAAATATAAAACAAAGATCTGCCTAAAAACTCAGACTACCTTCCCTTCAGCCTAAAGAAAAGTTACCATAACTGCAGCTGTCTAAGTTTAAAATCTAACATAAGAGGTATTCATCGCTTCAAAGACATATAAGAGTTGGTAAATTCAAAATAAAGGCAGAGTAGATAATGATGTTGTGACTGGCAACAGAAATCTAAAGGACACCTGGGATTGTTAGTCCTGCATATATACTTTTCTGGAAACATCCAGTGAAACAAATCCAGTATGAATACAGTTTTTATCTGCCTCTGATCGTAACATTTTGATTAATTTTACAATCTGTTTCCACTTCCTATAGGAGAGAATACAAGCTCAGGATATGCTGAAAATGTTTTCTACCCCTGTGAATGAAGAGTTCATCAAAAAGGAGGTGAGTGACACCTCGAAGCCCCAACCGACAACCGCAGAGCCTCCTGCGCAGGCTGACCCGGAAGAAAAAAAAGAAGGTGAAAAACCAGCAGACATGCAGGCTGACAAACCAGCTGACCCACCTAAGGACAAAGCAGAGGTGAAACCAGCCAGCAAAACAACAGGCACTAAAGCCAAAGCTGCTCCTAAAGCAAAGGCCAAAACTGGAGACCAAGCAAAGACCAAGACGGTAGCTAAAGCCAAACCTGCGGCTAAAAAAGATGGAAAACAAACGGTTAAAACACAAGCCAAGCAGGTAGACAAAAAGGACGCAAAGCCAGCTGCAAAAAAGACAGTGAAAGTTGCTGCCAAGAAGGACTCCAAAAAAGCTAAAGCTGACGCCACGTCAGCCTCAGACTCTCACAACAACAAGATAGAGCTGTGATCCAACAGCGCCTGGGACTGTGTCTATGTGCTGTCTATTTTTCTACTATTTTATACAAGGTCTTCTCTGTGGGTGGTTGAATAAAAAAGGAGTGAAAGGTTGTACAACGTTATTTGCCTTTGAATTAATTGGTTATGGTGGATGATGGTGTAATGTTATAAAGGTCAGCCATAACTGAAGAATACCGAGAGACTGCTGTTTCACCCTAAACATCACTGGGAAACTTTACTTGAGTGCTTGTTTGTGTACTGACAATCTCCTAGAGTGCCTTAATCGTTGTAACCATCTTTGTTTGGCATCCAAAGGCTTTGTATCTGTTCAGTTGGTACATGTCTTCATCTCAGTTTGCAACCTGAATCTTCTGTAGCTATTTTCTGTGAAATGTCATGTTGTGGAACCACAGATGGGTTAAAGAGGGGAAGGGGATTATTAATATGAGCAGACTTTTTCTGTTGAGAAAAATCAACTGTGTGAATCGATTAAATAAAAGTGACGTCTCTAAATTGTGGTGAGTCGTCCTTAAAAAAACCCACTAAATCTAGTGCAGTACTCCAAGCCGACACTGGATGTCAGGATGGAAACACTGTTCAGTATTCTTTCACTGCTCATGTAACAAACCATAACAAATTCACTTTTAGGAGAAATCCTCAGGTAGTGAACTTCAAGAGACTTCCAGAATTCCGATGCCCTCCTGCTGTGATTTGATTTCAGCCTGAATAATTCAAAGCCCAAGCGCTCATTGTTCTACTGACTTCCTTGAAGCTCAGCACATTTCAGCACTGTCACATTATAAATCTCGGAGTCTGCTTGGAAAAACTAACATGTCTAAATTTGTATGCGTGAGCTTTGGCTCTCCGCAAAAGATATATTACCTACTCTCTCAATCATTATGTTGTCTTCACAGAGCCACAGCTGACAGAAAGAACCCTATTAATGATGCTGTGCAGTGGTGGAAGGTGACAAAGTTCATTTATTAGGTACCTGCGTTTGAGTATTTCCATTTCATGCTACTTTATACCTCTGCAATTCAGAGGGAAATATTTGATATGTTACTACATTTATTTTACAGCTATAGTAATGAGGTCCTTTGCAGAATAAGATTACATATAAAAAATACAATCATTTTATAGAATAATGTTGTAGTGAGTATGAGCTTTACCTTGACCAGCTACATTAAAACACTGCTTAAATGTTCATGCATCAATAACAATTATCAGGTAACATGATATATACAACATAGAAGGCTGCAGGGATGACACATTTGTGTAGGCTAACCTGGAAGCAAGCATCACCAAGCTACTGAAGCCCTGAGGGCCAAGTTAAGAATTGTTTTTTCCTGGTGATCCATCGTCTGATCTAAATTGTTTTCTCTCCTGTGTTTATGACTTGAGAACTGGTGGGAAAAAAAGTTTTGCCAGGATAATATTTATAAGTTCCTTATTTTTCTTTTTTGAATCTGTGAAAAAAAAGCTCAGGAGAAAAGAAGAAAATCCATGTGTGAAACAAAGTGAATTTATTTTTTCCCCAGGAAAAAGTGGAAGGTGTAAAAAAAAAATAATAAATTTTGTAAGGCTTAAGGCAAGTGTTTGTTCTTGTAATACTCATTTTGACCACCAGGCTGAAGAGGGCACTATGCCATGTTCTAAATAGGACTAAAAGCGTTCATGTTTTCTTCCAGGGGAGTTCTAATTTCTCCATGCTCACTAAAGATACACACAAGATACATCTATTGTGTGTTAGTAGGTTATGTAACATTACATTTCTTTTAGTACAGCCCTTTGTGTTTTCTCATGTTTTATGTTCAAAATGCCATTATAACAACAACATTAGTAGTTACCAGGGGGCTCCAGCAGGGAGAGCGTACAACTGTTGCTGGACAGCTGCGTTGGTTTTTATCCTTTCAGTCATTATAGCTACACATGATCTGAGGAAAGTTTGTGTCCCTGCATCTTTCATTCAAACACTGCCCTTTGAGTTCCTCATACTAAGGGTTAATTCTCAATGCTCAAATATGCTGGGTTGTCTTGGGTCATACTTTATAATACCCTACATACCCAGAGCTGATCAGGTTACAGAAGGAATCCTACACACTGGGAGAACCAGTGTGTAGGATTCCTTCTGCCCACTGTGAAAAAAGACAGCACCTTTCCTAGTTGCTGTTACTTAAGCTTTCATTGTGTATTTAATGAATAAAATACTACTGAAATTATTGGACCCACAAGTCAAATGTGGACCACCCACAATAATATTAAACAAACCTCAGAGGTGATTTAGATTGATCTAAGTGGTAAAACTGTCAACTGAAGGACTGATTAAGGATGAGCATTGTACTATATTTGCAATATTCAATAAACAGCATCCAATTCTATACCATAAATATGAATAACCATATTAATTACATTGCCAAAACCGAGATGTATCACAAGTGCTTATTCTGTTTTCTTTAACTATCAATACATGTACAAAATGATCCTGTCCCCTTAGAAAGTGTTCAAATCCCATTCACACTACACAAACACACTGTATGGCAAAAAGTCTCATGAGCATATATACACATTCACATAACTCACAGGTCACCATCAACCCTTAATAAGAGCAACTCGCATGGAAAGGAGAGTGTTTGAATGAAAGATGCAGGGACCATAGATTTATATAAGAACTAGATACCAGATGCAAAGATGGCGCCCATTCAAACCAATGAGAATTTCTCACCTAGCACATACGCTACTTCCTGGTGATGAAGCCCATTGAATATAAGTAGAGTTTCCCTGCTGGCCCCCTGCGAGTTCCCACTCAGTCCATAGACTTTACACTGTGATGATGTCACAGATTTTCTCAGCTTATTGGAAGGTTTACAGATATAAAACCTCCATGGATCCAAAATTCATAATAGAATGAGTCATTTTCGGCCTTGTTTGCAGTTCTTGGTGTCCTGTCAACAGTTTAACAGATGTGTCTTTTACAGTGGCGGTCTATGGGGAAAATGCTTTATGGGCCGCAGGGGAATTTTTTGCTTCAATACTGTGAGTGGCCACCGGGCCAGCTTGGAAGCAAGGCTGAGTGGCACTCTCTGGGTCGAGGCATGGACACAGACTTTCCTCAGATCATGTGTATAATGACCGAAGTGATAAAGCCAGGTTTCCCGCAACACAGCTTAACATTTATATGCTATACAGGGTGTTCTACAGCCACGTCACAAATCTGTATAGCCCCAGTTAAGCCCCCTCAAGCATTTCACCTTTTTTTTTTATCATTAAATAAGAAATATCTAAAAGTTAATAACCAGTCATTCTGTTCCCAATCTGATCCCTGACTGCCTATATGCACACACCTGACAGGTGGAGGTTGATAAGGAAGCTCATCTTTGACCAACGATCTTTCTTGTTATTTACGACCACACAGCAAACATAATGTTTTGGAACTAATCTGTCATCAGACACCAGAAAGTATTAAACCACACTAGAGTAAAAGTGTGCATAAAAGCCCACAGGGGACACACTTACAGTGTCTGCTGCTGGAGGATCACTGCAGATAATGTAGGCTAATTAATATTGTCCTCATTAAAGATGTAATAAAGATCAGTGTGGGTGCACTTTAGATGTTATTAAGTTTTGTGTCTGGCGCTGTGATGTAATAATAATAACAATAACAATAATAATAATAATAATAATAATAATAATAATAATAATAATAATAATAATAATAATACTAGGACTGAGTGATGCCTGTAAAGAGTGAGTTACAATAGTCCAAATGAGAAAAAATGTAGGTGTGTCCTAGAAGTTCTGTGTTTGGCTGTTGGGTTTGATTTTAGCAATGTTTCTCAACTTAAATGACTGAACTTCTAAAATAATCAGGGCTGATCACAAGGACCTTAGTTTTGTCAGAATTGAGATGGAGGAAGTTATGAGACATCCTACTTGTAACAAAAGCTAGACAGTCGTGAAGGGTGATTAGATTGTTATGGTTAATTGGTTTTAAACGAGAAGTACAGATGCGTATCGTCTGCGTAGAAATGGTAGGATGTATCACAGGCAGAGTTCACCAGATCACCTAGAGGTAGCATAAATAGGGAGAACAGGATTGGACCCAATATTGATCCTTGAGGGACACCACATACGAGGGGAGCAGAGGAGGACACGTAGTTGTTAATGTGAACACTTAAGTGTCCGTCAGATGTAAGCATGAGATGAACCATTTCAGTGCCAGAGATGCCAACCCAGTTCATTAATCTGTCAATTAACATAGCATGGTATCAAAGGCAGCGGATAAGTCTAATAAAATTAAAATTGAATTGAATTCACCTTCACCTATCTGTACGCATGAAGATGTCATTTGTCACTTTGAGCAGAGCTGATATTGAAGATATTGTGACCTGCAATCAGCTGGAGAAGCTGGTTAGCAACAGTTTTTTCAAGAAATAAAAGGAAGCTTGGAAATGGGTTTGTAGTTAAGTTAAACGGTGGTATCTAGGGAGGATTTCTTAAGGAGAAGGAGGATACTCTACTCTACTACTTAAAATAATAAGGTATGCAGCCTGAGGAGAGAGATTGATTGATAATAGTGAGATGACAGGGGGAAATTACTGGCACTTTAAGGAATTTAGGAGGGATTTTATCAACCGGGGCAGAAGAGGGCACCTGTGAGACATGATGTTCAGAAGATCTTGCATAGAAATGGGGTTCCAATCAGATAGTCCAACTGGGTACGTGACTTGTTTTGAGTCATAATCTACAGGAATGAGACCACTGATGTTGCCACTGAAAAATGTAAAAACTTTTCGCAGTCATCAGAGGAGGTAGCAGGGAATCCAGAAGGAGTAGGATTTGGATGCTGATTATAGTGTTTAGGTCTGTGTTTGTCATTGTTAATTAAACCAGAGAAAAATTCCACTCTAGCATCTTCGATGAGCTGATTCAGCTAATAGCTCCTTTATGTGAAGGTTGTAAACATGAAGGTTTCTCCTTTTCCATCACCATGGAATGGTTTATTCAGGGGGATGGACTGATAGCTGGGGCTAGTCTGGTTTTGTATGTAACTATTGTATTCAGAGCTGAGGAGTATTGATCATTAAACCATGTTTGAAAACACAGGGATGGTATTAGATACATTTGAGGAAATAGCTGAAAACCTAGATGTAGAGTGCTGATTGAAGATGCGAGACCGTCTAGTTTGTTTCTCTTGTTTCTCTGAAGCCAAAACAGAATGTGGAATTGTGTCAAAATAATACATTTATGATCAGAGACTAAGTCAGTCATGTGTAATGAATTCAGAGACAGGCCAAGTGAGAAAATCAGATTAAGAGTGTGCATGTGTGTGACCAGAAACATGTGGCACTAGGTTCAATAATTTAGCAACGATGAAGAAGTCAGTGGCAAGTGAATCAGATGGATCGTCAGTATGAAAGTTGAAATCACCCATCATATTGATCTCGTCAAACATGTTATTAATTGTGGCAGCAAGGGCGCTGTCCAGTGCTGAAGTTGTTCACCTTAGCACCTAAAAGACGTTTTTGTCATTGCCTTGTGGTCACTTGTATCAGGCTTATACATATTCTGTTGTATGTAATTCAATTACAAACTAAATTAATGTCCAATGTACTGCCTGCCATATCTGCTTTTAATGAAAAAATGAATACTCAAGTTATGAAAATCAACTATTTTCTTAGCCCCCCACATATTGGTCAAGCCCCATCTTAGCACTGGCAGAGAAAAAATCCTGTTGCCATCCATGCCCCCTGATAACTACTGCTGTTGTTGTTATAATGGCATTTTGAACATAAAACAAAAGTACTGTCCTCTTACCGCTGCTGATTTAGCAAATGGATCACCGGAAAAAGACAAATCTTCACTTGCCCCTCAGGGCTTCTATACCCTGGTTCCCTCGACAAATAGTCTGGGATTTTTTCAACTGGATTTTGGATTACAGCAGGAAAAGCTCTGTGGCAAACACATGTTTCTGATGCTAAGATGTTTTATTCAGCACAGTAACCTTCACAAATTAACACCACTTTTATGTTTTTTTGAGCATAAATGAAATTGAAATTGCCAGAAGTAAAAAGTTAACGTTAGGCTATAAACAAATCACATTCTGTATCATCACTTCACTTCATCATCACCAGTACATTATTAACACTTTATTATAAATCGATTAAAAGTTTTAAAATTAGAGTTATAGTTTATGACTAAGGTTCAACTGAAAAGATGGAATACTGAGTAGATAAGTCTTTGTGTTCAGCGTGACAACGTTAAATGTCCCAGACAACCTCTCTAGTGTCATTTCTCACATCTGTTTAGGTTGAGTTTTATTTCAGGCATTTAACCAGGGAACCAGAAGTGCAAAAATGCTAACTTATTTCTGGGTTTTAGGACTTATTCCTGTCATTTTGCATAATTCATATTTTGACCTTTGATACTTCAATAGCATTAACTAATACTTTCTGTTTAAACTCAATGACTTCATTCAATTTAGATGATTTCACATCATTGTGTGTTTTGTGTCATGACAATACTAGAAAGTGTCAAAATAGCTGCTTAAAGGCTGCAAGTGCATGGATTTCCCTGCAAAACCTGAACCTCTGGATGTAAATTTAAAGTCCTTTTATTTGTAGAGCGCTTTTCTAAAGCAAATGTCAAAAAGGACATGACAATTAAAAGAAAATCAACAGAAACATTGAGAAATTAACAGTAAATCTCACAGAAACATCTCACAATGTTAAACAAAGTAAGAAAAAAAAATCCTGCATCTGTCCCTTATCCAGATCCTGACTGTCATCCGGATCCGGACATGGACTCTTTTATTAGCTCCTTGGCTGAGGTAATAACAGAGTCAACTTCAGAGCTGCTTTTTTAAGTGTGTCCAAAGTATCCACAGATCTTCAGGCCAAAGGGAGTGAGTGAATGGCTTTCCTTTAGTGTTAAGCCTGAGGCGAGGTACAAACAATGAGCCCTGATCAGAAGACTTCACAGACCTGCAGACCTTCACAAGGAAACAGGGTGCCTGACCATGCAGCAGAAAAGAGGTCATAAGAGATCTTGAATGGGATTGAATTTAATGGAGAGGCAGTGTAAAGACACTGAGATCAACGTCATATGAGATCTTTGAGGAATTGATCAAAAGCTTTACAGCAGCATTAGACTGCTTAACCCAAGTGATACAGGGATCTCTTGTTAAAGGAATAGTTTAATATTTTGGGAAACACGGTTTTCTACTTTCTCACTGAAAGTTGGATGAGAAGATTGACACCACTCTTGTGTCTGTGCAAATATAAAGGTACATCAAGGAGCCAGTCCAAAGGTAACACGATCCTAGCGGGTAGCCAAAAATAGGAGAGCACATAACCCCTCATAGACATAACACACTAATTACTCAGCTTTAGAGATGCTGGTAGGCACATTTCGTTACTTTTGGACAAACTGTTTCCCCTTATCTAACTCTCAGCAAGAGAGCCAATGAGCATATTTTCCAAAATGTCGAACTGTTCCTTCAAAGCGGGTCAAAAAGGAAATTACGTGTCAGCAGAACAGTTGTTCCAAACTTTTGGCTTGTGACAGCTTGAAACAAGCAATTTTTCAAGGCCTTAAAAGTAACAGATTTTTTGTTGGAAACAAAGGTGACTTGGGGCACCAGCTGATACACAGTTCCTTATTAGAACATCAGCTCAGAATCATCATTAGCATTCATTCAATGACCCGTGTTTCTGGCCACCTGGTGAGAGTAAGTCCAATATTAACCCTCCTTTCGCTGTTTTTAGACTCTACCTGAGGTAAATATCTGTCTTTAGCTGCCAAATGTTCCAATGTGTTCACTAAGTAGTCTCTAAATGTGTCTGTCTGCTGTTGGGTGCTGAACAAGAAGTGGGTTTTTAGAGCGGAAAACAGCTTTATTGTTTTGAGAGTGAACCAAAACACTAAAGTTGCAGCCAACAATGAGCAGAAAGTTACTACAAAGCTCTGTAAAGCCGAGGGCAGCTGCAGATTTAGTCAATAATTGTCTATAGGTCACTAGGAGTGACCTTTTCACATTGTCACAGTGTTGTAACACAACATTCGATTATAGCTGCATAAAGGAGCTCTATATAACAGGTTTTAGCAATTGAAATGTATCAATCACTTTTTTATTGGCCATATGTGAGCTGATTGTAATGTGATGTAACATAACGTGATCCTTGTCTCTCTTGGTTGCCAATACAAGCCTGTGTGTAATGTATTGAAGTTGTTTAAAGCTGCTGGTCTGTGGACTTCTTTGTGAAGAACTCAGGTCGGATTTTTTCGTGACAGTCCAAAGGATGTAACTTTACGCAATTCTCGAGTGCCTCTTCTTAGTGCCACTTTTCACTCCGCTAACAAAGAGCAACAGTAACTAGGTTAGTTTAGAAATGAAGTCTGCTAACATAAAGTAATGACTGGCCTCCAGCACAACACACAAGTTCCACAGAGCCCCTTTTAATATGCAGCATTTAGACACCACAGGTCTCAATGGAATGAAATAAAAGTGTCAATCTCCATCTCAGCTCAATGACAGATTATAACTTAATGTCTGCATCAACTACAAACCTGGTCCCTTTATAAATGTATGTTGTATCTGTTGTAATGGTACTTCTGGAGTTGGTGCATAGGCAGCTATGACTCTGGGATACTGTGATGTGATGCCTGTGTAGGTTAAGCATGTGGATACAGTCAGGCCAGCCCAGAGAGGCCATCTGGACACATACACGTGCACACACACACACACACACACACACACACACACACGCTCACACAGTGTGCAATTATGGTAGCCCAAATAATAAGCACAAAAAACAGTAAAAGCCGAGTCATTCAGAGCGGAGTATAGAGGTGTTTGGCAGTTCCTTTGCTGCCCTAACATTGGTGTCCTACATATGAAGCCCATGAACAGACTGTGTCAGTGTGTGTGTGTGTGTGTGTGTGTGTGTGTGTGTGTGTGTGTGTGTGTGTGTCTGTAAGTCAAATGTTTAGTGAAAAATTCCTTCAGCTCTGTTCAAACACTGCAGTCAGTGCTGACGCAAAAGCCTCCCTCTGAAACACATGCGTGCAATGCATATCTACACACCCACCCATCCACCAACACAACCCCACACACAGACATATACTGTCATCATAAATACAGACACACATATCGACACAGGGACCCTGTCAAAGAATACGCTGGAGTTCCATGTTGATTTACCTTCAGAAAATGCCAAATTTTAGTTTGATTAAGCTCATAGTGTGATTAATGTGAAGGGCAGATGGACTCAGCTGTCATGCATAAACCAACTCCCAACCTCCTACAGCATAGAATACATGAACAGGATCCCTCTGCGCTGATGCAGTGTGTGTGTGTGTGTGTGTGTGTGTGTATGTGTATGTGGTGTACTGTCAGTGCTTTCTTTGTGTCTTCTTACTCTTGTTTGATAGAAAGAGGGAGAGACACACACAGGCCACTTTGTTTTTGTATATTTGTGGCCTAAGGATTTGATCATTGTTTCTCCGAAAGAGAGTGGGAGAGAGGAGGGGGGGAGGGCAGAGTTTGAGAGTACAGTAGACAACGGAGGTCTAGTCCGTGATTGGTACAGCTGTCTCTGACTGTTCTGCCTACAGCAGCATTTCAATTCATTTTCATACATATCAAAAGTACTTTATTTTTCTCTTTAAACACCACCAAACTTGCATTGCTACAGGCCTGTGTGTGTGCGTGTGTATATATGTGTGTGCCACATGGTTGGTCACTGTTGCTATGACAACGTGGCGGGCATGAAGACGGAGGTGGCAGGTTGGGGTCAGGCACAGTGGGGCGCGGAGCTGAGATTAACTGTGACTGTGACTCTGGAGAGAGGAGAATAAAACAGCAGGCTATCAAGGACTGACATGACCTCCGTCTCCCCGCTCCTCCGGCTACTGGCAGCACATCCAAAGGAAACTTTTCATTGTCCAACGCTTTGGCTGCAACTTTCAAGATCAGCCTTTTACTTATCTCTGTAAACCCTTGCTCAGCGCTCTGGGAGATATGTGTGTGTGTGTGGTATTGTTCCACTACTGAGAAGTCAGACAGCACAATCTTGAGGGTGTTATTTTCAAGATATTGTGTTTGTTAGGCCCAAAAGATGAAGTTTCATTGGGAATATTTAACTTGAGGAGATCCCCTATTCAAACAGGCTCCCTCTCACTGTAGAGGACAGTGAGGTGTTACAGTACAAGACAAGGTCAAACTGTAGCTGTCAGTTCCATTGCTGCTGCCGGTCCATCTCAGCGCAGTCCGGCCTTTTGTCTAAAACCAACCTTGTGTTTGCGGGACAGAGGCGGCCATTGTTTCAGTGGCTGTTCTGACGGATGCCTGGCTGATGACTTCAGCTCTGCCATGAACCATCTCCTTATTCTCCTATAGGACTGGGATCACAGCCGTGCCGGCCTGGGCATGGGACCACAGCTGAGAGGGAAGCAGAGGTCCAGTAAGATTGTGGACATGTATAGATGTGCAGGAAGACAGATCTATAGATACGGACCTACAGGAAAAAATTGACTGTCAGTTAACTTTTAGTGAAGATTTTTAAACCCTATTTTAATAAATCAATGGTTAGTAGTTGGATTCCTTGCCTGCCAGACAGCTACTGATTTACACAGTGTGATTATCATACTTGTAATTTTATGTTTTAAGGCTCGAACCACAAATTGCTGTTACAACCCTGATTCCCTAAAAATTGGGATGCTCTGTAAACAGAACAAAACAGAATGTGATAATTTGCTAACCTGTTTTGACATAAGCTCATGAAAACAGTGTGTGTTTCTATTGATCACAATTCAAAACATGTCTCTTTTACTGTTTTTGAACATTTCTCATGTACATTTAGTTGTAGGTTGCAGGTAGTGCAAGCCAAAATTCTGGTGGAGCACAATTAGAGCTATCTACACTGCTGCCACTTTTGTTGAAAAAGAGCTAAATATTGTCTACTTCACCCAAAAATCTTAAGGAGAATAAACTCACATAAAAAGGCTATATCCACATGCAAATAAATCTAGAAAACATAGATGATATAGAACAGAGATATAATATATAAAGACAAAGAAGAAAGGACCCTCGTGGGTCCTGTCTGCCTTTGGCTGCAATCACCATCTAATACAAGTCACGACTAGCTAGTGAGCCAGAGGGCCAAGCAGCTGGGACAGCTAACTTTAGCGGGCTACTGGCCAACTCTGGCAAACCAAAATTAAGCCTATGTTTTCAAATGTGATTAACTGTGTACAACTAATTGCACTGGGAAAGGGAATAATGCTCTACTTACCACTTCAGCAACACACTTCAGCAAGCTGTATTCTACATCTCCTCCAGCACTGAGGCACAACAGCTATGCTGTACCTGCTGTTGTTGTGAACATATTCATATGAAGGAGTGTAAGACTTTTTGAAGTATGACGTAACTACAAGAATAGGTTGGACTCATTATAAAATGATAATCACTACATTTCATAACAAAACATGGTGATAAATTAAGGTCCAGATTTTGATATCAGCTTGATTGCGCATGACGCCTCTAGTTTAAGAGTTATTGAAATGCCTCTTAAAGCAACATTATGTAGAAATTGGTATTTTTTTGCCTTGTCTTGAAAAACGTATGTAACGCTGTGATCCTACCCTCCCACTGAAGTTAACTAGTGCAGAAACAAGTGATGGGGGGCAGAGACAACATTCACCCTGTTACAAGACACCGTAACATCAAAATGATTTTGAAGCTGTTATTTTGAAGTAAAAAAGTTACAAAATGTTGCTTTCATAAATGTAGTCAAGATAGCATGTTCCAGTGCTGTCTTTTAGAGTAGAATAAGGGGTTATACAGTTTGGTTTACGTTTAGACCACAGACTGTGCCTGTGAAAGAGTTGCTCAGCAGTGCAGGTGAGGATCTGGTTAAAGTCATGTTTTGTGACGAGGAATTAGCCTGAATGTTTGTTTAGCGCTGTGTGGAGGAGCTAATGGGCCTGAATAAACAACATCGCTAGCGGCCGAATGACATTTTTATTGGCCCTCATAAAATAGGATGTAGAGATAATGATTCTTTATGGATTCCATGCACTCCACATTATCCCACAAATGCACCATTTCACTGTGAGTGAAAGCAGAGGTCCAGTAGTCTGTGTGTGTGGGTGGAGGGTTTATATCTTTAATACCGGCATGTATGAAATGTTAACCTGTGAGAAGGCAGTAGCTGCTTTGAAGGGGAACAGTTTGCAGTGCTAGGGGCTATTTCAGTGAAGTGATATATAACTGTACTCCTTCCAGGCAGCTTCACCTCCCATTCCTTCCTACCTGTACCTTCCTCCCCAAATCTCCAGCTCCCAGCCCGTAGGCAGCTGGCTAGCGCCCATAAGCCCCTGGGGGAACAGCAGTGATTCTTGGGGGCTCTTTTGTGCCATCAAATGAAGACGTCTCGGCTGGTTGTTACGGTGAAGGCAGACTGGGCGATGCTTGGATCACTGCCACCCACTTACCGAGAGACAGATGGGAGAATAAAGTTGGTGGGAGGGAGAGGACAGGATTTGGAGAGATGAAAGTCAGCTAGGGAAAGATGTAAGCATGATGGCAGGCAACAGAACAAAGCATAAAGAGGAAAAAGTATTTTTTATATGGGACAAAAGGAGCATAAGTTGGTGGGAAGACAGCGAAAGGGGAAGTGAAACAGACAGAGGGGGGGATTCTCCCTCACAAGACAGCAGGTACATGACAAATTTTTGGAATAGCAGCCAATAAGAAGGTGGCAAAGAGTGTGAGAAAGGTTTTGTGGACACACATATCTAAACAGTAGGCTAAATGCCCCCAGCCAGTGTTAACACCTTGTCACATTTATCCATGAGTTAAGGCTTATCTTTGTTAAATGTACTGCATTTGGAACAAGCTGCATTGTGATTCTGCAGTCCAAATAACATGAAACAAATCAAACTCATGGATTGATTATCAACAGCTCATCGTCATTAACACATCATCTTCAACCATCAACTTTCTTCTCTTGGTTTCATTACACACATCCTCTTCTCAGCTGCATGATTTGCAAGCTAACGAACTAGACAAGAAACTACTTTTTATTTTTGTCCATAGATCTTTGATACTTCCCATTTGTACCGGATCCAGGCCACGGCAGTCCCATTGAAGTGTTAACCCTTGAGTGTGTACATAGAACACATTACACAGGATCGGCGGATGTGGGAAAACATGCTGGTTTCAGGCAGGTGGCACATATTTGAATATGAGCAGTGAGGAATTCACCCTACTTCTCACCTGTAATGTGAAAAGAAGGTGAGCAGAGATCAGGAGTTAAGGGCAATTTGGAGAAGATTGTGACGGAGACCAAATCAAAGGTGAAAAGTAATTTATTAACACGTATATTTGAGGTTATTTGAGCTTTACTTAAGCAACTCTATTATATACTTCTTCATACATACACTCCACTACATATAAATAATATACTTTTTAATCCATTACATTTACCTGCCAGCCATATTTTACATTCAAAACATAAGATGATGTTACAGATTAAACCACCCATCTATCCTTTAAAAAGTAATTAGAATTTGTTTCACTTCGACCAGCTTTAAAATGATACTTACTGTGAATGCTAATGCAATACTAACAGTAATCCAGACACAAATACAGCTCTGTCGACATTTTGTTGCTTTTAATTGCTAAAACCTTATAATAACCATTATCATGAATAGAAAATAAACTTATAGTTGATTAATCTTTAGTTAAAAGTTATTTAACAATTTAATTCTTTATGAACCATTTGTTAAGCAAATTTAATGGTTTATAAACATCAGTCGCAACTTCATAATGGCCATCCAACTAACAGATGAACTACACAGTATTTATTAACCATTTACTAAGTGCTATAAATATCAGTTGCAACAATTGCTTAATAAATGGTTTATAAAGCATTTCATTGTTATAACAGTATAATAACTATTAATTAAAGTTTATTTAATGATCATTTACTAATGATGGTTATTATAATGTTTTACTAAACTGCAGTGAGATGTGGTTGATAAGCAAAAAAAAGAAAAGAAAAGAAAAGAAAATTAAAGAAAAGAAAAGAAAAGAAAAGAAAAGAAAAGAAAAGAAAAGAAAAGAAAAGAAAAGAAAAGAAAAGAAGAAGAATGTGTGGTTTGGGGTGGGATACACTTTTTGAATAATTTAACAATTTCTAACTCCTCCTCCCCCTTGCTTTAGGTAAATGCATTTACACACTCGGAAGCTGTAAAGTACAACTGTAATCTTATTGGCTACTAAACGCACATCAGAAGTAGTTTGGACCTCAGAATCTAATTTAGGGGCATACTGGAGAGTGTTTGCTAATGGAGTGGACACTTATTTATTCACTTATGGGCATACATCTCTCCAGATTTGCCAATACCGTTCAACCCCAAGTCTGCTTCTTTAACATTTATTCTCAATAATAATCATAGTACTACTACTACTACTAGTACTACTACCAATAATAATTGGTGCGCTGAACATAAAAAAAAAACACACATTACTAATTATAGGTAAAGGTAATACTTATTCTGTGCTTGTGACACAGCTGTGAAGTGGAAGCTGAGGAGGAGGTGAGAGGTGGCAGAGGGTTGAGGGTGAAGGTGGAGAGTTTGTGGAGGTGGCAGAGGTTCGAGGGCTGGAGGGCCCAGAGCGGATCAGGGTCGAGGGGCTGTTCACTGTTTGGTTAAGGCCAGATGGCAGGAGAATGGCGTCTGTAGCCCCTGGTCTGTGTGCTGTGTAGTGAGGCTGGGAGGAATGCTTGTCTTTTCTTTGCTTTCTCTCAGTGAGTGGAGACTCAGAGGACTGCTGTATAACAGTGGATTAAGTCCCACATTCCCTTTTTAATCTCTCTATAGTCACCCTCAGCTGTTCACCCTCAGGCCTCTGCTCCGCTACCTCCCACTGCCTGTCTGTTGGTGTTGGGCTCGCATACAGTACACACACACACACACACACACACACACACACACACACACACACACACACACACACACACACACACACACACTTCGACCACAGACATACACCAAAACCCCAGCACTCAAGTTAACTTATCACAGATATTGACTGAAGGTCATCTGTAGTCCCATTCTCACTGTGTTGACAGTGTGCTGGCATTAGGACTTATGACTGGACAGACTTTTGACTTCTCATGTTGAGTCTACTGATGAAATGTGAGCTTTAAAAATCCTGTATTACCAAAGACGTCACATCATTCACTGATTCCCCACATCTCTGTTAAAAATAAAGAATTTAGCTAAATGTGTAGCAATGTAATGCAAATTAAATGTTTCAGTCATTAAATGTTTCAGTTTCATCATTAGAAAACCTTGATGCAGAAAGATATCTCAAAAACTGAAAGTTGTTTTTATAATGTACACATGTCACATGTCACGTTCACCATTACGCTGTCTGATAATAAAAACATACAAAACTCTAGTCTATAGTCATGCTAGCAGCTCTGGCTGCCCAATTGTGCTTTGAGCTAAATGCCAATGTCAGCTTGTGAACATGCCAACAGTTAATGTGCAGATGTTAAGAAGGGATAATACCTACTGTGTTCACCATCTTTTAAGGGAGTCAAGCATGACATTAACGTTAGCACTAAACACAACATGAAGAGGAGGCTGATGGGTTTTTGCAGGCATTTGGTCAAAAACTAAGTATTGGACTGTTGATAGTGCTAGATTGAAAGATGCGTAATCACTGAAGTGATTACTAATAATTCTGAAAGGGGAGTGAATGCTTCTATGTAACCCCCCACCCCCCGTCCCACCTTAAATGGCCTACTAGAGATCCCCAAGGTCAGTCGGGGTTATCCTCTGGGCATTGTCTGTATAAAAGTTAATGGCAATCAAGAAATGATGCTAGCAACTACAAAAATAAGTCCCAAATTGCAATAAACCACAACTATAGCTAAATATTCTATTGATCGAAGTAAAGGGTAAACCATTAAGGCTGCCATACTATATATGGGATTGACACTGCGAGGAAGGTGGACAGCAAAACAGACAACACTTTCAACTGTTCAACAAAGCAATCAGGTGAGTTAGTTCTGCCACATATACTGTATGTTATAATGTATCTATCTAAACCATTTACATTACATCTCTTTGCTTTTTCTATTTCAAAAGAAATAAGAAAGAATCTTAGGAAACATTTTTTCTAGTTTAATGCAAAAATTGGCATTCAAATCCTTGAAACCAGCACCCAAATCAATCAAACGTTATATCCCCAGGTGGGCCTACTCCATGGTGAGAGGAAGCGGTACTCGTACAGAGGAACTCAGAGGCCCCACTCCAGACCAGAAAGGCTTTTTTTCTGTGGACCCCGTTAAAAGCATTCAAGTCATTTTCCAGAGCCCTGGGTTAACCTTAGGCTACAATAAAGCTCCTTCCGGCTCCAGCTAAATGCACACCCGTAAGAGGAGCCCTCCCCACTAACACTAGCACTGCAACACCAGTTCCTGCGCTCCTCTCTGTTCCCCTTCTTTCTTCCTTCTCCTTTCCCCTCCATGTCCCTGATTCTCTTAGGGGATCAGATCAGCACAGTGCTTTCAGGACTTCAGGGAACCGGATGGAGCCTGGACCTGCAGGTGCAAGAGATTTGGTTCCAGCAACTGTATGGTACAAAGGGAGGCGAGTAATAAGGTGCCAAGAGGTGGAGGGCAGGAAGGGAATGATGGAAGAAGACAAAGACAAAGAATAGGCTGGTTAATTTATGTCTGTATTGTGGATAAAGAGGAGGAGACAGAGAGAGAAGATGGAGAAAAGATATAGAGATAGGCCAAAGTTACAAATATTAAGCAGTCAAATTCAGATCAGTACGTAACGCTACCTTTGCTACAGTTCACACCATGGGAGAAAATCCTTTTCTTATGACTGTTTTTTTAATTGAGTGGTTTAATCATCCAATCTTCTTCTGCATCTCACCAAATCTGTGTCAAATATTTAGTCCCAAATTAAGAGAGAAGGCAACTTGCAAATAATCTGCATAATGCAATCATCTTTATGATCCACAGGATATACTGTTTATCATTAACACTGTGATTAGCATTTTGTATTTGTGAAGAGGAAAAATCTGAGCCCAAGGTCCATGTACTAGCTTTCCTCCACATGTCCATATGACATCAGAAAATGGAAGTTAGTATTCACTACATGGCTCCCTATGAGCAAACTCTATCTGCGACTGTGAGATGCTGTTGAACTCTCCCAAAAAGTAACTTAATAACTGGACCTCAGGTTAATTTTTAGAGGGGCCTTATTTGAAAATAGTAAAGTGTTAAGGGGTTGGATATTCTCCATGTCTGACCTGTTTTTCTGATTATACAGTATATTAAATAGTACAGGAAAAAAAAAAATGCACCTTTTTAATCTAAAGAAGTAGGTTTCCAGTTTGATTATCCTTTAAATCAAATAAGAGTATTAATGTGCTTAGCAACAGGCATAAATAATGAATGGGCCAATTAGCCTACTAATAAAATGATCAAAAGGCTTGAATAGGATTGTTACATGGCTGCATTTGGCCCATGGACCAGCAGTTAAATAGGTCAAAAATACATTTGCCAAAGACAAGATTAAATACACTGACAGTGAACCTGTCTGATATAATTTATTTAAATCAGGGGTCTCAAACTGCTGGCCCCTCCCCCCTCCACCTGATGTCGAAAACATAATATAATCATATATAATCAGATTCCCTAATATGAGTTTAAATCTGACATATTGCCAAATAGACACTTTTGCTTATGACAACAAATCCTCCACCATCGCCTTGTCTGTCAGCTCTCCTAACTCTCTCCATGTTAAAAGTTAAATGTGACTCCTGTTACTCCAGCAGACAGACGTTACCAGGGCCACGAAAATTTCTGTCAGCACAACCGACTTTATATTGTAACCTAACTGTATGTTCAGTGGTTTATTGATTACATATATGATTAAACACACTGACACTTTGGCTGTTGCAGCTAGGTTAGGGAGTGCAGACAGGCTGGGTGAGGGAGCAGTGGCAGGGCAGCCCGGCAGCAGTGGACAGCCAAACTGTACGCTCTACCTAAGGAGCCTAGAGGCACTGACAGCGAAGAGGGGCTCCATAGGATGAATGACCCTGACAGCAGCAGCAAAAGACCAGGAGAGAGGCTGAAGAGGTCGATGTGTTTGATCCACAATAACGCGGCTCAGAAGCAATGGAAGTAAAAAGTGAGAACGCAAAAGTAATGCAAAATATATTGCGTGGGATCGCAGTAACGCAAAGTATTGTGAGGAAGCGCAACACATGTTGCAAGTTAACGCAAAAAGTGGTTCTAAAAAATTCTCGCCATGACCCCAGGGGGGCACCAAAAATGTCTTACTTCAGTGCAAGTTTCAATAAGTTATTTAAGAGTAAGGAAAAAAGATTTGAGAACTGTTAAAAAATAATCATATAAAAATGTATACAAACTGCTGTTTGCATTTTTTAATGTCAATAATCGAAATGAAAAGCTATAGCTATAGTTATTACATGTTATTTTTTAATGTCTTCTGTTTGAGTTAATTTTAAAAAAAAAATGTAATAATAAATTATATTACATTTTTATTTACACTCAAAACATATAGTGCTGACAGACTGAATGAGAAAAAAATATTCATTATTATTAATCCAATAAATAAATAAATAAATAATCAGCACAGTCTGTGTAGCCTAATCTGAAATGACATTGTAGAATTGATATGGTGTTAGTTCCCTGTGCTCTCACTGCCTCATTTGGGTGATGAGCTAATGTGACTTGTCAGATCTCTTTTCAAAGTAACATTACTGTCAGGCAGTTGTTAAAGAGCCTTCTACTCTACATTTATCCATCATTTAACTGTCTCATATAGAATGAGATGCGTCCTTGACTTAGGCATACATCTAAAATGGATTGGTGGAATACTTGTGTTAGCACAGCCTGCTAGTTTCCTAAATTTTTCTGTTAGCAAAGAAGACAACAATAGTAGCCTAGCATACTAACAATACGACATACAGCAGACTTTACAGATATAATTTTTTTACCTTTTTCACTTTCAAACATTAATTTGCATTACAAACACAAAGTGACATGCCTAGTTCAACATGTACAAATGTAAAAAAGACATCATTGCTAAAGATTGTGGTTTAATTCCTGCTGGGGTCAACTGGCGGCCGACAACAGAACACTGGAAAAGCAGTATGGAGGAAGAGAGGAAAAAGGTTATTAAGGACAAAAGAAGAAATGGGGAACAAAGGGAGGAGGAAGAAGAGGGAAAGCCTGCTAGGGCTAATTAGAGAGATAATAGGGGGCCAGAGCATGCAGAGGTAACTTGAAGGAGTTGACATGACGAGGAGAGTGGTAGATGGAGAAGAAGGAGGGGATGATGGGGTGAGAGGGAGGAGAGTGGTGGGAACTACACCTAGGCCTTCCCGACATATAAGGGGGATGTTGGGTAATGGAGGGTGGCTCTCTCGGCAGACTTAAAATCACTAGAGCAAGCTACCAGAATGTCCCATGGACCTGAGATCAGCCTCTGCAAGAATAAATACATTTTCTCTGGAAAACAGACAGTCATCTATGTACCACACGGCTACTCGTGCAGTCACGCAGGCAGAGTGTATAATCAGCTCGGGTCCCTCCACGTCGATTCTAGTTACAGTATGTCTATGGTGGTGGAAACCCTTGGGAGGTCCTGTGTCGTTGGGAACTCTCGCCTCTTGTTAGCCACTACATGGCTACGGTCTTTGATCAGCTCAGCTGACTCTTAAGCTCAGCTTAGTGCGGCAGGGGTCTGGAAAATCTGGGGAGAGGGAGAGAGGTAAGAGGTGGGGAGAGACGATGGAGAGAGGGAGTAACTGATGGCACCCACTGAACCATGTGTCCCCATGGTGAGTTGGAGGGAAGGAGGAAGAGGAAGAAAAGATGGAAAGACAGGAAGGTGATGGGGGATAAGCAGTTTTGAGGGTAAATGGGTGGAGAGGATGGAAAAGAAGGTTCTCCTTCCATGCTCCCCAGGCAGTCACACGCTTCATGACTACATCACTGGAAGGTGATGACCCAACAACTGAACTGAAGCCAGGCATAAAAAAATGGTCAACCAAAGTGAGTTTAGGAAACAGTGGGATGAAAGGAATTCGTAGAAAGCAGTGCCTCTGCATGCCATTAGACTGTGGAACAATCGTGGAAAGTGCTCCCATTAAGCTCTCACAGTAGTTTTAAGATTTAAGTATCCAAGATGACATAATCAAAGCAATTAAGACATCAGTCAACCACAATAACCTCGCCAAACATTCATCTCTCAAACTGTTTTTCTCCTCCACATTCTCAACGTTCGTTTTTTGTGTGTCTCAGCACTTAATGCTGCTCGCTACTTTGGGGAAAAGACGCCCTGTTCAGCTCCATAATGAGCAGATCCAACAGTCTCTTCAGGGGCACTTCAGCCAGACCAGAGGAGCTGTTCTCAGGGGCACAGACATACATTATTCATTTCTGTGCTGACTTAGCATTCATTCATACGCCACCTTCTCATGTGGGCTCTCTCGGTGAACATTAATGGGAAAGGCTTGACGTACAGTAATTATAGTTTACTGGAGAGCACTACAAAGTCTCTGGGAATACTGCTAAGTTGTGTACAAGCTCACATCCCAAGTAATATCAATTATATAGTATCTTCCAGATGTGTGACTGCATACAAATTTCCTTCATGTGACATCAAAGTGAAGCTGCTTCACTGGATAATATGTTTCTTCAAATAGACTAATCCACAACCTGCCTGTTGTGTTATGTAATTCTCCTCCAATACTGTTTACATGTCCACATGTGTCTCAGGGTAACCCTGACAACACAGGCTAATCTGATAGGCCCCTGACGCCTTAATTGTGTGTCCATGGGTATGAGACTTTGCTAACCACATTTGCTGGTTTCCTGTTTGGAGAGAGTCATATCAAAGAGATACGATCTGAGAGGAGAGAAGGGGTGTATTCACATTGGTAACGATGGTGGAGCCCAGACTGACAGCACACGGGTCTTTGGGTAAAGACAGATGAGTAGAAAAGGAAGTCTTCTTGTAAACGTTATCCGTAATTACACCTCTTTTTAACAAACTCATTTACAGCAGGTTTTAAACCAGGGAATTGAAAGTGAAAGGTGGATTTCCTAGTGCTAGCATTTGATTTCAGCTTAAAAAAGGTATTTAAAGCATTGGTTCAACCAAGTTACAAAAAAGAAAGAGATGTTGAAATGACATTTATACCACTAGAGGTATATGTTCCCATTACCCTAACCTTCACAAAAATGTTTTAGTTGCCTTACGAGCATCATAGCATAACTAAACCCTTCTCCCTAAACTTGAGGAAACTGTTCTGACATCCAAGAAGTTCATGTAGTGTATTAGATAAAAAAACAGCAAACCAAAAAGTCAATTGAACCTTCTCAAACCATCTACAGCAATACTCTTCTTCATTGTTCATGCACTAAGGCTACAATGTTCATGTATATTTTCACCAAAATATGGTTGGGTTTGACACGATTACCTGCTTGTGTTGCTTACCACCAACAAGTAAGCTATCATAGTTGTTTGTAAAAATCTTTCAAAGCTTACATTTGCTGAACCTGTATTGAGTACAGGTACGTTTGTTTTTAGTCACATATGTGCTGGATGATGAACTGGACCATTTGTAAATTTTAAGCACTGTTGGAATTGCTGTTTGGTTATTCAGAGCACCACATGCTTGGAACAGCGGAGCACCAAGAGGAGTCAGTGTTTTTAAAAAACAGCTGAACTGGCAGTCCTAGCTAAATGTACTGTGGACTAATGTGTGAATTCAACATACATAAACAGAGCAGAATGAGCTGCTTATGTGCTAATTGCTAGATAGTTGCCTTTGTTTCTAAAACTTTCATAGGAATGTTGTTACAGTAGTAGCCTTTGTCTTATCATCTCATACATTGTCATCCTCCTCGCTCTTGACAAGCTCTTGCAGAGGCGCTACATTTAGTACAAAGGAAAGGTTTTCTTTCATCCATGTTCTTACAGTTGCACCGTTGCATGGCTTCTTTAAACATGCCATGCTTTCATTTTAGTATAAAGCTTTAGATTTGCTTTATGAATGCACCCTTTATCTGCTCTTACCTACTTTTAGAACCACCTTTCAAGGAGAGCGGTCTCGCCAAAAAATAGTTTGGTCTTCTTTTGAGACGTCTACAATGACATATCTGAAAAGCAGCCTCCTGTGGTGGCAAAAAAGTTTGGACTGTCTCTGAGAAGCAACGGCAGGCGTATCATGACATAGCACTTTGATGCACAGGAGGCAGCGGCTCACATCCTATCTCATCAATAGTCAAAGTTTATTTCTTCCATGCTACAGCATGTTCACCCTTTTGTATAATTTAGCCAGGCAGTCTAGTTGCCTTTATTTCACCAAAAATATCCAAAAAGGTGGCAGATCAGAAAACAAGATTCATTTGTCAAATGATAATATGAATTTTGGAAGGCACTGACAAACTGACTATAGTGTGCACGATTAACAACTCCTACATGGGTCATTTTGGAAGGCAATGACAGAACTGTGTTGTCATTTAGATATGAGGACTGTTGAGTTTTTCACTTCGACCTGTACCACTATTACTCTACCAATGGCAATGTGCTGTTATGATTCAAAAGCTGGCTTGCAAAGCCTCGTTGAAGCCCCCCACCCATTCACCCACACTGGACCTGAGCACTTGTTTTGCCTCTCTTTCATCTCTTCTCGCCTCTTGGGCTCAGCTGACCTCTGTGCTCTGACCACAACTTACCCCATATGTCAAGCCCCTCATTAGACACCAGAAACCTGGATACATAATGGTTATGATCACACATACATACACTCTGAATATGCTAACCTATAAGAATAGTGTGGATGAGAAAGGCTTGAAGGATAAGAAACCAGGGTTGGTTGGAACTATGAGTAGACGTCCATGTATGGCTCTTTTTTTCCCATATATGTGTGAATTTGTGTGTGTATGTGAGTGTAGTGAACTGGTGGTGCGGGATAAGTGAGGTCACATGCATGTTCACATGTTCTGGTGTTTTTTTTAAAATTCATGGTAGATGAAGTTCAAAGCTGAATAGGAAAGGTAAGAAAAGAAACAAAAGGTCAAACAGAAAACACAAGAAAAATGTGAAGTGGAAAGAAAGGGATGCTCATTCACGCAGAACAACTGCACCACCAACGGCCCACTTTTCCATATTTCTTTGTTTACATTTCTACCATTTAATATCTGGTGAGTCATATTTTTTACATCCAAACTCTGTTGAAAAGAACCTTGAGCGTATGGTCAAGAACATGGTTGTTGTGTAGACAGGCTGAGTGTGAGCAGGGTGGGGGTGAGACATGTCTCTTACAGATGTGAGAAAACGGCCATGTCTCTGAGAACGGGTGTGTGGACAGTCTAATTGGCAGAATAGAATTACTGAGTTAGTTAGTAAATTGAAAGTAATTTAATGAGTTAGGCAGATAGGGCACAC
Organism: Pagrus major; assembly: GCF_040436345.1. Taxonomy (NCBI): domain Eukaryota; kingdom Metazoa; phylum Chordata; class Actinopteri; order Spariformes; family Sparidae; genus Pagrus; species Pagrus major. The sequence continues at coordinate 33,172,893 of NC_133220.1, read as the reverse complement.
AACTGTGGGAAAACAGGTTTCTGCACTCTCCAAAGGCACAAAAGACTGGAGTGTGTCTGCATTTACAGCTCGTAAGGATGTACAGTCGGGTGAACTCTCACTCAGCCGCTCTCTTTCTCTCTCTTCATTTGTCGGGGTTGCCATGGTGATGGGGAAGGCTTTCCTCAGCGGCCCATAATTTCCAGAGAGCCTGTCTGGATGTGACACGTCCTTTTCAGCCAGGCATTGTTTAGATGCTGATTTACGTGTGTTTGTTGCACTTCACCACCACCTCCTCCACACCTCCAGCAGGGGCGACAAACTTTTAAAGGATCAGTGTGTCCAACACCAGGTACAACAGCATGTTGAAATTTTGTTGAATAGTTTGATTGAATAATTAAGATACAGAATCAAAGTCCACAATTTAATTGGAACAATTTTGCAAGACTTGCAAGGCTTTCTGTCATCAGTGAACTTTTCATTATGACTTTACCTTTGCTTCTGAGCCACATCTTTAGCTTTTTCCTCCCCTCTGTTTGGAACAGTGATTATTTTCCCAACCAGCCCGTCTCTCTTCCCTCCCAGTAGGCGTTCCTACAACATAGAGGAGTCCAATCACAGGCCAGCCCTTCACCCCATCCCTCTGTGGTCAGCCTGTTAAGGACTTTTGTGTTCAGCTTTTTTTTCTTTTCACGGTTTTTTTTCTGCTACCCCTCATTGAGCCACTTGAGCCTGGAGCAGATGGAAAGATTGTAGTAGGGGGAAAGTAAGCAAGCAGGCAGAGAGAGTGAAGATTGGAAGAAGCCATGCAGAGAGTGAGGCAGCCCAGCGACAATGCTTGATGAACTGAACCACTGACCACTACAAAGTCTTTCTTCCACTTTAACTGAGCCCCAGAGAAACCAAGGGATCAGACAGGACAGCCCTAAGGGGAGACATCAACTCATCATCCCAGCTGACGGGCAGAATCAGGCCCAGGACGTGGAGAGTAAGAGAAAGAAAGAGTTAGAGACGAGGAGGGGAGTTCTACAGATGAGAGATAACGTAGAGAGACAGAAGGAGATGCTCAGAGGGATCAGATAGTGAAGACAAAAGAGAAACAAGTAACAGGATTGTTACAGGTGCGTACACAAAGACTGCTCAAAGAAAGGGCGACACACAGGAGTCACCCGAACAAGTGTTACAAGTGAAACAGGGAGTGAAAGAGCGAGAGCAGCCAGACATAGAGGGACAGAGCTAGATAAGGATGGCCAACTCAGGTCTCCAGTTGTTGGGTTATTTCCTGGCGTTGGGTGGTTGGATCGGCATCATCTCAACCACCGCCTTGCCGCAGTGGAAGCAGTCGTCATACGCCGGCGATGCTATCATTACGGCCGTTGGTCTGTACGAGGGGCTGTGGATGAGCTGCGCCTCGCAGAGTACAGGACAGGTGCAGTGCAAGATCTTTGACTCCATGCTCTCGCTGGACAGTGAGTACAATGTTTGAATTTGGTTCAGCAAAACCTGACTAACTTGTAGTGGCTTTCACTGGCTGATCTCCCTGTGACTGTGAACTAATGACATTCTACCAACTATCTAAAGCTTCCTTCATACAGATGATATGCTCTGACAGACATACTGTGAGTTTTTGATTATTACATGATGTTATCAAGAAAACATGAAAAAAAATCTTTGTGGGTTGAAAAGTTCATTGGGCACTGTGTAGCAGATTAACTGATATCAGGGCGAGGCTTTATGGCCTTCAACTAACATTGTGATCTTTTTGGGCAATATCGTGATGTGCAATATACATCTCGATATTTTGAAATCTCCTCAATAGCCCTTCATAAATGCTAGGACTGGACAAGAAAACCCAATATGAATCTTTTATTTTAACCACGTAGCTCAATATTGATATTGCAACAATATTGTATGGATGAACATTGGTCCTTTCACAAAATACTCACACAACTTCTGATCAATAATCATCAGTAATGTGGATATAATGACTAATTGGGTAAAGACAAGTATTAGAACAAGTAGAATGGTCTGGTATGTTCAGAAAATGACATCACTTTACTGTAATGCAGCCTTTAAAATCAGGAAAAGACAACACTTATGCCATGTTACAGTACAATGATATCCAACATGTAATGTGACATATAGTCTCATTTCAGTTTTAGTGGTACTCAACAGTCTTAGATGATGGAAAAGCACAGTCAAAACGGTTAGGCAATAATCTCCTTGTACAACTTCACAAAGAAAGATTTCTCTCATTCTTTCAATCACACTCTATTCTTCTCTAAGTATTGTCTTTTCAGTTTTCATTGGTGTTGGTGCAAATCACAACAGTTTTTGTAGCTGGCCCCTTCATTTGGCCACACGTATTAATCAGCAGCATAAAACACAAGTAAAACAAGTCCCCAAGCCCTTGCTATCTGGGACGCATTAAATTCAGCAGTTGTAAATCTCACTTAAAATGCCCAAAGCTTTTAATGTAGTTAAATTAAAACTCTGAAAACATCATGAAACATAATGTGTGAGGAGTGGGAGGGGGTCAGGAATGTGGGGTTCAGACATAAATTAGCTCAGAATATGAGCCTCCTGTCATCTCCAATCTGTAAGTAGGACCTAGTGACTCATAATTAATGGCACACAGATTATAAGAATCCATCCATCTACTGTCTGCTTAAATCAGCCTATTAGAGATTCTAATGAAAGACTACAGGGGGTGGGCTCGGGCAGAAGTCATTTTAACAAAACAATTGAACACTTTTTTTTGAACAGTTTGTCTGTTTTTCTCTGTGGTTTGGGACAAGTTGTGCTTACGAGTCCAGTTGTGGCACACTCGCCTTAAAGAAACAAATGAGGCACTTTGTAAAAACATTTTGGTGTCTTGGTGAGTCATTATATCAAAACATTTTTCTGTGTGACTGGTGCCTGAGCTGATCTCCCATCTCCTTTGGTTCATTGCGGCAATAAGAACAGCGTATTGTCCTTGGGGATGAATAGGGGCTGTTAGGAGAAGAAAAGGGCAGTGTTGAGCCAAACACCAGAGATATTCCCAGAATGCGCTCTGTCTTCCCCACACGCGCACATTGTTCCATTTGTCCATTAACACACCCAGTGAGTACAGAGTCAGATTGAAGACAAATACTAAAGAAAACCCTTCCGAAGCATTAACTCTGTGTACCTCTGAATGAACACAGAGCTGAGACGTCGTGACCAAGCATTCTTGATCAATCACAGGTTCATTCAGGTGTTTCCCCAGACAGATTATGAAATGGAGCAGATCAGCATCCAATCATGTGTCCGGGGTCACAAAGGCACTGAGTCTTGATTAAACAACCCTCAGGCGTTGGTTTGATCCAATCGTAACACTGATTTGGGTTCTAAAGAAACTCTCCTCCCTGGCTACATTCGCAGCAGGAGCAGCATGTGATGGTGGGTGTAATTGTTCACCAGACTGTGCTGTGCTCTACTGATGCAGTCAAGCAACCGTAGTGGAAACTGTTAGATCTGTGGCAGGTTTACTGAGTATTTTGTTCAAAAAGGAAATGATAATCAGGATAATACACGGTTGAGAAGATTGGCTGTTGTTGTCAGAAGAGTGTGAACGGTGGTGCTGAAAGGACAGCTCTTCAGAATAGCAATATCAAATTGACCTGCCTCTGTCAATCTCTTCTGTCACATTACATCATTATTCACTTGAATGTAAAAGACAAAACATTTGGTGTTTCTTGAAGACAACTTTGTGTCAGTTGTGTAATTTAACACCACTACAGTAATGTTATGTTTAAACCACGATGGCAAAGTGGCCAAGTGTGGCCAGCTACATTGCCGCGAAAGTTGAGGCCTGCTCAACTTTGGTTTGTAGCACGTTAGCCCCGCCAAGCTGCAAGTGGCAGTTTGTTGCTTCATATTCACGGCCTCCGTTGAAAAGGACTTGTGGCCTGTTGCTTTGTCACAGGGAATCTGGACAGTTCAAACTCCTCATAGTCAATTAAACACGAATTAATATATAATTATATTTTGGATCAGCTGCCCAAGAGCTAAATCTCAGTGGACGAATAACTGTCCAAAACACATATCAGCTGCCCTTACTTTATCAAGGGATAAAGCTGGTGTTATTATATATGTTTGTTATGGTCTTACAAAGTCCCTTTGTAAGACCAAAACCAACAATGCATTTATGCCTCGCAATACTCTCTGACTTCCCTACCTGTCTGTGGCTCAGCCCTAAGCCCGTTAGTTCCTTCTAAAGTAAATCTGAAAAAATCACAAATATTGAATATTTAATAAATATTAGATTATTTAAATAAACCCAGTAATAACTTAAACCATCTGGGCACTGTAGCTTTTATCAAATTTTGCCCAAACAGGAGTACATAGTTCATTTATTTAGTAATACACATTGGATGTGCTAGTGGATATTTTGCGCAGCCTGATGGTGTATGCGTCAAAAATAAACATTGTTTGTGTTCATTGTTTTGAAGGAACATGTCAGCCACTGCGACAGTGTAGCTCACTGATGTTTTTTTAATAGTTTATAGTACAGTAGTATAGTAGTTAATAGTAGGCACAGGTGTAGAATACTGTTTATCAGCCACACACCATACTTGTTGCACTTGTTAATTGGATACATTTGTTGTTTTTTCATGGGATTTGTTGAAAAGTAAAAAAATATAGAATATCACTAGCCTTATCCTTTAATACTGGAAAAGTATCAGTGATGGGTTGGTGGTCAGGTTCACCACCAACCCAGTTGGTCTTATAGTTCCTATCCAAAAGAGTGAATAAGGTGGTGTGATGTGTCTGTGCCCGCATATGGAGCAAAAACAGCATCTAATCCAGTGTTACTGTAACATTTAATGTCTGTCTTAATTGTTAGCTTTAAGAGTTAAGTGACCCATTTGGATAATTTGAGCCCTGTTTGCTTGAAAGTGAACTAAGGGAAACGGGTAGAGGAAAACTCAATTTGGTGTTGTAATACAATTAAGAACATGAGTGTGCTTTGAGTTTAATGTAAGAGGTTTGGAAAAGGGCTGGGGTTGTCCAATACGAGTTGAGTTTTGTAGTTGGGTGAGTGGGCGAACAGATATAACGTAAGACAGAGTCACAAGTGACCTCACAATAGGACCTTACAGTGCCTACAAACACGCTAGCAAGCACACACACTCATTGAAAGCTTGAGGCTGGCACTGCCAACCTTGGCACTAGAAAGAGAGGGCCTAGTGGGTGAGCCACCTCCCTCTGTTCCTCCTTCTAGCCTCTCTGTGACCCCAAAGGCCCCCGACCACCCTTCTGGTTTGTCACTGACTGAAATTGGTCAGAGTGGTGTCATTTAGCATTGGCCTGAACCCCCGCACACCCTCAGAAGAAAAGAGGATTGCCCAGAGTGGATGAAAGAAAAGAATATCAAACCTCTCTCTGTTGAAGGCTATTCAGATACTCCATCAAAAGGAGCGCTGGAGACATAAATCAGACTTCAAAGATTGTTCCATCCTCTTCCCCTCCTTGTCAGTCCCTTCAGATCAGCTTCTGAAATGCTTCACTGCTGCACCATGAATGGTGTGTGTATTTCTGTCACAATGACAAATGATGACTTTAGGTTCCTGCTCAAGCTGTTGCTCAACAGCTCTTTTTGAAGTAATGTTCTTTTTGCTAACATCTGGTCCTGTTCTACTCTGCTCCAGTTCAGCCTGCAATTTTATTCTTCCTGACATTGAAAATAGTAACATGACAAAAAACAAAAAAACAACTCAAGGTCCAATTACTGGCTCTAATTCCCTTGAGCTTTAAATGAGCAATTTTAAAAGATACGGCCAGAATTTGATTTTAAGATGTTTAAAAAAAACCCAAATTGTTGAGGTTAAAGACATGTGTGTAATGTGTTGCACAGATGTCTACTGAAGTCAGCATGCTAACCAGCTAGCCCCTGGGAGTTGTTAAAGCAGTGAGTTTGCTGCTTAATCTAAAAGTAAACAATTTTACAACTATTTTGATTACTACACTAAAAATACAACCACACACCTTCTGAATTCAAGTTTCTCTCTTTTACTGAACTATTACTGGCTAAATTGCCTCGTTAACTCATCGTAAAACACACTTCATTCAAACTCGACACATACAAAGTAAAGAAAGACTAAGGCAGTCTTGTTTTGTCTTTGCACAAACGTTTTGATTGAAATAAATCATAGTCCTGGTCAGAACTACTGTAAAATCCCATTTGTGCTGTATACCTGAAGACTGCTGAGCCCTGCTGCCCGCGGTGACTCCCCCGCCATCCGAGGTTGGCTAACTGCTATAGCTAACGGCAGCTGACATGGAAGCTAGATGCTACAGCCAAAGATAGCTGCAGCAAAGAGTAGCAACTCCAGAATAGTGAGCAGCAGTAAGTGGTTTTGCTGCCCCCTATAGTTTTGGAGCTACCTTCGAATTCTGGCCACCTCCTACAAATGACACTTTTAAGGGTTAAAGCTCTGGAAGCTCTTTAAAAAGTTAACCTGTTGTCAGGCTACTTCTATTCTATTCTATTCTATTCTATTCTATTTTTGATTTTAGAAACAGCAGTTTGACAAAAATGACGTAAAGGGGCTCTACATAACCTTTTGCTATCAATTTATTGAATCTATTCAATTCAGTTTCTTTTCTTTTATATGCTTCTTTGGCCATATATATGATTTACGTTGTTTCATGCTGATGGAATGTGGATTTCTTTGTGAAGGGCTCAGGTAGGAATCAGGTGGCTTCAAGCATGTTCTCGAGTGCCTCGTCTCAGTGCCTCTCTCTGCCCTGCTAACAGAAATGGAGTCTGCAAACTTAAACCAACAACCAGCTCCACTTATATCTAGAGCTTTGAAGACTGCTGTTGAAAGCTAGTTAGAATAATTTTTCAAACAATTCTAGTTGGGAGTGAAACTCACTCTTGATCTTGGAAACAGTGGTTTAACTCAAGGTCCTCTTACAAGCTTTTTTCCTTTAGATTTGAAGACCATGAAATGCAGTTGAAAGCTCTGGATATAAAGCTTGATAAATGGACCTTGAGTAAATTTTCCTTTTCTTTTCAAACGTTCCTCTCCCTTTTTGTTTTTCTTCAGTTCAAGTCTCTTCAGTGACGTTGTGTTTGTGGCTTTGATGTAATTTGATTCTTGTCTGTCTCCTGTGATAAACACAGGCTCACACTTAATGCCTGTGACTCTTCCTGTTAAACCTGTATGAAAAGCTCTATTATGCCTACTTTAATTACCATACTTGTCATCTTCGTCAGATATCAGAACCAGGAAATTGGACTTTGCATGTACTGCATCTACTGCTGTTGGGATTTCAACAATCCCTCGCTAGTTGTAAATAAGTAACTCCATCAGTATTTTGACAGTATCATTAAGCGCTCAGCATTGCTTTTGGGTTAACGCGCTCATGAGCGGCAGTGTTTGAGGCAGTAATGTCTGATCGCTGTGGCGACAGCCCCGTGAAAACAATCTTGCTTTGTGACAAAGCCACACTAATCCCACTGTGTGAAACATGTAAAGCAGGCCCTCCTACAGCTGCTCTATGTGAGAGAGAGAGTTATGTGTTTCATCTGTGTCTATTCCACCTACAGTCATTGTGTGTGTGCAGATATTGTGCATTTGTACATATGTGTGAGTGTAAATATGTGTAAATATGTTCCTCCCACTAAGTTATGTGTGTGCTGAGGCCTGTGTGGGCAGCGCATTAGATTTTTGAGAAGGCAAAACCACAGTGGAATGATCTTAAGATGATTTGGAGGATCATTTAAGGTCCCTGAGCTTGACCAAGATAGGCATTTCTTAAAATTATAAAAGTGGAATGACCCTGCTGGAAAGTAGGACAGTGGTCGACCCTTCCTAATGAGCTTATCGTAAATACATGTGGTCTCCCATCAATCCTGCATGGCGTGTGTAGCCTACATTCCCTTATAATTATCACTTTAATGTTCAGAAATGTTTGCTTTATCCAAGTGATGGACTAAAAGACTATTAGTTTTCTCATCTCCTCACAACTTTGCTCCCTCTCCTTTTTACCCTCCCTTTCTTTCAAATCTTCTATTGTATCACTATCATTCTGTGCTCCCCTCCCTGCCTCCTTTCGTTTTCTTTATCTAGTCCACATCCAGACATGTCGGGCCCTCATGGTAGTGTCAGTACTGCTGGGCTTCATCGGCATCATCGTCAGTGTGGTGGGCATGAAGTGCACTAAGGTGGGAGATAACAACCCATCCACCAAAACCCGCATCGCTGTGACCGGAGGAGCTCTCTTCCTGCTCGCAGGTGTGTTTTTTGGTGTCTTCTGTTAATATTTCCTTCATTTTGCAACCAAAAATAGACTGCAATATCTCTAGCAACCAGTGCATTTAGCAAAAATGGTCTGGCATTTTTTCTAGCCTGAATGTCTCACTGGGGGTCTTTTGGGTAATTAGAGTCCCTGCTGTAAACAGGAAGTGGTCATTTTAGAAGCATTAACCACTGACCTCAGATATAAACCGCAAGCCCAGCCCAATTAACTAAACAAGGATCCCCCTATTCATTTGTATGTTGTTTTAGCTTCGGCAGGATTTATTGATACAGAGAACACCCTTACTAATGTTTTCTTCCTACACAGGTCTATGTACATTGGTGTCTGTGTCCTGGTATGCCACTCAGGTGTCCTATCAGTTCTTCAACCCAAATACACCGCCCAACGCCAGGTATGTGAAAGAACTGAGCCAAGCTCTATTAAGAAACATGTATGTAACCTTACTTGAGATCAGAGTGTTAATGACTGATGGTAAATGTGTCACATTTTATTTAGCATGCATGTGGCATTTCAATTATAGCATGACACAGTCTACTGGGTTGACCTCTATTTAATACTGTCATGCTGGGCTAACATTTCTTATGTGTCAGAAAAGATACCATTTAAGCCGTATGACAAAACAATCCCTGTAATGATTAAGGCCAGAAACAAAACACCCTTCCTAAGCTGCTAGAAGTTTCTCGTTGTGGTTGACAATGGATAGCTGTAGTTGTTAACAATTCTTTATTATCGCTCGCAGATGCTAGCTTTAGCTGCTAACATGTCCGAATAATGACTTATGAACTTGGCTTACGTTAGCTTTAACTGCTAATAGTTGTATCAGTGCTAGTAGCCTATTATTCTTGGTGGCACTTAAAACAGCAAAATAATAGGCCCTATACAATACATTTCCAATTGAGCAGCTCTGAATACTACATGTAAGTGTAAAATAAAGTTATTTTATTCATCTCATTGTTGCTACTTTGCATTTCACCATGTAGTGAGATGAAAAGGTAATCTGATTTTGAAGATGCCACTAAAGGAAATGATTTAGATAGACTACATGATCCTTTAATCAAGAAGAATGGTCTAGACTTGCTGAATTTGGAAAGTGTCATGAGATGACTTGCGCTGTGAATTGGCGCTATACAAATAAGGATTGATTGATTAATATAGATCATCATTCCTTCTATTTAGGCCTACTGTGCCTGTACTGGGCCTACTTTGATATTCTTGGATATTTCTTGGAATTTCAACATGTCTTGTTTTGTAGCTATTCATAATAATTTCTCTAAGGATGTGAAAACAGCAAGACTCTTACAGCCATACTGTATAGGCCTACCGCTTAACAACCTTTTCCACCCTCTTTTTCTCACAGGTATGAGTTCGGCTCAGCCCTGTTTGTGGGCTGGGCAGCGGCCAGTCTGACGGTCTTGGGCGGCTCCTTGCTGTGCTGCTCCTGCTCTAAAGATGACATGCGAGGGCAGCAATATTACCGCCAATCACAGCCTTCCACAGCCAGGGAGTACGTGTAAAACCCACCCCCTTCCAGCAGCCACCCAAACAGAGAGCATCGGACACGCTTGGCATCACCTCCCGTTTTTCTTTCACAAATTATACCTGCTAGAACAAAACAAGATAAAAAGACTATCACGTGTACACATATGCAATCATTAGTACTCACACACTGGCATACATGTGCAGACACAGGTACTCATAAAGTACACATACAGTGTTAAACACATTACCCACCAGTAGGATGTATTTTTGTGGCTACAAAAGCCACAAACTTTAACTAATTATTGGTGCGCAGGCAATTACATTCATCACATTCAACATACATTTCTTGTCAATCATCCAGCTAACGTATATAATGATAAGCTTGTTATTTGACCTCAAATGTGCCTAAATATCATTGGTTAATACACTTGAAAATAGTGCAACTGCTTAAATCTGACCCCAACTACTCACTCTGAGTTGGCCATTTTTGGAAATAAGTCAAAAGGTGTGTTTCTTGGTACAGAAAAACAACATTAAAGTTAATTCAAGGCAAAATATAAGGTGTATCACAGCACATACCCAGAGAGAAGGGACATGGAGCTACAGTAGAGACTGGTGCTACAACACTTAGTAAACTTAATGAGTATGTCCTATGCTTCCTGGTTGGAGCTGCATCTGTGGTTTGCCTCCATATTACTTTGTGTATTCACACTCCACTGGTGCAGCTATGTTGTGTTAAGGGACAGCCCCAAACCACTGTACACAAACTTGGGAAAGTTACTGTGTGGCTCCTCTGCTATTGTGGAAGAAATAGTAGCTGGCTTGTACAATCTGACCAGGGAAAATAGGTCAGTGAGGCCAAGATCACAGGGGACAATGATTTCCACTGCTCAGACTTAAAGCACAGCTGCAGGTAAACAGAGAGCAAGGGAGGTACTCCTAACTCTTCCATTTAATTTTAGAGTGGTGCAACCATCCAATTAGCAGTACCTTAACTGAAGTGAAAAGAAGAATGCTGTTATTAAAGGTCAAAATTAGCAAGACACAAATTACAGCCTAACTGTACTTAATGAAAAAGTGGAAGAGCCCAATTAAAAAACAAATAATAGAGATAAAGTTTAGATAAATGTCCTCACATGGAGACCAGGTTGGCAACCAGAATTTGCTGAATACAATTCTGATGATGAACTGCTACTCACATAGCAAAGTTGGTCTGGCTCAGTGAAGGGCCATACACCCAAATACACTCAGACTACATACAGCACTGAATTAAGGTTCAGAGATGGTCCAGATCTAGACCACTGCTGAACCTTAATTCAATGCTGTACGTGGGATGAGTGTACTGTATGTGGCTGTGTTGTCCTTTAATGAGCCAGACCAACTTTGCTATGTGGGTAAATCCTTTATTTATGTACTTTTCGTCAGCCTAAAAGTAGTCATCATTATGTATGAGTCTAAAAAACATTTGGAGCAACCAATAAAATATCCACCAGTCAGTAGTTTGAGACTGTAAACTCACACCAGGTTGCTAAACCACCACCCCAAAATTCCAAAAATATGACATGATCTCAGTAGCTATGACTTAATGAAGACAGCTTACGTGTGATTAAACCAACCAAAGTGCAAAATGACTGACAGTAAAGGAGCAGATATGTTCATTGTCCTGCGTCATTAAGGCCTCTGGCACCATTTTGTGACAGCTGAGGAACTTCTTCTGTTTAAAAGAATCTAGTTCTTACATAGTCCCACTTAACACAACAGTCAGTTGATGAGAGCTGCACATGAAGGCACAATCTGAACTGCACGAGTGGAGGTGAACTGTTATTAAAAGGTGTCTACTTTAGTTTGTATAGAGTGTGAATGCTGTTATTGATCATTTCATCATTTTTACCCACCACTAAGAGAAAGTGGGGGTTCTCATCGACACATATCACCATGCTCCATTTACTAACACCATCATTCCAGATTCATACACTCCAGCATCTCTTGTATAACCAAACCAATGTCGAAGATCTTAGCTAGCTTGTATACTTCTCACACAAGTATAATCATGATAAGCTATAAGACAATAGTGCAGTATTACACATTACCATAAGCTAGCATGAGGCTTAAAACAGAATTGTAAATAATATAAACCAATATTATGTATAACCTCACTGCGGTTAAAGTGACTACAGGTGTTTTGTGAACCAATTACTACTTCATGAGGTTGAATTACATAGATATAAGCTGCAAATCTGCCCCACATTAGGGACCTTAAAACTCAACAGTGGGTCTAAATTGGCTCCTGCAGTTCCCCCTCCCACATCACTTTGAATTCATTTGCGTCTCTAAAAGAGCTGGTCCATCACTGCCCCACATAATGAAGCCATTAACTTTTCTGAGAATCGCTCCCAGTCCCCCCGTTTCCTCGTCATAAAGCCTCTCTTCTTGGTAGACACTTGTTTGTGGAGTGCTCTGTTATTCTGAGATTGGAGGGGTTGTAGGTCTGTAGGAAATTCCTTGTGCCCTTTAAATAAAGGGGGATGTCAGGCGTCACTGGTCTGTCAGTAGCAGCTGTGCTTTGAATAGGGGTTTGCACAACAAGTCTGAAAAGACTACCTATGCTGTGTCCAAAGAAAATATAATATAATACATTTAAAGTAATCATTAAGCATTTAAGAAATATGTTTATTTGGTGTTGTTCCGAGAACATCATAATGAATGTTGCGGGACCATCATTTCAACTTACCAAGTGCTTCTGGTGCATGCTGGCGTGGCTGAATGGGTTAGGCGCAGGACTTTCCCTCAGCAGACCAGCATTTGTATCTCATTTGGAACACGTTGCAATGCTGTTCACTTATTATTTTTACATTCAGTTCAATTCTTGTTTTCTTTCTTAAGGAAAAAAGGGTTTGGGTTAATATAGACCCTTTCACAACATTAACCTTGTGTTTCAAAGGATAACTTTTCCCATGTACAAATTTTCTTTTTGGTCTTTTCCCTGAGTTACAAAGCTATGACATCACTAAACCATCAGTTACAATGATGGTCGTGGAGCAACATTGATAATGATGTTCCAAAAAAAAAACAAACACCAACACAGCGATATCAGAATGCACTAGCTTAGTATATAGCATTCAGACTGGAAGCATCAGGAAACAGCTAGCCTGGCTCTGTGTAAGGAAAAAAAAAATGGCTTACCACAAAATATCCCAACGTCTCGTCAAAAAAGTGGGTTCATGCTTTCAAGTGTTGAAATATGGTCTCTTGCTTGGCAGCCTTACCAGATATCGCGCCACCACCATCCATTCCTCCTGACATGCAAATCAGCATAAAAGCTTATCATGATACGAAACGTATTGTGCAAGTATGTTGATTTGCAGAAAAGTAAAATGCAACACTCCCTAATACCTAAATGACTGAATAGGTCAATCGTCAGCGTCTCTCAAAACAACATAACCATTGCAGCGTACTGGCCTTAGTTATATGGACGCTTTTTTATTAGATGTAGGCAAGAAAACTGCTTGGTTAGGTTTAGGAAAACATTGTTTGGGTAAAGATTTTACTATGTTACTTCTGTAAGAAACATACTTACCTAAGTAACTTATGTTCGTTATGTATGTTAAGTCAATTCACTGTGTTCATAAGTATAAAGAACTCAAAATTGACTTCTGGTTCACACTGAAGACAAACAGCAGTCTCCTGAATGAAAATCCTGTGCTTGTTAAACCCAACTGTCCCATCTCGATCACCTTCCTATACAGACTTTTCACTCTTTATACTACTTCTTCTCACTTTCTCCTTTGCTGCTGTAGTAATTACTACAACCACTAGAGGTCGTCGCCTAACAACAAATGTAAATATCGGTTGTAAAAAAATGCTTTCAATTTTGGCCTATGTGGTTGTTTTCCTGATGGGGACAATGCCAATGTTTTATTCTGCTGGCTGGGTTAAGTGAAGAAGTCATTTCTTTTTTTGTATCTGAACACAGAGACAGGCTAGCTGTTTAACTGATGCTTCCAGTCCATAGGCTATACCATGCTAAGCTTACCATCTGCTGACTGTACATTCATGCTTAACAGATAAATATACAAGTGGTAACTATTGTCTCTGGGGCTGCTTCATTATTGAACTTTAGAGGTGCTGGCAGGTAAATTTTGCTCAAGCTTTATATTTAGCATACAGACACAAGACAGTACTATCAATCTTCTCATCTAACTCTCAACAGGAAACCTAATAGGCATGTTTCCCGAGATGTTCCTTGAAGAACAGTTGATAAACTAGCAGCTAACATAAGTACAGCAAAAGTAATCTGACTTAATGTGATGTTTTCACCTCTGTCAATCAGTCCATCATTACTAATATTTATTTGAAACATGTAATCTATTTTAACTGTATATAACTTGATGACTGATCTTCCATTCTCCTTCTCACTGACTTTGCACACTTTTTTGCTAACATCTTATAATCATCAAGCACCCTGTTTTCTTTCTAACAATTCATATTTGTCGTGAGACTTGGGGAGGTCGTGATGTGTCTCTTATTTCCCCTCCTGTCTGTCCTCTAATCCTGTTCTTCTCTGAATGTTTTCTTGTCTCCTCTAATTCAGGGCAGAGTTGTTGAGTGAAACTAGTTTCCCTGACTGATCAGCCCCTGCCTCTTTATCGAGGACTGTCCGACTGTCCAACCACTGTCTTCCCCCTTTTTTTCTTTTACCTCTTAGACCCTTAAATTTGGACCTCTTGTAGTAGAGTATCCCCCTTTCCTCAATACTACATGTGCACCTTATCAGTTTGAATGGGAACCAAGACGCATTGACTTCTCCCATTTTTCCCCCACCTTCTGAGCCTTTTCTGTAAATATGGACTCTTAAAGAATATGTGATGAAGGATACCTTCTATTTAAGAAATGAGATGGCCTCCATTTCAGTCTGTCAACCCACTACTACACCTCCCACAACCCCCTCTGTCCCATTATTGGCCAAGAGTTAACAATGAGTTGAAAGCCTTTGTGTTTTCGTTGCGCTGATTTATGATTTCACTTATATCCTATGACCTCTGGGTTTTTTGTAAATGTATCTTTTGGGTTTATTTTGTTTGCTGTGACTGTACTTTGACTGAAACGTGTCTTTTTTTCCCTTTTGAATTGCAGACCAAATGTTAAAAGTACCCCACCAGAGAAAAGGGAGCAGTACTTGTAGTTTGGGAGAGTCTTCTGGCCTTACCATGGTTTAGATTCTGTCAACAGACAAAACCCCTCTCATTGAGGAATTCAAAACAGACAAACAGACGCCATTAAAGAAAGAATTTTTGAACAGCAACCTTTCAAGCATATTGCCGCAACATGAATTAGATTCTTTGTGAAGTCAAAATTAATTGTTTGGGGAGGTTTTATGAGGGGGATTGACAAAGATAATATCCTTGTCTTGTCTGTTTTGTTGACTTTGGGAGAGACAGTCATTCAGGGTATGTTTCTATAACATGTTAAAATGCCCGGGTGTATATACCACCTACTCTATTTTTTTTTATTTTTACTACATATATAATGTTTTACTACAGTGCCTTATAACACATGTTTGTGCACATGTATGTTTTTGACTTCATGGATTCTTTATAGTCTCCCATCCCAGCTGAAGGATGTGTGTCAATAGCTCATCTGTCAGCAGTTCTGTATGTCTTTATGTTTATTATTGTTCTGTAAATGAATGTGAAGCTACTCTGCAGTACCACTTACGAAACAACAAAGACATACATATGATAGATCTTCAGCATAGTGCCTTATGCCAGTGTCTGTAAGGAGCTGTGTGCCTGTTCCCAAGTAGCCTGGATTGAGGATATACCCAGTACATTTATTTTGTCTTGTTAAGTGCCAATATGATTCTGTTTGAATGACAGAGTCATTGTATTATTGACTCTAAAGGATGTACTGTACTGTGTGCTGTCTTCTGTACTAAGGAATGCCAGTTTACTGAGTGTTCAAATGCCCTTCTGATGCCTGCATTTATTTACCATGCCATTCCTTTCTCTAATATTTACCCTCTCCATGTTGTGTATCATCTCATTTACAGTATAGCCCTGTCTGTTTCTTTTAGAATAAAGTAAACAGAGACATAAAAATGGATTTGCTATGTGTCAGTGCTTTATTAGTTGATTCCTAACTTTTCATTCTCACCTGACTTTTCGCCCACTCCCCCCACTCCTCAAATACTTCTTCTGCACCCTGTTGTTCAATAATTGCAGGCGTGGAATTCCACTTCTGCTCCACTGGACTGTGGCACATTCTCAAAGCTGGACTCACAAAGTTGACTTGCTCACCACTGCTACAACTGACAACAAGCCTTAAATTCTCTTTGTTGAGTTTCAACTACAAAACAATTGTTAAATCATGAGCTTATTGGAGGTTAGATGCTGTTTGGGTGGATGCAGTTTGGTGAGCAACAGTTTTACATCCCAGCCGGTGAAACCAGAACCAGAGATATGTCCTCTTTCAGTCCACACATTTGAATTCCTTGTCAAAAGCTGGTACCACCATTTACCACAATTCAACTCAACTGCTGACAGTTCTGTTAATGATTAAAGTTTGTTTCTAGTCACAGGTAATGCAGCCTCATGCTGCTAGCCTTAAGCAGAATTGTGGGAACGGGCTACAGAGTAAGGATCAGCAAAGATTATATTTAGATGAATCCATCTCTCAGGATCTATTAAGGGAAAATCTGGATAGAGCGTCAGAGACGGGGCCCCGTTCATTCCTTTGAGTAGCTCAGTGGTGCATGAAGCCAAAAAATGACCCCTATCTTCAGTGATGTGGGGCCCATAGAACATGCGCAGTATAGACTTCAGCTAGCCGAGCGGCTAACTTCAGGTTTAGCACCTGGCTAACTTGAATGGATATAAAACGACTTAATCGTGTGCCTCTTCTAGACTTTCCAAATGTGATCGGACTGAATGGATCAAATTCTGATGGTGAAACGAGTCATTTCACGGGGGTTGTGACACTCAAAAAAATGTTCCGCCATTTTACGGCCGCCTCTTTCACGATGTCAGCTTATGGGAAAAAAGTCACTTTGGGCCAGTGTGCAAGTCTGGTGCTCCTCCTGGGAGCTTGTCTATATGCCTATCCGTACCTGCAGTGGGCAGAGCTTAACCCTGAAGTGCGTGGTGCTTAAACAGAAAGTCACCCAGCAGAAAAATATGTATTCATTCATGTAATTCAGTACTGAAGCCTTGCATTAGCTCCAGCTGAACTTTAGAAAGCAGTTTTCTGAAGGAAATATGGACTCCCCTTACCTGGAACCTTGTTTAAAGACTCACTCAAAACACTGGCATGAGGCATGACAGGGCGCCATTCATTGTGAATTTAACCTCATATTAACATATCCTGGGGCTGCTGACAGCAACTCAAGAATAAAAAATTAGACTACCAAACCGTACTGTCAGTGGGGCCGATATTTCTAAATTATCTCATAGGATTATATAGGTCAATTGGATTAAATTCTGATCTGATCCGAAAATTGGGTATTTCAAAGCAGATCCAAAGATTTCTGATCCTGAAGATTCAGATTCAGATTTGGTAATCCAGTCCTACCTTTAATACAAAGCCGGCATGCTGTATGAAATGACACACTGGGGCGGCTTTATGCCGGCGCTGCTTGGTTCAGTATGAACACACAAAGGTGGCGGGAAGGCGAGTCTTCGTTGAGGCAATGTTGCAGAATCTGTGAAAAGGGCTATTTCTGTTTTTCTATTTCTGTGGCATTGCTGGGTGGTGACTGTGGGAGTGACTGTGCTCTGGAAGCAGCCAGTAAGAGGGGATGAGGTTTGGTTAGCTAGCTTTGGTGCAGCAAAGTCATAGGTTTGTCAGGTTTTTTTTAAGAGTCAATGTATGAGTAATTCCAATGTATTCCCTTTTAAAAGTTGAACTGTAGTCCACCACATACATCATAAAAGTCAGTTAGCTCCCTAGCCCTGTAGCTGCTTAACACAGAAGTCAACAGAGCAGAGTAAGCTCGCATTAGCATAACCTAAGTGTAGCTGGCTTGCATGACATCTTGGTTACCATTCGTTCAGTATTCAGATAGCTACATGTTAGACAACAGTTTACTTACATTTGGACATGAAAGTTGTGCTACTGTTTGCTCCTTTCCTCAAATGATCCACCATGGCTTTGTTTCCTGTTCAGATCCATGCGGGGGAGCCAAGATTTGGAAATCCCTATCTGGTCAGATTGGGATCACTGTGATCCAATTAGCCAATGTTTTGACATTGACAAAGTCACTTAGAGCATTTTGAACCTTGACTGACAAAAGGGAGCTTTCATTCTCCGCATCATTCTGTTCCAGTTTACAAGTTTTGAAATACCGGCCCCAGAAGACAACCAATTATGTTAACCCCATAATTGGTTGTCTTCTGGGGCCGGTATTTCACCCCAATTTATAAAAAAGAATGTAAAAAAAAAAAGATTTTTCTGGTCAACAACTTCTGGATTACGTTTGATAACATTATTTATCAAAACATTATTCATCTGAAGGGATTTCAATAAGAAAAACAGAAACAGCTTCCTCATTTGACTATGGGAAAAATAAGTGTCCAATCAGAGCAGAGTATTTATATTAAGCACCCAACACAAAACACACATGCAGGAGTGTGTGGCTTTGGGTCAGTATGTGTGAACAGCAGTGGTGGAGAAGCTACATTACTGAAATATTACTCAATAACAAGTAAAACTCCTGGAATTAAATAATACTTAAGTAAAAGTGAAAAGTATTTTTCTCAAACACTTCTCAGAGTATTAGTTACTTTTTAACCGTTATTACCGTGCATTATCAATAGCAGGCATTCAATCAGAGGGGTTTCTGTTTCTCCAAATCTTCAGTCTAAATTAAACTCCTGCTCTGTTCTGCTCAGTGGTCATGGTCACCTCTCCAAACCGTTTTTTTGTCTGTTTGTTATTAGCTCCAAAAATGTTTTTTATGTAACTAAATAGATTACCTGATGTGATGCATATTAAAGTACGAGTACAATTATAGACTTGAAAACATACTCATACAAGCACAAGTACCCATAAAAATGACTTAATTACAGTAATTTGAGTAAATGTAATTAGTTACTTCCACTCCTGGTGAACAGGTGTTTACCCTGGAGACACTTCAGGATGGGTTCTCTTCCTGGCCAGCATGGAGAGGAGGAATGATTACAGCGATCAATACATTTCAATGTACATGTGAACATGTTGGTTTTGTATTAAGATGGATTTGAAAAAATGTGAACCATCTCTTAAAGAAAATCACACAATCATAAAAACATTGAAAGATGTTGAATATGATAATTTGAATGAATTATTATTGATGCTTCGTCAGCAGCCAAAACAGGCTGATGTCACATTTTTTTAATACAAATATGTGGTCATTTGCTGCAGTAATAAATAATCTTTTTTCTTTTTGACCAAAGACGCGGATTGTCCATTAGATTGTTCACTGAGGTGAAGTCTGAGAAAAATGCACAGCGAAGACAGCAGTGATGGGAACAGAGTGTGGACGTGAAATCTCACATACACCTGACATGTACGGGTGCACCTACATTACCTATGACTATACGGTCTGTTTCACAATACTGATGTGCACCATTCACACCACTAAGACTGTCATGTAAAAACAACACATTTTCCACAACTGCTCCAACTGTATGAACACTATACAGAAGCATTTCACAACAACTGTGATTTATAGCACATTGTTGACCCTCACATCCAAATCAAAACACATATATCAGCATCTGTCTCTTGCGTTTTCCTGCTAAGCTCTATTATGTGAAAGAAGTTTCAGCAACAAATACGCTTATAAATTCGCTTTGACTGTGAGTGAATGCGATACACATAAAGGAGGTTACTTGCATGACGAACCTGATGAACTGAAGCTTGCAGCAGAAACCAAATCATTATATTAAACACAGGAATGTGTTTTCGCCCTTTCAGCACTCTAAATGATGCGCATTGTGGTAATTCAGGAATGTGTGACTGGAAACTATCTCCTTTATTGCAAAGCTGTAAACACCATTACAACAGTGTAACATGTTTTCATATTGAAACTAGGTCAAATTGAGGAGCAAAATGGGGACAGACATGAAGACTTTCTTGAACAGTAGCACTCCAAAAACAATTGTTTCTACAGAAAAATAACTAAAGATCTAATATTTACATTTTATTGGAATGCTTAGAGCATTATAGATGGTACAGATTTAGTCATTATTAAATGTAGGTCTTGTAGTCTGAGGTGGACTGTAGAGACATGGCGGGGTTGGTGTGGGGCTGCTGACTATGAGTGAGTTTCTGTTGCACCCCGATGGCATCATTGATATCAGATGCACTCCTGACTGCCAGTACAGCTGAGGTAAGAGAGCAGAACACACTCCCCACCATCAGCCAGTAGGAGAGCCCAAGCTCAAACGTTATTCCTGGCATCCCCAGAGTCACCTGTTAGAGTGGAAGATGCAGAAACAGTGAAGTTGTTTCTCGCTCTGAATATGCTGTAAAGGCATGAAAACTTTCTACCTGTGATTTTTCCTCCTTCTGCCTGTGATGACATTATTGGGAATTCAGTGAGTGTAAAAAAAAATTGATGCTGTAATTTCAAAAGAACGCTTTTCCTTGATATCTGGTTTTTTTAAAAATCCTTGTGAACACCATTAAAACTTTGCTAAAGGCATGTGTCCTCTCTGTGAGTTCCACTGCCTGCTAGCTATATTAGTTAGCAGGGTGTCTAACGGGATTGCAGTTCTTTCAATTTATTTTAGCCTGACTTGGCAGGTTTGTCTCTGAGCTTGGCATCAAGCTCCAGTTTCTGCCTGACAGCAAAACACACTGCATCTGACAAACAGCAGACACAGGAGCAGAGGACTGAAATATATGGAAAAAAAAACTCATAATGCTTTTATAATTATCTTAATTCAAAGCGGTGCATTTGTCACTTTCAAATAAAATCAACCTAACATCTCCAGTTAAGACTATTTTCTTGTACTAAACATTCCTTAAACATGCATTATTTCATTTTTTGTCACTTCAGGGCCAGCAGAAGAAGCTGTAAACACAACAGTAAAATATTATCACCTTGTAAAGTTTAAATAGCAAACATGTTAGAAGTTTTACACTATTTACACATAAAGCAGACACAGCACAACATTAGCATGCTGCAGAATGCTCCCACTAAGTTCCCAGCTAGTGTCCAACTCTGTCTCTAAGATGTTAGGTGCTGAACAAGTAGTGTACAGTGGGTTAATCAGAGCTTTTTCCCAGCTGCCTGCTGTGGCTTGAATCAGTGCTAATGAGATTGTTGAGAGTGAACCAAAACATTAAAGGCAGTAGGGGATTCTGGAGAAACATAGTAGAGTCTCATTCCCAGGCAAAAAAATAACACTCATGCTTTGGGTTGCAAACGAATAAGATATCAACTATCCACTGTCTTTCTCCAATATCAACTACTGCACCTTTAAAACTGCAGGCTGTAAAATCAAAACAATGTGCTGAAAGATGCTACAGTGCTTCTTCGAGATAAGGGGAGCTGGAGAGGACGGTGATAATTCTCTGTGGGTTCTAATAGCCTTCTCATTTTACGGTACATATAGCCATTTTATCCATTTCTATAAAAAATTGAATATTGATTAGATCAGCTTTAAAATCAATATATTAGGTTTGTTTTATGTTGGTGGTCTACCAGCATACCTCTGAGGATACACTGTAGTTTGAATAAAGGTACATAATGCCTTTTTATTGCATGGGGTTTAGATTAGTGGCAACATTAGCATCAGTGACCACACAGAAAAAAATGTTGTATTTCTTTTTTAAATTTTTTTACATTTTAGGAAAGTGCTGCAGTACTGTTCTGCTGTGAAGCTCCAGAAATGTTTTGTGCACTAGAAAACTTCATCCGACTTTCCATCAGCATGGGTTCACTTATCTTTTGATATGGACATGGGAGAGGAGCAACCCAAGATTTTATATTTATAGTGCAGATCATTTTTACAGCAATCATTAGGAATAAAAACACAATGAGGGCTCACAATATATATTTTGATCATGCTGCCAGTTTAAACAGTCTTTAATGACTGATGTCTGAAGAAACCAGAGGGTTTATTATTTGAACTTTACTTTTAATAGTTAGCTAGTAATATAAACATTTAACTGTGCAAAAAATATTTATCTGGCTAAGTACTAGTTTTACAACTCTCAAATGTTTTAGAGGTAGAAATCTGAGTAAAAAGTGCAAAATTACATGTAAACATTTAACTGTGCAAACATCTGCCTCAAGAAAACAATAGAAGTAAGCTTGCTTTGTAACTTTACTAATGTAAAAAAAACCTCAAATCTGCGAATATCATCACATGTACCTTTGGCAGGGCAGCAAACATCTCAAATATTTATACAACCTACACAAAAAAATATATTGTTTAAGTACAACTGTAAAATACAATAAAGTAATATTGATTGTTTCCCACACAGTAATTTGTTTGTGGCGGTACGCCACAAAATCTACATTGGCCGCCACTGCAAAGGTGCACTGCTTGATCCACTGTGACATCACAGTTGGTTATGTTTGTTCCACTGTGACATCACAGTTGGTTATGATTATTCCACTGTGACATCACAGTTGGTCATGATTATTCCACTGTGACATCAACGTTGTACTGTTTCATCGACTGTGACATCACAGTTGGTTATGTTGTTCCACTGTGACATCAAAGTTGTACTGTTTGTTCCACTGTGACATCACAGTTGGTTATGTTTGTTCCACTGTGACATCACAGTTGGTTATGTTGTTCCACTGTGACATCAAAGTTGTACTGTTTGTTCCACTGTGACATCACAGTTGGTTATGTTTGTTCCACTGTGACATCACAGTTGGTTATGATTATTCCACTGTGACATCACAGTTGTACTGTTTCATCCACTGTGACATCACAGTTGGTTATGTTGATCCACAATGACATCAAAGTTACGCTGTTTGATCCACTGTGACATCACAGTTGGTTATGTTTGTTCCACTGTGACATCACAGTTGGTTATGATTGTTCCACTGTGACATCACAGTTGGTTATGATTGTTCCACTCGTTTTAATGTCAGAATTCGGGCCATTCGGTCCAATAAAATTTGGAAAGTCCAGAAGAGCCGTATGATTAAATTATATTATCCCCATTCAAGTTAGCCAGGCGCTAAACTGGAAGTTTGCGTTTGCGTTTGCTGCGGTCGCGTTTATTTTTGCCAAGTGATAGGCTATCAGATCTATCCATATCGAGTAAAAATGTACAAGGCTTATCACCGATATTGACATAAATTTGATCGCGAAGTTCATTCATTTGGGAACAGTATGTTTAAAAATATAATATAAGCTCAAAGGTCCACTTGCTTTCCACTTGACAGCTCTGATATGCTGTGTACTATTTTGTAAGACATAAATTTAAATAAAATTTAAGGAGAGATTTACTGTCTACTATTAATATGCCCATGTGCTCTTGATAGCATCTTGAAAGAAAATAAATAGGATTTACAGTCATTGATTAGCAAATAAAGCAGTATGAAATAAACAGGAGCTTCTCTTCTGTGTTTGTTGACACAATATTAGCAGAAGAATTCTGAATGGGAGACAATTCAGATTTGTTGTAAATCTCATAAATGGTAAGACAGAAATGAGTTTGGGATTGGCTTCAAGTTTTTAAGGGATTCAAAATACTCATATAAAATATAATTGTGTTGTGTAATGACACATACTTCCTGTTTGTATCTGGTGTAAGTGTCCACCCCATACCACAGCAGGCCAGCTGCACCACACACACCTGAGAGAGAGACACAAACATTCACACACATTTTTAACCAATAAACAGACATGAGACAGAAGTTCGACATTATAGTTGTCATAAGTAACAACAAACTGAAATGTGTTGAAATGTGTTTGAACCAGAGAATGATATGAATTTTAAGTAGTCACCCACTCTGCAGAGACCACAAACCCAACAAACTGCTTCTAACTGGATTTGATTAAGGTTGCTTTTCAGAGTGAGGCGCTGCATTACAGACCTCCACACAGACAGAGGGCGCCAGAGACCTGTAGCAGCCTGCCCTGAGCCAGCACACTGGGGATCAATGTAGTGCACCTCAGGCCGGGTATCATGACTAGGACAGAGAGCACAGACACAACACACATCCCCACCACTGCTACTCTCATAGCCAACAAATCAGCTGTGGAAAGAAGAGACAAGGAAAAACATACCACACTGAGAGTACATGATAGTACATTCTCTGTTTAGGCAATCCATATACAGGACTCTTTACCCACAGAACCCTAAATAGTAATGACATTTTAAAATACAGTCATAACACTTATATAAAGATTTTTGAAGCATATTTGATAGTAAAATACATTAAATCTTTATGATTCACCTTTAATCTTCGTCATTTTCACAAATTTTGAAACAATGTGCTTGAAATGTAGTTAAAGTATTTTTGAATTTGTGCAAATAGCTTTCTGTTTTAATTAACATTAAAATAAGATGTATTTGAGGGCTAAGGCCCGGACAAACCAGGCCGTCGTTCGGCCGTCGGGGCCATCAGTGGCTTTTTGGCTGATTGAGTATGAAGAATCAGTAGCGGATCTGTGAGAGAAATCACTCTAATGCACTGTTCAGCGAAGCGAATCAGTGCACGAAAAGAGAAACGGCAAAAGAAAGAGAAAGCCCCATGTATCCATGATTTCATCCATTTAATGCAGTTTCTCCTTTCCTTTCTTTGTCAGTCAGCCATTTGAGACTCTGTCAGACATATTCTCGATTAAAAGCAGCGATAATAGTAAGAGTGTCAGAAAATGCTGCTTAATCACAACAATAGTCTGTATATTGGCAAAGCAGGTGCACAATGTACGAGCTTGTTAGCCGTCGGCTATAGTCTTTGTGGTCTGCATTTATATATTTATCATAATTATGATTTTACTGTTGTGTATAACATTGATTGATTGTCACTTGGAACACCTACTGAAGTAGGTAAGTAAAGTTCTGAGGTACTTTTACTTCATACTACTACCTGTATTACCCTTTGTTCATCTGACAGCTGTAGTTACAAGTT
This sequence comes from Pagrus major, assembly GCF_040436345.1. Classification (NCBI taxonomy): domain Eukaryota; kingdom Metazoa; phylum Chordata; class Actinopteri; order Spariformes; family Sparidae; genus Pagrus; species Pagrus major. Next base: position 33,148,055 of record NC_133220.1, on the reverse strand, counting down.
ACTTTACAGATTTTTTTATACAACCCTGATTCAAAAGAAGTTGGGATCCGTATAAAACATGAATAAAAACAGAACTGCAATCATTTGCAAATGAACTGTGTTCAGTGACAATTGTTTTACAAAGTGTACCTGAGCCAATGTAATAATATCCTTTATACAATCATGTTTTTCACAAAGTTTAGGGCCTCGCCCCTTGCTTGCATGTGAACGAGTGAGCCTTTCCAAGATGCCCCTTTCATGCCCATCATGATACTATCATCTCTTACCAATAAACCTGTTTACTGAAATTATCCAAACAGGTGTTTTCGGAGCATTCCACAACTTTCCCAGTTTTTTCTGTTTTTCAAACATTTAATATATTGTCTTTGTACTGTTTTCAATTGAGTATATGTCAAAAAGGATTAGCAAATACCACATTTTGTTTTAATTAAGTACTTAAACTAACTTGTAGTATAACAAGTTGTTAAAATGTGCTGTAGCTCCACCTTAACCAGCTACAACATTAAAATGCTGCTTACACATTCATACACCAGTAATGTGTTCTCATATATTATAATACTGCTAGGGGCCATTGTGCAAAATAGTATTATTATTAAATATTATTTTTATCTAATAAATCTGTTAGTCTCTGTGGTAAAAGAGCAAGAATGATAGCAGGTTCCAGCCCCATTCTGGTTCGTGGGGCGGGCTTTGAATCACAGATCATAGCATAGAATAAAGTAAGAGCAGCAGCAATTACTGGACATCTCTGTAGGCATATTAGTGGGAGAGGAAGATAACATGATTGCTGTGGATGTGCTGTTGTACCTGGCAGATTCTCCATGTAAGACACTGACACATCACATGTCCTCAGGCCCACCATGCTGTCGTGAACACACTCCCCCCACAGGCCTCGACAGCGGGAGCTCAGGCCTACTGAGGTCAGCTGATCTTTAGCTCCTTGCTGGACCAGGAGACACGTTGAAATTGTGATTAAAGTCAGGAAACACCATGTTTGTAAGTCTGTATTTTAAGTGGTAAGATAAGGTGTACCCAAAACACGCATTTTACACGAGTGGTCGTCTGCCTCATGGTAATTAAATGCTAAAGCTCAGAGTTAACCCACAGTGTATCCGTGCAGTAAGATAGACTACACAGTAGTGCAGCCTAGTGGTTACTCCACACTCTTATTACGTGCAAGGATCAGCAGTGATTGCAGATGAGAAGCTGAGTGTGTGAATGAGTGCAGACATGATCCTACCCTCCAACAGTCCTTTCCAGCAGCAGCGATTAGCAGCAGCAGACTTGTCAGCGCTATCAGCAGCCCCAGGACCTCAGTCTGTCCTCTGCTCATCCTGTCCTCCAGTCAGTTGGTGGAAAAATTAACAACTTCCATCATAAAAAACATCACATGAGGCAGCTGTATTCTCAAATGGACTTGCAAAAGATTTCTAAAATAATACATTTTGTATGTACACACAAATAGTAAACATACGTAGCTGAGAAAGTATTCAGATGTTTTATTTAAGTTGAAGTAGCAATACAGGACAAAACAACGATATACAGTATATAAGCTATACCACTGAGGAGACCAAGGTCTTGTCCTGGTGGATCGGTGAGTGTTAGCAACCTGGGGGGAGTCTACATTATGCACACAGTTAGTTTTTTATGCTTCCAGTGCTTCCAGTACTTTAAGACTCCATATCTTTAAATATGTATACTTTACGCCAACAAAATAGCACGTCAATGCTTCAGTATTCCATTTCAACAATTTTATTCCTAATAGTATGAGCTTTGAAACATTTAAACCTTCATATTGAATAGAATAGAATAAAATAGAATAGATATACTTTATTGATCCCAAGCTGGGAAATTAAGGTTAAATATTGGGAAATACAATTTCCTGACAGCTCACTGAATAAATAGAACATGAAAAAGTGTTTGAAGTATTGGAAATTGGAAGTATTCTTAAATCCTATGGCCCTGTATATATTACATTAGGTTGTTAATATTGACACGAGCAGTGTTTAAATGTTGGACCTAGTTTTAAAGAAATATTTCTATTATTATTTTAAGTTTTACTTTTCTGTAGAGAGCTAGATGAGAAGATTCCACTCTCAATTCTGTCTGTTAAAAATAACAGCCAGCAGCCAATTATCTTAACTTAGTGTATGGACTGGAAATGGGGGAACAGCTAGCTTGGCTCTGTCCAAAGGAATGTTTTATATAGATATCCCAGTCAGTGTTGATGGTAAATTTAGTTAATTGAGGCAATAAATTCCTCAGTGTGTGGTGTCTTGGCAGAGAAAGTTGGGTTATTAGAGTTTTCCTGCTTGCACAGCCTGTCTACATGTACCAGGATGCATTGAATGCAACCTCCTGATGCTCCAAGCCCTAATACTTACCAAACCTGCCCAGCACGTGGAGGTGGGCGTTTCAAATGGGGCTGTGTACAAAAAGGCATCTGAAATAAATTAGCCTGTATTCACTGCCAGTAAAGTAGAAGAAGAGAAAGAATGTGATGAGGACATCTTAGTTTTCATTGTTATATACTACATATAAAGATTTTAAATAGGCCAGTGTTTTATAATATACACAGTTTATATCCTATAATATAGAAGAAATCTGACCCTATAATAATAATATCCTTTAGATCTTAATTTGGTGAGAAAAAATATTAATTGATAATGTTTTTCAATAATTAAATCTGTGAATACATGTAAAACACAAACATTTCCATATCAAGTATTATTTTTTTAAACATCCCAATTTATCTTTAGAGAGTAGCAGGGTTTACAAATGAGGCCACTGGACTGTGGACACAGCCCTGATAATTGGTTCCATTTTCTTGTTGAAGTTTTCACACGTCAATGATTTTTTGATATGGGCATGAACACAGACAATGTGTCTTTTTTATGGTCAAATTAATAAAGGTGCTTTGCAAATTTGAATCTTACTTTCTAGTTTTTTTAGGTGTATACTTTTTGTTATACTTTTAACTCATTACTTTTTGATTATTTGAAATTAAATTCTTAGGTCAGGCTCATTATTTTCTTCAGTCTAACCAGTAGCCTACTGCTGTGTTGGATGACGCTACTCCTCCGCCCATTTACAGCACCCCCCCCCAGAAAATAGTTCCAACATAGTTCACTGACGTCCCCCAAGGCTACAGAGGGTGCTTCAGATCTGATTTATACCTCTGCTGATTCAGCTTTGCTTGATTTATGAGGTGGAAGCATCACATTTTCTGGCTTCTCCTCCATTGCTGAGCGGCGGTGCGAAGCAATGGAGGGACAGGGATTACAGGGATTGTGACTTGTAGTTTCCCCAGTAAACACACTACCCTCATCTGCTGCTATAGTCCCTCCTGACCAGCCATGCTGCTTTTCTTGGATGCTACTTCTCCTCCCGAGCCTCTCTTTGCTGCCAGAGTGTCTCTGGGTGAGAGAGAGTGCACAGACTGAATGTCTGAAGGGCAGGCTGCCCCTCAACGACCATCCCGGTGGCAAACGCCAGCTTGCCGAAACCAAGTCGTTCGAGCAGCCCTCCCTGCAGTCACTTTGCCTGTCCGCTCTACGTAGCCCAGAGACACAGAGCCAAAGGAGTCGGTGGGTTTAAAGGTCAAAGTACAACTGGCAATCCACTCACCACTGCCAGCAACCAAGACACGCCAGTGCACATGTATAAATGCTCACTATGGTGTAGGCCACTTGCGTAGATCACGGCGTCGGCTCTGCGTCAGGCCAATTAATACAAATAAAGAACAACCTAAAGAGATTTAGATTGTCCCTTTTAAGCAGAAGACAGACAATCTTTGGTTGATACAGAAAAAACAAATAAACAAAATTCTCACTTTTTCATTTTTGGTTTTGGCAGATTGCATTGAATGACTGAATGAACAGATGATACATGGACCGTGCTTGCCAGCTTCTACTCACATGCAATTTCTTGACTTTGACCACTGGCACCAGCAGAGAGACTTTTTTTTTTAGCACTTTGGTTCTTCTACAGTGTTAATAAGAGGTGCTGGTAGGTGTATTACCTTCAGACAATGCCAGGGTAGCTGTTTCCCCCCGTTTTCCCCCTTTCTGCTCAGCTAAGATAACCTACTGCTAGCGGTAGCCTTATATTTATCACTGAGATTTAACTACTGTATCTACCACACGCCAATAAAGCAAATAAGCGTATTTCCCAAAATATCGACATGACTTTAATCACTTTACAGACTGTTAAGTCACTACTACAAGTAATCTTAATTTTTTTGTAAACTCTGGTGGCCTCTGTGGACAAATGATAATGATGATGAAACAAAGTTTTATTGCTCAGACTACAAACCATTTGCAGTCCAGACTACAAAGCAACATCCTTCCTCAGGCTGTGAGACTCCTCAATTCATCCTCAGCACTCTGCTATAAAAAAATTAATATTTCTATGACTTATCAAACCCGGAAAAATCCGACTTGGTGACAGGCATTCAGAATAAATATTTTAATTATAAAAGGCGAGTCTTCTTGCTAATGGTCTCATTTGCTTATGTGGCTCATATAAAGCGATCAATATTACATTGAGACGGTTTCATAAACAGTTTAAAGTTACTTTAAGTACGTTTAAGTCTATTAAAGTGATGTTTTTAATGGAAAATTTAAAAAGACACTAGTAACTGTAGCTTTCAGATAAACATTGTGCAATAACATACAAATGTATGGACAGTTGCCTCACACAGAAATCTACCAAATGAATCTGTACAGGCTCTTGACACTAAAAATATACGTTATGATGGACGATTTAGAATTGTTGTTTCACTCTGTCAAAGTATAACCCACCAGGATGTGGATGGATATGATTTGTGAACCAGAGAAGATACTGTGGTCAAACAGAAGCAAAAATGGAAATTCAGTCTGATAATATACAACTATAAGTTAGTGTTTAAAGACATAGTCCGTTAAACAACTTCCATAATTTGAAGATGGTTACTGTCCTTCTTAAAAAAGATTTTAAGGCAATGTTTTCAAAGAAGTTACATTATCTTTTAATGAGCACAAATTCTTCAACTGTTAAAATTATCTCCTCGTGTGGTGGAGCAGCCTTTCTTAAAATATATTGAAATAAAAAAAAATCACAGCAGCAATCTTGCAGCTGTCATGAGGGTAATGAACAGTGCTGTGGAACTATTGAAAAAAAACACTTACCTAGTTTTATTTCAGCTCTGGCACCAAGTGGCTCTGTTCATTTCCCAGAAAGAGGAACGTGGGAGAAATTTGGTGCAAAAGCACAGCTTCAAAGTGTGTGTACGAGTGTGTGCCTTTGCCCTTGATCATTCCCAAATTAAGTGGTGTGGGCCTGTGTTAGCAGGGTTTGGCAAAGGGCTGAAATTAAGAGTCTAAACACATTAACCACGCATGACCTTCATAACTGCACTATGACTTTCCATTTTGCTCTCCTCTCTGTTGTCGTATGAGAACATTCCCCTCGTCTCAACTTTGACTTAAAAGAAAAAAAAGTAGAAGAAAGGGAAGAAAATCTGCCTCATTTGAAGACATTTTCTGCCATTTAAATCTGCTCAGATGTGGCAAGGAGATACTTATGCTGAGGTGTCAAGATAAAAGGGAAAACATTGAAATGAATCACAAGGAAGGAGGGAGGGTGTGAGACAAAGGCAGACGCAGGGACAGACAAACAGAGAGAGTCGAGCCATATTGAGACATTCAGATGGATTATTGTGGAATGAAAATGCCAGCAGGCTCAGAGCCAGCTGCCTGCGAGCTGCTGCTGACAGGCTGAAGAGGGCAGTGTTTGTCTTCCTACTGCACCACACCTCACTAGGAGCATATGAGTTGTTAAGCAAGAATAAGAAAATGCTCTTATCCATAATTACTTTCAGTGATATACGGAATCCTGAAAGCTCTGTGCATATTAATATGGAGCATTAATAGGTTTCACAATAATTAAAAGTGAAAAAAAATCATTTAGAATTTACAAAGATTAGTTCAGGTCTTATAAATAAATTTGCTTTAATAAAAATAGAGGGATTTGGTTGCAAGCATCTCTGCTGGGCTGGTCATTAGTAATGGAGTTAAACAGTGACAAGTTAGTCATCTCTCTCTCTCTCTCTGTGTGAAATCAAATTCAAGCAGTCATTTCTGTGTGTGCATGTAAATACTGGTAGTTTTATGTTTTTGAAGTTTTATGAATACTAAATGCTACATTCCATTATATTTTGTATGTATGTGCTTGAAAATCAGTGAATACTACATTACATTATATTTTGTGTGTATGTGTTTGCATGGGCACGTGTCTGTGCTTGCATGCAGTATTTGTTACTTGTCTTCATGCATGGCTGTTTCTCTGTGTGTCCTGCCTATATTTTCAGGTCTCGCTCCATCCCAATTACTCCACTCCATCTCCTAACTATATGGCTTAAAGCCTCATAATCACCTATTGATTCTTCATGATCATTACCACAGTTAGGGGTTGTATATGAAGCCTTATCTGAATGGGAGGTTGCGGCGGAGCTGCACGGGACCATCGCACCCTGCCTTTGATTCGAACAAGGTCAGAGGGATCGATCCTCTTTGATCGGAGACTTGCTAAGAGAAACAACCATTTCCACAGGCACAGCCAGCAGAGCACACAGTCTCCAAACATATGTTTACAGTGAGTGTCACCTGGACCACACATTGAAAAAAAAGCATGTTCTTTCATTAAGCCATTCATTGTTCATTACAGTTTTTACATAGGCATTGTTTGTCATACCTGTGGCCACCTGCTGAGTTTCTGCCTCAAATCCCTATACTGAACATCCTTTTCCTGTCACTTTAAAGTTAGACTAAGTCGGTTTTTCCTCACATCAAAATGTAAGTCATTTGCAATATAACAGACTCTTGCTCATTTACAATCAGGGGTTCTGTTACAGCCTTTCTTGCTCTGGGATGACCAGTGTGCCTACCTTATGATGGCTAATGTAGCTAATGTAGCTAAAAACACTTAAGCTAGATATTGTTGTGTAACTACTTATTCAGGGACCCCCTACTACTTGTACTCTAAGTATGTATATTGTATAAAAGTGGATAAGTCAGCAGTAGTTGTAGCTTGGGTAATGTTAGGTCTCAATCTGAAATTTCTCCACTGGTTCCTGAGGTGGAGGTTATGTCACAGTGTCTGGGTTGACAAGTTTATCCATTTTGGCTCACAAGAGCGCCTGTACACTTGGGATAATATTAGTTCACATGAGGAGTCATGGGTAGACGAGATCATCACTTTTTTATAAATGTATCTTTGCTAATGATATGTTGAAATCATGTAAATGTGCACTTTCAGACACATTTACATTTTTGAAAAAATATAAACATTTAGTTTTGACTCACCAATAGCCACAGACAAAACAGGATGCTATATCAACCACCCGACACAGCATCCTCCTACCAGCAACTCTGGCGATAGTAGCTGTGGGCCTGGTAGGCAGTTCTGATTTTTCTTTGTGGGTAAAATGGTTGTCTTTTTGTCAATTGTTACACAATCTATTATAACTCAGATGCCTTGACGTGTTCAGTTTCTTCCCTGTTACTCTCCTGGTGTCTCTCAGGTGTGTTGCATCAGTGGCTAATTACAAGTCAGACTGTCAAGTCAGACTGACCCTACAAACTCTTACTCCATGCACCCAATATACCAAACTAAAATATGATAATAATACTAATACTAATACTAATATGTAATGTAGTTCTGCATTAAAAATGTCTAAATTAAAAATGTACTTACATTATGCCAAATGTTTACAACAATGTTCAAACTAGAGAAATCTGTAATTTTACTCAAGGTAACAGTGCTTTTCATTTGGTTGTCTGTTGCTATGACTTCAGAGAGAGTCAGAGAGAGAGCGGAAGGGAGTTAGCGAGCGAGACTAAACGTAATGTTAATAAAACTTTACCTTGTCTGTGTATATTTCTGTTTGAGTCATGTTGGCTGTTTTTTAATAGCAGTGGTGGTTGTGTAACACTGAAGACAACAACTCCCATGATCCTACACTCTTGACTGAGAGAACAGTGGTGGCAGAAATTACATACTGTAATGTATGACACACATCCAAACACCCACACCCACTATTTTCTATGCCAGTCCCCACACTTGTGGTGTCTTGACACACAACCAATGTGCACACTTGTTGGGATCCCCTCAGCTACTGTACCTTGGACTTCTTTCTGTAAGACATCCAGTGTGTGCCACAAGTTTTAGTATGCACGTGTGTAATTGTCATCATCATTCACATCAATCAATCAATCTTTATTTGTATAGCACCAATTCACAACAAAAGATATCTCATGACACGTCCCAATTTGAGCAGACCTAAACCTACTCTTTAATTAATTTATTTACAGCGATCCAACAATGCCCCTATGAGAAAGCACTTGGCGACAGTGGTGAGAAAAGCTGCCTTTCAACAATACTATTCATCAAATGACAACACGTTTGTTTGCCCAAAACAATTTTCCCCAGGAAGGACGGCCATAACATTCAGTTAAAAGCTCCAGAAAAAGCTACTAAATGGACCTTTAATGAATTTTGTTTTTATCAAACTACAATTTCCAAGGTTAAGAAGACGCTTTTGATTTTTTTGTCAAACAATTCATAAACCACTGCTGGACTCAACAGACAGTAAAAGCAAATGCCAAGAATCAGTCTTTCATCACTCTGCGCCCATCAGCCACACTGAGAAACACACAATTAGAGGATTCAGAGGAGTGAAAAGTAATGAAGTCCTTCAAACTTCCCCAATTCAGACAGCGATGTGTGTCTACTGCTCGAGGCTGTGTTGCCTTGGGCAGCATCACAAATAAAGCCATCCTCACATCTGTTGTTATTCTGCTGATCTTTGAAGTCTTTCCATTGAGAGACGACAGCACTGAAAACTCATGCTTGTTTGTTCTTGTCATACACCCGACTTTCCTGAGATCGTATTCTTTTTTCCCTATATGGCTGAAGGCAGAGCTGTGCCTTCCATGCTTGACTGCACCTATACAATCCAAAACAGCCGGAGGATTTGGGAATAATTATCTAAATTTGACTCCACTTGTCGCGATGGACCACAGACCGGACCTTGGCCAATGTTCCACCTAAAAAACACAAATTGAAAATGAAGCAGTGTTTTCTGATGCAGTTGTTACCTGCTGCCAAACTCTGAGCGACGCCTCCGCTGTGAAGTTGGCTGAACCCAGAAATGCTTTTCATTTCCTCCTTCAGGTCCGTTGTAGCGTTGGTGCTGACTCGGAAGACTCCATCATTATATTAACTGCACACAAGTGATTACTTCCAGCCGCAATCACCAGAATCAAACATTGGCACGCGTTCATGCACAGATGCACACACACACAAACACAGAAGTACAAATGCAGTTGAACCCACAATAAGTTAGAGATCCAGTTAAAAGTGTGTTTGGAAGATCTCCACAGCTGCACACCCAGCAGCTGACAGCTGGAGTGTTGTGTGATAGAGAGAGTGTTTGTCAGTGTGTGTGATGTGTGCCCGTGTGCGCATGATAAGCTGTGAGTGATTATCATTGTTGTTGTATCACAGTTTATCACACCACAGGAGAACGGTTACACTCACCTGGCCATGTTTTCCCTGGAAGCATCATCATTCTGATATGCACGCACACACACACACACACACACACACACACACACACACACACACACACACACACACACACACACACTCTCTCTCTTACACACACACGGGCGCTAAACTTAATCTAATCTGTGTGTTTTCTCTCTGCTGCAATAATACAGCGGCCTAATTGGCTCTGACAACTTGGCCAACTCAATTCCAGCCAGTCTCGTCCAGAATTCCTCTCTATGTCTCTAATTAGGTCCAATCAGCCGGAGTGATATTTATCGATTCACCTCATCCCTCTCTCTCTCTCACACACACGCTAACACACACACACTCCCTCACACACGATCTCCCTCTCCTTCACACCGTCCCTTCAGCCTTCCCGCATTGCTTTCTGAAGGAGACCGTGTTCCTCCTCTCTTTGGCTAATTTTAGTATGAGTAAAATAATTATGATTGATGCAGGTGCCTTTCTCTTCCTTCAAAGCTTTTTAAATAGATAAACCCAGCCCCCCTCCCACACACACGCACACAAAAAAAGAAGCGAGGAGCTAATTAGCGTGTGAGGATGAGCGAGGAGAGAGGCCTTATCGAGCCGTTATCAGTTCGCCTGCCCCACAGCTTTAAACATCATTTTAGATATCTTAATCGTTCATTCTGACAGGGGCGTCAGGGACAAACTTTCTCATTTTCCCGGCCAATTGATGTGCTCTATTTTCCCCCCTCTGGTTCCTTACTTATTTTTTTATTCTCCTTTTCTTTTTTCTGAGAGACACACAGCCGGCAGCTACGTGTGGGGAATGCTCGATGCTTTAATTCATCTAAACAACCTTTTAGCCTCTCTCTGAATGTAATGCTACGTTTGAGTGTCTGAGCAAAGTCGGCGCGGGTGTCATTCCGGGAGTATTGACGTGTCAGCCTCGATGCTACTGAAGACACGTCGGCAATGACATTGGAGCTGATGGTTGTTTCTCTAAGTCTGTGATGGGATGGTAGCCAGCTACAGACGAAAGAAAAGGAAAGGAGAGAGATTAACTGCACATACATTGTGTCAGAATGCAGCGCTGGATATTAAGGTATTAAGGTGAAATCATTTTTATTGAAGATCATCTAGCCATGAGCCAAGACTATCTCATCACAGCACTGCATGTCCAGGTTGGTCTTCTATGACCAGCAGTCACTCTGGCATTTATTAATATATATTATGGTCAATATTTATATTTTACAATAAAAGATTTTTTTTCTTCTGTGGATTAGTTGATTGATTTAATTACTGACGTATTTCATATTTATGTATTTTGTTCAAGTGAAAGAAAAAGAAGAGCATAAGTTTTTTCTTTTGTTTGTGTTGTTGGAATGCCAAATGATTTCTTTCTTAAAATATAATAAATAATACACTATATTAGAAAACAAACATTTTCTCAATCAGTGATATATTTTTATTTGCAAAAGAACAAATGGTTTAAAGCTGTACTGAAAGTCGATTCATTTTACCTCAAATTACAAATTTTCTCTAAATTTTATTAATGTATTTCTGTTTCTATTGGAATAGAACCCTGATGAAGTCTTAGCTCTTTGTTTTGGTTTTACAGGCCTCAACTTTACTGTTTTGGTTCATTCAGGCAGCTTCTCCACTCCACTTGCCCAGCACCAGACAGCAAACAGACAGAGTAAGCTTTTTGATAGGGAGCCAGCATAGTATCATGGAAATTCCTGAAATGATCACGAAAAACTGTGTAACCCTTCTTTGACAGAATGAAACACTACATTTATCAACCACGCTGGAGTCATAGTCAGGTGGTTGGGGATGTCTGGTGCACAGTCCAGGATCCAGAGCTCCCAGCCAGTCTGTGGTTGAATTAGGCAACACAAGTTCCTTGGTTAAGGTTAGAAAAACACATTTTCAGTTCATGAAACAGTCACTACATTTATTACTTTACACTCGTACGGTTGGGTGAAATCTGATAGTCATATGTAGTGTGACAGTCCTGGATCAGGGCTAGATAGACTTCAAATAACTTTCCTTTATAAGAATAATGGTACCTGTTAGCCATGCTTGGAATCTGAAACATCTCAGCAGTGATCCACAGAAGCCTGACAGGCTGGACAGGTCACCTATAACCTCAGTCTAATTTTGAAAGGCCAATATGAGGTATTGTAGTCTTTTTCATAAAGCAGCAGGTTTCCATCACTCTCCCCCTATTTGGAAGACTCCCACCTTTAACTCAGTCTACGTTCCCCTCCCTTGCTCTCTCATACTGAGGTGAGAGAGAACTAGTGCTTGCTGAGGCTTCCTGACCTCCATATAACCCTGATTTAAGACAGAATGATGCTTTCTGATCTCTGCAGCTCTACCCCAAACCTCCTTCTCCCTCTCTGTGTCGGTGTCTCTCTCCCCCTCTCTCTTCCTCTCTGTTCTGTGCAGTGTGTACAGGCTGGCTGTTTGTGTACCTGCGAACTGACAGACTCCGCTTTGATCAGGTCCGAGCCCTGGGGGCAACACACCGCTGGCCCTCCTCTCTAGTTGTCTGTTCACGCACGCACACACACACACACACACACACACACTCTCCACATTCATATACACTCATTCATGCACACATCACAGAGGCAGAGTGAGATGATGTGGGATAGATAGAGAGAGAAAGAGGGAGCGAGCGGAGGCTTTGATGTGCTCAACATTTTCTGTGTTCATGTTTCAAACAGCAGCCATCATAACGAACCTGAATGTAGAAAGAGAGGCTCAGAAAAGATTGGATGACGGCTGATTGACCCTTCAAAAATGGCCAATCTTAACAAGGGCTGATGGGAAAAAAACACAGGGGCGGGCTTGGCGTCTCATTTCCTCTCGACTTCGAGTCCCGGCCCCTGCTCGCCCCTCTGACTGACAGGCATCCTCTGCCTGGCTCTTTAAGTGAGCACCCTGCTACGGTGATTAGCAGTTTTCAGTTACACTGCCAGTGTGTGTGTGTGTGTGTGTGTGTGTGTGTGTGTGTGCGTGTGCGTGTGTGATGTGACTGAGGGGCACCAGCACTTGGAGAGATTTCTAAGTGCCGAAATTGGCTGCTCAGATGCCCCAGCTCTGACTCCTCTCCTGCGAGCCAACAAGCAGATGGCATTCAAGTAGTTAGACCACGGGTGGATGAGGCGGAGGTTGTAGGCGTGGTCGGCACAATGAAGTGGCGGGTTACCTCACTTCTCCTTCCCAATCCTTTTAGGACAGGCGTGGAGGGCCGCGTTAAGTGATTTTTATTTGGGCGATTAAACTGTCTATTCAGTGAGCCAGCTGAATTCCGCCCCCTGCTGCGCCACAGACACGATTATGAAGGTTACGGATGTCACTTTTCTCTCTGCGGATCATCTCCCACCATCATCTTGAATATCCGCTCATCATCCCTTCATCATACTCTATCCGTTGAATCAGCCCAGAGTTGTAAACGTGTCATTTATTTCCCATCCCGATGCCTCAGTAATGAAAAAATGATTTTGTGTCCAGGTAAACGTTTCATGTTCGAGACACGGATCGCGTCGTGGAAATTAAGTCTCCCTGGTTATTTTTCCTGGCTGGTGAAACACTTGAAAGGTCCAATCAGAAATAATGATCCCTGGTGCTGTATTGAGCACACATGACGGTGATTTGGTGGTATCTATCTGTCGTGAAGCAATGCTTCCTCCCAGGTTGCAGGTTATTAACTGACAACACAGGGTGATGAGAAATGAATTTTAGCTTCCACACTGGATCTAGGTCAGGCTAGATCTAGACGAGGTAGAACGTTCTGGTACTAGATGGGCTGTGGTGCTGGAGGGGGGGAGGCAAGGCCCAGAGAACGTTGGATGTTATTTCTTTAAATTTCTCCTGCTCAGTAAACCACTCACAGCCTGAAGCCAGATGGGACAGAGCCAGTGTATTCTGCAGAGTAAAGGCCGGTGTGTACTGTATTTCTGCAATAACCCCCCAATTACAAATGAAGGGAGGAGGGCTGTATTAAAACAGCCAAGCTTTCCCAGATGTAAAACCACAATTGATAGCATGACATTGTCTCTGCAGACCTTCTGGACACTGGTCAAAACAGCTATTGTTCTATTGAGGGCTGTATTCAGTCCCCACAGTGTCAGACTGTTAACAGTTATCAGGTTCTACCCAGAGTAGACACATGCTGAAAAGTAGTCTAGTAGTCTCATTTTGAGCAACTGTTTGTTGCTTTATTACTCACCTGCTAGTTAGCATGCCAACCTTTGCCAATTAGCATAAAACACAAATTACAGCTATATCCTGACAGGAGTGTCACTAGTTTTGTAGGTATTTGGTCACAAACCAAATTAAAAATTGACCTGATAGTTCACAGATGCTCAAAAGTCTTTGAGCTCAAGTCCAAGTCAAGTCTCAAGTCTCTTATGGCTGTAATGAGCATTCTATCATTACTGTGTTATTATCACTCCTTTATTTATTAGCATACAGTATCAGCATTGGTCAGTTTTTTGGTACATGATCACTAAACAGGCTTATTGCATTTCAATATGAAAAAATATGAACATACAGCTACAATAAAGAGCAAGTACTGAGGTCCTACTTACCTACTTAGCCAGAAGCTGGTGGCCGCAGAACATGGACTATTACATTACCTGACCATTTTTACAGCCATGGCAAAGCCATCACTATATGAACCAGTGTGGCAAGCAAACACCCAACCAACGGCAGTCTAATCAAGCAAGCTAATGTTAGATGGGTTATTATGCTGAGCTAAACATGTTTGCTAACTGTCTATAGATGCTAATGTTTACTTTCACAACTGACTGACTTATGGTTGATGCTAGAATGGATGGGGGCAACTGTGGCTCAGGAGGTAGAGTGGTTGTCCAGTCGACCAATCGGAGGGTCGGTGGCTCGATTCTGGGCCCCTGTAGTCTACATGTTGAGGTGTCCCAGTGCTCCGGTGGCCACCTGCTCCCAATGAGCGCCGTGTGAATGACCAAATCCTGACCTGTGTTGTAAAGCGCTTTGAGTGGTCGCTAAGACTAGAAATGTGCTATATAAATACAGTATATTTACCATAAGTTTACTGTTGTAATACTTGTAGTGTACTGTAGTAATTATGAAGGGAGCAGAGGAGTCAGGTGTAAAGAGCGACACAGTCTACCTAGGGAGGAGGGTCGAGTCCTGTGTTAAACCAAAAGTCAACAGTGAGTTAATTTTAACCTATGCAATGTAACTGTTACATAACTAACATACTTATTTTAATTGAAATCATGATTTTATTTTTAATTTTTTTTTTTAAAGCTAACCAAGTAGTTTTGTTACTGGAAAACTAACTAGGGTGTTAGTTTTCCAGTAACAAATCTACTTGGTGTTTGCATTAGGTTAGGGTGTGTGTGGGAACACCATGCATAAGAGCTCACCACATTTCCTCCTGGAGAGAGACACACAGAGGGAAACTTTTGCTTTGTTGGTTCTGAGATTGTTTTAAAAAAGTTATGTTGATGCATGTACTTATTGTACTTATGTACAATGTATGTATTTTTGGGCACTTATTCTGTATTTAGGTATTAGGGCAGACAACAGAGAGGCATGGCCCAGTTACCGTTGGTTGTTCTGATACCTGGGTTGCATCCATCTGCCACATTCAGGCCTGGCTCATCACAAGGGTTAGAGTGAGGGAGTAAAAGAGTGACTCATAGTAATCTCATCTCAAGTGAAACATAACATGTGAATTTAGAAAAAAAATATCTCCTGTTAAGGATAAAATCACTTCTCAATATCTGACACAATGTATTCTAATGTTTGTATTCTAAACTTGTACGATAGCCATTTGCATATCAATTGCTTTATTCTCTGTGGATCGGGTCAGAGTGCGTTTTCCTGCCACAATGAATGCCTTATCCAAGAGTTTTTAAATTGAAAATACTAGTTTAAAAAGCAAAAAACAAACAAACAAAAAAACCAAAACTTATAGGCCAATATTTAAATTTCACTTTTAATGCATAAGAAGCAGTGGAACACGAGATGAGGAGACAGAGGGGGTTGACACACCCAAAACATATTCTAAACATATTCATGACATAAAAATACATTATTCATATACAATTAAATAGAAAAACAAACTATTTAGCAAATAAATAAACACTGTACTGCATTTTTTACGTGTTTACACTATAAAATGCTGTTACCTCTGTCTAAGCAATAAACTTTATTATTCAGGTCAGATTAACTAGCGTTTATCTCTAAACTCTGCTGTAACAGCGTTATCTTCGTTATGCCCTCTGCTTTCCTCTGAAACTTAATTTTTCTTTTCTTCTTCTTGACTATGAGGCACTTTGGGAACTTTTTGTTGTATTATATAAATCAATTCTCTACTGTGTCATTATCAAATCTCCTGTCATACTTTTGTAAAGATAATAATAATAATAATAACTTGTGCAAATTGATGTACTTGGTTCAGTGTGTGAGCTTATGGCAGCAGAGATGCAGCTTTCCTGAATAATTAGGACAGTATGGATTGATGTGCTATCCTGCTCAGTCTCTGTAATCTGCTGTGATCTTGTGTTGCATATGCTCCATCATAGTTTACACCGAGTTATAGAGCTGGGCGAATCCTGCGGCTGACTCTGGGTTGGTTGACAACATCCCTTCAGGTGGTCCAGACTTCATTACAGACGGGGAGTCCATCTGCAAACAGCGAAAGTCCTCTCATATTGCACTTACACAATGCATGCGTACGCCAAGATGAGACTGGAGACTGAAACAGAGGCACGCCAGAAAAGATATGTGGCAGCTCGAAGATTATCTCTGTCTACAAGATGCATGCAAATGTTCCAATTTTCTCTTTCTGTGATTCAGGGTTCACGGCTGAAATGGAGGCTGCTGGCCTTTTGAGCTTTTGGAAAAATATGAAACAGCTGTGAGTCTGCGACTGCCCGTTGCTCTCTTGTTGTGGACCCAAACAGAGACTGCAATTAACCTAAGTGAAAAAAAAAATCTCTTTACTTAAATCATGTAAATGAGTAAGACCATGAAATAGAGGATCTGAGATTTCCCTCTACACATCTGGCTGTGAGTAGCCAGCCAAGGGATGTCACGTCCCTTTCAGGGGTCACAGGTCAAGTTATTGAAGTGGAAATCAATGGCGCATTCCCAGGTGGCCTTAAGAGGACTAGAAAGGAAAGGTATGTTTCAAACAAATAAATAGCAGCATTTTCAAGGTGCCCTCCCTACTTCACAGCTGTGGATTGATCTCGCCGGTTTAACCCAGAGGAAGAGGCAGAGAATGGGAGAAGCAAGGCGAGCCTCACTCTGACTTGCTCTCTTTTAGATAATTGCTGCTTATTCACCTTGCTGCTGACATGCGTTGGTGCCAGTTAGGTTGGGACTGTGTCCAGATTTACAGGCAGCTAGCGTATTCTTTTCATACAGTCACGTCTAACAAGTCTTTGAAAAATTATTTTTTAAGTTCAATTAGTGGCGACAACTTTATGATGAAAACTAAAAGGCAGCTAGGGCTTAAATTTTACCCACACAAGAGGCCTCAGAGGAAAGATATTTCACAGTCTTGACGGTCGACTATCATTAAATAGCAATTGTAATTAGTCTGTGCATTAAATTGGATTCGGAGCAGTGATTCAGAGGCCTGAAGGTGGATAAACTATGAACTTGAGGTAATAATTATCAGGATTTAAAATTCAATAGTTGTATGAAACCCATCACATGATTTATGCTTAAAAAAAACTCTTTTATGATTCAACTTTTTAAATTCTCATAATAAAGATTTATGTCAGCTCAAAAAGAAAAGGCTTAACTCAGACAAAATTTAGTTTAGATGGGTTTATTCCTGGATATATCTCTGATTAAGAAGTGATGTGTTTGGCAGTGATCCCATCCAACACCCCTCCAACAACCCCTCAGTATGCATCTGGGTGCCACTTTTTCTCAGATTGCTCCTGTGAGCCGATCTGCGATGTGTGGTGTTATCTCCCTGGGATACATGCATAGATCAGTTTAATACCAGGCTGCCGACCTGGGAGACCTCTCTTTGGAGCAACATCTCCTCTCCTGCTTGGCCTCGGACAGATAAATATCAGAGAGAACAAAGAACCTGCCTCTCATATCCGCTCAGACTCCAATGGACGCAGCACGCTCCGGTCCTTCCAAATTGGTTTTTTGTAGTAATCCGTGCCCTTGGCTGCCGCGAGACCCGGCAGAGGGAGGTTTTGTGTGGATTGGTATGATTATGGCTATTGGTAGCCCTAAACACTGGCTCCAGCCAAGGTGAATGACAAGTCCTCCGCTCGTCCCCTATACACATGAATGACAACCAGCCCCCTCAGTGCCAACCATATTGCCCGAGCCATGACAAAAAGGAGTAAGATGTAGAGGCCTAGCATTATGAGACAGCTATGATGGTTAAGGAACAGTTTAATTTCTCTCAGAAAGTTTTACTGTGTGGTCTGCTGTTATTTTTACTTTTAAATCCAAAATAAAAGACAACTGCTGAGATTCATTTAAAACAGTAGTTAAAAAGGTGTGGATATTTGAGGGAGATGAGGAAAAAAAGATATCAATCCCATGTCTGTCCACGTACAGAGTGAGAGCTAGGACACGGTCAAACTAGCTTAGCACAAAGACTGTAAACGGAGTAAACAGCTAGCCTGGGTCTGTCCTGGCTCTTTGTTTGCAAAAAAAAAGTTCCAACACATTGTGTTGTTACATTTCTGTTCATATGGGCTAAACATTCATATACATTGAGAAAATTAGACAGCTGTAAGGCTTTTTTTTTAAACTTTGGACAGAGACATGATGTAATTGCTACGTCACTTAATGCACCAGGGTCCAAAAAGACTTTTTACCATGAGCTCACATTATGAAAGAAGTGGCTGTAAAATGGTAGATACATTAGTGTCACAACCCCTTCAATGTAACTTGTTTCACTATGAGAATTTGAGCCATTTTCTTCAATAACATTTGGAAAGTCCAGAAGAGTTGCATGATTAAATTATTTCATCCCTATCCAAGTTAGCCGGGGCTGAACCAGAAGTTAGCCAGCTTGGTCGGCGGAAGTCTCTAGTGCCCACACTCTGTATGACCCCCAACGCAGAAGAGGCTGGTAATTTTATACTCAGGAGGTCAAGCTTTTTTCGGCTTCATACGCCACTGTGCAGCTTTCAAAAAGAATTTACAAGGGTCCATCATTAAAGGAATAGTTCACTCTAGAACGAAATTCAGTCATTATCGACTCACCCTAATGCTGATGAGAAGTCCGGTGTAGTTTCTTATTCTTCAAAGTGCAGCTGGAGACCCGCGGGGGTACCCTCCGGCAGCAAAAATCCATATAACGAGCGTAAATGGTTACTGAGACGAAAAGGTCCATAAAACTACACAAAAACTTTGTAATATTCCTCCATACTGCTCATCCGCTGCAATCCAAGTGTCCTGAAGTGGCGACATCCAGAGTTTACTCGAAACGATGTCATTTAGTACATTTTGCTAGCCTAAACGGTCACTATGCTATATCTGCCTGGAGGCAAGCTCCCGCGTGCACGCAAGTCTCCCTCACAGCCATTTGCACTACGGAAGCCGCGCCGGACAAGATGAACAGAACTCGCGATAGATACACACCGGTATTTACATCCAGCTGTGATCGACCGAGCGACACACAAACACAAGAGGGATCTGCCTGCACTAGTGATTTGAAACTTTGAAACCCACAGCAGGATGTAAATACCGGTGTGTATCTATCGCGAGTCTCGTTGATCTTGTCCGGCGTGGTTTCCGTAGTGCAAACGCTGTGAGGGAGACTCGCGTGCACGCGGGAGTGTGCCTCCAGGCAGATATAGCATAGTGACTGTTTAGGCTAGAAAAATGTACTAAATGACGTCGTTTCGAGTAAACTCTGGATGTCGCCACTTCAGGACACTTGGATTGCAGCGGACGAGCAGTATGGAGGAATATTACAAAGTTTTTGTGTAGTTTTATGGACCTTTTCGTCTCGGACGCCATTTACGCTCGTTATATGGATTATTGCTGCCGGAGGGTACCCCCGCGGGTCTCCAGCTGCACTTTGAGGAATATGAAACTACACCGGACTTCTCATCAGCATGAGGGTGAGTCGATAATGACTGAATTTCGTTAACGCTGTATCCTGATTAAAATTTTTTGATCCATGATAAACCAATTAGCATAATAGCTAGGCTCAACTGGCAGAGTACAGCTCTCTGGGCTTATTTAAACACACAGAATGAGATTGATATTGCTCTTCTGAATCTTGCAAAGGAAAAAAATCAACATTATCCATTCGAATCGAATCGTAAGATTGCCAGAGATTCACACCCTACTTTACATAAGTACCGCACCTATTTGAACCCAAACCACAATGTTTTCCTAAACCTAATCAAGGTCTGTGTCACCTGTCGCTGGTACACTGCAATGTTCATGTTGTTTTAGGAGCGATGACAATCTACCTATTCAGTCATTTAGGTATGAGAATATGCTGAAGACACATATTCTGGTATCGGCTTGCCTGCTTTATTCACAGCTGACCTGAATTTATTTTACATTACATTAGTAGAGGGTTACAGGTGAAATTTAGAACTTTTATTGGATTGGATTCCCTGAATTCATTTGACCCTGCACCTGATCCTGTCATGGTCTGTGTTTCATTACAGCAAAGGAGACTGATTTAGGCCATCATATTGGAACAATATCAGAATGTGTTGAAACTTGGTTATCATCCATACACATCACAGGTGTCATTTGATATCATCTAAAGGAGGTCCCTCCCTGACTGCAGGTTTTCATAACCTTTTCTAGGTTCAGTAATTACATTTCAACCGTGTGTCTGACCAGAGAAATTAATCCAATGGGAGATTTTTTTGTAAAATAATGTCAGTGTCAGACATCCTATAGCTGCATCCTAGTAAAGGACCCTTCTAGTTTCAGAGTGGTATATTAATTTGTTTCTGATACATTAAACATTTGATGGTTAAACCTGTACAATAGAACTTCTTTTGTCTCACATGTTTCTAAATTTTGTATTCCCATCTCCAATCCTAAACAAACAAAGTCTAACAGAAAAAGAGCTTTACTGTGAGAAGCGCTGGATGCTGGAAATGGCTTTTGAAAACAGTATACGGTAATATAAACCTTTATCAGCGGAAGGCCATTGTCTCAAGAGGTTAAACATTCAAAAAGAGTGAAGAAGAGGAAGAGGAATGTTAAGCAGCCCTCCAGAGGATGATAAAATAAATTAAATTTGACACTTACAATCAAATGAGCTCTCAACATGCAACAACAGCAATACTGCTGCAGACAAGGCGTGTGACAGACAAGCACAGTAGAGGTTTATGAGTCTCAGCAGAGCTGTTTAGACAAGTGTAATGTCCCATTAGAAGAGGCTTCAGTTACATTATGCTCTAACAGATGAAGTGACAACACACCTCAAGCCTTATTTACTGTATGTTAGTGTTGTCTTTGTACAAACATTGAGAGAGATGCTCAGATCTCTATCCTTCCACAACACTGAGCTTTAAATCCTTCCTCTTTACTTTGTACAGTCTGTCTCGCATCAAAGCAGTTACATAAATTTGAAAAGGATTCTCTCTACCTGTCCATTCAAACACTGTATTCACTCCAAATCACAGAGTAAGCTACCTCAACAACTACTGCTTGTTAATGACCTCATGACTTCCTCTGACATCACTACATGGCCAAATTTTACACAGTACATAGTAAGAAACTAATAGAAAGATTGCCCATGAAATGTATTGAGGCCATTCATGCTCCCACAGAGGAAGACCGTTTCTACATATTTTGGAAACACTATAAGCTACCCCCGAAAACAATACCATACTTGTCCTTATGTGTCAGCCTACCCGTGCATTCACAAATACAGTTGTACATTGCGTATTCAACTCACAATCCTGTTTTCAGGCAAGAACACTGAAATTTGACTTTTTTTTGGTCAAAACTAAATTTTTATTTTCAAATTTGTAAGATATGGCCACTTGGAATTTGGTTTAAAACATTAAGAAGCTAACATTACCAACATATATTAAGAAACAACAGTGACATTAATGCTATGTCGAAGATGTCTATGTACTGTGTTTGACGTTAGCATGCTAACCAGCTAGCCCTGGCCTGTCCTGTCTGGTAATGCGACTTTGTACAAGATCAAACAAAATTAAGTCACAATGTCTAGAAATGAAAATATTTTTTCATTTTCAACAGTGAAACACAACCATACATGTCTGAATTCAAGTTTCGCTCTTTTACAGAACTAAGACAAGCTTAATTGCCTCATAGCTTAAAGAACCACTAAACTTCACGGCTAACTGAGCTTCTTGCTAATGAAGCTAGTTGCTACAGCCACAGATTTCAACAGCGTAGAGTATACTGAGCAGCAGTAGGTGGTTATGCTCCCCCTTATTTTGGAGCTACCTTCAGATTTGGATTCAACTTGCCATTTCTTACTAATTGCACCTTTTAAATACTTGTCCTCTACAATATCTGCACATCTGGCAGCTAAGTATGGTTGAGGTGGTTATGGTTTAGGTTAGGCAACTACAACATTGAGGTGAGGGGAAAACTGTGGTCTGTGACAGGAAGCAAACCCTAGTCTCCCATATGAAATCCATACACCCTACATGTTTATCTGCTTCCAGCATTGGCACTGTATGTCGGCACTGGTCATAAATCATGAGGTGCAGAATTGTCCAAATAGGACATAATTTCAAGGGATGTGAGGCAGTAGATTACTCTAACTCTATACTACTTCATTGTAAACAGATTGTATTCCAGAGTTGAGAGTTTCCATCTATGCCTTTGAAGTTAAATTGTAGAGAACTGACAGCAACAGTCAGCTTTTCCTCCATTTCCCTCAATGGTTGTTGCCAGACTGTAGCTTCCTCATTAAATTGCATTAGGTTGAACCTTTCTCAGCTTCCCCATGTCATGGGTACAACACACCACTAAATCACCACAGTCTCTGAGCAGTGGTGAGCATCACCAGTGTGTTTATAAAGGTTCATCAAGAATAAATGCTATCCTGTCAGTTCTCGAGTTCTTGAGTTGTATATGTAAAGAGGAATTTATTTCAACTTTGCACGCTAGATAATCTCATAATTTAAAGGACCTCTAATTAACAATTTGTAGCAAATTCCATGTGTTAATCCTATTTTTATTGGCCACATATGAGTGGACGTGATGGACAAAAATGAAACCCTCCCCATCTCTCTTGGTTGCCCATACAAGCCTGTGGACGATTTGTTTAAGTTGTTTAATGCTGCTGGACTGGATTTCTTTGTGAGGGACTTGCATCAGAGTTTTCTGGGACAGTCCAAAGAATGTGACTTCATGCACATTCGCGAGTGCCTTGTCTCAGTGCCTCTCTTTGCTCTGCAACAGTGGAGCAGCAGTAGCTAATGTTAGTCTAGAAAATGGAGTCTGCTAACATAACCTAACGACCGGCTTCCAGCACAGCACAGAAGATCAAGAGAGATCCTTAAAGAATGTGTTGTTGACAACCATACTGTAGCTGTAAAATAGCTGTAGGAAAGTAATCAACAGTTTACACAACCTGTGTGTGATGCTCAGAAGGAGTGCATTGCTTTTGAGTTTCAGTAGAGCTCAGTGTGGCTGAGTTGCAGCTCTGCAGAGGTCAGTCGTCCATTCTATCACCCTCCAGCCTTTTCCTCTGGTCACGGTTCAGAAGCCCCCTGCAGTACACACCCAATCCCAATTCAGCCCCTGGTTACTCCGTAGTCCTGCCAGCAGTACGGTATGGATCCCCTGGTGCAGTAATGTTATGCTACAATATGGCAGTAAGCTGGATGAACTCCCCATCAACCCTGAGTGTGTGCGTCTACCTTGCTGCGGCGCTTTCAGAGGTGTGTGCCTGCCTTCACCTCATCTCCGTCCCTCGCTCTGAGGAGACTTTGAATTAGTCTAATTATCATCGCCTGTGTCACGGAAACATGAGGAGGAAGGTGTCATCCCCAGGAGGCCCTCTTAGATTTGTGTGCATGTGTGCGTGTTTATGGTAATGTGCGTGCACGAGAGTATCTTTTATGAATTGCCACAGCTGTGTTAGACAGCTGCTAGAGGGGCTGCATTCAGCGAGGGCCCCTCCCCTTTCATTGCTGCTGAAAACATGCCCCGTCTTCCCGTACACAAACAATTATGGGCACAGTCTATCGCACACACTCAGGGCTTCACATAATTACAGAGTTCAGCGCTTACATTTAAGAATATATGCAAATTCATTCTGATCACCCTCGAGAACGGTTTGAGAAGATGATGGCAACCGGCGTTTGAGCACATTCAATGTTATGTGTGTTTTGTTGTTGATATCGGCTGACGTTATGAAGACCATTTCATCTGTAGCCTTGGGTAATACTGTAGTTCTAACTGGAGAACTGGAGAGTGCAGGAGTGAAAAGTCCTCCCTTCCTTGTAGCAGTTGTGTGACATTAGCTGCGGGCAATGGTGGCTGCGCGTCAACACCAAAGGAGTTGTTCTCTCCCTGCTGTGATCTGTGTGCTGCACACTCAGCAGATTGCTCTGTCATCTCATGGCCCATGAAAAGTTCATAATGTTACCGTTCACAATACTCCAGCCGCTCACACCAGACCCCATATGAAGGATAGAAGAAATAAATTCTATCCCTGTGGTGGAGTTTTGGAGGCTCACGGGCTATGTGTTGGTGTTGAAGTGGCTCGGTTGGCAGCTACATTAAAGCTCCATTTGTGGCCCCCGGGGTTTAGAAGATAGCACAGTGGGTAAAGGGCTGATGAAAAAGGCCTTTTCTTGTTTCTGTGTGATTCAGCACTTTTAAACCAAGAAAGAATGAGTGTAAGTAATTTCTGAAATTTAAAAATACAGCATGTGCTATTTTGAGTCGTAGGCAATATATCTTCATTTGAATAACAACGTTTTTTTCTTTTAACTTGTGTTTTCAGGTCTGCACCTTCCTGTTGTTCTAAAATTGGGGATGTAACGATATAACGAATTACGCGATATTGCCATAAAAAAATGCTGCAATACCATTGTGGGACTGTGATGATATCTAACAATCTATTGTGGTTATTTTGCTCATAGAGTTCATGTATCTAACAAGGGAAATCAGTATAAATGCATTCCACTATCTCCTCTTGTCATTATTTTGTTCTGTTTGAACAGCAGAGGGCACATTCATACTGCTCAAGATGACAGACTCAGTCCCCCAGTAACCCGCTCTACTCTGCCTCTGATTGGTTTGCTTCGCTGGTTGCATTCTCTATGCCTCACTCAAACTGTTAATTCTCAGAAGCTCTGGTAATGTCGGTTTTGGGTGGTCTTTGAGCTGTAGTAACACTCAGAACTTTTCACTCTCCGGAGCTGCTTTTCACTGTAAGAGTGTCTCTAGGCTCGTTAGGTGAAGCAAGCAGACAGGCTGTCTGCTGCCACCAGGCTGCCCTGCCGCTGCTCCACCACCCGGCCTGTCTGCTTCACTTATCGAGCCCAAAGACACTGCAGCTGCAACAGCCAGGCAGTGAGTTTACCGGCAGGGAAACTACGGCTCACAGTCAGCTGGCTGTTTGTTTTTACAAACCAACCGAGAGAAAAACACAACCTCAACCCATTCACACTTACAACTACTAAACATGTAGGTAAGAAATGATAATGTGTCAGTTACGCTGAAAGAGGTTTTCATAACTCTGGTAGGCCGCTTGACAACGGGGGGGGGGGGGGGAGATCGGGGGGACCCGTGGCCGAGTACGTGTTCTTGGTTGTCCTCTCTGGCCAGAGCCCCTGGGTGTCCTGGTAGTCCCGCTGTACACCCAGAGGGAGGAGGGATTGCTACTGGCTGCTGTATTGTTTTGCTATTGTACATAGTCCAATCATTCTTTGCCAAAAACAATCCATTGCTACTTTTTACACAGGCGTAGGTCATGGCTGCCTACTATTATTTTTCTTATTGAAGGAAAGCAGAAGTACTTTAAGTAAAAACTAAAAAAAGTAATTGTATACAGATAATAAATGCTGTACACATCACATTTATTATTAAAGGACATTGTTCAGTTATATCTTTCTTTTTTTTAAATATTGTGATAATTATTGTACTGTGGACTATATATCGTGATGATATCGCACCGTGAGTTTCTGTTATCGTTACATCCCTAGTGTTTATTTGTTGGGCTCGTTGCATATCGGTTGACATTAACAGAAAACATTCATCAAAGGAAAAGGTCAAGAACAGCGAGACAAAGTTAAAAATTTTGGGATTTTTGGATTACAATACTAAATTTGAGACACATACGTGGTGCAGATAAGTGAAACGTGTTTCTCTCTACTATAAACTTAGTATTGTATGCCAAAGTTTGCCACAAAAAGTCTAATTAAAGCCCATTAACTGAATGTTTGCCAACTTGGGGGCAGAAAAACAGCACAACAAGCTGTAAAATACAATATCTGAAATATTATCATCTTATGAGGTTTCCTATTTACACATCCTGCAGAAATGGAGCAGGATTAGCATTAATTGGATGTTGTGTTTCTAGGTATCCAAGCCCAATGTTCACCCTCCTTTTATCCCCGTTCACCAATTCTAGAGAAAAATATCTTACTCTTTAGCAGCTACATGTTCATGTGTGGGTTTATAGAGTTATAGGCATAGAGTTTCTGCTGAATTGCCTGGTGCTGCTGGAACTGAAGGGAATGAGTGTGTGCAAGTTGTAAGATCAAGACAACCAGCTATAAGAGGCTGAAAGGCTCAGTAGAGCTGAGAGGAACTGCAGAGTTGGTGATGAATCGCTGTAGGTTTAATGATACGACGTAGTACGTTCAATGTGGGGGCCTTTATAATGATTGATGAAGATGATTATGTTGTCTATGGCTGTGAACCGTATCAGGGTTCGCATCCTTCAGAGGTCATAATGGCTAGAGGATTAGGGTCTTTTCAGATGGGGGGTGATTGTCCAACTAATAATTCAGGTGAGTGGGCACTTACCAGGCAAACTGAAAGACAGAGGTGTGCGTGACCTGTGAAACTGCTATGGTTGTGCTAATCTCACACAGATGCCTGCCAGCTGCAAGAGTTAAATTGTGTTGAACTTAGTATAGTATTAGAAGTATTTTTTTAAAAATGTGTTGCTTCTTTGTTCACTCACTTTCCAAAAAATACATGCGCTGGACAGATGAAGATCTTTATGACAGGAGACAGTGGTGCTCATACCGCTTTTGTACCTGGGAGCAGCCAGAACCAACAAATAAAATAAAGTACCATGGATCTGCTTTAAGTTAGACTATAAAGTCTACAGCATCTGGCAAGTTTTTCCTCACTCAAATTGAGGGTCTAAGGACAGAGCATGTCGATCACTGTACAGTTTGTAAAGCCCACTGAGGCAATGTAATTGTGATTGTGGGCTATATAAATAATATCTGATTTGATTTGATTAACGTAAGAACTATGCTAATTTAGTTGTTGTACAGCAGGGATATAGTAGGCCTAGTGCACAAAAGCCATTTCCATGGTTACCTTGGCTCGTCTGCCAGTCTTTTCACATGAGAAGCACAGTGAGACACCGTGGATCCAAGTGGGTGTGCAGACGGATTGTTGCTCCCCGTCTGAAGAGGCCTTTAGACAGAACCTGAACCTCCTTCCTAAATGAGACAGTTTGGCCCAAACCTATGGTGCATTCAGTTGAAATATTTGCACTGGGCAGTTGCCTTTAAAATTTCAATATGATACTGATGATACTGATACTAAAGTCACTATAGGAGTTGTGATATTTTACCTAGGATAGGATTTAGACCCTGAATTTGTATAAAGCATATGTTCACATCAAAACACGTAAGCCATCTCCCAGAACTACTTTAAAACAGCATAGCTGTCTCTCAATTGACATTCTGGATATCATCGATTCAGGTGTCGCTGCATCTGTTCTATATCCCATCAGCCTGTGCTCATATTCTGTCTTAATCTGCTCTTTTTCTCAGAGGATAACTGTTTTACCAGTTTTCTGGCAGCCCTCTTCAATATTGTTCCAATTATCTTCTTGACTGTGTAGAGTCCTTTAACTTGTTTCTGTAGTTTCCTCTGTGACAATGGATATAGTCTTCATTTGTATGGCTTCAGTTCAATCCAATTTTAACTTCAGCTTTCAACTTGGCAAGAGTCTTTTTTTTTTTTTATAGCAGGCTGCTATTGTAGTGATGGTTGTCTTGTTATTTAAACATGCCCTGATGGGTGGGAGGTGAATTTCTCCCTGCTGCCTTTCTCCACCCACAACCCATTTTGATGCCCTAATGATTTCCTCCATTGCAATAGTGAATGCTAGAGGGAAGATGTGCACCCTGCCATGATACCAATTTCCAGGTGCTGCCATGCTGCGGTGAATTACATAGCTGTGAAGCATATCAGTATGTTTTGGAAATAGACTTTAACTAGATTTTCACTCTAAGGAAATCGATGGCAGGTCACTGGATTTTATGAACCAAATGTGTTTTCCAGGTCCAGATATTATTTTCAAAATCTTTTCTTTTTCTTCTGTTGAATACGAATTTCATGTCTGTCGGTTTTAAGCACAAAGAGAAGACTTTCTGCATTTTAAATATTCTGTCAATTACTTTATAATTGATCTGTCACC
Source organism: Pagrus major (assembly GCF_040436345.1). Taxonomy (NCBI): domain Eukaryota; kingdom Metazoa; phylum Chordata; class Actinopteri; order Spariformes; family Sparidae; genus Pagrus; species Pagrus major. The sequence continues at coordinate 33,119,860 of NC_133220.1, read as the reverse complement.
ACCCAACACTTTCCTCGCTTTTGTAGAGGCTATTATTCTGTGTGCTGCCTGCATCAAAGTGTTGGGTTGTTTGTGTCTCACATGCTTCTTTCATGAGCTTCAAAAACGTCTCAAACATCTGGTGTATTTGTGTACCTGAGAGAAGCCTCTTTTGTGCCCCGGGGCTGACAATACTCTTGCACACTTTCCAGTTTTTGCTTTGGTTTGCTGGCACGTCCTGCAGAAGTCATATGTCTCTGTGCCTTTCACTCTCTGTGTATCTTTTCTCTGTGATTTTCTGCTTTGTTGCTTGCAGAGTAGCACTTGTCCTTGGTGAAGAATAATTTGACAAATGTAAAAGGATGCTTGTAAAAATCCTTGCTTAGGCTATCATTTTTCATTGCTACCTGAGGCTTTCTGTCCTCCTCCGCTGAACACTTAAATTATTCAGAAGTTTACCTTTGGTAAAGTGGCACCTACTTCTCCCCTTCTGTTACTTTCATCCCAATTTTATTTATTTATTTTTGCTGCCTATATTAGCTGCATTGTGAAAGTAACTGTAAATCTTTACTGCAGCTAATGTTGTATATCTTTATATCCAACAAAACCAGTTTTACTGCTAAAAGGTTGTCTATCAGTTCTTTTCAAAATGTGCCATATGACCATTTACCAAGTCTGGGTAGGTTTAAGCAACAAAAACTACTTGTTGAAACTCCTTTTTGTAAGATAGTTGATTTTTGAGTCCCATTCCCAACTTAATAAATACCGAGGGTTTGGGTATGTAGGTAGGGTCTGCCACCACCCCAAAGCGTCAGTATTTGACGAGTTAGGAATGAGACTGAAAAATCTTTGAAAGCTTTGAAAGTCAAATGCGTAAATGCGGCCATGGTTAAGGTTAGTCATGCTATGCGGGGTCGAGGTGAAGTCTGAACAAGTGAGTCTTGAGTCTTTTGCGGAATATGGCGAGTGACTCTGATGTCCTGGCATTGGTCGGTAGTTGGTTCCACCACTGAGGCGTCAGGACAGAGAAGAGTCGTGACTTCGCTGAGCGACCTTTGTTTGCTCTCAGCGATGGCGGTACCATTGAAGGTATATTGAAGGCCAGTACCATCGTCTTGAATCGGATGCAACAGGAAGCCAGTGGAGGTCACGGAGGCGGGGGGTCACATGGGAGAATCTGGGTAGATTGAAAATGAGGCACGCTACAGTGTTCTGGATATGCTGCAACGGTTTAGTCACAGCGTCCAGCCAAGAGCGAGATGCCGTAGTCCAGGCGGAAGATGACCAGCGCTTGGACCAGGAGTTGCGTTGCGTCCTTCGTGAGGAAAGACCGGATCCTGCGGATGTTGTAGAGGGCAAATCCGCAGGATCGGGCCACAGCAGTGATGTTGGGAGTGCAGGATAGTCTGTCGTCGAGGATTACACCCAGGTTCCTCGCAGTAGATGAAGGTGATACTGTGACATCCTCGACAGTGACTGACAGGTCCATGCGAGGGCAGTCTTTCCCCGGGATGAAAAGGAGTTCAGTTTTATGAAGGTTGAGCTTGAAAACAATGTTTTGGCTTAAAGTAATTGTTTTGTTGCCACAAACACAGCTTGGAAATGTTCTGTGGTCTCCTTAAAATATCTGGTGGGTTCACCTTTTACAAATGTTAAAGGTCCCATATTATACTGTTTTTCATCAATTTCACACAGCTGTCAGAGGTCCAACAACACTGTATTAGAAGTGTATTGCCCCTGTGTTTTCGTGCAGAGGAGGCCGGCCTATGAAAATCACTCCTGTCGTTACGTAACGACAGGAGCTGAATCTGAACAGCCTGTAGGAGCCCCGTTTTACCAGTGGGTGGGCTGCAGAGACCATGCAGGACTCGTTTGCTTTCCTCATTCTGGGAGTTGGTAGGCTCAGGGAGGACCAGTTTATATATGTAGACACCAGAGAAAACGTGTTTTTCATAATATGGGACCTTTAAAACTCAGTCTTGAACTGAGGTCACTGGCTTGGCAGCCTTCTTGCTTAGCTGTCACCACCCCTCCAGTTCCCAACATGAGAGTCATGTAGTATACATATAATGTGAATGTGATATTACCTATCAGTGTGGTATGTATGTAATGTACAAATGTGAATGTATAATTGGTTTGCAGAAATGCGGACTGCCGACATTTTATTCTGGTGAGTGGGCTGCATAACACAAGAGATCGACTGGGAAAAAAAGGTAAAGTTAGGATCACTTATAAGTTCAGCTAAGTGCTGAGCTGCCAGAATGTCTACTCATCCCATACAGTCACTGGCCAGAAACTATGTAAGTGCGTAGGAGTTTTCAAATTACAATTCACAGGCTAAGTGCCAATTTATCTAACATTTAGTGAATAAACTCCCCATGCAGAGAGAGGCCACACCAACCACAAAAGAACCTAATGTCCATCAGTCACAAAGAAGACCAGACCTCAGTTATTAACTAGTTAAATCTGATTATTTCAACACAAAGTCAGTAAATATTCCAAATCTGTGGTACAGTGGTACAAACATTAATCAGTTTTTCGCAAACACTGTGTATGAAACAGCAGATGCTTCCTCTCTAGAGGTGGAAAGTCTCATAGGAAAGTGGTGGGGAATGAGGAAAGGTAAAAAAAATGTCTTTGAATGACAGTTAAAGGTCAAGTTTTGCTCACAGTGGATTATGTTTACACTGATTGAAACTTACAGTATGGAGGAAATGAACTTGGGTCGTAGAAGTGAAAGAAGTAAAAAGATGTTTTACATGGACACTATTACAAATGCTCTTTTGGACAACAGCAGTCAGATTTTACCAACTTAGAGCATTATTCTAAGTGCTGTATCGTAGGCAACTGGACTTGTTTCAGTTCCTTGAAGACGTTTCATCCAAGAGGCTTCTTCAGTTCTAACTAACTGGAGGGAAGTTGCAGGCTTTTAAACTCTGTGTGGGAGTGTCCTTACAGTGTTGTTAGTCGTTAGGGCCACTTGTGGGTCGATGTCTTAACCAGCCTTCATGTGGGTTGCTAGGGCTAGGTGAGCCCAGGTGTGAATGGTTGTTAGGCTTCACACCTTCGATACAGCACTTAGAATTACCATGACATGGATGACTGAGAATTTTCATCAACATGTTAGAGTGCTGTTGTTGCTTCGTTTCAAGCATGGACTGTCCCAGCTGGGACTCAGATAAGCTTCCAGTCATGGACTATGATTTAGTAAGAAACAACAAGCTGACTGCACAGAGCAGCTGCTGCACTGTTTTAGTCCCAATTCTCTAATAGAAATGCTGATCAGCAACCCAAACAAACTGTGATACTGCTGAAACCTGAGCAAACTGTTACAAATGACACACACACACACACACACACACACACACACACACACACACACACACACACACAGGGAATTCACATTCATTGCACTGTAACAGTAGATTAATGTTGTATATGATTCTACATTATAACATGGCTCAATTCTGATTGGCTGGAAGGTGTGAACTGACTTTTGATATACAGACACCTCTGGAACTCCCCAAGTAGATCAAGTGAAACTGCCTGTTTACTGTTCTAAATTAATGCGTTATATCCTCTGTCGAAAATAAGTGGCAACGGCATCAGCTAGCTCTGGGTAAAAATGCGTCTGCGTCAAATACAGCAGCTTGGTCAGTGGCCCTAACCAGCCTCTCGCCCAATGTCAGCTGGGATCAGCTCTAGCCCCCCGGACCCTTAAAAGCATAAGCAGTTATATATAATGAATGGAATGTATGTATGTACAGTGTGTATAATATGGATACACATGCATTTAAAGGGATGAGTCCAAAATCAAATAGCAGAAAACACTTGATTTAGCAGGTCATCATCAGATGCAGTGATCGGGTGTTTCTTTTCTTCACACAAACACTCTGCCAGTGGGGTAATTAGATAACTCTCGTGCCTCCTTCACGTTAAGCTTTCACAGTGGGAAAATTGATTTTGTGCACAGGGCTCCTATTTGCATTTATAGACACACTGCTAATTTCACAATTTTTCAGGGCACACGACTTAATGATTTCAGAACAAAAGTTTCAAATTGTATGCATGAAACATACAGTATAGCGAGTCTTATAAGGTGCCATAGCACCTGACGTGAATATATGTCTGACAATTTTATGTTCCATCACACTGTCTGCTGGTGAAAGGTGGGAGGGGAATTGGGAAAACTTAGACAGGAGGTGAGATGAGATCTAGACGCTCACCGTCCACGTCGGCTGTGTGCTTTTTTCTCTCTGGTCTCACACTGTCTATTGTTTGAGTGGCAATATGCTCAATTTGGTCCACTTTACTTATGTTTCACACAGACATACACACAGACGGCACTCCCACCCACGCGTCGACGACGGCACACACACATACAGATGAGGCCGAGTCTCCTTTCCCTGCCTGCTCTCAAAGCCCTTGGCGCTGCTTGTTTACCCTTCACTGTGACAGCTTTGTGTGCGTGTGTGTGTTTGTGTGTGTGTGTCGATCTGAGGAAGGAGATATTGCGTGTCAAGTGCTCTCCAGGGCTAAACTATCATTTCTGAGTGTTATCACACCATCCTACTTCCCAGGGGCTGGCTGTCTTTCTTTCTGTCTCTCTCTCTATAATACACACACACACACACTCTCTCTCACTCACTCACTCACTCACTCGCTCACACACACACACACACACGCACACACACACACACACACACACACACACACACACACACACACACACACACACACACACACACACACACACACACAGGAGGAGCTCCAGACAGTGTAAGCCCAGTGAGGCGTGCAGTCAGAGAGGAGAGGAGACCAGAGTAACTTGACCAGTTGGTGAGCACACACACACACACACACACACACACACACACACACACACACACACACACACACACACACACACACACTTTTCCAGACTGGAAAATCAGTCATGCAATGGTCCCATTCAGACACACAGCGCTGCAAGACCTTTCTGACCTGCAACTACTACACGAAGTACAAGTTTAACTGTCAGACCACTCCGGTCTATGGACCACTAATGTATAGTATTCAGTGCATACATATAGGTTGAAGCAGAGTTCTATACAGTTCATATTCCAGTGCATCTCAGAGAACTCGGCAAGAGTTGAACTCAAGTTGTGAAGACAGATGCTGATACCTGTATTGTGACAAGGGCTGTCAAGTGATTTAAAAATGGATCTAATTAATTACAAGCTTTGTGATTAATTAATCAGAATTAATTGCACATAACAGTATTTGCCATAAGCATTTAAAAGTATTTAAATGCAAATGGATTTTGTAGATGAGTGAATCAATGAATAAATGGATATTCTGAACTAAATTATAAGGAGGTTATATATCAAGCTTGAAGCACTTTCAAGACAATGTTTTATAATTTTTGACAAATAACCTCATTTTGCGCTTGAACTTGAAAAAATTAAGCTGTCACTAAAATGGAATGGACTACAGTGGAACTGGGACTTTAAAGTCATCCACCCATCTTGGCTGTGGAGGAGGAGTAAAAACCAAGAAGAGCAGCAACCGCCAGTCAGGAGGGACGGCAACAGCCGATGAGTGTGGTGTGTTGGGGAGACTACAGGTCACAATCCCACGCTATTAGCACCGCTAGGAGAAGCTGGAAAATGCGATGCTTCCGAGTAGGGATGTTAATGATTAATGATTAATTGCTGTTAATAATTTAACAGATTAAAATAATATATTAACCAACAATCAGTGATGGGCACAAAAAAAAAAATACATAAAAAATTATCTTGTCACGTATTAGAAACATACTAACTTATCAAATATACCAACATGAAATACAAAATACTAGTACAAGGAAATGCATTTAATTAAAATATACTAATTTGTAATTAAAAAACTACAAAACGACATTTAAAATTACTTAAATTAAGTCATTAGTTTATGTTTTGTGTAGTTTTTCATTCAGGTAATTTGGTGTTTATCTGTTCTTTTAACTCCTGATGTAGCCTTCTCTGATTTTGCATCAAACATAGACCGTGTCAGTGGTTCAAACAGTTTTCTAATGGAAAAATGTCCAATATAATTCATATATCATTAATGATTAACTGATAATCATTTGATAAGGCAGCTGACTGTCAACTAAGAAAACTGCTTAAAATTTGCACCCCTACTTCCAAGCAAACCAATCACATGCCTTGCGGTCTGTGATGCTGCAGTTACATTTCTGGGGAGGTGCACATCAGGGTACGGTGCAGGGCAAGCAACCTTCCTCAATCATGTTTGCAAAGCTGCTGGTCAAGGGGTGTCATAGAGCGCAATTAATCTGCGTTATTTTTTTTAATGCATAATTTTTTCTATAACTTATTAATCAAAATTAACGCCTTATATTAACAGCTTGTTACCAATTTCTTCTCCCATATTACATTGACCAAGCACTGTAGTCCTTACCATTGCTAATGTTTGCTGGCATGCTGAAGGACAACAGACAACAGTTGACTGTCCTCCAAAGAAAAAAACAACAGCATCAGCAAATGCTCCAAACTAACATATTTTCACACTCAAGTGACAAGGAGTTATGTCTTCCTTCATGACCAAGGAGGAGGTTTCTTTAATGAAATTGACCATGATCTACCCATACCTTAAACTAACAATAGATACGTTTTTAACTTTGACATATCTATGAAGTAAATGCTGACTGGACAATGTAATGGCTATAGAATAATGACACCATCTGCGTTTAGATTGGTTCCTTCTAAACCTAGCTTTATAGGGGACCGGCAGCAGGTAAATTGTGCTATTTTTTGAGAAAAATCTTTTGAAAACAATTTTACATTTGAAAACAATGACACTACTAAGTATATATTTATCTGATATTTTATACGTTCATGCACACTCCGTTAAAGAGGCAGGTGTTCAGCTGGTCCCAGGTCTGCTGTTGCTCTGTTTTATCACTCCTACCACAGCCATGACTCCACATGACTCCATTCAGAGCAGCAGGATTATTGTTTTCAAATCACACTCACCACTAACATTTACTGATAAATTAACAGTGCACGGCGCAGCAGGCTTCAGGTGTATGAAATCAGTAGAACACCAGAGAACCCATCGCTGACAGAGACCTGCAAGTGTGGCTGTTGTGGAAATAAGTTTGATAATACATACACACAGTATATGATGCTTCAGAACTACAGCCATGGTTCCTGCTTTCTGCCCTAATGTAAATATTCAGGCTAACGGTGTGTGAGTGCCGAGTGCAATGCATTTAACTAGTCATGCTTATTGGTGTAACCTGTTGAAAAGAGACAGAAATGTAAAGACCAAGTTATGCACACGAAAAATATCATAATCGTAATATGAAATAGGAGACGACAACCGAAAAATGTAACAGGAAACTTGATTTATAATAGTGTATAAAAAATGTAATATCTTGAGATCATACTTGAGAGGGAATATTGCCCTGGTGTCAATGTGGCAGACTATCTAATCAGGAGATAATGATTTGTTATTGTGTCACAAATAAATACAGGTGTCTGTTCACTTCCTTACCTGATGAACACCATCTGTGGTTGAAATAATTCCAGCCAGACACACAATAAACAAGACCTGGGGAAAAGACAGATGTGTGCCAGTGTTTTTCTTCTTTCTTACTTTTGAAGTTGTCATTGTCATTTTGGGAGATGCTGACAGTTGACCTATTTAGTGGTTTAGGTATGAATATGTGTTGTCAGAGTTTTTTTTTTTTTTGAAAGCCTAATGTGTAATGGTTTAAGAAGTAACATGTATCGTGCACGGACAAGCAATGTATTTTGTTGTCCAACACTTATTGATGGGTTGACTAGTGTCATATTAAGGGAAACACGACTGTCCTATTTACTGCACATTCTAGGTACTCTACCTAAAGGCCTTGCACACCCATTTTCCATCCATACAGGTGATTTCACTTATATATGCTAATTAGACTTAATTGCAGTGTGTGCACGTGTACAGATTGTGATTGATTCATATTATCCTCACTCCCTTGTAAGCTTCGTTGCAACTGCTAGGCGAGGACAAACTTACTTATTCATCATTCTTAATGGTAATAACTTGGCAGAGGCCTGACCAGCCGGAATAACTGAAAACACCTGTCTGTTTTGAATTTGACAGGTGTCAAATGACTCAGCGCTCTGTGAGGCCTCCGTTGTGTGTTCCTCTTGAAGGTGTAGACAGATTCCTCCCCCGTGGACTCACCAGCTGCTTCTTTTTCACCTGCCAGTTGAGAGTTTCACAAGTGAAGTTTCAGTCCACCATGATCCCTCACTTGCTTCCCACCAGCAACATTGTAGACTTGCTAGATTGGAAATTAAACCTAACTTATATTCTTGTTTGAGTGTAAAAGTCTCTTTTACAGCATTTAGACCAAGAGATGCAAACTGTCCTGAGAGATGAAAAAAATTAATAAAAACAAAACAAAATTGTGTCATAACCACTGTGATTGATACATACAGTATCCAGCTCAGCCCTTCAATTCCTGTGCTTTTCAATAAAGAAAGAAATGAATCGTTGGCCCTCTGGAGCCTCCTGGCCTTACCATTTGTTCACATCATGGAATGATGGCATGGATGTTGCTTGCGTTTCTCAAACAGTTAACAGTAAGCATGAAGCCCATGCCAACAGACGAAGGGGAGAAAAAGCATTACTGATTAACATTACGTTATCAGCACAACAGTCCGTCCATTGTTCTGTGGTAAGAAGGCCTAATCCTGTTCTTAGCCTGGAGGAGAGATGGAGGCTTTTGTGTTTTTCTATCCTGACGGGTTTCTGGGCTTGATGATTTTGCCCTTTGCATGTCTGGAACTTTCCACTGACAGTGACTCATCTGTGGCATGCAGGATGGGGGTGATGCAAACACACATGTGAGGACCCAGACACCCATATGAAGTCACCATCTCCACAGACAAAGTCACGGTGAATGTGGAATCCCTACAGAAAGATAGTGTGGCCCGTTATAGAAAACAACCAGGCATCCTGCTCTGCCTCGGACTGCTGCTGAGAAGCAGATGTCACTGTTTGTCCAAGGATCGTACATGTGCGTGTGTGTTTGTTTGCAGTTGCTCAGGAATGCGGCAGATGCCTCTGTTTGATATGTCCTTGAAATGTGTCCCTGACCACCAATTAGCACTACCTTATTTGCCCACTGCAGTGCTGCCCCAATTAGCATCAAACCAATACCTGCCATGAACCACTATGAACCACCGCTACACCTCTGCTCCGCCACTTAAAGCATCAAGACCCCGGGTCATCGCTGTTAAATGATTGTCGCCAGGCATTTAATTATAGTGCTGCTACAGCTAATGGGATGGCTGCTACTCCTATTTGTTGAAAATAAAGTGGCGTGGCTTTAGTTTTTTGTTTATTTCACCATGGTAGTGGGGGGACTTCCAGTCATTTTTTAGTTTATCCCTGCACCCCACGGTGTCTCACACAGCACTGATCAGATTGTGAGGAAATTTTGAGAAATGATTAATCTCAGAGATTTAAAAAAGGACACTGATTGTAGTGGGCTGGGAGAGCTGAAGTACTAACTTTTCATTATATTCACTACTGGGCATAAACATGACAATCTCTTTTTGGACATATCAGTAAAGCTTTGAGATTAACCAATACATGTGACAAAACAAAATACTGCGTAACTTTGACTACAACTGATACACAACCCAAAAAATCTAAATCAAATTCTGTCTGAAACTTGTGAAAGAAAAAAGAAATCTAACTTTCTGTGCCTCTAATCTCGGTGTGTGTCAGTGTGTGTCAGTGTCCAACCCTCCCCTCTCCTACTGGCTCGTACTTTGAGCCATTTTACTTCCAGAAATAAATCCTATTCTGAAGGAAATGGCAGACTCCATGTACCTCCATGAAATCTTTGGATTTGCAGACTGCAAAATTTGCCACAATATACTAAAGTATGCTGGTGGCACCACAAACCCTCCAACATAAAAAGATAACATGAGTGTTGCTAGTAATGCAGGAGGCAGGTTCATGTTAGCATAGCAGCTAATGCTACCTCTAAAGTACACTGACCCTGAACTCCTGGCTAAAGGCAGTAATGATGAGCTGTTATATTTATTTTTATTTAAATCTACAGATATAAGCACAGTTATACATTCACATTCATGTAGACTATACGTACAATCCCCTATCTCAACAAATATACACAATTTATTGGTTTTACTCAATTCCACTCAATTCTTAATAACCAAGAGTCTAATTGGATTGTGGAGGGTGCCATTGGGTTCGTGCAATAATATGTGTAAAACCGGAGAGTACACCGGTTACGAGGTCTGATCACATGGTGTTACGCAATCATCACAGGAGAAAAATTTTCCGAGGCAGATGAATTGTGTGAACTGTGGAGTGCAGGGAAAATGACATAGATTGCACTTTTTGACCACAGCTGCTCATTAATTGGCAGGGAATCATGCTGCTGCCAGTGTTTGTGTACTTGACTGAGCATGGGGTCACTGATTGGGGCCAAAATGTTGGACCCATGAAGACCTCTATAATAGAGTGTAACATGGTTGGAAAGCAAGTGAATAGACAGTAAGACAGGTTGTAAACAAGTAAGTAGGAGAGATTTACAACAGATACAATGGGTGATAATTGTACTTACTGCCATTGTTTTACCTTGCAGGGGGTTTTTGTTCATGACCTGTGTGAACATTTGACAACTGGGCTTCATTTTCCTGCTTAAGCAATGTTACCACATACTCTGATCTAAGCAATTGAATTAAAACTTTATTACAACCAATTTGAAAAATAATGACGAAAACTACATAAATAAGCTTCAACGTAGAATTTTCCTGCAATGTACATAAACCAATTCTTCTTTTCCTGTCGAAAAAATGCAAGCCAACAGAAGTGGAGTTGGGCAAACCTTGCCAGAAAAGCATGTGGATCCATAAGAATGGAAACCATACTCCTAATTGCTGTAGCCAACTCTGCTGCCACGGTTGCTTCCCATTCAGCTCTGACAAACATTCACTGCTGGTTGAGGTAAAACGCATTGCTACCAGTGTGCAAATGTTGCCACAGCGGGGTACACCATGGACAAGTCACCAGTTCATCACAGGGCTGACATATAGGGACAAACACGCTGACATTCACACCAATGGACAATTTAGAGCGACCAATTTACCTCACTTGCATGTCTTTGGATCGTTGGAGGAAGCCAGAGTGCCCGGAGAGAACCCATGCAGGCATGGATAGAACATGCAAACCCTGCACAGAAAGGCCCTGCCACAGTCAAGTCTCGAACCCAGAACATTCCTGCTGTGAGGCAACAGCGCTTACCAATGTGCCAAGTCCTTGTAATCAAAACAATCTTGCTCTGTTTTGAATTAAATAATCATAAAGTGTTGTCTCTCTCATATTACTCTGCTGCTGTGCTGCTTCTGTGTGGGTCTATCTAGAACTCACGTGAGTGTGTCACTGTCTGAGTGTTAAAGTGTTAAGTTCCTACAATAACCCCCATCTGTACTGGGGAATATATTTCATTCATGAACGTTACTCTCCTTTCTATCCTGGTCAAAAGCATGCCCCAGTCACGGAATGAGTCACTCACACACACACACACACACACACTCACTCACACACACACACACACATACACACAAGCACTAGCATTTTGAATGCATGCATTTTTAATTGATGAATAGATGAAAGACTGAGGAAGTAGCAGAGGAAGTTGTAGTAGAGGAAGAGGTATGTAGTGAGACGTGATCATCCATGTGTCAAGATGGGTCTATGTATGTGGTTGGGTTGGGGTGGGGGTGTCTGCTTTAATCGTTCATTAACCCTGTGCCACCCCTGAGGCAGGCTTCCATGTCATTATGTCGTGTTTTAGGGGCAGACAGATACACACAGACACACACAGACACACGCACACGCACACACACACACGTACACACACACACAAAGACACACATCTGGGCCTATGCTTGCGTGCAGCAGTCTAACCCGGCATCAACCCAGATTAGACTGACTTCCATGTCGTGTGTGATAGTTGAAACGCCACACTCAACACACACAGCCACTCACACACAACCACAAAGTCAAAAATATAGTGACTTTTGAGCTGTGGAAAATTCAGAGCAGACATACAGATGAGAAATGTAAAGATGAACCTGAATAAATGATTGGAGAAACACAACAAATGCAGACGCTTCCATACAGGACCAGAGGGCTCATTGAACACTGAATAGTTTAATGAGAATGAAAATGATGTGAATTACTTTCTGTGACCTTCACAGTCTCCAGGTCTCAACCTAACTGAACACCTATTGGAGATCTTGGAGTGAGGTGTGAGACAGTGCTCTCTACCAACAAATGAGAGAAAATCTTTTGAAACAATAGTGTTCATGCCTCCAGAAGACTTCAGAGACTCGGAGAATCTATGACAGCCACTGAGCTCATGTCTTTCAATTCAATGATTTCAACATACAAAAATCCACAATACGGCACCTTGGGGACATTTCAGGAGGATGATTTTAAATCTCAGTATCTTTTTGTATAAAAACGATTAGACCCATGTCACATATTTGGTTGAGCTGTGTACTTACATTATACGAAATATTTCCAACAACGTTCAAACCAGGACCAATCCACAAGTTTACTCAAGGTAATGTTTCATTTGGTTGCCTGTTGCTGTAACTTCTGGGAGAGAGTCAGAAAGTGAGAAAGGAAGTCGGCAAACGTGACTAAACTTAATGTGAGTTAAGGCCCAGACACACCAAACTGACATCAAAATACTAGCTGCGTCGAAGGCCGACTGTTGTGTAGCCTCATGTTTCCTGTGTCTCGGCCAAAAAGCTGTTCTTGAACACACCGCATACAGTTGGCAGCCATCGAGCTTGTACGTTCTGCACCTGCGTGAAAGGAAATACCTCTCCACTGATATACTGTTTTTTCTTTTATTAAACAGCATTTTTTGACACCACTCTAGCTGCTTCTAATCAAGAATATGTCTGATAAAAAGTTGAATGGCACCGGTGAAGATAAGGAAAAACTTCACTGAATGGGTGAAATCATGGATACTAGCAACACTCAAGGGGCTTTCCCTTTTCTTTTTCGTTTCTCATTTTGTGTATTGACCCTACCTGGACCTGTTAAAGGTCACAACATTAAGTCACACAAATGGCCCATGGAATGACACCACCCCACCACCGCACAGCCCTTGGCCAATTGCTGGAATGCCCTGTTTGGTCTGAATGAGGCCTAACTGTGTCTGTCTGCTGTTTGGTGCTGCGTAGGTGGTGCACAGTGGCTTCATCAGAGGAGCTACCTCCTGCTGGTGTTAACAAAATTGATGAAAGCAGAGTGATTTAACCAAAACAGTAAAGTTGCAGGCCAGAAAACCAAAAACCTCATTGACCCTTTTCACATTCTGTCTCATTTTACCCATTGTTCATCTAACAACATTAATTAGTGCCACTTTGACCTTTTCTGTAAATGTTTGCTTGGCCCCCGGCGACTGTTTGAGGTTTCATACAAGGCAGAACTGATGTTAAAGTCATAAAATACAGGCACAAGCGACTGGCAATCAACAGTTTTATTGCTAAATAACTGGCATCGTCCTTTTAAGGCCCGTTGTTGGTTGAACTCGAATGTTCAGCTGTGTTGTTCGAGGAAGGGAGGAATCCTGCTGATGTTGGTCATTTTTATTTTGGGAGCGATTAGTCTCTCCATTTGCATATTGGTAGCGCCTGATCTCCCTGGCACTCGTTCATTCATCCATATGCAATACATCTGGAGAGGAATAATTTTTCTTCTCTAGCTTCAGGCCGTTAGAAAAAAAACACAACACCTCAAGAATGGTGTGGTGCTTGTGTTTAATGTATGAATTATATGCATGAAGCCTTTTTCTTTCTTTCTTTCTTTCTTTTTTTTCTTTTACAGTTAATTTGAATTCCAAATTAACTGAAGGATATGAAAAGAATGGGTCAACAAGGTCTGTGCTTTAAAAAAGGGAAGGCTTTAATGTGTTTCTTATTGATCTCCTGGGGTTCAGTGCGGGAGAGAAGGTTAAAAAACATGCACGATCAAACAGATCATGTGATCAACAGATGACTTTATAGTCTGGTACAGTTCATTACCCGATAGATGAGACAAAGTGGAGCCCAATTTTTGAAAAGGATTTCTAAAACTATGGGATCCTCGTGCTGGCTATGCAAATACTGTTACTTTATATAGCAACTTTTTCTGTCCTTTTTTCAGGATTGCAGGATTGCTCTTCTAACAATGACATTAATCCAACCTTTATAGAAGTTCACCACTGATCCAGTGTTTTGGATATTTGACTGTAGCCTGGACCTTTTTGAACTGAATATGGACAACATATCACAGGGAATTGTTTTTTTCATAGATGAATGCTGAATATAATTTGTAATAAGTTTCACTAAGACAACCGTATCTTAAAGCAAACCTGCAGAAAAACATTCGATCCTCAATGGACAAAGCCAACATCATGCTATGGACAACAAAGTATGACTCAAATCAATTTGAGTAATTGTGACAAAAGAGTCCCAGCCAAGTGCTTCCTTAGAGGTGCAATCAGTAATATTTTAGTGGCTCTTTGAACAGAGAAATCATTTGTCAGAAGGGGTTTGCTAATCTAAGTCAGCCACTTCACTGTTTGGCTGCTGGGATTTGAAGCTTTCTGAACAGGCTGGGCTGGGCTTGTTCTGATTTTATTGTGAATAATGTGATGTCCCAGGTCCCCTGAACTTCCCATGGTAGGCTTTTTACGTGGGTTACTTACAACAGTGAGGCAATTTGAGGTTGAAGGAGCTGCAGAATCTAAAAAAATGTCAGTAGGTCTACAATTTGGAGTTAAACAGATCAGCAACAGTGTAGCTAGCATAAGCCACAGAAAAGCTAATATTTTTGTGGTTGCATTAAACATTAGCTCACTACAACATCACATCTGACAACTTTTTACAAGTTTTTGTTAATATTTATCTGTGTGTGATGGGGTGAAATACATAGCCTGTGCTATCTGTAGCTCTGGACTGTGAGCTCAGTTGTTTGACATTGTAAGTTTTGCTGCAAGAAGGTCTGAACTGTGATGTGGCAGTGGCCTTGTCAAGGGGAGTAATTCCTTATTGTATCTTCCTGGCAGACCAATCGGTGAATTGGAAAAATGGAATTGCACATGTTCAAGTCTCTCAAGTCAGTTTGTAGTCAGTACAGGTGTACATACTTGCCAGTGTGGAATCATTAATAAGAGATAGCATTCTTGCATAGTCATCTCTATGATTTAAATTCTTTAAATTTTGAGTTGGTGTGAGAATTTTTATCATTTATAACTTTGATTTTTCGCTACATAGATAAGGCTTGGAAAGCTTGTGAGTGAAATCCCAGAGTTTACTTGATTACTTACTTGATTCCACACAAAAGTTTCCAAATAGTTGAAAACAACTTGTTTAAAATGAAACAGTCCTTTTTGATTTCCTGTTTGCCTTCCTTACAATAATGATTTACTCACTTCCATAACTGAGAATGGTCATACTATCTGTTTAAAGACTAATAATGTAGAGATAAAAAATACACAGATAAGGAAAATACACAGAATATTTAGCTCTTTCAACTGTCAGCCTTGAGCGAGTCAATCAATGTGAGTGTGAAGGGAAATGACTTCAATCTAATCGATCAAAAACCAAAGCCAAAGCCAATGCTGGATAACAGTGTTTCAGCCTGCTCTAATACTGCAGTGCACCCTGTAATAACTATTTACTCAGAGGCGGCCATTTTCCGTTATTCCCCTTAAATCAGCCAAGTCTATACGAGTATATTGATGAACTGTATCGTCTCCATGCTTGTGCTCTGTTGTCTGGGATGCTGCTCCACTTGGCGTGTTCTCTCTTCTCAGATAGCAGCAGGGGTGCACTCACGCTGTGAACACAACGCATTGGCAAGATCTCTGGTTAAACTGGGGCAATCCACACTAGACGAACACGCAAAACACACACACATACAAACACGCATACATGCATGCATGCACGCACACATACGCTGAGACACACACACATGCTGATACACATTAAAACAGTCATACACCTGCAAAGTGGCATGCAAGCTTGCATTCATGACATGTTAATGCTGAAACAGGCGCGCTCCTTCTCTCTGCACCAAATCTTCTTCGTCTGTGGAGTTTGTGTAAGTATATGAGATAGTCTCCTTTATTTCTTTCTCCATGTGTATGAGTCTCTGTGAGTGCATTTCTATGTGTGTGGGTGCTGCTTTGTGTTTTCTGGTTTCAGTCCTCGCCCACATGAAAAACATATATCTTTAGTGGCAACATGTCTGTTTTTTTTAAGCCTTTTATTGGATTCTGCCTCCATTTTCTCCTTGAACTGTTCAAGAAATCGTCAGACCAAACGTAATCATTCACTGACGCAAGTAAATAATTTTGATTTTAAAATTTTACTGCAAGATTAATGGAAGATAAATGCTACTGATGCATGGATGGATTTGATATTTTAACAGGTGTGGATCAGTAGTCTGGTGTTCTGTTCATGTGTTTGAGTTAGTGTTAAACACTAGTGACAAAACAAATTAGAGTTAAATGATATTCAATGATAAATGGTAATGGCAAACTATGTATTCAGCTCATCAGTTTCTAAATTTTGTTAGATACTTCAAGCTGAGAACCAGTTGTTGAACCTACGTTATTTTATTTTAAAATAGAACTCTCAGTATGATTTGATCTGTACAAGTTGTCCTTCAAGTAATGTAAAGGTTTTTGTGATTCTCAAACAAGAACCAAGGAACTTTTAACTTGTTATGAAACGGTGTCAATTTACTCATACTGATGTCTACTGATGCAAAAGAGACCAACTGCGAAAAGATTGGTTATTTCTGTAAAATTATGAAAGTTATTCTGAATGCCTGTCACTGGGTTTGGATTCCAACTTTTCTTGGTTGAAGAAGTCATAAAATTAAAACTATTTTTTTATGGCAGAGTGCTGAAGATGAATGGAGGGGAGGAACGAGGAAAGAAGCTGCCCTGGTGGTATGACACTTAAAGAAGTGTTACTTTGTTCCACCATTGTCATCCTTTGTCCAAAGAGGCAGGAGGAATCAACAAAAAATGAAAGTTCCCTGTAGTAGTTTAATATAGAGCATTTCTAATTTTTACACAAGCAACTCTTGAGAAAGATGGAGACCCAGTGTCTGATCGCTCTGTGACTCCTCCACACTACGACTGAACGTTACAAATCAGTGTATTTTCCCCTACTCCAGTGCTAAATATGAAACATGCCATTCATTTCACTTCTGACCTAGAAATCCTTGTAAACTCATATTCATTAGCCTTTTGCATTCTCGCTGACATCGTGTATTTTGCATTTGCATTCATTTTTCCTTCTCTGAACTCTTCCTCTATCCTTTCCTCACCCTTCCTGTTTTCCCCCCACTGGAAAGAGTTAGTTTAGTCAGGGCGACATGCCTTTGGCACTGCTTGAAAATCAGGTTTCCCATTAAGCCTTGGAAAGTTGAATCTGGGGGCAGGATGTGTGTGTGTGTGTATGTGTGATGGGGGGCTTTGTATTTTGGAGGCTCTTGGCAGAGAGAACCAGTTTAATGCCAGTCGCCTTTGAGCTGCTGTTTAACATATTGCTCATGGTCAAACATGAAGTATTCATGTCTAGTAGAATTAAATGTGTCTGATATAAGAATAAACATGACATCTTTGCTTTTTTGTGACAACATTCAGTAAAAAGTGCCGTAACAATGTGAAATAGTGTATCAGGAAAATAAAACAGATCTCTTCATAGGAAAATACACAGACCACACACATTATATTCATCATGCATTACCTTTAGCCGTAATAATGCTGAATCAACATCATTTAAAAGGTAAATTCAGGCAAAGTAGCTCTTTATCTTCACACAGAAGGTGCGAGTATTCAGATTTAACATTTCACCCTCTAGCAGTTTGAACCGATAAACGCTGTTATCAGTTCCTCCACGTCCGGCCTTTTAAATCTCTGCCGAGTTAAAATGACTGCAAGCGCTGGCAGTCGTAGACGACACATTGTGAAATGACAGACAAGAGCAAGCTGTCTTCTCAATCCATCTCCCAGCTTTTCATTGCAATATTATGTCCTGGTTTATTGCATCGATTTTTGTTGCAGCTTAATCTTTCTGCTGGGTTGTGCCAACTTTTCATGTTTTTAAAGGTGTTCACCGCTCTGTGTGTGCTTTCTACAATCCCCAAAGCAATCCCCTGTAACCTTTCCCCAAAATGCAAAAGAAAGGTTACATCAGTGCAACTCTCTAGGAGTTAATATACTCGCCATCTCACTTCATTACCAGTGTTTGCTGGACATTTTTTGCTGTGTTATTTAGCAAAGTCACCTCTTGTCTTTTTTATTTTCCTGTCTTATTTTCCCGCTGTTGGCTTTAGGCATCTGAACTCCTCATCACACCGAGTGTGCTGTCAAGTTGGATTAGTCCATGAAGTTTAACTTGTGGGTATTTTTTATTACAGGAAAGGCACTCTAGGCTTACGTCTGACAAATAAACCTTGCTGAGTTGCAAGTTCAAAGTTTATCCATTTATTTTCTGCAGGCCGTTACGCCCCTCGATTATATCTCCTGAGTCTAAAGTTTTCTGCTGCAGCTTAACGATACACGTGTGGCATCATCAATAGCAAGGCAACAGGGAAGAGAAGGGCGAGGAAAGAGCGGGGTGACCAGGAGGTCGGCTGCCTCTGCCTTGACGGGGGGGATCTACTGGGGGGAGGGAAGAGAGAATGAGCCAGAAACAGAGGCAGAAAACAACAAGGGATGAGTTGTTCAACTTAAGAAGATCTTATGAACTTGCATGGCTCAAGGCAATACTTTTAAATTTAGCAAAAATGTTATACTGGGGAAATGTTGTGAGTATGTGTGAATGTGTGATTTTTTTAATCTTGTGTGTTGCATTCAGTCACATTACAAGTTTTAATCACCCTGTATGCTTGGTCAAAACATCATACCTCTATATTCTCTGTTCTTTGACCAGTATCATGGTGGGTGCTCACATAAACACTACTTTCAACAGAACACCAAGAAGCAAGACTAAAGTCTGATTTATGGCAGATGTTGACACTTTCCTTTAATGTCGCGCAGCTGGAGTTTTGTTTCGCTGTGGACAGAGTCACATTTAGTCATGCAGTGTGATCGGTTACACTGTAAATCTTTTCACTGTATATTTACAATAGTTAACTGGCAGCAGCTTCACCTTTATAGTGAGTATTTCTTTTACAGTCTTTTACTCTATTTTAGACTGACAGTGTTTTACTAGAAATAAATGTGCAGTTCATTACTGTACCCTTGTAAATTTACAGCACAGTACCAGCAATAGTTTTGTCAGTAAATTGGTGTATATTTACAGTATGTAACCTTTATTTAGTGTTACTATGATACTACTACCACTACTACCACTACTACTACTACTACTACTACTACTACTACTACCAATAATAATAATGATAACAACAATAACATTATTATTCTTATTCTTATTCTTATTATTATTATTATAACACTAATAACAATAACAATAATAAAAATAATAAAAATAAATGACAGAAACAATCATCTTCATGCAGTTCCTTTTCAAATATGTATTCAAATAAAACTTGAACTGAAGTTATAAATCATAGAAAGACAAAGTTAAAGCAAGCCTAAACACAAAGGAATGTTCACCACACAGCACCTCATTTTCTACGCCCATCATCCATCACTGCTTTTTCTGTGTCATTGGACCTGAAAAAAAGGATGATTAGTAAAGAAATAACAAAAATGGCTAAAATGGTGGAATCACTCTCTTCTGATTCTGTTCATATGACAAAGTATGGCAACTCATTTACTGTAACTTTTAGTATGACATGAAATGAAAAAGAACATGTTTAACCAGTCGTATTGTTTCATGAGACTGTACAGCACTCTTACTATAGAATGTAGAAAGTTATAGAAAGTTATATATATATCTATATATATAGATATATATAACTTTCTATAACTGTATTGACTGTATATTGTTGTATATATATATACACAATACAATCAAACAAGAAACATTCAATAATAACTATTTTGCTGTTTTTGCTGTTCTGTATTGTTGAATATTACAGTGATAACTAACCTAATTTACTATAAAGGTCACAGAAGCTAACACTTTGCAGCAGGTTGGCACAAACAACAGACAGTGAATTTAGGGCAAGGTTCAAGAAATGTCTTTATGGCTCTATTTGCCAATGTGATAAAATAAAGCTCCAGGTTAGACTTACAACTGCACTACAGTTAAATTGCAAAAATCAGCAAAACCAACAGTGCTGTTTTAATGTTAATTTAAAGTGAGACAAAATGCTGATAATGCTAATTTTAGCTAACTAGAACATTGCAGAAATTAAGCTTTTTCAACACTTTGTTAAAACAAAGAAACTTCAACTGGAGAAAGCCTCACATTTTTTTTTTTACTTCATTGAATTTAATTCTGAACATTTTGTCACAGAATGGCAACAATGTGACTTACATTACTCAGTGGAGGTTGCCTTGTCAGTGCAGCTCCAGACATCTGTGATAAAAGGCAGTCGTGCCTCTGTGGCTTGCAGATTGCTCTCCAAAGTTAAAATCAACATAAACTGCAAGCTAAAACAAACTTTTGCAAGACATCTTGTGATGCATCTCAAATTCCAGTTCCCATACTTTTGTTTCACCTTCCCAAGATGCTTTGCTGTTTACAGTAATTTCCTGTGAATAATGGCATTCTCTTTAAGGGCTGTAATCACATTTTTGCTCCCAGATTGCATTGCAGTTTACAGTATAACACTATATGACACCAATTCAGCAGAACACTGTACATTTACCTCAGAGGTTCACAGTGCAGTCACTTGCATTATGTATATTTATAAAGGAATTCTTGGCAATCTACCTGAGTATATCCCATGTCTTCTCAACTATAAAATGGCTCTAAAAAAAAAGCTCTAAAATACTGTGCACCTTAACTGAACAACCTGCAGAAACCTAAAAGTAGACCAGCTGATCCCTTGTGTGTAAATGTAGAGTTTTAATCCATTTTAATCACTTTAAAAAAAACTGTGAGCGGTACAAATGTAGGTGCTGTATTTCCAATGATGTGACCATACTGCTTTATATGAATTGGAAATCCTATTTATTGTTTTAAATGTTCTGTATTTTTGTTTTTCTATGTGTTGACATCAGGGCGTCATTGCAAAAGAGAGCCTGCTCTCAATGGCCCTTCTTATTTAGAATAAAGGTTATGATGATGATGATGATGATGATGATGATGATGGTGACTTTAGGCTGAAGGATATAGCAAGTGATAATAACTAAAGTAACAGCATCTGTTGTAGTCAGAGTTCTGTTTAGTTTCTCACTCGCTAAGCAGCTGCTAAGCATGTATAGGCCTACATACGTACACATACACATGCATACAATAATCCCTTTTGTTGTCGTCCTAAGCACATTTTCTATCATCTTTGGGACGACGTGACGCAGTCAGTCTCAAGTCCTCCAACTGAGGCTGATGGGAATGTCTTTTGTTGCAGGTATTTGGTCGCTAGATGAAAAGTTAAGATTACCAAAGTTATTATAATGCTGACCGCTGTCAAGACTACGGTTGGCCCCAACATGTAAATACTGTGGTTGGGGATAAAATCTTTTTTTTTTTTTTTTTAAACACTTTGTGCTAGCATTAAGCAGAAGTAAAGATGAGAGCTTCTCCTCTCATGCTCCTCACAATCAGCCCGGCCCTGTTTAAGTTTTCCCTCCACTTCCTCTTATCACTCCTCAACTTTACTATTCTTTCTCATTCTCTTTGACTCATCTCCTATCTCCTCACCTCCAACCACATTTGTCTCCTTCCCCCCCTCTGATTCAGCACTGCCCCCTTGGCTGTGTCGCAGGAAGACGAGTTTATCATCATCATTATCGCCATGTTAATTCCAGAGCCTTATCTTCCTAAATAAAGTGTGTGGTTTTGTCTCTTTGTGCTGACATCCTTAGGCTGCACTTGAATGTAGCTTATTTCTATCTTGCTCCACTTAGTATTGAAATGAACCAGTTTTGGGGTACTAGCACTAGCGTAGCTTGCATCAGCTCTGTGCAAGCTAATAGGGGTATCAGTGCTTGCCTGCATTGGAGAAGATCAAAGCGAGCAATTCCCTCTGAACACAGAATCTGGGTGCACACAGCGGGCATGCATGCAAAAACACATACTTAGGCATGCACGTACACACACATACAGGCTCATGCACAGACGGGTGCATACAGCGGGCATGAGGGAAAGGGTAGCTTCTTGTTTTCACACAGCATTTCCATATATGTTAATAGCATTCTTGTTATTGTGCAGAAACAGCCGGTGGTGTGATGAAGTGATGAGCTGTCCTGGCTGCAGGGAGGAGGACAGACAGGGTTAGAAAACACTACAGACTATGCTTTTTTCTTTTTTTTTTCTCCAGTCGTTGATTTTGCTCCAAAACTCACACACACACACACAAACAGAAAACACATACACACAATTGATTTCCCGCCATTGTCCGTGTTAGTGCTGATATGAATGATGTGTTTGATGTGGAGCACGTTGAGGCGAATCATTGATGTTTCTGCTAACACCACATGATTACCCTGTGAATGGCTTCATTTGATGGCGCTTCTGAAAAACCTGCATGGGAACTGGGTCATGAAATTTCAGACGTTCAAACAATCATACTCCAAAGCTAGATGAATGGGGTTTATTTGGAACAAGCACAGCTTTTGACCGGCTAACTGATGTACTATCTTGTGTGACTGGAGCAATTGCAGCTCCTTTATCTGCACACCGGCGTGACAAACAAAACACATTAGGGCTATCAAAGTACTGTAATCATGTTTGGTTAAGGAGCTTTTATTTTGCCCATTCGTTGTATAATTTGATTTGCTCGGTGAGTGGCCATGGAGTGCTGCTCATTATCGTCTGAATAATTCATAATGAATTATGTTTGTAATTTCTGCTGGCTTATCAAATCCCTTTGATGTCATGAAACAAATGGATTGAACAGATAGAGGTTAATATCTTTTACACATATATTTTTCTGCTAGTAGTGACCCAGTCTCCTATTTATTTCAACGTGAATAATGAAAGTCGGGGTTGTCCAAACCCGTTCTTTCTTACAGTGTTATGGGCTGGCAAATAGAGACGATTGTTTCCAAATAGAAAAGACTGGTGGTAATGCTCCAACAGGAAATGACTGCGGACAGTTGTTAAAACTTTAGCCCTGAGCTAACTCTGTACAATGCTTCAAATGGCAACATTTATGTTTAATATTGTACATGGTCCCTCTACAAATAAAATTAATTAAATTAATTAAATTACATTGCTGAATGCGGATTTTGGTCCAGGAACTGAGGCTTTTACTGAAAGGGTTGAAGGAAAAGTTCACCCAAAAAAGAAAATTCTGTCAATTTACATTCCCACATTCTGATGGAGAGTCAGGTGAAGTGAAAAAAAATGAAATATAACATTTCTTCTTCATTTTAGTTATTAATAAATCGTTTGTTTGCATGCAGTATTTTGGATGTATTTCAAATCTGATATACACTCACATGAAACTCACAACAAACTCTCACATGAGCTGTGCTGGCATGTGGTTTAATGCTTTTTGGTGTCTACATATTTTGGCATACGATTACTATATGCTCAGCATAGCTCAGACGTTTGTCTTGTGACATGATGAAACTTAAATAGGATATGTGTGTGTACGTGCGACACTGTCCATAGTACTGAAACAGAGCAGAGGAGATGAGGAGGATCAATAGACAGACAGACAGACAGACAGACAGACAGACAGTTTCTTAGCCTGCTTGCTGTCAGTGGTTGAAAAAAACGTTTGGCCCTCATTCCATTTGTCCCACTATTCAGAGACAATGGGGGACAGACAGCAGCAAATGGACCGCTAATTAGAGAGAGGTAGAGGGAGAGAGAGAGAGCACTGCAAACATAACCAGCTATTTAAGCACCTCTTCCTGCTGATTGAGAGATTATTATGAATGCTGTAATTAATATATGTAAATAAATGATGCTCTGTTTGTGATGACAGTTTTTGGCATTGGCATTGTCCAATGTTCTCCAGGCACTGTGGAGTTTTGATGCGTTCCGTGACTTTTTCTCCTCACTGACCCGCTGGAGCAGCATCCTGTCTGTGGTCCAGACAAATTAAGCACAAGATATACCAACAAGCCCTCATGTGGTTCAAAGGTGTACTACAGATATAAATCTTAAATAAAATGACGATTTATGTGGCAACCCAGTCTCTGGTAATAACGAGTGATAGGGACTTGTTTTAAAACATACAAAAAACAACTGGAATAAAAAACACCCTAAAACCAGTGTAATCCAAGCCCAATGACTGGATTTTCATGTTTTTCTGTTAGTGTGAGAGTAGCCATTACTTCCTTTTTGGTCATTGCTTTCATTAGATTGTAGAGCAGAGCCACAGCTCATTTAAAGTCCACCTCATTGTGATGAAAACCCCTGTCTGTGCACAGTTTAGCCCTTCCCCTTGGTTTCCTGTATTGCATTTTAAATAAGTTCAGTCAGGTCAAAAACGTGTTCTCTCAGGATCAACAAATCTAAGTACCTGTTGTTCGATTGCTGGAAATTGCCGTCTGGTCTTTCTTGATTTCAAAGACCTTTTGCACTTAATTTCCCAACTATAAAGTACAATATGCAATTCTGGAGAAAGAAAATTCACTGTTCAGTCTCCTTCATCCCATCTTGTCAAGAATTTGACAAGGCACCAACACAGAGCTTTGGTATTTTGCGATCTGGGAATGAGACGCAACAATAAGCTTTCTCCAGAATTGCTCATTGTACCTTTAAAGCTTGCTCAGTTGGTGTTGAGACTTTACCATACTTGCGTTTTGAGAGTTTAATGGATAGAATCTAGTTTAAGTTAGGTTAATTGGAATCAGCTTCTAGAGTCTCCAAGTGAATGACTGTCTTGTGGTAATGCTCACAAGTGGAATTACACCGGAGCACAAAACTGTTAAGTATGGTGCAGTGACTTATGTTTTATGCTGTCCTGCTGTTATAAGGAGCTGAGTTTAAAGTAAAGGTTTGGGAACCTGGGGGCTCATTTATAAAACTCTGCGGAGAATCCACACTAAACCAGAAAAATACTCTGATTTATAAAACCTGGCGTACAACCAACAGTGTGCAACTTCCTTTTATAAATCCCAAATCAACTTGGAAATGTGCACACGTGGATCAGCCCCTTATTCTACCCTCTGCACACTCACATTCAACCATAAATGGTCAATGCAAAGTGCCTTATGAATGTTAATGCATGGAAATGAGCCACTGATCTGTAGGAACTTATGTCCATCGCCTCTGCATTAGCTTGAGGCTTTGTTGTTCTTGTTAACCCTTTTCATCTGGATGAAGAAGATTTACATGAAGGAGGCGCCTTTCAGGCACATCTTATCTCCTGGCAGAGAGGACAGTGCCTCTCTGGACCATAAAGACTTCAAACGAGGACAGTTTTAATTAATTTACAACTAAACTCCCATTTCTGAACTCTCTTTCCCCTTTGAACAGAACCTCCTCACACAGGTCATGAAGCTACCTGTGACAGTTCACCAGGAGGGACGAACGAATGTCTTCAGAATGTGTTAATACAATGTCTTTACATTTGCAGATTAAGTAACACGCCTGATCACTTTCTACCTATTTCTCTCTGTCTCTACGACTTCTGATCCACAAACACCCACAGAGTGGACATCGGACACCTTCTGACGTGTTTTTCCATGCTGTTACTCTGTCTTTTTTAGTTTACGACTTATGCCTGGTACCTTATCTGCTCACATTCCAAACCAAATGGTCTCTGTATTCTTCCAGATTTCAGACCATTTCTAATTAACCATTAAGTCAGTATCTCACAATCTTATTTCTAACACATTAAGAAACAGTAAGAGAAGTTCATAAAACTGGTCTTTCTCCCGTTTCTCTACGATTAAGATTGACTGAGATCAAATTTTAATGTTTAATCTGTACTGTGTTCGGTGGAACCACAGCACCTCCTGATGGTGAGTCCTGATACAGTTGGACGAGAAATATTCTGTTTAATATGGTCATGGTTATAACCAGTAAATGACTCTGATATGTCTTTGTTTTAACAAGTATTAAGCTGAATATGTATAATTAATGTTTAATCACGTCATAATCCTTGTCATGATAGACAAAGTACATCTATTGAGCCATGGTGAGAAACTGAGAAGGTGAAGCACGGTTTAGTTCAGTGAGTTTCTGTGAATCTTCACACCTCCACTAAATCTTGGAGATAAAAGCCGGTAAGCCCCGCCTAGACACGCCTCGATTTGCAAGTAATAAAACGGAGAGATCACGTCTCTCGGTCCAGAGTTTTTGTTTTAGGTTTAGTTTAGTTTTTGTTTTGTTTTTAAAAGTTTTGTTTAAGTTTTTCTTTTGTAACCTATTTTGAAGCTCTTCACTTTACTTTGAAACACGCTCCAAGACAGCGATCTCCTCAGAAGTGCTCACGCGTTGATTTTTCTCATTTTATATTTTTCGCAGTATTGATTAGCTTCTTTTATTAAGTTTGTACCAGAACGAAGTTCTGTTTTAATTTGTTTTATACCGTTAAGTATCGTAACTCGCTTTTGAAGAAGTAAACTTAATTTAGATTACCTTGCATTAACTAACAACGGAAGATCCGCTTGATCAACGTATCCTCCTCAGTTATTTTATTCAAGAAGTTAAATCTAGTTTACAAAGTCAGAGCCTGAAAACCACTCGAAGAAACGAAGAAGAACATCTTTATCACAATCATCATCACGACACAGCAACTTGCTGTGTCCGAGACCGTGCAAGCGGTTTCCAACGAAAGACAGACTCTGTGACAAGCCCCCAGCGCTCGCTAGCGGTACCATCCCGCTGGGCATTGAGCCAAGATCTGCACCGGATCGGTACGGGACCAGCTGCCCTCTTCCTAAGACAAAGGACCGAGGTGCCCAACCGACTGATACCGGACGAGCTGACCCCGGCCATCGGACCGCCAGCTAGAGTTGCAAATCACCCGAGGGAATCCGCTGCCGCGCCCCGCAACTCGGCTGAGAAAGTAGGCTCTCCATCACTCACAACAGCTGGATTCACACATGATACATGAGATGGTGTCTATGGCTCTGATTCTGATCTTTTAGCTTAAAAGAAATTCGGTTAGGGTCTCGTTAGTATTAAAAATTACTCTCGTAATCTTTAAATGCTTCAACCTAACTCATAATCTCACCATCAGCCCATATTCCACTAGTAACCCATTACTTAGTTATTCCATATTTTCTGTTACCTGTTGTTATTCATTTAAATTGCCATTTCATTTATTTAACCTGAATTATTTAGTCAATAAACATATTTAACCGTGTGTCCTTGTCTGTGCAGGTTTGTTTTTAATGTGGAGAACCGATGGATATGTGTAGAATTCACTTGCTTCATGTATGAGATTGAATAGAATTGATACAAGTTAAACTTGTCCAGTCGAATTTGATTAATTACCTCCGGATTATTCAAATAGACGAAAACGGAGGTGGTGCCCCATTAACGAGTGTTTAAATTACATTTATCATTAGTGTATCTCCTACATATTATTATGGTGCCGTCCGTGCGAGGCCACCTAAAACCACAGTTCTCTGCATTAAATTGAAGCCTACAGACAAACATCGGTTTTAATAATCAAAAAACCCAAAGCTGTCTTAATGTTGTTTGGCTGTCCACCGAGTGATTAGTGCGATACTTAACCTTATATTCTCTACTGCATATACCTTGAATTGTGTGTGAGCATAAAACTTCGCTGAGATTTGATTTCGCTGCTTAATATGAAATTAATGTGTATGGATGCTGCGTTGTAACCAGATCCGTGTGTGATAAAGAGCGTTCAACATCGCTGCATGTTGGAAATTAATGTGTAGATGCTGCGTTGTACCAGATCCATGATTTAAAGAGTTGTTAAACGCCGCCGTGCGTTAATGCTTCATGTACAGATTCTGCGCTGTAATTACCAGATCTGTGAGTTAAAATTGTTCAGCGCCGCCGTGCGTTAATGTTTCGTGAACAGATCCTGCGTTGTACCAGGTCTGTGATTTATTTGCATGCATAAGTGTCGCTGCACACTTCTTAAATTAACCGGTTTGATGAATCATAAGCTGTTGCGCTGTGCCAAAGCTTAGAGATTCAGCTGAGATAAAGTCTATATCTACCGCGATGTTCCGGAGATATTTGTAACTTGCTCAGACCCTCGTGTGTTCTGATTTAGATTAGCTACCTAAACAGAAAACAGCTGTGCAAACAGTGAGAGGTTTATTTGATCTACCCCGTGTAGTATCAAGATTGGTTGCTATGGCAACAATCTCGTTCAGAAGACAGTATATTTGACTGTGTAAAGGAGGACAGAAAACCTCTATCAGTTGAAATCGTGAAAACACAAGTAAATGAATGCAATGCTAGTTGCTGGTTGAATGTTTTCTGAAGTGCTGAAAACTTGTTGGTGCTAAAATTAAAGTGGCAGGATTCACTGCGTGTGACCAGTGAACTCAACTGCTGTAACTTTGTCTTAGAGAAGTTAACCCTCCAGGGCCAAACCGTCACTGACCCAAGCCTTGAAAAACAAGGGGGGTATATCAGTGGGCGGAGCTAAAAGTCCCTCCTCTAGACTCTTCTTCGTGTAGCCTTGTTAAAATTAAATTCTGCGATAGCGCCCCTGGTGGCCGACTCTGTTAAAACCTCCGAAGTTGCGATAGCGCCCTCTGTAGGACGATTCGGTAAAAGATTTTTATTTTGATAGCTTCTTCTAATGACCAACTCTGTGAATATTAAATTTGTGACAACACCCCTGGTGGCTGATTCTGTTAACAACAAATACATTTGAATAGCATATTCTGCTGGCTAACTTGATTAATTGAATTTTGTCTTTCAGCTTTAATAGGCTGAAATCCCACACAGGTACTTGCTAAATTGTATTATTGGAAACCTGTGATACTGCAATAACTACTATAGTGAATTAATGTGTCTCATTGTTCAGGTAAATCGAATAATTAATTTGTAAATTACGAATTTGACAACTTTAACCAGATTTGACAACTTTATTCCAAATTCAATTGAAATTTTTGTTGTATTACTTGGAATTTGATCTTGATATATGCTACACGCATGCAAGTCAAAGAATTAAGCTGTTAACTACACATCCAAGTACTTTTAATCGAAAGCCACATTTAGATAAATAAATACTTTAGCCTTTGTTGTTAACACATTAGCTGTCAAATCCTTTGAAATCCAAAACGTCTGCTGTTTTTGAGCTTCACAAATTGAGTTAATTAACCAAGCAAACCCCACCTCTAATTGAAAACAATTAGAATTTAAAAAAGCTCAAATAAAATAAATAAATAAAACAAAGTAAATAGAATTTTGAATTGAATTTTTTCTTCTAAAAACAATGGCAGGGCCCGGTGATTCTGACACCGTGAGCCTAGTGAAGCCCTTAGACAATCTAGATTCAGTAATACTGGATCTCACCACAGAGTTGCTACCAGATTATGCAGACAAAATCCAGAAGACCGACCCTAATGAGCTACATGAAATAATGTCCGCGTTAGTATGCCAGTCCCTGACTGAAGAAATGAAAGGGAAAGACAAAGAGAAAATGTTAGGGATGATGGTTATCGTGATGTCTGCACAGCAAAAACGCAGAGACCAACTGCTAGAGAACGCTTTAGCTGAAATAACCCCTAAAAAGCAACACGAGAAAACTAAAGAGTCCTTAACTAAAGCAGAAGACTGCATTAACCAACTTGAGTCTCAGGTTAAAGCACAAAAAGAGGAACAGGCTGAAATGCAGGAAGGAAACTCAGAGCTCAAACAAGTCCTTCATGCCCAAGGGCCAGAGCTAGATAAAACAGAATATGAACTTGAAAAAGTAACTAAACATCTTGAAGATGCTAACAAAGACCTTGGAAAAGCAACCAAGGAAAATAAGGAGCTAAAAAGTAAGCTCAAAGTTTGGGACAGGGCCAGAGAAAGAGAAAGGAAATGTCTACATGACATGCAACAGGCACTAAAAGAAGCCAGGGACCAAGTTAACGAATCCCATCTTGAACAGATGGAACAAGAGGCAGAGCTCAAAGAGGTTAAAAGGGAATTAAAGCACTCCTTTGAGTATAGTTCATTCCCAAAAGCGCCTGCAGGTGCAAACTCTCATGAGGAAAACAAAAAGAGCAGATTCCACAGGAACGCTCAATTAGGCATGTCCCCGCCACGATCTATGTCACCCATAGATCCCGTTGTCCAGTCTCGGACTGACAGGGACCTGCGTGACCGAGATAAAAGGTCTCCCTCCTCTCAGCCTCTCCCTCCTCCAAGCGCGCAATATTTGCGAGGCCCCTCCGACAGGGACGTAGATAAAATGGCTCGAAACATAACCCATTTCGAACCCAAACCTGGTGCCTTTAATGAAACTCACAGGCAATTTGACCCTGAATTTTTTCCCAACCCTCCCACCCAAATGATCGGCATTGCCGCTCAAGCTCAGGCAGCAGCCAATGCTCCTGCCGACCCTTCAGAACCGAGACGTTCCGGTCCTGACTTGAAATGCTTGCATGACGCACGCACTGCCTTGCGCATTGTCGAGGGCCTCCTTGTACATGTCTCCGACGCTCTCACTTCACCTGCATTCGTGGTGCCTCAGAGCCACAGGGGGGTGATGCTAATGCAGGCCCATAACTCTCCATGCGCAGGACATAGAAAAGCCAAAGCAACATACCAGGCACTCCAACAAGTAGCCTATTGGCCACACATGCAGGAAGATGTAGCAAACTACATCAAAGACTGCTCAATTTGCTGTCAGGCCCAACTGTCAAACCTGCTTCACAGAGCTCCCTTCCCACGAAGGGGCCACAGAGCCTACTATGACCAAAAAGTGTCCCATGACAAAGTCGAAGTGGGGGACAAGATTTGGTACTACACCTCTGCTCCCCTGACTAGAAAGGCCAACCAAAACACCAGAAGACTTGCCCGCAAGCTTCTGCCCCAAAAGCTCAAAGTAAACAAAGGCCAGAAAGAGCAGACACTTAAGTGGATCCATCGCAACCAGATGAAACCACACAAAAACCCCATGGGACTTGACAGGGATGCAAACTTCTCTGATAGGTCATAAATAAGGATAAAACCTTTAAAGCACCTAAAAGTGCCAATCGCGAGTAGAATTTTTTTTTTTCAACAAAGGTCACTGTTGTTCGCGTCATTTACAAAGTTGAATTGAGAAACAGGCTTTGTAAATTAACCTGCTAACTTAACCTGCTTAACTAAATACAGTCCTTTGATTCACCCAAAACTAATTGATTCAAAGTGGGGGTTAATCTAACACGTTTGCCCTTTGGTCCAAAGTGTATAATAAATTGACAAGTAGAATCAAAACCAAACTCTGAGATTGTTCGCAAGGAACATCCCAGACTGTTGATCACCAGCTGTCGTCTACACACAAAGAAAGTGTTTATCAGGCTGACAGATTCGACTTACAGGTTACAGCAGTTGCAGAAGTTCACTGTCACTCAATCAGAACTGAGTAATTTAGTTGCAGACCTAAACAATTAATTGGTGAATCCTTGATAAAGCTATCAGCTATAAAGCTTGTAAGAATATTTTGTTTGTTAAATCTTGGACTCTCTACAGTTCATGCTGTAAGTTTATTCACAGTAAAATCGCCATGAATGTGAATTACATGCTGAAATCCCAGACATCAGAGCGCAGATCAACCAACAACAGCAGGTGCTACAAACATAAGCCAATCATTGTAGAGCATCATTTTGGTGGTCGAAACCCACAGTGAAGCTCTGAATAAAACTCTCCTGGCTATAATCAGAATTAGAATCAGAAATACTTTAGTGATCCCTGAAGGGATATTGCTTGTGTTACAGCTGCTCCCATTCAGTTTTAGAAAATAAGCAGAAATGTACATCTATATGAACAGTGTAATAAATATTTACGTGAGTAATCATTCTCTTTTCAGTCATGTCAGTTGATTATGCTCACACACAACCTGTCAGTTCGTTATGGCAGACACGCTGAGAGACATTGGATCCTCAGTGAACAGCTCAGCCATAAATAAGATTCTTCTGCATCTTATCCCACTGTTTCTGGTGAAGTAAATTTATCCACCATTACCAGAGAACGTTATCCTATACACTGAAAATTTAGCTCCATCATTTGGACACAAACCAATATGAAATCAAGAAATCTAAATTTTTCGACAAACACACACTTGAGTTAGAGCAAAACACTCTTACTCAAGTGCAGTGATCAGTTATTGATAGCGACTCTCACAGTTAGTTGATAACAGTTACTATTGACAGTTCTATAACAGGCTCCTTAATTCTATAAGATTAAGAGTAGAACTTTCCACTAACCAAGTTAGTATTATCAGTACTGTTTTCCCTTATTTTTTTCTTTACTATATGATTAGACCTTAGCACATGCCAAAGTCAGACACCATCTCTGATCATAAAGTGTGCCACCTGTGCTCCTCGACGATGGACATCATGACTTCATCGATCCAAAGTTCCCGCTACTACGGTCATTCAGATCGAAGTGGGGGATATGTAGGAACTTATGTCCATCGCCTCTGCATTAGCTTGAGGCTTTGTTGTTCTTGTTAACCCTTTTCATCTGGATGAAGAAGATTTACATGAAGGAGGCGCCTTTCAGGCACATCTTATCTCCTGGCAGAGAGGACAGTGCCTCTCTGGACCATAAAGACTTCAAACGAGGACAGTTTTAATTAATTTACAACTAAACTCCCATTTCTGAACTCTCTTTCCCCTTTGAACAGAACCTCCTCACACAGGTCATGAAGCTACCTGTGACAGTTCACCAGGAGGGACGAACGAATGTCTTCAGAATGTGTTAATACAATGTCTTTACATTTGCAGATTAAGTAACACGCCTGATCACTTTCTACCTATTTCTCTCTGTCTCTACGACTTCTGATCCACAAACACCCACAGAGTGGACATCGGACACCTTCTGACGTGTTTTTCCATGCTGTTACTCTGTCTTTTTTAGTTTACGACTTATGCCTGGTACCTTATCTGCTCACATTCCAAACCAAATGGTCTCTGTATTCTTCCAGATTTCAGACCATTTCTAATTAACCATTAAGTCAGTATCTCACAATCTTATTTCTAACACATTAAGAAACAGTAAGAGAAGTTCATAAAACTGGTCTTTCTCCCGTTTCTCTACGATTAAGATTGACTGAGATCAAATTTTAATGTTTAATCTGTACTGTGTTCGGTGGAACCACAGCACCTCCTGATGGTGAGTCCTGATACAGTTGGACGAGAAATATTCTGTTTAATATGGTCATGGTTATAACCAGTAAATGACTCTGATATGTCTTTGTTTTAACAAGTATTAAGCTGAATATGTATAATTAATGTTTAATCACGTCATAATCCTTGTCATGATAGACAAAGTACATCTATTGAGCCATGGTGAGAAACTGAGAAGGTGAAGCACGGTTTAGTTCAGTGAGTTTCTGTGAATCTTCACACCTCCACTAAATCTTGGAGATAAAAGCCGGTAAGCCCCGCCTAGACACGCCTCGATTTGCAAGTAATAAAACGGAGAGATCACGTCTCTCGGTCCAGAGTTTTTGTTTTAGGTTTAGTTTAGTTTTTGTTTTGTTTTTAAAAGTTTTGTTTAAGTTTTTCTTTTGTAACCTATTTTGAAGCTCTTCACTTTACTTTGAAACACGCTCCAAGACAGCGATCTCCTCAGAAGTGCTCACGCGTTGATTTTTCTCATTTTATATTTTTCGCAGTATTGATTAGCTTCTTTTATTAAGTTTGTACCAGAACGAAGTTCTGTTTTAATTTGTTTTATACCGTTAAGTATCGTAACTCGCTTTTGAAGAAGTAAACTTAATTTAGATTACCTTGCATTAACTAACAACGGAAGATCCGCTTGATCAACGTATCCTCCTCAGTTATTTTATTCAAGAAGTTAAATCTAGTTTACAAAGTCAGAGCCTGAAAACCACTCGAAGAAACGAAGAAGAACATCTTTATCACAATCATCATCACGACACAGCAACTTGCTGTGTCCGAGACCGTGCAAGCGGTTTCCAACGAAAGACAGACTCTGTGACAAGCCCCCAGCGCTCGCTAGCGGTACCATCCCGCTGGGCATTGAGCCAAGATCTGCACCGGATCGGTACGGGACCAGCTGCCCTCTTCCTAAGACAAAGGACCGAGGTGCCCAACCGACTGATACCGGACGAGCTGACCCCGGCCATCGGACCGCCAGCTAGAGTTGCAAATCACCCGAGGGAATCCGCTGCCGCGCCCCGCAACTCGGCTGAGAAAGTAGGCTCTCCATCACTCACAACAGCTGGATTCACACATGATACATGAGATGGTGTCTATGGCTCTGATTCTGATCTTTTAGCTTAAAAGAAATTCGGTTAGGGTCTCGTTAGTATTAAAAATTACTCTCGTAATCTTTAAATGCTTCAACCTAACTCATAATCTCACCATCAGCCCATATTCCACTAGTAACCCATTACTTAGTTATTCCATATTTTCTGTTACCTGTTGTTATTCATTTAAATTGCCATTTCATTTATTTAACCTGAATTATTTAGTCAATAAACATATTTAACCGTGTGTCCTTGTCTGTGCAGGTTTGTTTTTAATGTGGAGAACCGATGGATATGTGTAGAATTCACTTGCTTCATGTATGAGATTGAATAGAATTGATACAAGTTAAACTTGTCCAGTCGAATTTGATTAATTACCTCCGGATTATTCAAATAGACGAAAACGGAGGTGGTGCCCCATTAACGAGTGTTTAAATTACATTTATCATTAGTGTATCTCCTACAGATCAATACAGTAAATCATGGTCACGACTGCGAGGAAGACGAAGACATTGTTTTGTTTGTGTTTGTGGGTGAGGTGGAGGCTATAAAACACTTGTTAATTCTGTCATTCAAGTTGTCCTCCAGCAGTGCGAGGACAATAAAAGACTGCATCCATCATGCAGCATTACGCACAAATGGCACCACAGTATTTATATGTTTACAGCAATCAGACTGACTGTTCCACTTGCCAGAGTAATTGTGACAATCAGTGGTCTCCCCCACCCTGAGATATCATTTGAAAATGGAAGTTGAGTGATGTGTCAAGTGATGTGTGATATGATGTAATAATGTATTTCTACAACGATGATAATAAATTCATCAGTTAGCCACCAAACAGTCCAGCCCTCTCCGCTGCGCTCCAGGGGGTTGTGAATGTGATGGTGAGACAGTGCTGATCAAATATTGATTCATAGATTTGAGTTGTTTTTTTTATCTTTTACAGTTAAAACGTTTTTATGAAGTTATTATCCTTTACTGCAAGTGCAAGTACACACAACTACTGTTTTGAAAGTTTATGATAAAGTGGATCTATAATTAACATTTGATATGAAGCGAAATCAAGTGTGAGATTTTTTTTTTTATGAATCCCAATTTATGCTTAGACAGTGGCATATGTACATTTCAAGCCCTTTTTTTGTGCGTACGCAAGGTTTGTAAGTTAATCAAAATGTCACCCAGCTGTCTCCTTGTGAAGGTATTCCATGCTGTTTGGGAGGAGACCCCGAACAAGCTGGAGGGATTGGACTGTCCACCCAGCTGACCAAGGAATGCTTCAGGATCCCTCAGGAAGAGCTGGAGGTTGTGACTGGGGAGACGTCTGGACTACACTAATTAGTCTGCTGTCAATGCAACTTTAGTTAATGCACATAAGGATGGATGAGTGAGTAGATGGAGGATAGATAAACGTATGAAAAAAGACAAACAAGCTAATATCTCTTTATTACAAGTCTGCAGTCTGCATACAAATGTTCTTGGTTACTTCTGATGTTACAAAGCAGGAACTAGGCCACCCCTGAAGAAAATAGTCAATTGATCGATCGCGTCTTAAAGCAGTATGAGGGTAAACCTGGTATTGAACAGGTCCCGGGGCTAAATGATGAAATACTGTACTATTGATAAGCTCCGATGCTAACAGTTCTTTTATTGGGACTTTTTAATGTCTTGGTGTAATTTATTATCACATTGTTGCAGCCTCTCCTCTGATGAGCTTCTGCACACACACACACACACACACACACACACACACACACACACGCGCGCGCGCACACACACACACACACAGAAGTCAACAGAGCAGAGAGGCGGTGGTGGAGACAGTAAAGTGAATCAGGTGAAGATAACTCAGCGTTTACTCTCAAGTTGACAACAACAACACTTGAGCCTGTAAGTGCAATAAAACCTTCACAAGTGAGAAGGCAACATTTATCAATACATCTGTTGAGCAAGCACTATGTTTGACATAAATGCGCTTGTCAGAGCTAACGTCAGCGTCTCTACCTTAGCTAGCTTGACTTGAAGCTCATCATTCTTCTCAGAGTGCTCTTCCATGAGTTTAGTCAGTAGCTCTTGATGGTGGAACTGACTTGGGCCCGAGGTAATGTTACAGGCCTCACAATGAGTCACCTGGTCTCAGAAGATAATTTGCCCTGTTTTCACAGGAAAAGAAGAGACAGAAATCATTCCGTGCGTTCTCCATGGCAGGCTGGTAGCTGTCTTTTATTCAACAGCATATTACTATTTTTTTCTTTACATTCTCAGTTCTTCACTGACTTATTTCATTAACTAAACATATTCCACAAATCAATAAACTCAATCACATTCCCAACACGGGATGAAACAAAAGATATTTGTGTACTCAGTTACTTTTCCACTGTTTTTAACCAAAAGAATCATGTTTTACTTGTGTTTTTAACACTTGGAATGTCCCTTTTTATAGACTCTACTACACTACTGCCCGTATGAACACATCTACACACTTAAACACCATAATAGCAACATGTAGGTATACTCTTTTAACCTGACTCAGTAATTAGCATGAACATTCACTCAAAAACACATAAATTCACCTTCACAGAACTCATATTACACTTCAACCTTAATTCGGTTCCTATAGCAATTCAAATATACAGTCACTCACAAAAGAAAATGAAAATAAATGCCCAGGAGCCATAGCAAAGCTAGCGAAAGCATCGTCAGACCGCCATTTTGTGTTGTTGTTTTCTATGAGGAAAGCATAACTACTTTTCTTTTACGCTTCTCACTGCTTACATCACGATTTCTACGTCCAAAACTTCACTTATACATTCAACAGGTGTTTAACAGTCCTTATACCTGAGTTGTGGTCGTGTAACACACTTTACTGACCTGTTTTCACAGGAAAAGAAGAGACAGAAGTCATTCCGTGCGTTCTCCATGGCAGGCTGGTAGCTGTCTGAGGAAGTCAGTCTGACGCAGCGTACCACAAGCGCTCACACACGGGATACTCCCTCTTGTGGTGGAATTAGCGACCTACACTCTGACACTCTTCTCAGAAAACTCATAAAGTTGGCTCATCTCTTTCATACAAACAACACATAAAATATAATAATTTCAAAATTTGTGACCATACACATTTGTAGGCGTCACAGTAACAAACTCCCTCACAGTCTCCCGCAATGTGACGGCTCGGCGAGCAGCAACCATTGTTTGAGCAGAAACAAATTTTGCCTCATGTTACTCTTGTGAGATCGACCGCGGTTTGTTTGGTTTGTTTCCTTACTGTACATTAGCCGCCAGGTAGAGAGCAACAACAAGCACTGAGGGTGAGTGTGTCTGTAATTCATATCATTTAACCAAATCTAGGCAGGCTTATAATTTTGTGATCCCCTCTAATGTGTGCCCACATTTGTGAATGTAAACATTTAGTTTTACTGTGTTCCATGATTTGATATTATGTCTGTATTACACCCCCCCGTGTTATCCTTTTTCTCCTGTATTCAGGTTGGCAACGTGTCAAAACCTGACAGAAACTGCTGTAACATATTAGCTAATGTTAAGAGACAATTTTGGTTCAAGTGTAAAATGAGCGGTGAAAGAGTTTATCTGCAGTGCATTGTTTATCTGTGTACCTGTTGTGACGGCCATGCCTCTTGTGGCTGTTTGCCTTTCTTTCTTTTTGTATTGCAGATGCCCAGCAGGAGGGGTCGGGGTCGTCGTTGGTTGGGGTTGAGGTGAGGTGTGCTCTTGTAGAGTACTACAAGAGCACACCTCACTAGCTTTGGGATGAGAGAGAGGACAAAGGGGTAAACTCTGCTCTTTGCTCTCCCCGCTCCTTATTTTGTTTATTTGCTTCTGTTTCCACCTTTTGATATGTTGGTTTTGAGTTAGTTCAAATAAATTATGATTTCCTTGCTTTAACGTCTTCTGTCATCTCCCATTATTTGTGTAGCCGCTGGAGGGAGGCGGGGTTATAAATTCGGACAGGCAGATTTAAGGAGGCCCTAATCAGGCAGAAAGGCAGCTGTCTGTCTGAAGTCCTCACCGGCTGATTTGCTGCAGGCTGGTGAGGAGGATTGTGTGAGGGCACTGCCGATCGTAAGTTTTTAGAGTTTTCAGACCATACTGAGAATTGGCAAATTGTGAATATATGTAGAGGCACACGACATTAGTACATTTGTGTGGTTGTGTGTTTCAAGTTGTTAGGTGCCGTTCCTGTATGTTAAAACTGCACAACAAGTGCCCAGCGCATACACTGAAACACGGAGCAGGTTGGGCTCCTGGGTAGGAATGAGCTGGTGAACAGGAGGTATGTTGATTGCTAGGCATAATAAAGTGTCCACTGTTTCCCCAGCATATGTGTGTGTGAATATGTTGATGCTGACCATATTGCATTTTTGTTGTCACTGAAACAGTTACAGGAGGGAAGCGAGCCAACAAGGGTCGGTCAGATCAGTGTGTGTGTGCACCCTGTGACAGTCGTATGGTAACATAATTAATTTTATTCCATGTGTTGTCTGTATTGTAATATTGCATGATGGATGTTTTATAGCTTGTATGTTGCATGGCTTGCTTGCTAAATGTTTGTTTGTGAGCAGTATTTGTTTTGTGTTGTAGGTGCATGAGGAACAGCTGTGCATGGCCTGACTGCTGTTCCTTTTTTCCTCTTCTTTGTGGTTTAGTTGATGTGTTCAGTTGAGCAGCTACCGCGGAGCAGGATTGTGCTCCTTGATGGCCTCGTGTTAAGTTAGAGCGGAGCTGTTCAGCTGGGCCATCATTTATTTTGTTTGTTTGTTTGTTTTTGTTTTGTTTTGTTTGTTTTACCACTCTCCCACCTATTGACCATGTTAAGTCGGCTTCCATCTCCAAGCGTGCTCAGTCTGCCTTAACTCGAGGGTCTTAGGGGTTTGCTGTGTACACCGGCAGGAGTTGCATTTGAGCGTGTGCAGTGTTTGGTTGCTCTATAGAGGTGCCGTGTTATAGTAACTGCCAGGTGCGTGTGTGTAATGTTATAAATCACTGTTTTGTCTATCCCCTCTCTCACTCGCAGTAAGCCCGAGGGAGCCAGGCCGGCTGTATCCTGATCATTAGAGGAGATGTTTTAATCATTATTGCTCCTTTTACATGTGCCAATAAATAAATAGATTTGAATATAACTTTTGTATAAATAAAGAAACAAGTGTTGTCTTAAAACTTTATACTGGAGTTCTGGCTCATCTTTGAACCAAGGGTAACATTTGTCAATTTACATTTACAGAGAGAATTACAGTACATTGCAGTGGATTATGGCACCTCTGCAGCTCATTACGGCAGGTGAGAGTGAAGATCAATCCAATGTTTAATCCCAAAGGTTTAAAAAACAAAGTCTATGCTCTCCACGACTCTTGGTGTTTATCTGTCCAGAAGCACTGACCTCGGTCCATGTCTCAAGAGTTTGCTGGCAGCTGTCCGTCCCTCCACCAGGTAACCGCATTACAATTATTTGTCCGATATTTGCATTAAAAATCCTCTCAAAGGCATCAACAGCACACACATAGCCCAGCGGTAAAGTTCAGTGACTGGAATCAGCTGAGGTCGACAGCAGACAGCTCACGACTACCTGTTACTTGGTAAACAGCCAACGGTCTAAAGAAACTCAAGTGTTGGAAAGCCCGGGCAAAATGAATTCTTGTCTAGCTTTATTTTTAAGTTGCTTCTTTTCTCTGCCGCGGATGTGTATCTGACGCAAGTTAGATCGCAGGGTTATACATGTTTGTAATGCAAATAGAAATAACTGTGAACCACATCGGTATGAACCCAAATCAAAGGTTTTTCTGTGATCTGACTGCAATCATTCTGCAGATTTGTGCATGAACTTGTCATGATTTGGACCATTTTTGGTGTTTTTTTGTGTGTGTTTGCTTGTGTGGTTTCAGAGGTGCTCTGGTGAGGCTGGGCGTGGATTTCCAGTAGAACAGCTACCTGACACACACACCTGTAGCGCATCTAATCAGCAGCGCCAACATATATACCCCGGTCTTCCCTCTGCTTGCTGCCAGATTATTATGTCTACTCTGAGTGGTACATGGTCGAACTATGTGTTTTTGAGTCTCTCTAATTGTTCTTGTGATCCCGTTCATCTAACCTTGCTTCTCCTTTACTCTCTAGTGAAACCGCTACTCTGGACTGCGCTCTGTCCCCACTGCACGACCCGGCCGCCAGCCTTCACGCACTGTATCCCCTGAGCCTCAACTTGCCCGCTACCTCCACCTTCGTGAGTCTGCCTCTCGTCTCCCCTGGATTCACCAGCCAGAGCCAGAGCTCCCTGCCACGTTTGACTGCCTCTTACCAATCAAATAAATCCTTTAAACCTTCTCCCTGTTCTGGTGTCTGCTCCTTGGGTCAAGTACATACAAGTTCATACCTTTTACTAATTGTAACATTATCATTGACTTTGTATGTAATCTAGTGTGAACACAGCATAAGGGCAGCTCACTCTGGTCGGCTCGACTTCTACATCCTCTCCTGCGGCACACTAGAGGTGACAGTGACTCACTATTGCCTCTCAGGCCAGGAAGACTTATTACAGACTTTATTACAGAAGGTACAGGTCGTACTAGCTGCTTTGGGCTGCTTAGCTTTGGATATCAATGCAATGCAATGTGTAGGCATCTTGGACATAACGCCAGAACTGTAACTTCTTCGCACTCTGTTGATAGGGTTAGTTTGTTAGAAAGTTAAACTTAAACTTGTCCAGATCTGACAAAATGCACCTTCAAGCCTTAATGCAATGAGTGAGTTGTATAAAAATTCAACCCCCCACAGTTTATTTCTGTTTTACAGTTGGGCATGTTAGCATGGGCTCTTATGGGCACCAGCTCATCTTTGGAGCCAGCCTCAAGAGGCCATTCTGAGAACGGCAGTTTTTGGTACTTCTCAATTGACTTCATTTCTCAACCGCGGATGTTGCCACTTGGCAGCGATGTAATCTTTAGCTGTCAGCCATCCTCAGACATGGTAGCAAGGTGCTTATTATCCATGTCGTGCAGCACAGTGTTAGTGATACTACTAAGCTGGAGCGTAGCATCACACATTTGAACTTACATTTGACCTTGTTGCCTTTAGGGACGGAATGTTCTCACACTGAGATTCTTTTAGCGTGCTTCACTTTTTACTTCAGACTGTTTTAGATAAGCCTTTAGCAGACAGTTTGTTCTGTATGCAAATTAACCTATAGGCCAACATTGGTAACTGCTCAAAAATATTCTCAACGGTTAACTGACTAACAGTTGACCGTTAACATTACTAGCTGCAGGGTATGAGCTGAAAGTTGATAATTCTCTGTGGGTTCATCACTACACCTGTCACATAACACAGTCATTTGATCCATTGGTAATATACAATTTTAATTAGTGCAGCTTTACTTTTTGCATTAGTGGATTCTGAGAATAACACAGCACTGAAACTGCCCATCTCAAGTTCGCTCAGGGTCTTTTGATGAGCGCACATCTTCACATCTTCTCCTTGTTGTTGCCACGTGGCATGAGTACTACCCAAACAACTCAGCAGGCTCCTCTTTTTTTTAACTGATCTTGAAATTGGGCTAGCTTCTCTGGGACTGTCAAAAGTTTATTCTGTGTGTTAGGGATTCTGTTTATTCTGTGTTATTGATTATCCACATTAACTACTGTGCATCAAAGCTCATTTTGAGGTTAATAGCGTGAAAGCAAAATAAACGCTGTACATAAACCACATGATAGATAGATAGATAGACAGACAGACAGACAGACAGACAGACAGACAGACAGACAGACAGACAGACAGACAGATAGATAGACAGATAGATAGATAGATAGATAGATAGATAGATAGATGAAACTATATCTGGCTTGAATTTTCTAATGGTTGACATTACCTTTCATTTCATGCAGACAAATATAAGTATGAAAGCAATGATCTGTAGGATACCACTTGTCATGGACTGATGAAACTGCCATATATTGAAAAGTACTTTCGGAGAAAATTGTTTTAAGTAAAGGCATTTTCAAATCTTAAGTGATATTTATCCACTTTAGCAACAGGAGTCAACGACGCCTGGCATAGATGGTGACAATCTTGACGTTATTTCAATGACTTAATGATTCACTCTTAAATGGTGCCTGCTAATTGAACTTGTGTTTCAGCCTGAGACTTCCAGGCAAATGTGATGTTTATTCAGTGAGAGAAATAATGTCCAACCGAGTCTGATTAAAATCTTTGCGTCAATATAATGGCTTAATGCAATTCATTCTGAACAAACACATGAATAATTGGACGTGTGCAGCTTTAAATCTGTTACCATGTGGCAAACATTTACACAGTGATTACTATTTATTCGTCGGCATACATACGTTATTTGGTAAACACTTATGCTGACACTTAGAGCTTTCAGCGGAACACAATGATGTACAAAGCTGCTCTTCAGTGCGAGGAAAAGCTGTTGTGGCTGATTCAACAGATCTGTTTCACTTTCCTTTGGTGGAATAACACCATGACCCGACCACATCTACAACCCTGTGACACAGATACAGAATCCAAAGGACTCAGTGCCATATCGACTCTTAAGTTTACATATCTTTTGGATTTATATTTAGTTTGTCAGGCTGTGTGTACTTCATGAATTATATATGACCTATTTACAGAGCAGCACCATTAACTCATGAATATATGCATAACATAATAGTGTTTGCACAAAATGTACAAAAAAGTTATTGTAAGATTCACTGTCTGCTGGGAATGTGGCATCTTATTTGGCAGAACTTATGCCAAATCAATATTTTTTTCCTTTTTGTGTTTGTTAAATGTACATTGTAACAGTAACACTGATGAACCTTTCTGTAAAGTACATTCATTGCTTGTTATATAAAGAAAATCATATTTTATTTGTACTTTCCAATCCCTTCAATTCTGTATGTATATAAACTTTTTCCATGTTTTTTTTATACTTCTCATTTAATTTTTCTTCTCTCAAATTATTATTCATCATTGAATAAACTGAAAGATTAAATGCTGTTCATGCACATTTTTCTATATGTTTCTAAAATTCTACCTTCTCTCACCTCTCATGGGTCACTTAGGTCACATGTATTATCCTAATGTCAAGGTCCAAAGTACACGTTGAAATATCTGTTACATGGAAGACAGATGTCACAGTTTTCTAACAAATTTAGCCCAGTTTTAACCTGAACATTACCTACCAAAACCATGGTTACAGTGAAAACAGTGATAGTCCAAGTAGTGCACTGTTAGTATTGGTAATCGTATTCACTTTGCATTGTATCTATGATTTCTGAAACTGGTACAATTAATAAAAGGTCACAAAACAGTTTTCACTGTTATAGTCTCATTTTACTGGAACACATCCTCACACCTAA
The DNA here is from genome assembly GCF_040436345.1 of Pagrus major. Lineage (NCBI taxonomy): Eukaryota > Metazoa > Chordata > Actinopteri > Spariformes > Sparidae > Pagrus > Pagrus major. The sequence goes on along the minus strand of NC_133220.1, from coordinate 33,076,022 downwards.
ACAACTGAAAATGTTGATTGCCCAGTGATTCCCAAAAACCTTATTTTGACAGAATAACTTATATTCATTGATACAAGGCTGCTTCCTGTTCATTTTTGGTGCATTTATATGTATGTGTGTGTCAGAGCTTTTACAGTGACAGTGCAGTGAGAGGACAGGCTCTATAATGAGAGCACAGAGTGTTTCCTCACCTCACAAATGTGTCTGAATGCTATAAATAATCTGGCCAATACTGAACCATGGAAAGTTACTTAGACTTAGGCGGAGACTACTTCATGAAAAGAAAGATTCAGAATTGTCAGTTTGTATACATCCACACATTTGTATTATTATGTATAATTATAATCTCTGCTTTAAATACCCCCCGCTGTTCTAATGATACTTCTCCTGTTAGATGTCTTGGTCATGCACATCACTAAGAAATCTGCTTTCTCCTGGAGGAATCTGGTGAGGATAATAAGGCTTTTCTTATCGCCCACCCTGATGAAAAGCAAACAGATTTCTTGTTTATACCTGCACAAAACAGACAGTAACTAAAATGCATGTAAACACATTGACTAGTAATTTGACCCAGGTCCAACCCCAGATGGGGAAAGCCTCTTTTTCCGTGGCACATTTCCAGAAGTCATTTATTTCCTTGAGGAGGATACACAAAACGCACTGCACAAAATTCAACGCCTGCATGTTATTGCTCTCTTTTTTCAGAAAAGGCAGGGTGGCCTCACACTGAACTGAGAGCTTTAGGCTTATTCAACAGTTTGTTTTTGAATACAGAGTGTTCCCTCCCTCTCATAGCGTATAAATCACATTGTGTGTAGAACAGTGGCAGGTCAATCCAATAAAATCCAGTCAGTGATGAATTTGCACACCTTTTTCCCCATTCTGTCAAATAAAGTGTTTTAAAGTAGTGGAGCTGAAAGATATTTCGTGTTTTGTTTAGGGAAAAGTCCCCTCACAGCAGTGTGAAAATAATAAAGAACAGAACTAAAACTACCTATAGCGGCAGGCAGAGTGAACTGACAAGGTAGTCCCCAGTGACTGCTTCTTGCTCAGCTCTCATGATTGTTTACTTGATGAAATATACTGGTGGAATTACAACATGGCAAGCTATACACATGCATTGTTCCAAGGTTGTTCACAAAGACTTCATTATGAATGTGCAGAGATTTACACAGATTTGAAAGCTGGTTAATGAATTTGTATTGTTGCTTTTTTACGATAGAAGCAAACTTGACAATAAATGCTTGAGCATTTAAATCCATCTGCATTGTCTGCAGCTCCCTCATGATGTGGACCTGCTGTGAGGCGATAAGAAACGGCAAAACCACTCTTGTCGTGATCAGCTTTGTCCTCGGTTCGCAGTAAACTGAGGGACTATCCAGTGGACGCGGCAACACGGACACAGCCGAGGCTCGGAGGGTGTCTGATTGCAGATACAAAGTGCTATCACCGCCGCTCTCAGTGAAGTCAATCAGGGGACAGTGTAGATGGTCGTTAGAGATGGGCGGAACTCTACGTCGTCATGGGGACAGGGCTGCGGCTGATAATTGGGCGTGGGACTCTGTGGCAACAAAGCAACACGGCCTTAGTAATGAGATTAATGATGTTGTGTTAGGTCTTGTTTCACCAAGGAGAGGATTATCTCCTAACAGCCCTCCTAAGGTGAAGGAAAGGACAATTACTCAGACACAGATTCATCAGGCCCATTCCCTATTCAGGCGGAGCTCAAAATGATGTTTCAGAGCTGGGTCAGGGCTCATTCCCACAGAAAAAAAAGCAATTTACTCAAAAACTCAGCAATGAGCATTAAGGAAGTCAAAGTCAATTGTTTTCAACCTGAGTGTTGCAGAGTGAGCGTTATGGTGCTGCAGTTCAGATCAAACACCTCGGGGTGAATATAAATATGCTTCGTGTATGTGACCAACCAGAGTGAGGAATGATGGTATTCTTTGTCGGAGATGAGTCGGAGATGAATTTCTTGAGCTCTGCCCTCTCTGACCACAGGAAAGTAATTCATTACAAATGATCTTTGGACCATGTGAGGCGATTGCTTAAATGATGCACCACTCCTCAAGCAAATCTCCCTGTGAGGGCTGTCAGAAAAGCCAATTTGACATAGTGACTAAACCTTGTAAATACAGTGTCACATAATGCACAAGTAAGGCCCCAGGATGCTTTTTTCCCCAACAAGCTTACATTTGGAATGAAGAATGACACAATCAGAATTTGATCCATTTGTTTTTAATATTTTTGGAAAGTCTAGAAGAGGCATGAATAATTTTATCCCCATTTACGTTAGCAGAGGGCTAAGTTAGAGGTCAGCCGGTTCGGTAGGTGGAAATTTGTAGACCTTGACCCACGGTGCTGAATATCTGGGTAGTTTTACCTGAAAGTCAACCCCCCTTGGCTCCATGTGACACTGAGCAACTTTCATAGGAACGAAATAGACTCCACCTCAGATGCTGTATCCAGTCCTCAATGTGGCTAACGTGTTAGCAAGCAATTTCACCACTCACTCAGTCATTAGCATTCATTAGCATTCATGTTCGTGTCCACGTCACAACTGTTTCTTCAAAATTCTCTTCTTTTTGCGTCTTTTAGCTAGTTGCTAACTGTGTATGCATGCCATTTGGTGCTTGGAAGGTAGTGTACGGTGGATTTATCAAATCAGTACCCTGCCTTTTCTAGAAACAATGTAGACTGGAACAAATCTTCTGGTCCAGGAAACCAAAACAAGGTAAAGAAAACACAAGATCACTCCATACAGGAGATGGGGACATCAAATGTGGATCATTATTCTCTATGGGTTTGTCACTATGAGCATCACCTTTCACATTAGCCTATGCAATCATTTGATACATTAATGTAAAAACTATATATCTATGCAGCTTTAAACAAACATAAAACAATGATTAGTTTGTTTGCATCAAACAACTACATGTCCCACGAGCTGTACTCGGACCTGAAGTGCAATGGGACATCAGCTCTCTACTGTATTAGAAATAGTCGGAAAATCACTGTTGCAGTCACACACAGACAAACGTTCCTTTATTGTGTATTTATGGACAGTTTGCACATTTATCATTAGCAACAAGGATGATTCATCAACTGCAATAAAACCTCTCAGAGTTGTATTATTGGGAAAACAAATGAGAATGAATAAATAATGAAATGTGAATAAATCAGGTCGTTGTTGTTTTTTTCTTCCTTCCAGTGACTGAACTCGCTGTATACATTATAAATCAATTCATCTAGCAAAAACATATCCTAACTTTATAAAATATGGGTTTTCAGTTCAAGTCCAGTGTCTTCAAAAGCATCCTAAAGAAAAAAGAAATCCTTTGAAACCAGTAGTGAAATGCCACTATGACACATATTCAAGAAATAACATGAGGTTATTCTCTAATAAAAACTGACATCAATCATCTAGAGGAAAACCTACCGAGGTGCACAAGAAAAAAGACATTCTCTTGATGGCACGGAGAGGGGGTATAAATCAGGGCTGATTATGTACTGTTGAGAGCGTTTAGATACAAACATTCAACTAACATGTTCTTCACCTTTTCATCAACACTGAGGCAAACAGTGTACTCACATTTAATCAGAAGTAACACTTTATTTTACAGTCTGTGTAGCTTATGTGTACGATATTCCCAGCATTCACACAAAACATGTGTTCAGATAAGTACTCTAGGGTACATAATATTTGCACTAAAATAGTATTAGTGCTGACGTTGATCCCAGAACATCCACTGAATTAAACAAGCTTCTGTACCAATTAGTTTAGAAATGCCAAGAGAATGAGAGTGCTTTCAGGTGTAGCACACCCTCTCAGCAAGATAGTACTTAGAAGATGTTGAAACTTGAATATAGTGGACTATCCACTGTAATATATATCTAATTTTGGTTGAAAGCTAAAAAGATGTACGTTATATTTATACTGGGTTAATATTTAAGGAAATTTAGGGATTATAATTTTAGGGAATTTTTAAGTTAATATAAAAATGACATTTTGTGGGTTTGGCAGTCACGGGCTACTGTAGGATAAATTTAGATAAAAATTCACAGACTATTATTATGTTAAGCCCACACTAGGCGCTTAGTGGCACACTGGCAGCCATGTTGTAGGCCTCAGACAGTCATTGTAAACAGATGTTTTAAGGGTAGAAAAAGAATTCAGCAGAAAGATACTTTGTGCTGCCTTCTTTTACACATATTTATTTTCACCACCACATCTGACTGATTCTATCGTTAGACTTAGCAGCAGTTCACTAATAAATCAATATCTGCTTAGCTAATTAGAATTCTCCTGTTGTACACCTGGCTTACACACTACATAATGTAATAGAGGCTAGAGTTAGCATCTAGTTGTCAGTCAACATCAATAGCAGCTGCTTTGCTAAAATAAGCTAGCTGCCAGCTACTTAGAAGACAAACAAAGCTACAACCAAATGTTAGCTGATGTAAACTTTGGCCATCGTACATTTCAAATACATTTTCGATATATGGGATCTTCCAAATGCATTCAAAATCTAAGTAGCATGAGAATGTATTTTTGTTTTTGAAAGTAGAAGAAAAAGCATGTAGGCTATCATGATGTGCCTTGAGAAGTAGGCTATTTGTTGTAATATATTAAAGAACATATTTAAACATTTTTTTTTAGTAGTTTCAAATATATGTGAACTAGAGAAACAATAGAACTGAAAGACTTTGACAAAATAATCTTAATTCAGGTTCACTTACCAGCTTTTTCTGGAAACTTGAACCACATCTCACACTCTACCACCTCTTCAACTTTGCTCAGTTGTCATGACGTTACTATGACTATGGAACTTTGGTCACCTGATGACAAGTGGTCATACATACTAAGTTGGCTAACCTTTAGTTAAAGTTGTAATTTATAAAATATGGCCAGAATTTGAAGGTAGCCAAAAACATACGGGGCATCATATCACCAGACGGACTGACTGCTGCTTTTTGCTAGCTTTCCTTGGCTGTAGTTAATTAGCTCATGGCTCTAGAGTTTGTCTGGACCAGGACATCAGATCACAGGGGGAGTCACCGCCAAGCTACCACGACGAGCACCAGGCTTTGAAGCCAGTTTTTGGAGAGGCCTAACTGTGGATTACCATCGTCACATGATGCACTGTGGCCCAAAAATACTTTTTCCCACATTGTGAAAGAAGCATCTGAAAGACGAAAGCAAAATTTCTTTGCTGCGAGGCGCACGCTCTATAGGCCGCACAAGACGGAAGAGCCAGGTATTTTCTTTCCCCCGGAAATCGAGATATTTTGGTGGATATTATTTCCACTGAGCAGCTTTCACTGGAATGAACAGGGTGCCATCACCAATACTGCCACCTGTCTCCAGTGTTCACCTCGGGTGACAGGGCTCAGCTCAACTGGATTTTGCAGCCTGAGAATGAACCCAGCTGGACACCTACAGGCATTGAACCGGCCTCCAAGACCGACTGAGTCAGTTTAAAGACACAATACAGTGTGGAGGTGATTTACAGCAGCTCTTACCAGGACTATGATTTCGGGGACGAGAAGACAAAGCACGACGAGAGGCTTGCAGTGGGAGAAGAGTGGGAGAGAGTCGCGGGTGAAAATGGGGTGTATACCCGAAATATTTTCACATCTTAGTCAGTGAATTGAGGGATTATCTCAACCAAACCAGAGGTGATTGTTGAAAAACAAACCGAGACTGTGTTGGTGACTTTTTTTTTATGTCAACATTGAATGAACTGTGTTTTGCAATGAGTTAACGAGGGACGCATGTTGGCTATCATGATGTGCCTTGAGAAGTAGGCGAAGTAGAAGAAATAATACAACCATACAACTCCTGAATTAGCTTGATGCTCGTCTTCATAGTCTTCGTTCGGAGAGAAACTTGAATTCAGGAGTTGTATGGTCGTATTTTTTCTGTCGAGTAAAGACAGGTGGTTACTTTATAACACGAACAGCTGGCATATATTTCCCAGCTAAAACCACGGGGGCTATTGGATTTCCATCTCTTGCTGGTATGAAGTGGTATTAGGAGAAAGGACAGGCTAGCTGTTTAGCACACTAACTTCAGTGGAACTCTCTGCAGCACAGTACATGGACGTCTTTGACATAAAGTCAACTCTGTTGTTTCTTCACACTCGGTTGATAATGTACGTTAATATTTTAAATGGTTTTAAACCTAAATTCAGGCCATATCTTACAAATTGCTCCTTTAAGATTAATTTATCAAAGTAATATTCCCAAGATCAAGAATTCACTTCCACAATCAAAACCGATAGAAGTACCTGCAAAACCTGAAGTGCATTTAAAATCTACAGTATTTGCATTACATTTAAACCTGATTTGAAATCCATTTTAAACAGCAGTGCATTTGGAGTTAATTTAAAAAAGGAGGTATACCAAGAAATCCCCAAATATACTGAAAATGCATCAGATGTAGTATTTATTACAGTATTTGAAATTGCCGATATTAGTTTGTATGCATACTTAAACACATACTGTAAGTAATTTACACATTTTCTTTTCAGTTTACTGCACAGTGATGAAAACTGGAAAATAAATCTCATGAGCGATCTACTTATAACACTAATACATTTTAGAGGGTTGGGTTTTATAATATATAGTTAGCCATTATTTATGTAATATTTTAAAACAGCTAATTCTTCAACAGACCAACATTGTGGCTCCAGTTGTGGCTGAGAGGAGATTTGTGACACAACTGCAAAGCCTACCCAACACAGAGAGATTGTAGAATAAAGTGCACTGTAACTGAATCAAACACATCTTCCAAGTACAGTAGTTGTGCGCTGCGCAGCTTCGAACTGGGCAGAGGGCTCTAGGGCTCTCCTGGGGTCATTCATCAAGGTTGGACGGCAGAGAAATGTGCCTGTTGTTGGTATTAATAGCCTGGGGTGAAATAGGTCTTCTCCGCTGTGGAGACGATCTGGCAACTCGGGTGAGCCCTATCTCACTGTTCTCCACTTTCTCTGACTCGAGCCTCATTCTGGGCCTCGTTCTCCTCGAGCTGTTACTGCAGGAAAGGCAGTGAGTGTCATCAGAACATTTGAAAACACCCCCCTCAGCCTCTACATCACTCCATGTACTCTTGCTATTGCCCGGTTCAGTAAATGATATTTCTCTGATAAATTCATGATTGATAAATTATCTTCTCTATGTAGACAATAAAATTAAAATAATTTGTGGTAATTAAGGCAGTCTTTCATTTATAAACAAGACATTTAAACTCAGAAAATGCAATCGGATAGGAAAAGAAATGAAAGGTCGGAAAGGTCCCAAAAAAGTCATGTTTACTTGCTCCATAGTTAAAACCTTTCACGTTTTGTTTTTCAATTTCTTGAGGAAAAAGGCTTGTACTGTTCCCTTATATTTTCTTCTCCCATAGATCAGATCATCTTAAATTCCAAGGAGTCCCTTTCAGACCTTGTAGAAGCCTTAGTTTCTAGATTTCAGCAGGAGGAATCCTCAGTGTTGGAGTTATACGTGCACAGACGGCACACTCTTGTTGAGGACCTGAGCCCTCATCAGCTGGACGCTGGTCATGATCTTCTTCTGGTGGCCCATCAGCGTCACCCCGAGCCGCTGGATGTCCCTGCAAGACACACACGGGTAGAAACACGCAAACAGAGTTTTAGTGATCCACGATGGCCTTAATTAGAGGCTTTTAATGCCCAAATTTAAGCAAATTTAGCTTTCACTTATTACTCAGCTTCTATTTTAATTATTTTAGTTAGTTAGTTTTTTAGTTGATGCAAAACCAACACATCTTCCATTTGTAACCGATGACTTGAGGAATTCAGAATTTTAGAACACATTAGGCATTAAGGAGCTTTAAAGTGAGTTTCAGCTCATTGTTTCACTGTCTGGCCTCAACTTTATTGTTCTGCTTCGCTCTCCCCACTCTCATATCTTTGTGTTCGACTGCAGCTTGCAGCTATACAGAGAAAAAGCTCAGCACCATACAGCATTCACACTTATGGTGAACCGTGTGAGGCATTTAGCAGCTAAAGAGTCTGATGATTCCCTCAGGTGTTGGTAGAGACCAAAAACAGAGCCAAAAGAAACTGAATACTGGACTTTGGTGAGGTGGTCAGAAACACAACTCTGCTGGTCTGCACAAAATGCTGGATGTGTAAATAAGCAACTGTTTTCAAACACATTAGCCATATAAACTTAAAAATGCATCGTAAGCACTGGGATATTTCACATTAAAAGCTTGCCAATGACTGAAAGAACATAACCCTTCTCTGATCAGCCTTTTAATGTGAAATACATAGCTGCAGGAACTGTTGAGCTTTACTAACAGTATCTTGATGCTGATTAAAGAATCGGCATAGTAGAAGCAACTTGAGGTATTTTGATGAATATGACAGTAACAACACATCTGTTAGAAACAGAAATTCAGAGAAACAGATTGGAGAGCATGCTATTATTCTGTTGTTACTTGCCATGTAAGCAGGGTTAGGGTTTACCCAGCCTTTATTTGGTTGTAGTAGGGTCTGACTGATATTGTTTTTTCACGAATGATACTAATACCAATTATAAGTAATCAAGGTGACTTTAGAATAACCTGCAATGGAATGTAACTTAGTGTTTTTCTCAAGTACCGTACTTAAGTCAAATGTTGAGGTAATTTACTTGATTATTTCCATATTCTGCTAGCATACACCTTGAATTCACTACATTTATTTGATAACTTAAGTTGCTATTTCAGATTACTTAGTACTTATAGACTATTACTTGTGATGTTTAACCAATCTGATAGTGTGGGACATTGAGTGATAGCACAGAGTGGTAAATCCAGAGAGGATACTGCATCAGAGCCAACATAGCACATTTTTAAATGAATTTATTGTCTTGGCAATGGGACACAGGTACCATATTGAAAATTGGCCAGGCCAATAATTGGTCCATTCACACAGGTCACAAATTATTATATCATTTGGTAGTATTTGAGACTCTGCCTGTGTCTGTAAATCAGCTTTTATTTAAGGCACAGCTCACAGCGTGCTGCAAGAGCTTCAAAGTGCTTTACTTTCACATTACGAGAGAGATATGGTCATGTCGTGAGCGATGGTACCTGTGAAGGACGGACTTGAAGGCTGACTGAAATAAAAATAAGCCAAGATCCTGACCCCTGCTCACATATAAAGGTACTGTAGGAGGGTTGGATGTGTTTGTGACTGAGCTCAATGGAAGAAACTTGTTAGATGGAAGTGTGGAGGTGGTAATTAACAAAGAAAATGATCAATGCAGAAACACGACAGTCAAACTGATTTCAGCTCAGTTTTGTTTTTTACTTAGAGAAGTTTTACAATGATCCAAGTGTGCACAAGCTACAGCTTAGCACCCTACAGATTCTTTGAGTTGGTAGAGTCCAGCAGCTAATGGTTCACCATCACTCTCCATCATGGTCAGTACTCACCCTTGGTTCATGCTTATGACGTGTCCCAGTGTGTGGTACCCCCCCGCTGCAAAGTGGTCCTTATAGCGGCTCATCTTTATGGTGTCCAGCCACTCGTCTACTGAGTTACAGCTACTGAAGTCTGGGATAGCTCTCTCCATCAGCGGGGGACTGTTTAAACTGCGGCCGAGAGAGAGACAGATGGCCATGGATAGGCAGAGAGAGAGGGGAGGATGAATGGACAGACAAAAAGATTAGTTGGACGGAGTCCGAAAACAAGAAAAGAGTCAAAAAGTGAGAAAGAGGCAGAGCGACCGGGGGAAAGGGGCGCTTTGAAATGTGCTAGTAGCTGAGGCAGAAAATCAATAGCAGTTAAAATGATAGAGAAGAGGTGACTGCTGTGGTTGCAGGATGGCTGCTTTGGGTAGATTAATACAGGGAGAAATCCTTAATACTCCTACTCCTCTCCCTCTACCTACTGATGCTCAATGCCATGCACCACTGACTCTGTAGGACCTGGGATCTAAACAGAGCAATTTACACAGGTCCAGCTTGCGCCTGGGTGTCCTCTCAAGCTGCTCCCAGATTCACCGTGGATCAATGTCAATATCACAGCAGACTTTTACTTAACACACAACGCGTCTATCAGAGATGAGCTTATCGGAAAACGAACACGACCGCTCGTTTCATCTGCCAGAGAACTTTGAGGGAAACTTTATGCTGCCACCTTATCCCACTGTGCTCATGTTTGATAGCAGCTGGATGAGATTGGATTTACTCTGCCTCTCACACCAGGACAGTTACTTAGTAGCCTAACAGTCTGTCACCATATATTGTCCAGGAGATCATCTTCTCAGCCCCTTGCAGACGGTGCCTTGCTTTGATTTGCAGCTTAATCCGCTAATCACATGAACCAATATTTGATTAAATGTTGGCGAACTGTCGCGCCAAATTAAATCAAAAGAGTCCTCAGCATGTGCCACAATGCATCCCTGTTGCTTCGCTGTAACTATGGATCCATTCAGTGGCGCACCCACCTGCAGAGTGTGTCCATAGACTTCAGGTTCTCTGGGGTGCGGATTAGCTTGTCAAGAACGGTGACTATCTGGCAAAAGCGTGGCCTCTCGTTGCGATCCTTCTGCCAGCAGTCCAGCATGAGTGTGTGTAGAGCAGCAGGGCAGCCCATAGGAGCAGGCAGCCTGTAGCCCTCTTCAACAGATTTGATGACCTGCACATGAACAGCAAAACATGGATGAGACTACAGTGTCTGCAATGAAATGACATTAAAGGTCAATTATGTCTGCATTTAGTGCTCACATCTCTGTTGGTGAGGTTCCAGTATGGTCGCTCCCCATAAGACATCACCTCCCACATGACCACTCCGTAGCTCCACACGTCACTGGAGGAGGAGAACTTCCTGTACGCGATGGCCTCCGGGGCTGTCCAGCGGATTGGAATTTTCCCGCCCTGTCAGGAACATAAAGATGATTTACCAGGGTGTATCAGACTTCCTGAGACAGATTTAGAAGACAACTTGAAGTAAGAGAATCAAACTAATGATCACACTTTAAAAGGCAGTTGTGGTTATTGTTGTGGAATTTCGGCTCGCTTGACCATTCAGGAGAGATGAAGAAAACTCAGAGACACCGATGACTTAAGTTGAAGTAGTTTATACAAACTTGCAAGGAGGAACAAAATAACAGCACAACTGCATGCACAGTGCATTGCCATGTTAATCTTCCCGAGTCTCCCCAATGTCCAGATTATATCTACAGCTCAGAAAGCATCCCTCCCATACATGGTTATCTGTTTAACAACAAATAAGTGGAAAGTTACTGCAGAGCTTCTCACCTCTGACCTAGTAAGGGATAGAAAGAAAATGGGTAGAAGAGTAAGTCTGCTACCATAGATAGATCGAAGGCCATCCTACAAGTTTACCCAAACAACAGCTTTGGTTTGTCGGGGATCTGTTCTGTAGACATATCTACAGCAGATTCCAACTGCTAAGTTTGCAAAGACCATGAGAGATATAAACTCATAGATCAGATGTCACTATATGCCCTCATCCATACATTATCGGGCATAACATTTATACAGGGTACGTATGACATCTTATCTTGTGAGGCCACAGTGTTATCGACCTTAGATTTTTCTCCCACATATATTTGATATTTTTCTTAGTATTGTCAAAAAATCCCATGAAAAGACCAAAATCAACGAGTATCTATGTCTTTGTATCTATAGCCTGATATACTGTATGTTCTTCATTTGTGCCATAGAAGAGAAAAAGACTTCAGCCTCAACATTTACCTGAGAGGTGAACTTGCGAAAGGCACGATTGTTCATATAAAGCTTTGGGTGGTTAAAAACGTTTAATGTCAAAATGGGGTTGTATGCACGCGTCTACAAATATTCTCTGAGGCTGTTTGATCAAATGCTACTCAAACTGATATTGGTAACACTTAATAGCACATGATAACCATCATTGATTAATAGTAAATTTATAGTCAATTAAATGTTGTTATTTCACTCTTAAGAATCAATGAAACGCTTTATCAACCATTCTTGAAGCAATTATAAACATCAGTTGCAACTTTACACTAAACAAATGCCTAATAAATGGTTTACAAAACATGTCATGTTACCCTGATATGTTTATACTACTATACCACAGTCTCAAAATATCCCAATGCAAGTAAAGGTACACATGTATTAATAGCAAAATGGTGTTAAAATAACAAAAGCAAAAGTACTCATGCAGAAAGGCCCCATTCAAAGTGTTATAATGTACAGTGTAAAATTGTTGTGTCATTACTGATGTAACAGCATTTAAATGATGCAGCTAGTGAAACTGGCTATTTTTAAAGGGGCTCTATGTAACAGTTCATAGTAATTTACATGTATTATTAACTTGTTTATTGACCATGTGTGAGGGGATTGTAAGGGGATGTAAAAAACTCCTCCTCGTCTCTCAGTTGCCTACTCAAGCCTATGAACTTGTGTAAATTGTTTAATACTGCTGAACTGTGAATTTCTTTTTGGAGGACTTGGATCCGATTTTCTGCGACAGTTCAAAAGGATGTGACTTTAGGCACGTTCTCGAGTGCTTCTTCTCAGTAGCTAACATATACTTCCAGCACAGCACAGAATTTCCACAGAGTCGCGGAGCCCCTTTAACTTTATATACATCTGACAAATTGCTACAGACCTGGGATTTGTATTTACGACAGTGGCATCGCACTCAGAAACTGTGCCAAATTAAACAAAATACCAAGTTCTATATAACGTTGCTTTAAACGACCAAACAGTCATTGTGCAGGGCCAAGACAAGAATAGACTTCCAAATGTTAGCAAGTATGTGAACTACTTAGATTATTCTTGATATAAAACTGACACTTAATTAGGCCGACATATTGATACATCACTTCTTAAATAAACAGAGCACACCCTGTGGGTTATTTTAAACATTTGAAGGTTACTGTTAAAAAGCCGCCCATTATAGAAACCTGATGTCCTGTTAAACATTAAAACCAGCAAAATGACCCACTGGGATTCTCTCTCCTTTACTCATGATCACAATACTTTCAGGTTCTTCAAAGTGACTTTGCTGTCAGTTTTCATACATTGGGAAGCTTTATCCACTTTATTGCGACGTGAACTGTATTAATCTTCAGCCATTATCTGACATTAACTCAAGATGTGCTGTAATGATGCTATAGTGTCTGTAATATCATCACCTACGATCCTTTTCCCCTTCAGAGTGTCTCTGAGTGATGCTGCACGTAATCACCTTGCTGTCTGTAATCTGATTGCTGTGCTTTAACAAGCTGTAACAGACAAATGTGTCAAATGCTGATTTCCATCTGTGTGCTGTAAGCTGATAGGATCAGACTCTGGAAGCAGCTGCCGTGGCCTTTTTTTACTTAGGACTTAATACATTGTTCCCATCAGGCTACAGGTTTAATATTGGGCCGCTCTCTACTGAAGCACTTAGAAAGATGATTTTACTTTGCTGTCGCTTTCATGTGACTTTGATTCTATTTGTATTTAGTAGAGTTGTATTTGTCTTGATTATACTTTCTTAGCCAGGTTTCAGTGGAGCTAACTTATTTGAAAGGGTATATAAGAATAACAAATACATTTTTATTTGTCAGTTAAATAAATAATAATAAAAAAAAATAGAAAAGAAGTGTGCCCAAAGGTAATCTGATGACTGTGACGACAGAGAGCTAAAGCTGGTCCTTTTGAAGATCTGTGAGATCTCTTATCTTAAACGATTTGTGGGGTCTGAAGTTCAACATTTTAAACTTGCTGCTTAAGGCAGCCACTTTGCCTGGGCAGCACTTTCTCACTCCCAACTTATCAAATATGGCAGCTTAGTCTGTGGCCTTAAACTTCAAACTATGACGCTTCACCTACCCCTCTTGCATCTGTTTTGGATGTGCCTAGAAATTGCACGTAAGAGAGCTACAGTGTGCAGACTTTTTTTTCGAGTTTTTCGTGTTTTTATCTTCTTTTGGTCCAGCATCTGCCTTAGAATTTCTGGATGTGCGTGGTTGCTATGTATTGTTTATTATAAAGTATTTCCAATTATCTGTATCCGTATCTATACTAGGAATGCACAGGGCTTAGACAAGAAGTGGGTGATCAAAAGTTGCTATAAATATTAATTATTAGAAAAATGAATGAACTCACCGAATTTCCTCCATCGCAAGTACAGATATTAGCACATTTTACTCGGATGATACTCACACTTTACAAAAAAATACATTATCTGTACCCAATTTCAGCTGAGTACACATTCTACCTCACTTATAAGTGTTTCCACATGCTGAAAAGTACCATGAGTAGACTGAACTTGGAGTGGAGTGCCCCTTTAAATTGGGGAAAAGAGACAACAGTATCAAAAGGGTGTTTGCAGATACCCTAAGGTTAGGTATCCAAACTGTTATATGTGGAGAGACATAGTCATAATGGTGCCTCCCTATTGCTCTATTGGTTGCTATTGGTATTGGTATTATTGGAAATGTATCCAGGGTTATGAAGCTTTCACCCATACTAAGGGCTAAAAGTCAGGATATCTCAGCCTCAGCTGCTTTAAATCTAATTGGTCTTACTGCCTTGAGTCTGAGTCCCCCATTTTTACAGAAGTGCATTATTAGATCGTTGGAGTGACCATTAAAAACCTGCATGAAACCCATTGTGATCATTCTGATGTAAGTTACAATTAAGGTTTAACATATAAGATCTTTACTACAAATGGAGACATTTATTCTTTTTAGGTTTGTGCTTATTTTAAATGGTAGTAGGCCATTTCAGTCCCATTTCACATGATTGCTGCTCGCTGACACCAACCATTTCTTTTAAAGAACTGTGTGTGTGTGTGTGTGTGTGTGTGTGTGTGTGTGTGTGTGTGTGCACTGTATTAATGCTTGCCTCAATGTGAAAACTCACACTGGTGGTGTATGCAGCGTCAGGGTCGTCCTCCAGCACTCGGGACAGACCAAAGTCAGACACCTTACACACCAGGTTGCTGTTGACCAGGATGTTGCGGGCAGCCAGGTCTCTGTGGATGTAGCCCAGGTCAGACAGATAGGTCATCCCAGCCGCAATGCCGCGCAGCAACCCTACCAGCTGGATGATGGTGAACTGGCCGTCGTGTCTCTACATGAAGGCAGAAAAGAAAAGGTAAAGAAAGATGAGGAAGAAGGAGGCAGAGAGAGAGTTTTGAGGGAAGATCAAAAAAACCGTGATGGTATAGCAGAGAAGAAGATGGGAAGAGTGATAACAGAAGAGATTTTAATCAAGATAGAGAAGAGAGTAAAGATAAGAGAATAAAACATGACAGGGATTTGCTTTCAAGTAATAATCCACAGTATTTTCATATAAGCAAATACTGGAGCTGTTTGACATTGTCGATGTAATACAATGTTAAATCAACTTATATCTTGTTAAAGAAAACTTTCATATTTGCTGCTCTAAACCACTGCTGCCTTTCTCCTGGTAACAATACTCTGATAGACAGGAAGTGAAGTCGCTCTGCTGTGGAAACCATGTATCGCCAAGAGATTATACATTTTTACATGAGTTAAAGAATTCTCCTTGATGTGTTGAGAAAATTATCATCAAACAAAGCATTAATCCTAAATCAAAGCTTTTTGAGAGTTTGAAGAAGTTGACAACTTTGAGGAACAGTGTTTTCTCTGGACATGGATGATGAGTAGTGATAGGCGCTATAGTTTAACTTAACTTTTTGCTTTAATTTATCATTCTGAAGTAAATACTGATTGCACAGTGTGATGGATGTAGAAAAATGGCACCATCCATGTATAGGTTGGTTCCCTATAAGTCACGCTTTCACTATGCAATTTGGTCTGCCACCTGGCTGGATTTTGCATGGAGAAATGAAGGTCAAATTAGGGCACAAAGGAAATGCGGCTGCCATTTTCCCCGGTCACTATCCCCAGGTAACAGTGGAACAACCAGAATAACGGCGGAAACTTTACACTGAAAAGAAAACAAACCACACTGATGGAGGTGGCAAAAAGGTGAAGAGGAAGAGTGATAGAAACCGAGTAAAACTAGAGTGAACGGATGGACAGATAGAGAACCCTCCAGTGCTGTGTCAAAGTCTGCTCACCTGCTGATATCTGTTTGACCTTACCACCAGGACAAGAGGTGGTTCAAAACCGACACTCTTTCTATTTGATCAGTCAGCAACAAAACCTGCCTACTTATTAATACAATTAATACAATAAATAATACATCTGTGTGTTTTGCTCTACCTTTTTTATAGCACTGACATCAGGTCAAATTTGGATTCTTACAGTTTTTTTTGCTTTGGACAGTAGCTAGGCAATTTGTCGTAGCCATGTTGCTAACGCTGTCTTTGCAACAACTGAATGTAATATACCAGGGAAACGCTAGGAGGGGGGAAAGTTGGAAGGTTGTTGTCTATTTCTGCTTTAACAGAGAAGAAAAAGTTCACCACTTACTCATTAACAGGCAGACAATAAAGAGGCAAATTAACTTAAATAAAGGCAAACAGGAACCTTTACTGCCTAAAAAAACCTTTAACCAAAAGCTTCAATACCAACCCTGAGGAAGGAGTCCAGAGAGCCGTTCTCCATGTACTCTGTGATGATCATCACTGGTTTGCCTGTGGAAACAAATAGAAACATACAAAACTCTTCCCAAGTTGAACTGCATATCTACATCATATGTGAAATGTACATATTTGCATGCATGCAAACATTTCATTTGTTTATGTGTTGCTACTGCGTGTGTGTTCTGCCACTCAGTGGTGGTAACCATGGTGACTTCTGAGTCACTGAGCTATTCAAGATACATACATATACTTTTTGTATTTCTTCATATGGCAATACATATTGCAGTAAACCATAATATTACTAAGTCGGTTTTGTTCAATATCATGCCATCCTATTGGATAGGGGCACAATACAACACTCCATCAACGCCATCACCTCAATACCATTCAAATGAATGGAAAATACTTAACAGTGTTGTACGGAAACGATGTCTCAGGTACTTGGAGTGCTTCATTAGAAAACCATTCTCAATGAACCTCAAAAAGATGCTGCTGTTAGGTTTCTTACTACAACCCTGATTCCCTGATTGGAGTTGTGATGCTGTGCAAAAAGTATATAAAACAGGATGTGATCATTTGGTAACTCATCAGCTTCATTGATTTTTGTAAATATATTCTTATTGTGAATTTGATAACAGCAACACATTTCAAACATGTTGGGAGAGAGGCTAAAATAGACTGGGAAAATTGTGGAATGCTGCAAAAACACCTGTTTGGAACATTCTATAGATGAACAGATGATAGTATCACGGCCGTATCATGAAAGGGGCATCCAAGCAAGGATGGGGCAAGGTTTATCACTTTGTGGAACACATGATTGTATAAAGGACATTACTACATGGGCTCAGAAACACTTTCTTGAAACTGTGTGTTAAGTATTTAAATCAACTGCATGAACTGACCCTTTAAAGTGTCATTATGGTAAGGATAAGCATTAAGCAAAGACACAGTTACACACTGGCATAATCTGTCAGATGGGGTCTGGAGCTGGTGTAATGTGTTTATGGCCAGTTTGACCACACCAGTAAAGACTCTTTTACCTCCTTTAACTTAAACCCTGCCAGTAAAAATGATGACAACTTAAAAAAGTCCCTTGGGATTTGAGCTCCCTTTAAATGCCATTTTCCTTATTCTTTTCCTGTTTCTCCATGAGCACAGAGGTACTCGAAGAAGCCTTTTTCTCTGACTATACACTTTTCTGCAAGCTGTCTATAGCCTACATGACACTACACATACAGCAGATGAAGCTCAGGACATGTGCCTAACAGTGTTTACTGTTAATTATCATGCTCTGATTTCAACAATCAACCATCCTGACCACATCTTCATACAAACATATAGTTTAAGTGTCAGCGTACTGTGGGTTACCACTCCCTCCAGGCGGATGACGTTGGGGTGGTCAAACTGGGCCATGATGGACGCCTCAGACAGGAAGTCCTTCTTCTGCTTCTCTGTGTATCCTGCTTTCAGGGTCTTCAGGGCTACTGGGATGTCTCTCTTCCCCGGGAGTCTCATGCGTCCATAACAAACTTCACCAAACTCCCCTGGACATACAGTTCAGCACCAAATACAATCAACTTTCAATTTTCATCAACATGTACTGACTGTGCTTAGCTGCAGCACCACCCCCTTTTAAGCCATGGTTATAAATGAGAATGTGTCGTAAGTTAATTTGCTCGCTTAGATAAGAGAAACAAATCCACTTACAGGCTGTCTGTCTACATATGTGTGAAAAACTAGAAGTGAGCTAATCATCCATCGGCCTCTTTCTCATTAATTCTTATCTTGTGTGATTGCTGTTATTTATCTTCCTCAGTCCCATACTTTATATTTCTGTGTGTGTGTGTGTGTGTGTGTGTGTGTGTGTGTGTGTGTGTGTGTGTGTGTGCGGGCAGGAGTCATATCTAGCCCAGTGTATTGTGGAGCTGACACAGTGTTAGTATTCCCTGCCAGTCGGAGGAGCTTTGATTGACAGTCCCACGCAACGCTCTGATTCCGCTCTGCCATCCTCCTCTCTGCTGCACACCACAGCCTTTACACTGGCCAATGATTTTAAGTTAGCCCAGCCAATGATTCTCACTGTGTGTGTGTGTGTGTGTGTGTGTGTGTGTGTGTGTGTGTGAGCACACACAAGTTCATGGTTTTACCTGAACCAATGATTTTCTCTATTTTGATCCTGGAAGCTTCAATTTCTCGGGCAAACTCGTGCACCGCCTGGCAGGGGTCCTCGTACGTGTGTGGGTCGATATAGAACCTCGCGTCGGGGAATGACACTAAGATAAACAACATTAGCATTTGGTCACATATCGCAGAATGAGAGCAACATCACATCTGAGCCTCTGTCATCGGTGTGTGCAGGGAAAACTTGATGAAAGGCGAGAAATGAGTCGCAGAGTGAAGCAGACAGACAGAGGGAGAGAATCAACAGCACGCAGGCCTGTGTGCTGCTGTAATCACTCAGAGCGGGATAAAAATTGTTTGCACTCAGGATGAACTTTATTACACGGGGATGAAAATGCGACCTCTTCAAGGAATGTGATCTAATCTATTATTGGTAATAATTGAGGAATGGGCCAAACATACCGTGACCGTTCTGGTAATGCATCTTCTCCTCATCGGAGTCCTGGAAGGCCTTGCTGTAGCCACAGTGTCTATACAAACCACACACACAAAGGACAGACGCACACACACACAGTCATCCAAACACACACACGTGCACACACATAAACATATGGTGGGATGAATACAGGACATTTGTTCTCTCAAACTGTAACCACAGCTCATAATTAATAAATCTATAATTGTTCATAATGAATAATTCACTTTAACAGAGCTATTAATCACTTAGTGATACTCAGTTATTTATAAAGAACAACCAGTCAACCTGTTCTCCCTGTTAATGAGGTTTTCTACTGGCAACAAGGCAGAGGAGGAAAGAGGTCAAGACAGAAATGCTTAAAGGGTGAGTTCGCCCACATTAGTGCTGTCACCCCAGTTCTTGGAGTGGACTGTGGAATTAAAATTTTACATTAGAAGTAAGTGAGAAATGTTTTCCTTTATACAGTGCGGGAGCGTGATTTGGGTGAACCGACGCTTCAAATTATCAAGAGGTTCTGTTTAAAATTAACATTTCTCTATGGGTATGCTTCCATGTTTTCAAGTTACAATAATTAACATCAGTATTCATGTTAAGAAGACACAATACACACATCTCAGGAGGACATTTAAGACATGGCAAAAGGATTTAATGCCATGTTGAGACATACACATCTGTGGCTTTCAGGCGTCTTCAGCATCAGGCAGTAATTCACATACTCAGCTCCGATTGGGCAGTTTTTAGGTAGTTTGGTTTGACTTGCATAAAGAAAAGCTCCTGGTCTTACAGCAGTAAGACTACAGAAACACTACACTCAAAAAAATGATAATTTTGCCTGTATTGAGCCTGAAAGCATCTGTATTTGACAACCTGAGAATGAGGATTCACAATCAACTATCTTTCTCCAGAATGGCCTTCCCTACCTTGAAGTAGTAAGTAGTTTAATGTAAAGTGTCAAACTGAATGCAATGTTTTTCCATTATGTTGAATCAATGTGAATAACTGAGTCTGATGAAATTAATTTAGGTGGAACTTCTACATGAACATAATGTTTTTTCATTTACATTTACATTTACATTTACATTTAGGGCATTTAGCAGACGCTTTTGTCCAAAGCGACTTACAATAAGTACATTTGTCACAGGAAAGAAACCACAACATATCACCGTCGATAGTAGAAAGAATAGAAACAATCTTCAAGCCCTCATCTGAGCAAAGTAGCTGCTATTTATCAAGGATACCTTAAGTACATAAGTGCTGTGATTTAAGTGTTAAGGGTAAGAGCATAAAAGTGCATACTGTATAATTTTTTTTTGGGGTGGGGGGTGGGGGGTGGGAGGGAGTCATGCTACGCGGGGTCGAGGTGAAGTCTGAACAAGTGTGTCTTGAGTCTTTTGCGGAAGATGGCGAGTGACTCTGCTGTCCTGACACTGGCCGTGAGTTCGTTCCACCACTGGGAACGAACTCCCGACCAGTGTCAACCAGTTTTCAACTGTTAACAAGTAATGCATTTCAAATTGGTTATTCTGTCTCCTGTGATAAATCAGATTTTTAATTTATACACATTGACTCAACATGACAGAAAAACTTTACTTTAAATGTGACCCTTTACATTGAACATATGTAAAAGAATTTACTTGTAATTAAAATACTAAAAAAATATTTTCTTGAGTGTACCTTTGTGTTGAAACAGCAAGCTACACTTTTAAAAAGTTGCTTAACACACTCATGCTATCTTCCCTTACATTGCTTAATGTAACAATAGTCCCCAACAATCAGTTTAGCTTATTTTCTCAAAACACTTTTAAATTCATTTTATGTTGGGGAATAGAGTAAAAAACAGTCCTGTGCTTCAGTTAAACCAGCGGTACTGGCTGCAGATTTCCACATTGCTGTACTGCTAGGTTCTTTTTGAGCCTCAGCAGTCAGTGACAGCACACACATTGACGTTAAGTTCCTCAATATCTGTGCATTCTGACTGTTCACCTGTGTTTAAGTCTGTATGTGTGAACAAAGGGTTAGGCATCCTTAAACTGTCTGGCTGTGGCCTTGTTGCCTTTCATTTCCTTATATAACATTGACATAATGTAACTGTTGGTCAATTTCAACATCATATCTACTGCTGTTATTCACAAAGATTCAGGCACACAGTATGCGGTAAACACATATCATTTTAGTGGACAAGAGCAGGACGGTAAAATCAGATGAGGCGTTTTGGGTAAACAATACGACATCAACATAGCGTTTCGCCAAACTGCCATTCCACCAGGTTGTTATTTAGTTTTTCCTGTGCCGTCCAGAAGGTGTTGTCTATCTGCTGTCTGTCTGAATCCATGTGAATGCAGCATGAAAAGCAGATTTCTTTTCTGTCTGTATAGTTTTTAAAACCTGGAAAGGGTGGTGAGATGTCCAAACTGTCCATACACACACTGCCCTTTTTACTAAATGTATTGACTCCTCCAGCTATCAGAGATTGAAGTGGACGCTAACAACGAAGTAAAAACCAAGTGCTGCAGTTAACAGAAGTATTGCTCAACACAAATTTGGCAAGTTTTGTCAAACTGTCTCAGAAAGTTTTCCATATCAGACAGGTTTTCTTCCCGTGCAAACAGTAAAACTACCCCTGTGGTGTCTGTCATAAGGAGGTGTCGGTATTTCCTTGGTTGGCCAGTGGCCCATCTCATTTTTAGTGCACCCCTTAAAAAGGAGAATTTTTAACGCTAAACTCCAGCATCAGTGAAGACTTTCTTTTTCGATCTTCCATCTCAGTAGCACTACTGGACTTTGCAGTCATGATAACATGATTTTGCCTGGATAACATCTTTAAATCCCCCAGTGATTTTTTTTTCTCCACAAACAGAATGGAAATTAAAAAACTTAATATGCATTGAAGTATGAATTAATCAAGTGCAATGAAATTAATTATTCTGTGCAGTGCTACAGAGATGTAAGTTGAACACATCAAAAGGGAGGAAGGGGGGCTGATGGGATAAGTGGGAACGTTTGGCTTGCACGCTACTGGACATGAATCAACATAATTAAATCCACGATGAGGTGGAAATTACGAGTTAGGAAATCAGCTAAATAAGACAGTGAGAAGACAGGGAGGGTTGAAGAGATGAGAGAAGCTAAGGCATTAGCTTTCAAAACTCCTCTCATCGTCCCTATTACTGATAGAAAAGCATGCAGATTATTTGAATGTTATGACATTGTAAACGTTTCATCATGACAAGGAGACTACAGGTATTTTAGCTTATCAAACACAGGCTTAAATGAGATCCTTTCCAGTTTTTTAGAGAATATATTAAGGGATTTACTCAGATTACAACCTTTCTTTCATTGTACTTGCAGTCAATACTACATGTGGAAAAAGCAGGGAGAAAAACAGTGCACATTGGGTTTTGATCACAAGCAACATTACACAGAGAGAGGCACGGTAGTAGTGTAAGAAAGTGTTCCACACACAGCAGCGATGGGTAGTGTGGTAAAGTGTAGCCTTGCCGTTTCCTGCAGATGATGATGGCCACAAAGGTGACGAGGCCGGACAGTAGGGCCATGCAGATCCAAATGATGGTCATGGTGCTGTAGCGCAGAGGAGCTGAAAACACACACAATCACGCTGTGTTAGCTGACAGAAAGGTACCACTGACAGTCCAGAGTTTACAGATTACACTGACACACACGCTGACACACACTGGTAAACACAGACGGTAGGTAGTGTGTTCTTGGTCAAACAAGATAATCAAGAATATGGAGCTTCATTAAAGAGCTCAGCATTTTCTAATTACCTCCTGTTTGTGTTTAAAGTTTGTCCACAGCATTATGGCTAGGAAATATTCAGGTAATGTTGTCATCTGTTTTGAAAGATTGAATGTTGTTCCAGACTTGTGATTGAGCCACTACCTTAAAATACACTGTAATAAGGTCAGCATCTGATTTTAATTCAAGGTCAGGGGTCCAGATAACATTTAAAACCACATTCATCTGTGGACAGGATTGCTGATTATTATATTCAAGTGTGTATTCAACATCAATAATAATTTATTGATCGATAGAAAATATGTTTGAAAATATAAAACGTTACACTTCTTAATGAATTATAGCCTTCATAACACGAAGGGTGGGCAGGGTCTTGATTGACTTATTCGGTCGGGATGTGGACCTTGAACTTTTGACAAGTCCTCACCTACATGTAAGATGTACTGTATAATAACATAATACAAGACATTACAATGCTTTTCTGCTATCAAGCAGCTGTTAAACAAAACAGATGTTATTGTCTGTTTCAGGCTCAATCTTACGCGCACATCTAATAACGTTGATAACTGTATAAAATATGAACTACAGATAATCTCTTCTTAAAATGACAAAAACATTTTGTGTAATAACCTGACTATAATGTCATGACATTGTTGAGCACATAACCTAATGTATTTTGTGTGTATCGAAGGAGTTATTACATTTGTGCTTGTTAGTGAATTATGATTTCTGTGTCGCTTTTGAAAAAAATTAAAAAATGCAATAACATAACTTATAGTAATAATATGATTTTATTCCAACAATGTGTTAACACACTCTTCAACATGGGTTGTACACTTAAAGGAGTGGTTGTTCTCTTGTGGGCCAGCACTGCAGAAGTCTGGGTTTTATTCCTTGAAGCAGGGTATCCAGCTTGGCTCGACATTATAAGCAGCAAAACTGACACTGTAGGTGATAGGGAGGCCAGAGAGGGATGATGCCCTATGAACATTTGGTGGAAGCAGTCTAGATGAGTTGGTACAGTGTGGTTCCTGATGCAAAAATGGTTTTAGTGATGATAAAAATATTTACTTATAATATATACTTTTCTATGAAGTTATGGGCAGATACTATATTATTATTATAAAGTTTTTTATAATGCATTTTTGCATATGCAGTTTTCATAGTAACTGCAGTTATTAGATCATACGTTTCTACCAGGCTTAACAACCGTATAATATTTATGTCATCATTTCCTGCCCCTTCTGTGTCAATGTAAAGAAAATTTAAATTGAGCTAGGTCCCCCAAAGGGCTGTAATAGTACAATTTTAATTCTGGCACATGAAAATGCAATGTAAATGGATATTTTGTATCAGCATGTAGGTTTACCATGCATGAAGAAATCATTCACATTTTTCTGCGCCATGTTAAAATGACAGCTTTGTACATTCACACAGAATAGCCCTATCCCCACTGTGTCTAATAAAAACTAATAATATAATTAGATTATCAGGTTACACCTAAAGCCGGTTACTATTAAGTCCAACCCAACACTGAGAAACTACATCATTGTTTGCAGCTGGGTAACAGACACGCCGAAAAAAAGTTTAGGACTCATTGATTACTCAGCATGTAGGCTAGTGGGATCTGTGCAGTCCTCTTGTTTTCAGAGTCTGAAAATGAATCAGTATCACCAGGAGGAGAGTCAGGGTCCAGTGAGCAGCAGAATGAAGGGAGACTATTAGTCAATGAAACAGCACTGGGACTCTAACCAGGCAGGAGGTTTAGCTTTGCAGACCTCGAGCCTGCTCTGCACCTTCTCTGCCAAATCCCCTATTAGGAGAGAAAAATGTTCTAATAAAAGGTAACTTCCAGCGTTGTAGTTGCCTCAGGTGGACAGACTCATGAAGACTTGTAGCCCACCCTGTACAGCTGTTTGAAGCTGGGAAAGACTGCAGTACTGCTGACGGTGTTGACCCTCTAACAAAGCACAGATCAATGGAACAAGGGGATGGACTGAGGCGGTTATCAGCCTCACTGACACCCAAGTCTTTTTTGCCCTGGACCATGCAGTCTGGCCGGGCTTTGAGGAGCTTTCAGGGCCAAAACTTTTAACACAACAAGCTGTTTTCTTACTGGACTGGATTTTTCCACTGTATTAAACAACATACAACTGTTAAGGCTATCCTGTGGCTAGGGGGAGGCAGGGGGCTTTGAGCATCATTCCAATGATATAGTGGGACTTCTTTACACACACACACACACACACACACACACACACACACACACACACACACACACACACACACACACACCTGCTTTCCCGGTCTGGATCTCCACATTCTGGCTGAAACGTCCACAGCCTGCTGACGTTCGGGCTCGGACCTGAAAGATGTACTTGGTGCCTGGCTTCAGCCCAGACACTCGGGCGCTGGTATTTCTAGACTTCAGAGTGGAGTAACTATGCTCTTCATTATCCTGTGAAAGAAGGCCACATTCAAAGATTGGGTTTCAGGAAATTTTCATTCTGGTCAGCAAATACATACATCTTTTGCCAGACAAATATTGCTAATGTACTCAGCGTTTACAGACTTTGTCATTCATTTGGAGCTGTATCTCTGTATTGTGGTGAATGTAAGTCCAATTTGTACACGACCAACTCCTGAACGAAATATCTTTCTCTTTAACTGCTAAATGCTCCACGGTGTTGACCAACCAGTCTCTATCTGCTGTTTGGTGCTGAGCAGGTAGTGTACAATGCGTACTGAGGACTTTTTTCCACAGAAAACGATGCCATGAGAGCGGTGAGAGTGAACCAAAACAGTAAAGTTGCAGCTGCACAGCTAAACAATGAGCTGAAACTCAGTATAAAGGTCTGTAAAGCCGAGTGGAGCTGCAGATTCAGGTGATAATTATCTGTAGGTTCATGAGACCCTTGTCACAATGCCGCATTGTTTTCACATTGTCATTTGATACATTGCCCTATTAAAAATATCGATCATAGTGGCTTTAAAGGGAAATTCCGCTATTTTTAAACCTTGGCCCTATATTAATATGTTTTGGTTTGTAAATGATTCATACTTACCAAAAAATTTGGAATCAGTACAGTAGATCACCTCAGCTGGCCGCAACACTGCTACAATGGCTGCAACGTAATCCTTTGAGGCAACTCCGACCATCAAAGCTATGTCCACTAAAGGTGTTTGTTTTTGTCACCAACAGACCGATGTTGAAGTGTCTGACAACATTATGGAAACAACTGCTACAAAGATAGACCTTTTTGTAACCATGTACACAAGTCTCGCTCTGAAATCTCATGAGAGGTGAGTTGTTGCAGGTGGAGACGTGAATCATAGTTGGAGAGAGGAGTTTGGAGTTTACCTTGAGGAAATGCCAGTCAGAATTTATTTCCAAAATCATGTCTGAAGATTCAACTGATTCTGAGAACCTAGATTAGGAAAAAATGAAGCGCTTTTAGTGGACGTAGCTTTGATGGTCGAAGTTGCTTCACAGCATTATATCGGAGCCATTGCATCCATTGCCAGGTGAGGTTATCTATTGGACTGGTTCCAAAACCTTTGGTAAGTATGAGTCACTTACACAGCAAAACATGTAGATAGCACCAGGTTAAAAACAATATCAGAATCTCCCTTTAAGAAACCATGTGACAATGCACTGCTCCATAATGTGTAGGCTAAGGTGGGAGGATGATTTGAAATTTGTCAACTGAGAGAGAATTTGCTGTTTACACTCAGCTACACATTTAATATCTCAGTGTTGCAGATCAATTGGCACTGCTTTATATCAACATTGGACTTTTGTGTGACTTTACATCATGGGATGAAGTAGCTTGATTCATTAGCAGGGTTTAAACTGGGCTGGGGCCTGCCGGAGCTGAGCCTCCTCAGTCATATCCAGGATAGCCAACTCTCACACTTTGGGTGCAAGATGTCCGCTTTCAGGCCATGTGTCATGTTCTGTGGTCACCCAAATAAATGTCATGCAAATAAGAGCAAGCCACAAAGCTACTCCTTGATACATAAATCTAGTTTCAGTGAGGCAGATTTTAACTCAGATCAAGAGCTGAGTCCTTCTAATGCTGTCCTTCACGTCACTCAGAGTTTTGCAGAAATATCAGTACTGATGTTCTGATTGGTGAGAGAGTTGCCGACAATGACTCCATACCTGCACTCATCACCAAACAGCAGGACTAATGTTTGTGCCTCTACGATGAGCATGATGCCATGCATATTTTAAACACGTGCCAAACCATTGCTAACTTCATTGATTATTTAAATCTCCTGACACTGCAACAGGATCAGTCTGGATCTAACAGTAATTAATGTTCTGTGTTTTTCTATAGATCATTGGCAAGCTGTTTCACACAGACTCTAAGTTTAAAAGTGAAATTGTTTGGATTAAAGCAGCGGTTCCCTCGATGGGTCCTGAGCTCCATCAGATCTGTCAGGACATTTTTTATTTCAGAAGAAGTCCAAACATGCTTCCCTCTGGAGAATCTTAATTTTTTCCCCTGTCATGTAATTTGATGAATACAGAGAGTGTTCAGTTTTGCTGCAGTTAATTACTTCTCAGTATTATGCAATGCTAATTGCAGTAGTGGCGTTGCATACATGAGGATATCCTTAAACTGAACATACTATAAGTTAGTTGTTGCCTCCATTTACAAACACATCTATGTTATACATGGAACCAGTGAATGAATACATGAACTGTACTGCTTCTTTAACCATTCATTTAGAAAATTGTATTATTGAACAAACCCAAGAGTTAACCTTGAAGTTACCTCACTAACCATCGATCCTGCTTTGTAGCACAGGCCTCTGGTAGACTTTCTGTGCTAGCCAAAAACAGACATTCCCATCGCGCTATTTAATTATAAACAGTTTCTCACTACAGTCTCCACAGTCCACTCTTAGTCATTTTAATCTCCTTTGGCCCATTAGCTCAATATACAAACAAACATGGAAAGTAGTCCCAAGTAGCATTCCATTTTTGTATGAGCTCTTGGTTTGAATCAACCACAGCGTTTGGCTGCACGTGATTTAAGATAATGTAACATTTAGCTTTGGATCTGCTGCACATTATTATTTTCTTATTTTGGAGATAACAGCAGTGGCTCCCTCAACATAATTTATGTTCCAGCTTCAGCATGGAGCAAATGATCAACGGTGGGAACATGAATAATTTGTTATTTAAAGGGACAGACAGAATCTTCTGCCTTGTGTTCAACATGCTCTTTATGTGTGTTAATAGTCCGAATTCACTATCACTGATAACAATGTTATCAGCTGAAGTACTTGTAGTATAGTATAAAGGTAATTTTTAACTAATTTTTCAGAGCGTGCCATTTGTCTCCGGAGTTTTACATCAATATCCTGAAACAAGGAGGTAAACAGCAGATCATGCTAGATAAATTATCATAAATGAATACAGTCTTGCCTGCCAGTCAAATGTAATTGGCAGGTAATTACCTCAGAAATCTTTTGATCTGCTTCTATCAGCCAGAATAATGACAGCTACTTTGAGGAGTGTTTGTCTTATTTTCATGTTTCCTATTCGATAATAGCTTCATTTATGATGGATCATTTGTTCAAATGTAAATTCTCAGGCTTATTACGCCTCTGCTATGCAAAGTTTTCTTTTTTATGGACACGGTTATTAAAAGGGGGTTGCGTTTATTGTTTTAAAGGAACTTTTTCCTGAAGTCTCGGCTAACAGTAAAGTTCATCATCATCAGCCTGCTGCAGCATTTTTGCAAACTGAATTGAGAGTTACTTTATGAGGGTGGAGGTAAAATAGTTCAACAATAATAAGAGGTACAAGGAGCATCCAAAGAGCAGAATAAGTGAATCATTCATGTGTCCTTAGAAAGGATTAGAGCCTAATTATGAAGAAGTGCTAGGTGCAGAAATAAGAGCCTTTTTTTGTCTTCATTATCGTCCTCAGCGAGTGTGCTGCTGCTGCAGCGGCCACCACCCTCGCTGTGACTCATTGTTGTTTCGTACAGTAGTATAGAAGCCTTAAGAAAGCACATTGCTGACTTGTCCACTTCAAATCCCCCACAGGCGTCTCACCCCCTGAGCGAGACCAGATTAAGACACCAGCACAAGAGACGAGCTAATCCTTCAGCATCCCCACACCATCCTGCTCGTTTGTCTATGAGACCGCCTGTTCCCTGGCAGCTCCCCCTGCAATTAGCTGATTTCTATCAACGCACACGCATACATTGACTTACCCAAACACACGTGTGTGCACATTCACACACTTGCAGCAATTAGCTTGTCGCAAGGCTTATGCGCCCGCCAGCCGCTTGCTGTCACTGTCACTTTCACTAAGTTGGAATCTACACCGTCTCATCCTCCTTCGTGCTCTCCCTCTCTCGACCCCCATTTCCTTTCAATTAGCTGAGCTGCCAGCAGGATCTTTTTCTTGGATTAAGTTATCCAGAGTCTATCCAAGCACCACTCCTCTGCATTCACAATATCTTGGCTCAGCTTAGTCGCAGCCCTTTGAAGACAATGAGCTTATGTTCTTCAGGTAAGAGCCGAGACTCTGTCATTTCTCTCCCTCTCATAAGTGCCCAAATAGTTTTGTGCTAGCTGTTTTCGGAAAATAAACAGAATATGTTGACACAAAACAAATGACTGCAGTTATGTGTTTTTAAGTGCAGTTGTTGAGTGTTACAGATGCAGCAGTTAGTTGAGTACCTTTTCATAGTATTTGATGTCGTACTCCAGGATTACTCCGTTGGGCTGGTCGGGTTCATGCCACAGCAGAATCACGCTGTTCTGACTGGTGTTCTCCTGGCGAATCGCTAACACTTCAGAGGGTGCTGCACAAGAAACAGGAGAGATTACTGCTTTGTCAGTTCAACATGTTGAGCTGACCACCACTCACCGCCATATGTTTTAAAGTAATGAGGTTAGGGATGGACTGATTATGGGATCTGATATTAAGAATCTTTCAGTTTTTTGGCATCAGTTTTTTTGTTGTCAGATTGCCAAAACAATTAATGTATTTATACTGTAAATCCAATTCTAATGAAGTATCAGTAATCTGTATCTTCAAAATAAGTAGAATCTAAAGTTATCAAATAAATGTAGTTGAGCTAAAAGTACAATATTTGCCTTTAAATTGTAGTGGACTGGAAGTATAAAGTAAAGGAAAATGGAACTACTCGAGCCACATACAAGTACCTCAAAACTGTACTTAAGAACATGAGTAAATGTAATTCATTACATTAGTTGTATTGACTCAGTGGTTAGTCTAAATTTTGACACACTGCATTAAAGTCTTGTTTACACAGGAACTGCCACCACTATGGGTAATATTTGGTTATGTTGAGGTGTACACTCTGGCTCCATACACACTTTTCTTTAATTAGATAACGTTTCGGCCCTCAGGCCTTCTTCAAGACTTTCTAGTCTGCTGTCAGTGATCAGCACCTAATTAAAGCCCTTGGTGTGCGTTACCTTTCTCTGATATGTTGATGCATAAACACTTGGTTAAGGTCAGGGAAAGACTGTGGTCTGTTCAAAAGAAACCAAACTGTCGGCAGAAATGAGGAACATTCTCCCGAAGGATTTTTGCAGTGCTACACTTAAAATAAATGCTTGATTTGAGAAGATACAGACTAAAAACAAGTCAAATTATCTGCTGGTGCAGTAAGATCGTTTTGACTTGACTTAAAAAAGTTGCTTCCAGTCTAGAAATAATTAGGGCTCTGATGAGTGTTCAAAGGTTCAAAATAATTAGAAAATGCTGATTTTAAGATGCAATAACTTGAAACTAGACTTGCTACAGCACAATAATAAGTGACTTACACTAAGGATAAGCAAATAATTCTTAATTCAAGTAGTTTTGCTTTCTTAATTTTAGCACAGTCATCTTAAAATAGGAGCTTAAAACAGTCAAGTATACCCAGGAGGATTTGAATCCTCAGCCTTTGGTAATATCGACATCTATCGAAGGGTCTAACAGTTTGTTAGAGACCAAAATACTTAATATTAATTTAGTACAGACATTAATGGCCCTCAGAGAGGGATACTCATTGACTTTGATGATCCCCTGACTATGCCTCTAACGCCACCAACAGGTAAAAGTTCTCATTTATTCAGTCAACTATCCCAACATTTACTGTATGGACATGTGGTTCAGACATTCATGTTCCTCTCAGGATGAACTGTTATAACTTCGGTGATTTTCATCGAGCACCATCATAAGGTCAGAAGGTCAATGTGTCCAATACTTTGGTTTATGACCAAATAGCCCTTTAAAAAGAATGACATTGCAATCAGAGTTCATCGCACTTCATTTTCAGTACAAATTAGCAAATGTTAGTATGCTTAAACGCGGAACTTGATGAACAATTATATAACCATCTTGTCTGATGTGACTAAATAAATGACCTTTTTTTAATGAGACTAAAACTTGAAACTAGATATTTTGTCCCCCACAAAACAAGTCAGACAAGATTTAAATCGAAATATAAGAATATGTCAATTAGTTAGAAATAAAGTGCATGAAAATAGATGTTTCTGTCTTGACAAATTATTGCTTAAAATAAGTCTGTTGACATTTTACAGACAGTCCATTATATCTACTGACAATTGACGCAAATAAAGACAAAATGCTTGTCAAGCCAAGGCAAGTGACATTTACTTGAATCAAGTCAAAGGATCTTCCCTAGTTAATTTATTTATAATTAAAACAAGAGCAACTAGATTTTTAAATATAAGATTATTTCTTGGTCATAATTTGCCACAACGAGCACAAGAGCTCCTCGACAGGTAAACATAGGCATTTCAACATACTGTATGTTCAGTACTGTCATTTTAACTCAGGACAGTCTCTTCAGTGCTGCTCCATGCAAAGAACTGTGGAGCTTTAGTCTTAACATTACATACACTACATCAGTGTGAAACACCTGGAAATACAGTAAAAAGACAAATGAAAAGAGCAATTAATTGGCGCAAAGTGAAGTCTAGCAGAAGGTCAACACAGTCAGTAGCCCCGTTTTTGAGTTCAGCACTTCGTACATTACTGTCACACAGAGGTCAAACAGAGGGGAACTTTTGAACATCAAAGGCAGTTTTATGATCCCAGAAATGTCTGGAAAGAAAATGTTGCTGCAGGCAAAACCAACGTTTCAGTCCAGTATTTCCAGAGACTGTGCCATCCACTGACACGGCACATGCAGGGGATTTACTATACATTCCAACAAAGAGAGGGAGCAGAGAAAAGTATTGGAATTGAACTTTTGTATCAGCCTGGGAAAACATTTTTATAATCTGAATAGACAGAAGACATTTGTGAGATCATGAAAACAAATTTCATTATGTAACCCGCTGCTGAATAACAGTTTAAAGTTAATGTCCTGAAAAAGAGTTCAAATTAACTTTTTGACTTTTTCCCTGCAGGTAATACATGGTCACACTACATGACTTTCAAAGTCATCAGATTGCTCTGCTGTTCACACTACACAATTTTGTGTCTTGGGAATCTTAAAGTTGTTTTAGTTTGCACTAGGCCAGGCCAATAAAACGATTGCAATATGTATTGGCGATAGACACATCATTGATAGCATTAAGAAAATAGTTTGATAAAGTGTTTGATAGTTTCATGTGTATGCATTAAATCCAAAACAACGGAAAGCACATAACAAATACACCCCAGATCATAAACAGCTGTCATATTCCTTGATAAAGGAGAGTGCTATGAGTGACACGCAAACAGCCAATCATTTAACAGGTGTGTAGTTTGGTTGCACCATCGCCAACAACAGTTGAGCGTGGAGTGAGGAGTTATTATTGATCCCACTGCAGTCCTCACAAGACCAGCTCGACTCCGCCTGTAAACTGTTAACTGACACAGTAGCTCTGCTGATGTCTGATATGGCAGTCTATAAGCTGTACTTTTGTTGGAAACACACCAGACCGTGTTGGCCTCTGTGCACCTCTCAGGGTGGCTCATCCACCGGTGCTGCCCCACCACTACTCCACCACGTGTTTGCTCGTGACAGGGCAGTTGCAACATTGAATGTGGTTGTGATTATTGGGGCAACTAAGTCTCACAATTTACCGCATCACCCCTGTCACTGGCTGACTGATTTACAAACAGACCCCTAGAAGAACACAAGCACAACCCATTAACACCAGAGTGAGAAAATGAGTGCTGACGGAAAGGAATTTGTGAATAAAAAGGACAGGTCAGCTATTTTTATCTATTTGTGTCATTATATTTGTGTGTTTTTCACCGTTTTGTTTACATACCTGTGTGCCTCCATAACCTTTATTCACCTGGTCTTTAAAAATGGTAATTGAAAAATATGAAACTCCACTCCCTGGCCTAGTTTGACTGATTAGTGACAGGGGGTTACACGTTACAAGATCGTTCAGGAGGAAGAATCCTCAAAGGGTCTCTGTCATGAAAACACACACAAGAAGTGAAACAAGAAACAAGTGGCTCAGGGTTGTTTGTGCCCTGATTGGCAGCCAAAAAACACAGAAGAAAAAGCTAACAACTGCCTGCTAATATTGTGGTCCAGCAAGGATGATGAGAGGGAGCTTGTGCCGATTTGCCTGTGATGTATAAATTTTGGCTGCCATCTCCAAAAACTGTCAGCAAGTGGAAAATCAGGGCTACAACTCTGAAGTGGGAACTCAGCTTTAGTTAAAGAACCCTTTGTGACAGAATCAGGGAGCAATTTCCAAAATGCTGAGGTCACAGATGGGGCTAATTTCCAATCTCAATGACTTCCCGTCTTTTCTGTTCTACTATAAAGTCTATTGGAAACTCTAGGTGAGCTAATCACTATTGGTGGAACTGCCTTTGACGGCAGGATACATTGGGAGTCATTGACAAAAATATCAACAAAAATTTGCAGTTTCAACGTCAAAAGCCCCTAATCCACTGAACTGCCAATCAACCCTTGATTTAATTGGCTGTGTTCACACTGTAGTGTATTCAAACTGCTGGAAGAGAATGAGGAGTGGCATCAGGAGGGACAGAAATAAGATGCTTAGGAAAAATACTTCATACAACTTTTAAAAGTTGAACAAACTTTAGTGCAGGTAAGACGAAATGTCAACCAGTATTACAACTGATTACTGCAGTAACCTGGATGCAGATACAGTCTGTATGATTTGTTGTGTTTATAGTGTCGGTATGGAGCGCAGAGGTGTTGGAGTTGGAAACAAGTACTGTTTGCTGACAATGGCAGCTACTCCAACTAGTCCTTATGGAAACAAAGTGTGAGTGCCGTAAACCTGCTTTTCATTATCAGCACAAAATGTGGTTGACACAGCACTTTTAAATTTCTTTCAAAGATTGTAGTTTTGGCACTTTTGCTAAATTTGACAGTCAGAGTGAGACAGCAGGAGGTGAGGAGAAAGACAGCCAACACTGGATTTAAACTCAAAACGATGTGGGTGCAACACGTCCAAAGGTAGTCTATCTTATATTTGTGCCTGTTTTTGTGCCATTTCACTGAATTACAGTGATTCAAGGATCTGGACCCAGGTATGAACAGCAGAGTGACCACATCCTTTACTATTCAACCTTGGTCCTGTCTAAAGACTTTTGCCACTACAAGAACCAACCTGGAGCTCCCCACAGTCCAATAAACCTATACAGCTTTTGTGCTACATTCTGCCTTGCATTTCTACTCTGTTTTGTAAACCAGATACACGTTTAAGAGGGAACACTGCTGACATTTTCATTCTTATGTGCAAGCAGATGCAGTAATATTGTAGCCACTTCAAACTAGTTGTGGAAACAGAACCCATGATAGGGTACACACATTAAGTTATGGTTGATAAATGGTTCATGCAAAAATGTAAATTGTTGAACTGTCATTATCTACTCAGCCCCGTGCTGATGTAATGTTAGGTAGCAGATGGAGACTGTTGCACCAAAATGTAATAAAAGAACCCAAACCCATACAACCATACATTTTCTGACGATAATCCTCAAGTGACAAGGGTTCACTACACACTCAGACTGCACAGAGGGATTCAAGTTGAGAGCCAGACACAAAGCGATTAGCCACAACCATTCTGTGTCATGTAGTGGTAGTCTGTGGTAGTCCCTGATATACACTATACTACAATGAAGAACACACACATCTCATTGCTTCTGTCTCTCTTCCAGGAAGAGGCACTTGTTGCTCTCTCGAGTCACAATCCCACTTAAACCTGCTAAGGTCTTGCTTTTGTGTGCAATGAGAATGTGTAAACTCTGCATTTACAGAGCTGAGGTGATAAAAACCCGAGTCTACTGCAGAGTCAATTGACCCGGGTTTTATAACCTTGGCTTGGCTTTGATGTAAACGTAAGACCCCGGTGAA
The DNA here is from genome assembly GCF_040436345.1 of Pagrus major. NCBI lineage: Eukaryota > Metazoa > Chordata > Actinopteri > Spariformes > Sparidae > Pagrus > Pagrus major. Next base: position 33,040,782 of record NC_133220.1, on the reverse strand, counting down.
TGCGTTAAATTCTGCCGCGTGACGTGATGATGCGTTAACATCCGGTGGTGGCGCGTAAATAAAAAAGGAATTTGGGATGTGGTCTATTAAGGACACTTTATTACCAGACACAGCATTGGAGGTGGAGCCCTGTTCATTCCTATGAAAGCTGCTCAGTGGTGTTTTGAAGCCAAAAAAGCTCGACTTCACCACTATGAAAATACCTGGATCACCGACCGAGCCGGCTAACTTCCGGTTTAGCGCCCAGCTAACTTGAAATGGGATCAAATAATTTAATCATGTGGCTCTTCTAGACTTTCCAAATGTTGTTGGACCGAATGGCTCAAAACTTTGGCCAGGGGTTGTGATGCTCAAAATAATACATCCACTGTTTTACAGACGCTTCTTTCACAATGGGTCTGTTGTTGTTTTCTCTTCTGTTACAACTGTTTCTGGCACATTTGTGACGTGAAACGTGACGTCAGTGACATACAACATAATGCTTCAGATAAAAATCACAGACGGGCTGTCTTGCCTGCGGGAACTGGGAATTGGGTCAACTGGTGATTTTGAGCGTGTTGACCCGCATTTAAAAAACCTGTGTAGACCCTCTAATTTTGGTGGAAAAGTGGTATCCGTTATGTGTGATGCAAGCTTTCCAGGTAGCCGGTCAACGCTTACGTATGCAGAAATTGCAAGTCATTGATCTTGTATAGTGAGGTGTGCGTTAACACTTTTGGCTTATCAGTTGAAGTGAATATTTCAGCTTAAAAAGGGGTGTAAATAATATCTTTTTAAATAAATTTGGGGTCTTGGGTCTTCCGGAGACTTGGATTGCTTTGGTTGCTTTTTTTTTACATTTTAAAACAAGACTCCATCTACTTCAGCGGTTTAGGAGAACGCTGCAACACTGTTCTGTGAAGCTTCAGAAATGTTTTGTGGACTACGAAACTTCATCTGACTTTCCATCAGCATGGGGGTCAGTAGATAATGACTGAATTTTAATATTTGGGTGAACTGTTCCTTTAAGTTTCATAGTGGGAAAGGCCTGTGTGTGCTATACACAAAAGCCTCCATAATGAGAAATTGTATGTTAATGTTCCGAACCCTACCTGCCTGGTTCGTTGTGATGTTGACCATGGCATAAAGTGATGGCTCGTTGCTGAGGTGCGTCACTGCATTCATGGCCAGGATGCGGAAGGAGTAGTTTGTGTGAGCCACCAGGTTGAGCACCGTCACCCAGGGCTCTGTCAGTCCAGTCTGGCGGGGAACGAATCGAACTGCTGCATTGCCCAAACGCTCCACCAATCCTCCTCCCCCGCCACCAATACTCGCCCCCGTCTTCCCTCCACTAGCGCCTCCCGGGGAGGATGCACAGTTCTCACAGGGCCCTCCTTCCCCTGAGCACTTCAGACACGAAATGCTGTACTGTAGGTCGCTGCGACCTCCAGTATCCAGAGGGCGATCCCACTCTATATTCACAGATGTCCCATTGACTGAGGAGATGACGCTTACTGGAGCAGATGGAGGGCCTGGAGAAAAGAAAGACGGAGGTTTTGAGTTCATTCACAGGCTTGATCACTGTCTAAAAAAGAAAATTGGATTTTTGAGGCATAGATAAGTTCAGCACAACATTCCATAGACGCTGTGTGTTATGTGTGTGAGTGTGTTCTTGCTTATAGGATTAGCTGATCTCGTGTACCGTGTGTTTGTGCTTACGGGAGCATGGAGCTGCTGGTGGGTCATCTGCCGCTCGATAGTAGTTGGAGTCACAGGGGCAGGCGAGGGCAGCTCTGGTCTCTGAGTGGCTGTGTTGAGGACATTTACCACACAGGCCATCGCCCGCCACCGGCTTATAGAAACCCACCTCACAGGCTGCAGAGAGAGATAGAATAAATAGAGTAAATAGAGAGCTTGCATGGAAGGGCTCTGCACTCCCATAATCACTCAGACCATGATAAAATTGAGAGAGAGCGCAGCCAGAAAGGCATGAATCACACTCCTATAGCGAGCTGTGCATATCAACACAGCTTCAACTTTTTCAAAACTGTGTCATCTCCTCCAAAGCCTTAATTTTAGGACATACCCCACCCACCCCCATCTCCCCCCCTCCAAATCTATGTATAATTACAGGCCTTGTAACCGTAGAGACTGCGGAGCAGAGGAGATGAAAGTCATACTTCTTTCTGCTCAGATTTGGTCTGAAAAGGCTCTGCACTGTTGATACTCCCAGAGAGACCCTCAGAATCCAGACCGTGTTTCAACCTTATTCAGCTCCTCTGATACATATTCACTTTTAACTCTGCACTGATTAATAATGGAGGGCGCTCTGATAAATATATTCTCTTTCCGAGCGGTTAATAGGCTTCTGCTATGGTAAATGGGGCAGGGGTAAACTTTGCAGCAGCAGACACCGGCGTGCTCCTATTTGCTCGTCCTGACACGTTAATTTATGCCTCCCCAGAATGCTGAGTGTTAGTTTACAGATGCACTGTTTCTCTAACCTTTCCTTGTTAAGTCTATAGAAGACCATTTTAGGTGCTTAGACTTCAAAGGTGCTGAAAGAACCATGAAATTGGATAAGCAACATGAGTGAAATTATAACAAAGTGAATAGTTAAAGTGTATGCTGGATTACTGGCTGAGACATTTTTAGACACTTTTGGAAAGAAGAAATAAAACCTCCCCATGCTTGTACCTGAAAAGTACACATGCAATTATTCACCATGGCTGTGCAGGAACACACACAAACACACAGACCCTGGATGTGCCATTCAACCATGTTATTAGATTTTGTGATATTCTGCATGATAGTGTCTTATTTGATAGGCTGGATGTTTCTCAGCCATTTTATTTCCATCTAATTGTTCTGTAGTTATTACTCTCATGGAGGATTTTTTCCATGAAAAATGTGACTATTTAAATGATTGTGTGGAAGTTCACTTTGTCCTTGAAAGATCTACTTCCCCTGAATTGATTAGTTATATTATCCACCTGATCCCTCATTGGCTCGCCACCTGCAAACACCACCAGTTGTCTTTATATATTTATACAGCAGTTTTCCAACCAGGGTACCACTGCCAGCAGTCAGATCCTGGTCAGAAGTCATCCTACATTATTTTTAAGTAACATTTGACAGACATAAAATAAGAATAGAAATGAAAACAGAAAAGAAATGAATAAGTGGGTAGATGAACACATTTTTATCAGACGCTGGGGTAAAAAAGAATAAAAAAATAATCATCTTGCAAACTGAAGAAAATCAAATTCAAAATAGAAAACACTCTGTAGTAAAAATGGCACTGCAATATTATATATTAAAACTGATTACTCAGTACAAAGAGAGAGTACAAAGAATAGCTGCTAATATCTTTATTACATTTTTCCAGGCTTCTTGAAACTGGTTTCTGCTCAACTTCTGCTCATGCCAGCTTACCCTCCAAGTAGTCTCTGTCTAACTTCTGCTCAGCAGGCCACTAGATTGAAGTGAGTTGTTGTGGCTTAATTTTATAAGATAAGATAAGATAAGACAAAATACGATAAGATAGAGCTTTATTAATCCCGAAGGAAATTCTTGTGCCAGAGACTGCTGCAAAACAATTACAGTAACAACCAGTGGGTTCCCCAGGTCAGGGTCACACACAGGGCCCAGGTTTTTATGAGAATAAAAAACAATAGAGAATTAGATATAAGTGAAATATACAAAATATAAACAGTGCCTAATATAATTACAATAAGATAAGTGAAGTACAAGAGTAATTATTAGTTTACTCTTGTACTTATCTTACTTCTATTGTTATTCTGTTAGGCACTATTATATTATATTATATTATATTATATTATATTATATTATATTATATTATATTATATTGAATTGTATATAGTCAGTGTCCTGTGTTTCAGCTGTCCTTCCTACAGAATGGGGAGGAGTTATACAGTTAGATAGCCGCTGGTAGAAAACGCCTCCTATGAGGTTCTGTGGTGCTCCTTCGTGGTCATAGTCTACAGCTGAAGATGCTCTGATATTTTGTTGTTGTTGTTTGTTTTGTTCTCTCAAAATATATAAATATTACAATTAGGTAACTTGTTGCATAATGTGAAGTCATCATCCATAAGCAAGCATTGAATAAGACTCTCCAAATGGAAAATTAGACACTGGATTAGTCATTTGGTGACAGATCTGACAAAATTATCCAGAAACTGGTGAGAGTGAAATGATTAGAACATGTACTTCAGCTAACTGGCTCACAGAAGTAAGGCAGAAAGGTGGTAAATACATTTATTTTACTCTTCCCTATTTCCCTTCGGGCTGCTCCTCGACAACTCCTCCTCATTGCTCTCCAACACACACACACACACACACACACACACACACACACACACACACACACACACACACACCTGAATAGCACTGAGCTTGATCATTAATTATTCAAGACTTTCAGAGGTTTTGGCACCTTTTTGTGTTACACCTCTCCTGACTTCCTGTGGTCAAACAACTGTGTCACAGCTTTTCTCTGGGATATGGCACAACTAGAAGCCATCATAAGCTTATAAATTTAAAATCACCGCTGAGGCTGAGATGGGCTGTGATACATTCATTTTCCATCTGTTTTGCATGGCATAGAATATCTGAAAGGCAAATTCAAGGTCCCAGATTCAGTGTTCAACTTATTTGTCTTTCTACAACACAGGGTTATACAATGAAATGTAAGTTGTTGCCCCTTTATGCTACCCAAGAAAAATGACTTTTTATGGTGAGGATGGATGCTCTGTAGTCTGGTGGTACTGCAGCGGATACTTCTGTATCTTTTGCCAGATGGCAGCAGGGTGAACAGTCTGTGTCTGTGTGGGCATTGTCGTTTAGCATCCTTCTGGCTCTGTGCAGACAGCTCACTTCACTGATGTCACTGATGCTCTGTAGATGGGTATCAGGTGATGATACGATGAGTGTTTTTTCCCCCGCTGTAGAGCCTTCCTGTCCTGGGCCGTGCACAAATCATGCCTGTTTGAGAGTTTCCAGTCAGGATCCTTTCTATTACTCCTCTGTAAAAGTTCATGAGAACTTGGCAATGACACATACACTATGTGATGATCAACTACCGTTTTCAACTACCTGCAAATGTCATTGTATACCAACGAATGGCGTGATAGACCCGCTGGTCCACCATGTCACTGTTGCATTTGGCCTCACCTACCCATGAAAACAACAAAGTCTCATTCTGTGGTCAAGTTCGTAAGAATAAACATCTGGTAACACTGACAATAAAGGCACCAAAACTATTTGGTGAGGTCTCGGAAAAGATCATGGTTTGGCTTAAAAACTGCTTCAGCTATGATAGTCCAGTTAATTTACTAACCAACCAACCAACTAACCAACCAACCAATCAACCCCGACCACCTCCTCTCATGGACATGGATGTTCCTATCGCCCCCTGCTGGCACTGCACCTTCATATACACGTACTTTTCGTGCTTAGGCGAGGCAAACCGACACACTCACACACGCTGTCCTCTAGTGGATCACCAGGTCTAATACACTTTTTGGCGTGAAACCGGGCTGACATAACACTATTCATTATAATTTACACAACCCTACAGCTGTTCATGGTGATTTTACATTTTACTGACATTGTCACAATTTTTGGAAGAACTACTACAAGAGTTGACATCGTAAAGAAGCCAGTCATGGTTCAAACTGCACAGACAGTACAATGCTATAATACAAAAGTATCATTTTGTGAATGACTTTTACATTTCAAAGTTATTCAATTGCAAAAAAAAAAGATAAGTAAGACTTTTATGCAAATGCACTATTACACAACAGCCTTCTCTGTAAGCAAGATTTCATAATTCAGTTTCCATCACTTATGATTCCCCATTTAATGTGCCATGACTTCTTCTGGTTATAAGCACCACTGCTGAAAATGTCTGTTTCTCTCTGCCTGTCCTTTCTGCTGCTGATACATGTTTTCATTGAGAGCGACACAGAAATGTAGTTGCGGACAGAGAGGGTGACAATATGCTCCTGTTTTGTGTGGTTGTCATATGAATACTGTGTTTCCTGACGCAACCAAAAAAGTGCATCAGTTAGTGGGCCTCCATTATTAATGTTACAAGTACGCAATGTAATATTTCTGTAAGAATCCAAGGACAATTAAAGGCTGAAAATGCTGCAAACTTCAGCTGAATAGTTGAGTGTTTTATCCAAATCTGTTCCTTCTCTATCCCTCGCTGGATGTGAAAAGAAAGGTTTGAAAACTTCTTTTGTGTGTAACGTGGTTTTGGACAGACCATTTTAATGTAGCTTATGGTGATTTCAGGCATGACTAATTTATCAATACTTTTTAATGCAGTCTAACTATAAAGCAAATAATCTCGAAAACCATTCATTTGATCCACCTCACACAGTTTGCTGCTGAGGACCAAAGAAAGTAAAGTGTCTAATTTGGTGCAATTTGAACACGTGACACATTCAATGGCTCTGCAGACGGCGGTCAATATATATTTAAAATATTCAATGTTATTTTCTATGAAATTAAAAAATTCTGGTTTCACATATTTTGACCATGTTAACTGCTGTAATAAAACGGTTGTCGTGATCTACTTGACACAGTTGTTGCAAGAAGTGGGCTGCTGTGTGTGTGAAAGTCATGGACTTGGATCACGTAATGAAGTGAAGTCACTAGTAACGGCCAATATCCCAGACTCGCTTACACACACAGGTTTTCTATTCTTCAGTTGGAACTGGAGGTAAGATTTTAAATCTCTGTCAACAGAAGTATGCTAGCTAACGTTAGCCTCCAGGGCGAGAATGTATACCGTTTCTTGGCAGCACCGTCAGCTGCTCCAGGATGCCTCTCTCATTGCATGTTGTGGTCTGGCTCGGAAAAGCACAGATGTAAAAATCATAAATATCAAACAGGTTTGATATTATCAGGGCAGCCTCAAAGAGTTTGTGAGCAGTTCAGGAGGCTTCAGACTGGATCTGTAAACCTCTCACATTCCCAGATCATCTGTGGTGAACAGCATGTTCTAAACAGCCACTGCACTAGGTTAGAAAAATTCAGGGAAGTGACTCTTCTAGCTTGTGAGGGTGCTCGAAGTTTTCAGACCAGTGATACATGATGGATGTGCAGTTTGAGAACACAGGATGTCATTTACAGACATCAAATTGACATGCTTACAAATAGGGACCTCCAGACATTTTAGCATCTAACTTCAAATGAACTTATTTAAGCTTTAAGAATTTACAAAAAAGTCCTTACATTTGGTGGCAGCTGGATTTAAAATGCGGTAGTCATGAATGCCCCAGCCTACAAGCCTACATGAAACACACATGGAGTCAGTCTGACATCCACTTTGTAAATGTTCTTGTGGCTGTGTTAATTGCTTAGAACTGAGTGTAACTGAAACTTTGTTGGAGGGTGGGAAGGCCTGAGTTATCCCCCTGTTTGCACTTCCATATACTGTGTAGATTGTGTAACTCTCAAGGAATTAAGAGAGAAGTTTTCTCACTAGTTCATTGAACATTTTTAATTAAAAGCCAACTGCGGAAAAAAATATTTGATTCAGCTTATTTTCATGTCTTAAAATTTGTCTGGCAGGCATCTGGAATTGCTTTTTTTTAAGGTCTGACTATTCAGTAGCTATCTACAGTGCCCCATTGTAAAGCTTAGCATCTACTGTTGCCAGCAAAGTGTCAGACTAGTGTAAATGTTTTAATCATTAAGCAACATTAAGTGTCGGGAGATTGAGCCTTCAGTTGATTTGCATTATATTTACAGTGATTGAAGCTGTAGCATTTAAAGCTGTGAAAATGATAACTGACAATTAACTTAACCGCTCAGAATATGCAACACATTACATAAACACCCCACACACACCTGCACAAGTGCTGATAATGTAAAACACAGAGCAGATGCTCAGATATGTACACACACACACACACACACACACACACACACACACACACACACACTAGTATATGTATCACTATAGATAAACAGACTGGGGGCGATAGTGCTCTTTTCTTTCACTGTCAGAGCCCCCACGGGAGCCAGAAACTATTTCTATTTGCGATATTTATCCCAGACTGTTTTCTCTTCCTCCTTTTTATCCCATTAATCCCTCCATCCCTTGATGTTTTTTTGTGAAGCCCCTGAGTTGAAAAGCAGGTCACGATAAACATCGGAACAGCTCATTCATCAAGGAGAGAGGCGGCGAGCGCTTTGAAGTCTGACAGATTCACCAGGAGTTCTGCACACACTCACTCATACACACACGCAAAGGTTATGATAATGCAAAAAACACACGCAAACATACACACGGGATGTCTGATGCAGCCACGGTAACCACATGCAACATGAATTTATCAACACACAGGTGAATATGCAACGGCAGAGAGAAGGCAAGACCGGCTGTGATAACCTTTCACTTCACCTTTGATGTCCTGCTCATTTGGCGCTCCGGATAGAGAAACAATTAATATATAAAGGGGAGGCCTAAAAATATTTTCATTATCATCAAAAGACAAAGTGATCAATGGATTCTGGGCTGTTGCCAGACAAGCAACGCTTCAGACAAAGGTCATGTTCCTCCTGATATTCCCATTATATTTCAGCAAGCAATATTTGTAGCATTTAATGTTATATAATTGTTTGAGACCTTGGTTAAATGAATGATCACAGCGCTTTATTCACTCTCATCTACAGCACTGTAACCATCATTGATTGCACAATGTTGAGTGATGTTACTAAACGAGCGTAGTCAATAGCGCCCAGTAGTTTGAATTCATGCTATCCATACTGACAGTGACTGCAAAGAGTGAGTCTGCATGTATATCACCTGTGAGAGCTGCTGCTACAACACTCTCTCAGAGGATGATGATTGGCTGTTTAAATGCTGCCCAAAGCTGCTACAACACATCAACATTTACTCTTCACTCTCCACAGATGTTATACTACAGTACACTATACAACATACTTTATTAAAGGAACATGTATGAGGAGCACTCTTTAGATTTTTCATACGGAAATCAGTTTACTCATCATGGGCAGTACCACTCAGCCTGTAAAAGGAGTTATAAAATATCTTCTTTAGAAAAAAAAAAACTCTTACAAATGACAGTTATCTCTGTTTTGGATTGAGGCTTCAAATCTTTCACCAAATGTATGTTTTACTATAAACTGGGTTCATGGAGTTTGAAAGTAATGGGGGTTTACAAAGGAAGAGAGAATAGAGTGATACTATACTATACATACTATAAAGACTAAAAGTCAGGGTATCTCAGCCTGTGCTACTTCTAATTTCACCATTTATTTCAAAGATGTAATTTGCAAAATATGTTAAGGTAGCTCCAGGAGGTCAGTTCGACCAAACGAGAGGTGATTGTGGAAAGACAAACCAAGACTGTTTTGGTGAGTAGACATCTTTGACATAACCTATAATGATATGTTTTTTCATGTTTTAAACTTAAAATCTGGCTGCATCTTACAAATTGCTCCTTTAATTTTGTTAACTCAAAGTCCTTCCATTTAGTGCAATAACTAACTGCTGAAGTAGTCCTTTAAAGAAAAGCTTTGATGTAGGTTATACTTTTCTTAATGTTGAAATATTCTGCTGTTGAATGCTGGATAGAACTCAGTATTGAGCAGATATTTAAGAATATTTAATATACTATTTGCTACTGTAACTGGGTCAGTCATAATAATTTGATTAACTGCAAATTTGTTTGTAAGAACTTAGGGTTAGGTGACTTGTAGGAGGTGGCATGTTTCAAAATGTAGTCTATGGGCTTAGTTTAGGAAGATGCCAGAGGTTCTTTTCACTGTAATCAAAATAGTCTCACAGTAACTGACATTCTGAGGTCAGGCACTGTTACAGGATGATTTCTTGGTTATGGACATATAACAAACAGTGTATAGGGGCCACTCACACAGTTTTCCCCAGGGAGCCTAATGGGGTAATCCAGCAATCTCTAGTTGCAGGAATGTGAAAAATAGAATAGATAAAAAAAAAAAAATCCTGACATATGTTAAATTAAACAAAAAAACTTTGAACAAAACAGACCTTTGCAGAATAGAATGTTGGTAAAAAAGTTGTGCTAATATAACTAGATTGAGATAGAGGCCAGTCCACTATGGTCTCATTTATTTACAATAATTACAACTACATATCACAATCATTTGACAATGGATATTGATGTTTAACAATACTACATGTATGTGCATCCTGAGCTCCAGTGAGGTCTGCTTCATTTAACAGAGTTATTTAATTGGTTTAGTTGCTTGACATCTTTGTCTTATGGTTACTTATTTGAGAGCATGCTTGTTTTGCCGTGTCAAGCAAAATCCGTGTTGTGTATCAGTAACTTGAAGATGGTGAAGTTTTTGGACAGTCAGAGAGGAATTACAGAGGAATTATGAAACAATTACAACTTAGTAAATTCCATGTTTTAACAAAAGTTTCAACATACTACAGGGAACTTTGAACAGGTTATGACATAGTCTCAACATAATACTGATGCCTCTATTTGAACTACATAAGCGAACATGACCAACAGTGAGAAGATTGGCTATCACTATATAACTATTATAGTTATTGTTATTGCCTGTCACTGGGTCAGTTTCCAACTTCTGAGGGTTGGATAAGTCATATAATGAAAAAAAAAAAAGTATGGGGGAGTGCTGAGGATGAACTGAGGAGTCTCACAGCCTGAGGAAAGAAGCTGCTCTGTAGTCTGGTGGCACATTGGTGCACTTAGTTTACTTGACTGTTATCATCTTTTGTCTACAGGGGGAGCCAGAATCAACCAAAAATTAAAGGTCCTTCTGCGCTTTAAATGTTTATGAATAGCATGACAACAGATCAACACAGTAAAATCAAATAATTAACTATTTAAATACTGTATGCAGCAAATATAATTTCATAACATTTTAATCATATATTTTAAATTAAATTTCACTGTATAATGTTAATAATACTGATGATTAGAGAAGTTTTCAGGAGTAAGGACACAGTAGGATATGTTTGTAAATGGACTATGAGAGAAAACGTGATGGAAATAGAAGGAGAAGGGAGTAGTGGTGTGAGGAGACACGTACTTCTCTGTTCAGTCGCACTCCTTTAGGTAAACCGTTTACACAATCTGTAAGTTGGTAAATGTGTGTGTCTTTGCACGTGTGTGTGTTCATGTGTGGCTGTTTGCGTACTGCCCGCCGTGTCAGTACCTGTCAATGTAGTGCACTCGCTACAGGAGAATTTGCATTACAATGAATCTTAATAGCCGTGTGTGGCATTGTGTGCTGACCTTGATTTATTCCCTGTATAAGTGGGTAAATAAATACATTGGAAAAAAGGGGGAGCTGGAGAAAAGCACATCATCGTCCCATGCGTGAGGAGACTGAGGGAGGAGCAGGGAGAGGCAGAGGGGCGCGGGGTCTTTAAGTGCAACAAGCCTGGCTGCTGAAAGCTCACATTCGGTGTACTTTGCTGGCTCTGAGCATGTTCTGCTTCAAGGATACGTTTAAGTAGAGCTAGAAATCAACAAACAAAATAAAAAGAATGAATGTATTTCCTCATAAGAAACAAAAATTAAAAAAGGAAAAAAAATAAGTCCAATTCTGTGGAAAATGGGTAAATTAACATTCGGACATTGTGCTTGTTGAAAGTACCCTAGAAGGGAAAAGACAGTAAAGTAGAAGTCCAAATAGTGGCAGAATTATATCAAAGATGCAGAACCATATGTAGTGTAAAAAGAAGCTTTGGTACCAGCTGAAATGCATTAGCATGCTGTGATGGCCGTATGCCCATTAATTAACTGTACTCTGCTGTTTTTACTCCATTTATTTGTTGTGTCTTAATGGCTTTCCAGTGGAGGTCGTGGTTTATGGTCCATTTTCTTTTGTTTTATTTGTTTAAATATTGTGCAATTTTTTAAATGTTGCACAATGTAACAAACAAACTACAAAAGTATGCCTGTGCTTATAAACGATGATCCTATGATCTGATCAGAGCATCAATATTGGACAATTGTAGCACCTCTATTTTTTTTTTATATCATGCTTTTTTTTTTTTTTTTTACATGCTTTTTACATCCTATCATCTAATTTTCCACAATATCTACACATCACATACAACATACTTTGGGAAGGATTATGATGATGGCAAATAATCAGATCCATATCCTTTAAAATCTCCAGCTTTTAGTGGTATCACACATGTCCTGTTTGGGCATTCAGGGGCTCTGTAGTGACCGTGATAACATCATCACGTTCCGCAGCATTGATTTGTAAAGGAGTTTCTTCCTCTGGGCCAACGGGCAATGGTTGTAGTCAAGCCACTTTTGTCATTCATGTTCAATGGATAATATATTTCTCTTTTACTGCAATGTCTTCTGTTAAGATTTAATAACCTTTCATTTTACCCTCTGAAATGTAAATTAAATAAAGGATTACACCATTCACTGAAAAACACATCATAAGAAATGGCTGTAACTTGCTCAGGAAAGGTCAGAAGTAGACACAAATTATATGGAAGTCTAAAACATCCCAGACACCAAATTTTGACTGGCTTTTTTTTTCTTTCTTTTTTTTTAAATCTGGTAAATTCACCATTTTTCAGACAAAGGAAATGTAAAATTAGGATTTCAAATGAGCCAGACTGAACCTTGATGTATGGCACTGGATGCTGACAGCTAGAAAATGTTTGGAAAAACAAAATACATACAGGAGAGTCCCTAAAACTGTTCTAGGTGATTCAGGATTAATGAATAAACTTGTGTGTTGTCCTGTGTTGTTGGTAGTTGGTACTCTGAGGAGAAAGGATCTAGTTGTCTGTGACAGTGACACCAGCAACAATACCACTTGGAAACACTAAAGGGGCAGAGGTTGTCTGTTTTAACTTTAAGCAATTACAATATGGAAATTTTAAAATGCATAAGTAAAAACAAATTAAACCAAAAGAAAACACATGGAACAATGTATATTGTGTTTCTCTTTATGTCTTTGTTTTGTTTTTATGTAGACATTTCAAAATTTCCATACTTAAACACTTGGTTAAAGTTACTGAAAGACTGTGATTACATTTAAGAAAATAGCTTACATTGATTGAGGGGACACAAAAGCCTGACGTGGTGCTCGCTCGTCCTCCCAAAACCCACGCTGCCAGGCTACAGGTACATAAAGGGCAAACTACTGCACACTGTTCGCACTGAAACCTAAATCCTATGTGCGGAATCAACCAAGATGAACATAAATCATAACCTGACTTGTGGATTTTAGCCTGAATCATGCAGAACAGCCCATGTAATATTAAATATTATTTTGCCTCTCTGTGTGGAACTGACAGTAAAGCAGGCTCTCCAGTCTGCTAGAAGAGGGAGCCAGCAACACTGGGCAGGAAAGGAAAAAAAATTATAAGTGAGACCAGCAACCAAGATCAAGACAAGTCAAAACTTGAGAAGTACAGCACTGGTTGTCATACACAATATGGACAATATATGATGTCACAATTCTTTATGCGTTCACGCAGCTCATGACATTTACCCAATTCACTTAATGTTTTTCTATGAAAAGCATACTTAACAGTGGGTTTTATAGAATCTTAATTAACTAGGTATAGTGTACTGCATTGATTAGTAACAGTGAGTACAAATACAAACATTTATTGGTGCCACAAATATTTATTTTTAAATGTATCCTTAAACTTCTCTTTCAACAAGAACAATAAGAAATCCAGTCCTCCCGTCCTAGACCTCACTCAGCATCGACCTTGTAAGGGAGTGATGCACTCTTAAATCCAGCGACAGACTTAGCCAAAGGCTCCTTAGCTGTTTCCCTGGGGAAAACATGAAGCCACTAACGAGCCGCTGAAGCTGTCTGAGTGATGGATGAACATGTCGGTGAGATCAGCTGTGGAAATGGGACAATCACCATCCACATTGTCCCTCTTCTTACATCCAGATACCAACAGCTGGATTGTGGCTTTGCCTCAACCAAGTGTACAACGAAGGTGTCCCTGTCAAATTAGAAGTTACTCAGTGTTATGACCAGGTGCATGGAGATAGATGACCTTAGGGATAACATGGATGAGGCCTGTTAAGAGTCCTTTAAGGAGGATAGATATATGGGTGTTGCTTGTTTGTGTTGGGGTCAGGGGACAACACAGGAATACACTGGAATTATTATTAGGCAAAAATAAGCATTTCAAATTTTCTTTGCATATAAAGGTGTATGGGGGCATTATGGGAGTACAAGGCCATGGTCAGATGGCTGTTAACATCCAATGGTATCCAATGATAATCCAAGTTGAACTGAATTATCATTATTGTATTAAAAATTAAGCGGAAGATTTATTCCAGTTCAGTGTCCTCCTATTCAATATCATCATGCATCAAAGATGCCACTGATTTACAATTATTGTACTGTATGTTGTCTGTAGTTTTAAACTAGTATATCAATCTATCATAAACATGGCCACCAAACACAAAACTGAAAAAAGAAATCACCAGGGGAAAACCACGCAAACATTGCAACTTTTCTCCTCATGAAGTCCATCTGAAATCACAAAAATTATCAGATTTGTTGACAAAAAACCTTTTTGATTAATACTCTAATTACTGCACAAATAATGATGATAAAAAAACTCTTACAGCCTAGCCTCTGAGTGGGCACACCCATGTAGGTGTCTGATTGACAGCTGAGTAAGCAGGGGCATACTGATGTAAAGTAGATACATGTTTGGTAACTACTCCGTACAGTCCATGGACAGACAGCATTTTGTTAGCAGTGGTGTTGAAGAATAATGCGCGGCATCTAAACTGAATGACACTGAGGTTTGTATAGAGTTTTTACACAGTTCAATGAGTTGATGTTACAACTTACAAGCTAATTAGCCAACTGACCTGCAAAATTATGTTATCAGGGCACATTCATACTGTGGATATTTCATTGACTATTAGTCAGTGTCAGCCAACAGAGTGGTGACAGCTACTGCTCAGAGTGGCATCTGTATTTTTCTATTAACCATGGATAAAATGACTGCATCTAACTCTGCAGTTCCCACAATGTCATGATTAATGTCACTTCAGTCCGCACTGGGAGTTCATCATGGTGGTTGAATGGACTGTCACCCAGAACACTGGTGTTTTTGTCCCATGTGGAACTGTTATATTGATTGATTGATTTTTTTTTTTTTTAGATGTTACTGAACTATCATTTTAGGCTATTTAGGTGTTATGTTTAGGCAACAAAATAATGTAGTTAGGTTTAGGCAACAAAATGACTTGGTTAGATTTAGGCAGCACAACTACTCTAGATTTAGTAAAAGATCATGGTTTCAGTTAAAATAGACTCTTTCACAACATTAACCTTGTGATAGAAAGGCTAACTTCTTCTTCTCCATGTGTATTTTTTTCCAGTCTTTTTCCAAAGCGACAAAGATATGACATTACACAAATAGTCAGCTGCAAAATTGATTATGATGTTGTTGGAATAACACCAACTCGACAGTAGCAGGCAGCTGTTTTCAGAAAAAGGTCTAGAAACCCAATGTAGGCTTCCTGCCTAGCACCAAATTATAGACAGACACAGTTAGCGACTAGCTGGTGAACATAATGGCGCATTTAGCAGCTCGAGAGACAGATATTTCCCGGAGGTTAGTGGAGATCAAAAATAAATGAAAGAAGAGTGGAATGACACTATTTTGCTTTGTGTCTGCTATGTATAAGCACTTGTCTGCCTGTCATTTTAGCCAGATCAACTGTATATGGTAATAACATATAAATGGAGTAGTTCTGTTTTGTACTGCTCTTAAAGGGGCCAAAAATGCAAAGAAAATTCTCCCATTTGCCTGTATTTTCTTTAAGACTTAATATATTTTCATAAATATAGTGAACCTTTTGTTTCTGTCTTTTCTATTTCATAGATACAAACTCTTAATATGAATGTTATATTTCATGGCACAGATACTCGCTGTCAGAATTTCTGTCTGCTTGAAGAATGAAATGACAGAAACTAAGACAAATAACAAGTATGCCGTTGATGTCTTCAGTACGTTTCTGCCTCTCCCTGCCTCCCTGTTGGCCTCCCTGCTGGGTTCAAATCAATTCCATCAATGAAGCCATCACAAAGGGAACATTACCGTGGTGTTTTCCTGTAAAAAAAAGGCCTGGTAATTACAAATCAAACGAGACAAATACATCCCAGTTAATGAGCGTTAAACGGATGTTAATTATCCGATTGAATGGCTGTCACCATTAAACTGTCTGAGGGAGGGAGTGGGAGGAGGTGGGGAGGGGGGAGGAGAGCGGGGAGAGGGTCGAGGGGAAGGGTAGCTCCAAAAAGAGTGTTCTGAAAGGCGTATTAGCAACAGATTGAGAAGATCAGACAGTGAGAAGCGCGTGTGTCGGAAATGGAAGCGAGAGGGGAAATGCGTGGGGAGAGGCAGTGTGAGAGGGAAGGGACGAGGCGGGGGAGGGAGGGAGGCTAAACTTGTCTGTTTTTTCGACATTAGCAATTGCTGCGATGCATCAGAGGGGAAATTAATCAACTGTTTTTTGATTATTTATATATTTGAAAAGGACAAAGTGAGCGGGGAGGGAGCTGCACGGAGGCAGGAGTCACACTGTGCTAATATGGCCACAGCCGCTCTGCCAGGCAGCTCCAGTCATAACATATCTGTCTCAGAACGATAGAAAAAAGTTCACACACTTAACATTCTAAACAAGGTACAAGTCCTCTGATTCATCAAGCAGCTCACATAACAAGGAGGGTGTCTACATTTGGATTAGGAAGTACACAGAGAACAACTTGCAACAACTTCGGGATGAAAGTTTGGAATTGACCAAACAAAAATTGCTTACAGGATTGTAAAAATCCTCTGAGGAAAGACGGATACAGATCACCAAGACGAAATACAGAGATGGAGGGTATATACACAGAGCTGAGCAGGGTTTTTAATCAAATCTCAGTTGAAACTGTTCTACACCCTGAATGTTCTGATTAACCTCTGATATCTGTGATTGTAACCTGCAATTTTACTCAGTTATACACATTTCTCACTGTTCCAGGTCCTTTTCTTTGTTGAGGTCAAACAGAACATTTTAATTGAAATGCTTTTGCACAAGGCTGCTCCATCACTGTTAGAAAGATAAGTCCCCCCACATGCAGTAGCTAACACTGTTTTCCATTCCACAAAAACAAACAGGAGATGGCTAATCTGCAGGCTGATGTTATGAATTTATTTGATAATGTTGGTTGAAAACATAACACCAAAAGGAAATTGAACTGTGCAATAGAAATGACTCACCAGTGCCTACATTGGTATTTATACTTATAGTGATGTCATTTCTTAGAGTAGCTTCAAAATGCTTAAATAACTAAAAATCTGTACAACCTCAGCTAAAAGGTTTTGTAAGTCACTCAACCATCATAAATGTAAAAAAAAAAGTAATGAAATTATGCATATGCATATGCAACATATCCAAAATCACGTTTTTTCTTCAAACTTAAAGCACCTATTATAAGTAGTTGAGTGACGCTTTCACCCAACCTACAATCCCAAAGCACCAGTGTTTGAAAAGCTGGGAAACCCAAAGTGTCAGCATCACTATCTTACAATCAGGAACTTAAAAAAAAACAAAAAAACACAAAATATATCTGTCCAAAAGATTTCTAAATGTAGAAATATAAATAAATATTTATTAACACTACATAACTTATTTCAACTACGTCCCTGTTTTTAGTTTTTGAGATATGCTCATTTTTATGAGCCGAGTACAAAGGCGTTTTGAAAGTTTTATCTGCAATAGAAATGTTTCCCCAGTGCCTACGGTGGTGATTTTTCTTATTCTGGTGTTATATCTTCAAGTACTCAATATGCTCACAACTACAAAATACTCCATGCTAAAAATTGCTCTAAATAATACTCTCAGTCTCGCTCTGACAACTATCAACCTGCTTCTCTACATCTCTCCTGCCATCACAAGCCACATATTGTATCAAATGTTATGCAACACAATGTAATTAGGTGAATTCAACATGATGAGGCAGAAGCCAGAAGCCTTAGGTGAATCCAGCTTCATTTTGTTCCCTGGGCCCCCCAGCAGGTATCATGGCCATGGCCTTGATCCATGTGTTGTCTTGTCTCTTCCCCTTCCCTGTCTCTGCTGTGCTCCTGCTTGTGTCTGCGTGTTATGGGTGTGGTCTATGCCACTGGCTTCTGGCTCTGTTCACCTGCCTGTCATCACCTCATCACATCCAGTATATTAACCACAGCTACACTTCCACTTTCCTGGATCACTGTTGCTACTGTGGTCGTTATCGCTCTGGCCTCTCTTATATTGAATTAATTCCTTGTGCTGTGTTTTATATTTGTCTAACACGTTTTCCACGTGCCTCAGTATCACCTCATCTGCCTGCCTGTTTGTCTGCTAGCTATCCCTGCATATCCCCAGCTGAGCATCACTCCGCCATTCCCTCTTCACCTCTGTCTCCGTCTCCATCTGTACTCCAATAAGACCCTCTCTGCACCATTCCCTGTGTCTTTGTCTGCATTTGGGTTCTCTTTGCTGCCCTGTGACAGCAGATTATTCTGTCCCTGGATTCAGTACAAGCTGTTGACAAATATCAATGTATTGTATTGTCAATTTAAATTCTGGCAAATTTAAATGAGCATAAACAAACAAAGTGTAGCAATGCCAAGATAAAGTGTCCGACTTATTAGCTGGCTCAGAAATGAGAACCAATTAAATGTTCAACTGACATTTTACCAGACTGCATTGGAGCATACTCTGTTTTTTTAATAAGAAATGACGGACAACTTACCATAACTTTGAAAGTCTGACTGTTATTTGTCCAAACAATCAATTGACATTGATGGAAGAGTGACATTTTGTCTCCCTACCAACGATGTCACAAGTGGCGCTCCTATTTTAAATGCCAACATCATTACAATTCATAACACACACATACTTATACACACATATACATTCAACAATCCACATCCATACAAAGTCCGCTCCCTTCACTGGAGGCCTGGCAGAGGGAGAAGTAAATGACAGCGCCCTGTGTGCACATCAGTTTAACTCAACAAGAAGTCAGGGCAGAAAATCATTTGAAGAAGTCCCGCAGTCCCTTCTGACGGAGGCTGCCAGCTTCTCAGTGATCTGCTATCATGTTGCCTGTCTCTTTACTGTCAGCACTAATAGGTCTTAGACACTGGACTGGGACATGGGTGGCTATTGCAGGCCAAGGGTGGCACACACTCAATCAATAATTTACCCAGCAGCTCTCAGCCTTTTGTGTGTGTGTGTTTTCATTCCTGAATTAAGCATTCATATGGGCTGCACATAAGAGGATTTGTTTGTTAGAGTGTGTCTTTGTGTAGCTGCTAATGTGTGTGTGTGTGTGCGTGTGTGTGTGTGTCAGCAAAGTTGCTTTGTGTACTGATGTGTAGCCCTTTGCACCTGCTGTGGAGATAGGGCTTCGGCCAATCACAACAAAGATTGGAGGGAAGTTTGAGTGACACAACAGTGCTGTGTCTGGCTGAGATATGATTCATTCTGTTATCACGCTCTCTTTCTGTCTCTCTCTCTCACACACACACACACACACACACACACACTCTCTCTCTCTCTCTCTCATGATGGCTTAACAGCATTAAAATGTTTGCATCCACTGTTTCTGTTCCTCTCTTTCTTTACTCCTCACCTACTGTCTCAGCTCCCTTCTTTCCTTTTCTTCTTCCCACCTCTCCTTTATTCTCCTCTCCTCTGTCCTGACCTCCTCCTTTCCTCTCCTTTTTCCCTTACTTACCTCTCCTCTCCTCTCCTCTCCTCTCCTCTCCTCTCCTCTCCTCTCCTCTCCTCTCCTCTCCTCTCCTCTCCTCTCCAAACTGACCAATCAAATTCCTCGGACATCCACCAACAAGGACCAACCAGACACACAAAAAGACTAATTAGTCTTGGCAAGGCAACAACAAATCCCGGACGCACTGACTCACACACTCTAACAAACAGATGTACGCTGCTCACGCATTTAATAAGACCCACACATTTGGACACACACACATTTGCGCATTCACACACGTTCCCAGCGCCTCTGTTCCCAGTGCACAGCATGAGGCTGCAGCAGCTGTGGTAGCTGTTGTTTTGTGCTTTTGTAAAGTTTTGTTGAGCTGCATCAGTATGGTTGACATCGTTCTTTGGCAAAAACTGCTTTATGTGTGTTTGTGTGTACATCGTGAGCATGATGGGTATTTATCAGCCTGTAAGGGAACCTTCCAGTGTTATCATGAATTTGAATGTCCTAATTTAGCTTATTGAGACGTTTCAATTAGCCGCTTGCCATGCCCTGCCACTCACTGTGCTGTATTTATCTGATGTATTAAAGGATAATTCCAGTTTATCACGACTTGGTTTTCATTTTCCTGGTTCTGGCAATCATCTCTACCGCTTATCATAACACCGTATTCAACAGAAGAATTGCAGGGATCTGGCAACATGGATTCAACAGAGTCTGACGGGGAGTACTTCTATCAGTGGCACAGCTTTAAGGTTAGGCTCTAAATTAGTCTTGCACAGCCAGACCTCCACAGCGCTAAATCAGCACTGGAGAAAGGTCTGGCTGCACCAATTCTCATTCTGGTAACACTAATCTACTAATCATGGCACTAAACCCAGGTTGCAGTGAAGGTCCCGCAAAATAGTGTCTGGGGGAACTTGTTTTGGAGCTGAGCCCTGGCACTAGTGTTGTAGTACTTGAGATCAGTCTTTGTCTTGGACAAAGGGGACTGTGGATTTGATTTCAAGAAGACCATGACTGCAGGGATAGCACTGTATTACTGTTTGATTTATCATTTAAAATGTGGGTGGGACAATCTAACAAGGTTCTGGGGGTTCTCCCTGAGAACATTTTTAACAGAGTAGATGTAATTTTCGTGAATTCTGTTTCCTATGGATTGATGCTTCTATCTGGATAAACTAGCATGAGAAAAACTGTGGGTACATTTGTAATTTCATCCGCATATTTGAAGATAATAAAAAGCATTAACTATATACATTTATTTGATGACTAATAGCTTTGTGGCATAGGCCCACAGACTTTTTTGGCTAAAAATATATATGCTTACATTTCAAATAGCAAATCACTTAAAATCCAACACGAGGTCTCAAAATAAATGTGACACCAACGATGACTTAATGGGTTGGTGCTTCTGCTGTTCTTTGTTGATTACATTTTCATATCCTGACACAATTATCAGGTGCCCAGTTGCATAGTTTAGTTTACCGAATCCTTCTTTATCACTTCATTTCATTCCTTTCTTTCTCTCCCTTTTACACACGTTTGCCATCTTTTTCCTATTTCCTTTCATGTCTCTTCTTCCTACCTAGTAGCCTTTACTCTCTTTAGCCCTTTTCACACCAGGACTCCGCATTGCGAAGACTTGCCTTTTCTTGTTCACAGTGAACCAAGCAGCGCTGCGGAACCAAAAGAGGCATGACGGTACACATCATGACGTTGACATCCGTGTGTTTTTTTTCAACGTGTTTCCCCTGGTTTCCATCAATTAATCTAAACATGTATCCGCTGACTTTATAATCATAGGGATGCAGTTATAATGTGTTGTGATTGGGATCCTGACCCACCATGCATCCTGGAAAGTGTCAAAGTTATGTTTTTTGCTCTAAATGACATAATTACATAATCACCATCAGTAAACAGCGGCTGCTGTCTGAGTCTCTCACTGGTGGGGAGGGATGCTGTTTTCTGGGGGAAAGTTCACTGAAGTCTCTGTGGGGAGGCCTCACAGTTGCAATGATTTTTTTTCAGTACAAGTTGCCAGAGACAGTAAATACAACAACACAATAGTGGAAGGAGACAAAGACATGAATGGTGAGTTAAAGTTTTTTGCTCTGAATCACGTTACATAATCACCTCCATTTAATTGTGGGAGCTGCCTGGCTCTGCTGCCAGGGACAGACGCTTTTTTTCGGGCAGAAATCTGACGAAGAGTCGGTAGGACAGACAGGATGACAGACACTTTTCCACGTATAAATATGGTATTTGTTCCTCTTATAAGTTGCCAAAGACGCTACCAGTTACCACATTACTGTTGTTTGGTCTTGTAACGTTGCTTTGTGGGTTGAAGTGTGGGATATTTCTCTTTTATTTGATGAGTGAAGGATCTGTTTAGCTGTCAGACTGTGAACACCATCAGACTGACACACCCCTGACCCCTGCCTCCGACTTTTCCATTCACACAGACGCCGTCTCGCCTCTGCTGCAGCTCTGATACTGCCTGCGGAGGCGGATCAGAGCAGCAGCACACAGATGGTGAGGTGGAGTATCGTCGCATGATTCCCACTGGAAAGGGCAGTGTGAATGGGGCTTTTAATTAAGGCTTTTTGTGGTGACATAGTGTGACCCAACGTCATTCAGCTGCCCTGCATTTGGGCATCAATGAGTAGTTAACGCGAGCGGCACGCTCGTGTGTATAATAATAACTTTAAATAATAACTTTATTTATATAGCACCTTTCAAAAACAAGTTACAAAGTGCTTTACAATAAAACAGATAATATAATGAGTTAAAATCCAAACCTAAGATAAAAACATGATAAAATAATTTAAATAGCTACAACAATGAACAACAATTAAGAAAAGGCCTTAAGGTAAAAGTGAGTTTTAAGAAGGGATTTAAAAGATGATACTGAGTTTGCCTGCCTGAGATCTCCAGGCAGGGAGTTCCATAGCTGAGGGGCCCGAACAGCAAAGGCCCGGTCACCCTTAGTGACAAGTCGGGATTTTGGAACCAGTAGGAGGGCCCTGCTGGAGGATGTATGTGTGTGCGAGCTTTGTTGATCTGCTTTGAAAACATGGTGTGGAGTTTCATTGATTTGGAATTTCCCAATAAGAAAGCAGAATGGATTTGATGATGAAGCACAGAAGCTGCACTCTGAAAGGAGCGCCAAGCTAAAAAGCCTGATGGGGGCAAAACTAATCATTTGAAAAAGTGGGTGGGATCTGTACAGCATAGCTGTACACCAAGTACAGCATAGCTCCGATGCCCATGCTGTATTATATAATTGTTTGGTACCTTCTTAAAGATGGTTTCTTTGAGAAAAGACAAGAGTCACCTAGAAAACATAATGCTTGCACAAAAATTGTATTGTGTTAGGTGGATGGTAAAACATGGAAAAGTGTTGAATAAAAATGGTTAAGTTAATTTCAGATCCTTAGAGTTTGTTTGTATTTGCTGCTCATAGAAAACAAAGTAAAATTCCCACACATAAAATTCACCTTTACAATGATTTTTGATAATTTTATCAAGACATAGCTAAAGGTGCACTTATTTGGGGCCAATACCAATGCCAGTATTAGACTTTGGATATTGATTTATCTGATATACACACATATTTGCAATAATCCCTCAAATGTGGTTATCAAACAGTTTAACAATAAACTTTATCGTCTATAATGACATCAATGAACTTTAACAGTAAACTTAGCTGGGAATAGAAATAGAGATAGAAAAGAATTAAAAATCACCCCACGCATCTTTTTCTGCATCATGTTCTGTACAACCAAAAGATTTATGTTTGCCAATATCAGAAAAACGTTTACACCAATACCGATATATCTGTAATAGGCCAATATAAGCAACCAATATATTGGTTGGGCTCAAATATACGTATATGGCAATAAAAGAGGTGACTGAAAATGAATTTTCATCTGTCTTCTGAGGATGTTTTCATGAGAATGTGGAACTTTGTGATCAATTTTAGGAGTGCCTGTGGTTTGCAGGTTCCACATTTTATTGTGTGTCATGTAGTGTGGGACTCGCACTGGCCTTGGTCTTGACTCAGTCTCGCCCTGCCTTGGTCTTGTCTTGGTCACGATACAATCTAGTCTTGTGCCATTTTTTCATCAGCACTTTTGGCCGCGGCGAATCAAACTGAGCTGCGCTGATTTGCTTTTCCATCACCAGTTTTATTGCGCTGAGTTGAGCCGTGCCGCACCAAAGATGGACCTGCTCCAGAGCAGGGCCAAGCCGGGCATAACAAGCACCCGTCTGCCCTTCAAATCCATACTCAACTCATGTCTGTGGAGGAAACCTGAGAGAAAGAAGTTTTTAAGTCTGTGTGTTCAGCTCTCAGTACTTTTGTAGTTTCTAACTGAATCTCTTTCATATCATTCTTTTTGTACTTTCAAACATCTGCTGTTTTTGAACTGTTTCATCGTGTTCGCTTTCAGCTGTTTTGGGAGTCCGAAATCCTTTGACCATTACTAGCTGTTATGGTAATTTTAGTTGTAATTATTAAGTCAATTATTAATCAGAGTTACAAACTGACAGTACTTTTTATGAGACTGAATCATTGCATTGGTTATCATTTCCCTTTTTCAAGGGTGGTGCTCCCGAGGCGATCTAATGTAAATTGGATCTTATTATCCCTGATAATCATTAATTATTACTGATAGTCAAATTTGACCCAAATTCCCTATTAATGTTGCATAAAAGCACAACAGCGGTGATTCTTCAATAGTACTGTGGGGATTGGGACAAGCGTGTCATTGGTTGAAGACACACCTTCAATCAGGTAGCCAAGTTGTGGTGGAAATGCAAATCCCAGCCGCGCCAAGTCAAACCAAGTAGAGCCAGACCGGTAGATGTAATGGAAAGACGGCACTGGTCATGACTTAGTCTTGGTTCAGGTGGTCTTGACTGCAACACTGCCTGGCACTAAAATGGCTAAATACGCGCAAAAGAAAAGGTAACAACTGCTAGCTAGTTTAGGTTTGTGCTATAAGCGGCCATGTTAATATTAAGGTAGCTTAACATTTTCAGCACGTAGGTTGCCAGCTCAGAGGATGTTGTTGTTGTTTCCTGTGGCAAAGGGGATTGATTTATCACATTCGTTAGGCTTTTTTATCTTCATAACCTCCCAAGAAACCGCCACACCCAAGTGACATTTTTGTGTTTGATTCATGTTAGCTTGCTGGTTAGCCTGATAACCAAACTACACCGTGCTCACGGCAGACTGTTTTCTCTTACTTTATCAGCAGAGAGTGACACATATGTCGATGTAATTTTCACCCAACACTGAGGCTGCTATATTGGTTGCAATATTGGTAGGAGCCATTCAACTAAAGAAATATCTTGACTTCTATGTTTGCTAAGTCCACATATAAAACCCTGAGCTGTGTAGATCCTAACCCTACCTGCTGCATTTTTCTGTTACCATTTTTTGGGAATATAGCTTGGTAGCTAGCTAGCTGAGGTCTAGCAGAGAAATGACGTCCTCATTTTTAAATCCTAGGAGAGGAGAAGAGGTCATATAGCGCAGGTGCCACTTGGTGACACCATCAGCTGCTCAGTTGTCCTCCTGGGTCTACACTCTTCACGTATATTGTCATTGTACTGTCTGATTTTTATGGGTTTGTTCTGTACATTGACATCTATTGCATGTCAGTCCATCCTGGCAGAGTGATCCATCCTCCTCTTTCCTGAGATTTCTTCCATTGTTCCCTTCCCAGTTAAAAGGTTTTTGGAGGGAGTTTTACTTACTTAAACTGACGAACAGAGGGTGTTGCACGCTGTACGGATGTTGCACGCTGTACAGATTTTAAAGTCCTCTGAGACATTATGATTTTCTGATTTTGGGCTATATGAATAACATTTACTTGACTTTAAATGTCTCTCCAAACAGCAGAAGTAGCCACCAAAGGGCACAACACCAGACCTGGTGGTTGCTGGTTGCAACAGTAATAAGACCAACCAACATTTCTTCAATTTGAAATCATCAATCTCAAGGTAAGTGTTAAAAAATGCCATAAAGCTCTTTAATTTACAACAAACAGTTTGGCTCAGTTTTTCAGATTTACCTTTTTTTTGTTTTCCAGATCAGTTTTGTCTGATCCTCAGGAAAAAACAAACTCATTCAACCCATTTGATATTCAGAGTGTTTGTGTTTATTTCCCTGCCAGATTTCTCTCTTGCGATGTAGAGGCGTTCCCAGATCTCAGCAGTTCCTTGCTGGGTCCAGTTGTTATCAGAACCAGCAGAAACACTGGCCAAAACTACAAAAACAGACCCAAATTAAAACGTGGTTTCCCCCTAAGAGCAAAACTTATTACCTTTCTCAGAGTTCAAATGACGTTGAAAGAAGTCCCTGGTGAAATGGTGTTAAAGGATTCAGATTTGAATGTATGTGTTTTTCTGTCACTCACTTTAAGTAATGTGTGTGTGAATGTGTATGCGCTCACACCGCGTAGCTTCCCCACCCCGAGGCTGTGAGTGTGGGTGTGTTTCTGCAGCCTCGGTGTCATTTGCCTCCAAACAGTAACAATGTTGTTGATCAGCAGTTGTTTACAAACCGCCAGGAGGATGGAACTAATTTGATCACTCCGTATTCCCCGGTCTCTCCCTCTCTAGAGACCGTTTCAATTTGAGCTCCTTATACGTTCTCGATAGCAGGCCGCCACAAGTTGATTCTGACAGCAATTATGAATATCGTGTTCCACTCAAGTGGTCGTGAGCCGGGGAATAATGAAGTTCTCAGCAAATCATCTGTTCCACAAATCACTTAACTGCATCTTCATTAGGAATTTTGCAGCCTGGAGGAAAACATACAGGGAAAGATGTAGCAGCTACACGACGCTCAGTACATGGAGTATTAGATTTATATGCTTAGCTATACTTTAAACTCTGTAACTGAAATCACATGGATCATAAATGCAGCTGTCTGTGAAGGGGGTTTCATGATGGTTTGAAATGTATTAAAAAAATGTACACTGAAATTAATGTTGATTGTTAATTGATCATTTCTACCAATATAGATTTGCCCATTTTAGTTGGTTAACACACTACACAGCATTTGACTAGTCAGGATGGACTAAAACAACACATCTCATACACATCATACACACTGTACGGGGAGGTTTGATAAAAAATCAAACCAAAAGAAATTTGCTATGCTACGACAGAAGACCAGGCAACATTGTGGGAAATAATAATTAGCAAATGTAGTCACGATCATAATGAAAATTAAAAGATTGTCATTATTACTACCACCAATTCTAGTATCATGGTATAGTGCGGTTCAGTGTGTGGTTTGTCCAACCTGTCCACCTAAAATGAGTGTTACTGTAGGTAGGCTACTGTAGAGTTTTTGTAACGTGTCATGAAAATGAAGATTTCATGTATAGTTATAGTCATGCAGATGTTGTCCCCCCCCCCCAATGTTGACTCCATGGCTAGCCTTGCTTCCACTGATTTTAGTGCTTATTAATCAAATTGCATTTCTTTCATGGACACTGTAGACTGACACTTCAAATCCATTCAGTGTTTCAAATTCAACCTCAACTGAAAACTCTGTTAAGTGCTACGACCTAGACTGAAACTTCCACACTACATCTCACATGCAAACAATAAATATTTGAAGACATTTTAACCTGTTTACAGTGTTTGCACATGACATTTTTAGCACGTGTGAGCACACTTCAGTTTTTCGCCTAAAAATTACATTTTTGTAATGTGTCTAGTTTTTGATTAATTAAATACTTGTTTAGTCTATAGTGAGTGAAAAATACAAATGATGTCTACAAATTGTGTCCTTTGTCTGGCAGTCCAATTTCACAACGTTTCAATTTCCAGTCATGTAAAACACAGAGAAGGAGAAAAGACTAAACAATAAATTGTTTATTGCAATAGATGTCAATTCATTTTCTGTCAGTTGACTAATTCAGCAATAAACATTTCAGCAGCAGTTGAGATGTTTTGCAAATTTTAGCTTTTTTCCAATTTACAAAAATAGAATAACTAAAATATTGAATAAAATGTGCAGTAAAAATGACAAATCATTACTAGCATCCAGAACATTTTTAGCTGTTTTCAATGGGAAAACTAGATCTTTCCAAGGGTGGACAACAACAAATTGTACCTAATACTCAATACCAATATCGGTCATTTGATCATAACTCCTACAGTATGGTATATTAGAAGGCCACCACAGTGGTCTAACCCCTTTTTCCACAGTTGAGTGTCAGCTGTTTTCACCTGTAGAGACCTTTGGGACCCAGGGCCAGTGAGGTTGCTTCACCTTGTCAGACACGACCCTGCACAGCTCTGTCTCTGGAGTCTCAATGACGTGTGTGTGTGTGTGTGTGTGTGTGTGTGTGTGTGTGTGTGTGTGTGTGTGTGTGTGTGTGTGTACCTCTGCTTATGAACATCATGTGTTTGAAGTGGAAAATACCAAAAGTGAGGAGGAGTGACAGAAAAGAGGACGTAGGTGTTGACAGGCTGGAGAAAGGACACAAAGCCCTCAGCTCCTGTGTGTGTGTGTGTGTGTGTGTGTGTGTGTGTGTGTGTGTGTGTGTGTGTGTGTGTGTGTGTGTGTGTGTGCGTGCGTGCGTGCGTGCGTGTGATGAAATAAATATATAACAGAGGAATATTAAATCCTCCCTGTCTCCTGCTGCTGTCTTCCACTGATATTTCTCTGCGGTGCCACATTGGCAGATAATGATCACATTATGTGGCAGAGTGTCACACCTTTTCTCTTCCGACGCCTCACCTCTCTCATTTTACTTTGTTTCATAATCTCTGTCTCTCTGTCTTTGTATTTTGGATTCTTTCATTTCACTTCTATTTTCCCTCCTCACCTCTCCCTTTATTCATGCTGCTTGTCTTTCTCTCTCCCGCCCTTTTCCTTTACTTTTTAAGCCTCCCTCCTCCTCCTCCTCCTCCTCCTCCTCTCTGTGACTGACAGGGAGCAGAGTTTGCCTAAAGGAGAGTCAAAGAGGCTCTGAACAATCCCACAATCCCTCAGTGACTGCAAGAGCCAATAATTGTTGTCTGCTTAAGAGGGAGAAGTGATGAATTACATGACCTGCCACAGTTTGATAACACACATCAATCTGAGGCTAAAACTGAGCGACAGGAACTTCCCTCCAGTCTGATCTTAGTATGACATAACCTGATATGTTTCAATCTGAATTGTTTTAACGTGTCTTAAATGAATGTTTCCACGAAAATTCTAATTAAAGAAAATCACTATCTATTGTTACAATATTTGTTTTAAAGTCTTGAAGATTTCCAGAAGCGGCAATTGCAGGTGTATTTTTGGATCCAGCGTCACCTGTGTGACGTCAGTTGTCAGTCAGCAGCTTTGCCACGCCTTCATAACAACACCACGTGAAAGTGATTTGCACTTTTTTTTAAGTTTCATCACCCACTGTTTCTTTGTTTGTCCGACCATGACCGTTAACAGTAATGTTAACCGTTTACTCCCAACACTAGCAGAGACCAGGACAAACACAACTGTTATGTCGCGTGCGAACCACCTACTCCTCCGGCCGACCAATCACTGCTGGGTGAACGTGTCACTAACTGTGCGCCGCTTGTGTGTTTACAGGTATTACAGCAAATGCAAGGGCTTTCATCAGTGGGCCATAGGCTCAATCATCATCACATTCGGCGATTGAAGATTTTTTCCCAATGCAGGAAAAGAATGGAACATAACAGCTCACTGTACTTACCTTCAATTCAGCAATTTTATGAGACCACCTTCCTTTGTCATCTTATATACTCATATCAGAAAATTCTTACAAACATGGTGATTTCAGCTACACTGCCCAGTCTTACAGTGCCATCCAAAAATACCAGAATCCTGGATTAAAAATATATATATATATATATGTATATATATATATATATATATATATATATATATATATATATATATATATATATATATATATATATATGTATATATATATATACATATATATATATGTAGTCAAAACACTATGCAGCGTGAGATAATCCTTTCAGATCCAAATGTTATCAGACACCAGAAATGACCTTGCCATTGTACATCTGGCTCTGACTGACATAGCAATTTCCTAAATCTCATTATTTGCTCCAGTCATGATTTTAATCTTTACAAAGGGATCAAACATATCTGAAGGCCATAAAAATCTATTATGACAAATATAAACAGCTAAATAGGCTATTGTGATGACTATGGAATAGAAAAAGGCCTATTTAGTAGGTTGAATCACACCAGTTCAATTAGAATCAGCCTTGCAAAACACCTTTTATTAAAAAAAGAAAAAGAAATGAGAAGCAGCAAAAAGCAAATTAGTTTGTTGCTATGCACCATCAATAGTTTCATTAGTGCCTTATACAATTTAGGTTTTCTGTAAAAAAGTAAATTTGTCTTAGGCCACACTGGTGTGGATATTGATAATGAAAACATCCGTGCTCAGTTTTTTCATGCATGGTGCCCACCGCAGTGAACAGATATTTGGAAGCCATTTTAAATTAAACCATTTAAGTTGGAGTACCATGTCCTCGTGCTGGATCCTTAAAACCTTATCCACAACTCCAGTTGACTTTTATCCTTGTATTTCTTTTTTTTCCCTTTCTTTTTTGAATAATAAAATAATAATTCATGCATGAAGGGGTTACATATATGTGTGTGTTAACTCTGTTTTTTAATTTAATTAGGAAAATTTAACACCTTTATATTATGTGTTTTTCTTTTACATTTCAAGTATCACTTTCTCTCTCTATGTTTTTTCAAACCTCACTGACCCACTGACCAAGAGGTTGGTCAGCCAAAGCATACTCATGTTGTGCAGCCAGACATTGCTTAAACCCGTTGCAACTTCATTTAAAAGGCCTTGAAAAACCCATTTCATAATCAGATCTATACTGTCTTTCATGAACACAATTGTATTTATTTATTTTTTTAAAGTTATGTGTGTCTAGTGTTTATTCTTTGCCTTTTTCACTGGTTTCAAGTGGTCGGGTTCACTTGGAAAAACATGCTGTCAAGCACCAGTTAAGGTCTAGATACAAGGTAAATTTATTGTCATTTCTTTACGTCACAAGAGTTTTAAAAACAAAACAATGTTAGAATCCTCAGGATTTTTATAACCATTACTTAACATTCAACAGTTTATAGTTCATCCACTTTTTATTCCAGCACCTTTTTTCCCACTTTTAAAAATGTATCACAGATTTGAGTTTTTGAATTTAGAACTTTTAATAAAGAATGGTATTTATTTCCAAACTTTCATTTAAATTGTTGCTCAGTAGGCTGCAAATATGTTGCAAAAAAAAAAAAAAAAGGTTTGTAACCAAGCTGTCAGGGGCTACACAACACATCTGGGCCCTTAGTCATAAAGTGTCCTAGTGCTAAAAGTTGCTCACTAGGAAAAAAAAAATGTCTAAGGATTTTTCCTTAAAATTAAGATCCTGGTAAAGAAAAAGGTTAATCATAAAGCATCTTAGCCCTTAAGAGAGCTCCTAAGATGAAAATCTGTTCGGAGTAGTGTGGAGGACTTTTAAGAGCCTTATGAGTTTCTTAAGCAGAGCAGAAAATGGTGGAAAGACAAAAAGAAGAAAAATGATTATAATACTGAATGACTGAGTAACTGACACACTACAGTTTAGACTGTGCAGGGATAATGTTTGTGGTCGTTCTCATAAGAGAAGCGCTCACATCACTGACCCAACACAATAACGCTTTAACAGCAGAAATTAAAGTGATCACAACACAGATGTTTGGCAACTGTAAAAAAAAATACTTAAAAAAAAAACATACAATGGCAACAGTGATTTCTGATACAACTCATCAATAAAGCGATCACACAAACAATTACATTTCATTCAGTCTCCATCTTGATATCCAACACTCTCAGTGGTGCGCTCCTTTAAAATGGTTGTACCCTTGTTATAATAGAATAAGTAGGCCTCCTATATCAGTGTCATATAGCTTCAGTAAGGAAGTGATACAAAATATATATGTGATACTGTCAGACCTCGAAGATTGTTCTGGGGGAAATAAAAATGGGAAAACTGCTTGTTAAGAGGTTAATATGGTTGTTTTGGGTAAAGTGTGTGAATTTCTATTCTAGCAGCTGAATTATGTTAAACTCACCCATAAATCACATGAACGTATCAGAAGCACGGTGCAGTTCAGAGTAGGAGGACAGGCTGTGGTCCATTGACTGAGCAGAGGAGCGAGATAACCCACATGTGCGAGTACGCAGCACCCCCTTTCTCTTGTGTGTGTGTGTGTGTGTGTGTCAGGCTTGGATGGGTCGTCTGAGCTGAGTAGATGTGACCAGCCTAAGTGTGTGTGTCTCATATCAGTGTGTCCTCGATCGCTCTCACTGTATGGGGGCACTTTAGTCCATTCTTCACTGGCACTGGGAGGCACACACACACAGAGACACACACATACACATACAGTGCGCACCTGCACACATGTACACACGACTACACACACACAGACTCAGTGTTTTGATGTAAACTCAAGTGGACGAGGGGTCCAGTCAACCACTCCACCAGTCTTTCCCCCTCCATCCTCCTCTCTTCTCTGCTCCGTCTTTCATTGCTTCCCTCCTTGTGACACTTTTAACGGCATGTCACGCAACCCTGCGCTCTCTCTCCCACACAAACACACATGGACACACACACACACACACACACACACCATGCCGTGCTCTCAGCCAAGGCTCTGCACCTTTGTCAGGGGAGAACCACTTAAGCACGCTCATATACACACACATATTCACGCACATTCATGTCTGATCTCTCTCTCTCTCTCGCTCTGTCTCTGCACACACACATACACCACTTAAGCCGTCTTCCTTTCACCATCTCGTGCCCTCCCCGCCTCTCTGTGTCTTGTCTGGTCTCGTGTGTGCGTGACTGTGGCTTTGCTTTGGCGAGGGTGAATTAGCACGGCGACCCAGTTTGGTGCCAGAAGAGACAAGACGTCAGCGGAGGATATACTGAAGGGCTCGTTTTTTTGTTATATTTCCCCTCCACTGCAAATCCACTTTGTGCTCCGGCTGCTGTGATGTAATGGTAAATAAAATAGGTGGTAACAATATCACCTCCAGCTGAGGACTATCATGCAGAAAGTGAATTTTATTTTCAGTTGCTATTATACTTTATTTCCCTCAAAAAACATCTGATCTTTAAATATCTTACACCAGTGTGTTACTTTTAAAGCAGTGGATAAAATCATCCCCATAAACAAAATGGAACTATTTTTCCTTCCTCCACCCTTGTCTCTGCTTTCCTTATGGGCACTGTTTTGCATTTGTGCTGCTGCTAATTGCCTGCAACTAATTATAGAAAGTCTGTAAGTAGCCCTCTGAACTGGACACACACACTCACACACACACACACACACACACACACATATGCACATTCACTCCACTTCCTACACTTTCAAACACATTCTGACAAGGAGCTCTCACTGTGTCGAACCAAGAGGGTGTTTGCTGCTAGCCTCAGATTGGGAGGGCACAACAGAGATTTGTGAGTGTGTGTTTCAGTGTGTGTAAGTGGCGGGAGGAGGAAGAGGGGGAAGGAGGAGGACGAGGGGGAGGAGGACGGGATGCAAGCGAACCGGTGTTGCGTGTCTCGTTCGGCTCGTTTAGCTGACAAACTGCTTTTAGCGTTTAATTATCCATCGCTCTGTGATTAATAGGTTTTAATTACTGTAACCCATGGCAACCTGAAATATGCACGGGTGTCCGCATGAAGCCAGCCTATCAAAACCCCACGAAAAAATCAAAAAAGACAAAAACAAACAGAATGTGGTTTAACAAAATGAAAAACAAGGGAGGATCTTTGCATCTCAAACGTCTCACTTATTATTCATCATCACTGGCTAAATGAGCCTCAGCTTAATCGGACACACGGCGGTTTTCTCTGTATTTACCTACTTGAGAAAGTGTTAAACCTCTGAAAAAGCTTTTGACCAGACCTTGAACTTCTTCATTTATTTTTTTATTTTCTTAATACGTGATCCACAGCCGGAGCTTCAAACAGAGTTTTTGATTCACTGAAAAGGTTAGAACCTTTCCAAATCCAAGTGTTGCTTCGAAGGCTTTTTACATTCTAGAGACGTTACTGCTGATGCTCTGAGCGCAGAGTAAAAGTTTCACATGGATAAATAAATGGCCAACTGATGCTTATATAATTTTTTTTTAGAATTTTTTTTTTTCTAAGTAGAAAAAGAGTTGTTCAGCTGATAAAATATTCACCAATGGAGCATAAGAGAATATTTGATTCACAGCTGCAATTCTCTTCACTTTGTCTGGACCGAAGAAAAAACTGCTGCTGGTAAGTGTTCACACTGGCTTTTTATAAACCAACTCAGAGGTGTTCATATGAAGAAGAGATGCAACCATTAGCTGATTAAAAGACAATTTGTTGCCTAATTTGATAATCAATTATCAATTATCAATTATCAATTATCGTTTCATAAATGTTAAATGCAAAAATGTCAAATTGCTGGTTCCAGCTTCTGAAGCTTTTCTTCGTCATTTATGACAGTGAGTAATGAGACTTTGAGTTTTGGACTGGGAGACAAAAGAAGCCATTTGAAAAACCTCACTTTGGGATCTGAGGAATTATGATTTACCTCTTATCAAATTTTTTTTAATACATTTTATAGAAAATATAACAATTAACTGATTTATTGTGAAATTGATAATGAAAATAATCATTAGTTGCAGTCCTAATATGAAGGTAACTTTTTGTTGGTTGGTTTTGGTCATTTTCCTCTCATGTATCTTCTTTTTTGCGCGAATTTAGTTTAGAATTTATTTTTTCCGTGACTGAGTTTACTAGAGTAAATATAATAAATACAAATAATATACATTATTTGCATGATGCACTGAGAACATATACAAGAAAGAGCTAATATGGCCTGCTTTTCTGTCAATAGATTTCTCATTTTCTGTCACTGATATGTCAGACGATCTTCAGATTTCTCAGGGCCTCCTTCCTTAATAAACACAACCTTCAGTTACAGAACATTATGGAATATGTGCCTGTTCACACAAACCCCCTGTTCAATTTCCACTTTCAATTTCCACAGCTTTAATTCAGACTAACTTAAGACTTTTCTTTATTTTGTTGTCAATTAAGTTGAGGTTAAATACAAATTGAATTTTATTATTTAATTATTTTAGTATACATGATAAAATCGTATCTTATTTTGAGGGCTGCTAAACTCCTAGATAATAGTAGAAAACAATTTAACAGAAAAGGTGGAAGACAAGAGCATAAACTATATCCTCTTCTGAATACATATACGAGAACAGATATTTTTATGATATATACGGACAATAGCCTTGCTTTACACCCCCCAATATTAACTACTTAATAGTGCCATTTTAGCCAGGACTCTCAGTGTGATTACCTGAAGACACTTTCTGGTTAAATAAAACCATCAGTACTACGTGGACCCTAAAGGAAAACTCAATCTGACAGCATGTCATAGTGACCAGCTGTGCCTTATGCATTCATTCATTTGTATTTCTAATAGGTAAATAGAAAGGTGAATGAATGAATAAGGTGAAGAGACATTATGGCATTTGAGCTGATTATGAATATGACACGAGGATGAAAACTGATTGGACCAAGTCAGACTGGGTCTGTTCCAGTCTGGTTCAGTTGGTGCTGACGGTTGAGATAAAATTATACTGTGTGTGGAGTTTCTCTTTGTGTCTTTTCTGTCATTCTGAAGAGTTATTTTATGTCTTTACTTGACAGCGGACAGCAGAGAGATGACAGGAAATAAAGGGAGAGGGAGATGGGGAACAAGCTGAACACTATCTGAGGATTTTGCAGTTGATGGTCAGCTCCTTAAACCCCTTGGCCACCAGTCCACCATCAGCGTGTGGTATGTGAATTAGCTGTTGCCTGTCATTCCCATTAAAATAGTTCAAACATGTTTGGAATCAGGACTGTCGACATCATGAAAAACAAAACTGTAACTGTAAATAAAAAAAAGATACCTGCAATGTGCCGTAGGTGAGACAGTAGCTCAAACTTTCTGATTCACTTCATGTTTTAGCGCAGAGCCAGAGCTCACTCTGAATAAGTTCACTCACCTCCAGCTCTCTCTGGATAGTTAACAGTCGGATGTACCCTTATCTCTACTTCCACCATTTCATACTAATTCAGAAGTCTCCCTTTCAGTGGAGATTAGCAAGTTTAATGAATACATTTTTATCATGGTACAGGATCGCAGCAGAATTCATGCTCAGCTATACATTTCACTTATACATTTCTTCAGGTCTGCCCCCATCTTAAATTAGGACTGCAACTCGATCTTAACAGGAGAAGAAAGGACGTGACTTGTACTATAATATTGTGGTGAGGGGAGTTAGGATAGGCGCCAGTTCTCACTCCCAACTTGTCAAATAGTAGCTTGATCAGTGACCTTAAGCTTCAAATCATGATGCTCTACCTACCTAGCACCTGTCTAGCGCCAGTTTTGCTCCAGAGTTACCAGTTAGCAATAATATGTTATATGCAACATCTAATTTTGCTATTGATATTGATATTTTCTATATATATCACTTAGGAAATCACTTGACAGGGCCCACCTTCATTTTTATTAAGTTAAGTTTTATTTTAATTCAAGCTAAGTCACATCTCCTGTCACCCAGTCCTGTGATTGGTCTTTGCGTTCCTCCATCAAACAAACCACATCAGAACTGGCTTGTCCCGGTGGGCCTCTTTGGTCTGCAGCAGTGTTCACACCAGCCTAAACAAACCGAACCAAACTGACCAACACATCACAGTTTGTTTGAGCTGCACCTAACGGGTTCTGGTATGACAGCACCCTGAGGAAACTTACCCACGCAGGAGTCTCTGTGTTCTTCGAATCCGGCCGAGCACACACACCTCCCGATGGGCACCAGCCACTCCCCCTCAGCGCTGCAGTACATCTTGGGCGTGTCCCTCTCCTCTGCGTGATCCACACACTGACCCCTGACCTCCACCAGAGAGGATGAGTCGGCTCCCGTCACGACATCGGTGAACACCGCCAGGTTACGGTTCACACCCACGCAGCGTTTGTAGTACACCCGCACAGAAGTGAGGGCGATGCAGGCGCCGATGTCCTGGAAGGCCAGGTAGAAGCCTCGTCTGCTCAGGGGGCCCACACCTCGTACCTGCATTGGAGTAGAGGAGGTGAGTGTGACATTTCAATGTCAGACACTAACAATCTGTTTTTGACAACAAATAAAAAATGATGTATCATTAATATGAGTGTGTGTCTGTCTGCGTGTTCATGTTTCCATTGTTTTGGGGTGTACTCTCTTTACTGCGGCCGAAACAGGTTCAAGTTGGATGAGCACACAAGGTGGCCAAACACGCACAGTTGTGTGTTGCCACAAAGTCAGTAGTAGAAACACAGTCGTACTGCTAATTCTCATCAATCTAGTCTGTTGCATTTGTTTGTTATACCATATATGTGTATCTCGGCTCCAACAGACTACATTTGCAAAGAGGAGGGTGTAATGGCACAGCTGTGCCTCTCTATGCAGTTTAAATAATGCAGTGCAATTTTGGTACTTGGAATTCGCACTTGCACCCAGTTGAAATGATAATGGTGCAAAAATGCAGTGGGACGCTGACTCAAATATATTTTAACAAATGGACTACGAATGTCATATTTCACATATTTATCAAACATCCCTATTTTACAAGAACAACTGCAGGCAGCTTACGTTTGGAGTTTGGACGGTTCTCTGACTTTTTTTTTCACACTGAAAGCTCAAACAGTGGTTCCCACAGTGATTCCTGAATAAAACAGGTGGAACAGTGTGAACACAGCCCTAATTTAATCTCTGGACTGGTGTTCTGTGTTGTGCTTTGGCAGCAGTCATTAATCAACTGCTTCACTCCCAACGCAGAAACACTGATGTTTTAACATTTTTATATGCTTGTTTTTCATAACATAACCACATCAACATATCATATCACAGCTGACTATCTTGTTAACACCCAGGAGCAGATTCAAAACATTTTTTTAAAAAGTTTATTGAAGAAGAAAAATAAGAAGAGCTTTTCTTGCAGAGTTATTAACATCTAATAGGGTCAGAAATGGGTTTAGGAACCAGTCTAATTGTTTCTAATTGACTTTTTAATAACTACTTGTAATGGTTTATATCTTTTGACATGATAATTAGGCAGATCTACCTTGTATGTAAGTATGATGCCGTATTCATGGAAGCGCCCCTCTAGTTCATATAAAGAGCAAGTCCATGTTGGGGGGTGGTTGGATGGGTCCAAATTCCCCCAGGAGACTGGAGTTCAAGTCTTTTGTGTGAATATTAATTTGTTTTCAAGTTACATTAGCCCACGTGAGTGAGGTAACTTATGTAAATGTAAGTAAGAGACATGGCTGAACTTATATAAGTAGCATAGATATTTTAACCCAAAGCATTATCCTTTCCTAAACCTAGCCATGTAGTATTTGTGTCTCAACCTAACCGAAGCACTACTGTTCCACAATGTTCATAACAGTCCAAAAGACATAGATTGTCATAATCTGTGAAATCTTTGTCAGCAAGCTTCTGAGTCAAAGTCTAATTGGATGTTGCATATGTATTACAGCTAACATGACCTTGGAGCCCTTCACATGCAAAGCTGACAGTGGAGGGGTAGGTAGACCAATGACCAAGCTGCTGTATTTGATGTGTTTGGAGTGAGAAATGTTTTGCACTTAATAAACCAAAACCTAAGACAGGACACACAGCCACCTCAGAATTAGAAACTATTGTTGATTGTTTATTAACTCAACATCACCTCAGCCAACATCTAACTTCCTGTCAGACATTTTGCTACCATCCAAAAAAGTCCAACTAAACTAAGTTAGCTTAAAATCTATGAAATGGTTAAAGTATCTGCTGACTTGGCCTGGTCACACTAGAATGTGTTGCAATGAAATTAATCTTTGTGTCGTTGTGAAACACCTGCTCCTAAAAGGAGCTCCGACTTAATTATCGCTTTAATTTTCTTCTTTACTCTCATCATTTTGTTTTGTTTTAGTTATTGTTTCCTGTTTTATTTTGGTTCATCCTCATGTATCATGTTGTGTTACTTCCTGCCCTTTGTCTGTTTTCTCTTGCTCACTTGTGTTTAATTAGTTATCACTCCCTGTGTCCTTGTCTTCCCCTCTCTCTTTGTGGTCCTGTCTGTCTACCCAGTGCTTCTTTTGTTTGTACTGGATTTAGCATTTGAATTGTTGTGCTCCTTTAGTTCTCAGATTTGCCTGCCTGCTCCTTGTGTTTTTTGCCATCTGCCATTTTGTTTCTTGCATTTTGGATTTTTAAAATTTGGACCTAATGTGCACAAAGGACATTTGGAGGGAGGCCTCTAGTTCCCCTGATCTGCCCCTTTTCTTCTGCCGTCAGGCAATCTGACTCCGGCCCTCCTCCAGACCCCCTCGACTCACCCAGCTTCTTTTGGACTTTTTAAAAAAATATAATGTCTGGGAGCCTTTTCATTCCAAATACCTTATTAATACCATTGTTGTGCCAAATACACTAATCATAATGATTACAGTGGAGTGAATTAAAATGGCCCCATAATTGAAATTTTTGAAATGTTGACTGAGCCTTAAAGCAGCTACATGCAATGTACATGATACTGTACCACTGTAGCTCTATTGTAATTGTTCATTTGTGGTTTGTAATGAAAGCTGTACACTTCAGTTTGTGTTCAGCCTGACATAAGGTCTGTCCTGTTTTTAGATCTTTGTAAATGAGATTCTAAAGAGGCATAAAGGACACGTTCTAACACTTCATAGGAAGGGTTTTGTTTCCTAAATGTGAAAGAAAAGGATACTCCGAAGTACAGAAATCACAGATCTAGTATGTTTTTGCTTTTAAAGGAGCAATCTCTACAAACAACATTGCTGTGGCTCAATTAGTGGCTTTGTTTTCAAACTGATTTGATGGATTTAATAGATTTTTCACTGTCAAACTGACTCTCCACGCTCCTAGTACATCAACACTGTGTGCTAATTAGACTGCTAATTATGAGTTTTACAGATCTTTCTGGGCTATTATGAGGATAGTTGAATTGCTTTTTCATGTGAATGCCAGGACATAAACATATGTTGTGTCATCAGAGTTGATAGATGTCTCTAAAGTTTCCTCAGGCACTTTCTTTCCCTGTGTTTGTACACTTGTCAGTTATCGGCACATAGTGTATGAGGTTTCAGCTATTTTGATGTGATTTTTTCTCTGAAAAATCATACTTATGTTATAATTCATTGTTCCTTAATGACACAGTTGTGGCAATATTGGTGAAAGAAATAAAATAATATCAGTGTTTATTACAACAGTCTATAACACATAGTAGTGGGCCAGCACAGGCGAATATCCAATCTGACAGAAACTAGATTTAATGATCAGATCATTCTGGGATCATCCATTCTTATTTTAACTGTGGGGATTGCCATCTATTAGCAGGGTCCAGAAGTAAAAGATTGAAATGAGAGAAGATAAAATAAAACCCATGCAAGGTAAGTGAATCATACATTTTGAAATGAATAGAGTTGGTACTATGCTACATGATAATATTTTAAAGTTAAATTTAATCCAAAATAGCTATTGTACTGTAGGCTTCCATCAGAAAAGCCGAACTGTTGTGTGATAGGAACATGTTATTTGTGCATCTGCAGCTGAAATCTTTGATTGATTAATTGATTGATTGGGTTCCGTGCAGTACAGTTATAAAAGCTCTAAGTAGCAATGCAACATGATGTCAACAACAAATGTGTGCACACACGTTGCACTGCATATATTGAACCTGAACAAACTGGTAAATCTACAGTACACATCTTTTCACGTCCAGCTTAACAACAGAATATTACATTACATTTATTCCCTGAAGTGTGGGTGAATTTTAAGAATAGGTCCAGCTTTCATTATGTAAACAACAATCCATTACAAATTGCATTACCTGGCCCAAATTTCTCGACGTGTGTATGTATGTATGTATATTACTTACGTCTTAACACATAAATCTGTTTACACACTCACACTGTAGGGACCCGCCTTCCCTATGTGGACAAAATGCAAGTCCCCATAATGAAAATTACATTGTAGGGTGAAGACTTGGTGTGTGTGTGTGTGTGTGTGTGTGTGTGTGTGTGTGTGTGTGTGTGTGTGTGTGTGTGTTTGTGTGTCAGTAATAAAGAGACTCACTACTTAAAAAAATTACTTTAAAAAAATCACTTTTAAGCATGAGGTTGGTAATATTCTATGTTTTCTTATTGTCAAGTATCTCATGAAATGAGCCAAACCAACAATGAATGTATCCTAATTATATCCTAAAAAGTATTTTGTCTTAAACACTCACCAGTGTATCAAATTTGTATTAAAATTGCCCCTAAACTGTGCTATTACCTCATGTTTGATTAATGTTTGCAAAAAACTACGCTGCCCAGCTGTTTTAGGGAATCACTGAGCATTTCCAAAAATGAAGCCTTTTTAGCTGCTTTTAAAGATTTATGTGTTCAGTGGGAACCAGTGGGCTTAGGCTTTAGAGCTACTGAGCATGCAGGGAAATCAGAAAGCATTGAGAGATGAACTAACACATTGCGTTCGGTCTTTCCTGGGATCGGTTGTCAATGGAAAGCGAGAAAGAGAAATGCCACCCATATCTTAAGCTTTGGTAGCATTACAGTTTTACTGAACTACAGCTGTAACACTACATTCTGCATGCTATTGTTGTCTTGTCAACTTAGAGTAACATATAGCATGTCTACCAATTCAAACTCATTAGGTAAAAAATACTTGTCTTATACTTAAACTAAATGTTTCTTGGTTGAACTAATAAATCAAGCATCGTCTGAATGTTCACCCTGTGGCACAGGGCAAAGCCACTGTACAATCAAATTGAATACAATACAATGAATTAGACCATGTCTTTCATATTGTCGTCTTTGTAACAATGTAAGGTATCAATAACAGAGTGGTTCCACTCTCCAGCATCAAATTAAAAGCTGGTATCAATATCAAAGTATTTCCCATGATACTGAACAGCCTAAGTGATGAGACTGGAAGAGGCTTTCTGTGGCTGGGGAGGTTTCCAACTTGTCTTGAATTCCTGTGGAGGTGTACGTGCTCAGAATTGGAATAAACCTACAACCCTGAGTGAGATGTTGCTTCAAAGAACCTGGACTGACATTTACCTGTTATATCAGTCAGTATTCGTGCTGTTGTTTAGTGTTGTTGCTCATACCTCAGTGTTGAGCTTAAGCCTGCGGACTCCCAGGTCCACCCCGGTGAAGCTCTCATCAGCAGCGATGGTGTCAATCTTATTGAACTGGTTTTCCCGTATGGCCGAGCCTGCTGCTCTGTCAGACTCATAGTAGTACAGGTTGAAGGTTTCCTGCAGAACAAACAAGGGATGAGTACTGTATCAAAAAACCCTAGTGTAAATGCAAGCAAGAGACAATAAGGACAGACTGGCGGTGTGACACATTCTCGTCAAATGTTGAAAATGTGTAAATCCATCTGACTCTCCAAGAAGCGTATTGTATACTCATCCATGAGCTTGTACTAGTTTATTGATAGTTGTTAGCTAGCTTGCTAAAAAACATAATAAACGGAATGGAATTGTTGAAACTAATGAGCTAAGGTGATTTTTCGTCTGATGTTTTTGGCCATTACTATACCAAATATCTTCCCTCGAACCAAAATGGATAACAATCAGGTTTTTTATGGATCCAACACAGAACAAAGGTGTATTAAATTGCATTTGGATTTTATCCTGATATATGACACTGGAAATTACAAAAGTTTATGGGGTCTATTTTGTTTTCACCTGCATTTAACATCCAATAAGCAACTATTTCACTAGGCTAGCATTGTATTTAGAGTCTGTGAATTAAAAAAAATACAACTGAGCTAACAGAGCTAAATGTTTCTTATAGTTAGCTGCGTCTGTTTCCTTTATCTTAAAGTAAGGCAAACGCATTGTTGTGTAAAGACTAACCTTAAAAGAGCAGCATTGCACTCCCATAACATTGATGTTGCAGAGACAGCGACATCATTCCACGCATGTTAGTTTCTTGTACCATGGGCACCTTTATTACCCACAATGCAACGTGATCGCCTGCTGTTAAGTCAGAGATTCTGGAGTGTCATGCATGGATGTATTAAGAGAGGTCACCACTCAACCTAGTTGGCAATTTGTCCCAGTGGCAGACCATGGTACTGCAGTGTCAAAGTCACCTGCTGCCCAAAGCATTTTCCCCATTAATCACAATCATAAAAAAAAATAAAAAATCTGTAAAAGTTTTTAGAGGAGACCTAAAAATGCAAGCATTTTTGTATTATTAATTTTTAAACCATGACGATTTAATATTTTTTGCGAAACGTTTGATGAGCAAAGAAAAGTGATTTCCACTTCATACCAGTGAGATATCTATGGACCAGCAGCTGACACACTAATGTAAATGTACAGTGTGACGCACAACAAGGAAGCAAAGCCGGATGTAATGTATAATTTTCACTCAAGTGAATGGCCCCTGTTTTGGAGTGTAATATTACATCAGTGGCTTTATGCTAGTAGCAGCTATGGAGTTCTGGTAAGCTCACCTCTGTATAACTCCACACCACCAGATTGTTTTCATTTTCAAATGTGTAGTCTTCAACCATAACCAACACTGACTCAAGTGACGGCACTTGATGACATCAGACTTAATGATGCTCTGGAGATATAAAAGGCTCTGTAGATTGTTTTTCCACATAATGCAGTATACAGTAAACAGACTTTGATGTGTCGGTTTTCACCTCTAACTAATACTGTATGACATTAATAATGATGACCAAATCAGCGACAGTCAACATTAAAAACATATTAAATCATCACTAATTAGAAGTTTAGTACTCATTGACTAATCTGCTTCAGCACTACTATGTCAAAAGTCTTTATACGGCTATT
The DNA here is from genome assembly GCF_040436345.1 of Pagrus major. NCBI lineage: Eukaryota > Metazoa > Chordata > Actinopteri > Spariformes > Sparidae > Pagrus > Pagrus major. Next base: position 32,997,015 of record NC_133220.1, on the reverse strand, counting down.
TTTCAGATATGCAGTAGACGACCTGGAACTGCCACTTTGATGTGTAAAATCAGTGAAGATTCCCCTTTAACTCAACACCAACATTGTCCAAGGTGTTGCCTAAACTTACCCTTTCATGAGACAGAAAAGTTGGCTAAAGCATGTTCAATGCATGCTATGGTTTGCTCAGTTCATGTACTTCACAGAAATAAATTCCTTTTGCAAAATTAAATTAGACTCAAAACAATATTTTAAACTTTTTTTTTTTTCAAACTTTTTTGCGGCGGTCAGTTTCATATCCATTTTTTCCCCAAAATGTGTGTCAACTCTATATTTGGTCATTAAAATGAACTCACAACCCAGCCTCAAAGCAGCCACAGGTTCTCATTTTCTCAGTTTTTGGAAGGTGATAATTATTTATGCCTACTATTGTATTGCTAAAGTGTTAGCATGCACACCACAGTGCAGTACACCAGACACTGACACAGGTTATTTGACAACATTACTCTTTTTACACGTACGATCATGCAAGAAGTATGTCAAACTCACAAATGGTCACTATAAATGAGAAAATTAGGAAACAGTATAGTTTCTTAATTACATGTGAGTCTTTAACTTTAGGTGAGTTTAAATAGATGTCATCTCAGATTGTGATTTGTACATGCTAACTGTGTACTAAGCACAATAGGAGTTACATTATGTGCATTTTAGAGCTCTCTACCTTGCAGGTGCCCAATACTCCAGGCATGCTATTGCAGTCTCTCAGGGTGAACTTGACCTCAATGTAGATCCTCCTCGCTCCCTCTCGAGGGATCCAGACTGTCCTCAGCCAGTTGTTCTGGCTGGGGCTCATCACGTTACAGACCTGATTCAGAGAAAGTGTTATATGAGCAACTCTAGCACCAACATGCATCATCAATAAAAACAAAGATTACAGTCTTTACTGTGTGTGGCTTATTTTCTCCTCAAATGTTTTTTAACTTTTGGGTTGTTCTTTTTTAAGAATTCATCCCCCCTCCTCCATGAGGTGCTCCATTTGTTCAGAAGAGCAGAGCAGCTGGTTGTAGCTCCTCCCAACAGCTAATATGTATTCAGATGAGGAAGCCTGCTGACATGAAGATGAACCTGTTCTCAGAATGGTCGACTGGGCTTGCAAATCATGAACTGGTTCTGGTTTGTGTAGTAAAGCAATTTAACGCGTATATAAGCATGACCCAGCATGACACAACACACAGTAGCAGTTTAGAAATACAAGTTACTTGCACTATATGGATCGCTATATATTTACAAGGCTAACTTTTTCCAGTTTCATGACTACCATTGAACATACTTACTTATTTTGGGGGAGGAATTTTGGCTGTGGTTTATGTCCTAACTAACAAAAACCACCACTTGGTGGATATTTCATGGGCTGAGTCTAGCTGGGGTTGTTTTGTGGCTCAAACCATTTAAATGCAACCACTTTCAAACAAAATCTAATCACTAAATCATATATTATTACATTATATACATAGTGTATTAAATACAGCAGCCCAGTCAATGGCTCTCTCCTAAGTTTGATGCTGTAGTTACCCCATTAGCATCACTTCTTGAAACACCCCTCTAGTGCATTAGAATAAAGAGTGAGAAAAGTCCTAGTCAGGGGATGGTTGGGGTGGTTGGATGGGTAATATGCTGGACTTTCTCCCTGCAGACCTGGGTTTGCATCCAGAGTGTCCCCCAAGAGTCAAGAGGGATTATTGTAATTAATGTAATGTAAGTAAATTAGCGTATGTAAATGATGTAACTCATTTCACAACATTAATAACAGTCTAAAAACCAAAATATGTCATAAAATGTGAAATGTGTGTCAGCAAACTTTATTTATGAAAGACTAACTGGAACTTGCACTCTGTAATATTGCTAACTTGACCACAGAGCCACTCAAGTGCAAACCTGAGGCTAGCAAAGTTGAGCGTCATAGTTAAGCTTAAGGCCACTGACCAAGCTCCCGTATATGACAAGTTGGGGATGATAACATGTTGCCCCACCACAGTGTTATTGGGGAAAGCTTTTAAAGCACATCTCAATGTTGGGAAATAACAGTTATAGTATATTAAAGTTATTTTCATTTACATCATAATTATTTTCATTTATCAATTGACCCTTTGATGTGCAAGCTCTGCAAACCTGCTTTAATTCGCAACACAGGTCCAAAATGACCCACATTCATTTCATATGTAAGTTCATGCATAGCTAAGTGCTTCTTTGCCATATCTGTTGAAATCAAATTATTTTATCATTTATTAGTTATAAAATATCTCATTTTTGATAACCACCAATCATTATTTTTGTTTTGCCTTTCTTACTTTATGAACAAAAACAGTTTTTGTATTGCAATACCAGGTTTACATGCATTGGTCAAAAACGACAAGTGTGATTTAAAAACAATACAAAATTGTTTGTTTTGTTTTTTTTGTTTTTGTTGAAATAATTATTGTAGCAGTTATTTGGACCAAACAACAATACATTTAATATCTGAAATATGTTTATTAGTAGCTGTCAACAAATAACATTTGACTTTAGAAAAGAATATGTCAGCAACTTGCTTGCTAATAGACTACTGGAAATATTTCTCTCTCACTAGTAATGGATTTCAAGGTCAAGATAACCTTAAACAAATGTCCAAATATTAAGATAATCCTTTATTAGTCCCAAAATGGGCAAATTTGCAATATTACAGCAGCAAATGGGATGGTAAAAAATGGAGAGCATCAATTAAAACAGTATTAATAAATAAGTCAGTAAAAGAGCAGTAGAAACCATATAAACAATATAAATGTATAAGTTATATACAGTTATCATCTTCCAGTTATCAATTACACCAGCCTGGACGTCAGTCAACATGTTGATGATCCGACCCATCAGTACTCGGTACTGAGGTAATAATATAATAATTACTAAGTACTCACAGCTTCGGCCTTCATTTTCAAAATGAACATTTAAGAAGCTGCTTAAAAATATTTAAATACATGATCAAAATTGTTGCAGATCAAATTTTATGGCTATCGACTAATCTATTAAACAACTAATCATTTCAGCTGTATAATAGACAATGTACAGAGATTTAACAGTGAACTCCAAATAAAGAATTTTCAGAGATGTTATTTCTGTGCCTGATCAAAATTGCTTCGTCTGGTGATTGGGACTTACAGTCATGTCCTCAGTATATCTTAAATGCTTCCTATGGATTACAGTATGCAATATAATAAATTGGATGCAAAGAGAGGAGGTGTCAGCACACCAGTGCTGAAACCCAGGAAGTGAGATGGGATTGCTGGCCAAGCGCACTTCCTGCAAACTGCAAACACCGGACATTTTAAGCATGTGTGTTCCTGTGAGTACGTGTGTTCATGTGAGTATGTGTGTTCATGTGAGCTGAAGAATATCCCATGAATTGAACACAAACCACTATCTCAAAGCCACAAACTTCATACAAACTGCAGTACAACCTTGAAAATAAGGAATATAAAATTAAGTTGTCTCTTCTTTTGTACACTAGCAGGACTTGTTGTATAATCTTTATTTCATTGTTTAATCAAAGTTATTGTACCATACAGTCAAACAACCATACAGTGAGAAAATAAGTGGTGATAAATCATCCACGGTTTGTGGGTTAAACTCAAGCTTAATTTATGTTGAGAAAAAACCCAGTTTCCATGGGATCAAAGTATTATATTCCACTGAAGTCCTTATAATAATTAATTCTAATAACACATTCAGCCCCACTGCAGTGAGAACATTACACACCTGGTACGTGTGGATAGGACTGAAGTATTCGTCCATCTCATTAATGGCGTCCCACTGTGCAGAGAGAGAGAGAAGAAGAAAGAGCGAGAGGGAAAACATTCTTGGGTCAGTCACATGTACATGTCTCCACGTTTTTTAGATTCATATGCAGCAAGTCGTTCAGTTGCCGTCTATATTTCCCACATGAGCGCCTGTGCCTATGTGTCTCCCTAACCACATCGGGAGATTATTAGCTTAGACTTCAAATGAAACGTGTGACAACTCCTGTCACACAGGCGGCAGTCATGCTAGTGTAGCAGGTGTATGGTATGCTCTATTTGAATCTCTCAGAAGACAAACAATATGGTTTAAATTTGCAGATGATTGGTGGTGAATTCAAACTTCATTATCTACGTAACTGAGTTGCAGCGATGCACACAAAACAGACTTTTGCATGAGGTTAAAAATCCACCTTCTTATTCACTTTCTCATGTTCTCTTTTTTATGTTAAAATCTCAATAAACACTGTTAAACTGGGATTGATGCTGGTTTTAAAAATGCAGATATTCTACACTGGTGTTCTGGAGTAATTGCACATGCAACCATGTGTTGTACATTTCAGAATCTTGGAATTCAATTAATGTAATTCCAACAGGACACATTTTCCTTTAATGAGAAGCCCCTCAAATGTGATTAGATTTACATTGTTTACTGAACGCCGCCAGCAGCCAATAATTGAATTAGGAGGAAGAACATTAAGTGAAATGTGTTGGTATTTCTAGATGTGTTAACACGTTAGTGTGTTACACATTCATGTATACCTGCTAGTATACATCCAGCACCAGGAGGAAACTTAGTCACAGGAAGCAGTGTGTTCCATGTAAAGAGATATAAGATGTACCCAATAAGCTCTGTCTACAGAGGTGGAAGAATGATATCAGAAAATATTCAGAATTCACATAGTATAGGACGCACAGGAAGATTACATTCAACATTCTCATTTGTTTGAATACATCAGTGTGTATGTACACAGACACACTTTGGCCTGTAGGATGATATGATTGAAAGTAATCTTCCTTCCATGTGCAGATCTCAGCGCCACTCAACACACCAGTCAGTCTATATTTCCTCAAGTGTTCAAACAGAAGAAGCGTAAACAAGGTATTTACATATGCATGCATTTGCATTTCATTTTGCAAAGATACATTCTAAACTGTGTAGTTAGTTGTCACTTCAACACCAGGTCCCAGATAAACACTCAAATCAGTCAATCTGACATTCTTTAGTTAGATTTAAGTCAGTAAAGAGTAGTATCAGTAAAGAAATGAATTGGGTATATCCGTCCATACCAACCCTCTTAATGCTCTTTGTTTTGGGACAATGTCTGTAAAGGTCAAAGTTCAAAGCCTTTTTAGAGTAACTCAAGCTTCAGGGTGTTCCTACAGACTTTTTCTGTGTCTGCTTCACCTGTGTTTGCCCAGAGACTAGTGTTTGAGATTGTTTAGTAATGCTAGCTGAGTAGCTGTCGATGTCATTCATTCCACCGCTTCGTTCCAGACTGAAACATCTCAACATCTATCGGATGGACTGCCATGAACCCTGGTAGCTGACCTGATAAAGCATGTACCACGTATCATGGCTGAGTCCTTACTACAGCCATTCCAGTTTGATTCCAGCCTGGGCCCTTTGCTGCATATCACCCCATCTCTCTGTGCTGCCATATCTGTCTATCTCCGGCTCTCTACCAGCTATCACTATCAATGAAGCAGAAATGCCAAAAAAAAAAACCAAAAGGTAGAACATGCTTGGTCTCTAGAGGATGTATCCTCCTGACTTTGGTAACCCCCTTGGCTCTTCCTCAAGGTTACAACTTGTAGTTTTGAGTAAAAAGTCTCATCATTTATTGGATGGATTGCCATAAAAATTTGGTTCAGACATTTATGGTCCCCATCAGAATAAACAACTTATGATGATTTATCAACATTTTTTTAACTAATGCCACATTCAGGTCAGATTTTTAAATTGTGCAGTACTTTGTGTTTATATCCAAATATAAAATATAAATATATATGTGGACTATGAAACTTCACTCGACTTTTCATTGGCATGGGGAAAGACTGAATTTTCATTTTTGGGTGAACTTACCCTTGAAGCACAAGGTGCAGTCCAACATGATAACGTTTCATGCTTTCCTCATCAACAGCCTACTGCCGCACGGAGACACTTCTTCTTCTTACGGTTCTCATTGTCAGTACAAATCCAGTTGCACAGTTACAGACTACATAAAAAAGTAACCCACCACAGCTCAGTCATGGAGGAAATAAGGACGTTTTGTCAACTGGTTTATTCATGGTAACACAGAGACTCAATTGCAGGGTGTCAAAAGTTCATGCAAACAGCTTAACCCAAACTGCAGGGGCTCAAAGGGATTTTGAGAGCAGCTTTCTTCTTTCTCTACTCCTGTTGGAACTGGATGTGTACATGTCACATGGATCAAGTGGAGGCCATTCACTAATAATAATAATAAAACACAATAGGATGGCAGTTAACAAACGAAACAAAGATTTATTCGATAAAAGACAGAGTGACATCATCTGTGATGCTTTCATGGTTGGAATTTTCATGCAGGTCCACTGGTGCAAGACACTGAACACAGATATGCCTGCACAATGACCAGCAGCAGGAGACTGGCTGAACTGGTTGAGTGTAACTGTGTAAACAGGGCTGACCTTTCCTGGGGGCCCTCCTGAACCTCTTTTTTCATAACCTGCCAATGTTCAAGTCTGAGCAGGATACTGGAATAGAGCATGTAAGCATGCAGCATTTGAAATTGTGCAGGGATTTAATTGGACAGCTCAAAAGGGGGCATGGTTTATCAGAATGACTTGGAGCTGTAGAGGAATGCAGGCCCTCACCTACACTTCCCTCGTTCATGTTAGTCAAAAATATGTTTTTCTTTTTGTTCCTCCAGTTGAATGTTTAAGATCTGATTTACTTGACTTAGATTAACTTCACTGTAGTGATGGAGACCACAATGAGTCTGTGAAAAATGTATAGCATGTAATGTCCTTTGCAGCTCTTGAGAAGCTTTCTTAAACATACAGTATGTAATTTCTACCTCTTAATCCAAAAAATAAATTGAAAAAATAGACGTTTGCATGTGTGTGGGGTGGAGCACAAAGCCACTGCCTGTGGGGATATGAGTCATGTGCAGAGCCAGACCCTCTGGAGGAATAAACACCCATCTCACATCAGATTCTGCTCTGATCTGGAGTTTAGCTTTTGGGATCGAAAAAGTGGATTTATCTTCATACCTGTTTATCAACATGACTACTGCAGTGATCTGTGGAAGTGACTGTCATTGAAGTGAACACACCAATAATTGACCACCATTGCTTTTGTTCAAGTTACTATCGTTAAGAGCCTTTCTTCCTGGCTATCTGACTCTCATCCTGAAGTAGGGACAGGCAACCAAATGAAACACAATATTGCCTTAAATAATAATGGGTTTCTCTGGGTTTGAACATTGTTGGAAACTTTTGGGATATTGTAAGCGAGGGGTCTCAAACTGCCTCTCCCCTCCCCCTCCATCCGGCCTGCGAACTGTGGTCAAAAATATAATATAAAAAATATTCTAATAAGACCTGCAAAAAAAAAAAAAAGTAAGTTGACTTTTATTTTGAAGTAGAGAGCAGTAGGTCAAAGGAAATACAATGTGTTCAATTAGCACCGCTGTCGTCCATCTAAAATGTGTCTACAGTGCAAAACAGTGGTTATTTTCTGCATTTGTAGACAGCAGATCAATTTTAAATCTATCTGGGAGTAGTTTTATTCAGTATGTGGCAGGGGCGGATTGGCCATTGGGTGTACCGGGACTTTTCCCGATGGCTGCCCGTTTTTTATTTTTTATTTGTTTATTTATTTTTTGCTGCGCCTTGCCCTGGTAACTCTCCCGGCCCAGGGGCAGAGACATGCACCGGCCCACAGAGCTCTGCTGCAGTCTGCAGACACAGCAGAGGCCCATTGGCTTGTCTGTCTAAAGAATACGTGGCCCAATGCAGGAGGAGCAGGTTGAGGAAGACTTAAGCAGGTGTGTGGTTGCACTTTGTATTGCATTGTTATATGAGTGAGTGATAAATACACACTCTTGAATCTTAAATCCTTTCTCCAGTATCATTCTGAAGAGCAAGTGAGCAACGTACTGTGTAATCATCATTTATTTTATTCAAGGCTCCAGAATATAAGGGATATTGTTCGGTATACTACTGTTATTAAGGGCTTGTGTGTTTATATGTACATCAACGGGCCGAGTTCAAGGTTCAAGGTTCAAGGTTCATTTATTGTCATTCAAAAACATGCTTTCACATGAACTGAGTTGGCACAGTATCTGTGTGCGGATTGTCGTGGGCCGGTCTGGACCAAAGAGTCCAGGGCCGAATTTTTGTCCCAGTCCAGGCCTGGTATGTGGGAGTATTGAACAAGAAGGAGCTGTTAGATGAAGAGCTGCATGCAATAGGACGCACACCTCCAACTTCTCAGTGAGGTTACAACTCCTTTTGAATTTATCAGATTATCTACAATTCCCTAATGCCAAATAGGCATGCTTGCTTTTTGCTTTGACAACAAATCCTCCGCCATAGTCTTGTCAGTCAGCTCTCCTAACTCTCTCCACACTAGAAGTCAACTATAAATCCTGCTACTCTGTGCTGCGACTCTGCTGCTGGTCCCACTGCTGCGTGGGTGGGTCCGTAATGTAATCGATGTAAGCCCGACCATTGTGTCACACCGGGAACACCATCTACCAGGGCAAGCCTAGTGCAAGGTTTAAAAAAGTTATTTATTAGAAAAAAGATTTGCACTGTTTGCACTTTATTTTTTTTTATTAAATAGGACGAAAATATTAGCACATGTGTTGCCAGGTGTCTGGCAAGAAATAAAGGACCAATGTATTTCATTTATTAGTTCAGTGCAAGGTTTCGATAAGATAAGTAGTAACTGTCTAACTGTCAAAAACTAATCATACAAAAATACATACAAATTGCGGTTTGCATTTTTGGATTATTTAATAATGAAAATAAAAACTACATTTTCAGAAATATTGCTCTTTCTTGTAGTACTTGAACACTGAAGTGGCCCTCTTTAAGATGACAATACCAGCAGTGGCCCTAAGCTAATTTGAGTTTGAGACCCCTGCCGTAAGTGCAACTCAACAAAATCTAAGGTCCTTTTAACACATACAGTGAATGAATGATTGAATTAATTAATATAGAATTCAGTCTAATGAAAGATACTACTGACTTGCATTATGGTAAATGTAGGATCCAGTGTTTTTGGCACTTGTCCCACACTGGGGACTGAGAGTCAGGATACCTCAGCCATAGCTTATTTGATTTGGGCCTTTTTTTGTTTTAATTTAACTTGCACAATTCCCACAGTTTATGCAAGTGCAATACACTTATACATCCATTTATGACAGTAAAGAAAAGAAAACAGTACTCATTTCCTGGATTAAAAAAAAAACAAAAAACAATAGTGAAAAAGAAATACCTCTGGATGTAAATAGAACCTGTGACTCACTCAGCACCAAAATATTGGACTTCTTCCTCTGCAATTCGCCTAATCTCCCTGCTTCAGAGAAGCTGAGTGAGGATTATGGGTAAAGGTATGCTGGCTGTTCAAAATTGGCATTCAACAGATCCAAAGCTGGCGCTTGAATCATGGTCACAACACATTTCAACTTTCAGCAATATGCTGCATTGATTATGTTGTCCAAGTGTAAGCATAGCCAATTTGTATGCAAGTATGAATGAAGACACATTTAAGTGTTTAACCCCGGTGTTACCCATGATCCTCTTGGACTGCAGATCCTTGTGCGAGTGGCAGAGTAATTGAAAGGGAAAGTGTAAACCCCGGGAAGCTCTGGGCCGCGCCCAGCTGAACTCAGCCCTGGATAAGATGGTGGGGCTTTGAATGGAAGCCCTCCAACTCCGCTCCTCAGCCCCGACTCCCCTTCGGGGAGGGGGAGCAAGGGGGGAGCTCTCCCATCACACACACACACACACACACTCTCGGTGCCACCAGCCAAAAACCACTGGGATAATTAAGATGTAGGAAGTCTCACCCATCTCACCCTTCCCTCCCTTCCTCATCCTCTCATCTTTATCAGCTAAATTGAAACCGTCCTTGAACTTGTGAAGACCTCAGCTAATTAGTGTGGTGTATAACCTCTCTATCTCCCTCATTATTCCCGTCTTGCCATCGCTGCACTCTTAACCTCTCCCTTTTTTTTATTTTCCTGGGAAATCTGAGATTTTTCCTTCTTGTAATTTTCTCCAGGAGGGAAAAATCACAGCAGCTGAAGGCAGATTGTCATGAGGTCGGGAGCTGCATGGATATGGAAAGCAGCGAGGGGGTTGAGATTGAACGAGATTGCTTGTTGTTTAGTCATGTAAATAATGGAAATCTTTTTTCTGCTCGTCCACAGCAGACAGCTAGGGAGAAGAAGAAGAAGAGAAGTCAGAGAGATTCAGAGGGGCATGTTTATCTTCTGAGAGCGCGATAAGAGAGTTCTCTATCTTGGCGACAACAGAAAGGCAGTGCTTCACAGAGCGGCCCACTGACAATGCAGTGTGGGCGTGCAAGGATATTCGTGTATGTCAGACAAAGAGAGGGAGTAAAGTTCAACAGAGAGGGAGAGAATGAGAGGGAAGGAGAAATTAATTGGCTGTAAATTGCACATCTGTTTCCTGCCTGTCAACTCATCAGCAGGAATCAAACGTGGCAGAGTGCAAAACAGCTTCCTCACACATACATTAACGTGTACACATAGTGCAAATATGTCAGATAAATACTGCAGGTGACAAAGGTGTATGAAAATAAAATGTCTATCAACTCTACACAGAGTAAATGTCTAAAATAATTTCCATTCAGACAAAACTTGTTTCAGGTGTGGGTCACAGTACTCCTGCACTGCTGCTCTTATTACTGCAACTTTTGCTCAAGAATATGATATGTAAGATTTCTGCCTGAAAAAATGTCTCAACTCGACTAAACCTTTGTTATATATTTTGTTGAGTTGTGTAATTACATTATCCAAGCGTTTCCAACAATGTTCTATTCAAGTTAATAGTGCATTTCATTCGGTCGCCTGTCGCTACAGCAGCAGGAGACAGTCAGAGAGAGAGCAAGGAAGTCAGTGAACGAGACGAAACGTAACTTGAATAAAACTTTAAAACATTACCTCGTCTGTGTTCATTTCTGCCTGAGTCACGTAGATTTTCATCAGCAATTCTGGTTGTTTAACAATGAAGACAACAACTCCCATGTTCCCATGCTAATTACGTCTTTTGTTTTGTTTTGATTGAGGGACCCCTTTTGGGAGAAATTAAATACTTTGCGTGTAAGGACGTCGAATTTAAGCACATGGCACAGCTGCACTCCAATATTTCTCACTTCATTTCCCAAACATTTCCAGCTGTCTAGTCTTTATTTGGGCGCCTCTTTTTTAAGTTTCCTTATGAACAGTCTTTCAGTGGCTCAATTATTAAAGCACCTGTTAGTAGTAGTAATAGTAAATTGTCAAACTTGTCAAATACTTATGTTATCACACAATGGCTGAACGTGTCAGTATTTGATGATTTGGGAAACGCAATGCGTCAGTATTACTATCTTACTCACAGGACATTTAATCTCCATAGATACAAGGTACTGTATCTATGACTGTCCAAGCCAATGTGCTTCAGAGTAAGGCCAAGTGATGTGGCTAAAATCAACATGACAATATTCACAAAATTAATTAAAATTAAATAAAAAATAAAAAATAGAGCTATTATTCTACTGTTGCGCATCACATAAGATCAGACTCTTCACACATGTAGACCAAAATTCTAATAAGTCTGTTAAACCCTGTACAGACCAAACACTTGTAAAGAGCTGGGTTGAAACTTGCAACTACTTGCAATGTGCTGGTCTGCAACATTCTGAAAACCTGCCAGTTTACACTAACGTGACTAGAGGAGATGGTGTATCATCTCTATTGCAATGACTCTCTGTACTTCCATTCTGTCTGCTGGCTTTTCAGGCTTTTGTAGCGTCTGAATGAGCATAGTGATAGTGAGTGACTTGCTACAGCTGCATTTCTAGTGTTGACAAAACAGGAAAAATAAAAGGGTGTGCGTAGCAAGTGTGTGGTTGTGTGGTCGAGCAAGTGTGAGAGAGAGCAAGCAGCAGAGTGACGTGAATGCGCGCAGAGCAGCAGAAAGGCAGTTGTCAGTTTAGACGTAAATTAAAATTTGATGGCTTTTGTCATACAGACAAGGCGGTTCCTCAGAAAAATCTATCTCTTTCCTCCATCTAAAACTGGCATTTCAACCAGCTGCAGTTTGTACTTGACTTGACCAGCTGACATCGCTACAAGGCGCTGATTGGCTACTGACTAATAATTTGACATGCTGAGTCACAAGCGACACCATCAGCCGGCTTAAGTTGATCTGAGACGGGCCAGTTAACACTGCTGCAACTTTATTCTGCAATGTTCCCAAAGCCTTGCTGTGTCGTTAATAAATAATAGTTGTAGAGTTATGTTTAAGTTCAGCGTTCCTAACTTCCAATCTTCATAAAACATTTGCAAAGCTGATTTGTCTGAAAATTGTAACGCCGTTGTTTCTGTTCTTTATCCATGTTTGCTAACTTTTAGTTTTCTTCTTAAAGGTGCTATTTGTAAGAAAAATAGATTTTTGAGTCTCATACCCAACTCATCAAATACTGACGCAATTGGGATTGTAGGTCGGGCCGGCCGCCATCCCGATGCGTCAGTATTTGACGAGTGAGGGACCCCAACAGACTCTAGAATTGCCACTGACCCCTATACAGGTGTTTTCACTTCACTGGCTCATTAAAGCACTGTTCAGGTTGAAATATGACACCAAATTACACGTACAAGTAAGAATGATAAAGGTGTAAGTTGTCCCGCCATCCCAGGTGAAACAAAAGCCTTTCAAAGTCTGTTCAAGGTCTGTCAAGGTCAAGGACTGTTGAGCCTTTATTCCACCTCACAGATCTGTCTGTAATGAAGGAATGAGGGATCATTGTCGTTTCACCTTTGAACCAGCAGCAGATGTAATAGCAGCGCTTAATCAACATGTGTGTAAATCAAGAGAGCCAGCGAGCCGAGGACATGGGTGTGCCGTTTTGATGACGTGTTATGTGTGCAACCCACAACTGGGAGATTTAAAAGGAAGATATAAAATGTCTTCAAATTGGGGAGACAACAAGGTCTGGGAGCTTGACAAGATCAACTGCCACATAAAAAAGACGGTGAATGATTGTTATTGCCATGTTATACCATTGTTTAGAGAGCACTGCCCAATGTGCATGTAAAACGACACACTAGACCTCGACACTGTTGTGTTACACATCACATTTTCTTTGCTTGCAGAATGCCAGCATACAATCTACAATCATACACTGCCAGCAGGTGGTATTGCGTGATCTCTGTGCAAAAGGGGCTTTAGTTTACAGAGAGTGAGGGAGATGTCAATCAAACAGTGACTGACACAGTCTTGAGAAGAGGGCTAATCAGGCACAATAAACGCAGCTGTGTAGGTGTACACTCTGTGTGGGGCCTTCTCTTGTCTCCATTACATATTGTACTGTAAGTCACTGTTGTTGAATAGTACACAGTGGTTGTAAACACAGGAGACAGACAGGAGTGAGTGATATAAGCTCAGTGTTCCAGGGACTACATTTGAGCCTGTGATGTTGTGACTCATCTGCACTGATCCCCCAGAATGCCTCGAGTGAACAGATATTACACTGATATCATCACTTCATTACATAAAATACAAACAAAGACAAAAGCTGTAAATCCAGCCTGTTGATAGTTTCCTCACATTTATTGCTAATTGTGTTTTCCTTCTGGGGTCAAGCAGTCAAACTGCTCAGCGTCTTCTGACCCTTTGTGGCAATTAATACACGTCTGATCCACGTTCCTCGATTTCTCTATGCTCCCTTTCTCTCTTTAATCTCCATCTCTTTTGTTTTATTCAGCCCATTTAATGTTTCCACTTAGACAAAGAAGTTGCCATCAGAGTAGCCTTAAGATCAGAAACGCTGTTGTTAAGGAAAATGAAAGTGTTTTTTTTTATGCAACTGCCTCTGAAGCTTGCATCGGAATCTTGGGGTCTGCTCTCGTACAAGACTGAAGCCCTGTAGCATGAAATCAATTTCAGTCAATTCATAACATATGATATGAAAGAGAGTGGATGCCAAAAAAGATGAAAGCGAGGATGAAAGATTGATTAACAAATATAGAAAGAAGACTGGCTGAAAAAAGAGAAGATTATGTGCTGCTGGTGTGAGGGACAATAGAAAGGGAGTTGCCAGTTTAAAGCTCTATTCATTATTGTTGTTTCTGAGGACACTGAAGGCAGCTGCAAGTACACAGTACACACACAGATTCTTGCAGGGAGTCTGGTGTGCAGATGGAATATTTTCCCCATTCAACTTTAACGTCCTACACATGTTACATGTCTAAGTGGTGCAACCCAAGGTGTTCCAGACCACATAAACAAACTGTTGTTGCATTTAACAACTTTTTAATGAAAAACAAAAGAGGCAAAAATGACCCACAGTGGTTGTTGTTATTAATGACCTTCATTGTCCTTACTTGTCCTCTATTTGTCTCATCCTACATACGTCTCATACTGACATTAATAATTCACTGTTTCCAGTCTGTTTCCAGTAGACACATCCACTGTTGAGAACACTGGAAAAACAAATCTGACCTATCACCGTTCAAATTAATCGTGCGTACTTACACTTGATTGTAATTTTGACTGCATTTGTGAAAACAAATCAGAATTAAAACAGTAACAGAAGTGTAGCAAGATTGACAGGGCCAGGGTGAAGATTATATGCTAATGTGGCAGCTGTTTTTAAATTATGTGCCGAAAATGTTTGAACGTTTGAGTCTTTGAATTGTTTTCATATGAATGTTTTATATATAGGGGTGGTTGGTGTGAGGCTGTGTGGAACTGGCTAATTGGCTCTTGGCTTAATAAAAAAGACTAGTAGAAAATCAATCAGGTCTCTTAGGCTGCTATACAGTTTGAGACATTTTCAGGGTGATGTATTTTCTTTCTACTAAAGAAAAAGTTTTTGTGAAACTAACTTAAAAATGATTACAAAAATACAGTATGTAGCAAGTAAGAATAGTCTTGCCTCCTATAAATGTTATTTTTGGTGTGGTAAATGGTAGGCATGCACCATATGGTACTTTAAAAAGCTCCAGACACGTAGTTTATGTGCACCTGAGGGTAAAAAAGCCTAAGATGTAGTGAGTAAAGATGAGTGATTTAATATTCCAAAGCTCTAGCAATCTAACTGATATCACTGTTACCCACAAAAACAAAGAACAGTTCTGACTCTTCAAATGTTCATTTATTTATTCTTGTAAAACAAATTGAAAAATGCACTGTAGCTTATGTAGATCCTTTTGCTCTTTAAAAATAAATGCTTTGACATAAACTTTAAAAAAACGTCCATATGGGCGAAGACATCTTTGACTTGCTAGCACGCTGTGCTCGTTGTCATTCTACTCCACCGCCCCCTTTCTTCTTCATCTTCTCAGTGTTAGTGGCCAATAGCAGACCAACTTTTAAGTGGCATAGTGCCTGCTACTGGATCGGGGGAATGATTGGCTATAGTTGAGTACATGGGTGAGGACAAAGCTTGGCAAATATATCGCTAAAGTTGTTAGCAAGCTAGTTGTACAAGATTGACAGAGAAGAAAGAAAGAAAGAAAGAAAGAAAGAAAGAAAGAAAGAAAGAAAGAAAGAAAGAAAGAAAGAAAGAGTGAGCAACTGCAGCAGCCACAGAGTTATTCAGCAACTAACCCAGTAATGTAAGCAAAGCACACAACCATAGTAGTAACTACCAGGCCAGTTAGCATTTTCAGACTGAGGTACATTCATTATGGCTGTTTTTCTTGTGCTGATTGTTACATTTAACTGAGTTGATAAATTATTAGACTAAAAAGTTTAGAGAGCTTGTCGGACGTAGCGAACCAGCCACTAGCAAACATCTCCCTGTTTTCAGGGACTTATAAGATGTAGTTTTGCAGATAAACAAACTGATCTCTTCGGCCTCTTGCTGGTCCTCCATAGCTGTTCTTCACAGTCAGAGTGTCTCTGGGCTTGTTAGGTTGAGCAGATAGGCCAGGCTGCCCTGCCGCTGCTCCGCCACCCGGCCTGTTCGCTCTACCTATTGAGCAAATAGACACTTGAACTGCAACAGCCAGTCATGGTGATGTGTTTACCTGGGCAATACGGCTCACAGTCTGGTGCCTGGGTCCACCGCTGGCTGTTCTATTTTAGAAAACCGACTAGTTTTTATGAGAGAAAACACATACCTACATACAAAATGTAGTGTGAGTGTCCTGGAATAAGTAATTATAGCGAATAGAAGACACCTTATGTAACGGCATGATTACTATCACAATGCAAAATGCAGGAATGTACTGTAATACGTAATTATAGCAAATAAAAATTACTTTTAAGGCTGTCCTCCCAAGAAAAACGACATTTGAGGGCATCGGATTGATGACTCTAGTTTCTCAGGGGAAAATAAAGTATGGTGAGCTATTATAGATACACAAAGTTTGCAAAGGGAAGAGGTTGGGGCTGATGGAAGGGTCTTCCAACAGGCTGTCAGAGTTGTTGAACATGATAGTTCCCTAACTGTAACCTTTATTTAAAATCATCCAGTGTTGACCATGGTCCTCTGACTTAAACAAAGTCCTTATTTTAACTTAAACCTTAAACTTGTGCCTAAACCTAACCAAACCTTCCATAGCGTGGTGTATTCATTAAACAGATTTCTATTTGTCAGTTTGTAACAGCTTCGGCAGGCACAGACAAATCTCGTCCAGTGGATACTGACATCAGATCGAATAAACATTTATTTTGGAGGGCATGGACAAGTGATGTGTTTTGTCATTTAATTGGAGGACTTGTTGTTACATTCCTAACTAATTATACAGTCTACTTGCTGAATCTTGTCGACAAAAACAACAGTGGAGAGCAAATTAATTAGATGTTGAAACCTGCAAGATTATACACTGAACAGCACAGCAGTGAAGGCAAATACGTAAGTGTTATGAGGCTCATATCCATTCATTATTATAAATATTATAATTATAATTTTCCTACCTGTTATGTGACAAAACGTTTATTCTTGACCTTTGAAAAAGTAGTTTGTGACAAATTTCATTGTCATCATGGAGATGGATCTGTTAAGAGCAGTTGTCAGATAAAGGTTGCTGGCCGAAAGCCCTGAAAAAGTTAGCAAACAGGCATTGAATGCTATGGTCAAGAATGAACATTGATGCTTAACTTGAGCCAAACAGGACAACAAGTTCTAAAAGTGCTGTGGACGAAGTCATTACACTCAATAGATCCATCTCCACGACAAGTGAGCAAACTACCACTCTGATGAACACAGTGTGATACTGGTGTTTTGTCAGACTGCTAAAGGATTACCCATTTTATATGAGAATTATTTAATTGCCTTGATTTTATACCTCTGCTTATAAAACCCTTGAATAATATTCATTCATATTCACAAAAGATACAATTTTAACTAATATTTCTTCATACATTTCTGTATAGTCTAATAAAACCTTTTCGTTAACCGCAGACCCTGGCAGCACCTTAACATAATTATCAGATTATGGGATAATCCAACTGCTTGTAATCCTTTACTACCACTCTCTCTCACTGTCTCTCTCTGACATTAAAGCGTGCAGAAGCTGCAGCCGACACACATTTTAGGGCGAGAGGTGTCAGGAGCAAGTCAAAGACGAAGACTGCTGTTTCATTTCAGATGAATATGTTTGATGGAGGTTTCTTTAGAACTCATAGACTGGGAGAGAATGACAGAGAGGGAGGAACGCAAGGAGGATGATGAAGATAGAGACAGTCAGTGGGGTGTGATGGCCGTGTAACACACAGTGTGTGTGTGTGTGTGTGTGTGTGTGCACTGGTGGCATTTCCAGGCTTAATGCTGGGCTCTATGTGAAGTAACAGGTCTGCATATTAACTCAGTGAAAATATCAGGCTCTGCCCAACACCTTTTCTCCTCTCATACTACCGGCCACACAACCAGAACAGACTTAATAACTTTGCTCCTATGTGTGTGTATGTGTGTGTGTCTGTCTGTCTGTGGACTCTTTGACAGCGATAACCTTTCTGGAATAGGGGTGTTAATTGCACTGGTCTGGGATCAGTGGGGGAGATGGTGT
Organism: Pagrus major; assembly: GCF_040436345.1. Lineage (NCBI taxonomy): Eukaryota > Metazoa > Chordata > Actinopteri > Spariformes > Sparidae > Pagrus > Pagrus major. The sequence goes on along the minus strand of NC_133220.1, from coordinate 32,978,969 downwards.
AATTGCTATCTATTCTGAGATGCAATTTTTTACAGGACACTGTGCCTCTGTGTGCCTGTGTGCGCAATTATGTTCAAATAGATGAAAACACCCTGACAAAGAGAAATCAAAAGAATATTTTTGCTGCCATTTAAATCACATTTATTAAAAAAAAGTATGTGTGTGATAAAGGCTTTTCTGCCAAATATCCTCTGTGGCAGAGTTTACAACAGAGAGCATCAGTGTCTGCTCACGGCCTCTGTTCACCTCTCATGGCCTAGACGTTTAGGGCAGGGGTCTCAAACTCACATTAGCTTGGGACCACTGCTGGTATTGTCATCTCGACAATACCAGCAGTGGTATTGGCCACGTCAATGTTCAAGTACTACAAAAAAGTGCATTGTTTATGAAGATACAGTTTTTATTTTGGATTATTAACATAATGATACATAAAAGCAAACAGCCATTTGTATACTTTTTTATGGCATTAGTTTTTAAAACTTAGTGCAAATCTTTTTTTTTTTCCTTACTCTGAAATGACTTATTGAAAACCTTGCACTTAACTTACAAATGAAACACATCTGTACTTTATTTAGCCAGGCGCTAAACCAGAAGTTATCCGGCTCGGTCGGCGATCTAGGTATTTTCATAGCCTGGAAGTCGAGCTTTTTTGGCTTCAAAACACCACTGAGCAGCTTTCATAGGAATGAACGGGGCTCTGCCTCCAACATTGTGTCCAGTAATAAAACGTCCTTAATAGCCAATCCCAGATTCCTTTCTTATTTACAAGCCGACATCGGATGTTGATAACACGTCATCACTTCGCGCGGCGGAATTTAGCGTGTTCACCCGGGTCTTACGTTTAGATCGAAGCTGAGCCGAGCCGAGGTGATAAAAACCTGCGTCTACTGCATTCAATTGTCAATTGACCCGGGTGTAAATGCAGAGTTTACACATTCTCATTGCGCTTAAAAGCCTGATCTTAGCGGGTTTAAGTGGGATTTTTGACCAGTGGAAAAGGGGTATTAGTCTCTGCTTTACAAATAATCTGCTAATTGAAAACAGTGTTGATGAAGATGAATGCGGTAAGAAACTTTCCTCAGCTTCTTCTGACATTACTCTCATTACTTTACATTGTACTCTACTATACTCTCCTCTACATTGTCTTTCAGTTAATGTGTGAATGTCTAGATATGTTGGCCCTGAGACTGGTGGCCTGTCCATGATGTACCCTGGCTCTCAACCGTCGTGAGCTGGGAAAGACTCCGGCCTGCAGCAACTCAGTTATGTTGTAACACACTTCTATGGTGCATACCCTTTTTCTTACTACAGCGTAACTGCTATGTTCCATCTATGTTCAAAGAAAAGCTACTGTAGCAGGTGCATCAGCCTACAGGTCTCATCAAGCTTCCAAGAAGATGCATTGGAGGGATATGACTCCACACTTCAGCCTATTTCAGATAATTTAATTCTAAACAGATAATGCCTGCTGCACCTGTTAAAGCCAACAGCAGAATAGAGCAGTCTGTCAAACCCCGTCAAGGCTGAAGTGGTCTGTCTCTCATTCAGACACCTGGGCAGTTTTCCCTCTGTGGACTGCAGCGCTGATCAGCACATTCAAATGGATCGATGCTGGCACAAGGTCTTTCAAATCAAGGTGGCCAATCTGCACACTGAGACTACCATCTACCAACATGCCTGCATTCACAAACACACACACACACACACACACACACACACACACACACACACACACACACACACACACACACACTCCTCTGCTGCCCTCACAGATGCTACATCGGGCCCCTCCAGCGATCCAGCACTTGCAGCACATCTTTGCCTTAAACTGGCATGTATATTAAGTGAGATAGTTCCAAAGAGCAGCTGCAGAGGTGTATCAGCACCACAATCAGCCAGCAGCAGCTGTGCTGTGTCGGCCATGCCACTGTCTCATGGGAGCTTGTACGGCCAATTACTCCGCAGCGGACGGTCATCGGGAGGGCAACGCAGGAAGTTGAAGAACTAGCTGAAGGTGTGTTAAACTAGCTGAAGGTGTGTTGAGGAAGTGTACAATCACACCTGGAGGATGGTGCTGCTGAAAGCAGCAGAAATGCACCCAGACACAATGTCAAAAAAATGTATTTTGTTGTTTCAGGACTTATTTCAATGTAATGTCTTCATTTGGGTCAGAAATTGAGAATAGTAAATGTGAGGGGTTTAACTTACTTAGTTTCAAGAGAAATAAAGTAAAGTGAAATGCAAAGTTATGTCAAAGACATTGTTCTGCTTGTATGGCAGTGCCTCAGTGTTTCATTGTTGTTTCATTGCGTTATCAACTGTATGACTTTTCTCTTTCAACCCCAAAACTTTAAATTGCATCCCCGCCTCCTACCAGAATCCGAATTAGACTGTTTCTTGTCCTGTGAAATGATAAGGAAAAACAATCAGTGTCGATGGTTAGTGTTCTTTCCAACCTTGCTGGGTAGGTAGAGAGATGTGAGTCCGTTCGGCGAGTAAATCTCGCAAGGCTATCTGCCATGCTGGCAGGTAAATGTACCAAAATAGTCCTGCCATGAAACCTATGGTGAAAGTCTCTGTCGCATTCGGGAGTCTTAAACGTTTAATCTGCTTATCTCCAGGGATACATCTATTATTCTCTCCTCTGCTGTAGATCCGATGCAGACAGAAAGGAAGTTCATGTTGCATTAGTGTGCACCTTGTAAACTCAGAAATCTATACAGTAATAGCTATGACGGTTGTTTAAAAAGGGAAAGTTTTGATATATTTCCTTGTTTTCCTTTGTTGAAATGCATAGGCCTACATCTGCCATTACTTTCTTGTTCACTACAGCACTTAGTAGATGCTAAAATGACACTATCCTGTTCATTTCTACAGAGGACGATTTTAAAATTCTATCAAAACATTTTAGCTAATTATTGTCAGCAAACTCAACCATATTCTTGTACAAGTCCCCAAGTAGCCTATCTGAAAATGTCCCTGTTGCATATCTGTCTCTTTTAGTTGCTAAATGCTCCAGTTTGTTCACCAGCTACAGTAGTCTCTAACTTTGTCTGTCTGCTGCTTGGTGCTGAGCAGGTAGTGTGGGGTAGTAGTGGGTTATTAGAGCTTTTTCTGAGCCGTGAGAGTGAACAGTAAAACTGCAAGCCAGACAGCTAGACAGTGAGCTGGGAGTTGTTGCTTTAAAGTTGCTTTGAAGCTCTGTACAGCTACCCTAACCCACAGAGAATTATCACTGCAGGGTTTATCACCACAAGCAAAACAGTTTACATACAAGTAGTCATGTGTTTGAATGCTAATATTATAATATTGCTTACACTGACTTTTAGGTTTCAACTAGCAAATCCCTGTGCTGGTCCCCATTAATGACTACTTTCACTTATTAGCAATCAATACTTTAAGCCAGGCCTTTTCGGCTACTTTTTTTAGAGGGGCAAGATTTGAGAAACAGTGCCATAGGATGGACTTATACATTCCCTATGTCTGACCTGTAAAGCTCAAAATTCAAATGTGTTAAATTAATTAATATTTAGTTTTTTTCTCCACTTTGTTTATTAGTTTCCCCAAATGAAAAATAAACTTTATATATGCAAAGGTACAGGGGAAACAAAATCAACTATTTAATCTTAGAAGTAGGTTGTCAGTTTGATTCTCCTCAATTTACTCTGCTTAAGCAGCCTGGGTTAAAACTTTATGATGAAATAAAGAGTATTTTTGTGCTTGGCAACACATATAACTAAATAATGGGCTAATTGGCCTACTAATAAAATGATCAAAGGGCCAGAATGAGAGTGTTACAGGGATGCATTCGGCCCAGGGGCCACCAGTCGAGTTGGTCTGCTTTAAATAACTCTCCTCAACAAATTCTCTGTCACTGTGCATTAGAAACAGTTATTGTGATAACCTCTTTGTTTAACAATGTTATGAAAGCAGCAGGCATGCTATGTGTGCAGGTGTGAATGTTAACAAGAGGTTATTTTGCTGATGTTGATGGAGGGAATATTTTAATGGAGCGGATATCTACATACATTTCTTGTCCCGCCAATCATAATGCTATTTTACATTTATATGGTAACATAAAAACTGAAAGTTGAAAAGTTCAACAGGAAATGCTTGCTGGGTAAAATATATATATTTTGCCGTCTAGCTGTTCTGCACTCATCGACACCTTCATGACTCCTGCAGGTCTGAGATTGGCCCATATAGCCATCAGATAAACTCATCTTTAAGAACCAGCAGTGGAAGGCACTGTCAGATGCTACAGATAGTAATATGCAAAAAAAAAAAAAAAGTGTCTGCGTGTCGGTGTGTGTGTGACAGAGAGGAAGAGACAGTAACAGGGAGTTTGAGAAATAGTTAGTAATGGCAACAGACTGTGGGCTTTTGACACTTCAGCTCATCACTTGCTCATCCACATCATGGCTTCTGCGGCCCACGTTAATCATCACACACACACACACACACACATTGTACTGTCAGCTGTATCGATTGTGTGGTGGCCGGTGGATGAACCTGTCATGGCCAACATAGATCGGACTGGAGGATAATGAAGTCTTCCTGCCCTATCTGACAAGCTCTGAGAGAAAGTGGGAGAGAGTGCATGTGTGTGTGTGTGAGGAAGAGAGAGAGGAGAAAGAGAGAGAAAAACAGGGAAAGATGCTCCTGGGACAGCCCACGGGCGTCCTAACCATTGCCTGAATAAATTGGATGGAAAGATGCCCCTTGAGTCGAAGACGTGATCTGTCATGATGTCATCCAAACGAGACTCGCGTAGAGGGTGAGGTCAGGGTGCTAATAAAGACCTAACCCACACACACATGCACACACACATTCACTCGCTGTCGATTGAACAGTAAGTGAAAGCTGACAGTCTTCTGCTATTTTCTTGGAAACATTTTAATCCGGCTATAACATGACTAAAAAATTCCACTTCCCTTTTTCTCTCTCCGTCTCTCCATTCTGTTCCTCCCATCCCTCCATCTCTCTAGGAGTACAAGCTCACACCTACCTTGGGGAAGTCCCAGCGCCTTTCTTTCTCATGTAAGTTGTGTGTTGCGTGCATGTTTTTTAGTGATTTGCTGCCTTTTTTTTTAAAGAATAAGGCTGGAATTATTCTATATTTTTCTTATTGTCAATAAATCAATTAAAACATAACTAAAACCAGCACTGTGTTTGTCTGTTTTTCTGTACTTTCTGGCATCGCTACCCTGCCTGTGGTTCTGAGCCTCAAGCCCATACATATATCTTTAAAAATGGGTCACACACTGTTTATTGTTTCATCTTGTTTACGACCTAAAGTTTATTGAATTTTAAATTTTCAACAAGACATCAAAGAAAAGCCGACAACACACTCCACAAACAACACCAACAAAAAAGACCACTAAAAGATACATAAAACAAATAGACCATAACAAAATAAATAGTATGTAGTTTAATCTTTACAAAAGGCTGAATCATTTCCTGAAACAATTGGCCACTTTTTAGAAAGTTACTGAAATTTTCAGCTGTGTTTATTTGGTAATCGATTGAGTATTTAGAGCAGAAGAAGAAGTTAGACAGTTGTTGAAGCGGGCCAGTTTTCACTGTTTCTTTCAGTACTGGCACTTTTAAATTTTGCTCTTTGGCATACTTATGACTTTTTCTTACAAACTTCTCACAAGCTCTTTTCTGCCCTCTCCATACTGCGCCCAGGACGCACAGTGCCGCCTGCTTCCTTTCGCTGCTCATGTTAACCAATTAGGCTGTTTTGCTCACAATCTGTAGCGATCGTTGTGGCATCTGTTCTATTTTCTCTTTGAGCGTTCTGGCAAAAAAAAAAAAAACACACTGATGATCTATTACAAATAGTGTCACTGCTGTTTTTGATTGTGTTTATACATATTCATAGCAGACACACGGACACACTGGCTGCAGGCAGCAGAAAAAAAACAATCCCTGCAGATCAATACACAAGTCTATGGTCCTTAACTTCACTGTTGCTGAAGAAGCAACGTCCCACTTATCCAGAATACATAACAGGCTACATGTTATAAATTCATTAGTTTATTAAATAGGTCAGCTCTATGTGTGATTAGAAAGGCGCAGAGGAGCAGAATTAACAGGTGTGGAGAAACGCGCTTCTGAACAGCCAGGCTACTGTGCTGCCAACTCCTGATCAATATATCTGTCTCTTAAGCTGCTAAACGCTCCACTATGTTCATCGGCTTGTATCTAACTGTGTCTTTCTGCTGTTTGGTGAGGTAGTACACCATGGGTTTAATAGAGCTGTTTTTGCCACAAACAGCTGCATGGAATGAGTTTGATGGGAGCCCTGACACTGCAATCTCAATGATGCTAAAATACTTCATAGTACAGACGCCCTGGCAGATGGTTGGTCACCATGAGTCCAGCTCTGCTCCCAGGTTTCTGCCTGTTAAAAGGCAGTTTTTCCTCCCAACTGTCACCAGGTGCTTGCTCATGGTGGAAGGTTTTGTTGTGAGTTATAAACACAATTGGCCTGACTTGACTTGGCATAGTCTGATGATGATGAATTCTCTGTGCTTTAATCAATATGAGTGACCTCTCTCACATTACATATTACCCTCATATAACTGCTTGTATGACATCCAATGAAGAGTTACGCACCACCCAGCAGCTGCAGCACATAGGTCACACTCATATGAACACTAAATGAGTGCAGCCTGATTACACATAATTAGCTGACCAATTTTTAATATTAAAATATTGATTAGTGCAGCTTTAAATATACTATACAGTGTGCCTAAATGCAAAGGGAATTCATCTGGCAAGAATTCTTTCAAAAACAAATGAAAGAATAAATAAGAGAATAAAAATACATAGTTGTCTGAGTTGCAGAGAGGAAATGACTGTCCCCTGTCCCTCTGTCTGAAAATGACTTTACATTCAGGAAACTTCACGCTGACAATTTTAATCCATCTTCCTTCAGCACAGACCTGACACTTATTCTTCGTGTATTCCCTGTGGGCAGCCTCTCTATCTATTTCTCCTTCTCTCTCCCTCTCACCTTTGCCTCACTCGCTCGCTCACAGTGACATGCGTGTCCCCTCCTGAACAACATTTCAATGTAAAAATAACATTTTTGAACCTGTGGGTTAACCACAGAGCCAAGTTTAATGTATTTGTTATATAACAGTGCATTTCACATGATATTGCAGAATCCAGCTGCTTTGTGGAACAAACACGGCGTGACCGTACATACACAAGTCACTCTGAGCACCAAGTGATAACAGCTTTGTGTGACATAATCGGCGGGCGACAGAAATCTTTTCCCTCCACTGCAGTTGTATTTTCTCAATCTAAGACCATCAAAAAGCTGCTGCTGCCCGGAGCAGAGGGCAGCTGAAGAAGTGATGCTGCTAGCATGGCACATTCATAACACTGTAAACTGTCAGGATGGCGAAAAATGACCTTATATGTGTGCTATATGTGTGAATGTGTGTGTGTTTGTGCAGGTGTGAGAGTTAGAAACTGTCAAAACATCCATTTATCAAAGAGCCCATGAGGTCTCAGCAACCTTTTTCTCTCTCTTTCTCACACATGCACAGGCACATATACTGTCTGAGGCACCTCACATATCACTCACATTATGAATAGTGTCTGTGTTAAGGAAAAGGTTCAGAATGTTTCAAGTTTATCTAAACTCAACACTTATGCCATATGAATGTTAAAAAAGTTAGGTTATTGGTTAGTTCAGCCCAAGTTAAAGGTCTCATATTGTAGAAAGTGAGATTTCCATGTCTTTTTTGACTATAAAGCATGTCCAGGCGCTATATGAGTATTGTGAAAGTATTAAAACGTTCCATCTACAGAGAAATGCACAGTGCCCGTTAGAAGAAACTGCCTATGACTGAGCCGTCAGGACTTCTGTACATTTTCAACGCCCCGAGCATGGACATGGTTGCAAAAACACAGACAGAGCGGAAACATGGAGGGGGGTGCCTGCTCTGGGATGTGAGAGCTGACCAATCAGAGCAGACTAGCCTTTTACTTTTAGGAAGATGTCCTTTAAGAGACAGGAGCGTTCAGACAGAGGGTGAATAGAGGAGCTGCAGCGATGACAGTACGAGAAAATAATGTGTTTTTAAGTATATGACTCCAAGGATTAGACTCCTTGGTCCCAGCAACATACCTACATGTGACTACCAGAATGCATCATTCCTCCACGGCTCAGCAAAGAAATATTGTCCATGGAAACACAAAAAAAGGAATTCCGACTGACAGGTAACTACCCAAAGATATACACTTAATTTGGTAAACTCACTCTGCTTATAGTAGCTTCAACTGAACTTTAAAATTATTATTTTTTTTTTTTTTACAGAATGAGGACCGTAAATTTTGTCCTCCAACCTTTACAGTGTAGTCAAGGATGTCTTCACATGGAGAAGAGAAATGATACAGTCACAATGACCTCTGTCAGCTCACGAAAAGCATGTGAGAACTGTTGTAAAATAGACTTTAAAAAATGGAACCTATTGTCTTTACATTGTCATATGACACAAGCTTTCAAGTTCTTGATGAATGCTGAAGCACGCAGTAAATGAATCCCTTAACAAAAGCACTGAAAATGTTGTATTTAGCAGTGCAAACAGGACCATCAGACTTTGGTACTGTTCTGTTTCCACTCAGCATGGCTGAAAGAAATGAAAGCAGAAGCAGGCCCACGGCAACAAAGTGCTGCTGCTGCTCTGATAGCTTTGCTGAACACTCATTTTGAATGCATCATTATCAAGCTCAAAACATACCCAGTCTACAGTGGCACTTAGTACTGCAAGTAAATCAAACCTCCTACATGGAGGACAGTAGCTCCTTCAGTGTAGTGACTTTCACTGTACAAGCGCAGCTCTTCTAACAAACTCTATGTACACAGATAAATGCACATTATCACTGTCAGTTGTCACAATGTAACTGTAATCTCAGTTGCGTGTATAAGCAGTAATGTATTGTTGAGCGAGGTGCACACTAATCTGTATTCTGACTATTTGATCTCAATATGGCAGATGTACCAATGCTGAATATGCTGCCGATTACAGGCAGCTTACAGACACCGTTTACAGGTATTTGGCCGGTTACTTACATTTTCTCTCAAACCCGTTTCACATCATTTGATACATTCATTGAGCTGTGCTTATGTGCTTAATGCACCAAAATATCTACAGTGTTTCTGTCACTGTATGAAGAATTCAGTGGAAACAATAACATCAAAACCTAAAAAACACTTGACTTTCAAAGTAATATAGAATTTAATACAGTATAAATAAATACAGGATGCCCCTTTCATACCCAATCATTATACTATCATCTGTTACCAATGAACCTGTTTACCTGTGGAATGTTCAAAGGTGTTTTTGGAGCATTCATCAACGTTCACAGTCTTTTGTTGCTCCTGTGCCAACTTGTTTAAAACACGTTCCTGCCATCAACTTCAGAATAAGCACATAATTACAAAAATCAATGAAAGTGATGAGGTTGAACATGAAATACAGTATTTTGTCTTCGTACTGTTTTCAATTAGGTATACGTTAAAAAGGACCAGCAAATGCCAATTATGTTTTATTTATGTTTTACATGTCTCAACCTTTTGGAATCAGGCATATCTGTGTGACCATTTCCTGGCATTCTGCTATTCTGTCAACTCTTCCACAATGGAGGATAGAACTATGAAATGACTTACCACAAAATCAAAAACCAAAACAATTATACAAAATGTTTAGTTTATTTAGTTTTTCCAAAAAATTTTAGAAACTCTTGAGAAGTAAAAGGAGCTAGTAGGAAGGAAGTTTTTCTGAGCATCCCGAACAATCTGAAAATACTTTTTTTGTATTATCAGATGCTTTCGGTCTGAGAATTCTCAGAGTGCAGTAGCAGTAATATGACACAATGCTAATTACTTTTAAACACAGTTGCCAACTCAACCTGACTTTCCTGGAATTATCCTGTTATTAGCTTCTCTGAGTTTCTGGCACTGTACATCGTGAATGAGAGATGGACAGACAAATGGAGAAGAGAAAGAAGCACAAAAAATAATTCAGAAGAGTTTTTGGACATTTTTGAAGGAAAGGGGCATGTGTTTAGTGAAATCTGCCACATCAATTTTTGTGCAGATCACCAGGGTTGAAATGATTTCACCATCAAGAGGATAGTGACAGAGTCTCCCAGTGGCAAGTGCATAAAAATATGACTGAATGAAACTGATGTTATTTTATGCCAGAGATTTAGGAAAGTTCATGCTGGAGTGGAGAATTATCCTGCATTTTTTTCTGAGCGTTGAAAGTAAAATTAATTAGGTATTTGACATAAAAATGCTGTTGCAGTGTATTTATTATGTTGTTATTCTCAGTCTTTAAAAATCTTCAGAACACAGCAAAACAAAGTCTATGAAACTCATATTTTTCTGGGGACATTCTCCCAGACCACTGCTTTCATATTTTTCAGTTATGTTTTCCATATTGTGCGGCCTCTGGTACAGCAATTACCTTTAGAAGATACCTATAGATTCAGTTTGGGGTTAAGTGTGTAGAGTGAGCTTAGTGGCTCCTAAACGTAGGTGTGCATTATTTTCTATTGTGGATTTTTTAATAATATTTCACCACATGAAAACAGGCAGTGAATTATATTCCATACTGTATTTTTAAACATATGATTGACTCCAATGTAGATTTTCTTTTGTCACTAGCTGACAAGAACAAAACATCACAGAGCTTGTTCAGCATCCTCAGATCCTTTGCCATCCAAGCATCAAGATGCACACCTTATGTAACCGCACCATAATGCCACAGAGCTGAGCTCCAGCTATAAATCCATTCACACATTACATGTGCAGGAGCTCAGTGTGCAGAATCGTCTCTCATCAGGTTAGGAGCGAATATTTCTGGCAGACTGAACCAATTAAATGAAACATCATGAGCTGAGTTTATGTAATCTAGATGTTATAACATGCTGCCTGTCAGGAGAGAGGAGATTCACTCCTCACGCTGATTTTACACAGAAGGAGTCATTTCGCTCAAACCTCTAATCCGATTCTTCCAGCTCTTTTCTCAAGACTTGAAAGACAATCCATCTGTTCCTCCTGGCCGCTGTTCAATCACACCGCCTTCTGTTGTGTGGGCCGGAGGTGAGTTAAATGTTTCTACCACTTCACTGACAGCCGGGGGAGTCGGGGACACGGTGGCATCTCGCTGCTATAAAGATCACGGCAGGAGTCCTAATTCATCACCCCAGGCTTCATCATGTGGCATTACAATATGCTAATGTAGCGACGCCGTGCCCTCGCTGTCACCTCATTCTCTCTCTTTCATCTCTCTCCCTCTTCCCTTCATCTTCCGCTCCTCATCCTCCCCCTGGGGGCTATAGCTCCCCCCTTCTGTGATCTGCACCTTTCTGCCAATATGTGGAGGGGGGCTGCAAGTGGTGTCGCAGTCGATGTTGGAATTAGGTGAGTGGTGTGTATAGTTGTCTGGCTGCAGCGGACGAACATGTAATTAGCCTGTGGTGTCAGCGTTACAACCGGATCCCATTTAATAAGCACAGACTCCCCCTCGACTGGAAAATCACAGCCTCACATGCCTTCAGATGGGATAAAAATAGGAATACCTTTGCAACAGGTGTCGCTTTGTGGTGGAAATTTGTGCTGTTGGGTTTTCACAGAGACACAGTTACAATAAGGATTAGCCAGCAAACACGCTGATGGAGTCTATTTCATTCAAGAGAGCTTTTTTAAAGCTATCTGAATTTGTCCTGTTATGTGAAAATGTTACTCTCAGACAAAATCCTCTGTGGATAATTTGTTCTTACCCCATGTGAGGGATACGTTAGCCAGCCCCAGTCTCCTGTGATGGTCGTCGTGTCCAGAAGATTCACTGCAGAGAGAGCACAAACAACAACAGAGAGGGTAAGTGATGAACTTTAAATGATTGTTTTTCCTGTCGTCCCCCATCCATCCTGTCCTTCATCACCATCCTCTGTGAGCACTGGCACCTGACAGAGTCACACACATACAGGCGTACACCTGTCTGACAGGTGTGACTGATGAGGTGGGACGGTCGTCACGGCAACTCTGAGGCGGGTGTCACGGTGTGTGATGTCACCTTGACCTTGTTCACCCTCGGAGCCCTCAGAGCTGGGACCTCAGAGGTACCAGTCTCAGAATAGAACAGGAAATGAAACGTTTACTGTTGAATGTGCAGCGTGAAATGAAGTGACCGGCTGAAAGTTACCGTAAAACACTGAGTAAACTTGACTTGCAGGTCTGCAGGTCTGCAGGCTGCAACTCAGCATGGCTTTGTTAAGCTTTTTTCTTTAAAGTTTTTAGTAATACCTCAACATGCAGTATAAAGATTTCAATATATCTAAAGTACAAAAGAACATACATGGGTGTGAGGGTGTGAAAGAAACACTATATACAAATAAATCCATCCACCCAGGAATCGAAAAATAACGTAAGATAAGCATACAGAAGCCAACATAATCGGCATCACTTTATTTGAAGGGGTGTAAGACTGGCATGACACAGCGTCAAGTTGCCATAACAAAGACATCTTAAACAGTGTTTGATATTAAAAATGACATCACTGATCAAATGACACTCATAAACATTCATAAATGTTCATAAAGACTGCTTCATGTTCATGACAGGTGTAATGTCATAGTTATGTTACACAGTTACATAACCCTAACCCATAAATGGATGAAAGAAAACATTTCCTATCCCTTAAACTAGTAGCGCTTCTTGTGAAAGGTCTTGTTGACAACGAGGACAATGTAAGAGATAATGAGCCATATACTGTCAAACAACATGCCTTTGAAAATGAGTTTTAGAAACACAGACCACTTAGCTAGCATCACACATACAAACAAACAACTCACTCTTCTCTGCTCATGTGTTTTAAATAGTTTTGTTAAGTTCACAGTTGCTACGTTTAGCTCAGGCTGCCATTTTAACTGTTCACAGAACACTGACTGCTCTTGGTACTGTGCTGCTCCGAGAGCGTGGTTTCTGAATAATGCCAGAAGACTGCACCCTGGCTTCGTAGTGACTATTTACAAATGCCTAACTGGGCCGTTCGTAAATCGGAGCGCTGTTGGAATATACTGTTTTATGAATGCCCCCTAAATAAACAAAATATTGCCAACCTGCCAACAAATTCAGAAATAATTTGACAATCATTGACACCATCACGCCAATTATCATTAATTTAATTCAAAATAATAATACTGAGAACTTCATACATCTTAGGGATTTAAGTTGTTGAGTTAGGCCTATTCGTCAGGCAACATGTTTAATGAGTTTAACGGAGTTATAGCTTGGCCTCATATCAGAACTTATCAGAAACTAGATTTCTTTCTGTTACTTTCCTTCACTTTCTCCTTTTTCTTTTTCAGAATAAGCACACATTTTTCAAAACATGTTGTAGCTGCGTCTTCGCCTCTTTTTATGCTGCCTAGCACTTATTCTTGCCTGTTTGCACCCACTCACCTCTTTGCATCGACTTTGCATGAAAACATGGCACATTTATTATTCACCTCACATTCCGTCTGGACACACCTTTACATTTGAGTGGCAGGATTTAACAAGGAAGACGGATGGACAGATGAGGAAAAAGTGGACGAAGAACTTAGCGAACCACTAGTTCTACCCACTGGCAGTGTCCATATCTTCCGCGCTAGCAGGTGTGTGTGTGTGTGTGTGTGTGTGTGTGTGTGTGTGTGTGTGTGTGTGTGTGTGTGTGTGTGTGTGTGTGTGTGTGTGTGTGTGTGTGCCTCCTCTTCAACACTTCCAGCTAATATGATCTCTGCCCCAGGGCTGCTTGTCAAGCAACCAAGTGATGTTCCTCACATTAGAATGAGTTTAACAAAACACTTCACACTTCTTACTTTCCGTCTTTCATCCTTCATCTTTCTGTCTGACACTTGCTCTCTTCCTGTCTCTTCTGCATGTTAAAGCTACAGCGTTTTGCCTTGAAGCAGGAAGTGAACCGCACGGCCTGGCCTCCTCCCCCTCAGCTGGCCAAGTTCATGTCCGTATACTTTTTACCCATACTGATGAGTTCTCAGACACACACTCAGAGATTATGAAGCATCGCTCTTTGGTCACTTAGAAAATGTAGCAAACTGAAAGTGCAACAAATATTTGACATTAGATGTTCTGAATATGCAATGTTTTCTGGTTTATTAGTCCACTGACAAAAGGGAAATTACTTTTATACTTTATAAAATGTGTTTACTGAAAAGAGAAAGAAAACAGCACCTCCAACAGAAAGTCAAACTTCAACAAAAAGAGAACCACCCACACAGTTTGAGCGACAAGTGACTCTGTCATCTGCAGAAAACATCGCAGTGATGAGTACTTAAAGCATCTGCACAGTCGTTCTACACTCGCACGAGTGTTTTCACTTCTGCCTGATTAGACCTCCTCTCTGGCTTGTGTGAGCACGCTGGGCCTGACTGACACCTGACTTTCTGCTTCACTTTTACTGCACCTGCTAGGAGGGCTCCACAAACATCAACCCGATTATTGTAAAGGTGCATTAATACAATTTGGCCATGAGAAAGTAAGAGAATTACAGAACGGGCTAAAAGATAGACAAGGGGCTAATATGTAAACAGTTGCCTACATATACTGTACATCCAGTAGACAGTTAGAGTTCTAGTCAATATCCCCTGTTCTTTTAGCTCTGTTGTTTGGTCTCCAACAACCCCTGTGAAAATTCTTTCTTGAGCTGCTTAAGTATCTGCTGCTAAACTTAGCTAGTTTTTAACTTTGTCAGCCATTTAATAAACCCACTGGAAGTACACAGTAGAGGCTGAAGGAGCTGCTGCTGCTGCTGGAAATGAGGTTGATGAAAGCTGTGACACTGAACCATGCAGGCAAACATGATGTAAAACCAAACCAAACACATCTTGATTGCCCCCTGGTGGCTGGCTCACTTCTGCACAGACTCGGACTCTAAATGCCGACACCAGCATAAAATGGCAGCGCTTGCGTCTGGAATATTTTGGCTTCATTTTTGTACAGTGGGAGGAGACGTGTCATCCGTCTTTATACAGTATGTCAATGGCAGTACTTTGGCACCGCTAATGTCCAGTATGTATGTTACCATGGTCACTATGTTGGTGTCTAACAGGTCATGTTTACCATGTTCACCATATCAATCCCATGTATTAGCATGCTAACATTTGCTAATTAACACTAACCACAAAGTATATCTGAGTCTGATTGGATTGTCATTAGTTTTCATCGTACTATGTCATCAACAAATGTAAACTTGACCTGATGATAGAGCTCAGGGAATCATCACACTCACACTCTGGGGACCATGAATGTCTACAGTACAGAATGTATTAGCTGTACAGTCAATTGTTATTTCAGTCAGGACCAAAGTGGTGGACTGACCACTACAGAATTGGGTTGGTGGCTCGGCCTGAGCCACTACTGTTGTGTCTCATTTAGTCTTGCAAAGCCACATCTATTTCAACTGCTCTGTGTCAGTGCTGGAGAATGGTCTGGCCAGACCATAGAGGAAAAAACACCCTGGCTTTTTTTCTCTCTTCTCTTTTTTTTTTTTTTTTTGGTCTTTAAACCAATCACAATCATCTTTGGTGGCACTAAAGCCAGGACGGTGCTCCTGCCTGCAAAATAGCCTAGCGTCCGGGAGAACTTGTTTTGAGTGGCATTAAAATATCTCCATCCCTGCAAAAGAAATGTAACAGCTGCTGGCTTTTTCAGTTTAGTACCGTTAGCAACCAGGTTAGGGTTAGGGTAACATGCCACTTTCAGCATGTAGGCATGTAACAGTGACATGCAGATAGCTGAAGGAAGAGGGGATTGCCACCTGCAATAGGCGCCCAATGACAGATCTTATACCAACAGTCTAAATCTGGCGAGTCAGGATAGGTCTCAAGAGACTCAACAATCAACTTTCTTTCTCCAGAATCGCTTACCCCACATTTATGTAAACTTCGGGGACTTTACAAACTCCCAGCAAAGCTCTGCGCATCTTCAGCCTGAAAAAATATCTAATCAGCCGGAATAATTGAAAACACCTGTGTGGGCACAAATGATGTCCAAATAAAGGAGATGCAGATGACTTTATTAAAACTATCCCAAGCAGTCTGGCTCTTTGGTGGCTCCAAATAGCAGGAGTCAGCCATTCTGAAAATAATTAACTTTAATAGCATGGCGTCATGTACCGTGCCGGTAAACTGCAGACAGGATGCTTAAGTTTAACAACCTGTGCAGAAGCAAACCAAAGAGATGAGATCTGGGTTACTTAGTCAAAATTAGTCGAACCCTTAACTGTGCTTGGTTGCTGCTAGTTTGGAGAGAGCTTTGTGTTTTGCTCTGATGTGTGAACTTGACACTTCCTGTGGGTCAAGAAGTGTCTACACCCACAATTCATAGAGGTAAATAGGATGAGTTTAAAGCAGGGTAATGGGGATGGAGCACTCTTGTCTGCTGCTGCTCCACTTCATGATTTAGGATAATAAGACAGAATTATTTTTCCATAAAAATCTTGCCAAGTGGAGCCTCACAATCTTTTCTCTGTTGCTTCCCACACAAACACACACACACACAAACACTCATGTGTTGTAATTAGCTGGTGTGTCACTCCTCCTAATTTGAGCACTGGGCCGCTGAGGAGGGCAGTGGGTCAGAACACATAGACAGATGGCAGTGCCACCATCCTCTCATCCCTCCATCCATCCCTCCCCCATCTACCAGCCTTCTCTCTGCCTCTCCCTCCCTCAGGGCGCCGACATCCCGCCGTCTCGTATTGATGATGCGGTGGCCTCCGCACTCTAGCCAAGGTCACAAATGGATGCCGCCAATTACACTCCTCTGAGTGCTCTTCATTGGCCCACCAAAGTGACATAATGAAAGCGGCGTACTGGCGCAAGTGGATTTAATAATTCTTCGACGCGCTGAGGGAATTCTGCTCAGCTATACTGTTATTATTAAAGGACAAGAAAAAAAGGACAAATATATCCCCTCCCTGAATCCGAAAACATGTGAGGCGGTGTGTTATCGCCACAGCAGCCCGTATGAAGATTCACAAGCCGTTCCCAGTGGTATTAATTTAATTTCCGCTCAAATGAGAAATCCCTCTGTCTTTGAAGGTGGTGGGAGTCATTTATCTAATTTGCTCTTGCTGTCTGAATTATGACTTGTATACAAGTGATAGGGTTTAGTGGCATGTCTGATGCTTTGCTTTAATGTGAAAGAAACTGTGTGAATAAAACAGAGGACAGGCAGTAATTAGCAATTTTTGTTCATTTCTCCTCGCACACTTCTTCTCATCTTACATGGAGGAAAAACAGGAGTGAAGCCCAGTTCTCCGCACACCACCCGTCATGGACAGAGTGTGTTCAGCTTGTGTTCAACTTTGTCAACCTCGTTTTCAGACTGAAGTCACAGAGAAACATTCACTTGAAGTAGCGTTTTTCTGACTGACTAACCTACATCACACCTTGATGAGAGCTAGCGCTGAAGTCTTGTAGCTCCAACCGAAAAGCTCTGCAGCAGTGAAGTGGTTAAAGCCTTCGTTTGGCGGTGGAAGCGGGTGGAGCGACCAAGTGCCTCTCCTCAAGGACTCTGGGCTTGAAATTGAGTTTGTTCCTGTTTCATAGCGTTCTGTTCATAACAGAAACACAAACCACCAATACTGGCCCTCCGCACATCCCACTGCACCTCCACCGCCACCATTTTCTCTCTCGTCCTCTCCACCCTTCACTCCTCCACATCTTGGTAAGCACCAAATGAAAAAGCTGTCCGCCAACTTGAGAGCTTGTTTTCGCTCACACAGAGACACACCGCATATTTCCCAGGGCGGTGGTCAACTTTCCTCCCCCATTACTTTTCCCTCCCCGGCCGCGACTCAATCTGGCCAGTAGGTTAGCAGGCGCGTGGACGCCTGCGGCCTGGCATTGATGTCGTGGCATGTATCAAATCAGCCAGGCCCGTAAATGATGTTGAAATGCAGTGACGTGCACGCACGCACGCACGCACACACACACATACACACACTCCACCTGTCCCTATCAGTGGTCAGGGCAAGCTGAAAGAGGGAGTGTGTCTGAAGTCAACATGGAAGAATTATGGGCTGTCTTTGAGGAAGTGGAAGTGTTTGCCTGCAGCGCCTGCAGTGATTCCATACAGCCGACAACAACAATGTCGCCTTAAAAAAAACACACCCACACACACACACACACACACAGAGAGAGAGAGAGAGAGAGAGAGAGAAGGGGGTCTATAGAAGGAAGAAATGTCAGAAAATAACAGAAGCTCAAAAACTCGTTTCCACCTCAGAAGACATGGCCATACATTTCAAAGGAAAAAGTGCAACTATTATTCTACACCAAGTGTCTAAACACACACAAAAACACATACACACATAGTATATGCTATACATACATACACACACATGGAAGACAACATGCAATCAAAAATGTGCATTGTACCATTTAAAAAAAAAAAAATGATACGCTGACAAACATGTTCCGCAAATATACGCACTCACAACATGTACACATAGGCAGCTGACACATACTGTATATGTACACAAACACACACTAACACACAGACATGTTGATGGCACAGCTCTTGGGCCAGACAGGGACCGTGACAGCTGTGTAATTATCTCATCAACACCTCCTTTCTCTAACAAGCTTCTCCTTCTCTTCTCTCTCTTCTCGCCGCCTGTAAAGCTCCTCATCAGCGCCACGACCAGAGGAGACGATAAAAGCCTTCGCAGAGATGAGAGGAGCTCCACCAAAACACCACACACTCTCCCTCTCACTGATTTTCACACACACATGCTCTCTCTCACTCACACACAGAGACAGACAGACTGCCATCTTCTGTCCTTTTTACTTTTGTTTTGCATTTGCTCCCCAGTCCTAATGCCAATTCCCCACTCTCCAATTACGAGAGCAAGTCCACATAAATTACCACCTCTCAAAAAAAGGAAAAAAAAAAACACTCAGCCTTTGTTCATTCAAGGCGGCTACAAACCAATACAAAATGACTTGAAATAATTGTTTTCATCCCCCCCCCCCCCCCTCCTCACAGATGCAAGTTTATTTTCACAGTTTTTTCAACACTAATGCTGATGATGACTGGTGATAGGTTTGGGGAAGTGAGCGGAGACTAAATTAGACATGTGAAATGAAAGGTGGAATAAATTTACAGTGAGGGTGTTCAATGACTCCTTTGATTCGCAAATTGTTAATTTGGCGCCGGTGAGCAAATAGAGTAGAAAGGAGCACAGAGGTAGGGGATCATGTTATTGCTGCACACAAGGACACTCAAGTACACAAGCATGGCGGCTGCTTAAAGCCAGTCGCTTCAAGCATTTTCAGATCGAAACCATAAAATATGAAAGGCAAGACTACGAGTCCTTAGGCCTGACTATGCTACATGATGAACTTTGAAAAGTGTCATTTTCATTTCGGGAAATAAGAATGTCACTTACTAGAAGAAAATACATTTATCATAACTTTACAAAGGACATATGCAGAGCTGTAACCAGGATTTGTAATATTATGGTCTAAATCAGTGTTTTCGATTTGAACCATGAAGCTGAACTGTTTGGAAACGTGTTAAAGCCACCTGTAACTGACAAATACATCATTACAAGATTAAAAAAAAGAAAAAAAAAATCTCTCCTATATTGTTGAAATCGCAGCAAAAAACCTTTCCTTGTCAAATATTTACGACAGACAAGAAGGCAGGGGAAGGCAAGATCGATCCTGGCCGGCTCTGACCATCCACTCTTGAAGGGATTAGTTCTTCTCCCATTTGATCAGAGATACAGGCTCCCGTGGGCAAAGAGCATTTTCCTATGTTTCAGGTGTAATAAATGTGCTTCATTTACTTTCAAACCTGTTCCACAGTATTTTATTATTGCTACCTCTCCAATTGATTCTTTTTAACAGTTGCATTTTCTTTGTTATTCTTTTGTGTTGTCCTATGTCCTCTTGTATGTTGTCTTTGTGTTTTTACCCACTTTACTCGTTCGTCAAATTTCTCTTTGAGGGACAATAAAAGTCTGAGCTGAACTGAAAATGTCCTTGTACGTGCTTACAGCTACATTCAAAAAATGTAATTATTAGTTTTATTGCTTTTAAAGGCTAAAATAGGAGAGTTGAGGTAAAGTGTTTCTAGAGTTTCAGGTAGCAAACATGAAAGAATAAATATGACCTCATTCAATTTTCAAAGCACATGTTTGAAACAAACTTCACTAAAGTGACTCACTCAGGGCATAAAGTATCGTTTCTCCCTTAAGTGTAAAGTGAACTTCACTGCTGCTCTCCTCTGTCACAGATCACTACCTTCTCATCAGTGATGAGCATTCAGTCACATACAATGTGTGTGTGTGAGAGAGAGAGAGAGAGAGAGAGAGAGAGAGAGAGAGGGAGGGAGAGGGAGAGAGAGAGAGAGAGAGAGGGAGAAAGAGAAAGAGAGCTAGAGACATGTTTGTTCACAAGAGGTCACCCAATTTATCTCTAATTTCTCAGTCTGACAAAACTCCATAAAGTCCAAATCTTTGTATTCTAACAACATTCTGCTGTTTATCGTATGGAAGAGAAAGTCAATAAGAGCAGAGATGCAGGTTGCTGACATGCAGATCTTCTTCATGTCTCCGGGCAACAGAAAAATTGTAAAGCAAAATGGCTGATCAGCAGCTACATGATCATCATAATAAGACATGGAGATCAGTGCACACACTGGGTTAAACGAGGGAAGGCAAAGACATGAAATGCTCACGTTTGTAAGATCTGATGACAAAGTCCTTGACATTGTATAGAGGCAGCTGGTTACACTTGGTCGAGAGTGTAGACAGGAAATTAATTGTTTTGTAGAAAAAGTGGATGCCCTTGATGCTGTCATGAATTACTAACAATCATTTCAAACTACTTGTGTTGTTCTCTCCTCCTCCTCACCCCCGAGTCATTGGTTCTCACAGAAGATGTAAATCTTTGACAATAAAATAAGACAGCATAGTGTCTGTGTCTGAGTCAAAATAAACTACAGTGTGTGTTCATGGAAATGAAGGAAAATATCACCCATTCCAACAGTGTGGCTTATTGATGTGTTTTTAATAGTTTTTGGATAACAGTGTATCTCTATGGCAGTGGCTATCAAAGTGGGTGCCGCAGCATCATGGGGTGTTGTTATTAACATTTAAACACATTTTTAATGTGAGACATTTACATTAACTATGTTTAATGTTAAGTTTTCAAACACATGAAGAGAGAAGGAAAAGATGAAAAAAATCAAGACATGACGTCTGACGTATGCGGGTTTCTCGCTCAGGACTTTTTCAGGAGCTCAGGAGTCAGAAAACTGGTGACCGTCAGAGCCAAGCAATGGAACGATTTGACACCGTACAGAGGCTTATACACCTCAGCCCTCAACACAGTCTTGCAGGACTGAATCTAAACTACCTGCTGGACAGGTTACGGCTGCTTGATTTTTGTGCCTCTACTGTGCGTGAGTAGGCTATGTAGTCCAATCATTTCATTATTTGTCTGTTTTAGGTGCGTATATTGTTAATATTTCCCATGTTATTGTGCTGTAGACCGTGAGTCTGCACAGGGTTTTTTTTTTTAAATTGACCGGATGCTCTATGCCATTTCGATGTCTGACTTCCTGTCTGGAACTATCTGCTCTGTGCAGCTTGATGTGGCTGCGGTCCGCCTCCGTCAAAAATAGACATGACACGGGCCACCGGAGGCGATCGCCGCCAAAACACAATGGAGAGGGAACCAGTTGAATCAAGGGGTGAGAGAGAGAGCAGCAGAAAAGAGATGGTGAATGGAAGCAGAGCAGAGGGTAAAAAGGTTAGCAGTTTGTATATGTTGTTATCTGGCAGTCAAGTACAGTACAGGTCACAGGGTTTCAGTTAGTAAATGCAGCAGCTTCTGAAGAGTTAAGACCAGTCTCTCCTGTTGTTTTCCAACTGCTGGAAAAGTAAAAGGGGGTTATCCTGAAGCCACAGTGGAAATGCAGAGCGGATCTGGCGTTAAGGTACCGTATTTAAGGTTACCATGGGTTACGTAGGATTCAAGGGGTACTATCCCAAAAGACTTGAGAGGAAATGCAGCTATAATGAAATAGTTAAAGTCTCTCTTAAAAATATTGAATATTTTTCTACCTTCTTTTTTCTTGGCTTCTTTGTATCTTACTTTATTTTTCCTTTGGTCCCAATTTTTTTCCCTCAATCTGACTTGTATTACACAACAATACAAAAACATGTTCATCTTTTACTGTTCACTCGTTATATCCGTCTGTCACCTTTGTTGGACTCCATACCGTTCCATACGTACTCTGCCATATGTCTAATTTTTTTGTCAGTGGCGATGCATCTCTGTGCTAACATCGTTTCATCTTCTCTGTTGCTGTTGACACTCTTTCTTTCATTTTTTCTTCAAGTACCCTCTTAGTATTTGTTGCAGCAGTGGCCCATTTTCCCCACAGGGATCATTAAAACTTCATCTCGTTACCTCTACACCTACACTAACCTTCTTCCCTCCTCCTCCTCGTCTCATCTTTCTCCAAACTCTCCCTGAAGTTTTTCTCCCCAGAGGCTCTTCTTTTTCTCACCGCGTCTCCACTGTGGTGTAAGCATTTTGTCCTTGGTGCAGAGAAAGCAGTTCAGACGGATGGAGGGAGAAGACTGCTGAGAGACTTATTATGACACTCTGATGCTGACGTTCCCCCCAAAAAACACTTTGGTTTCAACTTTTCATCTTCTCCTTGTGAACTCTCCTCTGTTTATATGGTGAGTGCAGGGAGTGAGATCTTAGAGATTTAAAGTGATAAACAGCCAACAAAAGCAAACAGCAACCAGCCAGAAGCACACACACACACACACACACACGAACATACTGCATACTAGCATATCCCTGTGAAAACCATGTTTGGTGATTTTTATCTTTTCTTTGAAGTGTAAAATCACAGCAATTATATGATATATAGAGTCAACTGTAAAATGCTATTTATGTACGAATGCATCAGTATTACCAATCAATTAATGAATACATAAATACTAATCAGTCACAGGGGACATTCTTATGCAGAAATAGTTCTTTTACGCTTGATATTTAAACGTGCAATGGACAACTTGTTTGCTTTAACATATCGGTAAACACAGATTGCACAGTATAATGGATGACACCATCCACATATAGATTGGTTCCCGATAAACCTTGCTTTCACTATGCTATTCCGTCTGCCACCGGCTCGAATTTCCTGGGAAAAATGAAGGTCAAATCACAGCACTAAGGAAGTGCTTCTGTCAGGAAGGTCAAGAGAAAGGAAGAGACATCGTTTCCCTGGTTGCTATCCCCAGGTAATCATGGAACAACTTGAATAACTGGAAACTCTACACTGCAAAAGAAAAAGAACCCCGCTGATGGAGGAGGATAAGAGGGAGAAGAGGGAGAGTGATAGAAACAGAGGTAAAACAAGAGTGAAGGGACGGGCATTTACTCAATAGAGAGCGATCCGGTGTTTGTCAAGGTCTGTTCTCCATTGATATGTGTTCCCCCTTACCACGAGGCATGAGAGGGTTCAGAACTGGCGTTCTTTCTACTAGATCAGTAAGTGAAGAAACCTGCTTACTTATTTATACAAACAGGTGTTTTACTCTGCCTTTTAGTGGCACTGAGATCAGGGTTTCTAGGTCAAATTGTGATTCTTAAGGTTAGTTTTTGCTTCAGACAGTAGCCAAGCTGCTAGCTATAGCTAACGCTGTCTTTGCAACAGCAGTGCTACTGTTCGACTTCTGATACTTTTGTACCTTTCCTTAAGTAGGACTGACTAATTGGACTGCACGCTTACTGGATCACTTTTTACATTGCTGTATTGGAACCTTTACTTCTTGGATCTAAGCACATCTCCTCTGTTTTTGATAAGGAGTCACACCTAAAATGAGAAAAATATCTGCACAGTACTGCCATGGTGAGGACATGACTGAACATGTTTGATCCAAAGATATTCATGGTCAAGGAAAGATGAAAATGTTGTTTTCCACAAATATCTAAGACACATTTAGTAATGAAACGCAACTAATTTAGTCAACAAGTGACACCTGGTACAGTGTTGCTTTAGGATAATTCCAGAAAACAAATCCCTCACAAAAGTGTGCCTTCCAAATCAAGTCTAACGTGAAAATATGAGTATACAGACACCTTTAGGGACTCTAAATGGACACCATTCAATGCAGCAAGGCTCCCTTGGGACTTCAGCAGACGGGGGAGAGGGATCGAAGGCTTGATTTGTTAGGTGTACTACACAGTTTCTAGCATTATCCCAGAGTAATAGGAATCTGTCATGTGCTTGATACTCTTTTGATGATATTGTTACCTGACTCACACACACACACAACCAGCACAGCACAGAATTCTAATACGTTTGAGTTTAGTGATGTATCCATGTAAAAATAAAATTGGAAGGCTTTTATGACTATATTACTTAAATCATATATAATACTAATAATTAAATAATACTATACATTTCAAGAACAGTAACAAGACAAGTACTTATCACCAAAGCTGTGAATGGCAGAATAGAATACACAAAAATGCCAAAAAATGGTACTCACATCGCAACATGCGTACATGGATCTGCTCTTTCTGTAACCTACAAGTATTTTTGCACTGGAGACACAACAGCACACATCATCATCACTGCCACAGCATCCAGAATGTTATGGAAATGAAGCATGGAAATGTGCATCATGCAACTTTTTCCATAATATCAGCACAAAATGCACTAGAGACAGCGCTTTCTCTGTGGAAAAAAAAGACAAAAGAAAAAAACCCAGCAGAAGAGACTGTAAACACACCCCAGTTTACCCCTTTCCAAAATTACAAGATTAGGTCAGAGAGAGTGGGCAGCGGAGTGTCTGCTCCTCTGCTGGAGTGGTGTTGAAATGATTCAGTTTACACTGGCTAGCGCACTCTGGCACAATCCCTCATATCTTATTTTAGCAGGTGCTCCCGGGCTGGAGCATGGGACCCTGCTTTGTATATCCCTGCAAGGCAGCGTGTTTGCTGCATGATGGAGGGAGGAGGATGCTCAGGGCCAGCGAGGCTCATCCTTTCCCAGGGGAGAGGAGTGAATAGCAGGCTATACTGCTGCCCAGGCCTGCCTGGCTTCCCCAGGGAAAACATCCAGAGGGGTATAGACGTAGTGGAGGAGAGGCGCGCAGAGCTATTTATAGAGCAGGTAAAGAGGAGAGGTGAGGAAAGAATGAGAGGGGGGGAGTGAGAAAGAGGAGGGGAGTTGAAAACAAGGAGAGGAGAAACAGAAGAGTCTGAAAGCAGGTGACAGTGTGATTTCTGTAGCCGATAGCATCCACAGAGATCTGGGTTGACGTCGTCTGCTACACCTGCTGAACAGAGCAGAGCCCCTGACTCAGAGCGTGGCCTGCTGGTGCAAAAGCTAACAAAGTATGCCTGAACTTATTGATTTATAGTAGAGAGAGTTCATGCAGAGGTTAGCTGAAAAGGAGGGAGGAAGAGCAGAGAGACTGTCAAGACGACAGTGATATTTTATCAATACAGACTCGACTTACAGCCCAGAGATCCTTGTGATGTTTCAATCCAGGCGCTGTTCAGGCTCTGCCTTCCTCTTTAATAAATAAAATTGCTTTTATTTTTTATTTATTTCCCCACTCTGTAGATGTTCCACCCATAGGCCCCCGCGCTGTCAGCTCATTTCAGCCCCTGTGCAGCATGTATGTCTCTATTTCACACTGTTGCTCTTTAATCATTTTCATCATTTCAGTGAGCTGACGTTCTACATAAAGAGCTCTTATCACCCCTGGTTTATGCTTAATGATGAATGGTGATAATTACTGTCAGTCAGTGCGTCGAACACGCCATGGCCACATCACTATTTCTGCTCTGAAGTGTGCATGCTTAAAGAGAGAGAAGAGTCTACAATATCCAAAGCTCGACAGCAAAGTAAAGTGGGCCACATTATCTCCCATTCATGGTCGTGACTCCATTTCATGAAAAACCTCAAGTAACACATAAAAATGAGTGGTGCACCTGTTTACCTGTCAGTTAAAGCAGTTGTTCCTAACCTTTGTGGCTGTGACTGAACCAACATTAAATTCACTTGTATGACTTTACGGAGGTGATTATAGACTATTTGTGCAGTAGTTATTAAGTAATTAGCCACTCGATGAAACACTCCTAATATTGATTCTACTAGCTTGCTAACACGAGTGCAAACAAAAACATCGAGCGTTTGAAAGAACATTAGATTCCTCATTAGAGGTTGCCATAATGTGTGTTGTAACACACAAACATCTGACTTCTATTACAGTTGTTGAATCTGAGTCAATCTGTACATACTCACTAGGGTACCAAATGTGTATGTGTGGCAGACATAGTCCCCAAACCGATGAATAATTATGAACTACAGTTGTGCCCAGTCGTTAAAGTAAAAGTTCACCCAAAAATGAAAAATACCTGCTAAGCTAACAGTGTTAGCACCTGGTCTGAAGTGGGTGAATGAGTTTGACCATGCGTAGAGGGTATATGGAGCAGTAGGGAGCCATTTATGTTTGGGGGGTTTTCACCAGATGTTTTTTTAAAATGTTTCTAAAGTTTAGGAGAATGTTGCCACACTGTAAATGAAATTGAAAAAATAAAATTGTGTAATTTAGATAAATGACTTAGGAATAAAAAACAAGTTCCTGTTTAAACTGGCAACAGACAGGTTTTTTGTTTTTATAAATGACAGTTATGAATGTCACACACAGTATTATGGCTATAGAATAATTACACCATCAGCGTTTAGACTGTTTGCATATAAAACTCACTTTCACTGTGCTCAGCCACTTGGCATTAAATCAGCAGGAAAATTAAGGCTGGCTGTTTATTCAGTCAGGCTGGCAGCCGGGCACCATTTCCATCTGCTTTTACTTCATAAACCAAATTAATAAATGAACTTGTTTTGCCCTGTGATGATAGTAGTTGCTACTATATGAAAAACAGAAATGATCCAGTTGTCTTTACCACAGTGGTGGGGGGGGGTGGGGGGGGGGGGGGGGGGGGTGGGGGGTGAAGCTGTCTGTTCCCACATTGATACATTTTGTTTTCACTATTTTCTTGTATCTTCTCCACTTACATGAATAAATCAAACATAATTTTTGCACATATATTCCACAATTGTTAATCACTGTATGTATTTTCATGTGAATCCAAATGCAGATTACAAATTAGTTTATATTATTCAAATTAAAAATGTAGGACATCTTCGACCCTTGATAGAAGCTTCTGTGTGCATTCTCCTTTTGGAACTTGTTCACATTACACATTCATCCATTGTGCAGTGATTTCTAGCAATGTTCCACCATTACCCACAAACTTCACCTGCTACAAACAAAAGTAGTCTTTAGCTGACTTTCCATAAGCTAAAACAAAATGCTAGCATGAAGCACCAAGACATAAATTGAGTGTTCACCTGCATGTCTATGACTTAATTTCTTACATGCCCCCGTCTGTGTGTGTGTATGTGTGCAGCCCGGTCAGGATAAAGTCCTGATGCTGTCCGCCTGAATGAGCACCATCATGCAGCCACCAGCTGTCCACGCAGGGACAACACAACACGACGCAGTGACTATCAACGTTATAAGCAATGACTAAAATAAGGTAGTCTGAGGATAAATACAAAAACTGAGGTGCATGACTCAATCAAAGCACACATTTAAAAAAAGTGTGATGACATGCTGCTGTATCAATGAGTCTGTTTTCCCCACAGAATGACCCGACATAATGTGGAAAAGTTGCAGTGCAGAGCTAACCCGAGCAAAGTCCCCAGCCACGATGGGATACACGAGCTTTGTTGTGAATCTAGTTTCAGTGAGAGTAGATGAATGAATTTAAAAGGGCTGTGTATGAACAGAAGACAGAAGGCGGTGAAGAACAGAGAGGAGAAAAAACGAGTAGTGGATTCCCTGCTTTGGCTCCGTTTGTGGGTTAGCCGCTACTGAATCGTTCTATTAAACATCAGTGGAAAGGCTGGCTGTAAGATCTTCAACTTGTCAGAAAGATTTTAGTCTTCTTCCTCTTTTCGGCCTGACTGTTGCAGTCTGGATTTAATTATTTATTCTATGTCATTATTTTCTGGAAACTTTCCATAATCAACCATAATATCATTTATCTTCGACTTAGCTCTTGAAACTTTACAGAATAGAAAACTAAAAGAGAACAGATACAGAAAAACCTATATTTACAAGTAGCAATAGATATAAACAAATTACTCAGCGGTGGCACAATGTCTTGCAGTAGAAGATTGTGCTACAAAAGCAAAATTACAGTTTCTCCCTCTTAAACAGCCAACTCTTTATAACCTTTCTGAGCTGTTAGCATGCACATCTATGGGTAGTGTGTCCCGATTCTTGTTGGGACAGAGGGGTAGGGTGTAATGTAATCTGTAGTTATTTCACTTAAGTCCAGCAGTGAAGTTTCCTCACTTGGTACCGCTTCTCTAATGTCAGTGCAGACTGGCAGGGTAGGAGCACGGGTTGCTCATGTAAGCCTATAAAGCCCTGCTAATGGTCAGGTAATGACGCAGTGTCCTTTTCTATATGATGACTCAATTGATAGAAGTTGTGAACAAATTGTGAGCGTCCATGCTTTTCTATCTTTATCAGATAAATAGCAATTGTAATTATACTAGGATTGCCAGAGTCACACAAGAGGAATCATCACAGCTGAAGACGGCATATTGGAAATGTCCGGTCACATCTGTTCACATAAACACCATCGCCGACAACTGATGCAGTATGAGGGTCTTGAAGGGCCGTCCCACTTCATAGGAGGAGATTTCAACAACTGCCCCTTGTAACTATCTGCTGGGGCAAGAGGGCAATCGAAAAGAAGGGGTAGGGGTAAAATTGGAAATGGGATTGAGCCATTGAGACATTGAATGACTAAAGGCTCCAGCAGTGCTCTTCATGTCTTGCCCTGTGCTCTGGATGTGTCTGAGGGTAATGATGAATTTGCGGTAAAATGGTGATAGTACACTGTAAAAGTCAGAAGGTCAGGACGGGCAGAGACTCTTTTTAGGCCTCATTTACCACACAAACAGTCCTGTCCTCCAAACAAGGGGAGCATGTTTTTTTTCCTTTCTTTACACTAAATGCTGCAGTTACTCGAGCAGGAGGTAACTCACAGGCCAGGCGCTGATGCAAGACATTGAAATAGACTTTTACAAACCTTTTGCCAAAACACCCGTCATTTGAGTTATTCACTTTCTCCTCGTCGCTTCCTTTTCTCTTTCTCCCCAATCTATGAGTAAAAGTCAGACATTATAAACGCTTCCATTCCCTTTAGTCTAGTGCTTCACAAACTGTATACCAGGCATTAATATCGTCCCCACAGAGATAACTCGGTTAGATGGCGTGTGTGTGTGTGTGTGTGTGTGTGTGTGTGTGTGTGTGTGTGAGAGAGAGAGAGAGAGAGAGAGCGAGAGAGAGAGAAAGAGATCACATGACTACATATGTGTGTGCCTGTGTGCATCTGCCTGGATTGTGTGTACATGTACATGGTACTGGATTTTCATCAGATGAGAAATGAGTTATCTGGCCCACCCCCGTCCCTCGCCACATATTAATTACATCAGGCCTGTGATATATGGACAGATTACTGGGTGTAAAACACATTATTTCCTTATGGAAACAGGCCCCGTGAGAGATCCATCAGCCTGCATCACGGTCGGTTTTGGGCTCACTACATCATACATGAGCATCCGGCTTACCTGCCATAATCACGGAGGAATCTTCCTCCTGCATACTATCTCAATACAAGACTGTCCTGCCAGAGGAACGACAAACACAGCGTGTGATTAGAAGAACCCGACAAGCACCTCTTCTGATTGTTGTCTCTCAGAGCAGAAGCTCAGCCTCATAACCTCACCTCAACCATCCTTATACCTAAATGACTGAATAGGTTGAATGCCAGTGACTCCCAAATTGGCATATATCACCATTCCCAAATCAGCATTGACCGTTGCATCGTACCGGACATTCATTGTACGGTCACAGTTAGATTTAGATACCAAAACTACTTGGTTAGGTTTAGAAAAACATTGTGGTTGGAGCTAAAATAACTACATTATTTATTTTACTTAATCAATGTACGTATGTTACTCATGTAACTTAAGTTATGTTATGTACGTCACAACATTTAAATATGTTAGAAAGTTAAAACTACTAACAACCAGAAGCAGGAAACAACAAACATCTGTTTACTTCTTGTTGTACTTTTGTAATAAAACCAGTTAAATGTTTTATCTTAATATAGTGTTACTATTACAACAGTAAAGAAATACCATTAATCATTAGCTAATGTTAGCCACAATTAGCTAATGGTCATACCAGACCAAGTAAGGCTGTCGCTATAAACATTTTATTGTGTTTAATTATTTGTGAATTCAGTTTTGTAATTTTTAAAAGGAGAAGTATAGTTCTTCTTACAAATGGAGAAGTCAAGCTCTCTCTTAGCTCTCTTAGCAACTTCTCAAAGGTTGAAGAAAGGGTTCCACACTAGAAAAAAACTGCCTTGTTTCATGGCCAGTATGTTTGCCAAGGTTTAGTCCATGTTGCCTACGGCCACCACTGGCCACCCTTTGACTCCGCCACTGCATGGAAGACCAAAAGACCCTTCTCCTTTACCAACTGTGAACGTAAATGTCGTATAACCACACTATTTTCCCCAACCTCAACGTGGTACTTCTATTTGCTGAAACCTCACCAAAGCTTAACAATAGAGGTGGTGCAGATCAGAAAAATGACGGTGCGTTTTATGCATTTCGGACTAACAATGTCATCCTGTCAAAAGAGGAGTCAGAAAATGAGTAGTTGTGGAAAGCGATGACAAACACCCTGTCGTCTAGTTTAAAGGACTTGATGAATCCACGCGCTATGCTCTCAGCTTGTTGCTGTTTGAGCCGCTGTGACTCAGAGGAAACACTCTTCACAAAGTGAGCCGAGAACAAACTCTGAGTTTGACCTTATTAGTTGGATGGTTCTGTGTTGCCGCAGCTATTGGAACAGGTTGGCAGGTTTGCCAGCGTTTATCAGAGCATATTAGACCTTCGCTGGGCTTCTATTAAACTTAATGAACATTTAAATCCTTTAATGGATTGAAGGGAATTGAGAGCGGCAAATTATCAGCCAGACGCTCTCCGCTGGTGTTGATAAAGACACCCGCCGATGGAAGTTGAAGAGACGCATTTGAGACAGCAGCCTCCCCCTCTTTCACTCTCTTCATCTCACTTTGTTCTCTCCCCGTGACCGTCTCGCACTCTCCTTCTCTCTCTCTTTGCCCGTGCATCCCTCTATCACGCAGCCTCCCTTTTGTTTCTAACACTTGCTGTGTTCCTCTGTCTGCCTGTAACAGAAGAGAGGAGGCTGCTACTGCAGAGCCAGATCTCCGTCATTCATCAGTCCCCATGAAGGGAACATCATAGAGATCTCTCTCCAGGAGGGATGTGCTAACATAACCACAACACCAGCCCATTACAGAGCTGTCAAGCGTTGCCTATACAACCTTCTCCGCTTGTCTCTCACTCTTTCGCTTTATCCTCAGCCATCCCAGTGAGGGATCTTCTACCCCACATGCTAGCAGAGCGGAGAAACATAAATTACCCAACGATACAGCTCCAATCACAGAGCATAGTAGAGCTGGCCCAGGGGCTGCTAACTCTGGCCAGCCCAGCATCAGGTCCTGCTAATGGGTGGAAAGGGCTCAAGAGAGGCCCCTGCTTTCTGAGGCCTCGTCTGCTCCTGGCCGCAGCTCAGGAGGACTGGCAGAGCCCACTGTATTGATCTGGTAGCTCCTATATTCCTGTCGACAGCTGGCTAACAAGGCTGATGTCTCAATAAAGACCGGTGCCTTGGGGAGAAAAGGGGGAGAGCAGACGGTCAGCCGACAGCAACCTGTTTAAAGACAAACTAGCAGACAGAGGGAGGGAGAGGTTCACGCCCTCTCTGGTTATTTAATGTGCTCCCACAACACTGCACATACAGGCTCTCCCCCTTTCAGGAGGACCCTGAAACTTTAACTACTGAGCTGAGAATGGGTCATGAGCCAAGGAAAACTGCAATTTCAAAAATTACTGACATGACCAGTGGAGTGAATTTGGAGTGAATTTGCCTTTATTTCTTTTAAGTCGACACAAAGAAGCAAATTGCGATAATTTGCTGGTGAAGTGTGATTAATAAACCTCACAAATTAAAAAATGCTTGAATTGTTTCAAGGTTAAATCATAAGTAATTAATATGGAGCTCCGTTTGCACAACCTCTTTTTGGAGACTTCTTCCACACTGCCGTATCTTCTTTTCTATCTATTATTGACCTGGAACTGACAGCTCTAAGTGATTGAGCAAAACAAACAAAAGATGCGAGTGTGTGTGTGAAGGAAACACACTGACAGATGATGAGGCGGCTGATCTATATTTGATGCGAGGATATAGTTTGTCTGCTCTGTCTGGTGAAGTGGTGGGAACAGGCAGCTCCACCGGTCAATAAGAGGTGTTAGGGGCTGACATTTGAGACGCTATAAAGGGAAACATCTTCCCGGCTGACGTGCCCTTGAGCAAGACAATGTAATAGTTTCTGTCTCTGTAATTTTGTCTCCATGCAGCTATTAATTATGACAAGTTCTCATTTTTCTCTTGCGCGATGTTACTAAACATGCGACAGGTACTCTATTGATCGAGCAGAGATTAATAGAAGCAGCAGCGTCTGAGCCGACCGCAGCACTGATCAAAATCAAAACCAAAATTTGTCTTACTTTTTTATTGCACAAACAGAAAAACTGCAGCTCCCTGCAGTGCGCCTCCGTTCAACTTTTCTCTATTCATTTCCTGTTCTGTTGCTTCTAAATTACATGTTCAAATCTTTAAGTAATGAAGGGAAAAAGAAAAGTCCCTGTTCCTATTCATTGTTCCCGGCCTCCCTGTGTTTCTTTCCCCGATGGTCCTCCTGCAGCAGAGGTATGTGGTAATAATCATCCACCTACAGTTTGCTCATTAGCAGCAAGTCCTGCTCTCTGCATGGGTCTTTTCATGTTCCTCAGCGCTAACAACAACCTGAAGGAACGCTCTCTACCCTCGCTGGGAATGCGACAGTGTGAAACGGCGTGCAGGAGGTGAATCAGGAACCGTGGCCACAGGCAGGAGGGGCTGCTCGCGGGAACCACCACTCAGTACACACACATTCACAACAAAGGTGGATACAGCCAGGTTTGGTCTTCATTTCTTGCTCTGTATGTGTTTGACCTACACCGATTTTTTTGAAGGCTGGTTATCATCCTAATAAGCAGTATTTTGGGGCCAATAACTTTAATGTGGCCATTTTCATCCCTCAGAATAACATAGATTCAGTGTTCCTCCTCAGAATAGTTTCCTTGAAAACATTGTTTCTGCGCCACAGAGCTCCTGTTCAAACGCTTTTGGAGTTTGTACCCATCTCAGACTTCACAGGATTAAAGTTTTGGTTCTAGGGCGGGTGTGATGTTTGTCATGTCTTTGCTGTCAGAGAGGAAAAGTGACTGAAGCAAAACTTTGAATATAGGAGTCTCAATTTTGGTGTTGTGTCGCAGCAACAATACATATGGAGACCTACACTGATAAAAAAAGAAAATAGATTAACACATAATGAAATAAACAATCATGTGAATAAATGATGACAATATATTGATACTGATCATACTAGTGGCAGTATGGAAACCCAAAGCGTTCAAAATGAAATAAATAATTAGGACATTATGTAAACAAATAAAAAACAGATGCATTTTGAAATAAAAACTGGAATTAAATTTTAAAAAAGCAATTAATATTTCATCAAGAACCGACTAAAACTGTAAAATTGTGTTTAATTATTTTGCAATTTCATGGTTATATATTTTTTTTAATTATTTGTATTCATTCATGTGATTATTGGCAAAATGATTGATTTAGTTTTGAACACACTGAGTCTCCACACTATAAAGGATAATGATAAAAAAAAGTATTTTCACTTAGCTTACCCAATCATTTTTATTTTGTTACATAAATAAGAAGCTAAAATACCGTTGTGATTATCGTACATCGTCTCAGGGGCAAACTAAAATTAAAAATTCTAAATACTATCCTGTATATTTTTTGCAGTTATTTTTCAAGTATTTAAGGCTTTTTATTATTTTAAAGGAGAGAGCAACAGTAAAAAATGGCAGAGAGAAGAAGTGAAACGTGGACAATGTGTGTGAAAGGTAGTCCGCGGGATTGCAGTTTTCTCAATATTGCGTTTTTTTTTTTTTTAAATCAGAAAAACCAAACATCTTAAAATTTGGTCTTTTTTAAAAATATATATACTAAAGTATTGCATGTCCCTGTATGGACTGAGGAATACACGCATGGTAAATGATAACTGTTTTTTACAGGACAAGGATTGTATCCATCTTTAAGTGCTTTTTTTTTCCTTTTTACTTTATAAAAAAAGTTTTGCAATTAAAAAGTCTTTAGTATTTTAACTTTTATACAACAGTACTCACTAAGATCTCTGCTACTAACTTACATCAGGTCATTAGGAGCTAAAGGTCCTTTGGAAGGAAATATGAAACATTACCTCCCTGCTGGTCTGCTACTGTTCCAGCCGCCTCTCTTGTTTTTTTCAGTTTCTGCATAAAAAAGCAGCAATCTGATTCTATAATAATTACTGTGTCTCTCGGGTACACAATGGATTCACTGCAAGGTTCAATATTTCTCGCGTTCTATTGAAGAAATATGCAAACACGTTGTG
The DNA here is from genome assembly GCF_040436345.1 of Pagrus major. Lineage (NCBI taxonomy): Eukaryota > Metazoa > Chordata > Actinopteri > Spariformes > Sparidae > Pagrus > Pagrus major. The sequence goes on along the minus strand of NC_133220.1, from coordinate 32,944,145 downwards.
AAATGTCAAAATATTAAGACTAGCTTTCCCTTTGTCTCACTCCTCACACCATACATTCACACGCTGCAGTCCAATGCAAATAAATAGAAGACAGGGTTTGAAGGACACTTGAGTTATGATGTGGATACATAAATGAGTAATGGTGGTGGAGTGACTTGTCAGGAAAATTTGTATCTACACAAGATGAATCTGACTGCGAACATGAACAATGAACAAAAACAAAATGGCTGGCCATGGCTTCTCGAGGATCAAATATACGCACATAACTCAGCTGCGGCATCTGTCTTTTGTGAGTGCTCCTGAGTGTTATGTCTGTAGCAGTGTGTGTGTGTGTGTGTGTGTGTGAAGTGGAGCTCTGCAGGCTTGTGTGAGCAGTTACCTGTTCTTCCACCAATTTAATTTCCAGCTCTTCATTCATTCCAAAGGTTATCTTTCCCATGTACATGTAATATTTGTAATTGCCCCCGAGTCGGACTGCAGCCAAACCAAAGCCAAGAAGAGAAATTAAATTTTCGGCACTATCATTTTTAAACGCAATCAGATATCATTTAGACATCAACTATTTGCTTGGGCTTAATTACACATTTGCCTCTAATCACATCCAAAGTAGAATGAAAGCAGTGGTTACTATTTTGCAGAATGTTGAAAAATTGATTTGTTTTTCTTCTGTTTATTTAGATTAATTAGTGCGCAGCATAACAGCAAAATCTCATTTTGAGAAACATTACGTTCGCAAGTCTCTGGTGACTTTTTTTTTTCATGGAGTGAGAGCGTGTCTCTAGGATGAACCAGTGTGAGTAGAAATCGGCTGATTCATTCACGTTGATTAAAATGTTAACTTTAACTAAATAGGACCAGCTATATTCTGAAGGTTTCAGACTGCACAGTTTTCATTTGATGACAGAACAAATAAAAGAGTTTGGACGAGATGCAGGAAATCTTTCACAGTCTTTGCTCACGACTTTCCAACACATTTTTTAAAGCCTGCAGGTGTGTAGTTCAAGCCCTCGATCTGAAACTTTTCACATAAGTTTCACATTTTTTAACTTTCATTAGTAACATAGTAAGAGCATTTGCAGTGGAGTTGGTTTAAGTGTCACATGATAGTTTAATTATTGCTTTAGGGGGATTTAAAATGACTAGGTTAAAAAATCGTAGGGGCTTAACAGGCGCATGACATATAACCGCAAAGTCCCCGGTTTGATTCCAGCTGAGGGACTTAGTTGCATTCACATCCCTGTTTCTCTCCCCATGTTTCCTGTCTATCTCTACATTATATTTCCAACTACTGATGGTAAAATGCCTTAAAAATACACTCTGGATTGGTAACACTTTATAATAAGCATTATCAATACATGGTAGAATTATAGTTAATTAAACTTTAGTTAATAGTTATTTAACTGTTAACAAACAACGCAATGTTTTATAAACCTTTATAAAGCTGCAACTGATGTTTCTAATACTGTGTAGATATTTGATAAATACTGCCGTTCATCTATAAACATTATTTAGATGGCCATTATAAAGTCTGAACTGATGTTTATAAAACTTTCTAAGTTTCCCTCCTACAGTTCAGCTCGACGGAAACACATTCAGACATGCAGACGAATGAAGGACAGTAAGACCGAAGAAGAAAAATGTGACTTTTCGTACGGAACTCGTGTTGTAAGATTAACTCTGACACCTGGACACAGACTCTTCAGATATGCTCGGTATCCAAATTGTTAAACTCCGTCAGCGTACATTACGGGACAAAAATGAATTGTGTATTATTCCACCTTATTTACCTAATCAGACTGAATCGCTGATCGGCAAAGGGCAGCAATGATCACAGGAGAGGTCGAATACATTTGAATATCAAAGACACAAGAGGGGGAACGAGGAGGACACTTGACATGGAAGTCAATAAGGTAAAATAACAGTCTAAACAGGAGCAGCGGGGGGGACAAGAAAATAATACCCGACATGTAAGTAACACAGGATGTTAATGGCGGGTTGTAACAGAGGCGAAGCACATGACAACATCTCATCTGGATCGACCGGCCGTTTGTCTGTCTGCATGGCGTCCTCGTCTACTGCTCCATCTGACCTCCCATCCTGACTTTACACAGCTTAATACAGTGGCTGCCCTCACTTCTCCACTCCTGAGGTGATCCCACCTGAACCAAAGAACTGATCTCTCACTTTTTTTTCCCTCCACTATCTCGTCCTCTTCTTCTTCTGCTGCCGCTTTTTCCCTGCAGTGGTAAGCTGAATGTTGCCGGCGGGGGCCGTGAAGGCCCTAACAGTGGAATCACTGCTGTCACTTAGCCTCCTGAGACCAGACCTATGTCAAGGACCCTGTCACACACATACATACACAGATTCAGATACACACACACACACAGAAAGGCACCAGGAGACTTTGTGGTGTGTGTGTGTGGATTAGTTGAACAAGTGAAAACAACAGCTTTCCGTCTCATGGTAGAAACATGAAGGACAGGAGGATGGAAGTAAACAAACCCAGGCTGGGCTTAAGGGAGCAAAGTGTGCTGCGTGTGACAAGAACGTGCACACACACACACACACACGTACACATCGTTTAAGAAGCTCAAAAGGAAATTCAAGTGTGATTCATCAAGATGTTCGCTGCAGATCATGCATAGGATGGAAACAATGTACACACACTCTCACACACACTTTCACGTCACTGCCTAACCCCACAGCACACACATGCGCTGTTACTGCAGCTGACACGCAAGCCGGGCAAATATGAGCAATGTCAGAACGAGTTCACACACACACACACACACGGACATCTCCAGGATTACATTCAGTTGTTGTGCAGAACAAACTTTGATGTCATGCCCCAGGTTATAACACACACACACAAAGTCTAAGTGTGTGTGTATACATTTGTTGAGACATGTGTGTGTGTCATCTGTGGGTCTCATTGGGTCCCTGTCAGTGTGTTTTCCAGTGGCTCCACATGTATGAAGTTAATCCCTGCTATCAGAGAATATGCGTTGTTTAACTCTGTCTATTGAAATAAGCGCGCACACACACACACACACACACACTCTTACCTTCGTTGCTGTTAGTTCCTGCGGTGCCCACAGCCTGTAGTGATATAGTCCATAGCAGCATCGCAGCCAGCCCCGGATCTGAAGCCATGGTGTTCTCCCTCACACCCCGCCAGTCTCCCTCTGCCTCTCTCTCCCTCTCTCCTCTCTTACTCCCTCGCCCTCACTCTCCCTCTCTGCCACTCGCTGCCTCTCTCTCCTCTCCTCTCCTCCTTCTTCTTCTGTGTCCCAGGGTTGAAGCGAGAGCCGGCACTGAGGAGAGTGTGTGTGTGAGGAGTGTGTGTGAGTGTGAGGGCTGCGAGCTCATTGGGTTGGAGTTGGAGGCTGCCTCTGTGGCTCGCTTCAGTCTGCCGGCTCCGTCGCACACACACATACATACATACATACACTTTCGGCAGGCAGCCGGAGGGGGGGAGGGACAAGCATGTCTGTCAAAGTCTCAGCAGCCAATTAGAGCGTGGGATCGGCTGGCGCCGCACACTAAATGCTCTCCCCGTTGCCACACCCTCCTGTCCTACCTGCCTGGCCAACTCTCACTTTCTGTTTATCTCTCTGGGTCATGAGCTGGCACACCGCATCCCCCTCCCTCTGTTATTTACCCTCATTTGTCATTGGCTCGCTTCCCCCACACACTCTCACCTACCCAGTGGCAAATATCTGACTGATGGGATGAACTGAAAACAGCAGCATGTCTGCAAGGCTCAAGGACAATGATCGGTTATCGATCTCCTGTATTGTATTCATAAAGCTATTATCTATGTCCAGGTCCAGCAGAGTGTGTCCTCACATGTGTGTGTGTGTGTGTGTGTGTGTGTGTGTGTGTGTGTGTGTGTGTGTGTGTGAGTACGTGTCTGTTGTTCAAGCACTAAGATCATGTATTGATTCATGTGATGTTTGGGGACTTTGCCAATGTGCCAGATCACAGCACCTGTCCTGATCAATTGCTTTTTTTTCAGTCTGGTCATGCTGCAACACACACACACACACACACACACACACACACACACACACACACACACACACACACACACACACACACACACACACACACACACACACACACACACACACACACACACACACACACTGCTGCAAAGTGACCTAAGCTGAGTTGAAGTGAAATCATTAGATGCCACAACAGTTTATAAAGCTGATTTGTGGTCAGTGTGAACCTTAAACTGATGTCAAACTAATAAAACTGTAAACTGTTGACAGAACAGTGTCAGCCCAGGGTCCATCTGGTAGCTCTTCTGTTCTCCTGATGAACCTCAGTCGAAGGTGAGATTGTTTTCTCAGCCGCTGTTTCCAAGGTCAACAGTGAACTTTAAGCTCGACAATAATGTACTTTACAGTTATAGTGTTATTTAGTATAAATAATAGTGTATTTGCACTTTGTATTACTACAACTACTGCTACTACTAGTACTCCAGTATTGCTACTAATGAATCATTAAAATATTAATAATAGTATTTATTACAATATTATTTAATATTATGTATTTGTTTATATGACTCCATGAGCAACTAGTACTATTTCTAATTATTTGTGATAATAATAATAATAATAATAATAATAATAATATTTTTTATTATCAATACAGCTTTTGTTTTGTAATATTTTTAATTATACTACTACTAATGATAATAGTGTTATTTGTATTTTGTTGGTACAACTATGACTTCCACCTACCTGCTATTGATACAAATGCTGCTACTACTACTACTACAAATGATAATAACAATAATAACAACACTAATAATAATAATAATAATAATAATGCATCTTTTATTAATGCCAATAATACTAAGTCTACTACTGAGAGGGGTGATTTGTACTTTTGTGGTAAAAATCTATTTGTACTAATATTGTATTATTATTATTATTATTATTATTATTATTATTATTATTTTTATTGCTTTTGTTGTAAGGTAAAAAATAATAAAATACTACTATCAAGGCTTGTTATAACACTAATGCCAAAACATTTTATGTACAGAGTTTACTGCTGCTACTACCTACAAAATTATTAAAAACAATAACAATATAAAACTATTATTATTATTATTATTATTATTATTATTATATTAATATAATGTTGGTATACAAAGGATTTAAAACAGCACTTAGAATTGTTTAAAGCATTAAATATTGTTTTATTATACACTGTGTTATCAGTGTTACTGGATATACTCTTCCTTATGAAGAATTATAGTTTGTTTACCAACACACCCCTGTGCTCAGCAGCCAGCCGCTCTCACAGTTGTAGCTGTGGTCTAATGTGTACAGGGTGAGTGTGTCACTGCCCTGCTCAGAGGTCTGCCAGCACTGGTGTCGTGCTGAATTTCCAAACTCAACTGTATGGCCTGTAAGCCCCGGGACATGGCAGCACAACACTGTCACCACTCGGCTGCCATCGAGACAGGGCTGCTGCTCCTGCTGAAGCATCGTTGTCGGGTTCGCTTGATTTGCCTCACACGCACACACAACAAGGAGAAAAAGGACTTCTACTCATCCTACATAATATTTAGGCTATAAGAAAGGAAAATCCCTGAATATTGAGTGTGAGCGTACATGCAGCTGGCCTGCTAAGTGAACGAGATGGTGGGTTAGTTGAGTGTCCAGGCCAAACTGAGGCAGCACTGCCCCTGCCAAACCCCCTCCTCCACCCCTCCTCAGGCCTGGAGACACAGGGGTTTCTGTGTGAGTTTATAATGCTCCCTCCACAGCATGTATAGGGGAGCCTTGTGCCTACGTGCAGTGTCTCGATAAAGCATAGAGAAAGCAACACACACACATAAACACACCAAAGTGAGTGTTACGCATCATTCTCAGACATATTCTCTGTAGCTGTTTTGTCCCTGATCTGCAGTGTGTGTTCATGTGTGAGGCTCCGTTGCTTTACCACTAGGCTGCACTGTCAGTCTGCCTGTCTAATAGGCTGCTCGCCTGTGAGGACAACAACACTGTCATCTTCACCCCGACGCTCCGATCTTTCAAGTGAAGAGGAGAAAACGCTCTCTGAACCCTTAAACACAACACAAAGTATCGCTGATTTCTGTCAATGGCTCTGATGTAAACGCACTAGCAGAGGGATTTGCAGGAGAAAAGGATGCTTTGAAAGGAGCAGCCTGACAAAAAGAGTTCAAACAGAGAAATTAATCTATAAACCTGCTTATAACTAGCATAATGTGAAGAATATTAGAAAAACAACAATTTATGTAAGGATGACATTCCATTAAGATGTACAGCCTGGAGCTACTCGCCATCAAATATCGACACAAAAATGTTTGTTCTGTGTTTTTACACCCAAACACGATCTACTGTATTGCATGGAACCGGAAAATAGATCTGTATCCCCAGAAAACTCACACTGGCTGCTGTCTCAGTCACCTTTCAGATGTCTGGTAATTGATTTTCTATGCAGAGACACATCAGCGAGACATCTCAGTTTAGGCTGCTGTGTAAAGTCTCCTCTCATTTCTGGCTACAGGAGGTGGTCGAAAGATTTCCACGTGCACAATATAACGTCCAAGAGCGTGTGAATAATAGCAGTCTGAGACAAGGGTATTATAAGAATAATAATGTGACTCAGAATATGAACATGAATATAAATGTGAGCGCAAAGAAGAGTAATACTAACATTGTAGGGTCATTTTGTCCTTTAGCCATAATTGAAGCAGTGTGAGGGAGAGAAACGTGTGATAGATGTGTTATTATATACACAAGCTCAACCTACACACACTCACACACACATGGGGGCAAGCTCATTAAAATGGCTCCCCATAGCTCTCTGCTCTCACAGTGAGTCTTCGGGAAGTCTTGTTGTTGTACACTCATACAGTATATGCATCCGCCATAATGAGAAAATTTACTAACGACTTTATCGAAGCGGGAAGAAAGTGGGAAGTCCCCTGCATGTGTGTTTGCGAGTGTGTGTGTGTTTAAGCCCACCTCGTGATAAGAATCTGAATCTGAATAAGTCCACCTGGGTTTACCTCGGGGGTCTGTGGGCAGCAGTTGGCATTAAAACCTTAAGATGTGTGTCTACATACGTTTGTGTGTGTGTGTGTGTGTGTGTGTGTGTGTGTGTGTGTGTGTGTGTGTGTGTGTGTGTGTGAGTGAGCAGATGGTGGGGGTCAGTGCGTGCCTACTGTTGTGGGGCTTGTTGGTGTGTGTTGGCTAAATATAGCGCAGTAGTGACAGAGCTGCTCAGAGCACAGTCACTGACTCTGTCGCCACTCGCACTTTAATTCTTTGATCAGTTCAGCTCCGTTCATTTCACCTCAATGCCATCGGGTCACTTCAAAGCAAAGCAACTGAATTCATCTCAGGTAAATTCATTTCGACTGTAAACTAACTATCCACACAATGACATACAAAGATGTCATTTTATCTGACAATTGTTATCATCGCCGATTAAAATAAAAACCAGCTTTCTCTCAGAAAAGTATTTTTCCCCTCAACTTCTTTCTTTCACTTTCTTTATAAATGTTGCACATAAATACACATCTAGCAGTGACAGGGCCTTTATTTTCCTCAGCTGCAAAGAGAACAAGCTTTTATTCTAAAAAGGCTTATATTAGAGACAATCCTAAAATGTTCCCCATGTTCTGGGTTTATTTTTGTCAGTTGTCTGTTTTCTGGTTTACTCCTCTGTGTATTTTTTGTTAACACAATCTCAATACTTCCTCCATGTTTACCTGTTTACTTTTCTTTATGTTAGCAGACTCCATTTCTACACTAACATTAGCTACTATTGCTCTCTGTCAGCGGAGGCACTGAGATGAGGCACTCGAGAGCGTTCATAAAATCACATCCTTTGGACTATCGTGAGGAAATCCACAGTCCACAGCATCAAACAGCATTCACAGGCTTGTATAGGCAACAGAGAGAGACATAATCTGCTCCTTTGAGTTTCTCTTTTTAACAGAAATACTGTTTTCACTCACTAATTAATTACAGACGTTGCTGTTTTATTGATTTGATGTTAACATCAATTGAAACGCAAAACTCGGGCACAGTTGATTCAACAAATTCATCTTTTATCATGACCAGGATCATTCCCTAACCTCACCATGTGTTTATTAATGTAACCATGAGGGCGAAGGGCTCCTAACCTTAATGAAACAGTCATTTTAACCCAAAACACAAACTATAGATGTGACCCCCCTCCTCCATGACCTCCACTGGCTTCCTGTTGCGGCCCGCATCCGATTCAAGACGATGGTGCTGGCCTTCAAGGCCGTCAACGGAACTGCACCCATCTACCTCCAAACACTGGTCAGACCACACGCCCCAGCGCGAGCACTTCGCTCTACTACATCAGCTAGCACTTAAATCATAGCACTTATGCACTTAAGGTATCCTTGATAAATAGCAGCTACCATGCTCAGATGAGGGCTTGAAAATTGTTTCTATTTTTTCTTTTCTACTTTGACGGTGATGTGTTGTGGTTTCTTTCTTGTGACAAATGTACTTATAGTAAATCGCTTTGAACAAAAGCGTCTGCTAAATGCCCTAAATGTAAATGTATAGAATGAATCACTGTAATGTCCGGCGAACAACAATGGTTGCTTCCAGGTAGAAAACTGCTGTTGATTTGCATTGTGGAGATATGTGAAATTGGCAATCTTGTTTTTTTTATTTTTGTCTTTAGCAGTAACTGTAACGTTAAAAGATATATAAATAAATCACAGTGATCTTTCCTAGCTGGCTTTTCTGCTGTGCTTATTTCATATATTGTGTTGCTTTGCTAGTGTTCTTTGAAAATGTTGTCATATGAAAGCATCAAACATGCATTTTTAGATTAATTAGACTTTGAAATAACACCATGAAAGATGACAATTTATTGACAGATTTGTACATAAGCTAGTATGTAATGCAGAGGTATTCTACCTGGAAGCTATTATGAAACAACATTGTGATTGGTTCTAATTATTTTAACTCAATAATGTATCCATGAACCTAACCAAATCTTAACCACAGCATTGCCAGGTCATAAAACTTGTCCTGTCCTGTCAGTGGAGGTGTCAGATCAGAAAGCACTTGTTGTTCTAAGGGGCAGTTACAAACAATGTTTTTGGTTGTTTAATTTGCAGGACTTGTTAGATGTTTCGCATCAAGAGCCTTTTGTCACTCTAAGGACATGATGACCCCCCCCCATCCTGGTAGGCTTTTAATATGAAATGTCAGTAGGACATTATTTTAATACCAACAATATTTGGGTAATCATTAGGGATGTAACGATATCCTGAATTTCGCGATATGGTGATAAAAAAATGCCACGGTACCGTCATGGGAATGTGACGATATCTATTGATCTATCACGCAGTTATTTAGCTCGTAGAGTTTATGGATATAACAAGGGAAATCAGTATGAATGCATTCTATTACTGCATCTCTCCTTGTCATCTTATTGTTGTTTGAACAGTTGAGGGCAAAATCATACTGCTCTAGAAGACAAAAGACGCACCCTACTCTGCCTCTGATTGGTTGGCTTAGTTGGTTTCATACTCAATGCTTGACTCAAACTGTTAGCTCACACAGAAGCTCCGATAATGTCTGTTTTCAGCTGTGTATGTTTGCTGTAGTAGCACTCTGACCTCTCCACACCGACACGTTGACCTCCACACCACTCATTCTCTGGAGCTGTTTTTCGCTGCAAGAGTGTCTCTAGGCTTGGTGGAGGAAGCAGGCCTGTTGTCTGCAGCGTGGGCACCATCCGGGCTGCATTGCCCCGCGACCAGTCCTGTCTTCTTCACCTATGAGCCCAAAGACACAGCCAGACATTAGTTTGTTTACCGGTGGGGAAACTACGGCTCACAATCCCCTGTATCAGCTCTTTTTACAACCGTGAGAAAAGCACAACGTGTACCAATTAATGCTAGACAACTACTGAACATTTTTTAATATTGTGATAAATATCGTACCATGGAGTATATATTGTGATGATATTGTACCGTGAGTTCTTGGTATCGTTACATCCCCCATCAGAGTTGCAATGGATTCACTCTTCTTCTCCGTCTACTACATCCCTGCACGAAGGGTGATACTCGGTGTTTGCAATCACAAAGTCAGCGAGCCGAATCCGCTAAGATTTTCATCTAATCTTCCTCTCATCTGGATGGTTTGTTTGATCAGACTCTGCACCAGTGAGACTCTACTACCCCAGCATCCACTCCAATGTCCTGACACATTCAGCTTCTTTAAGATACTCATTTCCAGCCCTCCTCCTCTCCCCTCTCTGGCTACAGCCACAGACAAACACTGAGAATCTGAAACTATTCAGATTTCCTGCGAAGGCCTTTTTTACATCTCCTCATATGTTTTGCTTGTCATCCCCCAATTCTCTGCTCGCCCTCCAACACGGAGGTCAATGAACTCTTATCAGGGTGCTGCAGCTTACACAGCTCAGGGTCAGAGGCGCTGCACTTTACAGGTAGCCTCACAGAGACGAGCTTTGTGACTAAGCTCGAGTCATGACAGGTTCCAAAGTATGAGGGTAAAATATACACTGACTGAAAGGACTGCATGCAAAAATAGCTCTATCAGATCGCAGGTGGTGGATGATAGTAATTATTAAACATTTTTAGAGACAGAGTATTTGATGTTGCCAAAATCCAGGGTAAGCATTCTAAAGCAATGTCAAGGGATGAAGACAAAAGTATGACAACACTTTACAGCACCTGTCACCAGTCTGCTGATGTAAGTGAATGCAGGTACAGTCACTGTGCTTATGAAGTGGGCCCCTCCTGTCATATGTTTGAAGCCCCTGACATCTCCAGACTCAGCTGTGACACATAATTTAATGACACAACTCTCTTCACAGACATGCTGCAATCCATTGTTTGCAATATAGCAAACTGCACCTAATTAACAAAGACCGATGACCCCCAGGCCACACGTGCCCATGTACACACATATGCAAATGCACATGTCGTGCTGTCTCCTACAGAACGTGCGCACACACGTTATCATCTCCAAGACAGTTTGCTGTGTCAATACATATTTATTCAACTGCAAATGTTGATAAATATGGAAGACACAACATAACATCTGAAAATGCTGTCATGAATATTGGACATATGGACCATGCACTGACCATACGCATCAACAGCACACGTGTTAACACAGCCGCCTACACTGCAGACATTTGCAGTAACAAGACAACACAATTTGATTCTATGTACAGCGTGTCTGTGCCGTGTCTTTAAATGTGTTTACCAGACTTATTTCCAAATTTACCATGGAGTCAAATGTTGTTGTTTTTTTTATTTCCCATTTTTTCTCCCATTTTGCTCCTGTCACAGAGCATAATGAAGAGGAGGCATACAACTTTTACAAGTTTTTCTATGGTTTAAACCTTTAAAGCCTTGACTGTACTTCAGGATAGACGTAGACAGCTGCTGACTTGCACATAGACTTGTTTCTGTTATTATCAGGGGTGTGCATATGCAGACTCCTTCTGCAAATACACACCAGAAAACATGATGGAGCAAGGAGAGTATGGAGCTAGAACAGTGATAGTGAATTATAGCACTGAAAATAAAATCTGTCACTCATTACAGAACCTAAACTGATAACAGACCCATTGGCACACAATTGTATTTCGAATGTTTTATTAAATATTTGGCACAGAAAAAGTTACCCCGAAAGATGAACACACACATTAAAAGGTATTTAATTATATTTTGATATTTTTGGAGGGATTTTGAAGTGACAATCTTCTGATCTTTTTTCAGTACAAGAGTTTTTTAACAATGACAGTATATTTCAGTGTCACTGGTTTTCAGTTTCAACTTTCCGTCACCGTCTTGGCATGGACAGGAGGGAGGGGAAAAAAGTGTGATTTGCATGCCCGCATACTAATGAGGAAACATAACTCAAGTGGACTTGAGGTCCACTCTGACCCTAGCATACAGCAATGGCCTTGAGGAGTTCACCTGAAACTCCCAAACAGCAAGTATGTTAAGTCTGTTTCTCTCACACATTAGCTTACATTAGATAATGTCAATTAAAAATTAATTTTAGTCCAGCCCCCAGAACAACAGCAGAGAAAAACCGACTTAACATACCTGCGGTTTGGAGGTTTCAGGTGAAATCGCCGAAGCGGTGTGCTAGGTGTGTGCTCATGTCAGAACTGTTCAGGCTATGTAACTGCAAATCTCCGTCAGAGGGGTTTCCTCATTAGTATGTGGATATGCTAATATCACACTCTCCTTGCCCACCCCTCAAACCCCTCCTCTCCATGCCAAAACAGTGACAGAACTTTCAAACTGAAAGTCAGTTTCAATGCCAAAACTCACTATCACTGTTCTGGCTCGATTGAAGAGAAGCTACTTTGTTTTCTTTGGCTGAACACCATGAAAAAGTTAAAAAGGACAACAGTGTGCGTGTGTCTGTGATCACGGATTAGACAGGGCACCAAAAAAACACCCAGTTTGCTTTTCTAGCAGTGCTTGTGGTGTCGACAGTCCACATGGTCAAACATTTTGGCCTGCACCTGGACGACCACAAAGGAAACCACACAGAATCCGGCCGACTGAAAAAAGATGAAGTAATTTATATTATGTAGACATGGAACTGAAATCTGTGTGTTTTAAAGATTGCCTCAGTCGTGGAGTCCACAATCTCTGGTGGGCACTATACAGTATACCTCACACACCACTTTAGGCACTGGTGAAACCACAACAATAATGAGGGACATCCATACATCTGGGGTCTCGGCACTTCCTGCTTTCTTACACAAGCACTTCTACAAAGGATATAGATTTGTTACCAGATGCTTACAATTCTTGTAACGTTAGTCGGCTGCCTTCAAACTTCTCCAGCGGTTCTGTATTTGGTCAGTGGTCCGATGGATTCCGGCTTCATTCATCTTTTCAAACACTTGTTTGAACAACTTGCTGTTTCGAGCTTTCAACCATCAAGGCGTTCAACAATCTTTAACGCCTTTAAGACCTCCAACAAATAAGTTGTATAAGCCACAGACCAGTTTTGTTTTCTCTCCCGGCATGTTTTTGTGATTCATGAATGCTACGCCTTCTATGATGTTACCCCCATGAGCATGCGCATTAAGAATATATTTATTCCAAAAAGAGAGAAAGAATTGGAATAGGGGTTTAAATGGTTAATATTTTCCTTGATTGGAATGTCAAACGTTTACACCACCCCTCTGGATGTGATTGAAAATGAATTTAGATCAGGCCTGATGGGATCAGTCTCTTCCGATGGAGGTGTTTACATGAAGCATTTTCATTCTGATTATAAGTGGAATATCAGGGTCCGTGTAAACGCAGCTATTATGTAGTAATTCTTATTGCTCAGGCATTTATCCAATTAGGCAGTCAAAGTTTGCACAAGTTCTGCACACATCTCAGGACAGTAACAGCATGCCAAGCTAATGCAACCTGAACCAGAGACAATAACAAAACACAACAAAACTAGCAAGTTGACAACTTTGCTAACAAAGCTAAATATCAAGCAAGTTGAACAACATAAGACATAAAACTTAGCAAGCCAGCTAATGTTGTTTACTATTCAACTGCAACAAGTCCAGCTCAACTTGTCTGCAGCCTTTTAGTTAACAAAGCTGTCGCCAGCAGCTAATACCTGTCTAAGATTTAGTCTTGTCTCTGGCTCAGTCACTGTAACTTTTCCTCCTCTTAGTTTCCTAAGTCACGTCCTCTTCTGTCTCTTCCCCTCTGTCATGAAGTCAGTAGGGGCTGCTCAGCCTACTTCTGTTTCCCACTCACCTGGCTCTGGTTCTGGTGTCTGGACCTGAACACCTCCTCACAGGGGTCCAAGCTGCTGGTAGGGGCTCGCAATAAAAAACTAAAAAAGTGTTTTTGAAACAAGAAACACCAATCCTGAATTGAAAGCTGTAATTAAAGCCCTCCTTCAGAGTATTTTAGTATTAATTAATATTTTCCTTTCCTGACAATGTTGACAACCAAACTGTTTGCCTTTTTTTTTGACAAATAACTTAATTTTGCTCAAAGTCACAAAATGTAAGCTGCTGTTAATATGGAATGATGACATATGCCAAAAGTAGAATCTGGTGTGTCTGTGTGTGTGTGTGTGTGTGTGTGTGTGTGTGTGTGTGTGTGTGTGTGTGGTTGAGTGAGAGAAAGAGAGAAAGCAATGTTTGAAGGCTGTGCTCAGAGCAGACAGGTGTTGAGCATGGGGAAGGTTTAGCAGTGAAGTTGTCTGGTGGAAGTAAATGTGCAGTACAGGTTACAGTTTGACCATCAATTAACTCTGCAGCTCCTCAGTACACAAGAAGACCTCATGTTTGAGTGACTGCAATCACTATCCCTGCTAATATTCATGCTAGTGATGTTGATCTTGCTAGAACAGCAGTCTGGTTCCAATAGTAATGAGTTACATTTGACTGTTAGCCACACCCCCCCTTTGAGAAAGTACACTGACCGTGAACAGGAAGAAAAACTGACTGGAGACAGCCTTTGAAGCATAAAGATCTAAGTTAAAGACAAAAAAAATAATTAGTTAATAGATGATGATCAGTGATTTGCTTGGTTGCACTTCCATAATGTAATGTGATTGTGTGTATGTTACATTAAAAGTGATTTTACTGGAAATTAAACCTTTATAATGCATTAATAGTTTCCACCAGGGTACACAGGACTACAAGAAACCCAAATTGAGCTCCCAACAGTCTGTAGAGAAGACAATATGGAGATACTGAGCTGTCTGCTCCAACAAAGTGCCTCTTTTGTCTGTTCAGAAGGCCTCGCACCAGCTCTCAGGACCATTAATGCTAATCATGATATTCTTCGTTGAGAGACTTGAATCGCCTCTTCAAAGTTGCATCCTTGGAGCAAATCTTTTTATGGGCGAATACTTCAACCTGACTGTGTAACCCAGCAACATCTATAAGAGCAGTCAGCATTTAATGAGCCTCCATTTGGGCTGAAACTTCTGCAGTCTTCTGCTGCTAATCTGTGATGCTCCCTTTGAACTGTGCTCCTGCCCAGGCAGCCAGGACCAAACACACTCCGACTGTGAGCTGTCTAGCCAACCTTGACGCACAGCTAAAGTACACTTACACAAAGCCGTGTCGTCTGAGGTGAAATCAGTTCTCTCAGACAACAGACATCTCACGGCCTGATTAGTATGTCATGCTTTGTGTAATGAGCGTTGATTATTCATTCTAATCTACCTGCACATGTTACTGATTGCTGCTTCACTGATTTTTTTTTCCCTCCGATGCAATTTCACACACAGTCCACGAGTTTCAGTCTCTGCTGCTGCTGCTTCTGATGCCACCAAATTACAGGTCCTGCTGTATAAAATGACATCCTTGTGTTACGTGTCTAAACAGCCAAAAATATAAATCATTTAATCCAATAAGGAGTTTTATCATCAAGGGCAGAACTATCCCCTTGCGGATAACACTCAGCTATGTCCTTGAAAGCAGACTTATTATTAAGTAGTAGCAGAGAGATCTTTCTCATTTCAAGCTGTTGACACAAGTTTACACAAAGTTAATTTATCTTAACTTTATTTTCAGTGTTTTTCAATTATTTATCAGGTAACACCACAGACACCTGAAACATTCATACTGCTGATGTTAATAGCATTAAATCCTCTCTGTTTATACTAAAGATTGCAAGTATTGCTCCACTGAATAAATACTTAACTCATCTAAGCCATACAGAAATAAGCAATCCTTGCACCTGTAGAAATGAAGGGAGGCTCTGGTTTAATCTTTATACCGGTAAACATAAGCCAGTCAAATTATGTGCTGGAGTCTCAAATAACAGTTAGCACAATAATATAACATAAAGCTGTCCAGCACAGGAATTGATTGTACTATATTTTAATTCAGCATTATGTACAATTGTACAGCACAAATGGCATGTCAACAACAGAAACACTGTTGTGATTCAATAATTTATTCCAGCTGCTTCTACTTTGTCATGTTTTTGTTCGTTGTTAAGCTACTGTCAGTGAAACACAACATTTCCTGCCAATATTTACCATTATAGGGGCTCTGTGAAACTTCTGTGCTGTTTGAACAAGTCACATCCTTTGGATTGTCAGGGAAAATCCGACCTGAGTCCTTCACAGAGAAATCCACAGTCCAGCAGCATCAAACAACTTCACAAATCATCCAGAGGCATTAATGTGAAAAATATATGCATGAAATGTTGGATTTCATTGATGTTAGGGTAACACCACACCCACGAGTATAATAATATATAATGATTGGAATGATTTGGTGATTGTTTTAAAGTGCAGAGCAGAGTGGTGCCGTGTTTCAAACGGTCTTCTCTACCATGAGTCCCAATCTCTTTCTATTCAAAAGTGAGCTGCTCTTTATTGTTGGTGATGAAGTTATAGGGACCCTGTGAAGTTTTTGACTACTAGTAGTGCTATTGCTGTTTTCAAAAATACCGATATATCTGTACATATGGATTCTTAATATTTGAAAAGGTGTCAGTACTCATTTTCTGGTACCAGCTTTGCTTTCTTGTATTGAACATGGTATCAAATACGGTTCAATGTATTGAAGCAGAGTTAGAAATTCCAGTATACCAGTAAGTGCTATGGAGCAACGTTTTTATGAGTGGATACATGTTTTGTTAGTATTGTGTGCACAGACTCAAGCACGAGAGCAACTTGATACACATTCAATACTGCTGCTAGTTGAAAGCTGTTTTGCTCATTAACAGTTGGTAGCAGTACGACCAAGCAACATGCCATATGCCGTGAAGAAGACTGCTGCCGAGCAAAATGGGTGTTGACACTGCAGAATTTAAAATATTCTCACAATAGCTTTGCAAATGTTCTACTGAAGGACGAAATCAACACTTTTACCTTTAAGCATTTTTTTTTACTTACTTACATGTAGAGTTTCCAAGGTGCATTGTCTTCATCACAATGACTCGTAAGGACATTCTTCAATCACACATCACTGTCAGAAGACATAAAGACAAATGATCATCCAGCCTCCACCAGTGTCACAACTATGCAGTACAGATGCCTCTCAAAGGTGCACTATGTAGTTTTGGAAAATAAATTAAAACAGAAAGGTAATTCTTACAAAATTAATAAGGTAAAACCAAAAATTCAGAAATATTTACTTGATGAATGTCTTTCCATAACGGAATAAACAAGCTGTCCTCAGACTGAAATAAGGTCCCCAGATGAGTGTTTAAAGCTAGAATTTAAACTTAAAAGGGCCCTGCAAATATAAACAAAATAAAACAGAATGAAATTGTGCTGTTCCTTGTGGACAGTTTGTTTATTGAATTTATTCAGTCGAGAAAATCAATCAATAAAGAATTTTCTTAGCTGATTAAAATTTCTTCCCCAAAACTACATTGTGCAACTTTAAATGGCAAACTCAAATGTGATCTCCTTATGGTAACGAGACTCTCATGTTAGGTAATCAGCCATTTACAGATCAACAAATCAGCATCAAGCGGTAGAACAAGGAAAAATGTCTTTGCCATAAAAATTGTGAAGACCGTAAACAAGACACTACCACTTAATCACCCATGAGGCCTTTTCCTCTGGTAAAACCAAACATACTGTCTGAAAACACTTCCTCAAGCATAAGTTCTACCTTTCTGTGAAGTACATTTTTGATTATGGCGTTTCCTTTTCTCAAAACTGGTGCGTCAGGCCTTAATGGGATTAATATCCTCCCCTGTGGCCAGAAGGGCGAAACAGCACTGCAACAACAGCCCTGTACAAAGCACACAAAAGGTGGAATTTACACTGTACTGGAAGCACTTTCAACAGTTTATTTCAGATTTACAAAAAAGAAGGTTTCAGGGATAAAGACTATGTGACTGGTTTGACATTTGTATGTCCGCTTAACCTCCCCGTCCGTGATAAAGTGCATTGTTGAGCTGCCTTTCCAAGCTTTTATATGGAAACACCCGACACTGTCTCCCACACAGTGAATGAGACAGTCCCAAAGGTTGTTAATAGGTGAGTATGACATGACTATTGTTGTCTAAAAAATGCTGCACAATAAACACTATCCTGCCATTATTAAGATGAAAGATATGCATGGTGAACGTGTTTAGTTTATATTTAAGGATTGACATGTATGAGATGGCTAGAAAATTAAAAACATTGAAAAAAGGAATTGACATTATCATCAGAGTGTGGAGAAACAACAGTGTTCACGTTACTTCAAATATGTCCATTTAATGTGTTGCAGAGATATCTACTGAAGTTAGCAGGCTAACAAACAGCTAGTCCGGGCCCGTCCTGTCTCATTATACCACTTTGTACCTCAAGAGGTGAGTCTGATAGTTCTCTGCTGGGAGATGTAATAAAGGCGAGTTTGCTACATTTTACAAGGTCTCTTAGAGTTTTGTGTAATAAACGGACAAAATAATCTCACAAAATGTTAAGAAAGTACTCTTACACCTTTTGTCCTTACTAAAGAGAAAAATGCAACTGTTCACCGTCTGAATTAAATTTCTCTATTTTACCGAACCAAGACAAGCTAACTGCCTCGTTAACTCACTGTTAAACACACTTCATTCAAACTAAGCATGAACAAAATAAAACTCACCAAAACAGTTGTGGTTTGTCTTTCCACAGTCACCTCTGATTTCTGATTGAGTAAATGTAAAGTCATTCTGGCTCTTTCGCCCGCTGCTGATGGACGACTCTCTCTCATTCCTCTGCTGCTTCATGCCTCTCCTGTCCCCATCTGCTGAGTTTTCCCATCCACAGAGTTTTAGTCTCGGACAGAGCTGCTGTAAAACCTCTGTACTGTATCTCCTGTCTTTAAATTGGTACGTGAAGTCTTGGAGGCTGTGTTCAGTCCCAGTCTGGTGTCCAGCTGTGTTCACTGGGAGGATGCTGAGCCCAGTCGAGCTATGCCCTGTTGCCCACCATGTTCCAGGCAGATTTCCAGGAGCTAATAGGGCCACTTACCTTCACAGCTAACTGACGTACTTGTTAATGGCAGCTAGCTGCTACAGCAAAGACATACATAGCAAAAATTGGAATGTTGAAGTTTCAGGGTTAAACATTTCCGAGTTGATTTTCACTCCCAAAGTGTAATTTTAACACATTCTGATTTAAATGGTGTTCAGTGTTGGAGTTATTTGACAGTGTTGATCACATCAGTGTTAATTCAACTCTGCAGAGATGTAATTAAGCTCCGCCCTCACATTTCAATTCTTCATCAGGAGACAAGTCGGCGCCATTTTTCTCCTCGCAGGCAGTTCTACACGGTAAGTACATTTAAAGCTGGGGTTGGTAAGTTGGAAAAACCATCAAGCCCAGGCTAGATTTTGAAAGTATCCAGTCAGTAAACCCCGCCCCCTGCACTCAGCCCTCTCTCCAAAGCCGCTCCCCCCAAACCATGAACACGCATTGTCCGACAACTGCCGAATACTGCCAACGGAGTCCTCTCGAGCGTTGGGAAGAAGAGTACCAGTGCATTGTTTTTAATCACAACATCTAACAACAAGTAGCTACCTCATGTCCTCTCTATACATAGAGATATAGCTCTATATAGATACAAAGTATATCTCTCTATATATCTCTCTATATAGAGATATATTTCTAAATATAGAGATATATCTCTATACATAGAGATATATCTCTATATAGATACAAAGTATATCTCTCTATATATCTCTCTATATAGAGATATATTTCTAAATATAGAGATATATCTCTATACATAGAGATATATCTCTATATAGATACACAGTATATCTCTATATCTCTCTCTATATAGGGAGATATTTAGAGAGAGATATATCTCTAATGTTTCATGAAGTAAAGTGTCTTTCACTCCCATTAAGTCTTTGGCCCCGTCCCCTTCTGTATGCGTACATGTGCTCTCTGTCTCACTCAAACACACGTGTGCGCACACACACACACTCCAGTCCAAGGCCCACAACTTACGCTGCCTCCTCATCGTATCAAAGTTGATAGATAGATAGATAGATAGATAGATAGATAGATAGATAGATAGATAGATAGATAGATAGATAGATAGATAGATAGATAGATAGATAGAGGGAGAGAAATTACAAATGCATGTAGAGCAGAATTAGGCAGATACCCACTGATAATAAACATTCAAAAGAGAACGCTAAACTTTTTTAACCACCTGAAATCCAGCCCCCGAGACACCCTCCACTCCAAAGCCCTCCAAACTCAAGAGCTGAGCCCAGAAAAGAGTCCCCTATGTCAGTTGGTACTGAGGCTAACTGCCTCCTCTCAGACACAGTCTGACCAGCCTCACAACAACACTGCTCTCCAAACACCAATCTCAACACCAAAGGCTCAGTGACCACAAACTGACAATCGAAACAGGAATACACAAAAAATAATGGAAACCAAAAGAAAACAGAACATGTGGTCACTGTTCAACAGGTGAGGTTGAGACAGAGATGCACTTTCTCCTACAATGTAAAACATTCAATGAAACAAGGAACATTCATTTTAACAAGTTCAACTCTGTAATCTCAAATTTCAAAAAGCTGAATGATCTCTCAAAATTAAAAATACTCCTGGGAGAAGGAGACATGGCATATCTTGCTGCCCAATATGTACCAACATGCCACAACCTGAGGGACAGTGAATGACTGACACACACACACACACACACACAAACACACACACACACACACACACACACACACACACACACAAACAAACAAACAAACAAACAAACAAACACACACACACAGAAGATATACTGTATATATAATTAATATAAATCAATCTTAATGTTGTGTAAATGTTCATATTATTGTTTATTGTGTTCTGTCCGAATGTTGTAACATTGTTATTGAAACTTTCATGCCAATAAAGCCCCTTTGAGTTGAATTGAAGATAGATAGATAGATAGATAGATAGATAGATAGATAGATAGATAGATATCTCTATATATCTCTATGTATATAGAGATATATGGAGAGATATATATGATATATGGAGAGATATATATAAATACAGAGTCTCTCTATCTCTATATATATCTTTCTATATAGAGATATATTTCTAGATATAGAGATATATCTGTATATAGAGAGATAGAGAGATAATATATGTATATATACAGTATATATATATATTATCTCTCTATTTCTCTCTATATAGAGATATATCTCTCTCTATATATATATATATCTCTATAGAGATATATTTCTAAATATAGAGATATATCTCTATGTAGAGAGAGATAGAGAGATAATATATACAAGGATATATACAGTATATATATATAAAATTATCTCTCTCTCTCTTTGATATAATGCATGATCTTCTTCAGGGTGTAGCTCAGTACGAGGTCAAATTGCTTTTTGGATATCTTACACAACACTTTATGTCAGAACAGAACTTTCCAGGATTTATGGTTTTGATTATGGATTTTTAAAAATTGGCCCCTTATTATATATGTGGAGTATGAGGTTTGAAGCCAAACACAAGGTGTTTAAAGATTATTTTAAAAATTTCAAAAACATAACCAAATCACTTGCTAAAACCATCAGATGGCCATTGCTTATCACTGGGAAACCTTCACCCTCAAACAAAATGAGTATGGGCCAATTAAATCTTTTTCCCTCGGAGATGAGAATGTGGTTAGCAATGAAATGCTTGAGATGATCTTGTCAAAGGATGCTTTCACAACTAGTTGGGTTAAAGTTGATGGTGTAGAGTATGAAGCTGGACTTGTTGTTTGCAGTACAATAGAAGAAGACATGCCAGTCTTTTGTCAAATAAGAGATATACTTGAGATGAAAGTTTTTTCTTGACAAACAAACTGTTTACAGAAAATCCTGATGACCATCATCATTTATTCAGAATATTACAAAGTGACGAGTGGTTTATAGTAAAAATGGCTGAGGTTAAATTTAACCAACTGTTTGATATTTAAAGCTCATACAATGTTTCAGATGATGGGTTGTACATTATACCTGTATTCACAATGTTTTAATCCAGCATTATTAAAGGTCCCATATTATGAAAAACACGTTTTCTCTGGTCTCTACATATATAAACTGGTCCTTCCTGAGCCTACCAACTCCCAGAGTGGGGAAAGCAAAGCTGGAGTCCTGCATGGTCTCTGCAGCCCACCCACTGGTAAAACGGGGCTCCTATATGGAGCTAAATCAGGGTCAAATGTTTTGTACTTGAAAAAGTAAAATTTGAAACTGAAATTTCAAGTTTTGATCTTGAATTTTGAAAAATATATCAACGTATTCAAAATAAAAATAAATGTACAAAAAGTTTTTTCAAATTAAAAATAATTATGATCAACTCTGGTAATTCTTTTGAATAAATCATTTATTTTCATTTTTCACTCTCATATGTTTTGATATTTGGGATCCTAATTTCTTTCAGTTGCATGTTTTATCTTTTCAGATTCAGATCTTAGTTTTTTTACAGTTTCAAATCTTTTCTTCAGTTTCAGATCTTTCTTTTTCAGTTTCAGATCTTTCTTTTTCAGTTTCAGATCTTGCTTTTTCAGTTTCAGACTTTTGACCCTGATCTAGCGTGGGGGGCGTGGCATCAACTGAGAGGGGTGTGGAATCATGACAGACAGCTTAACCAAAAGGCTACAGACTTTCCCCTATCACGTTGCCTTCAGGGAACGTAGGATCTAAAACGATTCGACTACGCCACATGATTGGCAGTGAAAAAACTGCTGTCAGTGACAAACTTCCATTTGCACAACATGCACGAATATCCTGCACGGCTAAAACTGTTTTAATTTCCAAGGCTGTTTAGATGTGAGATGTGGAAGCTGTTTTAGACAGTACTGAGGACTAATTGTAGTACAGGAGCGACACAATCACGCCAGATTGTGCACATACACCCACACTTTAAGTACTGAAATGTCCGATTTCCACATAGCACTGTGAATGCCTCGCAGTGTCCGCTGGCCATGGCGTCCGGTTCTGCTGGCTCACCTGCTGGACCCAGCACACAGGTGAGAAAAGTAAGGTTGGGAAATCGTGATAAATATCAAAATGAGAGGTCGTTTTGTAACAACATACAATGTTTCTGGCATCTTTTAAGTGGTGAATTGTCAAAGCTAGAGGTTAAGCATAGGGCTAACGTTAGCATCGAGTAGCTGCTAACGCAGTAGTAGGTAGTAACGTTAGCCTATGTACTGCGTGAAAAACAGATAATGCTGTTAATTTGAATAAAGGTAGTGCTGTTTTGTGGTTGCAGGAATATATGGGGTGCTGAAAAAAACACAAAACGACCTCTCATTTTGATATTTATCACGATTTCCCAACCTTACTTTTCTCACCTGTGTGCTGGGTCCAGTGCTACGTGTCGGACATTTCAGTACTTAAAGTGTGGGTGTCTGTGCACAATCTGGCGTGATTTTGTCGCTCCTGTACTACAATTGGTCCTCAGTACTGTCTAAAACAGCTTCCACATCTCACATCTAAACAGCCTTGGAAATTAAAACAGTTTTAGCCGTGCAGGATATTCGTGCATGTTGTGCAAATGGAAGTTTGTCACTGACAGCAGTTTTTTCACTGCCAATCATGTGGTGTAGCCGAATCGTTTTAGATCCTACGTTCCCTGAAGGCAACGTGATAGGGGAAAGTCTGTAGCCTTTTGGTTAAGCTGTCTGTCATGATTCCACACCTCTCTCAGCTGATGCCACGCCCCCCACGCTAGATCAGGGTCAAAAGTCTGAAACTGAAAAAAAAGATTTGAAACTGAAAAAGAAACTAAGATCTGAATCTGACAAGATAAAACATGCAATTGAAAGAAATAGGATCCCAAATATCAAAACATATTGTAGCGTCCGACAGGACGTCAGAAGAATGACGAGGAGTTGGTCTCACTTTTCTTATTTATTAGAAACGCAACAGTTACTGTCGGCCGTAACTACGCCAAAATAACAACAGCGCTGAGTTTGTCTTACAGCTCTCCTCTAACATGAACTCTCTCACTCCCCCTCCAAAACACACACTCACTTCCTACACTCACCCCGCCCCCTTCCTTACTCATCCAACCACATACCTGTCTATACCAAACACGTTCACTCACAGTCAGAAATCCCAGAACTTTAAAACACAGAACACATTATGACAGTAACATTACTGCAGGGTCGCTACACTGCCCCCCCCTTACAAAGACCCTCGCCCCGAGGGATCACATAAAAAATCCCTGAGGTGGCCTGGGGGCCGTCTCTGTCTCTGAGGCCGCTTTGGAGTGAACAAAAGCGGCTGCACCTGCAGTCCTGGAACAACCTGCTGATGAGCAGGGGGTGAGTTTAGGGGCAGGGGGGAATGTGGGGAGTTGACAGGGGAAACAGTCAGTAAACGTGGGGGTGTGGCTGTCTTGTTTCTCTGAGAAGGTGTTGAGGGTCCTGGGCGCTGAGGTGGACGTGCATCACCCCTGTATGGGGCCAATCTGTCCCTGTGGAGGACCACTAGTCTCCCCCTAGGGGGCAGCGGCAGCCTGTATACCACCTCACCCAGCTTCTCCAATACCTCACAAGGCCCCACCCAGTGACTGTCCAGTTTTGGGCACCGGCCCTTCTTTCTCCTTGGACTGTACACCCATACAAGGTCTCCAGCCTTAAAGTCTCTCCCTTTAGCCCTCATGTCATAGTTTCTTTTCTGTCTCATGCCCGCTTTCTGCAACTGGTCACGAGCGAAGACATGAGCTGACTCCATTCGGTCCTGGAGCCTTCTGGCGTATTCTGGTCCTGGTGGCACTGCCGGTGAGTCTGGGGGTCTGCCAAAAGCCATTTCTGCCGGCGTCCGCAGCTCTCGTCCCAACATGAGCAGGGCAGGTGTGCATGAGGTGGACTCCTGCACCGCTGACCTGTAGGCCAATAAGACGAGAGGCAGGTGCATGTCCCAGTCACGTTGATGTTCTGCAGTGAGGATGGCGAGTTGTTTTGCCAGGGTTCTGTTAAATCGTTCGACGAGTCCGTCACTCTGCGGATGTAAAGGAGTAGTTCGCGTCTTCTGCATGCCTAGGCGCTCACACATAGCAGAAAACACGCCTGACTCAAAGTTTCTTCCTTGGTCGCTGTGAATGACCTCAGCAGCCCCAAACCTGGCAAACATGCCCTCAACCAGAGCATCTGCAACAGTCCCTGCCTCCTGATCTGGTATGGCATACGCCTCTGGCCATTTTGTAAAATAGTCCATGGCAGCTAGAACATAACGGTTGCCCCTGTCTGTGCGGGGAAACGGGCCCATTATGTCCACTGCTACCCTCTCCATCGGGGCCCCCACTGCCAGCTGCTGAAGCTGAGCGCGGGACTGATCCAGGGGACCTTTGTGTGCTGTGCAGAGGTCACAGCGGCGACAAAAGTCCTCAACATCTCTCCTAAGCTGACCCCAGTAAAAACCTTGCCGGATGCGACGCAGGGTTTTTGAGACTCCAAAGTGTCCTGCCCCCGTGGTT
Organism: Pagrus major; assembly: GCF_040436345.1. Classification (NCBI taxonomy): domain Eukaryota; kingdom Metazoa; phylum Chordata; class Actinopteri; order Spariformes; family Sparidae; genus Pagrus; species Pagrus major. The sequence continues at coordinate 32,918,679 of NC_133220.1, read as the reverse complement.
CCATGAGAGGCTTTTAGCACCGTCTCTCTCAGTGCTCTGGGTACCACTACCTGCCACCTCTCTTCTCCTGGAGCTGGCTCTTTCCAGGCTCTCTCGAGCACTCCATCTTTTACCCGGAGAGCCCCGAACTTTGCGAACAGTCCTTTAGTGGCAGGCGAGCACCCAGCGACCTCATTCCACTGTGGCTTTTGTCCTGACTCCACCCACTGCAGCACTGGGTGCAGATCAGCATCTTGCTCCTGCTGCAGTCTCCATTCAGGTGAGTCGACAACCTGCATCTCTCTGCAGACAGGTCCTTCTCCCTCATGCATGTGGCCTTGCTCCTCTACACGCAGCTCTTTCTCACGGACCTCCCTCTTTTCACAGTATCGGCAGCCGTAGAGAGTACAGGGGCGCCGGGACATGGCGTCAGCATTGGCATGGCGAGTTCCAGCCCTGTACTGTTACGCTGAGTCTTAGGTAGGAGAACCCAGAAGCGGAGGCGGAGGCAGAGAGTGGGGAATAAGGTGCTTTATTTGAGGAAGCAAGGAAGGTGCGGGTGATGGAGGGTCCGGAGCCGAGTCCCTGTCGCGGAGCTGAGTGCACGAGGGCGAGGGCTGAATCCTCCGGGGAACACAGAGCAGTGGGAGCAGGCTGGAGAGGTGCGGAGAGCTGGGCGGCTGAGGCAGGGACACAGGTGGTCAGGAGGCCGGTAGCAGCTGAGCAAGAGAAAAATAGTTTTAGGTTTCAATTCAACTGGAGAAAAACACAAGATACTAGTCGATCTGAATAGTCTCGATCTAGCCGGAGCCATATACCACGTCGGGAGACGAAATCATCTGGCAGCGGGTAATGCCGAGAGCAGGGCTTATGAGCGGGCGCTGATTCTCCAACCTGCTGCAGGTGTGTGGGTCTCAGCTGCTCCGGTGGCCAGCTCCGCCCAGCTTCTCCAAGCACCTCTGCAACACAAAAAAAACACAACACCAACCCCAGTCTCTGCCACAGACGGTGACAGAATGTAACAGTACCCCCCCCTCAACGGGCGCCTCCAGGCGCCCTGCCCGGCTTGTGTGGAAACTCGCGGTAGAAATCTGTCAGGAGAGTACGGTCCAGGATCAGGGACCGCGAGACCCAGGAACGTTCCTCCGGGCCGTAACCCGTCCAGTCCACCAGAAACTGAAAACCCCGGCCCCGACGACGAACCTCCAGGATCTTGTTAACTGTGTAGGCAGGGCCATTATCGATGAACCGGGTGGGAGGCGGGGGTTCGGCCGGAGGGCTGAGGTCACAGGAGGACACAGGCTTGAGCTGTGAGACGTGGAAAGTGGGGTGTACAGGTAGGGATGCAGGCAGCTTGAGACGAATGGCAGTGGGGTTGATTATGCGATCCACTTCAAAGGGGCCAACGAAGCGAGGGGCGAGCTTGCGGGACTCCACCTGAAGAGGAAGATCCCGGGAAGAGAGCCACACCTTTTGGCCTGGTTGGTACTGGGGAGCGGGAACCCGGTGGCGATCCGCCAGCCGCTGACTCCGCCTAGAGGACCGAGTGATGGCTTCACGGGCCAGCCTCCAGACCTCCCTGCACCGGGCGACATGTGCGTGGACGGAGGGGACCGTGATCTCGCCCTCCTGGGCGGAGAGGAGGGGCGGCTGAAAACCATAGGCAGCCATGAACGGGGTCATTCCGGTGGCTGAGCTGACCAGAGAGTTGTGAGAATACTCGACCCACGGGAGGAAGGAGGACCAGGACGTGGGGTTTCGGGCGGTGACGCAGCGGACGGCGGTCTCCAGGTCTTGGTTTGCTCTCTCCGTCTGGCCATTAGACTGCGGATGGTAACCTGATGTTAGGCTGGAGGTGGTGCCGAACGCCTTACAGAAAGCCTGCCAGACTTGGGAGGTGAACTGGGGACCGCGATCAGAAACTATGTCCGCTGGAAGCCCATGGAGTCGGAAAACATGGAGGACGAGTAGATCAGCGGTCTCTGAGGCGGAGGGGAGCTTAACCAGAGGGATATAGTGGACCATCTTGGAGAATCGGTCAACGATAGTAAGGATGGCGGTGTGTCCATCCGAGGGAGGAAGCCCAGTAACAAAATCCACCGCTATGTGGGACCAGGGACGACTGGGGACAGGCAGAGGCCTGAGGAGACCGGCAGGAGGATGATGAGACGGCTTGCTTCGGGCGCAAACTACACAAGCTGCCACAAACTCCCCCACATCCTTAGCTTGGCCGGGCCACCAGAAGTGCTGACGGAGAAACTGTAGCGTCCGCTGGACTCCGGGGTGACAGGTGAGTCTGGACGAGTGGCCCCACTGCAAAACCTGGGACCGGACCTCTCCTGGCACGAATAGGCGATTCGGTGGACCCGTGCCGGGGTCGGGGTGGCTGAGTTGAGCTTCTCGGACTAACGACTCGATTTCCCAGGTAGCGGCTCCAACTATCCGGGGAACAGGCACGATGGGCTCGGGATCAGCGGGGGGTGTATCTGATGAAAAGAGGCGAGAGAGGGCATCTGGTTTCCCATTTCTGGAGCCGGGACGGTAGGACAAGGTGTAATTGAATCGGCTCAGAAACAGAGACCAGCGGGCTTGGCGGGGGTTTAGTCTTCGGGCAGAGCGCAGGTAGGCGAGGTTTTTGTGGTCCGTCCAGATGAGGAATGGCTCCCGGGTCCCCTCCAGCCAGTGTCGCCATTCCTGGAGAGCCAGCACCACGGCCAGCAACTCCCGATTTCCCACGTCGTAATTCCTCTCTGCTGGAGAGAGGCGACGGGAGAAGAAGGCGCAGGGGTGGAGCTTGTCAGTCGAGGAATTGCGCTGCGAGAGTACAGCCCCCACTCCGGAGTCAGAAGCATCCACCTCCACCACAAACTGTCGGTCCGAGTCAGGATGTTGGAGAATGGGGGCGTGCGTGAACCGCTCCTTCAGTCCCTTGAAGGCGGTGTCGGCAGCGGGAGACCATGTGAACGGTGTGGCTGTGGAGGTGAGCTGGGTGAGGGGGGCCGCGACCCGGCTGTAGTCACGGATGAATCTGCGGTAGAAATTGGCAAATCCCAAGAAACGCTGTAACTGTTTTCGGGTGGTGGGAGTTGGCCATTCCTCCACAGCTCGGATCTTGGCAGGGTCTGGCTGTAGTCTTCCTCGAGCGATAATGAAGCCCAAAAAGCTCACCTCAGACGAGTGGAACTCGCATTTCTCCGGCTTGACGTAAAGTTTGTTGTCCAGGAGTCTCTGCAGCACCAGCCTCACCTGCTTGATATGCTCCTCCAGTGATCTGGAAAAAATCAAAATATCATCCAAATAGACGAACACAAAATGATTTAGCATGTCACGTAAAATGTCGTTAATGAGGGCTTGGAACACAGCAGGGGCGTTTGACAAACCGAATGGCATCACCTGATATTCGAAATGTCCGAGTGGGGTGTTGAACGCCGTTTTCCATTCATCCCCCTCTCGGATACGGACCAGGTGGTAGGCGTTTCTGAGGTCCAGTTTAGTGAAAAACTTAGCATGACACAGGGGCTCGAAGGAGGGATCGATCAGGGGTAGAGGGTATTTATTCTTGACGGTGATGTCATTTAGTCCACGATAGTCAATACAGGGGCGAAGGGAGCCATCCTTCTTACCCACAAAGAAAAAGCCCGCTCCGAGGGGGGACGAGGAGGATCTGATGAAACCGGAAGCCTTAGAATTATTAATGTACTCCTCCATCGCTTCCCTCTCGGGGCGTGACAGGTTGTACAGACGACTGGAAGGGAGAGGGGCGCCAGGGAGCAGATCTATAGCGCAGTCATATGGGCGGTGAGGTGGTAGAGACGAGGCTCGTTCCTTGCAGAACACAGTGGCAAGATCATGATACACAGGTGGCACGAGAGACAAATCAGGTGGCTTGGGACTGAGTGCGGCAGATGACTTGACCGTAGTAGCGGCAGAGTGGAGACAGTGCGAGTGGCAGAAGGTGCTCCAGCTGGAAAAGGAGGCGGAGCGCCAATCAACATGGGGGTTGTGAAGTCGAAGCCAGGGGAGGCCCAGCACGACCGGAGATGAGGGTGAGGGCAGGACATACAGTTGAATGCGCTCGCGATGATTTCCTGAGATTATTAGAGTGACAGGCTGGGTGCGATGAGTGATAGTGGCCAAGCGCCGCCCATCAAGGGCGTTTACCGTCTTGGGAGTGTCAAGGGCTTCAATGGGGATCAGGGATTGTTCCACTAGGGAGGAGTCTATGAAGCTGCCGTCTGCGCCGGAGTCCACAAAAACATGAATGGGCAATGACTCACGTGACCACTGGAGAGAGGCAGGAAGGGTGATTCGGGCAAGAGGGCTAGGACTTAGCGTGGTTTGGCTCACCAGCGTGCCCCCGTTCACTGGCGAGCCGGTCCTTTTGGCAAAGCTGGGCAAGAAGCGAGGAAGTGTCCGGACTGACCACAGTAGATGCATAGTTTATTGCTCAATCTGCGTTGCCGTTCCTCCATGGTTAGCCGGGTCCTCCCCACCTGCATGGGTTCCTCCGACACAACCGGGGGCGCTCTTGGGATCCAGGTGGAACGGGGGGAGCTCTGGGGCATTGACAGTGTGTGGGGGGACTGACTGGGGGCGGAGCTGGTTGGTCTGCGGCTGGTAGAAGCTCTCTCTCGCTGCCTCTCCCTCAGACGGTTATCTAAGCGAATTACTAGGGTGATGAGCTGCTCTAGGGACGCTGGTTCCTCTCTAGCCGCTAGCTCATCCTGTAACTGCTCAGATAACCCCCTCTTAAACAGACTAAGGAGTGCCGGCGCGTTCCAGCCAGTCTCCGCCGCCAATATGCGGAAGTCAACTGAATAATCAGCGGCTGACTGTGAACCCTGACGTAAGGATAATAACTTGCTGGCTGCCTCAGACCCCTGAACTGGGTGGTCGAAAACCCTCCTCATCTCTGTTACAAACATGACATAAGAATCAAGTGCTGCTGACCCCGCCTCCCACAATGCTGTGCCCCACTGCGCTGCCTTTCCTCTTAGCAAGTTCATAGTGTATGCTATCTTGGCCCTATCTGAGGAGTAGCTAGAAGGCTGCAAATCAAAAACATGGGAACACTGTAACAAAAAACTACCACACGATCCTAGGTCCCCAGAGTAATGATCAGGTGGGGGAACAAACGGCTCCTTGGCCGGGGGAGAGGGAGGTGGTGCAGAGCTTGCAGCAGCGGGGTTACTCACAAACGCTGGTGCAGTGGGAGGAGGGGCGAGCTGGTGTATCTGCTGCCCGATCTGAGCAACGTCGGTGACTAGGGTCTGCAGTGCTTCCATGACCTCACGTAGCATCTGATCGTGCCTTCCCACGAGGGCACCCTGTGCATTTAGGGCCTGGGCGAAGGATGCCGGATCCGCTGGGTCCATACTGGCCAGATGATTCTGTTACGCTGAGTCTTAGGTAGGAGAACCCAGAAGCGGAGGCGGAGGCAGAGAGTGGGGAATAAGGTGCTTTATTTGAGGAAGCAAGGAAGGTGCGGGTGATGGAGGGTCCGGAGCCGAGTCCCTGTCGCGGAGCTGAGTGCACGAGGGCGAGGGCTGAATCCTCCGGGGAACACAGAGCAGTGGGAGCAGGCTGGAGAGGTGCGGAGAGCTGGGCGGCTGAGGCAGGGACACAGGTGGTCAGGAGGCCGGTAGCAGCTGAGCAAGAGAAAAATAGTTTTAGGTTTCAATTCAACTGGAGAAAAACACAAGATACTAGTCGATCTGAATAGTCTCGATCTAGCCGGAGCCATATACCACGTCGGGAGACGAAATCATCTGGCAGCGGGTAATGCCGAGAGCAGGGCTTATGAGCGGGCGCTGATTCTCCAACCTGCTGCAGGTGTGTGGGTCTCAGCTGCTCCGGTGGCCAGCTCCGCCCAGCTTCTCCAAGCACCTCTGCAACACAAAAAAAACACAACACCAACCCCAGTCTCTGCCACAGACGGTGACAGAATGTAACATGTACTCCACTTTGAAGACGTACGGCGCCAGTTCTTCCAGCCAGCGTGCAATCTGCCCTTCGGGCTCTTTGAAGGACATTAACCACTGGAGGGCAGAGTGGTCAGTTCGGACAGTGAAGGGCAGACCGCACAAATAGTACTTGAAGTGGCTTATAGCTCTCACAATAGCAAGAAGTTCTCTGCGTGTCACACAATAGCGCCGTTCAGCTTTGTTGAAAGTTTTACTGAAGTACGCCACCACTTTCTCCCCCTCCGCCCCCACCTGGCTCAACACCGCTCCCATCCCAACATCGCTGGCGTCCGTGTCCAGGACGAACGGCAGGTTGGGGTCCGGAGGGATGAGGATGGGAGACTCTGTCAAGGCTTTCTTCAACAAGCTGAAGGCCTGCTCGCACTCAGGTGTCCACGAAAAATCACTGTCTTTCTGCTGCAGGCGGAAGAGGGGCGCAGCTATGCATGAGAAGCCACGCACAAACCGCCTGTAGTAGGATGCCAGTCCAATGAAGCTCTTCAGCTCTCGCAGGTTGGTGGGGACCGGCCAGTCCCTCACTGCCTGCACTTTCTCCTCCAACGTGCTAATGCCTTCTCCCCCAACCCTGTGTCCCAGAAACTCCAGCTCTTTTCTCATGAAGCAGCACTTATCTGGGTGGAGTTTCAGACCAGCCGCCGATATCCTCTGTAGAACGTGCCGCAGGGCCCCCAAGGCTGCATGGAAGGAGCCCCCATGGACCAGTATGTCGTCTAAGTAGACCAGACATTCCTGTCGGGGGATGTCACCCAGCACCTTCTCCATCAGCCGTTCAAACGTGGCTGGGGCGTTGCATAGGCCGAAACTGAGGACTCGAAACTGCCACAATCCTCTGCCGGTACAGAAAGCAGTCTTTGGTCTGGCTGAGGGGCTGAGGGGCACCTGCCAATACCCACTGCGCAGGTCTAATGAGGAGAACCAGGATGAGCCGGACACCAAGTCCAGAGACTCGTCGATGCGGGGCAGTGGGTACGAGTCTTTCTTGGTCACACTGTTTAGTGGCCTGTAGTCGACACAGAACCTCATCTTTGAACTCTTTTTCTTATTGACCATCACAACCCCCGAGGCCCATGGGCTGTCAGATGGCTCAATGATGCCAGCCTTCTGCATCTCATCAATAGCGCTGTCAGCAGCTGCCTGGTGCGCCAGGGGAAGGCGGCGGGGGCGTGTCTTGATGGGCCGTGCATCTCCGGTGTCAATTTCGTGCTGCACAAGGTGTGTCAGGCCCACTTCCTCTTCTGTTAGGGCAAAAATGTCCTTAAAGTCCAGCAACAACCGCCACAGCTCCTCCTGCTGTCCCGGTTCCAAATGATCACAGCTGCGTTTCCATATCTCTCGTACTGCTGTCAGTCTGTCGACCCCACCAGCCGTGGGTTGCTGGTCAAGGGCAGGGGGCTGCACATCAACTGGGGTATGGTGTGTGGGGGGAAAGGGTGTAGGGGGGGAAGCTTGGAGTGGGGGGTCTGGCCCATGACGTGCTTCTGCTGCTCGCGAGGTAGGTGGGTTTGGTCTTTGGGCCTGTGTGGGGTGCACCATTTCAACTGTGGGTCCCCGTGGAAAGGCCAGTGTGTTCTTCCCCAGATCTAATACACAGCAGGCGGCCCGCAGGAAGTCCAGTCCTAATATGCAGGGGTCCTGCACTGCTGCAACCCACACCCTAAAGTTCACTGACAGCCCCCCAACTTGTACAGCCACCACCCCTCTTCCAAGCATAGGGGCTAACTCACCAGTCACTGTGCGCAGCTTTACCACAGTAGGTTCCAACTGTATCCCTGCTGGGACCACGTCAGGTCTCATCAGTGTTGCTGTGGAGCCAGTGTCGACAAGGGCTGTGCATGGAGCGCCTGCCAGGGTGATGGGGACATGGCAAAAACCTCCCACGTGGGTCCAGCCCACCACCCTCGCTGACTCAGCGGTGTCATCTGCTTCTGGGGGAAGTGGAGCCCCGCTCCCCCGTCTGTACAGCTGGGCTCCATCCAGAGGAGGCGAGGCATGGTGGGACACAGGGGCAAGGGTCTGCGTCGTCCCCTTTACACAGACCCCGGGGCGTTTCCCTGAACACCAGCCTGCTTGGGGCACCGCACGCTGATATGGCCAGGCTGGCCACAGGTCCAACACACAGGAGGGCCTCGGCGAGGACGGTTGGTGCTGCGCTGTGATTGCAGTGACACAGCACGGATGAGTTCAGTTAACTCGTCTGCCCATGCCGGCTTCTCTTGGCCCGGACCCTCCTGCACCGCAGTTCTCACAACAGGGCTGCCCCCGACGTGGTCGCTCTGTGAAGCTTCACCTACGACCTCCCTCTCCAAGGCCAGCTCCAGTGCCTCCTGCAGAGTACGGGGGTGCGCTAGTTGTGTCTGTATGCGCAGTTCCCTAGGAGTTATGGCTCGGATGAACTGGTCCCTGGCCAGCTCGCTTTGAACGTCGGTGGGCATGTGGGCATATGCTCTCCTCACCATAGTCTCAATGTCATTAGCCAACCCACGGAGCGGCTCCCCGGCTTGTCTCTGCTTGTTTGATAGCTCTGAGCGTAGGACGCCGGGTTGGTTGCATTGTCCAAAACGCCGCCGCAGCGCACCAACTAAAGCCCCATAGTCGTCCCTTTCAGCTGGGCTAAGCAGCAGCAAGCATGTCAAAGCTTCATCTGTAAGGCACAGGGCCAGCTGGAGTGCTTTACTGTCCTCTGACCAGCCTGCAGCCCTTGCTAAGAGTTCAAATTGGGCATGAAAGGCCTCCCAGTCCGCCTTACCGGAGTATTTCGGCGTCTTCACTTGGATGTGGTTACAGCGGGCGCCGCCATCTTTGTTTACATCCGGCCCTGTGTTGTCCTCGGCGCGCTTTCTCCCGCCGGCGCTCTTCCCGGTGCTCGAGCCGAAGCCGGCATCGGCAGCTAGCCTCCTGGCCGTCTGTTTCAGGCGAGCAACGTGCTCCGAAGAAACACGGTCAAACTCCGCCTCACGTCCCGACCACACACCATAAGCACCATCCATCACCTCTTCCTTGACTCTCGGACGAGCGTCGGTCTCTTCCCGCCGCGCAGCCATACTGCAAGCTGACCGCAGAGTTGGCCGAGTCAGGGCTAGCCGCGGTGGACGGTAGCAAGACAAACTCCGGCGGTTTTTACTTCTGACACCAATGTAGCGTCCGACAGGACGTCAGAAGAATGACGAGGAGTTGGTCTCACTTTTCTTATTTATTAGAAACGCAACAGTTACTGTCGGCCGTAACTACGCCAAAATAACAACAGCGCTGAGTTTGTCTTACAGCTCTCCTCTAACATGAACTCTCTCACTCCCCCTCCAAAACACACACTCACTTCCTACACTCACCCCGCCCCCTTCCTTACTCATCCAACCACATACCTGTCTATACCAAACACGTTCACTCACAGTCAGAAATCCCAGAACTTTAAAACACAGAACACATTATGACAGTAACATTACTGCAGGGTCGCTACACTATGAAAGTGAAAAATGAAAATAAAGGATTTATTCAAAAGAATTACCAGAGTTGATCATAATTATTTTTAACCTGAAAAAACTTTTTGCACATTTATTTTTAATTTGAATACGTTGATGTATTTTTCAAAATTCAAGATCAAAACTTGAAATTTCAGTTTCAAATTTTACTTTTTCAAGTACAAAACATTTGACCCTGATTTAGCTCCATACTCCTACAGGCTGTTCAGATTTTCATAGGCCGGCCTCCTCTGCGCGAAAACACAACCCCCTCTCCCCGGAGATATCCGAGAGGGGGGCGTTCATCCCCGAGGTGAAGTTTGGTGTGTCCAGCGGTAAGATAGCAGTGTTTCGCAACGTCGTCGCTCAGAGCTAGACACGCAAATTGCTCTGTTGTTGGCTGTAAAAATCAACATAAGTGCCTATATTCTGTCCCGGCTACAGAAGAGCAGAAGAGGCAGTGGTTGCGTTTCATTTTTAACGACAACGTGCCGGCTACGGTTCCTGTAAGTCTGTTTGTGTGTGCTAACCGCTTCACATCGGACTGCTTCAGTAACGAGGGTCAGTACAAAGCTGGCTTTGCCTCGACACTGACCCTCGTAAAAGGATCAGTCCCAACCGTACGGGACCCAGCAGCTGCACCCGAGCCACAGGTAAGTGTCGCCACGTGTTGATAGTATTTACAGTTGCCTACGAGTATGGTGAAGTCAGCTTGAAATTGGCTAACTAGTTAGCTCCGCTTCGGTCCGCTATGCAACGGCATTTGAAGTGAGTTTAATGTTAATAATATTAGGAGGGAGCTTGGTCTGGAAACATGCAGACTGGAGACAGAGACTATGCGAACAGTGTCCAAGAGTTTGGAGACTGTATTGGAGACAAACGCAGCTTCCGCTAGCTGTGTTTTTTTAGATGTTACCTGTTGCAGGTCAGTGGGGGATGGGAGCCGGGTGGTTGTGTTGGGGAGTCCTGCTGCAGCCGCAGAGTCTGTATTTTTCTGAGCCTCTCCTTCTGGGTCCGATTCTGGGTCAAACTGGTGTGGTTGAACGACAGCATCTCGGCAGGCCATAGCAATACATCCCCGTAAACATTAGCGCATGCTACCGCTAGCGTCAGCAGCATCCTCTCCCTGAGAGGGGCGTGTAGCAGGACGGAGCTCATTAGCATTAAAGGTGCAGGCACAGAAACAGCCTGCTCTCAGTAGAGCTCACTTGAGTGACTTTCAGACAGCTGAAGTTCAGGACCAGGATGGGTTTGGGGCAATACATTTCAAATACAGTGTTGTTGGACCTCTGACAGCTGTGTGAAATTGATGAAAAACAGTATAATATGGGACCTCTTTAATGACTGCTGAGGGGGAAAGCAAAAATAAATGTTTGCTTGAAAATTATTCTGTTTATTGGAATTCATTCTTAAATTTAATTCAGTTCTTTTCAGTGTAGATAACTTGACACTTTCAAGTCATTTGAGTCATTTCACGGGGGTTGTGATGCTCAAAAAAATGCATCCATCATTTTACAGTCGCTTCTTTCACAATGTAAGCTTATGGGAAAAAGTGTTTTTGAGCCCCAGTGCATCATGTGACGTTGTTATTACACATATGGCAGGTTGGTTTCCAAGCCTGGCGCTTCTCCAGGGGTCTTGGTATCCACCTTATTTCTATAGTGATGACCCATAATAACCTTATGGGAATTATGGCCAGAGCATCCTGTCCTGTGGATAGCCGTTATGCCGCCCTCTGTAGTTTTGGAGCTTCCTTCACATTCTGGCCATTTCTTACAAATTACTTCAACAAACCACAACCTCAAAGAAAAATTAAAACAGGAACAGTCAGTAGATAGGAGGGAAATTACTAATATATGATGCTTATAAAACAGGAACATAAAGGCCTTTATGTAGGCTTGCTTTAAAAAAAGGCTCTGATTCTTTCCAGTATTTCATACCAATCAATAAAAGAAAATCAGCTGAAGGTGGTCAATGATTACTCAGGTCCTGAGTAATTTACAGTAAATTGTCCACTTGTTTGTTTGTTTCTGTATTTTGTTTTTGTTCAGGAGCAGATGGGACCGTGAGAGGGTCTTAACCTGGAATAAAATCAATAATGAGGTCACACTTTCTGTATGTGAGTGTGCACATGAGAAACTGTATTTTGTGTACGTCTCCATTTGTGTAGATGGATGAGGAAAACAGAAAATGTGTAAGCAAGAGAGAGGGAGGGCTATGAAGGGTCAATGTTGTTGTTGTGCTAATACAATTTAGTCCTAATTAGCAGGATGCCTCTGAGCCTCAAGTGTCCTCTCACAATACACACCATTTCCCAACAATCAATTTCCATGAAAACAAGAATTAGCCCTGAAACCACAACATGATGACCCGAAGCCTTTGTTGTTGTCCTTTTTTTGGTTGTTTTTTTCCTGTTTTATGTTCTTCATGAACATGACATTTCAGCACACACTAACATCCCAAAAGACGAATAGCAAAAAGTGATGAGTTGTCTTGTATCTTGTCTCAGAGAAGGCTTGTCTTGACTTGTTTGGAAGCCCCGAGAGTTGACAGACTGACAGAGACTGCTCTACTGAGACCCTCTCTGTGTGTGTGTGTGTGTGTGTGTGTGTGTGTGTGTGTGTGTGTGTGTGTGTGTGTGTGTGTGTGTGTGTGTGTGCGCGCGCGTGCACGTGTGCTAGAAATAGATGGAAGATTATTGGGCCACCGTTAATAAAAGGAAGGCATGATGGGTAGATTTTGTAAAATTAAAACTGGCACTTTCTGCATCATGACCTCACTGTATTATGTAATTCAAGTCTTACCCTCGTCTGTTATCAAAGAAAAACGCTTTAATTTCCAGCAGTCTGAATATTTTCTTATCCAGATGTTTAGAAGAATCTACAGTATGTTGACTGTGGAAATACCTTCAGAACAGCAGTAAGTGATGTCAAACAGCCCTCTGGGATTTTCAAAGCTCACCAGGTTTTTATTTTTCAGAAAAATCGGATGCTTGGCTGTGGAAGAGAGAGAACAGAGTAAGTGAAGTAGTTCGGTAAGTATTAGACTCACAAAAATATGGTAAACAACAAAAGAAAACGGGTGAGTGTGATTGTCAGCAGCAAACAAAACAGAACTACAGCCGCACTGCGATGGAAGAGAGGATCCCCTGTGTGAGGACGGTGAATTTCAGAGGCTGCATCAAAATGTCCAGATTTCATCGCACTTGCAGTCTCGCAGACTTTGTGGGCATGTTGTACGGAAAGTCTGCAAGTCTTGAGGGCTGTCATGCATGAATGTGCCAAACAATTACTTTATTCTAACGTTATTTGAATCGTGTAGGCTAGAAATAATACTCAATCACATCATAATACAGAAATATGTACAGTAGAAGTATAGACTGATGAGGTAATCTAAATGTATTTCATTATTGTAGTCTTCAAGGCTGTCTGTAAGTGGCTTATATTTGCCTCGTAGTCTCATGTGGCCTGGTGACAGCGAACACGTCACGGTATGTACGACTGAAGCCTGTGAGGAAATATGCGTACATCCACATACAGTCACAGTCTGAGAGATATAGTGACGGGGCTGCCACATAGTCAGTGCTCCAAGCAGTTTTAACAGTGTTGATAGGGAGAGAATAGACTAAATCATTACATGGGCCCCGGTAATGAAGAGTGGAAAGTTAACTTTAATGCAAGCCTATGTATTATACTGGTTATTATCCAATGGACCTAATAGCCAGAGTTACAAAAATAAAACCCAAGCAGTTTGTCCTTCAGTTAATGGCTGACCCTTCATGCTGCCCTGAGAAAATATTATCACCTGGGTTGGCTCACCTTAACAAGTAAATGTGACAAGGTGACACAGGACTAACTAAAACACTGATACGCATTTTCTCCCTTGTACCTTTTGTAGTGCTTTTCTTTTTTCTGTTTTTGTGCCCTTGCTCTCTGTAAATCACATTGTGACGAGCTTACGAAGCTGTATAAACTCACCTGACCTACACATAACACAGATATAGGGTCATATAGTAAAGAACTGGAGACGAAAATACATTTTGACAGTGAATTATGCCTAAATGAAAATATTTCTATTTAAATGAAAATGCATTGAGTAATCCTGGCAGCAGTAGTACTATTAAAAAGAAGCTGGCAGTATAATGTCCTTGTAGTTTGAGAAATAAGTCACAGGTACAATTACCACAAAGGTCAGTATGTGGCCAGTTAATCCCTGTACTGACTCATTAACTGAGGATCAGTGAGGCCTGAAGTGTACATTTATTTTGTTACAGAGCACAGATTATAATTAGGCAGTCCTTCCTCTTCCACTGCATCAGATGTGCTCCTGTTACACTTTTATTTTTTAATTCCACTTTTACTTGTTCCATTTTTCTTCTCTCGCTTCTTTTTTTTTCTATTTTTCATATATAAATGAGCATGACCAGATTGTATCACATGTTTATTTTATATAGAACTGGTTCACATTTTAAAGTGATACTATTCAAATGAACTTCATCACTTTAAAGAACTTTGAAGTACAAAAACACAAATGTGTCTGGTTCTTATCCTTTTAAGTAGCTTACTGTAAATCATAAATGCCCAGTATATCCTCCAAAGACACCCGTCTACATTAAAAATACATTCTCAGGCAGTAAATGTTGGCGATACATCATCTGAAACTAATGCATGGAACTGCAAACCCTCACTGGATTTGTGATTGAGCTTTCCAGGCAGTATTTGTCTCTATTTTATGCCCTTGTTTACAGTGACCACTGCATTATGTCCTCATTGGGGCATTTAGCGACCACGTCATTCAAAATCATTGTTGGGCTCTTGCTGTGAACTCAGCTAACAGAAGGGAGTTTTTCAGCCTGCCAACCAGAATGTTCACAAAGCCATGGTGTGATTTGTACATCTCATACAGATACTGTAGCTACAGATGCATGACTCAGTCCTGTCTTTTAAAATAAACTAATATTTAGTCAGTTGCATGAAGAAATAATTCTGAAAACTGAGCCGCGTTTCCAATCTATGTTCCCACAACTTTTAGTCCCAGGAATTGCTTTCCTATTAACTAAAGGTTCCTTCAGCCCTTTATTGCAAACGTTTCAATAGGGCCTAAAGAACACTAAACTGTAAAGACAAGGCACATAAGTTCACTGGCGTATGAGAAAGGGACGACTGTTTTGACATGACTTTTCTTTCTTTTTCATGTTTGTGCCCAAGCACAGTGAACAAAAAAAAAACTTTTTGGGGGGCTGTATATTTTTAAAAATGGTATCTGAAATAAAAGCCTTTGAGTACTCGACTGATCAGGAATATTCAGCACTGCGAGCCTCACATCTACCTTTACTTTTGGAAACTTACATTTGTACAAAAAGTCTATTTCTACAACTATACATGAATACAGTTCAATCTGGAAAAACACTTGATTTAAATTCAGACCATGAACAGCAACAGAACTTAAATGACAATGCAGAAATGTCAAGTAAGTCATTACATACTTAAAACAGGTTGAGGAAGGAGCTTAAAACCCCACAGGGGCGTAGTTGTAGGACAGTTATGAGAAAGAACACATTGATTTTCTAAGTAATGCTTAACAATCATACCACGTTTATAGGCGCATTTCTGATTGTATAAACTTTAGCTGTATAAAAATTAACTGACATGTAAAAGGACAGTAATGTGCAGACATAACAAATTGAAGGAAAAGCTGAATAAATGAGTAGGCAAATGCAGATGGTTCGTTATGAGGCACAAGGGCTCCCTGAACGGTTTGATGAGTCTGAAAATGAGGCGAATCAAATGTTATTGCCTCCACAGTCACATTTGCACATCGATCCGTGCTCCACCACTTGTTAGACCTGACCATAAAAAGAAGGAGGGAAACTTATAGATTGTACCATCCTGGAGGCCATTCATAATGCAAGTATCACTAATTAATCACATGTAACAGTGTTTTAATCATTATTAATTACCAGACATATGAAACAATGATTTAGTTTACGGCACTGAAATTGAAACAGATTTCACAAAGTGTTTCACAATAAAAGATGATTAACACAGGGGATGTAATGATTCCTTCAGTCATTGGAGGAATCATTAAATGTCCCTGTGCAGTCTAATGTAAATAAAAACAATACAAATTGATCATGCAAAAATAATTTTGATTGTATTGCTGTGTAGACTGAAAACAATCATATAATGAGTGAAAATTGTAAACAACCCATACAATATTTAATTATTCTGTCTTTATATCACTACCCATGGCTGGTAGTAGAAATTCATGGAGGAATGGTATGAAGTATGCATGAGGTACCCACATTCTTGCCACACTTTCTGTTTTCATAGAGACCAGTTTATGTGTGGACAATGGCATGATGTTTGATTTTTATGCATACATGTCTGCAAGAGTGTAACTAGGGATCAGAGGACATGTCCCCCCCACCTTCAGTTTGATTCAAGCACCAAAAGACCACTAAACAGTCATCCTTCTGTCCATAAACCAAAACCGAGATCGGAGAAGCTCTGAGTTGGTCAGAATTTTAATGTGCTCATCTGAGTCTCCGTGAGTAATTTCCATGTGCTCACAGTATTCAAGCTCTACAAGCAGAAAACTGCTTTGTGTCGTTTTCCTTTGCTCCAGATTTTATCCTTTGAGGCAGCACAAAAGCTGCTTTACCTTGTTGAGGCTGTAGCCTGTGAGGAAGACTGAAGAGGATAGTCAGGGAGGAAAAAGTCTGTCAACTCCATCTGCATAAATAACATTTATCTTTATTTTCTTTTTGTTTCCTTTTGGAAGAACCTTGGACAGCATTGTGTCTCCCAAACTTCTGGAACCCAACCTTTGCCTTAGCTTTGTCGAGAGCTGCTCATTAAAACTACTTCAAAATCTACACTGGCTGCGTAGGCTTATCAAAACTTTAACATTACAACTCAACTTAACTGATGCCTCACTGCATAGCTTAGGTTTGAAATAAATTTAAAAACATGTCTCATTACTATGTCAGTATTTTCTTTGGTCATCTATTATCTGATTTCTGTCATTACTGTGTTATGATATCAATGACAATAGACCCTATTTGTCAGATGCCCGATCAAAAAAGTTCTGGATCTCAAGTTCAAAAGTTGCAGTGACACATAGACTCATTTAAACACTGTATGTGATAGAAACTCTTTCCCTGAACTAGGGAATCAGTAGTCTCCTCTGCCATCACCAAAACACCAAATGGGGGAATATCTTTAGGAAGATTGCCTTTTATCCCTCCACTACTAGGAGCATGGAAGCTGTTCTGGAGGCTTGTGGTGGATCCCTTGGTTTTAACTTTAATTCTTCACCCAACTGTACTCTTGTGGGATCCTGCTCCAGCAACCATCTCTGCATATATTTCACTTTAACTCAAGTTCTTCTGTTTATCTCTGTTGCTGCCATTGGAGAGCCCATCACTTCCTGTGTACCAGCTGACTTTTCCCTGGAAAGATATAATGTGATTACAAAAAAAAAACACTGTTTATATGAAAATATCTAGCTATAAATAGAGAGCTTTTGTTTATTATACGTGTGATGTTACTGAGGGAATACTTGTCATTGAGGAGGGAGGCAGTGGTGAGCCGAGCCTTTACGACTACAGTGACGGTAAGCCCATCTGATGTGACTGCAGGCACCTCCTCCTGTCATCTCCGAATGCGTCACCTCGCTCATTTACACTTCTGAAGAAAGCCTACCTACCTTAAGGAGATACTTCTTGTGAGTATAGGCATGCTTATGTGAAGATAATTAGAGGAAGCTATGTCTTCGCACCCTTGAGGTCCATTTTACAAGCTGGAAACAGTTATGTCAATTCATTCGCAGAGCTTTATGATTCTCCCTGCACCCATTTTCATTTAAAGCGTGGAATCGATATGGGACAAATTTTGCAGCTGATAAACTGTGACGGCCCCTCTGTGTGTGTGTGTGTGTGTGTGTGTGTGTGTGTGTGTGTGTGTGTGTGTGTGTGTGTGTGTGTGTGTGTGTGTGTGTGTGTGTGTGTGTGTGTGTGTGTGACCTATCAGCACGGAGGCAGCAGGGAAACACTCACACATACACGCACACTCCTATATGCTTGAATCAAGAAGGACAGGAATAGATCTTGAGGTGTATAGGCAACTCACTGCAGAGACAACAGGGTCGTCCTCTCTCAATGCTAGGCTGTGTCTGAGGATCTCTTTATCCATGACAGACTCTCAGAGGGGCGGCTTATAAAAAAATGAGCAAGGAATAAGGGGAGGAAGAGGGGGAGGAGGACTTATGGGAGGTAAACAAGGACTGTCACCAAACAGCTCGAGAACTCTTTGTCACTTTGAGAAAAGAGAGCAAACAGCTCCGGCACAGAGGATGGAGGTGTGCGTTTGTGTCAGCATCTCTGCATTAGGTGTGTGTGTGTGTATCAGTGAGTTTGAATGTGTCTTTGTGCTTGTGATTGAAAAGGATGGTAGGAATTGTGGGAAGCTGTGGGAGGTTACTAAAAGTGTTGCATCATGGGAGGTAGGGTCAAATAGAGTTCAATGTTGAGCGACTTAACCCAGTAGCATTGTCAGGATAACACACACATGCACAGGATAATGACTGAGTCCAAAATTTAGCATCTTGGGAGCATAATGCCCATGGTGCCTTTAAGCACTGTCTAAACCCTTACACAAACACACACACTACACACATACACGCACACACACACACAAACACAACCACTACACACATACAGCTGACGAGCTTATCACATCTGAATGTGTGCTATTCACTTGGTTGCCAAGAGTTGAGATAAAGCAGAGGGACAAAGAACACCAGACACTGTAAATCCATTCCTGTGTGTGTATGTGTGTGTGCGTGCATGCATGCTTGTGTTGTGGGGACATAAACCTGTTTACATAGTCAGATTGTGGGGACCTGCTTTCCTTATGGTGACATCCCCAAAACATAAAGTATAACATTTAAGATGACAACTTTGTTTATGGTCAGGTTTAGGTTAAGACTAAGGTTAGGGTTGGGTTACTGTTCTGGATAGGGTAAGTCTCCAGGAAATTAATGTAAGTCCGTCAAATGCCCCTAAAGTGTGTGTTTCATGGCCACCACCAATCGGCATGGTGAAGTTATCAACTGATCCAGCTGAAGCAGTGGTTAAGCTAAATGACACAAATGAAGCTGGTGTACATTTGTATTCAGTGAGCTTCTTGCAGCGCTGATTTGGAATCACTGAGCATGCTCTCTTGATCAGCTCATTAATGCGGATGTGAACTGAATCAGGACTCTTGTTCTCTTTATGTGTAATAATAATCAAGCATGACTGCAAAAACATTTCTTATTTCTCAGCTGATTTCACTGTTTGTTCATTTACATCTTAGATGTGACAGAATGACATTCCCATGTAGATTGAGTCTCTCAGTGCGTCTCTCGGTTAGCTCTCAGTTCAGTAGGATCATATCTTAATGCGTAAGGCCACCGCTGCTGTTCACCTCTGCTTACTAAGCGTAGACCGGACAAGACCCACTGTGTCTGGAGACATTGCTCAGCGCTGCTGTGTAGATTAATAAATAATGAAAAATAGCTTCAACTTGTTTTTCAAAGTGAAAGTACAGAGTTTAATGTATTGCAGCATCAGTCTATTGGTCTCAGTGGTTCATCTGGGCAGGAACGGGATTAGATTGCCATTCATTTTAGCACATTCATGGTCCCCAGAAGAAGAATCTTACCTAATACCTAAATCTAATAACATGTGAACGTCTGTCAAAATCAGTGCAGTAGCATGCTGAATGTCAACATGTTACCTTGCCCTGATCCTCGCCAGGACCGTCATACTATGTACACCAGTCAGCCACAACATTAAAAGGAAAAACAGGTGCATAACAATGATCATCTCATTACCAAATCCAATATTCTGTTGGGAAACTTTGAGCACCAGCACCAGCCCCCCCAAACGCAGAGCAAACACACCCCTTCATGGAAACAACACTCTTCGATGGCAGTGGCCTTCTGAACAGGACAATGCGACCAGCAATATCTCAAAATCGGCTTTTTTCTCTCAATCTGAGAGAATGTTTGTGTGATGTGCGGGAACAAGGATTACTGCAAAACTACTGAACTTTACACGTTATTACCAGGGATTCAGAACACACTTCATTCTAACACAGAGGTGTATGTATCTCATTTGGAAGAATATGATGCCACCTGTAGTTTAAAACGAAGGCAGAAAACTTTAGCTTGTGTTCACCACCACCACCACCACCACAGGATTTATTCTACAGTTTTTGCCTCAAAGTGACTTTAGGTTTTTCCCAAGTGCTACGCCCTGTGCAGTGACAAGTTTTATTATGATAAATATGAATATATTGGGATATTAATATCCAAGCCTGTAAAGCCATAGTGAAACTTTACATCAAGTCAAGTAAATTGTATTTATATAGCCCAAAATCCCATATCATATTGCCTCAGGGGGCTTTACAATCTGTACAGTGCACTTTCAGCCTATGAACTGTACAATGACTTTTTAATTATTTTTTTCTGCATGTTGATATATGTCCTGTATATACATACATTTTTCTACCCCTTACACTTCCATCCACTGCATGAAATTAGATCAACTTTAGAGGATCATTTGTTTTGAAACTGCTTGTGAGAAATGTTGTCTCTGCAGGGTTGCACGGAGTCATTAAGCTATTTTTTTTCAACTATATTTCAATGTGCCAGTCAGCAGCCATACTTGAATTAAACTCACTGCATGGAGAATTGTCTTGTTAAAATAGGCTTTACTTTCATTAAGCTTTAACAGACAAAGTAACAACAACCACTGGTACAGAGCATGTGGCTGCATCCACAATCACCCCTCAAAGTGTGTGCGGCTTTGGAAGATAGTTTGGCGAATCAGGTGAGAAATTTCAAATTGCATATTGTCTAACACTTCAAAGGTCAAGTTATGCGTAGCCATGATAATGCGCACTCATAAGTAATGGCCACGTTACATGGTTATTATCCACAGTTTCTCACCAGTTGTTTTGGTAAGAGACTGTCTCAAATGGTAATGAGGCTGGAAACATCCACATGTAATTCAAATTATCATTACAGACTGCTGTTTACTTCAGAATCTCATTCAAAATGAAATGCATATCAGATGGAGCAGTATTTTATTCAGAGTGACCAAGAAAAAGGCACTTTGTAAAAATGCAATGTTTCTATGGCAGTTCATCGTCGCTTTGTCTCAAAACAACAACTGTAGGAGTAATTTAACTGAATAGACTTTATTTCAGTTAAATCATATATCATGAATTGATTACGGATTTGTAGTTTGCAAAAATGTTTACAGATTGAGGGTTTGCAAATGTAGCATTGGTGTATGTTCAAACAGAATGTGAACCAAAGTTTAGGGATGGCGTGATTGCAGTCACTGAAAGACAGACCAGACACAAATTCATTCCGGGTGGCGTGAATTGATGTAAGGAGGTCTAAGAAGGTTGAAAGTGTTTGTACAAAAAAAAAAAAACGTGGACATATCATTTGTACAAACAAAAGTAGCAAAAGTATTTGCATGACTAGTTCTTTTTTCCTATTTTGTGCAGAGGTGCCTGCTATCTTACCTCTGCACACCTGGACATTTGTCAGACAACAATAACTGATGTTTTTATAACTTATGGATAGTTACTAAATTTTTACTGCCGAGGCAAAGGACAGTGGTGTGTTTGAGGGTTTAATTTTTTGGCTGGACTGGCTGTACATAGTGTTACTGTTTTGAATTGAAAACTAATATGACATCTTTTTACTTCCATGTCCACAATATAACCTTTTTTGACTAAATGCGTTATAATTTCATGTGGTCTTCTACTTCAGTGCACATTAACAATAATACTGGGACCACAACAGAAAATTGCACATGAGCATTTAATATCCAGAAATTAAAATCATACACCACCACCGACTACCTCAGTAACAAATTGGCCACATTTCCGCAAATTGACCAGACACGGTCCAGCCATATACTAGGTGTTGACCTAGTCTTGTTTCAGTTACATTAGGGCGCGTGTTGAAGCTAAAACAGCTTTTGTACAACTGGAAAAAAGCAAGAAAAACAACCCAAATACATAAGGCTAGGTTACTTTTCATTGATTTTCAAGTGTCCACCTCGTTCCACCTGAGATATTTAGTACAGCCTGTAGTTGCTTTTAGCAGAGAAGAGTGAACACACACTCGCAGATAGGTTATATTTTTATGCAGGGATGATAAAAAACAAATGTGATGTATCTAATTTCCTCAGTAATGTCTATTTCCCTGTCTGCTTTCAAATCTAGAGGCTGCTTATAAACAGTAGGTGAAGTTGTTTGAATCCTGCTTTTTCTTTCTTTTTCTTTTGCCTCTCTCCGATGAATAGTTTGTCACATTACTTCTTCTTCATTTTATTTTATTGTGGCTTCTTCTTCTTCTGCTTTTGCTTCTTAATGGCACTTTGAAAACAGCTTTAGGGTGCTTTACCGCCCCTTACTGGATTGGTATACAGATCAAAACAGCTGTAATCTCGCTTGTTGACATACACTCTTGCCATAATGTCACAGTCAGACTTATTCCCCATATGACTGCATCGAACTGTGACGTCCGTACCATGACGGTTCTGAACAAATACATGTACTGTTACTCCCTTACTAACAACTGTGCTGTGCTGTTCCACAGTGTCAGTCGCTCCATGGGCATTTGGCTAGTTATTTGGTTGACTTTGTACATGACACTGCATTCCTTATTCATGTACTCAAAACCAATGGTGTTACTTATTTCCATACTTTAAATAATCTTTCATTATCTTAAATTTTGTTAAGTACTGTAAATATTTAGTTAAGTTCATGTGTGCTCCCCTTCTTATTGAAATCTCCTTGGGCCAAGCTGTGCCTTTTAATCAAAATATTACATGTTTGATTTGTTTTCCCCCTAGAGTATACTCAGTTGGAGGAAACAGCCAGCTAAGCAGACACAGAACTATTGCAGCAAGATAACAATTATCTTTGTGGGTTTAATCAAGGCCAACAGTATCTTCTTCATCATGCCGTATGTACATGCAACTGTGGTGTGTGTGTATATATATGTGTGTGTAGTCAGGAACAGTAGAGTAATGTTCCCCGGCACACAGCTGCTAAGTGACAACAAAAGGCCTGTCACTGTGATTAATGACAAGGGAAGTGTCCCTGCATGCTTCCTGTGTGCACTACTGTAGCAGCAGCTCTGAATGGAGCCGCGTGCACATGCAGGCAGCCGTGCGTGCGTGTGCATCTCTGTTGGTCTCTTTCTGTCTCATTCCACAAGTTAATACCTCCACTTATCTCCGACCTTGCACACTCTTACTGGCTTTTCTTCTCTCCTGCAGGGCTTGCCCACATAGCCTGGTGTTTGTTTGGCTCAGGAGAGGGAAGAAGTGAAGGAGCAAAGAGAGGAAGGCATGGTGCCATGACTGGAGAAAAGACAAAGGTGGAGCCAGAACACACTGTCACAACATGACATATTCACCAAGGTGCTTTAAAGACTACAGGGCTCTGACCTCTCGCCATGAAGTTGTTTTCCAGCCTACCTCCATGTCAGTGAGGACAGGCTGCTCTTTTCTTCACTTGTTTTTTTAAGTGAGAGAGACAGGGTGAGTGAGAGAGCGAGAGAATCTATTGATTAACGTTTCTGATTCTCCCATCGGGAAGCGAGCACCGAACCCAGCTGGGGTAAAATCACATCAGCCATGGGAGCTAAATTGACGGCTCAACTCTATGGAAAAATCCATACTTTAAGGTTTATTCCAGCGATTGGGATGCACCGCACAGCAGCGCACCACATGAAGCTAAGAAGACTACAAAAGAAAAGAATAAAAGTATAATGTTGCAGCTGTCTGGAGCCTGAATAGCTCTATGTTGAGTTTCTTTGCGTTGAGTAACTTGAATTGAAAGTTAGTATGTTCTAATTTGTGCCCACACCAGTTAGTTAGAGTGTAACGTCCACAGTAAATGACACGTTGAAACTAGTTAGTTTGATACTAAAGCTGCGCTTTTGTTTGGTTGCACCAATGAGACATAAGGTTCATCTTAACTAATCTGCGTAACATCCAAACTAATCAAAATATTATAATAATGACGTTTTCACTTCCTGTGGCCAATCAGTCAAAAGCAACCGGTAACCCGGTCAACTACGATATACGGTAATATAGCAGTGCTTATTGGGCAGATGAAGTTGTAACAATATAAGCACATAATGAGGCTATACTTGCAAACTGCTATAAATTAGTAGCTAATTGTTATTAGAAAGTTATTGAACCATATATATTTGCTTGCTGTATAACAGTATTAGAGTATAACATTTGTTTCTAATGTCAATTTAAGATGCTAAACAGCCAGTAAAAATCGCTCCTCCTCATCCTCAAAGTTATCGCATCTCTCAAAATGACGCGCTATGTCACGGAGGACTTTACATATACTTGGGGTGGGTGTTAAGTTGTAACTCATGCCTACATTGGAACCATTTTTTGTTGGTGCAACACTTAAAATGTAGTAGTGCATGAACTCCATCCTAAGTTGGAAATTACATTCAAACTTGGTTATGTTTGAACTTACACATAGCTGGTGTAACCCGGTGCAGATTTTTATGTTCACACTAACTCATTATAAACAAAATACAGGCTGTGGACATGAAGTTATACAGAGAGGTAACTCATTGACAGTTTTGGTGATGTCATCATTGAAAAAAAAACTGGAAACCTTTATTTATCGTCTCTTGGGTCACAAAGCTCACAAACTAATATTTGACTATGAGTATTATTATTTTAGACTGCTACTGGACCTCATATGTCAGACATAATGAGGGAAAGCTAGAAAAAAGACCAAAAGAAGTGTGTTGTACTATTGGATACAGTTACAGTTACAGGTGGACAGTTACTGTGGGATCACTGCATCTCACTCACTTATTAATGAGGAACAGATACAAAACATGGAATAGGCAGTGGAGGAAAGTATTCACTGCATGCTTTACTTAACTAAAAGTACAAGTATAAAAAATGGTATGAGTAAAAGTCCTGCATTCAAATTTTTACTGAAATAAAATGATGTAAGTACATGGAGTTTGACTTAGATAATTATGGATACATTTGATGATGTGATTTTCCTTTACCCCACTAAAAGAGTGAGGAAGCCAGAGGGGGAACGAGAGGGAGCGAGGGAGAGAAAGTGAAAGTGAAAAAAAGAGAGTGCACAGGAACGAAACTGCCCCTCACCTGTTGTGTTTGTATTCTCTTCATGTCTGCGACATATTCTACACATACAGAAATTAAAACTATAGTGAAATGCTGGTGTGATGTCCACATGACTGTCTACATGTTGTTTTCAGGTCAACATCCAGTGTGTCCAGCCTGTTAGTAAATGTTAAATGAACATGCCATTACGTGTGATTACTGGCGGACCCATAAGCAGAGACACAAGGTTTGATGTTTGGTAAAAAGGTTTATTTTCACAATGAGTAGAATGACAAAGACGAGGGCAGGCAGGTGAGCTGGTGGAGATGAGAGCCAGGGTTGAATGGTCTCACTGGGTTTCTGGGAAGGCGCAGGACACACAGGTGAGCAGGTGAAGGCAATGGAGCAGATTGCAGAGCAGAGAGACGCCAGAGGTATCAGTCGAGATGGAACAATCTGGCACCGGAGTGAAGAGAGGACCAGGCTTATGTAGTGGCAGTTGATGAGTAGATGAATCACAGGTGCGTCTCTCTGCTGCAGCGGCGACACCATGCCCACAAGCACACACACTGGGAAGGACCAGTTGAGGGAAAAGGAGGGAAACAAGTAGGGTAAAACACAACAAAACTGTAGGGCTGGTGCAACAACGTTGATTACATAATTACGTCAATTTACGCAACATGCGTTGACTCGTCGGATGTAAGCAGTACTAGCACCATGCTCAAGCACTTGAGGCTGAAGCATCCCGGGGTGGCTGGATTCCGGATCAGGCAGTGCAGTGAAACACCGCAGGTTGGTGCAGCATTGTGGGAGTCACTCCATGGTCCGTGTGTGTGATGTGTTGGGACCCCCGTTGATCAGCTTGCAGTAAGATGAAGCTGCTCTGTTGTTGTGCTACTAGCATGCTGGTCCTACTAGTGATTGTTTGTCCTCATCGAAGGATTAAAATAACAGTAAACAACCAGGATGAGACAAATCATTGCTGTGTTTCAAACTGGGGGACAGGACCGAACCGAAGAAAGAAAATAGTTAGATTAATCCAAAAAATAATCAGTAGGTGCAGCCCTACAAAACTGACACGGCACATACCGTGACACATGCATTTCTGTATCGCTTTTTCCAGTCTACTGAACGCTCAAAGCACTTTAAAACGGCAGGTGGGAGGCAGATCAGACTGTGGCTGCACAGAGTAGCATCCAGGTGTGAATGTGGATAAATACATTCCTGAGAAAAACTCCTGAATAAATAAAGGTTAATTTATACAACCCCCTGAGTTGTATAATTTACATTTACAGAGCACTGAGCTGAATAGACACAGCTTGAGACGCACTGATTGTTAACTGATGACTGGCAAAACCACGATTTTCAGTTTATTATAACTAAATTGAAACTTTTTCCCTATTCAAATTATCATGGGCTTGGTGTTTAAATTATACATTATACTGATAAAACAAAAGACAAGGTGATAGGAAGGATTACATTTCCTTTTGCTTGTACAGGGGTGGTCAAGTGAGCAGACAGGTTATAAAAAGAACCAACAGTTTATCCAGAATATCTAAATCCCTTTATTTGGAGTGAAAACTGAAAGTGAGTACATCCAAAATGTGTAATCATCCCTCATTGCACGACTACTGTTAGTCTGGCAGGTCAAAGGTGAACCATGAAGTCTGTTAACTAAGATGGATGTTTTGGAAGTAAATCTTTTTAAATGTATTTTTTGGCCCTTTCATGGCTTTATCGATAGGACAGCATTGAGAGATGACAGGAAACAGGATGAGAGAGGGGAGGATGACACGCAGCAAAGGGCCAAAGGTCGGACTCCAACCCCGGGCCGCTGCAGTGAGGACAGAGCCTCTGTACTCAGGACGCCTGCTCCACCAACAGAGCTACCAGAGCACCGTGGAAGTTATTCTACTCTTCACCTTTGTTTCCTCTTCCACCCTGTCAGACGTCAGTGTTGCGATGTTGCTGCTACCAAACAACTTGGTGAGTACAATGTTGATTTAACTGATACAAATGTTACAAAAATGCATTACATCACCGCTAACTAACTGTACAATAGTCCAAGTAATTAGTTCTATGACTTTACATTCATTAGTCAGCCCAGCTCCATTAATAGTCTTCAACCACTCTAAAAGCTTCACACCCACACATCACATCTTCTGTATTTAACAGATGCAGAAACAGAAAATGAGACATGGTAACTTAACAGACAACCAGCCTGTGGTCTAAAGGTATTTACACACCATCAGCAGTGAATGAATGTGCACAGCAGCCCTCCAGAAGTTTTGTCAGTGAAGCATCTGGCTCCATGCACCATCTATCAACACAACAAGGTGATTCCTTACCAGTCACAGGAGTCAACATGTAAATAAGACAATGTTAAGGTTACTAAAGCGTATCCTAGCATGATTTGGCAGTGTTCCACAAAGATTTTTGTGATGTCAAGTGCCTCCATAAATGTTCAATGGGGTTGAGGTCAGGTGATTGTGGAGGAAAGTCCATGACAGTCAGGACTTCTTGGTTTTCTTTGGTATTCAAGTAGTTCTGTCAAAGCTTTGAAGTGTGTTTGGGCTCATTATCCTGCTGTAGCATGAATCCCTCTCCACAAAGATGCAAACCAGAGGGTGTAGCATGTCTCCAAAGAATGGAGTGGTAGTTCGAGTTGGTCAGGGCAAAGTCAAATCTGTGCAGGTGTCCAACTCCAGGACAGACAACATAGACCCTGACCTGAATATTCCCACCACCATGTTTCACTCAGTACGTTCCCATGCAAACTTAAGTCGAGCTACAGTCATAGCTCGATTAGGCCATTTAATTGGAGTACTGCCATTGTCCCATTCTACAAGCACCAGGGGAGAATTGATTTATTTGACGGAAGTATGTCCGACTCCACCACGGCCGTTTTATTTTGAAAAGGTCGCCATTCTGCGTTTTCCTTCCGTCTATGCACTTCAAAATGTTTAATTCCTTCAGCTGAGACAACATAACAACGCCTCGTTGGTCCAAAAATGTGTATTTCTTGCTCTAGCACTCGCCATGTTGATACCTTTGTCATCGTCTTCTTCTTTTGTTTTTCCCAGCTTCCTGCTATGGATTTATGCTATGGACGATGATGCACAGAACGCCGAGGCCAGTTCAGGTCCGATTAAGGCGTATACATGTAAGAGTAAATCGACTTCCGACTGCGTTATCTGGGTGTGTTAGTATTTGATTGAGTACAATTTCAGTTGGACTTTAAAAGTCCGGTTTAAGTCGGAATACCACAATTTTCTAACGTCATGTAAACGTAGTGACCTCGAACGTTTGGCTTTGTTTCCCCTGCTGAGAAGTGGTTTTGAAACTGCCACTCTACCAGACAGCCTTCATTTGACAGGACTGTTGCTGATTGGAGTCTTGCATTCTTTATTTAGCAAATTCTGTGTCTGTGATGAAGTTGCTTTTTCTATCTCTCCAGGAACTAAGCTTGATGTATCGATCTTCTGACAGTTGTTGTGTTCACTTTGAGAGTGCCTGATTGTACTTTGGATACAGCTGATCCAGTTTCTGTAATGCATTTTAAAATTCCACGCACTGCCATTACTCAGAAACCTGAAGTCTAACCTTGATTTGTTGCTGAGAAAGGCCCTCTTTACTTACAATAACAGTGACTGTGACATTTAATTTCAGAATCCTCAAACTTTTGGACCCCACTATATATAACTGGTCATATCATCTCTGGTCTTCTGTTCACACTAGCAACACTGTTAATTACTCTGGAGTGTGTTACTGGCCAACAATGTAATTCTTAAGGTAAAACTACAATAAAAGATGTAAGTTTTTATAAAACATAATTATTCTCTAAACAATTTTATTGTAAGAACCCATAAAATATTTCAGTATGTACAGAATAAAATAACTCAATAACAGGACCTGTGTACATTCTTCAGTGTAAACAATCAGAAAGGGCAACTTTTTGTCAAGCTGCCATTTTTGGAGATATATGGCTTTCACTGAAAAGCAAGATTTGTCACTTCCTGTTTTCGCTCTGGCTACAGTGACAATAAAACCCTGTGAATGTACTGAGCACGCCTTAACCAGAGGACAAAAACAACACAGCCCCGCAGATAAAGAGAAACTCCTGAAGAGACACACTCGACGGTGCTCTTGAATGGTACTCTGCACGGCGGCGGCGTCTGTCGGCAGGCATGCTAACGAGGCCGCGGCGCTGCTCGACGTCCTCTGGCTCTAAGCTGGAAAAGTGTCCTCTCCCTGAATGCTCGAGACGACCACAGGGGAAGTGAACTGTCTCATATTGTCCCAGATGGACTCATTATCCGAATAATGAATCTCTCCCTCATGCACACGCACACACCCTCTCTCTTTTTCTCTTCCCCTCCCTCTTAAACGCACTCCATCTCTCCGCTGTCTCTCTCGTGAGCACATCAAACAAAAGACGAGTGAGAAAAGAGCACAGCGAGACAGACGAGAGGAAAGTTTTTCCTTGACACGCTTCCCTCCTCCTGATTAAAGATGGTGGGGATTTTCTCCACCAGGTTGATTGCAGTTTGTTCCCTTTGAACACCACAACCTTGGTCAACTTCACAGATGCAAACCGGTTTTAAAGACGGCCTCTGATTTAAAATTCAGAGAGGGCCACTTTCTTCTTCTCATGCAAATTAGCTAAATCAAAGCGGAATTTTTAGAAGATTTTTACTGAATGCTCTGTTGCCACTGGGCAGTCAGTGTTTGGCCAGAATATCACCGCTGGCCACTGACTTTCACTTGGCAGAGGCGCCTTTGGACAGCATGTTCTGAAGATTCAAAGAACACATACTCACACACGCTCCTAAACATCCTGTATATTCACACACACACACACACTGAGACATACAGGGGGGCAGCGGTGCGGCTGCACATAATGGTTGCTGTTGTGGTGATTGTTGACAGCTTGGCTGCCGTCGAAAACGCTGTGTGTGTGTGAGTCACTGTGGCTTAATGTTGATGTGTGCTATTGTGTGGAGCAGAAAAGAGCATGCTGATCAGCACAACAGTGCCTCAGTCCCTCTATTGGCCCCTGCAAACACCAGGGACTCCGTGCACAATTAAAACAAGCCAGCTGCAATTATTAGCCGCCTCTCCTCCTCGCTCTCCTCACCCTCCTCTTCTTCACTGTTTCTCTCCCCTCCCATCCCTTTCATTTTAAAACAGAAAGATAAAGCCGAGCCTCCGATGGCTATAATCTTGGGCCTCGCTACTTTCCCAAATGGAAACACTGCAGATGGAGGAAAGGGAGGGAGGGACCGAGACTGTTAAGACATCAAATTTGGAGCAAACCAAAATAGCTTGTGTCTATTTCTGTAAGCTTGAATATTAATACAGGTTCAGAACACCTTATGTATTAGATGTGCGTGCATGCATGTGCAATTATTCAGTGAGTTATTTAAATATACTTTCATATAAGAAATAGGTGATCGAAAAGCTTACCGATTAATAAACATTTGCTCAGAAAGAAAATGAGAAAGGTAGGATAGATGGGATGAATTACATGACAATCACAACACAGAAACACAACTACTTCCATCTTTCATAGGACAGTTATTCAGGAAGAGACAGCACATTTCTCTAAACAGGTGCAGGCTTGGTTACGTTTAACACACCATATACCACTGTTTTGATAGCAAAAGAAAGATAGATAGGAGACATGAGAGTAGGTGTGATGATGGTGTGACTGTTTTAAAGGCCCGTCTAGTCACAGTCCCAAAAGAGGCAAAATCCATCACAACACATTTGTGATGCATATTATTAAGTCTGCTGAAAACCTGTGCCAATAAAGACAGGAAACAGTACTGACTAAGTTTCTCACATGAAGCATCGCCATCCAATAAAGCATGCATAGTTCAAGTGCTCACAGTCTGAAGCACCAGCAATTGACCGTTCCCCCCTAAACAGCAACTGTCCAATTATAGCTTAGCAACCGTAACTAGGCACAGCACGCCTGTCAAGCTTTGGATTTCTCAACATGCTGTTGCTTCGTGCATAGGGCTGTAATAAGAATGATACTCGGTATCTTGACAGAGTGCTTTAAACAGTGTGTTAATCTGCTCAGGCCTAAGCTGCAAACATTAGCAAGCCCGGGTAACTTTAACTAACAGTCGTAACTTTCCTTTACTTCCAAAGCCAAAAAGCATATCATGAGCTTTCTATTTCTATGGGGTCACGGTTTACGTTTATGGCTGGTATAACTACTGTCTTGGAGCCGATCCTAGAAGTTACTATATTAAAGTTTAACAGCCTTATTATGCAAGAATTGGTATTTCCTGCGACCTACAGTTTAGGAGTCTGATCAAACTTTTGGCATGAGATTAATTATTTGCATGCCACCCTGAGATGGAACTAACGTTATTTGACTTTTGGCATCCAGAAACACTAGAAAACACTGTGAGACAGGGATGACACCAGCAAGTTACAGCCTACCTTGTGATCTTTCATAAATAACATTGGCAGTGGTACACTCTGCTGTCAGATTATCGTTGTTTTCCCTTTAGCCATGAGACAGTTAACGCCAATGACTTAAAGCCAGTTGGAGATTTACTCTCGTTGGGCCTCTTTCTTGGTCACTCTCTCTTTTTCTCAGCTTCCTCCGTCATTGTCCTCTTTGGTCTCTCTGATTCTGCCATGTTCTCTATACTCTACTGAGATACCAAGCTGGCTTCTTATAGCTGGCTGAAGACCCATAGCTGCGGTGTGTGATGTAGTGCCATAACGCGTTACAGATTTCTTGCGGGGGATCATCTCTGCTCAACCCAAGACAGAGTGGGAATAACAGAGGCATCACTCTCCCTATTACAGACACATTGATAAGCTGCTATTTTAAGCGAAAACAGTTGCATAATGTTTACCCCAGCAACCCTAGCCACACTTGTTACCTGAGAAAGTGTGACCTGCTTGTCATCATTAAAGGGTTAAGGTTAGCCTATGATCTCTGGTAAAAGTGAAACTTATTGTTAAAAACATGAACAGTACATTTTAAATCTAACCTCTGTGGTGCTTGTCCAATGATGCTTTTCTGTTGTTTTAATTGTTTAAGTAATAACAATGCTCCGTGTTTTATAAAAAAAAATGTTTTGTGTGTAAAATTGAAATTTGTAAAGTGAATATTTACTGTAGCTGTCAAATAAATGTAGTGAATAAAAAGTCCAATATTCAAATTGTAGTTGAGGAGAAATAGGGAGTGGCAGAAGTGCCTCAAAATTGGGCATAAGCACATACTTGAATAAATGTACTTAGTGCTTTCCACCATGGATGCAGTTAAATGTGCATGTATGTATGTATGTACGTGTGTGTGTGTGTGTGTGTGTGTGTGTGTGTGTGTGTGTGTGTGTGTGTGTGTGTGTGTGTGTGGTTTCCACAGCGTTTGCTCAGAGGGTGGGTGTTCCTAATCTTAGCTGGCGGCCTTCAGCTCTGTCGATCTCACACTGTTTAGGAGAGTCTTATCTGGAACTCCAGCTTAGATATAACACAGCCACACTTCACACACATACACACAGCTACACACCTACACCTAGAGTTCCCACCACGACTCTGCAAAGACAGAAGAAGAGGCAGACAGTGGAAAGATGGCAGGGCACCGATGCATGGACAACGTTTGGCGAGGATGTCATGAAAGAAATGAAGTGAGATTCCAGACATAAAGCTTTGAAAAAAGCAGCTAAAGGAACAGCAGGGGTGAAGTCAAACCCCCACGGAGGAGCCCCGACTCCCTGCTCTCCCCTATTGACTCCCCTCCTCCCCTGCCTTTCGCCCTCCCCTCGCTCTTTTCTCCTCTCCTCTCTTTGACATGCTCTGTCTCTGTCCTAGCCTCACCCAGCTTAACCCTGTCTTCTTCTCCTGCCTCCTCCTCGCTCTCGGTTCTCCCCTTTCATCCACTCCTCGACCCGTCCCTCACCCTCTGCAGTTTTTTTTTCTCCCTCCCCTCTCAAACCATCACCCTAGAAAGCATTCAGGATGGCTTATGCTATGCTGCCTCTCTGTCTTCGCTCACTAATGCAAGTGTTCAGCGGATTAAAGGGAGAATGTGTTGACTGCGCCATAAACCATTTCCATGGCTCTTGATCACAAAGTGGAGCTGACTCCTGACTACAGAGGCTGACAGAAAGACAAAACACATGACAACCTTATTTTTTTATTCAGCCGGTATTGATGAAATACTTATACACATTTAAATATACTCACCCAAATTATACCTTGGTTCTCCTTGTGGCTCAGGGATTGAACCCAGTTCATTAGTTCAGCTTACATAAGTATGCTAACGAGACACTGATTTTATTGGCCTCATTACACCGCAGGGAATTGGCCCGATAAAACAGGAGTTATGTAAGAGAGGAGAGGACCGGAGTTTAACATCTGCCCCTTCATGGCATTGAGCCCATCAGGCACCAATCAGCAGCACCAGGCTGTCTTTACACTGACAGAGAGACGGAGAGAGACGTAGAGAGAGAGGCAGATCCCTGGCCAAATCCACATTTGGCAGGCCTGTATGTGGGAGGGTGTATGAGCGTCTGCGTGTGTTTGTGCGATTTGTTTTTGTCTTCCTTTTTGTGCCTGTTTCTTTGCCAAAGCTGAAATTTCATGGCTGGGGACTATCAGAGGTGATTCTGAGTGCAAAGCTGAATTATTTCTTTTTTGTGTCTGATATAAGCACCTTGGGACATATGCGTGTTCGTGAAAGTGTGTGTTTCATCTGTTTGGGCACCCCGCAGATCTCCCCCTTGAAAAATTTTTGTCAGGCGTTTGTTCTCATTCCAGCATATCAGTGAACATAAAGGAGAGTGCACTGTGAAACAGAGCTATCCGAAAAGTATCTGCACCTATCCCTCGCCTCAACCAAGCGAGTTGAATTAATGGCTAGCTAAGAGCTGCTACCTTTTGTGCTGTGACGCCGATTATCACCAGATATTATCCCAGACCTTTTGAATAGCTACGGATAATGGAGAGATTCGTTTAAATAACACTAAATGACATTTTCCTCCAACATTACAGTGAGATGAGTTTCATCAGACTCTTACCCTGCAGCTGAGAAAGTAATTACCTGCTAAGATGAAGCCATGGCACGTTCGTCTCACACGTGATTTGCAACAAAGCTCTATACACATTTAGTGAAGCTGTGACCTTATACACAGCTGTATGGGGTGTTAGCAGGCCTATATATCCAGTAGGTAACGTTGGGGCACATTTTGAGCTGTGTTTCTGACTGCCGAATCAATGTAAGTAAACTATTG
Source organism: Pagrus major (assembly GCF_040436345.1). Classification (NCBI taxonomy): domain Eukaryota; kingdom Metazoa; phylum Chordata; class Actinopteri; order Spariformes; family Sparidae; genus Pagrus; species Pagrus major. Next base: position 32,884,808 of record NC_133220.1, on the reverse strand, counting down.
ACTCTCAGTTTTGGTCTCCACCAACTCCTAAGAAAACTATATTGGTCTTAAGCTAATTCTAAGCTCCTTTCTCTGCTTGAGTGTCTATACTAAGCTAATCTCCTCCTGCTCCTCTGGTAGTTCTTAAAGGCAGCTAAATTTAACTGCAGTTAGCGGTTACTTTGGCAACAAAGCCATCGGTATCTTCCATCAGATAACTCCTTAATTTACCTTGGTACTGTAGCTGGCCTCCATCAGAGGCTATGGTCAGAGGTGTTCATCAGCAGGCTGCTTGTTAACAGAAGTCAGCAGTTAACTTGGCAACAATCTCAGGTGAGGCACAGCAGCTGCAGGACATCAGAGGGAAAACTATATGTTCTGTGACTCAGCGAATAAAGTTAAAGTTGTTTTATTGTAAAGTAATTTAGGCCAGGTCCCTTGAAACACTCCACAACTCTTGAGGCGCTCATTAAAAATTGGATGCATTTTCTGTACACAAAATGTGTATATACCCTCGAGTGCAGGATGAGTCATCAACATTTTTGTTATCGTTTTCAAGGAAATTTCACAAGAATTTCTACAAAACAACTTGTTTTACCATTGTCGGGCCGGATACTAGCATGCAGGTGAGATACCAAGACACATGCAATAAAAACATTTAAGGTGTACATTAAAAAGACCATTTTTCAACTTTCCACCCATCATAGCATTTCCTGTATCAAAATATTTCTGAAAGAGCCAAATAGCATGTGGAATATTATCATAGCTTTCTGTTTAAAAAGTAGGTGGTTTGATGTATTTATTTATTTTTATAAATGTGCCCTTTTGCTGTCAGTAAACTGTCCTGTAAACCAAACCTGACCTGGACCTGAAGCGTCTACCAGAGGGCAGCAGGTCAAACAGGTGCTGTGCAGAATGGGTCTTTCATTATGTTGACTGGTCTGTGTGGCAGTGAGAGCTGAAAAACTCCTCAGAAGATGGCAGTGAGCAGCCTATGATCCTCTGGGCGGTTATGACCTCTGAGCAGCTGACGTAACAAAGAGCGACATCGTACGGCAGCTCCTTCCTGAATGGGCAGCGACAGGACACCGGCAGCTTCTCCTGCAGGTTGGTTTTCCTGAGGACCCTTAGGAAGTGGAGTCCCGGCTGTGTCTTCATGACTACGTTGGTAGTCCAGGAGGGATCTTCAGTGATGTGCATACCCAGAAAGCAGAAATGATCATTTCTTTAGTTTTTGAGGGGCGCAGGAAAAGATCGTTGTCTAAACACCACATTGACAGTATTTGGAGTTCATCCCTCTAGGCAGGCTTGTGTCATCCTTAAAATAAGTCATGTCATCCACAAACTTGATGATCAAATTGATGGAATGAGATGTGTAGAGGACATAGAGTATAGGGCTCAACACACATCCTTGGGGGGAGCCGAAGTGTGAGGGTAGAGGAGAGGTGAGGGCCTAGTCACGCAGTCTAGTTCAGCAGTTCAGCAGTTAGTCAGAAAGTCTCTGGTCCAGTGGCAGGTGGGATGAACAACATGTCATTAATTTGCTCATTATTTTTGCCAAATTTTACATATTATATATTAAGTCCTTGAATGATTTACCGTCTTATATTACATTTAAACAAACAGATGTTCTTTTAATTCTGTCGCATTTAAAAACCTGTACAATAAAAAATGAACTAAAACTATTAATTTACGTAAACTCTTCAGTATTAAACCTCTTGAGTGGGTTTGTATGTATGTTCATTTTAAATTGGCATGGCTATTTTCAAAGTGCTACCTCTGACCTTTGTACCAATCCCATGCAGTTTTTGGCAGAAACTGTTAGATTCTTGTAAATGTGTTATTTTCGCTATTCTAAAATTGTTGTGTTTGAATATTTCTGAATACTGGAGTCATACAGAGTCCATAGCAATCAGCATAGCAACAACAGAAAATGTTGCATTTTTTTTTTTTTGCAAACCTGGATAAATCTTCCAAAAACTAAACAACGAACTAAATATCATACACATTCACTGAACGAAGATTATGAACATAACATTATTATTATATTACATAATTATATTATATTATCAAAATATATTTGAATGTAGAAACTATCTTAAAATATTGCGCTGATATTGAAAGAAATGCCATGTTTTTTTGTTTCACAGACCGAAACCTTGAAAACAGCGGCAGACTAAACTCTAAGTGTCTTTCTATTTTAGAGCGATTATTGTAAAACTACTATGTTTTGCACTGTGGGCCATCGGAGCTGTCACACATTTTAACATGAGACTGTTTTGCTGTAACATACCCCAGAATGCAGTTAGTTATATTGTAACTGTAAAATTAAGTAAGAACTTAAACTTAAGTAAGTAAAATTTCATCTCTCAGCTGTTCCACATTTTCGAGTTGCTGCTCTTCAGTTACAAACCCCGTCCTGTTTTCTCCACAGCAATGTAAGCTGTTTGTCAGATGAATTATATGATGTAAAGGGAAATTCAGAGCCAGAAAGAAAGAATGATGGAAAGACCTAAACATGAATCATTCAATATACGTGATTTAGAAAAACTGTTTAAACTCAGCAGCTATAGTACGCCACTACATCCTTCATGTTCTGAGAAAAGAGCAGCGAGAAGAGAGCATGGAGGAAAATAGAAAAAACAAACAAAACTGAAGGTATTAATGGAATTCTTGACGAATTATCCAAACACACAGTCGATGGATGCTATGTTACCTCTTTAATAAAGAGATCTGTACCACCAGTTGGCTTACACGTCCGTTAGCTGTTTGGAGACAAAACACACAGAATGCAGAAACACTGCAGGACTTAAATTTTCACAGCTAAAGAGATGAAAATTAATTTCAACCCGGCTGCAGCGTACTTGCGGGATGGAGCGATATCTTGGAGAGAGAGTGATCACAGATCCTCTGGCTTTTGAAAAAAGCTGCTCCGTGCTCCACAGGAAATTATGCTGCTCCTCTCCCGCTCTGCTTCAACAACTACAGAGAAATTGTGCATCTGGTTTTTAATAGTGTGTAGTTTAGTGAAGATGAAACCGAGGCTGCTTGTGTCAAGTCTGCAGGGTTAGCTGGCCCATTAGCTTATTTACTTTCAACTTTTGTCATCACTGGGGAACTGCAGCTATTCTTGATCTAATTAAATTCAGTGATGGGTGATAATATGATGAATGAATACATTAGGTAATGAAGAAAGTAATATCTATATCTATTATCTAAGCTGCATTCAGTCTGTAAGGAGTTGTCCCATTAAGTGCCTCAGGTCCTTGCATTATTAAGGTTTAATTGCCAGAATTCAAAGGTAGCTCCAAAACTATAGGGAGCAGCATAAGCACTAACTACTGCTCAATATACTCTCTGCTTCAGCTGTCGTCGGCTGTAGCGACTAGTTGCTTTTCCCAAATAGTTAGCCTTGGAGCTAAGTGGACCTGTTCGCTTATAGGAGATGATAGGAGGGAGTCACCATGGTCAACAGGGCTCAGGTCAACCAGGCTCAAAAACAGGGATACAGTACAGAGGTAATTTACAGCCGCTCTGACCAGGACTCTGATTCCAGGGACGAGAAGACACAGCAGGCGGGGGCAGGACAGGCATGCAGTGCAGAGGAATGAGAGAGAGCAGCAGTGGGTGGAAACAGCATGTAGAACTGGAATATATTCACATCATACTAATGTGAATTGAGGATTTATTTCAACCAAACCAGAGGTGATTGTGTAAAGACAGACTAAGACTGTTTTGCTGAGTTTTATTTTGTGTAAGCCGGTTTGAATGAAGTGTTCTTGTGTACGGCTTAATTTTTCTGTTGGAATGTAAGTGTAAAATATTTCCTAACTTGACATGTTGTGAGTTTATATTGTTTACTGATAAGACTAAGTAGCAAACTTCCTGCATGAATTCATGCTGTGCAATTCATGCTGTTGTTTCTTCACCCTGTCGATAATGTTTTTAAACTTAAATTCCAGCCATATTTTACATATTGCTCCTTTAAATCTCCACTTTCTTTTTAAGCTGTTTGAAATGTAAAAATAAGCCCTTACTTTTGTTCGGTGTAGTTGCAGTTAAACACCACAGGGTCTGGTGTTTGCTGACAGGTACAGTATGGTGGAGCTCTGGGGAGCTGCCTCTTATTACAGAATAACAGTGACCTTTAAAACATCCCATCAGGCACCCTGGGTATTCTTGGTAAAACATCTGCTGCTGTAGCTCAGAGCCACCCACCGCCACCAGCACCACAACTCAGTGTCCCGCTCTACTCTGTTCAGTTCTGCTCTAAAAAGCTCACACAACTTTTTCCAGGGAACTGCAGGATTTTGCATAATACATAGCATGACATGGGGCCATACTCTTCTTTACTGTCTGCTGGACTCTGTATCTGTTGTGGAGGGAATTCATCAACCAGAGCGTCTGCCTTTTCCAAACACATATTTTTGTCCACAGCTGATAAGCTTGATATTTCAGTATCGGGTATACATCTCGAACAGAATGCAGCCAGTTTGTTTACAGTGTAAAATCAGGATTATGGACCATGAGACTTTCGGCCCACTGGCCTCGCTGTGACTCTGTCCGCATACAAGGCTGAACAAAACAGGCTTTGTCCCAGAAACGCAATTTGGAACGGTGCTGTCAGGCTTCCCCCCCTTTGGCCACTCTGAGTGAGATCAAAACAACTGCGCTGAGGCTTAGCGTCAAACACTGCAAGAAGTTTCTCCTCCAAATATACAAAAGTGTTGTTTATGGAAAGTTCTGAAACTTTTGTGTCACACATACTCAGCATGGTTTAGTTTACTACATTAGATAAAAATGGGGCATCAAGTAAAATAGTGAGTGAGACTTAAATATACAATTTAAATACTATTCTATTTAAAGGATGATGCCGGTTTATTACAGTCTTTTTTTACTCGCAGTAATCACATCTCTGTCACACATGCAGTTTGAAAGGATGAAAGACACTCATTGTTGCCTTTAGTTTGTGATAGTTACTCTCATAGTTACATTTTACGTTGTTTCCATGCGTCTAAATGATATTGAATAATTGCTTATACAGATCGCTCAGACCTTGACACTTCCACTTCCATTCAATGGGGAACACAAACAGGCATTCAGGCGATGAGACATGTTGTACACAAGCCCACAGACTGATTATCTAAACCACTTCATGTAAATATATCACTGAAGGTGAGAGCACCAAAAAATGGCAGTAAAAATATCACAGAGGAAAACAAGAAACGTGCAAACCAAAGTTGACCAAGTACGTTTGTGTGTAAACTGTTATGGGCTTTGAGTTATCATTATACTATTTGTTTTTTGTTTTCCAGTTTTAGTGACCTGGGAGTTTGATTAAAAGCTGTCTGGTCATATGGTATTTTCAGAATGAAGCCCAGTTAAAGGTCCCATATTATTCTAAGATCATACATTTATTTTGGGTGTCTACTAGAAAATGTTTACATGCTTTAATGTTCAAAATACACATTATTTTTTCAAACTGTAAATTGCTGCAGCACCTCGATTCAACCCGTCTTACTGCTCCTGAATTAGTGGCTGTCTCTTTAAGGCCTCCCAATCTGATCAGTCGGCTCTCACAGGCCTGCAGACCCCCGTCAGCTGCGTTTACACATCAGCTCTGCCAGTGTTTTAGCAACCATGGCTGTGCTGGGGGGTGTGGCTGAGGGCTGTGCTGGGGGCGTGGCTGAGGGCGTTCGATATAGTACTATATAGTTGTGATCACAACCTTACGGAGCTCTGACGCTTGTTAAGGGGCGTAGTTTCTGAGTGTGGGCTGTGTCCATTTCTGGATTGAGCACTGTGATACTTTCTCAGTATTTATATAGCACCTTGACCTGCTTTGTGATTTTAACAAAAGATAGGGAATCTCACTTTATAGAATATGGGACCTTTAACACAGACACTCTATCCCTGAAATGTTTTTCTTCATTAGATCATGTGTGAATGGGAGCAGGGATCAATATTTAGGGAATTCTGCACTGCCTCAACACCAGCTTCAGTAACAATTCAGAGAAAATGCTTGTACAGCTGAGTTGTGAATGAAAGCATTCACAGCTCCACTGATAAGGTATTTTTACATGTTCCTTTTAACGTTGGCCTATTGAATGTGTTGTCTGATTTAAGTAGACAGCAAAAAAATATCAGTTGTCCTGCAAACTTGTTGAATGTTAAATAAATTTTACAAGAACATTGGCCATGGATAAAAATAGCTCCTCGCCCGCTATGTTCCTGAAAATAATAAGAGATGTCTTCCACTGCGGTTATGAATGTGAGAGGTGTGCAATTTGCATCAATCAGGTTAAAGAAATTAACTTCCCCTACCAGTAGTTTTTCACCATTCACATGTAACCGGATCTACTAATATCTTCTTCAAGCATCCAGCAGAGGTCCAGAATATCAACTTCAAAAGCATTCACTTAAAGGAGCCAAGACCAACATGTCTGCGTCAGTCTGTTACGAGCTGGCCACACTGACTGCTAATGTAGTGTGTGACGGCTGCGCTGATGAACTGCTGCGGCTCATTAGTGTGTGTGTGTCCACACAGGCAGTGTTGCTCCTGCCTGCACTGTCTGTTTGTCTTTGATAACTATCAAAAAATACAATGACATGATGTTTCCTTCACCCCTGTTGAAAGAGCGAGAAAGTGGGAGGGAAAAATAGATGGAGAGAAAGAAAAAGAGAGTGCACAGGTGGAAAAAAAATGCACTTCAGTTGCGTGTATTCTTCTTCTACCTTCGTCTACAGAAATTTAAACTGTAGTGAAACGCTTGTATGATGTTGATATGACTGTCTACAGGTCTACTTTTGCAGAGAACCGTGCACTTGTCACAGTAAAAATAGGTGAGACTCCGAATCTTTAGATGACATGCTGCTGCAGCCTTGCTTGACTTGCTTGCTCCAACCTGGTAACATGGACACCGAAATGAAAAGCAAGACGTTATGCAGCCAGCGTGGCAGCCTGTTAAAATGCACTGAAGACCAGAGTAAGCAGCTGTTGAAGTTAGTTTTTGATGGCCCACTTAGCAATGTCAGTCAGCGAGATGTGACAGAAAAAAGTTAAAAATCAAAAAATCGTGTTAAAATCAAGCCTATTTGAAAAGTTGTTGATGATAATATTCTCTTTATATTCAATTTTCACTTCAGTTTTTCATGTTCTCTTTGCAGTGAATTTTTAATTCTTCAAAGACATATTTCAATGTGTTTCTGCCTGCTTTTCCTTCCATGCAACTTCTCACCACCAACTCTGACTGTCCTGGTAGTCGTTTTTGGCCCTGGAATAATCACTATTCTTCCTCTTCTGAAGCCCGCAAATTATTCTTCTAACACTGACCAAGCTGTTTTTCTCCCTGTGTTCTCCAGGACTTGCAATTATCGATCAAATCAAAAAAGCCGAAATGCCAGCAGGGACTACACACTTCAGCAGGCAGATTTATCAAAGGTTGGCTGTTAATGAAGTCACACCAGGCAGATGGAGTGAAGAAATGTCAAAGTGACATGCAGGGTTTCAACTAAAAGACTAGAAATCTGGTAAATTAATTGATGCCCTTGTGATTTGCTTTGATAATCGTTTTAATGTCGCCACAAACCTACTTTGGGAAATGCTTACAGATTTTGCACCGCATCTTTTTTTTTTCTTTTTTTTTTTGGTTCAAGTTTTTGTAAAAATTTCCGTGCAGACTCAAAGCAAGTGTTCGTGATTCAGTGGGTTTGATGAAAAGACCAAAAGACCTTGTCAGATCAGGACAGCCTCTGGCAGAATTTCCTGTCTAGCGCTGGTAGACTGGTAAGTGTGTTTTCAGCCTCCCAGTCACGGAATTCGGATGACTTTTCTTTCTGCTGCGGTCCTGTGATGGCGCACAACACAACAGTCAGCATGTGTGCCTTACCGCATTGTGATATTGTTTGTTATTTCTGTACTACGCTATGTGCTTGCATGTATGCATATACTGCATCTGTGTGTGTGTGTGTGTGTGTGTGTTTCTATGTGTGTATGGTGGTAGCGTGAGCAGGAGTGTATGTTTTCAGTGCTTCCGTGACTTGCCAGGAAGCCCCCCTGCTGTGCTGCTGAGTGCCTCCCCTTCAGACGCATTAAAATAAGATGAGCGTGTGTCTATGTGTGAGTGTGTGGCGGTGTGTGTGTGTGTTTGTATGTGTGTGTGAAGCAGAGAGGGAAGGACATAGTAAAAGAACAGAGAGAGAGTTAAAGAAGAGATTAAAGGATTGCAAACACACACATCATGAGGCAATCTCTGCATGTGTAGTCACACTGCACACGTCCAAACATGCATGTATGTACGTGTGTGTGTGTCTGTGTGTGTGCAGGAATGTGTGTGTTGGAGTCCCTGTGGGCCATTAAACTAAGATGAGTGCCATGTTGGATAGCAGAGAGGGAGAGATAGCGGAGGATGAGGAGGAGGAGGAGGAGATGTGTACATGGTGGGTAATTGGCTCTTAAGTGCAGCACGCGTCTTTACCCACGAGCCTCGGCTCTCCACTCCTCTCATGGCTGCTGTTTGTTGGGCTGCAAACTCCGTCCACTTATCTCCTCAGCCAGCAATCACTACAACCTTAAACACACACACTCTTTATCACTGACTTACATGTTTTCTTCCGCTCCTCTATTCTGTCTGGCTCTCCGTTCGCACTCCCTCCTCCATGATTTTTTGTCACACACACACACATTCACCAGGGAGAGCAGCGGAGTAGAAGAAAACAAAGCATCACCGATTATTTCATACTATACAATAAATATGTCCATATATATCTATTTAACTCTTTATTGATGCCTCTTCATTTTAACGGTTATGGCCTGTGTTTAGATGATCTTAGTGTTTATTCTCGGTTAGGTTATATAAGAGAATAGCACTGGAGTACAATTCCTCTTTTAAGCAGACTCTTAAGTCTTAGATATTGGAGTTTCCATGAAGGCACCAACAAGGAAGCCTTCTGAAAATTGCTAATCTTTAATGTAAATTGTATCAGTCTATGTCATAACTTGCTTTCGTTTTGTATGTATTCAACACAGTAAAAGTTTGATTTGTATATTGATAGTTCCTTGTCCAGCTCTTACTATATAAAACCCATATGTTTAAGTTTATCTGTATTTATCTTATATTTCTAGCCCATGTCTGTTTGTATCCTCTTGGAACTTTGTACATTGCAATTACAATTTAATTTGCCATTACATTACTTTATGTCGCAACTCTATGTTTCTTAAGGTTCAATTTTAAGTTTTATGATGTATCAACTGTGTGTTTATGGTCTGGTTAGGTTTAGGCACACAAAAAAGTGCAAAAAATGTGGAAAAAACTATGGTTTCTCACTTGGCAGCCTTCTTGCTCAGCCACCTCCTTAAATGTAAGTTAGCACATATCATTTGAACGTGAATGACAGGTATTGTAGAGATGTTGATATGACACACACACGTACTAATGTAAACATTTGCGTGGTTTACAGAATCATAAAATGGCAACAATTCATTCTGGTGACTGGTCTCCATACTTGGCCAATGCAATTGATTATTAACATGTTTTTATTTTTTATTTAGCCTTTATTTAACCAGGTTATTTGGCACTGAGATCACAGTTATCTTTTACAAGGGAGACCTAGCCAAGAAACAACACAGCGACGCAGAGTTACAATAGCAAATTAACAGAAAAAGCAAACTCAAATAATCAGATAAAACATTTGCACACAGACATCCTGGACTCAACTGATTTCACCATAGTTAAAGCTGTTCAGTGGTACAATATTCTGAAATTTAAGTTCAGTCTGTAGATTGTTCCATGAAGTGGGTGCTGAGAATGTAGACTGTGGGAACAACAAATCGCAAAACGACAAGAGAACAAAGACTGTGATTTTTCACATTTTAAGCTTAAAAGAGGAGATAAGTAAATAGGGAGTTTGCCAAGAATGGCTTGGTAAATAAAAACATTCCAGTGACTGAGGCGGTGTGAACATAAAGCAGACCATTTCACTTTTGAGTATAACACACAATGATGAGTAAGAGCCACAGTTTGTAATGAGTCTCCGAGCCCCGTGAGACACGCTGTGCAGCATGTGACGACAATGAGCAGAGGCATTCATATACAACACATCTCCATAATCAATAACAGGCAAAAAGGTACACTCCACCAATTTCCCTTTCACACAAAAAGCAAAGCAAGACTTGTTTCTATAGTAAAATCCTAACAGTCGTTTCATCTTTTTTGTAGTGTGCTGGATATGTGACTTAAAAGTGAAGTGGTCAGCGATTAAAAACCCAGGTATTTAAAGGTAGATACTAGCTCGAGTATCTAGTAAACCTGAACATGAAACGCTTCTACTGTGTTAATTAAAGCTTTTCTCAGCCTCCATCACTTATGTACAGAAATACTGGCTCAACAGTGTTCCAGATGTCACATATTCACCCTCTCCACTGCAATTCTATTTGCACATTTATTTGGAGGGTCACCATCTCACAGGCTGTAATAAAACACATAGTAGACATTGAAGCAGTGAGTCTGCACACGTACTGGCTTACCAAAATCGACTACCCATCCTCAGAAGCTCAGCTGCTCAGCAAAAGAGGAAAACGTATACCTTTATAAGTGATCTAAGTGATAATGGCATCTTTAAGTAGGATTTGTGACATGACCTTTATAAAAATGGTTAGAGTCTGTGTTGCTTGTTATCCTGTTCTGGGATCTGTGCTGTGTGCCCAAGTGTCTTTTTTGATGCTGCCACTAAGGGTCACTAAAGTGAGAACGCTTTAAATCCTTTACAAAAGGGTTTTATAGATCCTCTCCACACATGTATTAGGTCAACCATAAAAATGATCTAATCTTTGACTGACCCAATACCCAAATCAAAGTCCTTAACACCTCATTAAAAACTCAAGAATATACTGTAGGAAAATGAGAATATTTTTCATCTCACAAGTTTAACTGTTGGACTCAAGGTGTCTCTTACTTCCACTGTCATTCTCAGTGTATGTGCACTGGAAGCTTCAAGTTTCTACATCACATTGGCTGAATATTGGACCAGGATCGGACGTGTTTGTGATGTCACAAATCATGCACGTAGGCCCGCCTCTTAAAATCAGGTTTTCAGTGAGCACAGAGGAAATTTACACTCTGAGCAATGAATGTGAAAACGGGCTTCTAGTGTCAAACAAGAAGAGATACACATTCGCTGCTACCTTGTAGCTGATATGGTTTTTTTCAGGGCTGATACTGATTGTTAGTTTTCAAAGAGACTGATATCCGATATTTGGAACCGATGTGCATTTACAATAAATATGAAAAATAGTTGCCTGTGAAGTTAGTTTAGTTTTTATTTTATATAAATCTGAATACGCAAATAAACTAGTAATTAAAGTTATAAAATAAATGTAGTGAAGTAAAAAGTACAGTATTTGCATCCATAATGTAGTGAATAGAGGCATAAAGTAACAGAACATTGGAAATACTGTACTTGAGTAAATGCACCTAGTTTTAACAGTAATATCCTGCATCTCTCTAACATTAGAGACAGCTTCAGTAGCGTTGTTACAGTTAACTTGTTGAGAGTATGACCGGCCCTGGTAAGTGCGAGAAATAACATTATAGCCTCTCACTGTTTTGCAAGTCCGCTGGCTAAATAATGGACCAGTTAATTAACTTGTTGATGTTCATTATCGCAGTCTAATTAGCTCTACTGTAAGAGACTTGACATTAGCATATGTTTTTATCGGCTAACGTTACATGGAACATGTAAAAACACCAGCTCGTACGGGTGAGTAAAGTTATATTTGCAGTGGAAGCAGGAAGCTTGATTAGTTCCAGTAGTACTGGCTCCAGTGTTACTTAAAGCTATAACATTAGCTGTGGGTACATAAATAAACTCTAATATTTCGTTATTGTTAACTCTATAGGCTAATGTTATTGCTAGTGTTATAACAAAGTGCACTGTTCTGGCATTATCAGCAGTGTACCTGGGAAACAGGGCATGCTTGTCATGATGTAATTAGATCATGGGACTGTGGTGTTTTTGGAACTTCAGTGTCGAGGATTGTGATGTTTTATATCTTCGGAAACACCTGCTGTGTTACCTTCTTAATGCAGCTCTGCCAGCTCACCAGAGCTTTTCCTCTGTCTCTGCCGTGTCTGTGCCTGTCATTGCACAAAGCCGTCAGTGTTGATAGGCTATTACTCGTGTGACTTTAAACCAATCAGGGTGGTGTTGTTGGCAGGACATTAAGTGAGTCCACAGAGTGATGAATGCAGACCATATGGCAGAGGAGCAGCTGTGGCAGAGCAAAAGTAGCGCACATTTTAATACATTTTATTGGCAATCGGGAACATAAACACAGATAATCTGCAAAATGCTGGATATTGGAGCCGATAATCGGCCAGGCTGATAATTGGTCGACCCCTACTATCTTGTCAAATATTATTTTGGTGATGCACAGAAACCATTCCAACATTTACCTTTCATTGTCTGTTAATGACAGTTGTAGATAAACTGTCTCCAATATAATTATTTAATCTACTTGTGTGTTGTAAAGGGTGTGCAACTGTCATCATGAAACCAAATTTAGTCAAATCTCTCCTAACCTTTTTAAAATTTAGTACAGCCACTCCAAATGGACTGAGCTAGATGCTTAAATATAACTTATTTTCTATCCAAACTAGCCTACAGGCCACCTGACAACCTAAACTGACAATATGACTTATCTGCCCACCAGCGGCTGATTACAGCAGGCGCTGGTGGCACCAGGTAGCCTGGTCACAGTCTGTTTGGCTCTAACTTAAATCTGGCTGTCCTGAGGCATTATGGATTTGAATCTGGTCCATGACCTTTTTCACATGTCATCCCCTCCCTGTCTCCCATCTTTCCTGTCTCTCTCTGTCTAATGAAGCGAATAAAACTGCTGCTCAGAGAGATGTTTAAAGATTATTTAGTGCACCTCTGCTCTATTAAAAGAACTAAACTTTTAGCATACTCCCTTGATTCACACGTGCAGACACGCACATATGCGAACACACGAAAAACAGTACAAAGTCATTTATTTATGCAGCAGCAAATATCTGTTTCTAAATCTGTGGCTCACCTGAGTACAGTCTGTTACAGAGTTTGCTTCAAAGCCTGAGCTTTACTAAGTTCTTTTTCTTCAGCAGACACAATGTGGCGGCAAACACTCTAAAGTTTGTCCCCCAGGTGCCCTTAAATAACATCTGGCTAGCGCTGTTCACATTTGTTCCAAAAACCAGGGGACCAAGCAAGCTGCGGACCCACTTCAACTTTCTCTTCCTGGTGTGACAAGCATCTGGTGAATAAAACTTACCAATTAATATCTGAAATTATAATCATGTGTGTCAGGTTTGCCCTTCAAAGCATGCAGCGTTGGGTGTGGCCAGTGCGTGTTTGTGTGTGGCTTCCGTGTCTCTGGGTTAACAAACCTTAACATTACAACATCATGACACATCAGAGGCATGAATGATTGAAGAGAAAAGCGAACGGCACATGTAAGGCTAATTCCAGGCATCTAAAAGTCCTATCATCCCTCTGTCCGTTCCGTTTCCTCGTTGGTAATAAGAGCTCCTGAATCCCAACTTATAGTATTCTCGGGGGAGAGATAAGCCTCTCTGCTCTGAGAGAAAAAAAACCCTCCTGCAATGATAAACAGCTGCTGGAGAAAAAAATAATATTTCTCAACAGAGTGAGAGAAAAGGCTTATGTTTATGATTTCTCAAAACAACTTTATTTCTGACCTCTCCATAATCCCCAGAAAGTCTTTCAATTAGAGAATGGCTGAGATTCCCCCTATTACTGAGCGCCCTGCTCCCAGACAGACATGGGGAGAGAGGGAGATAATTGGCCAATAAAAATGTAAATAGGGTGGTGGAGCAAACCAGCATGTGATGTGGAAGGGGAGGGGGGAGAAAGTGAGGGAGGTAGGGAGGGGAGGTTTTGGGATAATCCACTGTGACAGGTTGTGTTGGTTTTGTTGGTTGCTAATTGGATGCTCACAGAGTTCTTTTCTGCGCAAATACCATAATACCACACGGGCATGATTATTGGCGGGAGCAAAATGAGAGGAGGGGGTCCAAAGCCGGAGCAGGGATTTGGATGGGACCACAACCTCCCCCCACTTGACCTTCAGGATGATGGCTTTGGGTAACAGGTGAAACTCAGTGGAGTGACATGATTTGATTTGTATGGGTAAAAGTTCAAAGCAGGGTTAGACCTGTAATTGGATTTGACAGCAGGCGATATATAGGCCTTTAATTAAAACTCTGATATCATCTGGTGCATTCTGGCGCCAGTAAGATGGATGTGGATTCATGCAGTCTGTATAATTACAAATGTATTGTAGATAAGCTATATAAAGTGTTCCAGTTTATTTCATATTTCTCTAGTTGTAACCTTTAAAGGAATAGTCCGACATTTTGGGAAAAGTGCTTGACTTCTGGTTTCACAAAACTTTAAAAAAAACTGCTCCACTGTTATGGACATGAGTATCACACTGATTGGCATAGCCTACCACAGAGAGGCGAGTGTGTAACTGCTCAGTAAACCACATCATTTTACCCAATTTTCATCAGAGCACCAACATGGCTGTTACCTTGGCACAGAAAAAGTGTTGAAAGGGTGAAAATCACATCAAGTCTGGCTATAGTGACAGCTGCATTTATCTGAAATGAGAGTGTCAGTTAGCTAGCTGTTATTCAGTACTGTCTATTTGGTTATGGGTATAGGTGAGTGTTTAATGAGACAAAGTCACGTGAATGACTGTTGGATGTGTAGTCTTCCTAACTATTATTGACAAACATCATTTTTTCAGAATTATGGTCCCATGGTGGTCCACTACTGCAAGGGGAGGGACATTCGCTCTCCTTCAGCTCGGTTTTGGTCTCCATCATCTTCTGAGAGAACCCCTGTCTTCAGCAGCTCCACTTCTCCATCATGTGATTAACTGGGGTTTTTCTGCTGGAAACAGCTGCCCACTGCTGCTGGACACTATAATGACAGAGATGTGACTGAACTAAACCCTGGTCTCCACCTTGCTCGCTGCCAGATTATTTCTTCAACCAGACGTGTGAGAGAAGACCTTCTCTGCATCCAGCTCATGCCACACCGCGACCCGGCCTCCAGCACCTCTGCCACCAGCGTCCTCTAACCTCGTGGTTTCCGTGCTCACTCACTGAAGCCCTCCACCTGCACCACTGTGAGTCTCTCCCTCTACACCAGCGGAGCCATTCTCCGGAGCCTCAACCTGCCTCCATCATTACTGAGTGTTTCATTAAAAACCCTTTAAGCTTCCTCAGTCTTGGTGTCCGCTTCTAGGTCCTACTAAACATCCGCTGCCGTGCATAACATATACAGTCATTTCACTCATTGTTGATATTAAAATATTGGTTAGTGCTGTTTTAAATGCTGTGCAATTCTTCTGCCTTTCCTCTCGAAAAAATATCGAAATTCTGAGCAGTGTTTGGATTGGTATGTGACATGCAAATTATCAAAATCAAATAGTAAATATCAATATTGGCCAATTGGGGTCAGATCAGTCAAATTTGAATTTAATGTCAGAGAAAACGATGGATACAAACAGAAGAGAGAAAACTAAATGAACTCCAAAATTAGAAACTGAGGGGGGAAAAAACGAGGAAAAACAAATCAATTCCAAATCCATCGTCTATTTTCAAACATGCAAAGTGTATTTTTTCCTCATTTCATGAAAAGTAGATAGAGCAAAATGGAGAAATAGAAAAACCTTTCAGAAAGACTGGAGCAAATTAGTTTTAGTTTTTTTTTCCTTCACCCTTTGGAGTCCCTCGGTCACCATGTTGTGTGGGAATAACAAGCTGAGGATTTGGTTTTGTGTGTTTGTGTGTCTGCTGTTGTACAAATGTGGATATGTGTGTGTAGTGTGTTGAGGTTTTCATCCAGGACCCTCCATTTGTCCTGATGAGAATTCACTTACAAAATCACTCACAAGTGGCAGGATACACAGCTGAACTCATCAGAAATATAATAATAATGGTCATGTTCATCAGTGTTGGAGTACTGAAATGTGTAATTATACTCATAGTTTAACTGCATTTTGCAGTAGCTTGTTTGTAGTCAGCTACGGTTCATTCGTATTTGTGTAGTGATTAAGGTAGTAAAATTACTTGTTGCTATTTTTGTCTAATTAACTCTTGAAACTACAGACTAGGGATGGAGGATAAAAGATTTTATCATGAACTGGGATAATAACACTCAGGATAAGCTGATGGTGATGAATTTCCATTATCTTGGTGATTGTGAATATCCTCACATCAGTGACCTGAAAAAGCTGTCTAGCTCAGTAACTTAGACTTTTATTGATTTCTAGATTTATTTGGCATTGCCACAGGGGGGAGCCTGCATCTTTCCAGTCAGTCCAAAATCCTAAACCTGTCAACATGGCTGAAGGCTTGGCTTGCAAACTGTACCCCCCACAATAATAATCAGATGTGTGTAGATACTATGGATTCCAAACTAAAGGAAGACAGGGACACTAGCTGCCCTCCATTTATGTATCCTTTATTTTTGGAAGGGGACCTTATAATTTAGTCAAAAGATTGTTTGACTGTTTTCATGAAAAGGGCATTCACTTACAAAAGATGTGTGTCCTATCTGTAAGCTGCAATAAATGTTTGTTTTGTAACCAAATTTAGGGTCAAGTGTACCGTGTGTCAGTGCCATTTTAAGAATTTGAAGCATATTTTGATGATTATCATAATAATATCCTAGATCACAATTATTTATGCCAGGATAACTGTGACATAACAAAAATAACGTTCCTTACCATTTGTCCTTGTGAATAGCCCAGATGGGGTTGTTTCAGGACAGGTTGTTTAGGACAGGTTTAAGGGTATTCCAGTAATGGATAGCCAACACTCAACACTGAAGAAATTAGTTTTTGAATGATTAACTGACAGTAATTACATCAACTAAACTCTGCAGTTTGCTACTTTAACCATGTATTAATATAAAAAAAACCACAAAGACAAAGACAGGGTGAGTTAACGTTTTTTGCTCTGAATCGCGTCACATAATCGTCGCCATTCAACTGCGGGAGCCGGCTGGCTCTCGCTACCGATGACAGACGTTGTTTTTCGGGCAGAAATGCGACGAAGAGTCAGTAGGACAGATCTTGTAGCTTTGCCTTGTAGGTTGAAGTGTGGGACATTTCCCTTTTATTTGATGAGTGGAGGATCTGTTTAGTTGTCAGACTGTGAACACCATCAGACCGGCACACTCCTGTCCCGTGCTGCAGGGCGCAGTCTTGCCTCTGTTGCAGCTCTGTTACTACCTCCACTGGCAGATCAGAGGTGGAACGAAACTGTCCCCCCATTCCGCCTCTGTACTTTTCACACAGAAGGCGAGGCGAAATATAAATAGATTCCCTCGTTGAAAGGGCGCTGTGACTGGGGCTTAAAACAAGATCAACACATCATTAAGGGTTTTAAAGAGCAAAGCCTACCTCTCATAGCCTACCAGTTTATTGTCTCTCTGTTCTGTTTGAGGCAGGGTTTTTAGTGCAGGACCTTGCTCCTTGTTTTAATGTGTCTCATGCAGCTGTCAGTAGAATTTGCATCACTTGCACAAACTTTCTCTATTATATGTTAGAATCTAATTTTATTTTAAACAGCAAATTCACTTATGCCTCTGTTTTTAAAAAAAAACCTTTCCCACGGACAAGAGTGATATTGGACTGTACAGGATTACAGGTACAAAGGCCAAGTTCAAATGTACTGAATTCAGAAACCTTCTCCCATTACAAAGGAAGGACCATGCTTAAGGCCTTAGTTGGCATAAGCCCATCTGGTGCACTTCATTCATCAGCGACTTACACACAGGGTCAGTATCAGACAGGAAACTCAGTCAGCTTGCATTCTGTCTTTCTTAGAGGAAGAGGACAAGGTAATGGCAGACAAAGGCTTCCTTATTAGTGACCTTTTGTCTGCCATAATCGTCAGTTTTGTGATACCACCACTCCTAAGGTCTAAGAGACAGCTTACCCAGGAGGAAATACTTAGAAATTGCACCTGATGAGCAGGTCGGCACCTTGCATGGCAGTCTCTGTCATCAGTGTATGAATGTGTGTGTGAAAGGGTGAATGTGACAAGTGTTGTAAAGGTGCTTTGAGCGGTCAGTAGACTGGAAAAACGCTATAGAAATGTTCTAGTTGCTGTATCGTAGGCAACTGGACGTGTTTCCAGTTGCCTACAATACAGCACCTAGAATTACAATGACCTGGATGACTGAGAACCTTCATCAACATGCTATAGAAATGCAAGTCCATTGACCATATAAACCAGGTCTGGAAGGTGTGTGGCCTTTCCAAGGACCATTGTTCCGACTTATAATGTAAAACTGCCTTGCCTGCTCAACATGTTAAATTATGCTTTTGTATTGCTATTTTTTTATTTTTTGTGACCTACCTACCACCATGAAGATGCCATCTACTCTGACCAGCCACTGGACCAAAATATGGTATGAATAACAACTGAGTGGGTTTTGCCTTTTGTAAAAGGCAGTACTGCCAAAAAACACAATTGCCCTGATGTTGTCTTGTGGCAGATTGCTACTGCTAGTCAGATTAGAATATGATCCAAATGGTACAAATGACTTGTTACGAATTGTTACTATTACTTGTGCTATTTTTAGTCCTGAACTTTTTTCTGTTTTGCACATGAGATAACTGTATTTTAATGATTATAATCTTTTTGGTTGATATAGGCTACCTAATTGCTTGTTGCTTTGTATAAAAGCATAATGCCTGCCTTTTTAGAATAACAAAAGTCATTTTTATTTTACTCTACTATTTTTATTTGATTTTATTATATCTTCTCTTATATTCCCACCCTCATGCTGCTGTCTCCTACGGGGGATCAATGAAGGCACATCTTATCTTAACAAATGTTATTTGAATAGTTGTTCAGTTACAGTGGAACAACATAAATGGTCAATGCAAAGTGCCTTATCTAATGTGTCTGCCACAGAAAGGTAGGTGTTTGTAAATGAGGCGGAGATAAGAAAGCACATGTTGTTAATTCTTTCATTCACGTTGTCCAAAGTCTGTGCGTCCATCATGCACAATTACGCTGCAGTTTACAGCGATCAGACTGACTGCTTATCACTCACCAAATGATCACGACAATCAGTGGTATCCCCCACAGCAGGAAGTCATTTGAAATCGGAAGTTTAATACATGAACACTTTATTTATTTCAGTTTTTGTTACGATGAACTCGCCCTGGATTATGATTAGGACTCAATGAGGATATGGAGTGTAACGACTGTGTGAGAGCTGTCACTGACTTTATTTCCAGGCTTCGATAATTTATACAATCCAAATGTGCAGGTGGTGAAGATGTACTGGGTGAGCTGACTGGAGAAAGCGTAGTGTGTGTGGGTAGTCCAGACTTTTCCGAGTCCTCCCACCTGACACATCCTTCATTTCAAGTCCGGTCCTCTCCGCTGAGCGGTGTGATGGTGAGACAGCACTGATGAAATATCTAGTGGACTTTGATTTGATAAATATGGCTCAATAAAACTGGAAGTACATGTAGCACAGCAGGTTTAAATGTTATATCTAATGTGGATCTGTCTTAAACTTTTGATATTACGTGGAATTAAACAGTGAGAGGCTTCTTTTTAAAGTCTGGCTTCAATTCACCACCTGAAGAGTAGGTTGGAGTCCACCTGAAGGTACAGGGATAAATGTTTGTTACTCCTGATATGAGGAGAGAAGTAATTATTTTCAGTTTTATATGCAAAACATTTATTGTGATGGAAGGCAGATAGATATGCAACACAGAGACTGGCATACACCAATCAGCCAAAACATTAAACTGACAGGTGAACTAAATACCACTGATCATCTCTTTAGCCATTATCTTTAGGGAAACCTTGGGTCCTGGTATTCATGTGGATGTTCTTTGACACATAACACCCATCTTAAAACTGCTGCAGACAAAGCACACCCACTCATGGCTATGGCTTTACCTGATGGCAGTGGCCCCCTCAAGCAGAACAATGCGCCCTGCCCGCCACGCCACAAAAACGGTTCAGGAATGGGCTGAGGAACATGACAAAGAGCTCAAGGTGCCAGTCTGGCCCTCAGACTCCCGAAGTTAGACAGGAGAGAAACACAATTAATGTGAAACCAGACAAGGAGGATAAGACAGATTCTCAGGGTGTTAAGGACACGAGAAGGCTTCAATAGTTTTAATGATATGGCAGCTCCGTTAGAAGAGAGAACCGTTTGCCAAAGCAAAGAAGCTTTGCAAAAAGAAGTTGAGGGGCTTAACAAAATCATCCAAGAATTGTCTCTGAAGGCATCTGAGAGGGAGGAAATACTTTGCCATGAGATGGAGGAAATAAAAAAGCTCAAAAGCTTTGAAAAGTTGCTCAGTGAGCAGTATAAGAGGGAGCATGAGGACAAAGTTGAGATGAACAATGTCCGCCAACAATGAAGGACCTCGAGAAGCAGTGCAAGTGGGAGAGGTTCTTAAGATATGAAAACACAAATCTCAACATATCTGACTTATGGTCAGAGTCTGAGGCTGACTCTGGAGAAACCCACCAGAAAAAGCCTAAGAAAACTTCTCGTTGGAAGAGATTTATGAGTTTCATCGCCCCCAGATCGAAGAAGTTGAAATTCACAGGCAAAGGCCATTCTCACAGTGCTGGCAGCATTGGTGACAAGATGCAGTCAGATAACAAAATGGCCAATATCACAGAAGATGATGCCAAACCAGGCTGTTCATCTGTGAATGTTGATGATGCATCTACAAAACATGGTGACAACAGGAGGCCTCAAATACCAACAGAATGGACACAAATGTTGTTGTGTTTTGTTGTCATAAAACACAACAGCATCTCAGACTTGGGGTCTGTCCAATCACAGACAAGAACACCCTCTAATAATTATTTTGAGACAATAATTTTGTTCATTTTATAACTGAACTGAAAGGGAGGTAAACCATCTGACACACCATTGTTTTCAGTGGTCTGTGACAAAATAAATGAACTTTTTTCGATGAGACTTGAAATTAGACTGCACCCCCTGAAAACAAGTCTGACCAGAGTTTAATCTGAATATAAGATTATCTCACTTAGGTAGAAATATAGTGCTTGAAATGAGATGTTTTGTTTTGACATACAAGTGCTTAAAATAAGTCTTCTCGACTTGAAGTGGATTTTTTTACAGACATGGCCCTTGTATCAACTTAAAAATAACTCAGATGAAGACAAAGATGCTTGTCAAGACAAGGCAAGTGATTTTTACTTGAAATAGCTAAAATGATCTTCCCTTTAAAGCAGCAGATAATCAATTTATACTCAAACAAGGGGCAACTAGATTTAGATCTAAATCTAAGTTTATTCACATTTTAAATGTATAAAGGCGTGTGTTAGCGGGAGGCAAGCAGCTGTGTTTTGGTACTCGTACATCACATCTATTCCATCATCCACTTTCCAGACCCCTGACTCATGCTAAGCAGGTGCTGTAGTTTAAATGAAGTATGTCTGTGCAACTGTGTGGGCTATATTTTGTCTTATTGGCAGTCACGTAAGCTTAACAGGCAGTGCATCTGTCGAGTCAGGTGTAGGACGGATTTATGTCTGACTGTAGGATTGAACTGTAATCACCTACTGTACAGTCTACTTGCTGTGACATCTGTCTAGAGCTAACTGCTAACGGCTGGATTACAAAGAAATCAGAGGTGCTTACATTTATATACAGGAAAGTTTCACAGATAATTCCTTGAATGACTCTATAGGTATTGGATAGCCTTGTGTGAATTTAACTTTGAGTACGAAAGGTACACACACATGAATACAGCCATACACAGGGTCTATAGGGAGGGATGGTTGGTAGGACAGTGTTAACCTCTTCATCTTCTCTCTCTTTACGTTTTTTAGATCTCTCGTTCAGCAGGTTCACCAGACCCATGAGAAAAGTCTAACCTCTGCATGAACCCGCATCTCACCTCAAATATGACAGCTTACACTCCCCTCTCATCTCCCTGTTCTGCTCTCACTTTGACACACACACACGCCGAGGAAGACACAGAGACACACACACATCTCAGTTTTCCTCTCATCTCAACGCTCACATGCACAGGAAAGTTTGCAGCTTCTCTCTTCCTTTCTCTATTACACACACACACACACACGCTCACACACGTACACAGGGGAGCTCAACTTTGAGAGGAGACAGTGAGAGGGAAGAGGAGATGGTAGAGGGAAGAAAGGGCTGGAGAAATGTAAGATCTGTCACTGTGACCTTTGATGGTGACAAGTGTGAGAGTGCTGCTACACAACTGTTGCCTTTACCTCTGTCTGGCTGCCTTCCTCTCTTTCTCCCTGAAATATTTGGAGAGACTCATGTTTGTTTCAAGATGTGAGGAGAGTCGTCTTCTGAAGTCTTGCCAATGGAAGTAATTCATAGTTTATTACAGCTGGTTGCATATTTTCAGCAGACACAAAGACACAAAAAATGATTTAGATTGGCTGCATTGCCCAAGAAAATTTACACCCAAAACATAAAACTAAAAGTAATGTCTACTCTGGATGAATATTGTGTATCTGTCCTATGAAACTGTGTGTTCAAACTGGTCCGTACAGGAAATGTGGTCTGTTACACAACTTTTTTTCAGTTCAGAATGCCCTATTAACCAAGTAATTATGGTTGAATTAGCTTAATACGCTCTAATTAGAACATTGTTCATTCAAATTTAGCTAAAGTTAAATTGATATGTAGTATGTATGTTTATGTGTCAGTTTGTTGTAACTGAATAATTTGGTATATAACAAAAACATAATGAATTGTCTATGGTCGTGCTAACAGCTTCGTGGGACCTGTTTTGGCACAGTGGCAGGGGCGAAAACCTGATATCCGGTTTGCAGGGGACACCAAAAGTAGTGCTGTAACTGTAACTGTGTGTGAATGAACATTTTATCACCCCGCCAGCTGAAGGAACAAGGTAAAGGTAATTACATTACAATACCAGCTTCTCTCGCCGACTCCAACCCTGCAAATACTGGTTGCTGTTAATCTGGCCCACTAGCAAACATCAGCTAATTGCTAGCTAACAGAAAAAGTTACCTGTAATTCAGAGAAGAAGTGCTGCAGAGAAAAAGAAGACAGGCGACAATTATATGTGTTTTGTATTGAGTGGGAGAAGTAAAGAAATGTCGAACATATTCTTTCTTTGAACTACCTACTGGAGGTCATCCACGAACGGCGTACCAGCGACAGGCCTGCCTGGCTTATGCTCTTAAACTGCCTGCTTAGGTTTAGGAAAACACTGTGTCATCAGGTGACCTAACTTAACTATGATAGTAAGTTAAAATAACTCACCGGATACAAACTGTCCTTTGCAGACTTTGTCACTCTTTTTACTACTTCCCCTGGCTTCCTCCTTTGCTGCTGTAATGATTGCTATTGCAAAGAGAGGTCACTGCTTAACAATAAATATGGTTCGTAATTGCACTGCTTGCAGAGTTGACCTATATGGTCAATTTTCTGAGGACAGGCTGAAAATGCCAACTGACTTTTATTCGCTAACCTTAATAGCACTCCTGGCAAAATACTTAATTTAGAGAGGATTAAAATGTCTTCACAGGGGTGAAGTTATTTTACCAAACACTCAATTCTAGGTAACAGCATATTGTCAAATTTCATGTGTCGCATTTTGAATTCAATGCCTTCAGATTTTGGTTCTGCGTGGGCTTTTCCCTGTTATGTGTGGGTGTGTATAACGTCCCTGCAGATGGAGAGCTCAAAATAGTTCTAACACAAAGCAGTTAATGAGCAGCTTTCCCTCTCTGATCTGTTCTGATGTCTCAAGCTATTTTAAGAATAAAGCCTTTCTAATAGACACACGCACACCGACACTGATGTTCAGTAATTGATGCTGCACCTTGTCGCCAATTAGTGTTTCTCCCAGTTATATCTAAT
The DNA here is from genome assembly GCF_040436345.1 of Pagrus major. Taxonomy (NCBI): domain Eukaryota; kingdom Metazoa; phylum Chordata; class Actinopteri; order Spariformes; family Sparidae; genus Pagrus; species Pagrus major. Next base: position 32,860,865 of record NC_133220.1, on the reverse strand, counting down.
CCCAGAGACTGTTTTCATAGTCTGCCTATATCTCCTCCTTCTCTTCTAATTTTCAGCGATGTTTCGATTTCCTCTGGTGAGTTCCACAATCTCCAAGTGAGGCATACATAATCATTTCAGGTAAGAACATTGTCACAATGACAGTGAGAAATGATGTGCAAGACTATCTTCATCAGAAAACAACAGCGTTGGTTGTTTGTTCAAACACTGAAAACAATAGTCGTGTGAGCTTTCCTGACAATAGAGCTCTTGTTGTCTTGACAGTAATCACTGTCTGTATTGAGATGTTAATACGCGCCACCTCTTCAAGAAGAGGTTGTGATTAATGGTTGGAAAGTGTGTTACTTTGTCACAGGAGATTACCATTCACAGACTGATTCGGACCGACAATAAAAGCAGAATTCGGGGGCTACGATATTTCCAGAAGTTAGTAAAGTTTTAAGAGAGGAATTAAAAAACTTAGCTCAGTCAACCCTACTCATTGAGGACGACTGTGAGGCAGGACCATTTCTGGGGGGCTTGGTGCCGGGGGATATCTACTGGGGCCCATGACGAGATAGATCTTTTCATTATAGTAATAATCACTAAAATAAAGATTACTTACTTGAATTTAACTTCACTTAACATCTGGTCTGTCTCATGTCATCAACATCACCTGTTAATAAGTATCTTTACTAAACATGTACACTTATCCCTGTTACGATATTACGATAAGATAATGACTTTATTAAGGACACGAAAAGGTACATAGCAGACACAAACAATAGACAATTTATATACTATATAAATACAATAAAAAAGTAAATGCAGTAAATACGTAGCAATACATATTCCGGTTCATATCAAAAACTGCAATCAGCGATAACAAAGGCCATATTCATATACATATATATATATAGATAGATAGATATATCAGAGCCTTTTTTAAAAATACAAATATATATTTGTGAGTCATTTCTAATAATTTATCCTAAAAAGGAATGAATGGACTTGGGGCCAGCCCGTCCTCATCAGAAAAACGACTATGTAGGTCAACCATGAAAGCAGCTTATTACAACGCATATTTATGTTTTGTTTTTGTTGAGCGGTAACCTCTAGCTGCCAGAGTAATTATTACAGCAGCAAAGGAGGAAGTCAGGCAAAGTAGTATAAAGAGAAAGCAGTCCAAAGTAGGAGGTTCAGGATGGATGGTTGGGCCAAACAAGTGCAGGAGTTTCAACAAGAGACTGCTGTTCATGTCCAGTGGGAAAAGCGTAAGTCAACAATGAGTTATTAACATACTAACATAGTTAAGTTGCGTTACCCATATAATGTAACTGAAGTTAAGTACGTAACATAGTTGTTTTAGCCCAAACCACAATGTTTTCCTAACCTAACCAGTTACTTTTAGTGCCTTAACCTAACCAAACTGCAAGCACACCAAGCATGTATAACTGTATAAACAAAAGATATCATTTTGAGTTTAACAGCCCTTTATTAATGTCTCCTGTTATTTCTTTTGCTGCTATCATACATATCTCTGAGCAGTGAAGCTCAACTCTTTCCATGCAGTATATTTTTTATCCTTTTCTGAAATTCTGTGCATGTTTCTTTGATCTTCCTCTCAGCCCTCCACACTCCCCCTGACATACACATTCACATCTCCATCTCTACCTGCACTTCCTAGCACACCTGCACTTTCTTGTCTACCTCCAAGCATAGACCTTCTAGGGCACACAAAGAGAGCCAGGGCCTGGCCATAATGCCCCCGTTGTTGCTGGCCTGCTGACTCCAGAGCCTGGGAATCGCTTCGATGCCGCCGTTCCCACTCTGTGACACTCATCCAGGCATACCTGCATGCAAGACAATCTCCTAAGAATGTCCAAGCTTGTCTGAGGGGCTGTTGTTGTTTGCTGCTTTGTCTCATGCCATTCCCAGACTGCTACGAGGCCCAAGGCCAGACCTAAGGGAGTATTGGCTTGTCGTACAAAAAAAAGTAAATACATTTTTTCTTTGTGTATGAGGGAATTCTCCTGCTCACCTTACCTCTCGCCCTTCTCTTTTTTCTTTCAAAATGGTAAAGCAATGTGGGAGTGATCGGGCAGGAAAGGAAGGCAGAAAGAGAGACGGGTAGCAAATATGATGGACGGTGAAATCTACTGAGAAGGAGGAGAAATGGAAAAGAAAAAAGAGGGCAGGAGAGTGAAGGAGGGGGAGGAAGAGGTAAGATGTGAGAGAAGGTGAACAGAGGTGAGGAGGGATGAAGAGCGGAGAAAAGATGGAGAGGGTAGATTTTGTCTTCCCATCAGGGTGCTGTCAGGTTTATAAATAACAGTAATCAATGGCTCAGCTGGCTCTGTCCTCGCCACTAATTGCTTTAAGTGCTTAAAAACCAGCTCGCACACTTTTTTTCCAAGACAGCATGGTAATAGAGCTGCCACTGTGCTTTTGTCTTGTCCACTGCTGTTTCACATTTAGGCCAGCGTGATTAGTTTGTTTAGTAAGTTGGACTTACTGTTGTGGTCTTGTGCATAGGTCAGTGGTTAAAATTACACTTTCACCCAACTGGACCGGACGACGAGGACGATCACAACCAGGATGTGGAAGCACAACTAGATTGATTTGTTGAAACAGTTATTGACACAGAAGTCTCTGCTGGTCCACAATACAACAAGAGACACATGGAAAACCTTCCTGTAATCAATGTATCTACATCAATCTTCACAACAAAAAGACCCAATTCAAAAGAAAATCAAGGACAGCTAGACTCAATCGAAACAGACCTCTATACTGTATATAGAGTGGTGTAGGGATGGTGTATTTTTGTAGGCTAAACCAGAAGTTAGCATCGCCCTGGCTCCCTCAACAAAAAGCCTATGAGATTTTCCTCTATAAATTGATCAATCTACAAGTTGTAAAGTTAGAGTTAACTAAAGTCGGCCTGTAAAGACAGACAAGTAAGTAGGTGAGTCTCTGTGTTTGGCATGATGACTTCTGCAGTCTCATTTAGCCACTTGTTAGCAACCGCCATTTTTAAGACATGTAAGGGCTTCATAATGCAATAGTGGGACATATAGTGATGGATTTTATGTTGTATAACAAAATGTGTAAATATCTCAAGCCTGTGGTAAACACAGACCTTATTTCAGGCATTTAACCATAAACCCATTAAAAAAAAACTCATTGACTTTGAGACAATGGAACTGAAAGTGCAAAAATGCGAACTGACTTATTACTACAGCACTCTATTCAGATCCGATCTACACAGGCAGCAGCATGATGCTCCCCTGAACAGTGACTGTCTGGAGAGTTTAGAGGTTTGTGTCTCTCCAAAGCCAAAATATAATGCTGATATGCAAACGTTTTTTATGATAAAGTGGTGTTTGCATTTGAACACCACTCTCGCTAATATAGCCACACGCTGCGACTAGTGCTAACGTTGCAGGACACAATGCAAGAACTAGCACCACGGACGCTAACTGACACCTGACCCTTATCCTGGTCTGTAAGGGCCCCTGATTCACTAACGATAGCATGCCTGACAAACTTTTCACCTACAGTAATACACCGGGTAACTTCCACATACTGTACATGACAATGCATGGTTTCAGATTATGTTAGAAAAAGCCCCATGTGCGAGTCAATATAAAGTCACCACTGAATGCCACAAACTCTAGAATTTAGTGTGACATTAGCGCCTTGAGAAATAAAGAAGTAAACCATCATTGAGCTAACTAGCTACCATTCACTACAAGAATAAAGTAAGAAACAATGCTCAAAACCAACTGCTGCATTATTGCATAGCACCGAATAACAAAATATGTGAATAATATGCCTGTATAAATGATTTTGAATTAAAAAGTCAGCTGGAGATAAAGGTTAATGTCAGTTAGTAACCTGCTTGTCCACTTAAATCCAGGACCCACTGTTTATAAAATGCCACAGTAACTAAGGTTAGGTATAGTGTATGGTCAATACGTGAGCAACCACCACTGAAAAGAACAATACACATCATTTTTCCTACACTTTACAGGGACAAATTGCCTCAAAAACCAACATTTTCTGCTGCAACGACACATCAACAAATCAGAGCTGCTAGCCATTCCACTTGGATGATTGCATTGGATGCAAAGCTGATGTAAATCCTGGCCATACGAAAGTAAGTCTGCACAACTTTGTCTTTTGTATGACAAGACTCGAATACATCGGTAGAGTTTTTTTCCTTCCACTGTGTGTGGTTCGGTATCTTCAAACGGTTCACTGCAAAAATGTATCAGCAGCATTAGTGAGACACTTCCCCTAAGGCTCTGGGCCCCCTCCTCCTCACACTCTTTGAGTCGTTCTGGATAAGGAGGTGGGCCGACTGCCTTCAATTTAAATGGCGTTAGTGTTCACTCATTAGGTGATATCTCACTCTGCAGGCGTCTGAACAACTCCATGACATGAAGTTTTTGGTCTGACACTTTCCCCACAAACCTCCTTCTAAGTAAGCCTAGTGTGAACTCACCAGATTCAATTCATCTTCACACATACCTCCCAGCAGCATTCGGGCCAGGGACTTGTCCTATATTCCAGCTCTAGTTGGCAGGTATCCACTGTCTTTGGGCTGACAAGCACAACTCAACCTATGAACAGGATGGAAATGCCAAGTCTGCTGCAGCCCTGCACGATCTGCTGGAATTAGTTTTTAAACTTTTGTAACTCTTATTCTAAAACTCTGTTTCTAAAAGTGACAGGACCAGTTCTACAAGTTTCTGTCATGGGTTTTGGTGAACATTAAACGAGCCGACGTCACTTCCACAACTGTTGTGAGCGTAGTCTTACTAATCATGTATTTTTACAGTCTTACTAAAACTATGACTGCCTCAAGTTGAAAAGATATCTTTGAATTGTGCCATGAATATATAAATATATGGGTTAAAGAAATTATTTGTCCCTCGCCATTCACTACCAGAAATACTTCTTATTGAAATAAGGTTCCATGGTGGTCCATCGGAAGGGGCGGGACTTTGCCTCTTCACAATGGAAGCAGAAGCACCTATTGTTATTTGTTGCTTTAATCAACCTCATCACCTCACCTTTTTTTCATTTTATTCAACTAAAACTTATCTTGGTCTCGTCTTGTGAAGAAATGCGTTAACATTTTTCTGTAGTTGAAGTCACTAGTCATCAAAAGATTAGTTGACAGAAATTATTTTGAGCTACTTTAAGTCTACATCAAGAATGATGATTCAGTTATTCATATTTTCTCTTTGCAGCATTATATTTTGGTTAAATGCCGTTTTCTCTTACAAACCCTGCCATTACCATTGTCTACTCTCACCATCACTGTCTCATGTTGGCTAGATTCAGCTATTAACACAGACAAAATCAAGATTAAGTTATGTACTTTTTAATAAAACAGTCTCCTCTTCTTTTTACTGTATAAACATTAGGAGAGACTGCATAACATTTTTTTTGTTATTCTATTCACCTCTTCTTTCATCAATGATATAGTCACAGTTTAATGAAATCAGTCTGGTCAGTATTGTTTTTATCATGTAAAAACAGGTTGTGTACCACTAGTAGACTTCTGACATGTTTAAAATGCTCAGAAACACTTCAGTTGCTTTTGCGATCTAAAAATTTTAAACAACCTGACGAGCTCTACAAATCTCGCCCTCTCACTTCCTCCAGCCATTAGCGGTGCAGTCAACAGAATTTCATGCTCAGTGACTGGATGTCTCTTAGCACAATGCTCCCTAAGACTAGTAGTTGACCTCTCTCCTGTACACAGTCTTGTATTTTAGACATCCCATCAATTTTTTACAACATTGTTTGCCTCAGGCAGTAGAACTCATCCAAGCCTGAATTCCTCCAGCTTACAGTTCAGCCGAGGAGGACGCCATAAATGTTTTCAATGTTCGATGTTTGGTTTCTATCTGCCTGATTATATGGTGTAGTTTATTAAAAAAGAAAATAGTTGCTACATGAAACTGCTCACAGCAAGGTCTGTTGATTACCTTAAGTATCCGGGTCATGATTTCTGGAGTCTTTCAAATGGTTGTATTTTTTCTGTCTCTTTGGGCAAACCAGGCTGAATGCCATTTGGTTGAATTATATTCAAGAGAAAGCAGTCTTATTTATGGCCAATATCTCCAAAACTGGACAACTCACGCCAAAAGAATCTAGACAGATTAATAGCACTACGGGTAAAAGAGAAAATATGTGTTTTTGATTATGGGGTGTACTCTCCCTTTAATCTCTCCAACCAGAAATGATACCTCATAACCAAACACAAACTGAGAGTGCAGATTAGGATGATTTAGGAGGTTTTGTTAAATCTTTTTTTCTCATTGATGCCACTGTTTGCATTGTTGGTCAGCTGGACACTTGGGGTCATGACGGTCCCATAAACTGCAGCAGGAGGGCGTGAAGAGTAACTACTCAAGACACGTTTACGCCACTGATGTGACTCAAGACAGATAATGTAGCCAGCCAATGTTGGGCAAGTTACTTCAAAATGCATATATTACTGTCTGCATAGAGTAATAAATTACTTATTACACTACCTTTTAGTTATTTTCAACAAAATGTCCAAATAACATATATAGAACAATTAAATAGCCTAAATCTCTATACATAAAGGAATGGCCTTGGACTCGGGGATGAGCAGGCAGACAAAGGATCAAAGTCTGATATATTATGAAATAGGAATTAATACTTTTAATTGTAGGCTTAGTCATATGAAACACAACAGACCTATACCTTCTATAATGTAGCCTATGATGACATGACAAGACAAAAATCCTTTTTATTTTAGTCCACAGAACAAAGAATGCATGGTGTGATTCAAGAATGTGAATTAAAGTGCGCTCAGAGGATCAGGCTTCATCATTAGGCTACGAAATACGACTCATTTCAGTCACACAGAGACTTAACAAAGAACTTATAGGCTCGGCTGTGTTAAACACAGAGCCTATATTAATGTGGTCATGATGGTTTGGATGGGTTCTTTAAAAAACAACAATAAACGCTTCATTTTGGTCAGTGACACCAATTGTAACTCGTTATGTGACAACTGTAGTAATATATTACTGAAATATTATTAGTAACACATTATTACTCTGTTACCTCTAAAAATATATTACTGTAACACGTTGCTTTTGTAACCCCAACGCTGTAGCCAGCTATCATTTACGAGGCGTGACTGATTGCCTCAAGTTCATGGTCTCAGGCACATTGCCAGGCATTCAGGCTAAAAACAGCCCTGAAAGAGGTTGTGTTTGTGTGGGTGTGTTGCCTCAGGTACTGGTGTGATGAAATGCTATCCAAAGGTCTGTTGCACAAAAGCAAGCTTGTGTTACTTACACATAGTTTGCAAATGTTGTTTGATTGGTGCAACATGTCAAATTCAGCTAAAGGAAAAGATCTTATGCTGCAAATCACTGCGCGTATTTTGCAAATTTAGTTAAATGAGCCCCAGGAAGGAAAGTTTGGGGGGGTTATAATCCTAGTAGCATTAGGATTCATGTGTCTAACACCTCATGTGGCCACAGTCCAAGTCTTCCTCTGGAATAAAAGTACTTCTTGTTTGAAATCCTCTCTAAACACAACAGCACAGTTTCTCTGAGCATGTGAAGGTGAGCGCTTACTTCCACAGTAGGCACCCAACAGTGCAATGGCTGCTTTTGTACTGATCCGTCCTACTGTCATGGATCAAATCAAAATAAAAGAGGACTAAACCCATGGGACATCCCAGAGGCATTGTGCGCTAAACAACATCTCAAGTCTCCATTGTCTTTTGTTCCTCTTTTTTTCTTTATTTTCTTTACAGTTTTTGCTCTTATTGTTGTTCCTCTTATTTCCCCACCCTCTTGACCTCTCCTGACCCTCCTTCCCGCTACTCTCTCAACACATTTCTCTTATCTCTCACCTCTTTCCTCTCAAAGGGAATACTCCACAGAAACCAGATATTCTTTTTCACAGCCCCTGGCAAAGGTTTGGCATTTTTTAAGACTATCCATTAAAAGTCATTTGATTTTTACTCAAAATAATTAACTATTACAGCCTTTTTTCTGCTATGTTTTCTCTATTTTCCCTGTCCTTCTTTATGGTGTCACTTTGAGGACATATGTAATACAATTTTATTACACATTTAATACGAATCCAGCAAAGAACTGTGCACTGCCTTGATCCACTTTCTGGATTAGGTGGCAGATTCTCTGTCATCAACTTTAATCTCCTGTTCAGTGAGTAGTTTGACCAAATCACAAGCTGTAATGTTGTAATGTAAGAAATTATGCTTTAGATTTGCTGCAATGAGAACTCAGTGAGTGTTCTCAGTGCCTGTTTACATCCAAAGTGCTGTCTATCTCCAGTGAGGCTTGCCAGTTTGGCTCGTTCAAGAGGGTGTTTCATGTGTACGTGCATGTGTTCATGCTGGCCTAGCACTAAAATCAAGTGAAACCAACTGTGAAGAGATGACTAGGCATGCCAGGTAAGTGTGTTTGAGTTTGTGTGTGGTTGGATGGTGGTTTGACAAGGATGCATGCTATCCTTAAGTGCTGCTGAGCAACTTTCTGTGTGTACGGCAAGCCGTGTTTTTTGCTGCTGATTTGAAACAAGCAGGTCTTGATAAGGTTAAACTGGCAGCTCTGCTGACAAGCAGACCTACAAGGATTTCTATCAGGATTTAAGACATAAGTCACCCAGGTTGGGTTTTTTTAAAATCTGTGGTACTACTGCATGTTTGAAAAAAGTAGTGTAAAGCCTTTTGTGGCTCCAGAGGAAGCTGCATGTAATCTGATAAATGTCCCCCAGTGATGTCACTCAGTGGCTAAATTGCATTGTTGGTAATGTAGGTGGCAGGTTTAGAAGAGCTGTCCACTGGTCTAGCATTGCACTCCTATAACATTGTTGGACTCATTAAGGACAGTTTAGAAATAAATCATCAAAATCGATACAGCAGAACCAGAGATAGCACCTTTATATTCCACACATTCTTCCTCCTTTTTAAAACCTGGTGCCTACTTTGCCCACAATGCAACATAACCACTCTCTGACATCACTGGAGGCAATGTACCAGATTACGTGGAGCTTCCTCTGGTCCTGTCGTTATCATGGCTAATAAACACTTTTAACATTGTCATACGGTTGCAGATTGGTTATGTTTAGTCATCAAAACTGCTTGGGTAGGTTTAGGAAAAGGTTATAGTTATGAGACTTAATGGAAGTAGCCTTGTGATGAACTGGCGACTTGTCCAGGGTGTACCCGGCCGCTCGCCCAATGTTGACTCGGGATCAGCTCCAACCCCCCAGTGACCCTGCAAAGGATGAGCTGTTACAGACAACGGATGGATGGATGGACCTTATGGTTAAGTTTAGGCAGGTAAACATTGACGTGTGGTTTCACATGGGACACAAACACGGTTCTACAGGGTGAAATCTTGTTATTGTTTGTGAACCATCCAACAACCCCAACCTCCACCCTACACGGACCTTCTCACTCTTTATGCAACGTCACCTGTTTTTTTTCCTCTATGACATTTGCATCTAAAAAGACACATAAAAAACTTTATGCAAACGGCGTGAAAAGCAAAAAAATGAGTTGTGATAACTTGCAAAATGACATCAGACATTAGCGTTTCATTCATACACCATTTGGTGAGACCAGGCTGTTTTACTCCCTTGTTCCCTATACTCTTGTTTTCTTTCACTGTATCTACATTTCTTTACTGGTTGGTAATGCTATTGGTACCTGATTCATACAATGAAATTAATAAGTTGTATTCTGTATTGTGTAGTGTTTATTTTGTGCCAGTATTTATAATGGATACTGGCATGAACTGTCAGCTATCACTAACTGTAAATGTCTATGTACTGGTCACATCCTTCAGCATTATGAAAACATCAAATGGTCCCACAGAAATACACCATTATGAACTGTGTTAAAAGGTACTGATGTATAAATGACTGAGAGGGTTTTATAGCCTGCTGTTTAACATTTAAAAGAACACTGAGCTCTTGTGTTAATTAGAGCTCAGTGGGATCATGTACCAGAAAATAAACTCTCAATGAGGAATTGCTATTGAAAGATCTCAATCCCAAGCCAAGTTGTTTTGCATCGGCCTCCTTGGACGAGCGAGTGAGGTTTCAGAGGAAGTCAAATCAAAACTGAACTGTGCAGCCAAAGAGCCGATGAACGGCGAGCCAAGACAGATTTTGTTGGGATAAAAACAATTATCTGTGAGAAGATTAGAGGGGACAATTAGCGGTGAAATGGCTCTTTTATTCGACGACATTAGCAACAACAAAGAAGTCTTGTGGCTGTTTAGTTAGCATAATAAAGGCTGTGCAGAGAGAGCCAAATAATGTGGGCTGGCCAGACAAAAGCAGTCCATCAAAACTCATTAGAGCCAGGAATGAGACACATTAGGAATTTATAATGCCTGGTTATGATGTTGGGAGAGTAAGAATAAAGCCCTGAAAGCGAAGGACGTGTTTATTGTTGTCAAATTCAAATGTTTACTTTCAACAATATGGTGAGCAAATAAAAGGTCCACTTTGTATTCTACAGAGAGAGGCACGGCAGCTGATCCCCGGCATTATTATTTATGGCTTTCACCTCAGCTAAAAATGGAAACGATCTGCGTGGTGTTTTCTCAAAATGCTTCCCCCCCAAAAAAGTAATGCCACCACCTGTAGTAGGTACAAGAGGTCAGGGGGCTAATGTCAGCCAGAGCTTGTATAGTTTGACACAGTAAATCTTGTCTCTCGGCGCACTGACAAGCCCTCTTTGTCTCTGAGAATGTGAAAGTCTCATGAAAACTTTATTATTTATCTTCTCCTTCGCCGCTTGTGCCTAAAATGGAGAGAAGGAAAGATTGAGCAACACAGGAAAGAGAGAGGGTTAGGGCCAAACCGCTGCAATAAAAGTGATGTATGAGACGTCACTCAGTGATTGGCTCAATACATCACGCTGAAAGCACGAGCGCGTGTGCATGCACGCAGACACTCACTCTGAAGTGGGGTGAGGTGCGTGGTGGAGTCCTGTCTGCCTGTAGGCTAATAGATGCATGATAAAATAAGAACTTTGCAAATATAGGATGGAGCAATCCTTTATTGGACTGTATTAGCTTCACCAGAATATCCGCACATGCTCTCATACACACGAGCACAGAGGGGGGTTTTTTGCGTTAAATGGAACTTTTCTAAAGCTGGAAGCACAGGAGCATTAAGGTAGGAATAAGCAGGTGGTAACTAAGTGGGATAACAGAGATGGCAACTGCTCTGATTGATGTGTCAATTGGTGCTCACTGATGCTTGGTGCTTTCAGTGACGCTTATGAACCTCTCAAAGTACGGAGGTTTGAAATCTGGATGTTTTGTACGGCCTCACTGCTGTGGAATAACAGAAGGATTCTTTATTCTTTTCTGCTCTTTGTTCATGATGAAATCCCTCTTCAGATCAGACATTCAAAAACAAAACAGCTGTCATTGCAAGTGTTTGCAGGTTTAGACTTTGTTTCACAGAAGAAAGACGCACAGTATTCTAAGTCTTTCTGTTACTTGGTTATTTGAACAGAAGAATAAACTTCTGTTCATTAGTTTGCTAAAGAAATGTGAAGTGACCTTGTCTTCCAGGCTCTTTAGACCACAGGGTGTCCTAAATGTTTTTTGTTCAATAATTATGTTCAACATTTTAGATACAACTGATGAGATTCGAATGCAAAAACTGCATCTTACCGTTGCATTTTGAGCTCTCTCCAGGCCAGAAGAAAATGTGGCTGTGCAATTGCACATGGCTGCTTTCATTGAATTCATGGATGCATTCAGCATGTATTCAGGGCCTGATTTAATTAGACAGTGCGTTCAACTGTGGGATTTTTATAACATTACTTAAAGAAGAAAATATTAAAAAACATTTACTTTGGCCATGATTCAACTCCACCTGAGGAGAACTGTAAAAATAAATGAATTGTTCTTCTTTGAGGTCCTTTTTGTCATGAATGAATGTAATACAGTAATAAGATGACAGATAGAGAAATACTTCCAGCATTTTAGAATGGAGCAGGTGCATATGGATGTTGTTGATATGGATGTTAATGTTAGAGGCGTAATTTTGTATTAAACGACCAGGATTCACAGGCATATCACCAGCTATCCTTGGCTGTGTTACACGGATAAGAATGAAGCCTAGCTCACTCTGGTGCAACTACATTCATTTCCTGTTGGAAATATTAAAAAAGCAGTTCAAGTCAGAAGCGCACTCTGTAGCATACGCATTGAACTCGCTCATCATGTACTGATAACTACTCTCCTCTACTAGTGTCAGCCACTCTCTACTACTTCCTTGTACTCCTTTTGACAGCATAACTTAATACAGCAAATAATAATACACATTTCATTGCACATGGGAATGGGAATATGCATTTTAAAAAAAGGGTTTTTCCAGCATACCTGGGACACCAAACACTGCCAGCCAAAGGCAGGGTTAGGGTTAGGGTTAGGGTTGGCCCTGCTTAGGGAATTTGTTGGGGGAGGAGTTGATTCAAGGCTGCATTCACCAACACTACACCTTGCTTCGTACTAGGGGAGTATACCCCACCACATTTATGTCACAGCTACAACTAAGGCTCTGCTCAAATGTACTACTGTTGTCTATTACCAGGGTTGTGTTTATAATCAGCTTACCTGATACCTGAAAGTTCAGGTCAGAAGTGCCTCTGTAGCATACACACTTGAACCTTGTTTAATACATACTGATAACTACTTCTACTCTACTAAATCCAGCTACTGATGCTCAGTCTAGTGTAATGCATAGAGAGCCCTCTGCTGCGGTGCTTTTTAGCAGAAATAACATGATTAATTAGTTATCTTGTCTTTTTGAGTTCTTAGCCTTCACAGAGTTCAAAAATAAATAAGAGGGAGGCTAAAATTACTCAGTCTTTTCAAAGTTCCTAGAAACTGCCCCGTGGGTCAGGTGGGTTTGGGTCAGTGTTACAAGAAAATATCTCATCACAGAAACACATTGTGTGCAATAGTCCACTTTCTACTTCTTTTTCCGTCTCACTGTCACTCTCTGTCTCTCAATTAGACACACGCATACGTCCTCAAATACCCTCTCTCCACCATGCTACCATTAGCTAATTAGCTCATTTAGCCATGAAGATAGTGGCCATATGGGGCGTTTCCACTGACACATATAGTCAACCTGAGCCTAGCCAATTTGCATTTCCATTAGCAGTTTTGAGCCAAGTTGAGCCAAGTCGCGCCCAGGATGGACCTTCTCTGGAGTAGGTCTAAAAGTAAAAGTGAATAAAAGTAGCGTGAATAACATTGTAACAAATTACCTCGTCCCTGAAATTTTCTGCCTGAGTCATGTAGATAGATTTTTATTGGCAATGGTAGTTGCTTGACAAAGAAGACATCAACTCCCATGGTGACTCCAGAGTACTGTCTTTTGTCTTGACTGAGAGACCACTAGTTCCAGAAATGACATACTGTGTGTTTAAATGCTGTTTGTTTAATTGTCAGGTCAGCTATTTCATTACTATGTTATCTAGAAATGTAGCTAACAAGCTGGCTTGCTTCTGGTCTGCCTGTTATTGCAAAGACATGCAGAAGATTTCACTCTGCTGCTTTCTGACCCGACACAAATTGGAAAACATATGTTGAATATCCCATGTTGCAGCTCTTGCTATCCTTTTCCTCAAAAACAAGCTTTAGGGTTAACTTAATCTAAATGATAATAATTCATCCAATAAGTAACAGAATAAATCCAGCATGCTGAGAGCCAATGCTACTGAGGACGAGGTGCTGAGTGTGGGTGGGGTCTGTGTGTGTGGAGGTGGGGGGATGGAGTGGTGACTCAGGGAAGACACTTGAAGTCGCCCATCCTGTTGGCCTTGCCCTTGACGCTGACAGTGCTGTTGCCCTTGCACTTGAAGATGTCAGATCGTTGTGTGTCGGTGTGTGTGTGCGAGCAGCATCGCTCGGATGGAGACACTGGGATGGCAGTCACCATGACAGGGTCAACAAGGAGGGAGAGCACTGACACTGACATCACTCGACCTCGGATGACCGCTCTATACACACACAAGCCCACACACGTTCGTGCTTCTTGTTCAAACACATTCAGACACAGTAATGCAGGAGCATAGTCAGCTGATTAGTGGAACAAAGTCATTTTGGATTGGATTTGAGATTTGGACACAAACATCAAAAATCTCTGAATGACATTATACGATGTCAAAACAGTTACATGCTGAATGGTTTTGATATCAAATGGTTACTTATCCTTATTCTCTTCCATGTTAAAATCATGGAGTTGCAGCAACAAAGATGGAGCATATAAAGTGGTAAATCATGAAACTGCTTCACACCTACATCAATAATATTGCTGTAACTATATAAAGGTTTCAATAATTTCAGGTAAATAGAACGACTCTCCCCAGATTGTCATGTTTTGATGATAAAAATCAAATGAGAAGGTGCAGTATGGTCCCAGAACACATTTATTTGATGCATTTACAATGAAATATATCCAACTGGGTAAATTAAAGTTGAAGAGAAGAAAGACGTGGTAGGATTTGGAGGTTAAGAGTACAATTGAGCTCAGTGTGCTGAACAGTGTCGGGCAAGTTACTTACAAAATGTAATGGGTCACATATAACTAGTTACTTTCAATTAAAAGTAATGAGTTACTTTACAATATTACTGTCCATGTAGAGTAATGCGTTATTGATAACACTACTTTTGCGTTACTTTCACCACCAAAACCTCAGTACAAGGTACGACCAGGCATTATAAAACAGAAGAGGGTTCATTTGTTTCATAGCTGGTACAGAGGCACAGAAGCTGAAATTCATTTCAGTTCATTACATATCCAGTGGTGGTTGACAGCCTAATGAAGACTCTCCTCCAGAGCGCAGATCTGGCCCATTCATGCGTTCATTTGTGTGTTTATCACTATTCAATAAATTTGCTCCTTATATTACAATAGTGTAATGATGTTTTGGAACAATTAAATAGCCTACACCTTTTTAAATAACTGCACTTGACTATTATGTTTCAGTCCTTCTCTTTGATAAACTAAAAGTAATGGGAGTATACCCATTTCAACAACGTATAGACTCCACAGCTAGCATTCTGCCAATACAATTCTATAGGGATAAAGAGATGGAGAGAAAAATTAAAAATTAAAAAAAAATTAAAAAAATACATGTGGTGAGGGGCCTAAGGGGGGAAAATTCAGGGGGAGGCCGAACAACACCACCGAAATATTTGAACCTCGGATACTGGGTGGGAAATAGAAAAGGACACACAGGCTCGTTACTGAATAGGCAGAGACTTGAGTTATAAAGTAAATTAAAAGGTTTTGTTTTGAACAATAATCAAATAATCAACGTAAACAGACAGGAGTTGGAACTCCTGAGAGAGAAAAGGGTTAATGAGCAAATGAAACTCTTAAAATCAGTAAGGTGAGTAGAATTAATTTACAATTATCTTTAAAAAGGCCTCAATATGAAATATTAAAAAGAATCAGTGTAATTGTATTAAAATTCGGTCCAGCCACGACTATGAAAAAGGAAAACTAAGCTGAGGCCATATGTGGAGGGCAGACTACACAGAGGCAGTGTCCAGGGCTGCTACCAGTACTCACCTTCAGCGCAGCACAGCAAACCCCACAGCAATCCTTACAGCAAAATGGTGCAGTCAGTGTATACCCGTGTGTTTACTCACATGCAAAAAGTGAAGGGACCTCACCACGGGTGCCTAGCCTCCCAACAATATGGCATTCTGCTTAGGAAAATAACTTAACAAATTATCAGAGAACAACAATAATCAAATAAATAAGGTAACAAAATAAAGTAAAGTAAGGTAACCCACTTGGTTTTAACAATTTCAACCTTAAGGAAAATTGATCCAAACAAAAGGGAACAACAACAATAATTCAAACACTAATGAATTAAGGGACAGGCAAAATAAATCAAAACCACCAATACCGGTAAAACAATTGAAGAATGCAAACTAAATGTTAAGGCAAACTAAATGTAAAGATGTGGGCAAAACACAAAACTAAACTAAAGGCAAAACAGCAGTAGTTATTGTGCAGGTGAACCTGAAAAAAGGGGAAACTAAAGGCTCACTGCATGTTAAAATACATTTTAAAAACTAAGCCTACTCACCACTTATGGCACCGGACATAAACACAGAAAGCACTCTGGTAAGGGGCAAACAGGGATTCCTCACATGGACAGCCACTTCAAACAAAGACAGTCCACTATAATACACATTTCAGGTGGGAATATGCATAAAAAAGGGGTTTTCCAGCATACCTGGGACACCAAACACTGCCAGCCACAGCAGGGACAGAGAGCAGGAAGCAGAGGCAAAACAATGGCACAATGGTGCCCTGATTAGGGAATTTGTCGGGAGGGGAGTATACCCCACCACACACAGATACAGACATTAAAACTGTAGTGAAACACTGATATGATGTCGATTTAAAAGCTTACAGGTCGTTTTTTAAGGTCTACTTTTAACGAGAACCGCGCGTATCTTGCTAAAAATAGGCGAGACTCCAAATCTGTTGTTGTTGCGCCACTGCAGCCCCACTCCTCACGTCGGTGGTGTGTCTGCTCCAACCTGTTTACATGGAGGCTGAAATGAAAAGCAGCACCTGTAAGTGTCTAACTTGCAGCTTTCCAGAATTATTTTAGTACGTTGTATGTTATGTATTTTAATGTTGTACATGGCATTGTCAGTCCCAGTTGATAACAGTAACAAATTACATGATATACGAAATGTAATAATGTGACCAAAATCCTAATAGTAACACACTATATTACTTTGTTTCTGGTAAGAATAACATAATACTTTAACCCTTATCCCCAACATGGTGGCACTGACTTAGGGGCTGGGGCTGGATGGATAGGAGGAGACTTAGAGCAGCTAATTTTAAAAAAGGGGAGAAATGAATGTGAATGAGTTCATTTTAATCTGTGCGAACTCAACTTTGAACTAGCCCGTGTGAATTGTGAACTGGTCAGTAGTTGATTTGCAAGAGGGTGGATTTGGGTTAAGGGTCCTATTTACTTTACATAATTTAATTCCAGATATTTACATTCTATTAAAGGCTATTTGTTTTCAGCCTTCTGCTTGGTTGCACCTGAGACTCCTGGAGGCTAAAGAGGTTGTCACGGGTCAGTGGGCTGCACCCAGTCGGCATACCTGAAAGGATGAAGGCATTTAGAGACTTTTCTGCCACACTCATCGGGAGGAAGACAGCCCAACAAAACCATAGATAGAAGAAACAGGTGAGGTAAGACATAATGAGGTTTAATTTGATGTATGTAGGTGCATATACACTAAGTGATTTCACTCCTTCTCTAAACTCTTTGACAGCAGGATTCATTTTTCTTCCACTGACTGAATAGACGTGAGCACAGCAGCTGCAGGTTGCTTGCACAGGACCTTCTTTTCAAAGTAACATGGCCTGGAGTCAAGGTAAAAATTGTAGGCTGTGAAAATACTTTTCTTGCAAGAGGTTTCATTTCAACTGTCAGGGGACACACCTGGGATCAAACAGCAAATCACACAAACATGCTGTGGGCTGAAAGCATGTGTCTGACAGTTGCCTGCCTTATTTCATCATCAAGATTGAAAAATACCACTCAAAATGATTGTATGAGTGACAGGTATGTGTCCTTGTAAAAAGCTGAACAGTGAGATAATGGACAACTGACACACGTAGAGGGAACAACACACAATATAAATGCATTTGTGATCAAACATCCTTGACCTTATTGCGCATACATGTTAAACCTGTCTCTGTAACTGTAAGACTCATAGAACATCATATTATCATTGTGCTATGATACTGTATCATCTGACATTATAGTTAAAGCACAACATTATGACTTAGTGCAAAAGCTGAAAACTGATTTTGTGTGGTGGTAAGCAGTTTAAAGGACAAGTGTCATCATAATCGTAATTCTATTGTCAATAAATTCCATTAAAAAAAACAGTAAGTTGGTCTGTCTCTTTCTGACTTCCCTGTTTGCCCCAATCAAAAGGGTCAAAACCAGGAAGGCACAGTTAGTGTGGATGCAAACCAGACAGTCTTGCAAAGTGTGGGTGGAAATTGGCTGGTATATATACTGTGAGACTAATTAGAGAGATGGGGAACAGGTGGGAAGGGAAGGTCAGGTGATGGGAATGGGTGGTGGGGGGTCACTTCGGAGCAGGAGGGAGTCGCTGGATGTGAGAGTCAGGTGACTGGGACAGATGGAAAAGGGTGCTTTTCATTATGCAAACTTATGCTTCTTGGTGTCCTCTCTCCTCCCAAGACCCAGGAACTGGAGGGTGTTCCAATCTCTTAAATACACCTCCAGGACACGAGGAGAGAGGACGTTTCTGGAGGAGCTTACTGTGAGGAAAGACAGGTGTCTCCTTGCATCTCTCACTCGCGTCTTCGCTGGGAGGAGTTAAGATGTGAGGAAGAGACACAAGTGAGGAAAGTGAGGAGACACACTAGCATCATGAAAAAGGCCCTTTTCATAATGCTAAGGTAGATAGAGAATGGCAATGAAGGGACCTGGGGAGGGAGGGACAGAGAGGCAGGATGGGAAAGAATAAACACAACTAAGGCAGACACTGTGACATTAATCTGTTATAATGATTATAGGCTGATAAAAAAAATGTATATAAAATGTGTAATGTAAAAGTAAGTAAAACTTTCAATCATAGTAGAGTGAAAATACAGTTTGTTTAGTGGAGTAGAGGCTGACACAACTCAATTGGTCCAAGTCTCAAGTCAAGTCACATGTTTTGTCAAGTCAAGTCCTTAGTTAAGACAAGTCCCAGTGAAATAAATCAAATCAAATCAAATCAAATCAATCTTTATTTATATGGCACTTTTCATGCAGTTTTGCAGCACAAAGTGCCTCACAGAGGATAAAAACAAACAAACAGAGCAAATGTGATCAAACAAAAAACAAATTGACGACTTGATGGAAGTTTATTTATGATCCAGAGACCATCAAACAGTGTAGTCAGGCAGGGTGGTCGTCCGATCACAACCAGGTAATATTACAAAGACATTGAACATTTTTAATATCTTTTATTTAATATTTAAACTGAAAACATAAAATGAGCAAAGACAAGACATTCGGGTCACTGTGTCTCAAGTCAAAGTCAATTCAAAAGTTTTTACCTTCCAAGTCCAAGGCTCAATCCCATTAACAATTTTTACCCCTATCCCTCATTTCCTATCTCCCCCTATGAAATGGAACAACCCTTCAGGACCCTCATACTTCATCAATAGTCACTGATGGCATTTACAGACTGGAAATTTCCCATATGCCATCTTCAGCCGGGGTGATTTCCCTTTTATTACTGCGACAGGTGGCCATTTATCTGATGGAGATAGAAAAGCATGGACGCTCAGAATTACTCACAACTACATGCTATCAATCAAGTCGAGTAAAGAAGAACACCGCTTCATTACCTGGCCACCAGCAATACGTTATAGGCTAACAGTAGCAACCTGTGCTCCTACCTTGCCAGTCTGCACTGATATTAGAGGAGCGATACCGAGAGCAGCAATTTCACTGCAGGACCTAAGTTAAATTTCAGGCCTTATGTGACATGAATGGGGGGAATGCAGCATTGAAATATGTCAAAATGCAGGATTGTCATGCAGAAATCAGCAATAACAATATACCGTCAGCTAGCCAGCTAGTTAGATACCGAGACATCAGCAAACTGGGAGCCATTGTTTTAGGCTTGTTACAAAGAAAAGGACTATAATTCATTGAAACAGAGAGTTCTCATAGCCATCGGTTTGAAGTGTGCCTCGAAAAAACCTATGTTTGGAGGGCCATGTAGCCTGAACACTTCACCCTACCCCTCTACAGCAAGAGTCAGGTCACACTACCCGAGGGTGTCAATGTGCAAAATGAAGGGGTAGGGCTTACTGATTGGGGCAAGTTGTGTACTGGGATTGGGCCCAAGTTGAGTCTCAAGTCATTTATTTTTTTTATTGATTTGCAAGTCATCAAAACAGTGACTTGAGTCAATTCAAGTCCAAGTCACAATGAATCAAATCCACATCTATTGACTGGTAGAGGATCTTTAAGTACAGCACATGACATGTGACCAAGGCATGTGGCAAAGGGAAAAACTTGTTGGAGGTTAAAATTCCAGCGACACTGTCAGTACAGGAGAGAACATAACCTGCACTTAGAGCACCAGCAGTCATCGTCAAAATATTGTCACATGAGCGACACTGAGTTATTTGGTCAAATATATCATTATATTTGACTTTGTCAATATTGCCCAGCCTTAATGCTTCACATTTATTACAGTGTCCTTGCAGTCGCACTCTGACTGACTGAGCTCATGAAGAGCTTTTGAGTACACCCAGTGTAACATTAAGTCGAGGAATAAGAATTTAAAAGGTGATAGATTGCTCTCTGTAAGAAGTTTCACCCAACAGCCCTCACTCGGGAGCAGGGACACACACCATTATGGGTTATAGAGTGAAGTTATCGCCATGGTTATCATTCTAGATGTTAATGGACATTATATGGAGAGGGAGACTGCAAAGACGCGCTAATGTCCTCCTCTTCATTTTTAACCTTGACCTACCTGTCGTGCTCCTGAGGTAACCACCGCCACAGTAATGAACACACACACACACACACACACACACACACACACACACACACACACAGGGAGAGAGAGAGAAGAGATGAATTCTGCAGAGGAGGTCATTTATAATTAGTTACACAGCATGGCAGTTGTCCTGCTCCACCACACACAATCAAAGACAACTCACAGCATACAGCATCATCTGCATGTGCTATAGCAATCAGTGTTCAAGACAACCAAATAATCACATTTTTAATATGCGTCTCCCACTGGGGCCGGTGTACAACAGTGTAGGCTAAATATCAGATGATGAGCAAAAAAACTGTTTAGAAAAAGCAGCACCTTATGACAGACCGCACTTTTAACACCATATTTTTTCACCCAGCAGCAGCAGTGTGTGACTGTCAGAGAGTGTGACAGCTTTATACCTCGATGCCAGGAGTGAGACAGGTTGCCACAGACAGCCTGGAGAGAGCTGCAGGCTAATGCTCAACAGCAGTAGCTGACACTGGAACTGTGGACATCTTTGCTCCTCTGAGAATGTCTTGGAAAACTTTGTATTCCCCCTCTGTGGATGAGTCTCAACTCAGGCGTTCTGTTCCACCTCTGAATTTATCAGATTGACTTTATTGGATAGGTCTAGTGCTTTAAAGTGCTTTCTTTATCATATAACTCTGTGTATTAGCTCGGTGGCAGACTATCAGCCTGTCCATGGTGTTCTCTGCTTCTGTGCGTGCTAAGATGACCGCCAGCCAACTGGACAAGAAAAAAAGCCCTGAAAAGCTAGATGAGTGGTATCGGTAATGGATCACACATTATTTAGGAGGCACTGTATGTAGTATATACAGTATACACAGTATACATGCCAGGAGAGTATTACACAATATGTATACACAGCTAATGAAAATAACCACAGAATAACCTGAAATCAGCAATAACAAAACATATAATACATTGACATTGGGTTGAATAAAAGATAACCAAAGGGTTTGGTGTGAGCTGCTGAGTTTTGGAGATATCAGCCATAGTGATGTCTGCCTTCTCTCAAAACAGCAACAAACAAAAAAAACATTTGAAAAACTGAACTTTTAAGAAATCATGACCTAGTTACTCAGGATAATCCACAGACTTTGTTGTGAGCAGTTGAGCAGCAGGCTGCTGACCTCTAACCTATTGATTGGAGCTTCTATGCCCGCCCTGGACCCTACAACAGCCAATGAGTGATACGTTCCCTCCACTTAACATCCCAGCCACTGGATGATTGATGCATCATGGTTTTATTCATTTAGCTCTTTGTGTAGGCTTACATTGAAGCACTTGTTTTTGACTATTTTATATGCATAAAGTTAGAGCAAATAAGGAAATAAAATAAACTATAATGAGTGTTTGCTACTGTTACTCCAAGCAGGAATATTTTGAGGTCACATTGCTTTTCTGGCCTGGGTTAAGTGTAACCTTTCAAAGAGCCGGAAAACCATGCCTGTACTCCAAATGGTTCAACAACAGCTTTGATTTTACTTTGGACTAAAACCGAGATAGACATTTTAGGATAATTTTACATTACTTTTGTTGTACTGTCAAGCCAAAGGGAAATTTATACTG
The DNA here is from genome assembly GCF_040436345.1 of Pagrus major. Classification (NCBI taxonomy): domain Eukaryota; kingdom Metazoa; phylum Chordata; class Actinopteri; order Spariformes; family Sparidae; genus Pagrus; species Pagrus major. The sequence goes on along the minus strand of NC_133220.1, from coordinate 32,838,645 downwards.
AGGTGGACAATAAAGTGACTCTAATGTAATCTAATCTAATCTAAATTTCCATGAACGATAACAGGTTCTGATAGTTAATACATTTATATAAAGATATCGCACACTGGCATCTCTTCATTTTCTATACAGCTTTCATGGGCTGAAAAGGATTGTAGGCTCAGCAGATCTTAAGTGAACTTGAGATAAAACCATGCATCTGTTCAGTATTGCTTCAAACAAAGTGCTTGTTGGACTGTCTATCAGCATGTGAAACCCCCTCCTGTCACACCTCTCTGACGTTGGAATTGGGTGGGCGGTGTGCGACAATTTATGTGACTTTCCAACAAGCAACAAGGCCATTTCAAGCAGCAATTAGCCAGGTGTGCAGAGGTGTAAAACACATGGTGAGCTTTTCTCTAAAGTTATTTTATGGATCAGACAACTATTTCTTTTTTTGTCACTTTTTATGTGTAGAAACAAGTGCAGCAAAATGAACAGCTTTGAGGAGGGGGCATTCACAACAGCTATAAACACTTTTTACCTTCGGTGTGGTCAGACGACACATAGCTTAACAATTGAAGTGTCACTTGAGAGAAACACTAATAGAGGGATAACTCTTACCATGGAGTGAGACTAACTCACTTACCAATGCCTGACACCCCTCCCAGGGTATAGGCCATCGACAAGGGACCTCCAGAGTTCTTGGTCATTTCGTGGGGTGAGAGAACGATCAGGCTGGAGTTTTTCTGTTATCATGAGACTGGAAAAAAGTTTCAAGTAGCCAACTTTGGAGGAGACACAGTGGAGACCTCACACCACACCAAGTAAACCCTGAATGATGAGAGGTCCAGGAAAAATAATCTGCATTTGCTCTGTCCTGTCTGGTCATTTTGATTTTAATGCAACCAGTGATACATTTGGAGTGCCAAATTTAGCAATCACGGTTGAAAAACCTCAGACACAATCAAGACATGATTTTTAAAATATAACTCATCTAGGGCATGACCAGCACAAGTGTGTCAGACCTCCTGGGGCCAGAGAACATCCAAAGGAAGAACTCACTGGTCTCTGGGTAAATTTGGGTCGATAAAGTTTGCTGAAGTTGACCCCCCCTCCTCCTGTGTGGTCTTCTACAGTGGGCATACTTCCCAGTGCTCCTGCAGGAGTTTCTCTAGCACCACTAACAAAATAAAGAATTTAATTTAAAAGTTAGTAAAAATTAGGAATGGCTGGGTTTCTTGTTTGTTATGTAGACAGCTTTACAATTCAGGGGCCACCGGTAGAAACAGTATAGCAATCCTGGAAAATAGTTTTCCCAGTCTGTACACAAAAACACTACATTACAACAACACACGTTGATTACAGTGTGTCCAGGCTTTTTAAAGCCCTTACAGCCATTCCTTGTGGGGCATGATTTTTTTAGCAGATTGTGTTTCTGCAGCCAGAAGGCACGAGGGTGAAGCATGGGGTTGAATGGCTGGTAGGGGTCGTGTGCTATGGTCAGCGCTCTGCAAATGGTGGCGGTGTCAACGAGGACTGGTAGGTTTGGAGTGGGAAGACCAATTATTTTAGAAGATATTTTAGTGATTTTCTGGTAAAAAAAAAAAAAAAAGAAAAAAAAAAAGAGGCTTGTTTCACCAGTAGAAAAAAGGTGATCTTCAGCTTGTTTCCATCGGTGAGGATTAGCAAGGTGAAACAGCAGATATATATACAGACTCACATGCACGCATACATACATAGATACAGTACATACTTACTCACATACATATGGTTTGCAATATGCATGTATGTGTAAAAGGGGGAGTATTTGGGAGAAAAATTCACGGACACAAACTTTCTTCAGATGATCTGTATAATGACTGAGATATAATATTCATACAGGCCATCAAGTACAGATTCATGATGTGTACAATTCTTTTACTGAATATCAACAGAACCGGAGGAGCAGGCTTCAGAACTTGACTGCACCAGAACATTACCATCAAAAATGTACAATAAACAGCAACCAACAGGTCTCTTTATTGACCAGCATTAGCACCTGCATTAGCGCTACAAACTCTGAATCACGAGTAAGCATAATACTTCAGGTAAACAGATACAGTGAGGCACAACACACACTACACTGGAGCTTGCTTAGTTCCAATGTAAACATAACAGTACAGTCACTGAGTAACAGACTGGTCTCTATTAGGGCTGGACCGAATATTCTAACTCTCCTGTTTATTGTAAGCGTACTTACGCCACTGTTTTGTAAAAGCTTGTGAATGCACCTGGTTAGGTACCGTGTTGGTTTGGATTGTGTGACAGGCTGTGTCATTAACAGCAAGCCTCCTCCACACACGGCTCACCTGCTGATGTGAAAACAGTCCAGCTGACAATGCAGGACAGCCCTAGTCTTCACTCGTCAACATAGTTTTCCCACCATTATAGGTGACTGTGCGGTTAGTATTGCTGGACAATGAGGCTAGCTTGGTCTTCGTCAGTTAATTAACTTCATAGCTTCACAAAATGTAAACATAGTGTAGCCTAACACATCATGTGTAAAATTAGGCTATTTTTAATGTATGATTTGCGCATGAGGGTGATTCATCACTATTTCACTTTAATAAAGATGCCGGCCTGCATGCAATTCTTGTCCTCACCATTGAAGCGTGGGGGCGCTATGTCTTAAACGTCACTTTAAATCAGACATCGGAAACGAAAAAAAGCCCGCTCTGGACCATTTGCGCTGGAGCCGCTGGACCCGCTCAATTTCGGTGCTGAATCGTATTTACTGCCATGTTTTTCAGTCATCATGTCTAAAAGAAAACAGGGAAACCTACTCGCAAATTTCGGATTTACAAAGAAATCGAAGACGAATGACTCTGAGGAGCAGCAAGAGGCGAGTTCTTCCCCAGATGCTAGCTTGAGGACAACCGACACCACCGCTGCACCTGCGGGGACTGCTGCCGGTGAAAGCCCGCCAACATGGAGAAAATGAAGTACGGACACTAGCTAAAAAAAACTCGGCGAGTCATTAGAGAGGCAGTGGATGAGTTCCGCGACTGGAAGTTACGAGATAAAGCACCAGGCAAAACATTGGAAAAGCTTTGTACAGCAAGCAGGACATATCTCCCCGCCTCATCAGAGTGTGAGAGGGGGTTTTCTGCCGTCAGTGACACTGACAGCAAGACCCGCAATAGACTGCGTGAAAACAGCCTCTCATCGCTCCTTTTTGTGGATCTTAATGGACCCCCTTTGGAGAGATTCGACCCAGCACCCTTCATCACATCCTGGATTAAATCAGGTCATCGCCTGTCCACATCATCGGCTTCTGGACCAACAGCAAAGGAAGCTGATCCCAGGCCTGTGTGGTCGCTTCTGTTTTAAGGTAAGGGCTAATCTGTATAAACTGTACTATTAATTGTTAGCACTGTGTTGTATATGATGTTGCTGAGGATTGGATCTCTTGTAGGCAGCCTGGCCGTTTTTTTTAAATTATGATGGTCATGCGTGTGTGGTGTCATTGATTGGTTTGTTGATGCGTGTTATAGTATTTCAGAGGTTATTTTGCGCATGTTAATGCGGACTTGATTCCTTATAGCCAGACTGGCATGTTTTGGTTTTGATTTAGGTTTGATTCAGATTTGATACGTGTGTGGAGGTTGGATGTGATACAGTATGTGCTTATATGTGCTGACATAAGGCAAGTAGGCATACAGGCTTGTAATAATGGATGTGTTTTGAGTAAGTCCTCGCTCTGAGGCACGACCCCCCCCCCGAAAGTCGCGGTATAGTTCGCACACTGCTGCTAAGAGTAGCTGCCAGTAGCTGTCGGCTCAGGTAGCTGTGTAGCTTAGAACATCGGGGAGTGTAGGACTTGCTAGTTAGCATGCTAACCTCAATAGAGATCTCTTCAACATAATACTTAACAATCTGTTGATAGTTATAGTTGTTTTTTTAACGTTTTAAACAAAAAATCTTACATATGAATTTATTTATTTTTTCATCTTGGGGGCCAAATTGAGCCAAACTTTGGCCCACCGGCCCCACGTTAATGACTGAGAGGAGGAATCGCAGTGTCCCTGGACTAGCTCATGAGCTGTGTGCTTGATGCTCCCTCTGCACACTGAGTATGAGACCATTAAATGTAGCTCTACTGCTCATTAACATTTACAGTATAATGCTGCAATAAATGACAGAAGAAGAAAAAACATGCTCTAACCTTATTAAAATATAATGTACTTACATCTGTCATCTACCATAAATGTGCGTCACAAGTCTGCGCTTTGGTGTCGGAGCAGTGATTCTCAGTGACTGGTCTGTGCACGGCTGGCTGCTGGAGCGCACCCCCTGCCAGTGCATTCAGATCAGCAGCCGCCCCCTTATCATTTCTGCCATGTATTAAAGCTGAGTACCCCCTCTGTCCAATGGCATGTCATAAAGACTTATCTGCCCTTTCCCAATGATTTCAGAATTGAATTGACATCGTAAACACCCTCCAATAGACATTTTTCCAACCAATGATGAATCAATTATAAACAGGTCCAAAATTGTATATATATCTCTTTGTAATATTTGGTATTATAGACAGCAGAAGCAATAACATCTCTCTTCTGTTTCTTCTGAAGCTGTCCATGGTTATGACATATCTTTATGACAGATGTATCGCCTCCAAACAGACCATGAAATACGATTACCTTTGATGTTTAAATGAACGCTGTATTTCAGCGACATGTGTTTACTTTTGTTTGTATGTGGGCTATGCTCATATTTTTTTAATATTGTTTTAGTTTCTGAAAAAGAAAAGAACATCTGTTTGTGTATTTCAGCCTGTTTTTATTAATGGAAAGTCAGCTGAAGTTTTGTAGTCCACAAACCATTTCTGGAGCTTCACAGCAAAACAGCATTCCCTGAAGTAAAGCAACTGAAGTACTGTAGATGGGGACTTGTTTTAAAATAACAACTGGAGAAAAAAAGCACAGAGAAAATGGCTTTATACAGATTTGAAAAGACATTATTTTACCTTTTTAAAGCTGAAATCTTCACTGTAGCTCCTAAATGCAAAGCATTAGCGTGCCACATGTCATTGGTGTAAATTATGTCTTATCCCTTCAGCCTCATTGAACCTGTCTCAAGTATTGTCTTTCTTGTGAAACAAGTAAGAAAAAGCCACATTGCTGCACTAGCATTATCAAAAAATAAACTTAATCTTAGAACAATTGTAACAAATTGATTCACATTGATAACAGGCTGGAATATTTTTGCTGCAGGAGTCAGCATGGAGACAGGCACATCATGAAATATGTGGATGATCCTGTCATTGTGAGTTTACCCCAGGAGAGGGAGTGGAGCCCTGTAGTAAATGTCGTTGTTACATGGGGACACTACTTGAAGCTGAATGTCACTCAAACAGAGAATATTAAATCCTTCCACAGGGAACAGCACCAGAGGACAAAAAGTGGTGGTTGTGCAAAGTTACCTGAGAACAATACAATACAATACAAATACAGAAAAAACAACTGTCTGTACACTGTATGGTTTTTACTATTTTACAAATCTTTTCCAGTTTGTTTTAACCTCAGGTCTCACAGTATAGTGTGATCATCTAGTAGTCAGCAACAGAAACCAATTGAAGGAGTTGATAAAGGTAACCAGCAGGTTTAACAGTGAGCAGCAGTCCTCAATCTCACGCATTTTTAATAGAAGAGTTTGACAAGAGGAAAATATAACCACCACTGATGCTTGCCACTATTTAAACAAAGAGTTGGCACTGCTTCCTTCAGGATGGAGATGTACATAGGCTCCAGAATCAGGAGCTATGTGTACAAACATTTATATTCGATATGTGCAATAAAATTACTTAATTTACACTAACTAACTAATTTGCAGGTAACTAATTTGTACCCTTAAGTAACCAAACTTATCTTATTGTGTTATTCTTTTATTGATCAGTTTTGTCTGTTGTAATTTGTACTTATTGTTTCCTTTTATTGGTGTGTTACTCTTTTTAATCTGTGTTTATTTTTTTATTGTATTATTATTTGAATGAGTATGGTGTGTTTTGCCTGCTGCCTCTCTTGACTGAAGACTAAACAGAACTGGGCTATTTCATATTTTGAAAAACTAAGGACTTATATATAGACATGAATGACTTGATAATGGGGAAGCACTTTTCAATGAACAAATGCATCATATTTTAGAAGGTGATCATATTTTTTATTCAAAAATCTCATCTGATAGGGAACAATAATTTAAAATCTCAACATAAATGGGAAGAATACTGGGGTCCCTTGTTGCAACACTTGGATCTATTTTGAGCTTAACCCCGTGTCCTTGATGATCTTTGCTTGGTTACTCGTATCCTTCCTCCTGTGTGTGTGTGTGTGTCTGTCTGTCTGCCTGCCTTTCTGTGCGTCTGTGTGCACGTGTGAGTACATGTGAGTGTATGTTTAAGTTGGGCTTTGGTTATTGATCCATGTGTGGTTTATATGTGAGTTTCAAAATATGTCAAAAAATAATACTAAAAAAAACTAAAAAGTAACTTCTGGTAAATCTCTCAAACAAAAGTAGTGTAGTAATAAGCACAATAATTCCCTCTTAAATGTACTGCCGTACTTCATATAAAGTTCTTGGCTCAAAAGACTCGTGGCTCTGCTCTGCAGCTGTTTGGACACAAACAAAAAATTTAATTCACTTTAAACTTTAGTAGATTTGATCTTTTACTGCTTCATCCATGCATTTTGCACAGAGCTACATGAATATTCCACTGCCTGTGACTATATTTAATCATGACATGTCTGTGCCTAAAATGGTGTTACACAAGCATATGATTAACCGTTCATAATGTAGCATGAGGTGATTTACTGGGTCACATATGTGAGACTGGGTGTCAGAGGCTGTAATATATCATATTATTTGTTCATCATTGTCATATATTTGTAACTCGTTTCTCATTCCTGTCTGAATACATGCAGCTGGGTTGCAGCAGCAGCTCAAACCTCAGCGCTTCTTATAGAAGCCTATTTCGGCGGGGGTTTGTATGTATGTCACAGAGCCACCCTGTCCTCTCTTTCACCCCGAAAAACAGAAATACTCCCTCTTCATCCTGCTCTAACTCCCTCTACCCCCCTATCTCCCTCCGCCTCCACCCGGCTTTGATCCGCCCCTGCAGCCGCGCTGGAAAGATGACAGAGCGAGGAAAGAGTGAGTGGAGAGAGGAGAGAAAGAGATGACAGCCCCTCAACAAGTGTGGAGCATCAGGAAAGAGAGCGGGTGGAAAAGAGGAGAGTGCTATTCTGATGAGGAGCTTCTCACCATGGGAGGAGGAGGAGGAGGAGGAGGAGGAGGAGGAGGGCAGGGGAGGGGAGGAGGAGATATATGCAGCATCAAGAGGCGCTGGAGCTGGGTAAAACATGCACATGCTCGCTGCTCTCTTTTTACACACATGCACTGGGTTAACCGCCTCTGTTTACCCTCAATCTGGATCGTCGACAGTCTCTGTTGCCATCTGGCCTGGTTGACACAGATGCCGACTTGTAACACATCCAGTAATAATCAGTCATAAAAAAGTTGGTGCTCAGAGGTTGTCTGTCAGCAGCTGTAGCCCTGACAATCACGCACGCCGATAGATCATAGATAGATAAGCAATCGACAGTCTAAAAGGTTGGCAGTTTTTTTCCCATGAAAAGACTAAATCCAACTCTGAAGAGAATATATTCTACTGACAGGTGTTGTGTGTGTGTGTGTATCAAAGCCTGATGTATCCTCTTTCTCTGTGCCAAAGAGCTCCATTTTTGTCCAAAAACTATTAAAAACACATCAATGAGCCACGCTGTTGGAGTGGGTGTTCCTTTATTACCATGAACACACACACAGTGGTTTATTTCAAGTCAATAACACATACTCTGTACAAAGACAGGCTTTCCACTGAGATGTGATCAAAAAGTAGGGTTTTCGATGTGTAATGTGTACAGTATTCCTTGATTTCCAGTTCGTGGGGATAGTTTCGTTGTGGTAAATGCAGAATAAGGAGTGAATTGCTGGTTTCTTGTTTAAGTTGATAAATGATATACCTCCTAGAAGGCAGAGTGAGGGGGGCAGCCCAGCAAAAGTAGACAGTGATTTCTTTTCATAAAGTGTTTTTGGGTTTGCAGTGCTAGTCTGAAACATCCAGCATGTCCAGTGAGATGAACTCACTGTGGATTATCTTATAATGTATAAGCTCCATATTGATTTCGCAGATGTGGTTACAGCATTGGGAGAGATGAATAAAGGGCCATCCACACCAAGAACGATAGCTATAACAGTAAGTATACTGTAAAGATATTGTTTTGAAAATCATTCTAACTCAAGCAGAGTCCTCGCCACAACTATAACCACAACACAGTGAATAAAGATATCATCAGGATCCCTGACAGAGTGATCTGATGAAAGATAGAAACATTGACAGACAATCAAAATCCATCTGAATTTACACAAAATCACTGAGCTTGATTTTAGGAGGCATTTTTCTACAAAATAATGTTGTAAGAGTGCTTATGATATAGCACTCTAATTAGCAGTAGCCTTCCTCTTTTATGTGAGCTAATTATGGCATTTAGGAAACGTGTTGATGGTCTACACTTATACATTAGTCTTGGTTAGTTAAACAACTTATTCTCTCTAGATTGTCTTTACTGATGTCCTCTTTGATGATTGCCAGGATAATTAATGTTGACTCACACAAAACTTTGAATAAAAATATGTCTACAAAAGATGACAACTCTTGTTACTCAGTGCTGGATTCTCCTCTCATTGTTGACTAATTTAATCAAACCATTTCCCTCTGGGGGTTTTTGTTTGTTTCTCTGTGTAACATACGGCCGTCATCAGTAAGCAGTTTCTGAACCGTGCATGGCACCACTGACTACAGAACTTCATTGGTGTGGATGCCCACGTCGTTATTATCATAGTTATCATTATAGTGATCGTTCTTGGTGTGGACGGCTCTTTAGCCTTGTTCCCGTTTTATTGAGGGTAAGGATATTGTTTTGTCTGATGGGATAAAGGTCTATATATTCTGGAAATTATTTTGTTTGAGGAAGGAGAATTTAAGATGATGGCCTTTGTGGTTTCTCCCAAAGCTCTTCCTCTGGAACAGTTGGTAGAATGCGACTGAGGTGTTATAATGGAAGATATGTTTAAACTGTGTGTTGCCCATTTTGATCCGTGAGTGAGAGTTATGTGTCTTTTGTCTTAATAGGAAAGTCTGAGTTGGGAGACCAAATGGTAGTGTCGTTTGATGGTGCAAGTGATTTTATAGAACTTCCACTGAGATGTCAGAGTCGTTGCTGTTGTTGATACTGTGAAGTGGTGTTTAATGGACTGGCTACGAAATGATAGTTTGAAATATGAATCTCTCGACAAATTGTTTTTGCCATGTCCTTCCATGCGTTGTCTGATTTGGTTGTGATGGATCCACTTAAGTCTTTATATTAAATGATGTGCTGAGAATTAATGGAGGAAGTGTGTGGCTTCAAAGCCCCCCTTGGTTTTTATATGGGTTCCCAATTTGAGCCTATAGCCAAAATGATTTTAGGGGGTACTGTCATTTCAAGGGGCTGCTTATTGATGGGTAATAGAGTTTGTCGTCTGGCAAAATCTCTCCCATGTGTACTAACTCCACACGCCATTTAGGTTTTTTCTCATGCTGTTGTACTAGTTCTTTGTGTTTGTAGTGTTCGTATTTAGACAGTAGATCTGGACAATATGGTTAAATGTGACATTGTGGATGGTATGTTGAGGTGGTTTTGAGTCATCTGAGTGTTTTCAAGAATGTCAGAAGAGACTAAAGGGCACTCGGAGGTCAAAAATAGTCGTTTTCATTAACTTGTTTTCAATCATGACAGAGCTTAACTTGGTTATGAGATTTTTGTACAGAATGTCACAGTGTTTTATTTTTTGCCTTGTGAGTGACTATTTGTTCCTGACTGAATTCCAGGCTGTCACGTAACGCCTGGAGTTCTCTTTGCAGTACTTTGATCAGAGAAATTCTGGCAGTGAGTCCGGAAAATTAGTTTTCAAAGGATATGAGGATGTTACACCCATCAATGCAGTTCTCCAGGTTGTCCACATTGCTTGGTTGAGTTGGCCAAATTCAATTAAAATTGCTTTTGCCGATGTGTTTTGCTCTAGCAAAAGGAGGTTGCCATCTTGGATATTGTACCCTTCTTATGAGAGTTAGCCAGTTAGTTCACAGTTAATTCAAAAGACGTATTTGTACCATAAAATCCTTCCACATATCTGTCTGGGAGGAGGTTAAATGAAGGTAAAAGATGCAACACAATTACTACGCTATGATAGCGTCCTCAATTTTGGGATCTGCTGCTCTGTCCCCGCAAAGATTAGCGCTCTCAGCATGGTTTGCTGTTGGTCAGTGCTGTAGGTCAAAGTTCACCAAAGTAGACCTCAACACAAAGGGTCCCATGGACATAGGCCCAATCCAAATACACCCCTTACCCCTAACATTTAGCCCTACCCCTCTGTTTTGCACGTTCAAGCCTCGGTGTCAGGTGTCTCCAAGGGTTATCAGAACTCTCTGGTGTTTTAGTTAATTACGGTCATTTTCTCATATTCTCTCGTGAATGACAGTGACAATGACCACGTAAGTCTCTCTCTCTCTGGGGTGTGCACTGTCATACCATTTCATATTCAAATTAAATAACATTGTTGTGTTCTATTTTACACAACTGTTGCAAAATGTGGGCTGCTGTGTATGTGTGTGAAAGACATGGGCATGGACCAAGTAATGATGGGAATTCACTAGTAACCGCAATATCCCAGACTCCCTTACAAATCACATGATTTTAAGAGTTGTTGCATCATGAGGAGAAACTTTACAAATTTTATGAAACAGCTAAGCCAAAGTTTAAATGATTCGTGCATTCTTGTAAAATTGGCACTAAATACAATACATTAAGATGTTTCTTTACTTGTAAAAATTGTCAGTTTGTCATAGGGCTGTCAAAATTGCTCCGAAATGACGTTTGAATATTCCCTCTAATAAAAACACATAGGTTCGAACCATTCGAATATCTAGATTTGCGCATTATGTTAATAACAGGAGGACAAACTAATACAATGAGACATAACTATTTGTATAGGTATATTTATTCTAGTTTTAACATGTCTTTGAAAACATACCTACACATTACAAAAGAAGTAAATGAACTAATGGCCTATACCATAAAACTTTTAAGACCGTAGACCTCTCTCTCGCTCGCCCCCCTCTCTCTCTATGCGCAAACTCCCCTCATGTTGCTAGTGGTGGAATGGTAAGCTAACTGTAGCTTACACAGCTTGCATACAACTTTATCTCAAGGCTCCGCATTTTTGCCGTCTACTGACCAAAATCCGAAGTATTTCCAAACGGGGCTTTTTAGGTTGCTTGGAGTCCAAACCGCTCTCTCTGCTGCCGAGTTGGGCTCTGAACTTTCTGCCGATTTGTTTTTCTCTCTGCCATCTGCATCTGCCACGGTTTTTGTCGCGTCTCACTTTCAGCAGTGAGTGACGCTGTGCAAGTGACCTGTCCCTGACCCGTCATGCAGTGCACCCACTCGCAAAACAGCCGCTGATGTGTTTTTTTCCCACAGTCGAATATTAATTTTCACAATCGAATCCACCGTTTTTTTTTTAATTTCGAATATATATTCGAATTTCAAATATTCGTTGACAGCCCTAGTTTGTCACAGCATCGCTGTAAAAGCCTGTTTTTGTTGTTTAAAGTGCATCCTGTCTTTTTCTGTGTCCAAAGTATGTCGTACCTTCCAGCAGCTGTTTGAACATACACTTTCAACTGATTTCGCCATTTACACCAAATTTATTAAAGAATATAACCTATTGATGGTAAACGTGCATTTTTCAAATCCAGCAAACAGTAACTGATATTGTTTACTTCTTTGGAGAACAAAGTGGAAAAAGTTACTACCTTAAAAAACACTCAATTTTGAGACTTGTGTTAGGAGAAACTGTATAAACTTTGAGAAACGCTGTATACAACAAATTCTTAAGTATTAAGGCATTCTTGCTCATTCAGCAAACATTATACGCGAAGATATTTCTTTCTTTGTGTATAATATTTGCCTATAGGCCCAGAGCCGGGAAGTGAGGTCCGGTCACTTGAGACACATTTATTGCCAGGTGTGATTTGACGGGCTCTCTCTCTCCCTCTCTCTCAGATCACACCTGTTCGGTTATTATCCCATTTGTTTATGTCCCCCCTGGCATTAGTTAGGGTTAGGGTTAGTTATTTGAGAGACCCCCACAAAGCTCAGATTATAACTCGAACCCTGCTCATACATGATTACATATGAGGGTCCTGTAGGGTTGTCCCATTTAACAGGGGGAGATTTCAACCATTACACCGAATATTTAACCTTTTTAAATGCTGATGTGATTGAGCTTTATCAAAATGTTCATTTTGGACTTTTCAAGAAATATGTTGACCAATAGCAGCTTTTTCCTTTAACTGCCACGTTTTTGTGCTACAGCTCATACATACAGCTCATACTCCCTTGCCAGTGTTCTCTATCCACAGCCCCAAGTCCTCCACACCCCCCAAGGAGTATAATCCCTGTATGTAAAATTGAATCTGCTCCAAGTTAAACTAATGCAGAACTGAGTGTATATTGGCCCCAAAAGTGCAATATGGACACGAATCTCATCACAATTTTGAATAAGATATATGGGTGCTAACTTTTTCGTTTGGTTAAAAATACATTTTTCATGAATTCCATAATGATTTAAAAAAGACTTCAAGCTATGTTTTATGATTTTTGCATTAGCATTTTTGCTTCAGTTCTTACTTTTGTCATTGTTCAGTTTTAACTATTGCAAAAAAAATAAAACTCAATCTTATATTGTATATTAATCCTTTTATTCTGAATGAGATATCCACCACCTAATGATACATTCAGTGACTCAAAAACTCATTATGCAAAGTTGCCCATAGGGAATCCTAATGCAGTATAATCTCATTACTATACATCAGAGCACAGAAAAGTAAACACAGATTTTATATGGGGTAATTATTTTGAAGGGCAAGTATATAGTTATACTTGTAGAGGCTGAACAGACTTTGTAACTTTTGGATATATTATACTAATGTTAACTAAAATTAAACAAGAAATATTGTTAAAATGTGTCTGTATGTGTGTTCCTATGCCATAATGTGTTAACAATGTGGATTCATTCACAATACATTTAAATTTATGTATTTTCTTTGTTTAGACAAAACTTTTATACTTACATATTTGAGATAGGTAACTTATATCTAAAAGGCAAGATTGATGTAGTTTATTTGCTGTCCTGTGAGAAACACACGTAGTGTTTTCATATTGGTGTGCCTGTACAGACTGATAGGCCTCGTGAATAAAGGATGAGGCAACATGCTGGAACCCTATTAACAGATAACAACAGTTGGAAACAGATACAGTACCAGGGTCCGATGGGTCTCTGCCAGCATGGGAAGTATTTTCTGGCACACAGTCAACATGACAAAAGACTATGGAAATAAGAATCATCGTATTCAACCATGCATTTCTTAGGGGATGGAAATATCTGATAACAGCTCTGACATTGCCCGAAGCCAAAATGTTGTCCGTGTGACTTGAATACTGTATTGCTCTATAATTACAAATCACATGTAATCTTAATAATACTGTGGGACCCACAGATGAAGTCGTTCATTGTGGATTTCAAAATGGACTCTGAACTGAACTCAGTTCCCCAGAATTACCTATTTTTCACACCTTGGTGCAAAGACTGCCAAGAGAACCAGCTTTGAGCTACTATTGGTCAGGGTGACAGACCCCCCACTGACCAAGTAGTCAAAACTCCAGCTCCCTCCTTTGTTCTGTCTTCTCCATCGCTTCCCCCACAGGGCTGCCTGCTCTCTTTGCTCTCCAGAGCTCTTCTCCAGCTCTACTCCCACTGGACCTTGCCCCCAGCTCTTCTCCTGAGAGCTGCCAGCTGCAGTTCCAGCAGGCCCAAATAACTTCTCCCCACAGCCGCAATGTAAGGTCCTGCTTGTACTCTAACTCAGTTAGCACCAGCAGCTGTGACGCTTGTGTGTAACTCCACAATCCGAGGAACACAAAGCAAGTTAGCACCGAGCTGCTGACTTAGCAAGGAACAACAGGAGCTACCAGTTTCCTCCATCCACCCTCTTTCATGGTACATTGTACAGCAGGAACAGCACTGTTCAACATTGGGATTACAACGTTCTCCAGCTTGGCTTGTCAGCGAAGGAACCACCAGCACCTTTTCTTCAAGGGCTGGTAATGTTGAACTGGGCCTAGATAGCACACAGCATAGCATAGCATGGCTAAGCAGAGGACTGTTTAACTCTGGTTGATGTAATGCATATGTGTTCAATCCATGTGCTTGTTCATTGTTCGGGTGTTATTGTGATCTCTGTGTAGTCAGGTTAATGGTAGTTTGCTTTGCTACACACAGCTAATTTGACGTTAGTTGAATTATGCTTCACACACACTCAGGGTCTTTGCATGCAACCAACCATCTTCTATAACGTGGCATCACATCACATGACACACACACACACACACACACACACACACACACACACACACACACACACACACACACACATTCCTTCACCCTGGACCATATCACACCTACATGCGATATCAGTGAGCACATGGTGTGAGCACCACCATTGTTTCTTAGTTTCTCTCCTATCAAAGAAACAAGTGGTGATCCACCATCTTGGACCTGAGGTCAACCCTCATCTGCCATCTTGTAGTCCCCTTTGATCAGCCATTTTGTTTGTAGACTGTCTATGTCCATGCCATGTTAATGGCACTTTGAACCCTAGCCACCATTTTGCTTTTGTTCTTCCAGACACACACCCACACCTGTATATAGTACATGTTAGTTAGATTGTGTGTTTTCATTTTGGGTTAAATCAAATATTTTTAAACCTTCATGCTGTCTATTTAATATTGTACAAGAGTGAATGTTGCCAACCTCTACTCTGTCAGGGACCATTACTAGCTGTTATGGTAATTTTGGTTGTAGTTATTAAGTTAATTATTAATCAGAGTTGCAAACTGACAGTTTAGTACTTTTTATGAGACTGAATCATTGCATTGGCTATTACTTCCTTCCTTTAAGGGTGGTGCTCCCGAGGCAATCTGATGTAAATTGGACCTTATTATTTATCATAATTAATAATTATCCCTGTTTCATTATTATTGATAGCCAGATTTAACCCCAATTCCCTATTAATGTTGCGTGAAAGCACTACAATACCCAGTTATCATCCTGACACGAATCAGAAACAAATCATCGTGCTTCTCTTCACATCTTAACTACATGCATGTCGTACAAGGACTGTCTCCATGTAATTTGACTGGATTACATTTAGTTCACTAAAATCATCTGTCAC
This sequence comes from Pagrus major, assembly GCF_040436345.1. NCBI lineage: Eukaryota > Metazoa > Chordata > Actinopteri > Spariformes > Sparidae > Pagrus > Pagrus major. The sequence continues at coordinate 32,823,239 of NC_133220.1, read as the reverse complement.
ACACATTTAAATTGGATTTCTCTTTACCGTACAAAATAATAATTGCTTCATGTCACTTCTTCTCAAAATATTAAAGTCTTTCAAAATTGACAATCAGACAAAGGGACACACTAACTGTCTTCTGACTTCTTTTTGCTTTATATGGTCAAACTTCCATGTATTGCAGCACTTCATTGCTTTTTTTAAGGTTCAAGCAGAAATGTCTTAGAATTTACTGACTTTCATTATTGATTGCATCATCAGGGTTGGATCTCATGCTTGACAAAGCATATCCAGTGGTGTGACATTATGTTATGTTACTGACGTAACTTAGTCAACCAAGTCTGTTGGTTTCACACGGGACACAAACAGTAGCCTCCTGGGTGAAGTCTGGGTGTGTTTGACCCATCCATCCAACCCAACCTCCATATACAGACTTTGTTGCTCTTTATAATGCGTCACCTGACTTTCTATTTTGCTCTTGTCGCAATTAGGCTGAGGTCACCACTCAACAAGGTAAATATGGGTCGTAAAAAGCTGCTTGCACAGACCACCAAAACGGCTGTTTTTTTAATGAAAATAGGCTAGTTTTCACAGGCTGAGCAATAGTAGTGCTCTTCTTTTCATGGCTACTAAATTGATTTTTTATTTGTATTTTCAAGACACGTTAATACTGGAGAGTATGATAGTGACCACTCACTACATGACCACTAACCTCTGATTGACCAAACCTACCATGAACACAAAGGGAAACATTTGACTTTGGTATCCTTAATTTATTTCCTAACTGTGCAAATCAACTGGATATCACAATATTACTTCATAGCTAATAGATTTCCATTTTTTTTTTTTTTTATCCGATTGCATGCAAGCTTTTACCACCATACCCTCTAAACTCTTCTGTGGCACCAGAGGAGCTTTGACAGGTCGGATGAAATAGTCCTTATGATGTCATCAGGGTTATCTTGGCTAAAAACTACAACAACAACAGCAAAACTGCACTATATACTTGCAATAGCCGGATGTGGGCATTTAGACAGGGAAGGTCTGATGAAAACATGATGCCAAGTTGCAGTACAAGAAGTGTAGTCTACATTTAAAACTCTATTTTAATAAAACTGTCTTTTTTGCAACACTTTTAACATCTGTAGACAACAAACAAACGGATGAAATCACACATAGGCAGAGGTTGTGTTTTTTAAAGCTTGTATATATGTTCCATTTATTCAGTCTCAACTCCTGGAATTCAAATTCTGAGGTACTGAGTATTTCTATTTAACTCCACTACATTTATCTGACAGCTATAGTCACTTGTTACGTAATTGACTGACCCCCTGTAGTGTTACTGTGTCCATTCTTCTGTACATTTTGCTGATAAGATTTATGTAGATTTACTTAAGTAAAGTTTTGTAGTGGAGTATTTTCACTGTGTGGTATTTAGGTTAAGGATCTGAATGTCTTTTACACTTCCACTGATACCACTTCATCAAGATTTCCACACTTTACACACCAACTGACCAAATCAGTGACACTGGCCAAAAACTTTTTAACAGCCTTTGTGCATCATTGAAAACTGAACTAATATGTGGTTGCGCTGTTAAACACATCAACATGTACTGGAAACAAGTTGAAGCTTTATCAGGACAGAAACCTTTGCTGAGTTGTTGATGAATTGTTCGGTTCATGTGAAAGGTTTAATGGATTCATAGAGCTGCTACACATCACGTCTGGCCTTGAGTTTGAAAAAACCTCCTGCACCCCTCCTCCTCCTCCTCTTCCTCCTCGCTCTTCTTCACTCCCTGCCAACTGGCATAAAAGGTGCCAGATTAACACACTGGCACACATACATTGGAAATGTTGGTGCTTATGAAGTATCTGCTTGGGTGTGTGTGTGTGTGTGTGTGTGTGTGTGTGTGTGTGTGTGTGTCAGGATAATTGCCTGGATTTATGGGTGGCAGGAGCAGTTTACTGTGTCATTTGGATTTTCAGGGACAAGGGTTCACTTACCGGTGAATGTGACAGACAAAGAGCCCAGAAAGACACACACACATACAAAAACACACACACACACATACGAAAACACACACACACACACACACAAGTTGACTTGGGTGCGTAGGAGTTTCACGGCTTAGTGTTTGCATGTCGCAGTGATAGCTTGTTTATTGAATGTGTAGGATGGAGGAGCGCTACATGTAAGGAGACAGATGCCGGAGCTTGCAGTGTTACACACACACACAAACACACACACACACACACACACACACACACACACACACATGATGCCCAAAATCAGACAAATACTGCAATGAAGCTGATGTGCTCAGCGCTACTGACTGACCTACCAATGAACTCCTGCTACTGAGATTCACACTAAACCGAGGGGAGTCTGATCAAATACTCCAATTCCCTACTGTTACCCCCCCTGCCTTAACACACACACACATGCACAGGCGCAAAAACAGAGTATGGGATGACGTTTGAATACTAATGTTGGACCTATTTACATTTCAAGCTGTACGACTGTCAGCACATCTCTGTTAGGGGAGAGAGTGGGGAATTGTCAAGAACACACAGTTCTCGTTGGCTCTTAGTTGTATTCCAACCTTTAAACCCACAACACAATGTTGGGATACTCTGGTATCAAGGCTGATAATGAAACTTCAGTCAGACGGGGGGAGCCACTGTTTCATCTTTCATTTTGTTTACAAATCCCGTGTTTACAGCGCTTTTCCTCCGAGAAACCAGCACAAGGTTAGATGTGATGTGTCTCTCTTTTCATTCCATTTATGCTGCTTCTGCGTCGCTTCAGACTGACCCACTAAAAGTAGTCAGAAGCTGCCAGATGAATCGGTGCAGCTTTTCAAAGTCTAGACCTATTCAGATATTGTCATTTGCTGTCCTTCGGACTGGAAGAAAGGCTCCAGTGCTGCCGAGGTTTAACTGAAGACGGCACGAATGAAATCAAATCGGAAGGCAAATATTAGTGAATAGACGGCTGGCAGGAATCCATCCCAGCTCACAGGTGCCTATGAGACAACGCACCATGACCAGGCTCTCTATTAAAAGTCTGATCCAGTCAGTTGATGGGCTGGATTAAGTATTAAAGGGTTGGTTCACCCCAATAACCAAAACGTATTTTCTTTTCTTTTTTGTCACAACAATTTATTCAATAATTTGCTTTTTCTCCAAGTACAATGTAACCAGTAGAGGAAAAGATGATAGCATTTTTTTATGGACACAAAGTGAGACTGTAACTCACTTATTTTTTAGATTATTGCACAGGGCTTCTCACTCCAAACAAAACAAAAAAAAAAGTATTTTCATTGCATGTTAATTTTACATCTGTTATTACATAAGTTCAATGTAAAGGGCCACGTGTAATGTAAAGTCTTTATCATGTTGAGTTAATGTGAATGAATTATAAATTATATAGTCTGGTTAAATCAAATTAATGCAGACTTATAAATAAACCTTAAGTGTTAATTCAACCCTTACATATAAAGTTAAGTGTTTATTATTCAAGTATCATAATATATAATAATATATAATATGTGTAATGCATTTGAAACTGGTTATTTTGTCTTCTGTCATAAATCACACATTTAATCATTTATTTTTATACACATTGACTCAACATGATACAATGCATTAAACGTGACCCTTTACATTGAACTTATGTAATAAAATTAGATGAAAAATAACATAATTAAAATACTGAAACAATGTTTTGGTCAAATTATTATGGGTTGTTTTTTAGTGGAAGAGGGCCAGAATGTGCAGCAAAATGCTGGTCACAGTATGGAGAGAACTATTTAGATCCTTTAAAGCTGTAATACTCATCCTCTTATTATTATTGTTATTATTATTATTATTACTATTATTATTATTATTATTATTATTATCATGGGATAAACATTAAATGTGTGTGTGTGTGTGTGTGTGTGTGTGTGTGTGTGTGTGTGTGTGTGTGTGTATCAAACATGGTGTAATAGAAAAATAAAATAGCATTAAATGAAAATATTCAAGTGCTGTGTGAGTATCACACTTGAGTAAATCAAGTATATTTTCACCGGCTCATTTAGAAATGTTTCAGAGGTACTTGTACTTGAATATTTCAAGTTGAAAAAATATCTGGTAATGAATTTTCTTCTGATCGAGTCTGAGTCTGATCTAATTCTCTTATGACTTCAGGACTTTAGGAAAGGGAGGAAGAAGAGGACAGTCTTTCTAAGTTGCTTTTTCATCTGTGAAAAAAGTGGAGAAAATAAGTTTTGCCAGAATTTGTATTTTATTTTATTTATTTATGTATATATTTATGTATTTAATTTTTTATTCATTAATTTTTTGCTAGGATCATTTTCTCTAAATTATTGTTTCTTTGTTTTTTTCATCTATGAAAACAGGTGAAAATGAAGTTTTGGCAGTTTGGCAATTTTTCCCTTGTCAGGATCGTTGTTCAGTGTTCGTTGTTGAAATATTCATTTCAGCCACAAGAGGCTAAAGTGCATCAATCCCCTATGTTCTACAGAGGATTTATGTTTTCTTTCAGGTGAGTATTCATTTCTCCATGTGCTCTAAACACAAGGTACATATATTGTGTTCTAGCAAGTAACATTCTTGTCATGTCTTTCTTTTGGCTTGAATAGAAATATTCAAGCCAAAAATAATATTGATGCACTTCAGCCTCTGGTAGCCCAAATGAATATAACAACACTGTTGCTGTTTGTGTGTTTGTAAAAGACACAAACAAAAATGATCATGACAAAAAATAGAAATAATAATAATAATATTCTTCACATGCAAAAAACAATTTTTTTATCCAAAAATCATCATAAAAAATATTCGATCCTGCCCAAACATTTTTACCACCTGTTTTAACAGACAAAAAGATTTTTTTAAATGTATATATATATAAATCATGATGACGGTACCTTTTTCTTCTCACCTGGCAAAACTTGTTTTATCCCCAGCTTTCAAAACAAAAACAAAAAAGACAAAAAAAAAACAGGAAGAAATCATTCAAGGAGCTTACAAAGACTATCCTAACAAATACTTTTTCACCTGCTCTTAAGTCATAAACACAGGACAGAAAACAGCTTAGATCAGACTATGAAAATAGACCACTAAACTGTTTCTGTCATATACTGCAGCCACCGTATTGTGCAGCTCTGAACTTCTAACCCAGGGAGGGATTTCGTCTTCTGTTTTTATGTGTCTTTGTTTATGTGTCATGTTTCTTAGTTTATCTACAACAAATACTAATGAAAATACATTATAGGTGTATGTCATAAAACAGATAAATAATGTACTATATTACTATCCACACTAACTTAATCTATCTGCCTCTGATGGAGGTGAATAGAATTTTGTTGGTGTAGCTCCATCATTTAGTATCAAAAATGGAAAAAAGAAAAAAAAAGAACGTATGAAACACATGTCACAAATATATACTTCCCATGTGAACTAAAATTGAATACATATTTTTCACAATATTGGTGTTACTAATGCTGCAACCCACAACTATTTTCTTTCTTTTTTTTAAATTAAAAATGGCCAACACAATTTCCTGCAGCCCAAGATGTCTTCACATAGCTTGTTTTGTCAGTCCAAAACTCAAAGATATGTCAGGTCCTGTAAAATGACTGAAACAATTGATGTTCTAAAAGATCTTGGGGTGCAATGATCGCTGGAGCAACGCTACCACACATTTATGTTCCACCTGCACTTTTCCTGTGATGACAAGTCTGCTGGCCATAAAAAAAAGGTCTGCTCTGGATTAACCACAAACCTCACTCAGGTTTCTGAGGATAAGTTTCATTGTAATTACTGTACATCTACTGAGAAATAGGACCTGTGAAAACAGCAACAGCATGCTAGTGCATTATACATGTTTGTTTGTTTTGTTTGTTGTAATTTGAGTGAATTTGTACTTTATGTCATGACAGAGGCAAACTAATGTTTAGTTGGTAGACTATAGGCCAGGCTTTTGGTTTGTTTGTTTGTATGGAGCACTGCTCCACACATGCACTTATATACATAAATCACAGAGTTAAGAATTAAGTTAAGCAGCACAGCCCCGCTCTCCATCTATCTCTCTCACACTCCCTGTATTTCTTGCTCCACTTATCGGCAGCATTGCCTGCAGCTACTCATCTGAGAACAGAGCAGAGAAAATGAGGGAATCAACTCCAAAGTGGAGGAGGATGATGTGTAAGAACAATCATTGTGCCAGGAGGCATGATAAGCCTTTGAATAGGAGGTTCATTTATGGAAGTTCTTAACCCTGTTGCTTTTTTTCTGTTTCTATCTCGGAGCATCAGCGGGTTGTTTGCAGACTGTCAAACAATGAGTTCACCAGCGGAGGGTGTCACAGCCAGGTCAAGAGACATTTTAATCAAACGTTCACACACACGCAGACAGAGGTACTGAGTCAAACACTTGGCCAGCAGGCATCCACCACTAGTGGCTGACTAGAATTAGCAATGTGCTCTGTCCTGGCAAGCAGTAATCCAGTTCCACTCCGGGCTAAATGTGGTCCTGCATTGCCCTCTTCAGGAGGGACAGGAGAACTTGTTAACAGGCATGGCTGGGATACGTCGGTCCTAATCAGTATCATCTGTTGTCTCCGACATAATAGTTCATAACGATCTAGTGAGTGAGTTAACAGTAATCACATTAATAAGTCATTTTCATGTGAGCAGAAAAATTTTATATGAACTTTTTATACGTTTATATATAGGGATGTGATACAGAACCAGGGCAGGGCCGGATTAGCCTAGTGGACCTCAAGCAAAATGGTAGTTTTTACTCCACAACATTTATCTGACAGTAGTAGGTACGTGTTGTCTCACAAATTAAGATTTTACATAAAAATAGATAAGTAAATAAAAAGCCTTGTAAAGATTAAATCAGTGGCTCCTCACTTTTTGAGTGACCGGTTGGGGCTCCTGATTGTGTTACAATTGTCTGTGAGTTGTAAGGATTTTCAGCAAAGAGACATCTCCACTCTAAACTTTTCAGTTTGTTAAAAAAGTTTAAAAACTTTTGATGGTGTGTTTGAGACAGATATTTTGCTGGTGTTTATATGATTGTGGCATGTGACAGAGTTGTTTATTCATGTATTTATTAGACCATAAAAGCTAAAAGAGATTGTGGAACGTAGTAAATTTACCAAACTAGCGCTATCTCCAGGCTGGCCAGTGAGAGCTACAGGGTCTGTTGGTGTAGTCAGGCAGTGTGCGTTCATGTGTGTTGAGGAGCGGCTTTGGATGAAAACCTGAAGGGAGGGGGTTTGATTTTTTGTGGTCGGTGACTTTCATTCTAATAATGGCATAGAGAGTCTACTAACATACTGTCGGTCACAGGGGACATTTTCCTGCAGAACCAGTAACTTTACTTTGAAACTTAAAGTAAAAATTTTGCTGATAATACTTCTGTACTTGTAATGGAGTATTTTTATATTTTTGCGTTGATACTTTTGATCAAAGTAAAGGAACAGTATTTCCTCTACCACATGGTGTTGGGAAACTCTGTCTAGCACGTCTCTCTAAAAACCTTCCATAGGTGTTCAGCTGGTGATCGTGAAAGTCATAATATAAATACACAGACACACACACACACACACACAGACACACACACACACAGGTTTTTCCTTTGAATTGTCTCTTATCCATAGGTTACAGATAAATGGACAGACAACTAGATGCTCATTTTTCATTCAAAAAAGGTTGTGAAAGTCTGGTTTAATCTTAACCTTGTATTTTATTAGCTTTTATGATTTTTCATGTTACATTTGAATCCCGAAATGAAATGGTAATCACAGCTGTCAAATGAATTTACTGGAGTAAAAAGTACAATAGTGGAGTAGAAGTATTAGGTAGCATAAAATAGAAATACTCAAGCAAGTACCTCAAAATTCTAAAAAACAAAAACAAGCTGCTTGATCATCTACTGTATATTAAAAAAGAGGCTTGCATTGCAGGCATTTCTCCTGGCTGCATTGCAGTTTAACATATGAGCCAGAAGGTGGCAGTGCTACATAGGTAAGGAGATGGTGTGGCCTCTGCCAGCTGATCACGCATGGCTGCAGCTCAACATAACATGTTAATCAATGTGGGTTTGAATCTTGGGAAAATTGAGTGAATAAAAAGAATGATCATCTTTGAGTTTGATGCATCGACACCATAGAAGTTGGTGCTTTTCTCTACTGGCTGGACACTGATGGTGCACAAACTGATCAGGAGTTATCCAGACGTGTGAGATAAATGTGTGTCTAAGGTTCAAGCACTTTTCTCTTGCAGAATGCAGAGCTCGGACTGAAGAATGATCCAGAGGCAACTGTGAAGCCACGAAGAGAAAGACGAGAGTCACTTCCCTGGTTGCCATGGCAACATACCTGCTCCTCACTACAGCATCATCCCTGAACACAGACACATAAGTCTGTCTGATGTGAGAGAAACAAGAGCGAGACCAGCAGACAGAGAGAGGCAGAGAGAGACAAGGCATGTATTTCAACAGTTTCTCATCACATTACACACAACTCCCCTAAATACTGAGCAATATCTCACATTCTGATCAGGATTCAGCAGCCTCTTCCTCAAAATTCAACTATACATCATTTTAAACAGTTCAGCACTGACACACACACACACACACACAGAGAGAGAGAGAGAGAGAGCACAGCCTACAATTTGATAGAACATATTTGAACTCACCACATGTGTGGGTGGGCCTGAAATTCAATGAGACTAAAAAACAAAGGTTACTTCCACCCAGAGCCTCCAAAATTCAACAGAAATTTTCAACAGAAGATTGTTGCAGTACAAGTACATTTTTATAACAATTTTAATTGTATAACCCTGGGGTAACTTGTTATTGACCTTTAAATACTCTACTTGTTTGGAGACCCAGACAAGCCAAACAATTTATGGGACAGAAATTGCTTTTTTTTTTTAAAACTGTCTGCACACTGATCATTTGTGTGTGTGGATATGGTTTAATTTAATTTAAGTTTAACACTTTAATAAACTGAACAAACTGAATGAATTTTTCAAAATGGTTGTTTCAGTTTTTTGTTGTTCTAATGAGTGAGCGGGTCCTCTTCCAAGGAGTCCACCATGTTGTACAACCATGTTTCTACAATAGCCCAGAACAGTCAAACCAAATGCTGGCTCTAAAGAGGGCCTTACATGTTTTCTAAATTTTTAGCAGCCAACATAGGGGAGACTAAGGGTGCATAGTTGGTTGAAATCTGCATTCTCTTAAAGCCACATGGCTTTAAACAGGCGATAAATAAGAAATTAATTGGAATGAGCAACAGAAGTATGAGGGATCAATGCGTTGAAAACTATAGTTCATTGCACATTAGTTCATATTTTGTACAACAAACATACAAAGTCAACACAAAGATGTGAACAGATGTGAATTGGCGTGGCACGAATAAATGAAGCAGCGCAAATGATGCAAATAGCAAAACATTTGAAAAGTCATCTTTGAGCTCTTCTCCCACTGGTAAATAACTGGGAATCAGAGCAGAGTCTGATGTGATGGGTTATTCCTCCAGAAGGTCTGGCTCTGCACCCAACTCGTGAATTTGCACAATGTCATTTGCACCACAGCGTTAGCACCACCTGGCTTTCCATTGATTTTCTATAGTCTCTTTCACATATGAATGCAAAAAATATCCAGAGATTCAGATCCACATTTACATGTTCACACATGCAGCACAGAACAGCATTGTCTGTTGTCAGTTGTCATCTTTATTCACACATGTGGTTCACCCGGACATAGGACTAGAGAGGTGGCAGGGTAAAGTCCAGGGTAATAATGCAGACATTTGTGTTCACATATACAGCTCCTCCAGGTAAAAGGGTTTGCATAATCTAGACATGCAAAAAATGTGCTTTGCTTTCTGTGGGAATACGCCTTTACTCTAAATATGAATAGTCTTTGCAGTGACGTAAGTAGAGAAAGGAAGATTTTGGTTAGCAAAATATTTGTGTCATGTTGCCAAGCAAGTTGGTTAAGGTTTTTAAATTAGTTTCAAGCGAACACAGTATCACAAACATTTTTTATTGTCTTTTCCAAAGGAAACAAAGTTTGAGGGTCTGATGGTGGAGGCAGAAGACAGGCCAAGTCCTCTTAATTAAAAGCATTAACATGTATGGTTGCTGTATGGAGCAACTCATCAGGCTCAGCTCACTATTGTCAAACTTAGCTTAAATCAGGTCTCCACATATAATACATCAGTGTGGGTTAGGGTCAGGGTTAGGTGGCTTTGTAGCATACAACTTCTGCATTTGCCAAATTAGCGTTAGCGCATCTCGCCACCTAGATTAAGTCTTAACGCAGCCTATGTAACAAATGAACAAAGACTGAGTGGCTGTTAAGAATGGAAAATCAGGACTGACGTAGCCTTGTAAACTGTGCAAGCCTGCTCCTGCTGGCATGTAATATTTAGCATGTTTAATGCTAACAAAAGCAAGTTGAAAAACCTTGTCATAAGAATTCTGTTAACTTAGTTTCTGACCAAAAACCTGTTGCATTAAAGAAGTCAACATTATATTAGGGTGAGTCTTTAAAGCTAAAAGACTGCAAGCTGTAGTACATTAAATGTCCTTATACACATCAACACTGAATCTGCCCTAGACTTTGCAGCGTAGTGACTACTCTGTATCAGAAAAAAAACCTTTGACACAATATAAATTTCATCTGCTTAATAGCTGTATGTTGGAGTTTTCCACCAGCAGCTTAATGCCTTATAAACACATTCGTGGTGAATATCAGAAGTTTTGAAACTCCAAACACAAATGTAGACTAAACGAATCCACACATGTAAGGCCATTTGTGCGTGAGATTCATCTGTAATTAATGCAGTCAGCAAAAATAACAATTACATATTTTACATGTATTCATGCATATGAAAAAAAAATTAATGATAGAAATTAGTTTGTAATTGTAATTTGTAATTGTGTTTTTCCAGCAGTTTTATTAGATGGGACTCCTGACATCATAAACCCAAATTTGAAGCAGTCTATTTATAAGTAGGACAGGCTATCTGTATCAGTTGGAGAAATTCTTCCTCCTCTTTACACTTTCTCTTATCTTTGTAGCAGTGACTGTGAGGGCTTGTTTTGAAATAAGATTTTCTTTTTTCAATAAGTGGGAAAAAACATCATTTTGTGTAACTACATTTAAAAATGGTATATGGATTCGGGGCTATGTCATGTTTTGAGCAGTTTCTACACCCATGGCTCGGCCTACTGTATATTTCTTTGTTCAGATATATGATTTTAATAGACAGCTGTCGCAGAAGGAACACTTTCGTGAAGAATTTGTTATGTGGATGATGAAGTTTGTAGCCTAGTTATTAATCCTAAATCTCATTCTGCTCTTGGGCTAGTTATAGAAATACTTTCACACACAGTATAGTGAACAAACCTCATAGCAAATTCAGGTTGTCACCATTTTAAAAACCAGGATACTGTAATGTGCCATCTATTAATCCAACAGTAATCAGATTGACTTCTGTTTATCCATTCATACCAACGTGGAGCAACATCGTACCAGCATTAAACACAAGTCAAGAACAGGGACATAAAGTATAGTAGTATAGTATACATGTCAACTTATTTGGACCATCTGAAAACACAGGGGTTATCCTGGGTCAGTGTAGAGCACTGAAAGTTATATAAGGGTATGAGAGTGGCAAATTATTTTTTAAATTCGACATTGTGAAATTTAGTAATAGATTCTTATTATAGTCTGAAGATTTTAAAAAGAAAGACCCAATTCTATGAAATCTATCCCTGAAAGAAACTGTATAAACTATAGGCATTGCAGCTGTAAAGCTATGGATGCTTGCAACCTGCATCTCATGCTGCAGCAGTCTGCCAGGTGAAACAGGAGAAGGTTAGTCTTAGGATCAGCCATTTAACAGTCAATCTGATTCCTAAAATACATTATATTCTATAATAACAATATACATGATGTTTGTGCACGTTGTAACCTATAATTGCAATATTGCTTTATGGTCTTTTGGGACCCACACTGAATTCAATGTTTGCATCCGACCTGAGGGCCTCTTTTTGTTTTCTTAACAGTGCTAATTCAACCGAGCCTGCTTAAGAAGGCGGGGAACTATTTGCTAAAAGTGTTCTGACGAGCAGCTAATGTATCCAGTACAAAGGAAATTCGTCGTTCAAATCAGCCAATGGGAGCAGCAGAGTGACGCGCTGCTCCTCTCAGGGCTCCGCAGGGGCGGTGCTTGTCGTCGAGGACCCACCCCTCAAGGCCGCGAGGTTTGGTTGTACGCAGGCTGCAGTTTCAGTTTGTTTTATTCACCATTTTGAGTAGCTGAAGGTAAAAAAAATTAAGAATATTTGCGTGTGGAGGACAAGTCGCTGCCGTACTTTTATTTTCACGCGCTAGCTCAGACGGTGGAGTCGTGCGTCAACCTCGCTCCCCTCGGTGTTTTGCAGAGCGGGAATCTATATTTCTTTTTTTTCCCCTGTGCTTTTTCTTCTCCCCCCTTTCTTACATCCCTAACCTCTACAGTATTCCTGCAAAATGTCAAGACCAGTGAGGTAGGTGTGCTAAATCCGTCCTCTGCTCTCCGTACGTTAATAACGACACCGTGCTTGGCAGGGTATCGCAGATAACATGCACGTCTCGACCATGCTGTGTTTTATGAGCTGGAGATATGTTTATTTCATGAAAAAATAATGGGAGTGTGTGCGTGTGTTTCCCCTTCGCGTGTGTGCACCCTCTTTTTTCTAACATGGATCCCAGCGGTGTGGACTGTTCGCCATGTCTTGTTGGAGATACGCGCAGCCCGCCGCCGTGTCGTGTCTAGCATGCTTTTAAACGGATCCATGGTGTGCATTGTTGGCTGCTATGTAGGCCAGGCGGAAAATTAGGCGGTGTGATTTAACCAGCTACGCTTTACGGCTCACTTATGCCAGGTCTGATAATATTTTTCCCTCTCTGACTGAGAATGAGAATATGGCTACCCATTCATCCAGGGGAGGCTCTGAAACGCTAATACCCCCCCTCCCTCACCAAAGCTGAAAAAAGGAGGAGGTGGTGTTCGGCCTGGGGATTTGATCTTGTTACCGCGCAGACTAGGCATGTAGTACCTTTTATATCGTGTTTCGTGCTTGGGTCTTTATTTCTGTCGCTACTGAACATAGACATGTGTGTGTTGTTCAACAAAAATGTCGTCGTTGGAAAAAAATAGGGAGAGCGGCTCTACATTCAGCGCTGGCAGTAAATTAACACTGCTGGCTGATGTCAGAGGAAGGCGGAGAATTACAAAAAGTCACCACACCCCCACAATGCAAGATCCCCAATGTGATTAGAACGCATGAGGTGTCTCCGAGCCTTCCTCATACAAACTTAAACGTTCCTCATCTGAACTACAAGTCGTTTTATGCCATCAAAACTAGTAGAGTTGGTCTTCTCATGAAATCTCGTGCTTTTCCAGCATTTGAATGCATTATATAAGGCTTCTAAATGGAAATGTTTTACTTAGCTAACTGCTCTTTCTCGAGGAGAGAATTGAGTTTATATTATTTGGGACCTCTAAGTTTTTAGAGGCTGTATTCAAATTAATGAGGGTGGAATGAGATGTGAATAATATGTACATTTAAAAAACAAAAAAGTAAGAATCCCTATACTTTAAATTAATTCTAAATATTAGGAGGATTAGAAACATACATTAACCCTCCCCTCTGCTATAAAATAATATTTACATAGGCCAATGTTTATGCACAATATATAGTAATAATAAATATCACTGTTACAGTAATTATCATGGCAATGCAGGCCTGCCTAGATAACTGTTCTACACACATACACACAAAGAAACAGATTTTATTTTTTTATTATTACGTGTTATTCAGGTAATGAAATTATTGCCTTATTAATTGTATTAATTAATAGAGCCTAAAATACAAAGCAAAATTGTATTAATTTACTGAATAAGCACCACATCTACACACTCCAATACAGTAGGTGGCGGTATGCAACTTTTCCTCACAGAAGAAGAACAACAAGCATGGCTCGCTGTTGTCGTGCTCATCAAACTGCTTCATCTGGACAGAGCCATGCAGTGTAGGCTAGAGAGTCAAACATGTCGTCTTCTCTTTTTCCAGTTTCAGAGGAAGACATGTTTTTATTTTTTTATATATATATATATATATATATATATATATATATATATATATATATATATATATATATATATATATATATATATATATATATAGTAATAGTAATAGTGATGTCAGTTAGATGTGGTTTGATCTGAGCTATGAAATATCACATCATCTTAGCTCACTTATATCTTAGCCTTTCTTGCCTTCAGGTGTGCACAAACTACAGGTTAGGAACTTTTTAAAATACAAAAATGTAAAACTGTTGGTAAGCTTATCGGTGTCAGCCATGAGATACAGGTAATTACCGGGTGAAAAAAAATCCATGATGTATTCCTATTTTTTGTTATAGGTTACATATGGGTGCAGCTTGCATCATCAGCAAAACGCACAAAAACTGAACATTACACTTCTGGTCACGCACCAACAGTCGTAGAATGATGTTTTGTTTTTGTTTGTTTTTATATGTGTGATATCGATAGGTTTTTTATATAGTGAGTCCCTGGGACCCACAAGTGGTCATTTGAGTGGGTCCTCTGGAAATTCAGTGGAACTGACTAATTGTCGTGTTATAAACTTGTGTTAGATGTTACATGGTATTATTCATGTGTTGAAAATTTATCTAAAAATTAAACAAATGAAAACCCAATTCTGAAAACAAAACACTGGCACATCTAGAGCTTCCCCCTGAAAGTTGATGAGCCAGTCAGTAGGAGGCTGATTTTTATCAGAGTACATTGCAAAAACAGGATAAAACATAGAAGCTTACAAAATGGATCAGGGATAACATCTAGATGGGGAATTATATATAAAGGTATAGGGATGTCCCGATCCGATATTGATATCGGAAATCAGTCCGATATCAGCCAAAAAAGTGAATATCGGATTTTATCGGACTGAATCTAAAAACTCCGATATAAACGCTCCGATATAAGCTGTCCATTTACCGCTCCAGCACTTCTATAATAGGTGACTCTGGTTTGATCACACTCCAACACAGTAGGTGGCGGTAATGCCCCTTAATTAACGTTGGTGCCGGCCGCGGAAGAAGAGCGTCTCTGATCCAGCATGCACAGCCCACGTGATCACAACAACGACAACGTGTGTGCCTGCAGCAAGGTGTAGTGATGTCGGCTGTGTGGAGGTATTTTACCGTAAACTCGGACAAAGACGTTGCAGCTAAATGCAACATTTGTCAGGCGCAAGTGTCCCGTGGAGGGACAGAACCGGGAAGGTTCAATACAAGCAACCTCATCGCACATTTGAAAAAACACCACAAAAAAGAACATGAGGATTTTCGCGAGAGCAGCAAGGCGAAGCAACAAGCCTCTGGCTCGCTTCAGCAACCCACGCTGGCCGAAAGCTTTGCAAGACGTGACAAACTACCACGGGACAGCAAAAAGGCAATGGCCATAACAGAGAAGATAGCCCAGTTTATTGTGCTTGATGACCAGCCCCTGTCGGTGGTGAGTAATGTCGGGTTTAAACGCTTAATGGAGCACCTCGAACCTCGCTACATTATTCCTAGCCGCCACTACATTGTAGACAAAACTATACCCCAGATGCACGAAGAGGTTAAAGTGTATTGCCGCACACGTGGAGAAGGCAAATGCTGTTGTTGTTGTTTTTGTCCCTGCCCACAGTTGTTTCCAACATATGCTGACAGTAAAAAAATAACTGGAGTGAACTTGAATTGTTTGCACTTTAAAATTTAATTTATTCTATTCAATTGTATAATGATGTTGGTAACCAGTGGTTATTTTGCACTTTAAATATAACATTTTGTTTTTATTGGATTTGTTGAGGTAATACTCTTATGTTGAAGGTTAAAATTTATGTAACCAATTGGTTAATAATAAATGGGTCAGTTTTTCCTATACCTACTGTTGCTGACTATTGTTTTCTGTTATATCACTACAACATCAGTAACAGTAACAGTAACATCACTTTATCAAGCCTTTTCTAACATTCCACACAACAAAATAAGGAATAAATATATGTATGATTCGTGCCTATATCGTATCGTATTGATATCGGTATCGGCCAATACTCAAGGCTACAATATCGGTATCGTATCGGAAGTGAAAAAGTCGTATCGGGACATCCCTATAAAGGTAACCATAATTATACTTTTATATTAGCTGCCACATTAGTAAAAAAGAAAATCTAACTGCCAACATGTGATGGTGGTTAGCTGCTTAGAGAAGCTGCAATTTAGAGATGCCAAATCCTAATCTGGCCCAGGCCACCAAGATGTGTAGTGCCAGCCCTGCTAGCACGGTCAGGAGCCCGGCAGGAGAGACACTCAGTGGTGCACTGGGGTTTTATAACTGAACTATGAGCAGGACACACACTTATACTTTCTCTGACTATGTGGAGATTTGATATTTTCACATCACAGGTGACGAAAAAAGGTGTTAAAACGCAAGTCTGTGGCTGCACGTAAAACATAGTGATGAAGCCTGATAAAGAAGTTTAGTGTGGCGCTAAACTGAAAGAAAGACGGATGGTTCAACGTTTCTATTGACCAGCCAAATCCAATTCGACTGATAAAATCCTGAGTCGGGTACAGCCCTATCACATCATCCTGATACACTTGTCTACCTAATTAAGATAAACTTAAACATGGTTTATTTCTATGGTTTCAACACGGCACGTTTCCTGAACGGCAAAGCATCATCCGTCATCATCGCCATGAAAGAATACAGAATCGATCAGAGCTTTGATTATTCTTGACAGTGGCTCAGTTAGTTTATTCACCAATTCCAAGCTTGTAGCTTTGATTGTTGAAATCTGTGTGCCAAGGATCTGTCTTGTTGCCATAGAAAGTATCATATCACAATGATTGAGATACGCACTCCTGGACGTATGGACGGTGAATTCACTGCGACCTTTCGGATTTTAATGCGTCAGAAATGCAGGATGCACACCTGTCAACATCACTACATGCCTAGTCACAATATTACAGGCCGATAGGTGTTCCAAATGCAGTCTCGCGTTTGAAAAATGCTTTCCCACTGTTAAAAAAGCCATGAAGTAGAGTGAGCTGTTGTTGTTATTTTATTTTACCTTTAAAGCTTAACTGATCTTTGCAAAATAAAAGACACAGCTTCTCTTGTATTTACTTACATTGTGCAAACTTGAATTTACTACAGTTTGAGTGAGTTTGTGGTTATTGGATCAGTGGTAATGTGCACAAGAAGAAGAGGGTGACTGTTCTCCACAAACATAAAATAAGCTTTAAAAAGACACATAATCTGCTGCATGAAAGACCCGATTCTTCACAGGTCAGCAGTTCGCCAGTCCACAGAGTTGATTTTAAAGTGGTTCTATTGAACAATTAGTAGCAATTTACATGTCTCAGTCACTTTTGAATTGCTCATACGTGAGCGAATTGTAACATGACGTGAAAAATGAGACCTTTCCCTTCTCTCTCGGTTGCTTGTACAGGCCTGTGGACAATTTGTTTAAGTTGTGTAATGCTGCCCGACTGGATTTCTATGTGAGGGACATAGGTCAATTTTTTAGTGAGAGTCCAAAAGGTATGCATTTATGCACATTCTCGAGTGCCTCGCCTCAGTCTCTCTCTCCACCCTGCTAAGAGAGCAAACAGTAGCTAGCGTAAGTTTATAGTGGACTCCGCTAAGAAACTAGCACCTGGCCTCCAGCACAGCACAGTTCAACAGAACCCCTTTAAGGGCCCTGACAGATTTAGTCGCGGCCTTGGTGAGCATCTGTAGCCCTAGTTGTTACGATGTGACCTGCATCGTTATCACTAGTCGGCCCTCAGAATCAGTAGGAGAAAGCAATTTGATTGGCTGTTCATCTAAGTGAATCAGTGCACTAGAAGAGAAATAAAATAAGAAAGGGAAAGCCCCTTGAACCCGTCGCTGTAGTATCCATGATTTCACCCATTTAGTGTTGTTTGTCATTATTTTTCACCTGCACCTCTTCACCAGTGCCATTTGGAACTTTTTATTAGACATATTCCTGACTAGAAGTGATTATATACATAGGTGAGAGTGGTGTGAAAATGCTGCTTTGTTATTTTAACAGTGTGTATATCCGCAGTCCATCCTCCTCTGGTTTCTCTTTATGAATGACGTATACAGACAACCGCTCCATGCGGTTGCCAGATTACTTTCCCACCTGAAGAGTGCTCTTCTCCGATTGGGCAGCCATTTTTGACATGTGCTATTGTGTTTGGAACAGCTGTTTAAAGTTTTAAAATAGGTCATGTGAGTAGCTGAGAGGATAATGATTATTGCCACATGTGCTGCTTGATACTCCACTCTACACAACCCTTTTCTGTATATAACATTGCACAACTTATTTGGGCAAGCTGAACTAAAATAGAAATATGATGGAAAAACAGGCTCTCCCCTGTTCTGTCAAAATTCGGACTATTCTTCCCTCACCACGAGGAAATAATTATTCCCCCAATTATCCATATGATTTATAAACAATCACACACATTTAATGGCTTTAATTTTAGAAAGACCCTTGCAGATACAAGTCCCAAGACTGCTCATAGGTGTTTTAGATAATACCGTCAAAACTCTTTGTTAATCACTTTAAAGTCATATGAAAAGTTCAGGGTTCACAATAAACTGCTTTTATGATGAATTAAAAAAAAATAGATAGCTGATAGCAAAAAAGGCAAATATCCATTACAAGTTAGCAGAGCCTAAAATCAGTCATCAGTTGAGAGAGCATCTTTTAGAGTAATGTTTGAGAGAACAGGTGAGAGCGAGTCGCCACCCCTGCAACAAGCCACAGTGCACAGAGCAACACGCGCTGCAATATTTGTAATGCAAAATACAAAGCAGACCAGCATTAAGAAACACCTGGTCAAACCTCAAACATATCTAAAAGCTGTAGAGTGAACCGTGTTTGATAGTCTGATAGCCAGGTCCCCTGCAGCAGTCACAGCGGACGTTGGCCCGCCTGTAGCCAGCAATGTGCTCGTTCTTGGAGAGTTGAACCATCCTACATGACAGACAAGGCATTGATATCTTCATCAACATGACGATAAAATTAATTGGCTAGTTGGATATGTTATTGTTGAAGATAACTGGGCTTTTTCACTGTCTTGATTTATTTATTTCATTGTAACTTAATATGCTATAACTGATCAGTACTGATAAATATTAAGGTCGACCGATAAATCGGTGCAGATAGGACCTTTTTACAAACTATTGTTATCAGCTAAACTTCCGATAGTAGCCAATGGCTGCACAGCCTCCACCGACCACGAGGGTGAGTAAGTCACCATTTTGCATGGAGGATACGCTGAGAACGATTATTTTCATTATCAGTCAATTTGTCAGTTATTTTCTCTATTAATCATTTTATCATTTTATCAGTGCTGTCCAAACAACAGTTCAAATCCTGAAGTTTAGAGCACTTCAAATTGTTCTGTTTAAGATCACGTACGACAAAGAAAAGCAGCAAATCCTCACACTTGAGCAGATTGAACCAGAAAATGTTGGGGAATTTTTGTTCGAAAATTATTAAAGCCATTTTTAAATTATCGAAATAGTAGTCAATCGACTTATCTTTGCTGCATTAATGGATTTGAATGGCAACTTAAGTACAGCCTCATGAACACACATTTGGTGTTTTCCCATCTATTTAAAGTATCCGATTGAAAGCAATGGTTGGGAAGAGGGTGGTGCTCATTGAGAAATGAGAATGAATCATAGCCCTAAAAGAAAACTACACAAGGATCGCAGACTTCCTAGAAAGCTGCCATTACACACCATACTATGCAGATTGTTGACTACATCTGTCATATATCAATTCCCCCACATCATGAATGGTATCATCAGATTCTCACACCATTCCTTCCACAGTTTGGTGACTCACTATCATGGAGCTGGTAGGAAAAATAGTATTTTGCTCTCTGACATCCCTGAGATGTGAATGATAATGTGTGGAAAGCTCGGCTGCATGTTACTAGCTGCTGTTGCACATGTCTAAGGCTTTTACTGTGGTGAGGGGTCTGTGTAGTTGTAATCTAAGTACTTGTAAAAGTTTATGACGCTGTTACCCTTCCCCCTCCTACACACAGACTCACACTCAACCACACTACTCCAGCTTGGTATTTAACCTGGTTAGGATCTGCAGATGCGTAGGTTCCAGGCAATGCTTGCAGATGAGCTGTGGTGCCACCAGTTGTTCAGAGTGATCACTGCACCAAATGCCTGTGTGTCAAATGTTTGACTCAGTGCTGTGTGTTTAGACAGAGAGACATTTTTGGTTTCAAAATATATCTTTACTCCATTTGAATTTATTTGACCTTTGTTTTCTTTTAAATGTTTTAATGTGTGTTACGTTGTGTGTAAAATACCTTAAATTATGTTTGGAAGGTGCTGTACACATAAGTAGGGTGAGGGATTGCTTTTCTGTGGTTTTAACTGTAACACACCTTCTAGACTTGTGTGTTACCTGAACTATAGTTGGCTACTGTTACCTGAGGCTTCCCTCAAACACTTTGCCAAATTAGCCCTGGAAACTGTAGAAGGCAGAACAGTGTCCAGTTCAGTGCCCCCAGCTGGAGGCTGATTATGGCATCTCAAAACAACTAATACCATCCACACATTCACACACAGCTGACTTGTTGCTGCCTGTAGAATTGCTGGACACGCCATACAATAGCTGTGTTGCCCTCCAGCACCCATAGCTGTGTCTAATGTCAGCTGTGTAGCGTGATGTAATTTTGTCCTGTGTAAATGTAATCTGACGCAGTGTGTGTACTTCTTCACAGGAACAGGAAAGTGGTGAACTACTCGCAATTCAACGAGTCGGATGATGCAGGTAAGAGAACCCAGAAGATGTTTTTTGTAATATATGTGATAGTAACAGTGGATATCATAATACATCATATTTTGTATAATCATGATATGCATGTACAGTACATAGAGTGAATGACTAAAATCTTGTCCTTTCTCTGCAGATGAGGAGTATGGTGACAGTAAGCCTAAGAAGGTGCGCACAGCCCCTCGTGAGCCCAAGCACAAGCGCTCAAAGAACTCACAGGATGACAGGTGAGCCCTCAGGAGGGACTGGCAAAAGTTCCAGTGCCTTCTACAATATGTTTAGTACTGTGACTTTTTAAATAAATCTATCAATTATATGCTTCTCCTCTTGAATGCGTGACACATTTACATGTTCAATTTAACCAGTTCAACACATTGATACAGAGAGGAGCAGGATATTTGTCCTTAAGAGACACAGCAGCATCTGTTTGAACAGGGTGGAAATTAGGGATGCACCGATACCGCTTTTTTCCTCACACCGACCACAGGTTCTTAGATTTGGGTACTTGCTGATACAGAGTACTGATATGAGTTCTCAAGAATGCCATTGTAGTTCTAATAGTGACTTTGAAACCTGTTTTACAGGTTATCAGATCTTCCTCACTTAACTGTAAAAAAAAAATAGAAAAACTGTAACAAATATGATATACAATGTGATGGTGTTGGTGACATTTCAACAACAGCCTTGTTGATACATGTTAAGGAGAGGAGACAGCCAGGTGTGCTATAGCCATGTGTCAGGCAGAGCAGGGCTGGTGGGTGAGCTGGAAGAGTGTAGAGAGAAAGAAACTCAGGTGGAGGAAACTGTGGGGGAGGCCGGAGAGCTGCATTCGATTTATCACGGATGCAACTTGTGATGTACGACCGCTCCAAAATCTTCTAGGTTTTTCTATGGGTCTGGGTCGGCACGCTTTAGCTGTGTTCCTGCTTGGAGCAGCTGAGCTGTGCTGGCCTCCTCCTTTTTGCTGTCCCCTGTGTGTCTGTGCTGGAGACAAAAAGTCTTTGTGTTTATATAAGATGTCATTTATAGTCAAGTACAATATAGAAAATCATCATCATCATGCCAATTTCAATACAGATTTTCACGCCCTCTTGGTTTAACCAAGGCAACATATTCTTAAGGTCCTGCCAGAAAGCAGTTGTGACCGAGGAGATAGATGGACTGGTACCGCGGAACAATTCTCGTAACGTTAGGTCTCTCGCTGAGTTTAGAGAGCGATAACTATGGTAACAGAATGACAGGACGTGCTTCGTTGTAATCAGAGTATTTAGAGGTAGTCCAATGTCCAAAGTTCAATGTACCATTTGGGATTGTATCCATGATAAGTGCATTTTCTGTCATCCCCGGGTGAGAGGGCAACAAAGTTTGTTTTGAACCTTGCATCATGAAAGCTAACAGCGCTAACAGCTTTCCTAGCCAACAGCTGACAGAGCTAGTAGCCTACAACGAGCAAACATTAAGCACAAAGCAGGGCTGAGAGTTTCTGCCCAGAGAAACGTGAAGTGTTAAAACAGTGAATGGCAGGTAATGAGACAACGCATCAAGTTTACACTAAATAAATGTACTGAAGTACTTTAGCTGAGTACAGTTTGAAGGTTAAAGTACTTTAAGTTTGCAGTTACAGACACTTTGCATCTGTGTACATTTTATCAATCTTAACCAATCTGTAACAAGGTACAAGCAGTGACCAGGCAGTGGAGTACAAAGACTGAGACAACAGAGAATGACACATAATCTTTGCTAAATTCTGCATCCTGTTTACTTTATCTCTAAATTCTTTTTTTTTTTTTTTTTTTTTTTTTACAGTTTACAGATAACTATTCATTTTGTTTTAAACCTATTTATTTGAATCAACCTCAACATTTTAATGGTGATTTTACGATCCCACTAATGACTAACAACTGTAGATGACAAAAGTGAAGAAATCAGAAATCAGTGGTCTGTAACTATGCCTGTGACTGTGACTATGCCTTAAATCTGAATTTTATTTGGTTTAAGTAATTTGAAATGAGAAGTTTTAATGGATGCTTTGAAACAATTTGAAGGAGGCTTACCTTGGCAAAAGCGACATTAGACAGCAACATTCCCTCAGTTTGCAATGTATTTGCTCCATCTCTCAAAAATGTAAGACATTTGTGGCTTAGTGTGAGGGGAAACAGCCCTTTTTATATTGTGTTTGTCCTCTCCATAATAACAAGCACCTGTGTGATGATCATCTCATCAGCGTGTTGGTATGTTATACCTGCCAGATAGAGATAGATATCAGATGAAATAAACAGGCATGTAAACAAATGTATGTGTCAAATCTGAATTTACCATGTAGAGCGCATAGAAACAACATGTTTGTTTATTTAATTTCATGAAAAATGAGAGCGTGTTGCTTACATCTTTGCTCAGGAGCTCGACGGCGCAACTTTTTGGCCAGTTCTCAGTACCCGTTCTTTATTGCTTGTTTGGCAAGTTTGTTTGTTTGGTTTTATTTTTTATGTTGGTAAATGAAATGCAGATTAAAATCTGTTCCTTGTTCTTGCCCCTGGGTACCCTTATTCTAGTTACTAAGACTTTGTTTTGTCCTGATCTTTGTTCCAGTGAGGAGTCTGATGAAAAGCTCTCCAAATCCAAAAATGATTCAGCAGGTAAGTCGGTCTGTTGTCTGATTTAGATGAGAAGGTTGGCTCAGACAGATTGTTCCTCTCCATGACTTCCCTCTGTATTGCTGCTGCAGAAGATTTTGGCAGCGATGAAGACAATGACTTTGGAGAGGAGGAGGATGAAGATGGAGGAAGTGACTATGAAGAAAAAAGAGGGAAAAAGGCAAAGAAAGCCAAGCCTGAGAAGCCCACCAAGAGGGGGCCGAAGAGAAAACGGGCTGCAGGTAACGGTCCGGTTTCTTTCCTCATCACGTTTCAATTGTAGATAAATCTACGTCAAAGCTGTCGTTTTTTAAATAGTGGTACGATATTTATGGAAATTAACATTGATTCACAGTATGTGAGGTGTTGTCTTATGGGCATACAGATGTTTATAGGAATCCCTTAAGACCAAATAGATGAAGAAAACTTCACACTGGGGCTGAACGATTTGACTGAAATATCTTTTTTTGTGTGTAATGTGGTTGGGGCTGAAGACTGCCAGCTTAAAAATGAAGGGAAAAAAAACTGTAGGTGTTAAGTTTACTATTCTACACCTACACTAGTCTGCAGTAGTGCTGTAAAAAGTATTGAACTATCGATGCATACGATACTGAATAGTTGAAATGGTTTGAATACTAATTTTTTGCATCATCGATACTCCAGTTCTAGCTGTGTTTTTTTGCTCTGCTCAACTTGACATAGTTATCGACTATTGATATTTTTTTCAAGGTATTGTATCAAAGTTAAGAAATTCCAGTACTGTGACAACACTACACTGTAGCTCCTCAGCTGTTTTAGGCTAGAGGCTTCAGGCAACATCAGCAACTAGTAGCACAACACACCCAAATCTCCAAACAAACTGTTGGTTGCCAATATGTATTGAGGGGATTTTTTTGACAAGGAATCACAATGTATGGAATATAAAAATATGTCTAGTTCTGCTACATTGTGAATCAGGCAAGACAAATCAGTGCAGCAGTTATTTAAATGACGATATTGTGTGCTTGAAAGTTTAACTTGTTAATAATCATGATTGCAACACTTCACTGTTTTGAATATACACTCTTTCACATTGCGATAACGATTTAGAAATGACAAGCTGCATTCAGTCCTCCTTCACACCTATTCGAGGTGTTTGAGCTGAAAACATCACTTGTATAAGACACAACTAGTTAAGATTTACAGATCATAAACATGAAACAACTTGCCTGTCTTGTTTTGAGCTATTCATTGAGGAAAATTATGAAGACATACTGTACCTAAAAGTTAAAGTCAGTTTTCAGCTGACTTTATTCTGTGCTGCCAGACAATATATTCTAGCTGGGGGATCCAGGATGTTGTGGAAGTCCAGGCCGCTGTGGCCCTATCCTACTATCTAAAATAATGATGAGAGGAACTGATACTTTGATATTCATGTTTTGGCATGTGAATATCTAAAATGACTTCAGCTTTGGTGGTTGACAGGCAGCACTGCTCTCCCAGACAAGTTTATTCCTCCCACACTTCCAGCTGATGGTGACTAACTGAGTCAGTTTGCCTCTAACATTCCCCAACGCTCTGATGCTCTGCTTTGATGGATGACTGTGGGTCAGAAGTGTGATTGATGAGCCCGATTGATCGATCAATCACTGTCATCATTTATGATCAGCCAGCTGATGGTCTTAACAACATCCTCACTAAATATCTGTCTGCCCTTTTTCCTTGAAAGTTTATAGGTTTTAAAGCTGATATAAAAACTAGTAACGGTAACAAAAATCATAAAAAATCTATGACATTAAAACCTACACAATTAACATCCAGCTAGTTATGAATGAAAGTTTTTCTAATACCCTAAAGGTGGGACGAGCGGTTCCAGAGAAAGATAGTTGAGAAGTCTCATTCCCAGGTCTGTTGTCCTTTGTTTTTTTACCTGTCATATTGTGAATCATTGTGTACGTGTGTGTATTCTTTGCGTAGATGACAGTGATGATGACAGGGAAGTGAGTCGAAAGCGTACAGTGCGCCAGGCAGCCTCCAAGGCTGTGTCCAAACAGAGGGAGATCCTGCTGGGCGACGGAGGAAGCGAGGATGAAGAGCACGAAGACCAAGAGGAATCCTATATGGACCGTATGTACAATGGCACTGTAAAACATGTCTTTACCAAATGCTACATACAAACCATCAACAAGCGGATGCCCATCAGACTCGTCTAATCTGTTGTTTGTGTATGAACCATGACAACACTGTTTACTACATGTAGCTGATATTTGCAGATTTCTAAAGAAGATGAACTGAAGGCCTTGAATGCTTGTCACTTTAAAAGACGCTTTAGAGTAGTGGTTCACAATATTCAGTTGAGTTTTTTCTATGTTTCTTGTAAAATACTGCATACTTGACCTCTTTAGGGCTCTGAAAATCCTTCAAAGTAAACAATCTGAGAGAAAAGGTTATTATCATCACAGGTCTTGATTAAATGTTCTGGTGAGCTGTTAGAGGCTCCTAAAGCCACAGCTTTGTGACATTGCTATTTACACTCAATTGGAAATAGAGCTCTGTCTTGCCCAAAATCGGCGCCCTACGACCCTTCAAAAGATAAGTGGTTATGATGGATGGATGGAAAATTGGACTAAAGAATTCATGTTTTTATTTGAAACTGCTCTTCATTCTACGTGGTGCTGGAATTCCAGGCCTCCTGTCTGTAAACTGTGAAGGCTACTTGACACATAATTATAGGTATAACAGCAAGTTATACTCACAGTGCTGAAGTGCTTTAGTCTGCTGGGCAGCATCTGTATTGTAAAGATTCTTATGCGGCCCATTTCTGTGTGCAGCTGACGAGTCCGGCAGCGATGAAGACTTCATGGTGGAGGATGATGATGACAGTGACTATGGTCACTCCAAGAAAAGAGGCAAGAAGGTGATTCGACGGGGACGGCCAGACAAGAAGGAGAAGAAGAGCCCCAAACCTCGACTAAAGGCCACAGGTGAGAGATCCAGTCCTTCTGCAGCTGCAGGTCCAGCCTGTGAAAAATAAGCTTTTGAAAAGGGACAAGGGACAATAGGCCTGTCACGATAACAAATTTTGCTGGACGATAAATTGTCCTAGAAATTATTGCGATAAACGATAATATTGTCGCTTTGAGACCATTTTTCAACTAATATAATGATAATGGCATAATAATGCAAGTACACCCTTTCAAAGATCAATACACCTTTATTTCTAAAGAATATTTAACATTGGAATGTGAAAAAAACATTTTAAATATCCAAAATAAATAAAGATGGAGGCTGTGGCCAAAGCAATTGAGCCATGGCCAGCCACGGTTCCTTATTGCAGCAACAATTTTAGCACCATTGTCTGTAGTGATGCGGAGGCGTGACGGTACACGTGATGATGATGACGTATGTGTTTTTTTTCAAGGTGTTTCCCCGGTGTCCTCCTGTTAATCTAAACATGTACCAGCTGTCTGTTTATAATCATATGGATGCTGTTATAATGTGTTGTAATTGAGATCCTGACACACCATACATCGTGGAAAGTGACAAAGTTACGTTTTTCTATAATTTACATAATTACATAATCGCCGAAATTTCACCCGTCACCGCATCTGAAACGTTCACACAAAGGCGGATGCGGAGAATTGACGCAGTATCCCCGCATGCAAACGGCTGCGTGAATGGGGCTAGTGACTGACAAGAGAGTTCTAGTGAGAGACACGAGGAAAACAAACAAGCATGCAAATGGAAATTATCGAGGCCGGCAAAATTATCGAGCTCATTTTAATTTATCGTATGATTAATTGATTTATTGATTATCGTGACAGGCCTAAGGGACAATATGTTGTTGTCAGAAGCGATCTGGTTTCCATTTGTAGTCCAAGTTATATTGGCTTTGGTTAAATGCAGGTAAACAGTCCATTTAAAGAGTAAAATGGGCAGAATGCATTGACATGCAAACGTAAAAACCCACCGGCTATCATCTGATGATGATGTTTTAAACTGTCTGCATTCATAGGCGGATATCTGTTTTCTGGATATCTGCTGGCTACATTGGAAGCCCCAAAATATTGCCCATTGCCCCCAGAGATTATATCATCATCATCACCAACTGATGTGTCTTTTTCCTTCAGTGACCCCCAGCCCAATGAAAGGAAAAGGGAAGGGGCGCCCCAGCACCAAGGCCCTTGAGAAAAGTTCACCCAAAGAGGAGGAAGAGGAGGACCCCGAGAGTCCCCTGGAGGAAGAGGAGGAGGAGGCTGAAAAGAAAGAGTCCTCCCCTGCCCCCAAGACAACAAAGGAGGCCGCAGGAGGAGATGAGGAGGAGGAAGACGAAGAGGAGGAGGATGGCTCGGAAGAGGAGGCACCCTCTGGAGAAGACTAGAAGATGGTACCTGCTGAAGCCCATCCTCCATGTCTCTCTGTCTCTTCTCAACGTTTTTGTTTTCTTTGTTGCTCTGCGTTTAGAGTTGTTTTGTTTCCTGTTACTTTTTATTTTCCTCCTGGTGGCCTGGCTCAATGGTTTGGACTCTGTGTGCTTTTTCTTGTTTTGCTTCATCCCCCTCCAACCAAGACATTGTGCTCATGTGACCATTTGGTGTATATAAGGAGTTTTTCATTTTGAACACCAGAGTCACAACATTCAGCCTTACACACCCTCCCGTCTTTATCATTTACACTCTGCATTTTAGTCAAAATCCAAACAAGAGCGCAGTGCTAGTGAGCATCCGTCCTCAGTGTGAACAGACTAGTTCACTTGTGTTTCAGTGTTTTTATTTTTATTTCCTCCCCTGGGATTATCAGTGGTCATACATGACTGGTCACAGTTTTTTTTTTTCCGGTTTATTTGACTGATCTGTGACTACAGGGAAAATAGTTCAGAGCCTCTCAGTATCAGTAACTAAAGCGCTGTATTTACAAAGCGACGTTAAGTCAACACGCGCAGGGCTGAAGCCTTCACCCTCTCTTTGGTACTTTGTGCTTTTAAACCAGGAGCATGTTTTAACAGGGCGGCGTTCGTTAAAAACCTTTCAAATTGTTCTCTCAGTTGAAGCAGCTTCTTTTAATTTTATTTTTAAACATTACCCTGCTTGTTTCAGATTACATTAGTGCCCTGAGTTCTTGTTGTGGGGCTGTGTGGAGATAAAATAAAGCGCGTTATTTTGAAAAGTATTCCACTTGTAGCGGCTGCTTCATAGACCAGTTCAAACAGTTAAAGATGTGTTCTGTAGACGGCGGAGTGGTGAGCCACGGCTGAGTGTTTGCTACATGCCGGACCACCACTAACACACATTTCAAGCCAGCATGTGTGTGTGTGTTTATGTACTTGTTTAAATTTGTATGCTTGTGAGAGTACTTCCTGTACTACTTCCTGTAAGAGGGTCTGGCTTTTTTTCTCTCAGCCCATCAGCTGCCTATGTGAAACGGTTTTTGTTGTATGTTGGGCTTTCTAATGATGCACCATGCTACGTGAAGCGACCCCACCCCTTCCAACACACGATCCCCACCTCCCTGCATGGCTACAGCATCTTCTCAACATTCAACCCCTTGTGCCAGGCACCCCTAAATCTTTTTTGTTTTTTATTTTTAAGAAATGCAAGAAGAGATGTTTCGTTTTTTCTTTTGAGAGTTAAAAAAAAATGAATGTCGTTTTTTCTCCTGTTGGTTCATTGTTCTAATTCTCTATTCAGATTTTTTTTGTAATGTTTGTTTTTTAAGAAAAGAAATAAAATGTATCTTGATTTTAAAGAAAAAAAGTTGACCCTATCCAATCTGTTCTGCCTGATGGTTGGACCAGCCATCCCTCCCTGATTTACTCCTGTCCTCTCATTCACTCTCTTCTCTCCCTCTCCCAGTCCCATCAGCTTAATGGTTACTGTGGGTATCCATGTCCATTTGTGTCTCAGCTTTTTGTTCACCCATTAGTGTTTCACAAGCAAATACTTTGTTCAATTGAGAATTCTACATTACTGAGGCTCAGACGAGATCAGCAGCTCAGTTTATATCAGGCATTCATTTGTCTTTTAATGCCTTAATTTTCATTGAGTTCAGTTCAGTAGCGGCTCTGATAACGTTGGAGGCCTGAGAATGTAACCTGTCCTCATGTTTTAGGTCTTTGCTACAAGCGGCAAATTAGGCTGAGAACAAGTCAACAATTTGTATGATCAGCAGACCATCCAAAGCCATAAACGATCTCAAAACTAGTGACTCGGAGATCAGGTGCAGCACTTGTGAGATTGTCCTTTTTTGCGATAAATAGTGTTTTGATGTCAAAGCAAAAAAATAAAAATAAGAGAAAGTTGCTATTGTGATCTTGGGAACCTAAATTCATTATTAGGAGAAATTCTGATTGGTCCCAAGGCTGCAATAGAAATGAGTCCTGGATGTGTACAGGACAGACTCGAACCAAGTCGTCGGTTCAGAAGCACATTCAATAGTTTTACAACTGTCCTTATTAGCAGGTTAGTGTGTTTTTCTACGTTCAGGTCCTGAATTGGCACCCAATCCTTAATGTCATTTTAAGACGATTGGATACGAATAAGAAAATAAATAGGAAAAAAAAGTTTGTTTCTACCAATGTAAAGCTCAGAGAGCTGTTTGCAGTAGGATCAGATTCTGTCTAGATCACAGCGTTGAGGCCTTGAATGAGGGGTCCTCTTCATCATCCCACAGGGGGCACATGGCATAAGGCTGTGAATTTCTCCTCTCTCATCCATTCTACGATTTCTTCTGTTGTACTGTTTTTGATGTTTTTTTTCTATCTACCTTCAGTTGTACTGGCAATGTAAATGTAAGCCAAGTTGTGATTCCTACAGGAGATGAAGTGGAGAAGCTTTTGTCAGTGGTGTGGAAAAGGAACGCTGAACTCTTGAATCTTTTGCATGTTGTGGAAAAAGTGCGAAGAGATGATGATGATGATGCTGGTGATGGCAATATTGTGCTCTTACAAAAAAGTATTAACAACAACGATGTTGATAATGTTTTGGTTTCCCAGCTTCTAATAAAGGCAACCTACTTTTTATACGGATTTAACTACTTGTTTTGTGACGTTGAGCTCTGTGAAATGTGCGGGTGCTGGATTTAGTTTATGATGCACAGCAATACTCAAAGTCTGCCTCTCAGTGGCGCTGTGCTTTTATATGCAGTCATCTGATCTGGTGAGCAGACTCATTTTAGATCAGCTTAATAACAGCACAACTCAGACACTGCAGGACCTGATCACTCAGAGGGTTACATCCAAACTAATACTCCCACAGACCCCTCCTCAAGTCTGGACCCCACTATGCATCTGTTTGTGTCATGTAAAAGGGAAAGAATCATCTCATGTCTTGATCATCTTTGTGAAACTTATTTTACAACTAGTGGACTGACAAATCAGCATTTTGACATGAAGCTTTCATGACAGACTTAAAAAAAAAGAGATTTTAAAAAACACAATAAGATAAAGGAAAAAAAAGAAAATTAAAGCTAAATAGAAAGAGACTAAAGTAAATTAAACCTACATGATTTCAAATATCAAAATCTGTTTACAGGTGTTGGGGAGTAATACTGCCTATGTGGAAGAGTTGCTCAAGAGTCAGTGTCCCTTGGGATTTAAGAACACAAGTGTGAAGATAAAACAATCTGGGGGTTTGGAGCTGAGACACCAAACACCGCAAAGAATACAGCCAACGAGCAACTACTGTACGTACTGGTGTCATTGAGCGGCCATGTTGCATTGTGGGTAATGTAGGTGCCGTGTTTTGAAAAGGAATAAAAAGGTGACATCTCTGGTTCTGCTGTGTTGATTTTGATCATATCAGTCCAACAGTGTTGTGGGAGTGCAATGCTAGACCAGTGGACTGCTTTTTAAAACCTGGCAGCTGCATTACCCACAATGCAACTCACTGAGTGACATCACCAGAGGCCATTTATCAAATAACATGCGGCTTCCTCTGGAGCCACAAAAGGCTTTATACTACTCACATGTCCAGTTGTACATACTCCTCCAAGACCTGTAAACACACTTTAAAGTGTAAAATTGGTGGATTTGAGCTTTCACTGGATTTGCTGAGATGGGTTTAAATGTCTGACGTGGACAGCAGCTGCTGGTGACCACCATATTACTGAGACAGTCAAGATGGATACTGTGATAGAGCTGTAAAATATGCATCAACTTCCTGTCAGCATTCTAAACAATAGAGTCTTTGACGTGTTTTCTTACACACTGTGTCAGTTTTCATATCAAATCTCAATCTTGTCAATATGCCAAGTACCTTTACATACACAAGTCAGATAGTAACTTAGACGTCTTCAAATTATGCAAATTATTACAACTGTGGAAACATGATAACTCGCTTTTACTGTAAACAATGATGCCTCTTCTCTCCAACTAACACACCAGGATAGTAATAATAGTCTGATTGATATTTGTTATCCGGTGGTGCCGTGAAGGCGTGAATGTGTCTGCCCTCTGCACCTCTTTTTCTCCTGCTTCTGTCGGCTGCTCAGCACTTTTTACTGCTGCCGTGTTAACACTTCAGTCTGAGTGTTACACACACAAAGCTAAGTGATATGTTCGGTCACCCTAGGACAGATGAACTGTCCTGAAACCAGCTGGTTGCATCGTCATCACACTTTAAACAACAAAGAGAGGAAATCTGACTGTGTTCACCTTTTGCTGTTCAGTCCCAACACAATCAGTATTGTTTACAATACTGCTCGCTTAGTTACAGTGTTTCTCACAGTAGGTTTTATTTGCAGGACATGATTGTGAGGTTCATGACGCTGCTGAAAACAACATCTTGCATCATGGGTAAAGTGATTTGGTGGAATAATGGGAATCTACCGTACAAGATCTGAAGGAGGAAAGGACATTCTTTAATATGATCTTCAGGCTGTATTTGTACACAACAGCTTTTGTCCAATGAGGGGTTCATGTAGAAAAAAAACTGTTGTGTGAAATTATAGTGTGTGAGATTTAGATTTATAAGATTATAATCTCATGTGTTCAAGATTCAAGATTCATTCGACAAATCTCCCTCGGGGCATGAGTTCAGATCCAGTCACTGCCAGCTGTTCTCATAAAGATTTTTAAAAACATGTTTGATAGTTGTGACTGACACTTGGTTGTTGCCCGAGGGAGAAAAAAAAACTGTACCTGAAGTTATAAAAGCTTTATTCTAAAAAGTTTACCCACCTCCACTTGTACAGTCATACACACCTCTCCAGTCATACACACCTCTCCATCCAGGATCTCACTCTAATTCTGTGTTTTTTTCCTCTTTTTTTTGGCGCAAATGTCATAGACAGTGACGCTGCTGGTTGCTGCCCATGTTTTTTTCAGTACGAGATCAGGTGACAGTTTCTCAGGGATCAACTGCCAGATGTTCAGTTATCTCTGATCAAAACAATGTGTGTAAGACAGTGGAAACAATCTCTGTGTGGTTTGTCCCATCTTTGTTGTTTTTGATACTACTGTAATAGTTGATTCATTTGTTATTCGACATGTAAGCTGACAAACTGCCGTCACCAGCTGTTACTGTTATTGAGTTTTAAAATCTCATTATTGATATTGAGATTTTAATAACTGAATTACATTTTCACCCTTTTCCCCTCAACCTTTAAACAAAACAGAGACTGATGTTTTTATACCAAGTGTATAAAACCCAGAGACAGGATGATGCTAACATTTAAGCTGAGACTATCTATGGGACCTAAGTGTGCATTTGTAATTTATAGTAACCTGCAACATTTCATATGACCTGTTGGGGAAATGCCTAGTCTAGAGCACTGATTGATTCTCAACCAGGGGTCAAGAACACCAAGCTGATTTTTTTGAGGTTGTTGTGACTCGGAAACCACCGAACTAGAGAAACAGAACACAGCTGAATCCAAATGAATTACCTGAATGAAACCGTTAGGCTCTGTGCTGTAATAGGGAGAGAAATAAAATGACACAGCACATAACTTGTAACCATAGAAGCCTGACGTATCATTGTGAGACAGGAGGCCCGCCCACAGGCTGCACACAAAGTCTGATGAGAGACCCGGTCATTTACTCTCCAGCCTCTGATCCCGGTGAGCCAGAACCTCCTCACCCATTGGCAGGGCTGCGTGTCCTGTCATCATGGTTATCCGACTGGGATTGTCTGAAACAGACGCACATGCTGTCACACACCGCTGAGCTTTAGACTGAGTACACTGGATGAGCTGCTGCTGGCATTTCCAGCATTTTTTGTTCTTTGAGGAGACATCAGAGAGCTTTTATGAGGCGAGAGAAGCAACACAGTGGTTTATCACTTAATGCTTAATAGTGCATCTGTGAATGTATGTTTAACAGAGACAGGATGCTCCTGTTTAATGTGTAATTGAAGTAAACATCACAGAGGGTGTCAGATGAAAGATTAGCCACTTAATAAGAGAGTTGTGATAAACTCATTTTCAATAGGAGCTTTTATCTTTAGAACTCTGTGCAGGTTGGTATTGGTTGTATAAGTTTTACCACAAAGAAAAGTGATGAAGCAGTCCTGTTAATGTGCCAGCAGAACATGAACAACTGCTGTTCAGAGTGTGTAATGAATTGAGAGAGAGATCAGGTGACTTGTTGATAAGAAGAGAAACCCAGATCTCAATGCGTCATCTAAAATGCCTACAGGTGACTGTGTGACTCCATGTATAGCTGCCGTTGACAGGTGTTGATATAACAGGGAAGTGCATGTTGATTAAAGGCTGTGCAGGTAAAACAAGTTATAATTGGAATGTGGCCAGAAAAAGTCTAGAGGTTGCTGAGGTTGAGACTTCAGGAACTGGTCCCAGGCAAGACATGTTCTGGTACATGACCCCTCGTCAAACCACAATTAATTGTTTTACGCTTAGATTTTAGTTTAGATTAAACAAAGGAGATACGATGTGTTAAGGCATCCATGTTTAGATAGCATGTTACAGGGCCAGTTCACCCAAAGATCTACCTGTAGTGCTACTTATTTTCATTTATCCATCTAAATTGACTTGGTGTGAGTGGCAGAGTTTTGGAGATATCGGCTGTAGGGATGTCTGCCTCTTCTCATATATAATTGAGCTTGTGCTGCTCAAAGAGACAAAAAAAAGTGCTCCAAAGGATGAACTGTTCATCTCGTGGATGAGATCATGCTTGTGACAGAGCGGGTTGTAAGCGTCCTGTTAGGCTGAGTGTGTACAGTTAGCCAGCTGCACAGAAATCCAAAGCTTAACGGATCTGACACATCTAGTTACGGTTGTTAAGCGATGAGCGGACAGTCACTGTTTGAGGAACAGGTGTAGCAAATTGTCAATTGGTCTTACATGGTTACCTAGGTTGCCACATATTCAGGGAGCCTGCCCATGCATTCCTGGCTCCAGTCTCTGACAACCCTGTAAACTGTGAATAGGTGTAGAGTTTAGATGGACATGTAGTATACAGGAATTCTTTGTTTTGATCTTTGTACCCATGATTGGTTCAGCTAGAGATTCCCGGCGAGGCGGTTTTGGTCGTCAACAGTCATTTATCTGGATTCTGCAGAATGCTACCACCGGCCTGCCACCCGGCTGTGCTGGTGTCCCCACAGGACCCTCAGGCTGGAGCTGTGTGTCTGATAGACTTCTGTGGACAGGTGAGTTACTGTCTGGCCTAAAGACTTGGTTTGCATTTACAAACCAGGTAATGTAATTTATACTCGTTCTTAGCAGCACGGATGACAAAAAAAACCCAAAACAGAACAAGTGAGCTGAAAGAACAGGTACGATCACAGCTGAACAACAGAACTACACTTTCTGTTAATGAGACATTTGTAATCCATTGAACCAGGTGTTGTGTATTTAACAATATGATGCAATCCAGTATTGTTGCACCCAATAAATATACAAGGTACACTTATTTTATTCATGTGTTGGTTGTAATGAAGGGATGAAACCTTCATTTGGTATTCTGATTAGGATTACTATGTATTCTCAAAAGAGGAGAAACACTGCTTTAGAATCATTACATCTCTGAGATATACCAGTTATTCTCATAGACATGTTCACTGGACATTTTTACTGTCTTTAAATGATCTGTGTGTGATTCAGGGGGATCTAATGGCAGGAACGGAATATAATATTCATTATTGTTTAATGTATAATCATCTGAAACCAAGAATCGTGTTTTTCTTACCTTATAATGAGCCTCTTATATCTACAGAGGGAGAAGGTCCTTGTCCACAGACTCCGCCATGTTGCACCGCCATGTTTCTACAGTAGCCCATAACGGACAAACCAAACTCTGGCTCTAGAGAGGGTCTTTAGCGTTTTTAGCAGCCATCATAGGGGAGGGTGCAGTCTGCAACCTCACCACTAGATGCCACTAAATCCTACACAGTGGCCCTTTAATGTAACACTTAATGTTATAATCACAGTTGCTATCAGATAAGCCTCGGTCTGTCCAACCCTGCTGGTGTTCCCCGAGGAGGAGGAGAACAGCAGGCCAGTCTTGGTTAATCCCCTGGTGACCGGCCTGGGAGGATGCCCGGGGTGTTGCTTTTCTCTCCTGACTGGTTCTGTCTCTCGCTCGCTGTCTTTCACTTTTATGAATGCATGCTTTAATGCTAGACTTGTGTGAAGTATACGCCCTTTACTGTTTGTCTTTCCCGTCACTTGTCAGGTGATGAGCCTCAGGGATACTGAGGCTCTTACGTGGAACTTATTTGGCTTTTGGCTTTGTTTGTTTCTGTTTCCTGATTATCAGTCTGATGAGTTAAAAGATTGAAGACTTTTTCTGT
This sequence comes from Pagrus major, assembly GCF_040436345.1. NCBI lineage: Eukaryota > Metazoa > Chordata > Actinopteri > Spariformes > Sparidae > Pagrus > Pagrus major. Next base: position 32,786,921 of record NC_133220.1, on the reverse strand, counting down.
GAACATAAGAAAAGCATTTATTTCTGTCAAATATTGACCACAACACTGTTCAAATCTGTGTCAAACGAGCACTTCTCCTTTGCAAAGATTTTCCTCCACCTGACAGGTGTGACATGTCAAGATGCTGATTAAACAGTGTGATTATTGGACAGGTGTGTCTTTGACTTGTCACGATTGGCTCCTGGAAATGTACAGTTTTAGCACACAACACAATGCCACAGATGTCGCGAGTTTTAAAGGAGTGTGCAGTTGGCATGCTGACTGCAGGCATGTCCACCAGAGTTGTTGCGAGTGCCAGCTGAGAGGATAAATACTCTGCGTCCCTCAGGTCTCCGTCTCTCAAATAGACGAGTAAGTTAATCAACAACATACTTCAGCATCATACAAAAGAAACAGTATTATGTTGTAGTTTACTAAGCCATATAATCAAAGAAATATATGAAGTAGGGTTTAATTTATGAAAGTCAAGTAAGACAATGTCCTGAAAACATGATGCATTTCTACCACAAGGAAAGCCCCTAATCAAACTTCAGAACCTTACATTTAGTTTACTGAGAACCGTACAATTTAATCAGATGCTATTTGTTTGAAAAAATGACCTCAGACTCTGTTGAAATTGGTGTATATGTTGCTTTAAGTCCATTCATGCAAGTGTCCCTCAGCAGCATGCTTTACACTCTGCCAGTGCCTTTTTTAAAAAAAGATATTTTATCTGTTTTGACGTAGCGATACTATACAGCACCTACCTGCTCTCACAGGTAATGTGGCTGAAACATCGGAAACATTCATCTTTTTTTCAAATGAGTGATTGTTCATCATTCATGGTAAAACACTGCACAATGTAAAGCTCATTCTAATATGTGAATAAACCTTCCTAAACCTAAACATTTCAAATCCATACAAATGTATCAGTCAGCTATAGCAGGAACATTATCGCACAAAATATATAAAATACTCACATTCCACTGGAGGGGAGATTTACATATATTGATCCATACTGCTGAGAATATGCATCCATGGGCTTGAAAGTTCAGGAGACATCTAACATGACGCTGGAAAAGCCCAGCAGCTCTCTCACTGTTTAGCAAGTCTAAAACAGTTTGTGCTGGGAAACATCTCTGTGCATCTTGCAAATCATCAAACTCAATCTCTCGGCTGCCAAAACAGCTTAAACAGCTATCATCTGTGAACTCTTGCTCTGTAACTGCGGAGCATCTGCAGAACAGCAGACAACAAGATGTCTGCCTGTATGCCCGAAGGTTTCTTTTCAGTATGTGAGAGAGTGTGTCAGTCACCTCTGCCCCACAGCTCTTAAAAACAGAGCGTGGGTGAAAGCGTACTGACACACAGCTGTGAGTATGTAGCTGAAGCTCTAAGTCTATCTGGAATTTAAGGAAGACAGAATAAATCCTGAGAACGTCTGGGCAAACTTCATGGCTATGACCTACACCTGCAACCGGCTGCAACATGGAATCTACTACATGAACAGCATCTTGCATATTATCAGCTTTGTTCACCCTCACTACCATATGCTATGTAACAAATAAGAAAAAAAATCATAAAGGTATTTTTATATACACAATTTGTGATTGCAACATTTTTTTAAAGTGTCAAAGTTTCAAGCAAAAAGCTGGCACATGCTTTTAAAATAGACACTCTAAAACTAGACCGCAACATCACTTTAATTTTTGCTAATAAAGGTAACATCAGCAATTTTTAGCCAAGCTAGAGGCAAAGCTTCAGGGACGGCAATGTTGGTCTGTCAGTCAGTCGTTCGCTCCACTAATTTGGTCCAGACTGAAATATCTGGATGGATTCGGTCTAACATGAAATTTCCAGACGTTCATGGTCATGGTTCATGACTAAATGCAAAACTAATAACATTCCCAGCCTCGGTGAGCATGCCGCTAAGCTGAGAAGGTAAACATGGTAATCATTGTACTTGCTAAACATCGACATGCTAGCATTATTAGCTGTGAAGCATGTCAGCACTCCGGTGTTAGCATGTAGCACAAAGCACAGCTGTGCCTACTACAGCCTCTCAGAGTTGCTAGCATGGCTGTAGCTCTGCAATGTTTAAACAGTGTGAATGAGATCCATGCACTAATACAAGTCATAAGTCAGCTTATATATTTCTTCTAATATTTAAAAAAATGTTAATTGTTCCTAGCAACAACTAGCACGGCCTCCAATCAACTGAAACTTACATCAGCAGTACAGATACATTGCTACACCTCCAACACCTCTTCAATGTCCGACTGGATTAATAAAACACAATTGCAATTCAGTCTGATTACTGAGTTAGTGAAGTGGGCCTATTCACTACTTGCACAATCTAGGCTAGTACGTATATCCGTTTTACCAACTGCATGTGTGTTCACTGTCCGTGTCAACGCTCAAGTAACGTTTCATCCAACTGTAGCATTCAGTGTTTTTTATGTCCTTAAGTATGTTGATTCACCTGTCAGTTAGCTTTGTACATACTGTTCTTCTGAGTTTTTATCACCTCACTAGCGAGGTTAGCCAGTCAGCTAGTCTGGATAGGGTTATACCCCGCCTTTCCGAAACCTCGCTGTTCCGAAAATAGACTTCCATTCTTCGTAATGGCGGGGTTTCCCGTTTTTTCTAAAGACCCTGCTATTCCGAAAAGGCTATTGGGGAAACCCTAACCCTAACCCTAACCCTATTGGGAAGTAATTAAAAGTTGAAAGTCGGAACAGCATCGTTTTTGGGGGAGGGTCGGAACAGCGGTGTTTTGGAGTGGGGGTGTTTCGGAATGGAGGGGTTTCCCAATGGAGGTTTTTTGGAATGGAAGGCTGTCCCCTCTGGATAGCAACTACAACTGAGAAAAGCACCATCAAGTTTATGAGCAATTAGCTACTGCTCGCTTTTGCAAGACAGTCAGTCACTTTAATTTTTGGCAGCTCCTCCGAGTAGCTTACTGAGTGTAAAAAAAGAGCCATAGCGACCTAAGGTTAGCTAAATTGAGTGACAAGCTGATGTCGCTAACGGTTATCTAGGACACTCGCGTAATGATCTAAAACACTATAAACAGAAACAAACGATAGCTGCTAGTAACAGTATGTACAAAGCTAACTTAAAAGCACCATGGATGACAAAGCTCTGTAAGGCTGGAGGTGAAGGTCACGTTACTGTAGATTAGAGTCTGCTCTAAGTAACCTGGAAGTTAACTTAGTTCATTCACTGTTCACAGTGAACCTGACTTGCAGTTTGTAAAACAAATATACCGTACGTCACACCACAGTGTTCCACTAGAGAGGTTCAATTGTGATTCAATTATTGAGATTAAATGGAACTATTTTCTATTTTATGCATTTATATTTTAACATTTTTTTTTAGCAAATAGCCCTTTAAATGCATATAAATGATCAACTTAAATGTAATTGTGTATCTCCTGCAGGTGCTGCCGGCAATGTGCCTCGGCTCAGTAGTGCAGCTGCACGACAGCCTGCTGGTTTTTCTCTGCACCAGGGTTGTCTAGAGGCACGCTGACCTTCAACGCTGACCACCTCTCCATCACGAACATCAGCAGAGGATGCAGTATAACCTCTGATGCCGAAGTGATTACAGTTACTGCGCTATTGAGAGTCTACACAGGTTCAGGGATCTGTTTGTGCATTGTGTCACATATAAAGAAGTTGTGCTGTGTTGTGATTACAAGTTCAAGGCACATGCTGCGTGTCAAACACAGCATCAGTGAAAGGCGGCACATTCTCAATGCCGGTAATGAGATGTGGATGAATGTGTCGCTTTCATCACAAACATCACAGAGCCGTGTATTGTGGGTAAAATCAAACTGTGCACAAACTATGTTCATGTATAAAATGAGTTTGTTTTTTATATCCAGGCAATGATAGGGAGCGATATCCTGCTGTGTACTGTTGCTAAGAAACCACACTGGAGTCTTGACACTCCTTGTGTGCTGCATTATGCTGCAGTCTTCTCGTCCATATGCTCTGTTTGGCTTTGTTTGGCTTTTATAGAGCATCGCACGTCATGACTGAATGCAGCTAATTACCCAATGAAAATCATCAACATTTAAATAAAGCTATACTGATTATTCATGAGCTAGTTCAATGAGTGAGATTTCAGTTCAGAATGATCTATCCACAGCTTGTCCTACTATTGTTTCGCCTCTGGCACCGATTATGTAAACATCTCAGGGACAATACTGGCTTTATTAAGTGTAAAATCTCAGATTTTCCCATCCAGAGTGAGTCTACAGGCACCTACAATAAGACCAAGGACATTCAGATATTCCACTGATGTCAGTCTTTCTCGATAAAGTGATTTGGAATTGTTGCAAGGGAAAGATATCTGTGATATTTTATTTACAATATTCTGTTCAAACATCTGTTGCTGCTGTACGTCTGCAGTGTGTGTATAAAGCAGACAATTCGAGACAAATGACATTAATCTGCCATTCTAGTTTTCAAAGGGTTAACCTGGATCAGCAGCTGTACAACTTTATCAATCCATAGGAAATTCAGCATGATTAATATTGTGTGACATATATCAACTTACAATGTACATATGATAATATCTGCTATCATGTAGTGAGTCATGAGTAACCGTAGTAACACATACAGTATGGCTTTTAATACACTTTCATATCCCTTTTGTGAATCATAACTATATACTTGTTTATCAAAGAAAGGTTACACACACCCAGCGCTTTAATGAGGTGCTGATAGCTGACAGTAGACTAGAAAGTGAAAACACACTGGCTCCATATGCACTTTTCTTTAATCAGACCAAATGATAAAAGTTAATGCAGTAGATCATTTTAACATGTTCTTGTGTGTGATATTTTTTTTAAAGTTATTTTTAATAAGTTTCTCATTTCCTATTGATCTAAAGATTTATTGTTTGGAGTCTGACTTTGTGTGTCTCTGCTGAACCACCAGATGGCGCCTTTGTACAACAGACTAGCAGCACTTCATCATCAAGTCAAGACTGATGCAGATGAGAATATGTCTGCACTTAATTAAGTTCATCGTGGTGCTGCTCATGTAAATAATAGAGCATGTCCAAAAGAATAAGACGTGTTAGGATATGATGTGCTCATGGCAGTTATATTAATGTCCCCACTGTTCCATGTGGAAATGATTTACCACTGCTGTTTCACAAAAGTGGACTAAATATAAAGATTTTCTGTCTGAATTTGTCTTTTAACCTCTGATCTCAGTCCACTCGGAGATATCCAGTCCCAGCTGTTTTCTTTTGTTCCATTTCTGAACTGGATATAGACCAAAGGGCACCTGTGATGAGTAAATAGTTACACAAGAATATTGCACTTTCACATGATAATTCTCTTGACTACATTTTGAAAATGGTGGACAGACAGTAATCCAGAGAACAAAGAAAAAATGCATCCATCTATTAACCAATCAATCAAATGTTTTATTTTCAACCCACCTAAAAGATTTTCATTCACTTACGTTGACAGTTTTAGTGTCTAATAACATGACCATCCTCTCCATGTCTTTAGACTGCAGTCTTTATTGTGTCCATATAGGCTACTGTATTTTGAGGATATTGTCAGACAGCCTATGATTCTTTTTTTTTTTGCTACTTTTAATGCATTATGATCTTCTATAGTTTTTCATGTGTAATACATGGGGTTCAAACTGTCAGCACAACCACTGATCATCTCAAATGTTCCTGTACTTCTTGCAGGTGTCCTGGATTGTTCCAGCAATAGAGACTCCTGCAGTACTGATGCTTGTCATATTGAAATGTAACACTCCTCACTTCCACTGGACTACATCTCTCTTTTCTAGTCTTTCCCAGACTAGATTACTGCAACTCCCTTCTCTCCGGTATCAATCAGAAATCACTCTCTCGCCTCCAACTGGTCCAGAATTCAGCAGCTAGGCTTCCAACTGGTTTTAACAGACGACATCACATTACCCCAGTCCTAGCTTCCCTTCATTGGCTCCCCGTCCGTTTTATAATTGATTTTAAGATTTTACTGATCACTTTTAAAGCACTCTTGGGTCTGGCTCCGACCTATATAGCAGACATTTTAATTCCTTACGAGCCAACTCACAGCCTTAGATCTTCAGGCGGGGCCCTTCTAACCGTTCCAAAGTCGAGGCTAAAAACTAAAGGTGATCGTGTCTTCGCCATCAGGGCCCCTCAGCTTTGGAACAGCCTGCCTGAGGAGATAAGGCTCGCAGGATCAATAACTTCCTTTAAATCACTTCTTTAAACCCATTTTTATAGACTCGCCTTTATGTGATGTCGTCCTTTTGCTTTTGCTCCTACTGTTTGACTTTATTATATTAATTTATTTGTTTTGTTTATTGTATCTATTTGATTCATTTCATTTCTTTATTTTGCTTATTTTATTCATTTTTTTCATTATTTCTGTTCTTCAGTTATTTGTTTCTAATTCTTTAGCTATAAATGCCATTTATTTCATTTGTCCTTTGCAATTTTACACTAATGTGTTTGTTCTACTTCCTTCTGCTTTGTTTTGTCAAAGCACTTTGTAAACTGTGTTTTTAAAAAGTGCTATATAAATAAAGTTTATTATTTAGTTATAATCCCTGTTTCTAGAAAAAAGTCATCAGGAAAGCCTGTAGGAGATGACTGCATTGCTTGTACCTCGGTGGTCGAGGCCACACAGTCCTATGAGCTTTTACCCTGACATCATTTGTCCCAACAAGAATTACCTTTTCACTCTTTTTCCTATTGACATTGAACTGTTCCATGTCCATGTCAGTGGACCAATGACACAGGAATGAGAGGGAATGTTATTTGGCAAACTCCCCATACCAAATAAATAGAAATAATAAATAAAACAATAAAGAATCTTGTAGAACAACACAGGACCTCGGCAAACGGCCTGTACAATGAAAATAAATGTTTGCCCATCTCCAACTTTTCTCCTCTGTAAATGATTTACTGTAGAAGAAAAGGGATTGTTGTGTGTGTTGCAGAAGCTGTTGGGAAACTAGAGTTATTAGTAATGTAATGTGAAACAGCTGCAGCTGCCTTACCGAGCTAAACTTTAACAGTGAAAGAATCAGCACAGTTTCAGTGAAGTTCACAGCGGACACACGAGCTGGGCCAGTGTTAGATTTCTTTAACTGCAGTGTGATTGATACCAGCACAGTCGAGGCTAAATAGCTAGCTCAAGGCTATGGCTAACAAAGGCACAAATGCGTGGGACCAATCATGTTTGGATGTCAATGTTGCTGTAGAACCAGGAGCAACACTTGTAAAGAGTCTCCAGGTTGTGGAAAAGCAAACCGGTTTGCATGTTGAACTAACTCTGAACCAGCACCAGCACCAGCCCAGAACTAGCTCTTGTGCATGATAGTGGAGAAGAGGTTTAAGTCTCTCAGTTCTCACTGGACTTTATAAATGATCTACATCAAGGCTGGATTAATAACCAGGTAGAGTGAGCGACCAAACGGACCCTCCTCAATCCTCGGCCCAAAGGCCCCAAATTAACTGTGTGGCTTCATGGGTGAATTTATGATTGTTGGCAAAAACTTTACATGAATAAGTTCTTGTGTTTCCAGCTGCATGTAACTCCATTATAGTGTGCTATAAGCCGTTTATTAAATGTTGGTATTCTACTCATTGTAGTTACCAGCACATTTTGCTCCTCCGCAGTTCAATGGCTTATTTCTCATTTTCACATTTTTTAAAATGTAGTTTTACTTGTTCCACTGATATTATGCTTGCATTAATTGCTCTTCATTATTTGTAATATAAAAGAATAAATAAAATAGAACTAATTCCTTTAAAAGTAGTGTTAATAAAATTATTATTACCGTAGTGGCGTGTTGATGCATGATCTAACTGTGATTATATTTTACTGAATGTGTTGGTTTGTTTGTGGGTCACAGAAACTTGAGGGCACCTTGTTATCTGTGTTGGAATTCCTGCTAACAGAAAAACAAGCTGACTCGTGTTTTTCTCTTATAATTGCATTATACTTGAAACTTAAAATGTGACTCTGGCACAAACAGAAATATTGATAATGTTGAATTGGTATGTTTATTTATTTGGTCAACGTAGAGAAATGAAGAATAAACACAAAAAGACACTCTCTGGACTCTCAGTCATGCATCATTCATACTTTCTGTTCATCCTTGGACAATTCTTGAGTGACTCAGTCAATAACTGGGTCAACAGGGCGTCACCGAGGTCTTGCCTTTCAGAGACCACGAGTATACCAGGAATAACTGAACAAAACAACAAGGTCAGATGAGTCATCTGCAGTTTTCCAAACATTTACGTTGGACTTCAGCCCCAAAACGGGAATCATTAAGTCTGATTATGTCTCAGCATAATTGTTTAATAGCAAACATCAGATATCAGGCTGCTCCTCCATTACTCAGAGAGTAGTTTCCTCAGCAGCAGGATGTTGTCAGAAACCCTTTAAGCACATGTCCTCCCTTGTCTTCTGAGAACAGCTGCATGTCTTCAGGATAAGCAGCCCAGTAGCTGTTCTGGTGGAGAAGCTTCATCTCAGGTTGTTGCAGTGATGGGTGTTTCCATTATTTCGTCCACCCCCTGTACACACCACCACAAGGCCACATTGTGTTTTCTTGAGTCGTGCTACAACCATCCCTCCATCAACACATGGCAGTCAGAATTTATCGAGCGGCGGCCAATGAGATCGCTCCTTTTAGGGCGAGCCTCCGCCGCGCTCGGCCAATGGGAGGCGCGGAACAGGACCCGTGCCTCCGAGTTGTGCAGCGATGCAGTCACGTGACGCTGGGAAAAAGGAATGCCAACATGGACCCGTGGCAAGGACGGGATGTGAGTGTGCTACGACAATAACACGACGAAGGAGAGGCGAAAACAGGAAAATAATCGAAGCCATCGACGGCGCTGGCTCTCCACACCGAGCCTCCTCCGACCCACACACGGTAGGTCGAGCCAAATGTCCGGGATTCCTCTGCTCGGATCAACCCGTACAGGCGGAGGAGTATAAATAGAACAATTTTTTGACCCAGCCGAACTTGAGACTCGTGGATTCCTGTACAGACGCAGTTGTATTCAGGTGGATTGCCGTGTTGCGGAGCGCTCCTCCTGCATAAATACAGTCTCAGGGTTTTTTTTTGCGCTTTGACGGGCCGATTGTTGGATCGGGGTTAGTTCGGTTATGGGCGCGTCAGTGCGGGCCGTGTTTACCAGCGCCTCGTTCGTGCCCTGTGTGGAGTGTGAGGCCCTGCTGCAACATGTGCCCGACGGTCTGACAGCGGCAACATCCTGTACAGAAGCAGTGGAGAGTTTGTTAGCTCTGTAAACAGAAGCTACCTGTTTTCACCCTGGGTGCATATTTGAGTTCTAGCTCTGACCCAGCAGGCCCCCTCCCCCCACAGATGTTTAAAATGTAACTTTTAATACACTTGGGATTGTTCATCAAAATAATTTTTCATTATATATATTTTCTCTCTATATATTTTTTCAATTATATACATATAGTTGTGATGCAAACACGTATAGTAGCAGAGGAGTGCTGGAAGTTGTTAAAGATTGTTGTGGCCCACAGTGAAGATGGAGCCCTTTAAAAGAATACATTATAATAGGCGGCTCAGGGGAATATTCCATCAAGGCGACCCTTTATTTGACAGCAGAGATGGGATATCAAATGTCAAAATTAAGTAGTTGGCTGCAACACCAGGTAAAGCTGGGTCAAGGCTGGATTACCAACAGGCAAAATGGGCAACTGCCCTGGGCCCCCAGCTTCTAAGGGCCATAAACGCCTGTGGGATTGATTTTGGTAAACTAATTAATTGCAAATATTTTTAAAGGTGCATGATGTATTTTTTTTTAATCAGAAGAGAAAGATCTTCATTGACTTACTTTTATTTTATGCCCAAACAAGCTGCATAAACAAACTCTTTGTTTTCATGACTGAATAAACAAACTGACGTAAAGGACAATGCAGTTTCATGCTGTTTAACTTTGTTTATATTTGGCGGACCCTGCAACCTTTTTAGCTTCAAACTGTTCTGGGACCTTGTTTTCCTCTGAGAACAGCTTGTTTATTCACTAATGGAAAAAATAAATATTTCTGAGTTTGTATTATTACCTCATTAATGTTGTAAATGTTAAAATTCTGAGTTTGAAAGTCTTCTCTAAAACTACATATTTTTCCTTTAAAGTGTCTAAAGTGCAATAACAACTAAAGGTAGGTAATACATCATTGCATTACATTTTTTTAGTATTGTCGAGAGGCTTTTGAAAAGTATTTCACTGTTGGAGAGGTCTTCTGACCATGAGCTGGTTGGCCAGTTGTAGGGTTGGTGGTTGAATCCCCGGCTCTTCCTGTCCACTGAATTCTGGCTTTCTCATGATGTGCGTGCAATACTTAATCAATACAATCATTTATCGACTTTTGGTAGAATTGTGTCAATATTGAATGGACATACTGTGTTATCATTCGTAGAGTTGTTCCGATGCCGAAACCAGCTCAGAAATGCTTCCTACCAGCCTAAAGTCCTGGAATTGGTATTAGCGAGTACTCAAGTCTGCACTGATCCAGAACCAGGTCATTTATCTGAGCTGAACTGAAACCTAATATATGGATTTTTAACGGATTGGTAATTTACTCAGTTTTAGACATACACAAAGCTCACAAAGTATTATTAACGGGAAGAAAAATTATCATCGGCCCATCTGTAATCATTTGACAAGATTTTGTTGTCCAGATTAAAAAATATAAGCAATATTTAAACACAAAAAATGTTTAAAAGTTTTTTATTTACATTCTTGTTTTACATGTGTGAAGAGCAGGTTATAACAACGGTACTCAATTAATTGCATTAAATCTACAATATGTAAGAATTTTAGTTTAAAACATTAACAAATGAACCATAGTTATCAACAGAATGTGAAGAAGTAACAGTTTTGATGTTATGCCAAAGACGTCTATGTATTGTGGTGCAGAGATATCTGCTGAAGTTAGCTTGCTAAGCAGCTAGCCCTGAGCCTGATAGCCTCATTCTCACAGTGGTCCAAAGCTCCTCTGCTGGCAGTGTAAATGCCAAGACTCCCTCAGTAGCCTGGCTAGCTGCATGGCTAACCAAGCTAACAGTTGCACAGTCTTGGATGTATAACCATAATACAGTAAGCAGCAGTTAGCAGTTACTCTGGTGATATACTGACCCTGTTTGTTGGCAGTATGAATTCAACAGGTGGCCAATTCTTACGTATTGCAGCTGGAAGTCATTTACGTATTGCAGCTGGTGGAATAAATTACTTCTAAAATTCTTTGTCACCAAATGTATCCTGTAGCATCTACCTTTTAAAGTTTATAATCCAGGCGCTGAGGTAAATATATGACTCTTCATGCACGTTCACCTTCCACTGGGTAATAAAATCCAATCTCACTGTTGCCCTTGCAGGTTTTTGTGATCACACCTCTGGATAGTGTTTCCTCAACATCCTCTCCTCTGTGCTTGGCCCGGATCAATGGTGTCTCTCAGCAGCAGAACGCTGAGTTTGGACAATGACCTGTTCAGGGACAGCAGCCTGTTCTCCCTCGACCTGGGAGACGGAGCCCGCAGCGAGGGGGGCAGCTCAGCCTCCTGCGACAGCCCCGAAGCCGAGGAGCTGGGGGCTCTGCACAGCTCCAGCCCTGGAGAGGAGGAAGATGAGGAGGAGGAGGAAGATGAAGACGAGGGGGCACGTCTGCATATTTTTCTTGGAGTAGAAGGAGAAGAGGAGCCTGCGAGTCAGGAGCCGAAGCTGCCAGAATTCCCTTTCCACCCGTCTTCCCCGTTCTCCCCGACCCTGGAGGACATAGAGGAGTTCTTGAGGGAAAAGATGGAACTGGTCAAAGAGGGGCTACTGACCCCCAAAGAGGAGGCCTCCCCTCTGCCTTGCAGTGAATCTCCATCTTCCGCTACCCCCCCAGCAGCTTCCTCAGACACTTGCAGTGACCCAGGGACTAGTGTCTTCCAGTGCACTTCAAGCCCAAGCACCCCTAAGAATGAGCAAATGAGCCCCAGCCCAGCTGACCCTTCCCCTTCTGCCCTACTTAACCCGTCACAATCCACCTTAACCCCGCCAGTGCTCCTGGGCGGTCCGCTGGTGCTTCAGCTCCAGACCTTACCTCTGGCCCAGCCTCAGACCCCAGCAGGCTCTCCTCCTGGGGCCCAGAGTGGCATCTGGCTCACTCATCTGTTCATGGGGCTCCAGGGTGGAGCAGGACAAAATGTTACTCTGCTGGCCCCACAGGTGTCCTCCACCCCCACAACCTTGTTATCACTTAACAGTGGAGATCCTAAGTCACCTGACCAGAAGTACGTGAAGATCGCCCCTCTGCCCATCACTATGAGGACACTAGAGATCACGGGGCTGACTGGGGTTGGGGGCCAGGCCAGTGGTCTGTTGAAGGCCGTGGCCCCCCGGCTGACCAGGGTGCCGCCTACAGAGAGGGTCCATAAGTGCTCACACCCAGGCTGTGGGAAGATGTACACCAAAAGCAGCCATCTGAAAGCTCACTTCCGCCGGCATACTGGAGAGAAACCCTACACGTGCAGCTGGCCTGAGTGTGGCTGGAGGTATGTGAAGTAATGTGTACTGATAATTAAAGAAATGCACTAAGTGTTTGGGAGATTTTCCTACTGGTTTGATGGGGCGTGTTGCTTCAAGTACTAATGAGATAATGAAACTCAGTCAGGAAGTGTAGTTGATGTAACCGTTCCAGTTTGAGTTTGAAGGGTTTGTCGGATGCCAAAACAATTTATCTATGAGGATGTCAATGATTGTAATCTACCTGGAATGTAGATGGTACATATTTGTGCGGCCAAGCTCCTTTCTGGATGATGTCGCAATGAGTTGCACCACAAGTTTCACTGCTAATGAAAGTCATTAGCAGTTTAGTAATAAGTAATAAGAACAGAAACCAAAAGCTTCTCATTATTAAAGCCCCTGTGCTCCATGCTAACATTATAATTAGTGTTAGTATATCTGTAACATTTTCCAAAGTAACTGACTTGTCATAAAAATTAGTTTTAAAAATGGGGCTGCAACCCTCAGTGTTTTCGGTTGACTTTATGATCGATCATTGAAATTATAAAATGTCATAAATAAAATGTCATTTTCTCTCTGTCAGCTTATTGATTTTCACAATATTAACATAAAAAGGAAGATATATTCCAATGTTTTGGAAGATTTTTGTAACGCTAACACACTGATCTGCTAACTTCATCCAATGTACGACGGCTGAGTGGTAATAAAACTTGACAGAAATGAAAACTAGTCCCTAAACATGATTCATACATTTCAAAACAATACTTTTTTTTTAACAAAATATAGCATATTCAAACATTTTTACATGAGCATTCACATGTTCATTTGCCAAAAAGTGATATTAGCTGGTCAGTCTCCTTCTCACCAAGTGTTAACAGGAAGTGATGCTCCTACAGGTTTAATTATGTTGTTTGCTGCATATCATATACTGCTGTATAGTATAAGTATATAAGTATATAACATGCACTAAAAGTCTTGTTCAGGGTGAATATGCATACAGTTCTCCTGAATTACAATCATTCAATATATGTTGCATTTGAAATCTCTCCATCATTCACTTATTCCCAAGTGCCAGCATGAGAAACACCCATTACTTTACAGTATAGTGAGTTCAGGCACATATAGATCATGATCACAGGTGAACTCACTGAATTTACTCATCCATCAAGGCATGCGTTACATTGTGGGACTGTACACTGCTATTTCTATTTCATTGTGGTAAATATAGTTATCAGTGTAGTCATTTGGGCATACTTTTGGACACAGCCGCAGTCTTGGTGAACGTTGGACCAGTAGAGTCATCACTTCTGGGGTAAGAATAGGGCTGCATCTAACAATTACTTTCATTGTTGATTAATCTGTCCATCATTTCCTCAATTAATCAATTAATTGTTTGGTCTATAAAATGTCAGAAAATTGTGGAAAAATGTCCATCATTGTTTGCAGAAGCCTCAAATGTCTTGTTTTGTCCACAACCCAAAGATATTCAGTTTACTGTCATAGAGGAGTAAAAAGAAACCAGAAAATATTCACATTTAAGAAGAGAACTTGAACTTTTTTCCAAACCGATGAATCAATTATCAAAATAGTTGGCGACAAATGTAGTAGTAGACAACTCTTCGACTAATCTTTGCACTTTTAATAAGAAATGATGATATTTGGGGGTCCACAGAAAGTCTATTAGGACGTTTTGAATTATGTAGTATTCCTTCTGTGGGCTTACAACTTCTAGCTATGCCTTTCAACACCATGGACAGATTTGACAGCCTGTGAACTCATCACTTAATAGCTGAATTAGTCAGTGGGCTAATGTAAAAAAGTGTTTGTCTCTCTTTGGTACTTTGTTCCTGACGCCTGCCTGCTCTTGTGTCTCCAGGTTCTCCCGATCAGACGAACTGTCCCGTCACCGCCGCTCTCACTCCGGCATCAAGCCGTACGAGTGCTCACTGTGCGAGAAGAAGTTCGCCCGCAGCGACCACTTATCCAAACACACGAAGGTCCACCGCAGCTCCAGGCCCAGCAGGATTATCAGAGCCACCGTGTGACACCATCAGCTGGCCTAAACCCTGCCCTGCACCCACCCACCCAGCCTGACCTGGCTTTGAACCAGTAGGCTGCGGGACTCCCTCAGGACTTTTGGTGCTTCGGTAGCAGAACTTTCATAAGAATCTCGAGAGCCGCCTGCTGTTGTACCCTCATAGTCTCCTTCCTCCCTCTCCTCCCTGCGGGTTATCTTCCACTGTTCCTTCTGAGCACAGCCACCTCAGGAACAAGTCAGCTGAAAGCTGATTTCCTGGCCTTCACACTCACACAAGACAAAACACATAACAGGAGACAGTGTTACAGAGGCTCTTCTTGCAACCACTGCGTGCACTGCTGTTCCTGTTCCCAAGCTACCAGGTGCTGTTGGAAGCAGGGTGGTAACCAGTAACAAGAGTGTCTTTTGTCATCTCCTTTCTGCTTTTGTGATCGCCCTTCTTCCTCAAAGCCAAAGGGTCCACATGAATTCAGCTTCCCAATGTTTTAGTGAAGATTTAGTCCGTGGAGCGTCACATGTATGCCATGTGTTCTTATCACAAGGCTTCATGGAGGGTGAAATCATGATTTAAGCAGCAGAATCTACTCTCCTAGATTTTCATGGTATTAGAAGTAAATTCTGAGATATTCTTTTAAACTGAACTCGTGGCTCTGCTCGCAAGTTAATCGAGCTGAGGAAAAACTTCCGATGTGTTTCACATCCAACCCTGGCCTTTATTGCATTCGTCCAATCCTAATCCACCCTGTTTTGACCTGTATGCCTTTTTCTCAGCCCCACTATGCCCTAATCTCTATCGATGCCTTTGTCTATATCACAAAACCTCACTTGATCCCACTGTTATCATGTGACTGCTCTTATTTAACTGTGAGTCTAAACTGGGGGTTGCCAAACCAGAAATCCCTGTTCTGGCCCTGCGAGAGCCAGAAAGCGTCATCCTCGCTGCGTGACAGTTGATAAGCTCTTTGTTCTCTGAAATTCTCTCGGAAATCATTTTGCAGCCGACTCATGTGGCCTAGAAAGCAGCTCGGCCTATATGCTATGTTTTGGCTCCATGGTGCAAAAGTGATGTGAAACACTGCTCTCTCCTTTTTTTTACAGTAGCAGATGCTGTAAAACATTTCTCTGTTGGTTATATAGCAGCAAGAAAAGCTAAAAGGTTAAACAGCTGGAAAGGCAGCTAACATCTATTCAATGATCTGTATTAGCATACTCAATATAATATGTACTGAACGTGTACAGCTTGTAGCCTTTATATAAATGTTTTTTATCAAAAGACGATTTTCAATCAGTGCATTAAGCTATTCAGTCGTGGTTCTGGAGAGGTTTGATTGTAAGCGTGATCAATCTGTGGAATGTCAGAGCAATTACGGTCTGGGATTTGGGAGTCCCACTCCACCCATTCACAAACCATTAAGCTGAGTCTGCTGGTCTCAAGTGCACTTGTGTGGTTTGTGGAAAGTAAGAAAAACAGTCATTGTGCTCTTATGGCAGTTCCATAAAATGTATTGGAACCATAAAATGCCAAAAAAACAAACATGTTCTCTGTGGATGGTTAAACTGCACCGAGCAGTGCAGTCACTATTGTCATTTACCCTTTGATCTCAACACTTTGGTGCTTGTTAACCTACCAGTGCTTCTTCACGTGAGAGACTGTATCACGCTTCACATAACTGGATTGTCTCTGTTGAACCAGCAGACACTTGCTACTACAAACCGTAGGGTACTGGCAATCTGAACTGAGCTCGAGCAACAGTGGTGCTTTTAAATGAACTCCAAAGTCGAGCACTCCTGCATGTAGCAATGCACAGTCATTTTACACAGCAATCATGCTCGTCTTTGTCTCTCTGCATCATGGACACATTATGTCCCGCTCTTAACAAACAACCACGCTTAATAATGTAAAAACCCGTTCGAAGCAGACAGACGGGCAGACGTATTTATCTGTCTGAACCAGCGCTGTCTTTGTGTCTGAGCCTCCCCAGGCTGCTTCTATTGACCTACATCCAGACCTGTATCCCCTAATCATCATCATCCAATTCTCTCTCCCTCTTCTCTGTTACTCTCTCAGTCCTGCCTGTGTATCTGGTCAAACACAGACTGTATTTTTTTTTTTTTTTTTTTTGAATACCAGAAATGCTATTTTCCTATTTGCAAAAAATAAAAGCAAATAAAAAAATGAAAACATTGAACCAGTTGCTCTGTTGTTTTCTGAGGGATGCTTTTAAAAACTAACTGTTATGATGACAGAACATGAGTTACAGTTTAGCTGGGTTCAATCAAGTGAGACAAATTTGACAATTTAAGATATTGAGTTAAAAAGTTATTTTGAATCCTCACGACCATTTGACATAATGTTATAATCTTGTATGATTTAGTCCTGTTTAGACGTATGCAAGCAAATGATTGGCCAAAGCTAATTATTCAGGAAAATAATTATATACATTTACTCAAGTACTGTACAGTAGTTAAAGCTGCGCACATCATTATTGTTATGTTAAAGGAACAGTTCAACCAGAAATGAAAATTATATTGCAAAGTCAAGTGAAGTTTTGTACTCCACAAAACATTTCTGGAGCTTTGAGGCAAAACACTGTTGCAGCATTCTCCTAAACAACTGAAGAGACTCGTTTTAAAACATAAAAATCTACCCTGAAAGATCCCAAATATGAAATTGCTCCATACAAATCATCCAGCGTAAATCACACACACTGCTGTTGTGTGTGTGTGAGAGAGCCCTGAGATCCCAAATTGATTTGAAAAGATGTTCTTTACCCCCTTTTTTAAGCTAATCTTCACTGTAGCAGCTAAGCTAACAGCGTATGGAACTACTTTGTCTTTTTTTATGTTTTATATTTGTTGGAGACGAGGTTGTTGAGCTCAGAGAGCCAACAGTGAAGTCGTTGGCCTTGCAACCAAAACAAGTTTAAAGAGTCTGATGGAAACTACAGAGTCGGGTGATAATTCTCTATCACCTCGTCTCTGTGAGCAACCCCTTTCACATTATACCTAGACATTTGATCTTTTGTTAAGTTATAAGTTCACCCAAAAATGAATGCCAATTGAAAGTTTTGAAGTCCACAAAACATTTCTGGAGCTTCGCAGCAAAACAGTGTTGCAGCATTCTCCCAAAGAACTGACATAGATGGGGACAACCCCAAAACAAACTCATCAACTCTGGCGTAATCCAATTCTTTGGAAGCCCAGAGATCCCAAATTGATTTTAAAAGGTGTCACTTACACCATTTTCAAAGCCAAAATCTTCATTGTAGCCACTAAGCTAAAAGCATTTGCATGCACTCCATCTGAAGTGGAGGCACAAGTTCAAGTGTGTCAAAGTCTTTTCATATCAATTCAGTTCTGGAGACTCGGATTAGGCTGGACGAGCTGTACGGAACAATTTTTATGTTTTGTTTTGTTTTGTTTTTTGTTTGTTTTGTTGTTGTTGTTGTCCCCATCTACTTCAGTTGTTTAGGAGAATGCTGCAACACTGTTTTGCTGTTCCAGAATTTCAGTTCCAGAATTTTTTGGTGGACTATGAAACTTTCCGTCTGCGTGGTGAATAGAGATGACAGAGTCTTCATTTTGGGGTGAACTGTTCTTTTAATGCATTTTAATTACTACATCCAGAAATAAATAAATAAATTAATTAATTAATATAGAAATATAGAAATAATAAAGAGAAAATGTTCTATTTTACCCACCAACATGCTTTAATAAAGCAGAAATGGACCTCCAATTTTTGTTCAGCTTTGCTGTCTTGGCAGACAAAGTTACCGGCCTGCTCTCCTTTCAGTGTGTCTATAATCACCTCCTCTCTGCTAATTTACCCAGTGATTGTCTCAGTGAAATGACACCAATCTGAATCTCCTGCAGCTCAGAATCACAGCAGGGATTACAGCACAGAGTGGGTGGCAGGATAACCACATCAAGGCCACTTCAGTGGGTCTGAGGAAAAAAAAAATGCTGCAGGCAGGTTTCAATCCTGTAATCACTTTCCAATACTGATCTGACTGCTGCAGTGTGGTGCAATATCTGTTTGTGCAATACCCGAGCAAGCAGAGAGGAAGCTGCAGCTCTGTCTGCACGCATATCAGGGTGGAATTTCTGGCTGCTGGTGCTTTCCAGTCGTGCTTGGCTAGGAAAGAGCACCCGGAGGAAACTGGGACCAGCTTCAAAGCAAAAATCTCTGTCTCCTCCTTCCCTGCTATGCTCTTTTACTCTGTGGGACGCTGCCGCTACTCTGGGATGATGTAGTCATGAAAACATCTGATTCCTGTCGTGCTGCTTTGATTCATAATCTGTAGCTGAAACAGGCGTCTGAAGAGAAAGTATGCTGGAGCAGGAGGACAGAGGGAGGAAGGAAGCTTCCTTTTAGAAATGGAATGTGCCCACAGGCTGTAATGTAATAAGATGAGCTGACAACAGTTGTGACCAGAGATTATTGTACAATTGAGTACTGTAGTGTCTTTAAAAAGCAACAGTTCTGCCTTTTAAGAGCTAAAGATTTCCTCTTATCACCCCCCTCCAAACGCTGTAGAACAGAGAGGAACATTGTTATTCTGTTTTAATGGGCAGTTTGAGGCTGTTCCTTTGTCAATTACAAAGAAACTTATTTTGAGAATTTATGGGAAATGTTTTTCCTCCCTTTATTCCTTCTTTCCCTCTTCCTTCCTCACTCTGGCACGACCCCCCATCCTCGGAAGAATATGTTAGACATTTCTTTACTTCCCCCCTGAATACAATAAAAACACAATTGTAATTGTCACCAGTCTTCACTTTTCTGCACTGAATTAGAGGTCACTAAATATGTTAATAGATTTGAAACATGGTGCCCTTTCATCAAAACTGAGAATTGCTTGCTAATGCTTGCCAAAACCTCCATGGATCAAAAATAGTCATCATTTACCTTGTTTGCAGTTTGAATATGCCTTTTTGGGCTGCAGTGCCATGAGTGCGCACTGGGCAAAATTGAAGCAAGGCTGAGCGGCGTCATAGTGTCCAGGTCTATAATACTTTCATGTTTATGTTAGCTAGTACCTAGCTGACATTTGCTAGCTAACATTAACCGGTGTTTGCAGTTGCAAATGCAGCAATGTAGTTTTCCTTAGCAGGCACGGTGAGTGTGTGGCTGAGTTATCACACCTCAGGTGTCCCTCAGGGATTGCTCTTGAATCGTAAAGATGTCGGCTCCAAGGTTGACGCGCTTGTCTTTTAGCTCATTGTTTTGTTTTTATAACCCACACCTTCACAGTTTTGGTTCACTGGCACTGCTCTCATCGACCTGGTTTCTAGCAGCAAGCAGCTGTGAAAAAAGTACTGATAAATTCACTGTATTCTGTGTTCCCAGCACCAAATGGCAGACAAACAAAGTTATCTGGTGAACCTAGTGAAGAATATAGCAGCTAAACACTCCATCCATCAACTTCTGAGAATCTGAAATCTTCTCAAGAGCAATTAACAGAGAAGTAGTGCTGTAACTCTGCTATGGAACACTCTGTCACCCTGTAAAACCACATTGCTACATTTGCGACTGCAAACGTCAGCTAACCACTGGCTAACACTAAAAGTGAGCTGTAATTCAGTGCAGTGAAAACGAAGACTGGTGACTGTTATAAGTGTGTTTATTTTATTTAGTGGGAGAAGTACATTTTTTAAAAAATGTCTAACATATCCATTTTTTAAACTACTTCAGCCTCCAATGGCAGACTCAGATTGCCACATGTACTGTACCTGCATCATGTGCCACTGCTGAGGGCTATAGGGACACAAGTGACCAAACAAACATAGCTAAAAGGTGAATATTCATTCATCAGGAGGCCAGAGGCACCACTCCAAATGAAACTTTAATGTTCTGTGTCTGCTGGATGTGTGGATAGGAAATGTTGTTCTAGCATTTGAGCATTAACAGCTATATAAGGTGTCAATGTCATGTTCACATCTTTCCTCAGTTACTAGTTACTGTTATGCCACCTCTTATGTCTAAAACTGTCTGAAAGATGGCACAAAAGCCTTACAACTGCATTCTACAGCCACACTTTAAAGCAACATTATATAGAAATTAGCATTTTGTACAATTTGGCGCCCTCCACAGTTTTTTAATGCAACACCACTGGCGTGAATACAAATCCCAGGTCTCTAAAAATGAATGACATAAAGTAGGTGCTAACTACAAACAAAATCATTACATCATAACAATGTTATGTGTTGAAAACTTGTATCTTGAAGTCAACATGTATGTAACGCTGTGATCCTACCCTCTCACTGATGTCTCAGCCACTCCACCCCCCTATCTCCTGCAGAAACAAGAGATGGGGGCGGAGTGGCTGAGACAGACACCCTACTTCAAGCAACATAATGCTTTAATTAACATGACAGAGACTGAAAGTTTTACACATATAGGTCACAATGGATTCAGTCATCTATGCACAAACCTTGAATTCCCTTTGATTAACAAGACCTTCCTGTATATCTTAAGTCTGCAGCTACAACAGCACTGGATTTCAACAAAAGCAAGATGTAGGAGAAAAAAATTGTTAATAGGGGGAATCCAAATACTGTAGATTTCTCCCACGGCTGTGATGAGTCACTCAGCCAGCAAGTCAATCCAGCACCCCCACTCTATAAATAATCACTCTCTGGTGCTTGAATGCATCACATGAAGGGCTCAATAGTCGCAGTGTTTTTGGCTGAATGTCAGAATCCTAGGACTGATAATATGCTCTGATTGGCTGCCATTAAATGCAGCCAATTGTGTTTTGCAGCAAGGGAGACATGATGGTGTTTATTCAGTGATAATGTAATATAGCATAAGGCAGCTTTTTGTCTCCACTGTGCCCATGACTCTAACTTGTTATTTAAAGGTGTGCTAATATTTTTGTCTTGTTTATCTTGTTTTTTAGCCAATGAACATAAAGTATACTTTAAAACATAACATCTGAATTGTATACATTCATTATTTTTTAATTCAATCCCTGTTATCAGAACATGGCTGACCTGAGATCAGCTATATGTTAACTCTGTGTTTACACCAGATAACAGCAAATTGTGTACAAAAGGTTCAACTAAAAGCTAAGGGGGGCTGATTGATAGTAATGTGACACTGCTGGGATGTGCTGCCACTTGGTGGTTAATTTGAAAACAGACTCACAGTTTCTACTGTTTCTAATGTAGGTTTCTGTGGAGTGACAGTCTGCCTTAATAAAAAATCACTACAATGAGGATTTTAATGTTATATGATTTTCATTTACAAGGACTGCTATGCAAAAGAAATGTTACATTCCAAAAAATGATCATTGGCTTGAACTCTAATTTGTATCAGGTTATTTTATTAATAATGCAAATTTCATTAAACAGTAAATGTGTTTTGCATTGAAATGCATGTTCAAGGACCCAGTCACTCAAAGACATTAACATCTGCCACATACACAGACGCACACTGTAGTCTGAGAAAAGTTTTCAGTCAGCGTTTGAATGTGAACACAGTTGTGACAGATCTTAGGTCAGCAGGCAGTTTGCTCCAGACAGTTGGGCCAAACTAGATGAAAGCAACGTCACCAGATTTGGCTTTTATTCTATAAAAAAAACTATTCAGCGAACGACTAATAGCAGAATGTTTAAGTCGTTTCTGTGTTGGTGGGAGCCAATTTCAATAGTAATATATTTGGCAATGTGTCAGTGAGTGGGTGCTCTGCTGCTACACCTTAATGAGCTGGAGCGTCTCTCGTGTTTGTCTGGGCAAACCAGCAAACAGAGTGTTACAATCGTCTAGTTTAGATGAAAAAAAAACCTTTTTCGCAGAATCAGCTTGTGATATAAATGCTCCATTTTTTTTATTTTCAGTGATAAAAGCCTGTCTGTTAATTACATGACTTTCAAAATTAAGATCAAAGTCCAAAATAACGTGTGAATACTTGCTGTATTACAGAGACATTGACTTATTTTATCGAAGCTAGCAGGTGGAACAAGTTTTAATAGCGAGGTTGTAGATTGAAACCAACTGAACTCCGCTTGTCTCACCCTCCTCTACGGTGGCTGCCAAAAGTGCAAAAAAAGAAAACAAAACACAAAAGGCCCTCAAGAGTTTGTGTTTGGTTTGTCCATTCTGGGTTACTGTAGAAATATGACTCTGCTACAGCGGTTCCTCCTTTAAATCCCACACACTGGACCTTTAAATATGGTACAAAGAAAAATGCCACTAGATGGGGAAATAAAAGACAGGTTATTCCTGGAGGTGGCTCAAATGTTACAACTGAGAACTGAAATTACAGAAACTATTATTCACTTTGCCTGAAGGAGGGGACATTAACGTATACTGTACATCAACAGGTATAACCCTCTGCAGCTATTACTCTCCTTTCCTCCAGATGGTGGCAATTGCAGAGATGTGTGTTCAGACTGCAGAATGGCGACCCATCTTCTGCTCAAATGCATGCTGGGATAGGCTGACAGTCATATGAGAATGAGGAAGATAGAAATGTAGTGTGGGAATACTCTGCACAGGCATTAGGAATGCTTCTCCCACCTCTTTGTTTTCATTCCTGTCATACTTGAATCATCAACAGGTGCCAACTACATTTCCCCACAGTGCCTTTCTCCTTTATTGGCACTAAATCAAATTATTTGAGAGTGCATCCATTCATCTTTGACTACCTCATATAACTGCAAAATATGTTTTGCTAAATCATTTTTAATGATTTTAAAGGCTGTGATCATCTTTTAAAGTCGCTTTGATTTTTTTGTTATTGGACGCACAGATTTTAGCAACACGTTGTAAACCACACGCCTACGGTAGAGAAATAAACAGTAGGTCATGTATGTTAGAGACATCATTCACTACTATTTATATGAGGGGACTTTGTCACTGTGTGTTAAAGCGACAACAAAATAATAAACCTAACCAGACACAGAGAGGAAGTGATCTCAGCGAGAGTTTAATGGCACATTTGCGTGCTGTTGGCGGCCTCGGAATTTTGACTGCCGTAAACAACAAGCTAACAGGTGGTAATTTTCTCTTACAGGAAGAGCTGAGATGTACCATTTAATGTAGAAGACCATGAGCCGCATCAACAAGTGAAACGGTACAGGTTATGTTATTCATGAATAAAACCTTGATTTAAATGTTCTGTTTTCTTTGAGTTGTCATCTTTTCCTAGATGTTGTGATTATAATAAAAAATACTACTAATAAAAATACCTTGGTATCGCAAATCAACGCCACTATTTATTGCATAATTTCTACATTACAGAACAACAGCTACCAACATATACAACCTATTTAGTCTCCAACCAAATCTACTTAGAGGCGCGACAGCTCTTCGTATTGAGGTGTACGAGGAACGTTGAACGCATCATTTTTTCAGTTCAGAGGATATATCGTCAGTACAAGCCAAAGGCAGTTTAATGTATTTTATCTCCAGTTATTTCCTTGACATTCTGTTTGAAACTTGTTTCCGGGACTATGGCACGATAGAAAGCTTTCCAGCAATGTTTTGGGAATATTTCGACGCGGCTCGACGACTCGGAAATTCAGCGGGCTTTACGAGCGAGGTAATGTTAGCAGACAAGCTAACGCGAAGCTAGCTAACAGCTAACTTACAGTTAGCAAACTAACATTAATGCTTTGATTTGTGTGTCTCCTCGACTGTTTGCACTCAAGACCACGGTGGCACTTGAGCTCGACACTGACACTTGTCGGGAAATAACTGGTAGTCTGTGTTGACGATAACGAAACTAAGGTTATTCATCAACAAGTGGTCTTTTATTTTGCACTGTGTGGGTGCCTGTCTGACTATCGGACAGTAGAAACCAGTCACTTCAGTCCGAGCGTTATTAGCGCATGAATAACCCATGTTACATGACTGATTTGACCTGTCTGACGTTATCTCACTGCTCGGTTGATAACATTTGCCGCTAATGTCAGACGTTACATAACGTTCATCGGTAATCTTTTTCCCTGGCAGCAGTTTTGACACTGTCCTATTTTTGCCCCGATATCACCGGTTTTAACATGACAGTTTGGGACAGATTGTGTGTGTGGGGGGTGTGTCTCCAACACAGCAGGTCTGGATGAGTCAGGGCAGATTTACCCGTCCCCATAAGAAGCTTACATACACACACACACACACACACACACACACACACACACACTTGTTGACAGATACTGACAGGCAGAGCCAAAGTCACATTCAGCCTGTAATATGTAGTGGACAAAATGGCAGAAATACCACATGAAAATCCAGCGACACATACCAGTCATTATTAGGATTACTGTCACATAGCAGCTTGTGTCAACTTAGTGCCAATAACTTCTTGCGTAGTTTGTCAAAGCAATAAGAGAAAGCTTCAATAGTTGAGGTGTGAATCACAGGAATATTGTACACCAAACCTGCTCGGGGAGATATCTTAAAAATGAAGACTGATAGAAGTGTGCCCTTCCTGAAACTTTCTCTGTGTCGTTGCATAAACTTGTGTGCAACTCCATGTCCACGTTTGCATCGCAATTTATTAAGAAGGTCCAGTCTTTACATGACCAAGACAAGTAAAGTTGCAGCCCTTCATAGCTGAGCATTGGTGACGTTGGAGGCTTGGCCATAAGTAATATTCAAGTTGCAGTCAGCATCACAGTGCAATTCTGGGGTGCAAGCACCATTGTGCCACACTCTTAACTACATAGGGTCATGACAGCTGACTCCCACAAAAGATGCTCCTAAATGGCCAAAAGGCGGAGTGAACGGTTGTGGAGAAAGATATTTGATTGGTCAAACATCGATGTTATTGTTGTTGTGGCTTGGACTGAGCCATCAACCCAAAGTGTTGATGACCTGGAAATGACACTCAATAATTCATAGGGGTGTTCACAAAAGCCACGATTTGATTTGACTTTCAATTTTAGGGTCATGATAAATTTTTCTTAAAAATCTGCGTGATGGCTATGCTATTGTTAGACTCATATCTGTATTTTTAAAGATCAACAGATCATTGGTTAGATGCCCTAACAACTGTCATTTACATTTTCAAGTTTTTTTCTTTTAAAAGACAGATTCATTTTACAACAGCTTGACTTATCCTGGTTGCTTTTTGCAGATCAGGTAAGTCAAGTTCAAGTAATATTCTCCAAAAAAAAGATTCCAAAGTTCAACAAAAAATACAACCCTTCAGTGATTCAACAATAAACAACAAAAGATGATTCAGTTTGTTAAAATCTGCACTGATTAAGCCATCTCCCCAAGCAAATCAACAAAGGATCTCTGGCAATGTTATCAGTTCAATTCAGTTCCTCCCCCATGGGGAAACCTCCATAAAAATCAGGATCAGTGAAACATCTCGGACACTGTTTGAGCTACCCCCTGGTACCGGTCAGTTGACTGTCTTCATGCACACAGGATAAGTGTCAACACAGACTGAGGGGTTTCTGTGGCTTTTTGAAGTATCAGGGTATTGCTAATGCTGCTTTTAATTTTGATGATTGAAATTGAATGTTAATTTTGATCGATTTACAGTTGGAATGGGGAAACCCCTAATAATCATCTTATCTTTCTTCAGAATCATTCAACCCACCTTCAAGGTTTCTTGGTCTGATGCATCAGCATACCTACCTTAATGGAAGAATGGTGCAAACATGAGATCTATTGTTTATAATTATAAATGTACATGTTGGTGTGGGAGGTGTAATTGTTTAGAGTGCATGCATCTGGTTTACACCAGGTGCAATAGTATGATGCCTTGATCCAGGTTTACCACCCCTGCTAACCAGTTTCTTGCAACAAAACATGTCTGCACTATGTCTCTGTTTTGGTTGTCAGCTGCTTTACTGATCTGCACTCTCCATCTTGGGTATATGTCTTACATTGTGAATGTGAAGTTATTTTGATAGTTCTGCCCAAGCTGAAATGAGTCACGCTATATTAGGTCTGAGGTAGGTTTTAAAGGCTGCGTGACAGTAAAGTGATGTCATTGTCTGAATTCAGACTGTTCTACTTGTATTAATACTTGCCTTGCCACTTAGTTATCATATCGACATTACTGATGATTTTTGATCAGTAATCTGATTTTGTTAATATTTTGTGAACATACCAATAGTCATTCTTACAATATTGTTGAAATTTTAGATCGTATTAGGGCCTATTTTGTCAAAAATACTGTGAGATTTGATTTTTTCACCCAGTCCTAACATTTATGAAGTGCTTTTGATAAGATTTCAATATGGAGGTATATATTGTATATACCTAAAAAATATCATGATATTATTTTAGGGCCATGCCACCCCTAGTCTGAGTTGTTGTGAGCTTTAAAACCAAACTGTTTAGTAAATACACAGAACAGCAGACACAGATAGAGACTAGCTGGTGAACTGAAGCATTTAGCAGCTAAAAAAGGCAGATCATTTCCTCAGGAGTTGGTGGCAACCAAAACAAAAAGGCAAAAATCAGTTATTGTACGTTTGAATATTTTCACAATCCTTTAAATTAAAAAACATAAATAAAACCCCTTACTGTTTATAGTGTTTTAGTATTACTACCAAAAGACAAGTATTGTATTTTCAGCGGACAGAAATAAAATTAGGAGCGCTAGGTTGAAGGCAACACATTTCATTAGTACTGCAAATACAGCTGGTAAATACAGCAGTAGCTGGTAAATGAAATACTAAAAGAGAGATATAGGCTAAGTACTGGCCAGCTAAGTTAACAAGACAGACGAACAGACTGGCAAGTGATTGAAAAAAGTGAAAAAACATTTTTGGATTGATATGAGACTATGGTGCAGCAACTTAGACTATGGCGGGCCGCCAGACTCTCGTTAATTAATAGGAAACACTGACTAACGTTTAATTTACTATAAATGTAACATTTATTTATGATGGCTTTATTAAGCGTTACCCAGCAGAGTGGTTGTTTCCTTACACACAGGAGACAGGTTTCATTAAAGCAGTATATTGTCAAACTCCTTGTTCTTGGTCTCCCCAACCAGCAGATCTAAACACCGCTGAACCTTCATGGGAAGTAGCTTTCCTCTTCTTTCATCTCTCAAACCAATGCAGGCTGTCGGGATGCAGAGAGCACTTAATCTGTGCACAAGACAATGTGTTATCCTACTATCTATGAGTCACTTAATAGTTATGTAGTGTTTGATGTTTCTATAATATCCACCCACACTATATACATTTATACCCTGTCTTAAATTTTGGGCTCCCACTTTTGTCACTCACAGAATGAGTCCTCCCATCTATCTTCTGTTTTTATCTGCAAAAAGCCCTTCCTCTGGTGAAAAGAGGAACCTGTCACTTTTCTCTGGACAGCTTGTAATTATGTGACACTTCAGAAGTGCGCCTACTAGGGGTGGGCGATATATATCGTTTGCGATAATATCGTCATTGTTGTTTTGACGATGTGCAAATTTCCATTATCGAGTATTTAAATTACTTCGCCAAAAATATTGAAACGCACGCGGAAACTCCTCACATCCACTTAATACACGGTGCAGCAACGCTCTCTACAGCATGGCAGGATTCGCCCCACCCCTCGACCTCTTGCCTTCAACCTCTGAACCCCGCGACGTCTCATAACAACAACAACAACAATGGCGGACTACATGCTTGTGTTCGTGTTTCTTGCAACTTACTCGCCTTGTAGTCGAGTGTGAGTCGCTCGCAGCAGCAGTTCGACCTCATTATCGGTCCACACAAACGATTCTGGTTTCCTTGCACTAGCCATTTTCATCTTCTTCTTGTTGTGTTCGGTTTCTCCGTCTACTGTCTGTTTGTTTACAGCGCGCAAGCTTTTTGTGCACGCTCGCTCCGTCTCTTCTTCTCCGTTTTTGGTGAATTTCAAGCGCCACCTATAGGCCTGGAATATGAACTACAGCGTTTTCAGTCGTTTTCAGTGGATCGGTCTGGACGCAAATATTCTTGAAACGATGCCGAGGAAGACGGAGGAAAAAAAGATTGTTTTCGTCCGTGTGGGGCCTCAGTCACACGACAAGTGGGCCTACGAGATAACATGACGTGATCACATGACCTCTTGCTAGCATCCTCCTTGAAACAGTTTAGCAATCACATTTTAAAGGATATCGACCGATTATCGTTATCGCCAAAATCCCCCAAAATATCGAGATATTATTTTTTGCCCATATCGCCCACCCCTAGCTCCTACCTTTAGATGAGCGGCAGAAAGGATTGTAATTAGTCCTGAGGTTTAGGTTGACTTGATTGAGACACTCAAGTGGGACGCACCAGTTACACTTGTCAGTGTCCAGCCTACTCCAGGTGCAGATGGGACTGGGCTGAATGATTTTTAAAGATGAAATCAGGAAAAATTGTTGATTTTAGTCTTTGTGAAATGTTTAGGTTTTCAGATGGGGAATGCACATTTTTCTCAGGTAGTCAGCACTGGTCAATAGAGCTAATGGATTAAGTTGGAGTATTGTATCAGCTAATGTGTAAATCAGATGTTTTATTCCATCTGAGTAGATCTCTTTTCAGAAGGAGGTGCAACAATACTTGCCGTCTGTTTAGGTCATGTACCTAAATGAATCAACTGGTGTCCCACTCTGACAGGAACGGAGGACCATGTCAATCAAGCCTGTTTTATAACACACCCATACAGTAATGAGAGGTGGTCTAATCAGCCAAAGTGAAAAACACCTGTGTGGTGTACCACTGGTGTTTATGGCCTTTGATCTCAGCATAGAAAGTCAAGTTGAAAAACATGCTTCAACAAACTCACTCAAAAATATCAGTGGGGGTTGCACCTTAGTTGAAGATAAAAATTAATTTAATACAGTAAATACATGAGCAAACGTCCACTTTTACAACTCATTTGTTTACCAGCCACAGTGTTCTGCAACCCAAATTTACTAGTAACGTTAGCTGTCAAAGTAATGTAATCACAGCCAGAACTCACCATTAATTAGTTAGTGTTCTAGTGTCCACACAGGCTTTCACACATTCATGTATTCAAATGGACTCAACCTTCCAAAAGTGTGTATTATTTTGAGGCAAAGTAAAGGAAAAAACAGAAAGAGACACTGTAAAAGGCTGTTGTTTGTGGTTCACATTTGATCCAAGTAATAAGAATTATGATAAAATGACTATTAAGATCAAGTTGTTGAAGATGTCCACTGCGTTGGCAGCAGTGGTCTGTGTGACTGTGGGGCAAGAGGGATCTATAAACTAGTAAGGCAGTTAGTCAGCCAATTGGCATGAGCACATACACACACCTTCACACTAATACACTTGACCTCCATGCCAAATTTCAGCCTCCTAGTGTGAAAACTTTGGCTGCCAAAGAGTGGAAAGTTGTTGTTAACCGGCCGACTGACAGAGCGACCTATACAGCTTCTGGTCAAAGCTAAAAAGCTATGCTTGTGTTGGTGGCTCAGTTCCATTGCTTACCAAAGCATTAGTATTTGAAGACTTGGGAATGACACTCAGTCCAGAAAGTAACATATTGTTGCTTAAATTCAATAGTAAAAATTGTAACATATTGGCAGGTCTGCAGTATCTACCCAGTAAAATGAATGGCTGCTGTAGTTGAACATAGTTATGTGCAATAAAAAAGGTCCTTACACAATACAGCATTGAAAAAAAAATCATTATTATTTTCCCTATACTGTCAATACCATTGGCCTTATGTCAGGATTACTGTCCTTGGAGGGTGCATTGTGAATGGTTTTCCTCTGCTCCTGTTGTTAGAATATCATTTATTACCTCCGTGGCCGTGAAAATGAAATGCCCCTCACAGTGAGGGGGCATTTCATTTTCACGGCCATGGTGTTTTGCTGCTCTTTGAAAGCCAGATTTGAACAAGATGTTTGGCCTTGATGAGAGCTAGTCAGTTGCCACTTCACAGTGCCACATTTTATATGGCACATTTATATGGTGTCCTTAAAAGGAAAAAAAAACCGGGGGCGAATGAATAGGTATTCATAATGTTACCTATTCATGTTTTTATTATTTCTGAGCAATTGGTTTAATGTGACATCACTAGATGCATGACATTATTTCAGTATTATCAACAGTGCCACGCTTTACTTTATGAGCAGCCTCAGTCCTTGGAGAGATCAGATAGAAAGCAGTCTTTAATGTCCACTTGAGCTCACCAAGAAATATAGAACGTGGAAGTCTACTTTGCGTTCTTGGCTCCAGAACATCACATTAAGGGAATGGCATGGAAGGTGTTAGACTTCATCCAGCTGTTAATGAAACCACTCTTGAGTATATTCAGCAGGGTGTATGGTGGCATTATCACCCTGGAATGTGAGAACCACATGAGGGAACAGCATTTGCAGCAGACGGTGCACCTGGTCCTACTAAACAGCCTCTTATCCTTGGATGTTAAATAACCTTTTACAGCAATTACACCACATTTCTGCCCATATGTTTGGGTATCCAACAGACTTTGTAGTTTGAGTGGTTTCTTTGGCTTTTTAAAGATACAGGTGAAGATGACTTGGATCAGTACTTTTCCCATTTTCCCATAGCTCCATCTGGGATCAGATTTTATGCTCACAAAGTTAAAATAAAGCACTGTCTTTTAATTTTTTTATATTGGGGTGTTAAGACTGACACATGTACTGCTGACATTAGGGGTGTAATGGTACACACAAGTCACGGTTCGGTACGTACCTCGGTATGGGGGTCACAGTTCGGTTCGGGTTCGGTACAACGGGGAAAAAAAAAAAAAATCACATGTAAAAGACTAGCTTTTTTTCATTTATTTTGAACAGACACAAAATGACGGCAAAATAAAAAAACATCTCCTGTTATAAAAGTAAAAAATAAATAGACTAAAACATAAAACAAATGTATTAGGAGGGTTCTCATGATGCGTTGATGTGTGCACGGGATGGGACACCATCTGTTCCTGTAAATACATAAAGCGGGGCTCCTCTACTATGTTTTTGGCCCTGTCAGTGTTAATGTCAAGAGGTGGCTTAAAAGCAGCGGGGATAAGTTGTTGCACCAAAGACATTTTTTTGCTCGCAACAGTGACAGATATGTCGGGTTGATGCCGTCTTATGTGGGTTAGCATGTTTGAGGTGTTGCCAGCGACATACCGCACCTCCGTGAAACATCACCAGCAGACAGTCTTTGTCCGGTCCTCCACTCGCGTGCCATCACCATTGTATTGTGCTGGGAAGCCAAAGTGCTCCCAAACAGCTGATTTAAATGAAGCTGGTGGCTCCTCCAACTCCACACGTTCACTTTCATCACTTTCCTTCCTTGTCCTTTTTTGTAACTACTTCTTATTCTTCTGTAATGACTTTTTCTGGCAGCTTTTAGGCTCATTACCGCCACCTGAAGTAAAGTGAGGACTCGACTTTTTTTTAAACTCACTCAGACGTATTTGTCGTATGACTGCATGCACCGAACCGTGACGCCCGTACCGTGACGGGTTGGAACGAATACAAATACCGTTACACCCCTAGCTGACATGTGAGACTTGCACTGTGTATATTAATGTAATTAATTGTCAGATTAAAATGAACCCATTGAACTTCGGTAGTGTGCCCAATTGATATTTTCCATAAGTTTTTGGAACCACATATTGTTTTGTTGTAAGCAGCAGTTCTGTGGTTCATGTGCCTGATGATTTTTCAAACTCTCACTTCTATTTCTTGTTGTTGATGTTTTTTCAGTGAGAGACATGGACAACTCTGTCACCCTGTGGCAGTTCCTTCTCCAGCTCCTATTGGATCCCAGCAATGAGCAGCTGATCTGCTGGACCAATGAGGAAGGGGAGTTTAAACTGCTGCAGGCAGAGGAGGTGGCCCGGCTGTGGGGAGCCCGCAAGAACAAACCAAACATGAACTATGACAAACTCAGCAGGGCTCTCAGATACTACTACGACAAGGTAAATGTGTCACGTCACTGCCTTGTGTTTTATGTCTTTGCTCAGTCTTTAAATGTTTAAGTTTTACATATTACAGTAACTGTGCTATCACCACAAGACCCATTTTAGGTCAACCATTAGCCGGCTGTTTGCCTGCGCCCCAAACATTGTGGTTATCCCACATGTCCCAGACTTGTCATTCCCATTGCGAAGCCTGATTTGATGCGCTCCTCAACTATGTCCCCAATACTCCCTAACCCTGACCTGAACCATAAGCATGTGTTGTCCTTCAACTTTGTCAAATGTCTGACCAGTTACAGCCTTTACAGATGTTTTTGAAGTCTGATGTTGGCCTCTGTGGACAGAGTGATGTCAGAATATGGTTGGCCAAAATGTGCCCCTGACTGGTAGATTGGCCACATTGTGGTTGGTAGGCTGCAGCCTTAATTTAAGTCTTATGTTTCTACTTCTTGTTATTTCCTCCATTGATTCCATTTGCCATCCAAAGCCATAGGCAGCCATCATAGACTGGCAGAGAAAGATTTAAATTTTAGGTCTTAGAGCATTTTTTTGATATTGTGACATTTTCATTCAGTCAAACTGAAAATTCTGAGAAATTATGTGGGTATGGTGTTATGCAGTTAGCTCACTATACTCCTTAATTTGTTTGCTGAGAAACATCTTCACAGATGTATTAATGTTGGTGTCTGCAAGATAGTCATCAGAATTGGTGCCAGAGTAAAATTAAAAGGTATTTTCCAAATCAGTGGGGGTGCACACCAGCAAGAGTTACATTGCCATCTTCATGGGATTGCAATGGCAATCAGTACTGATTGGTACTATGCATTTCAGTATAATCGGTAAATTTGTTTGGTAAGAGGTTGATTTACCAACTGGCTCCGCTGGCGGTAGCTGTCTCCTACTGTTGATCTGATTGGTTGAAGTTGGCCAGTGATAGATGGTGATAGACAGATGGTCAGATGGTTCATCCAATCACCTGCCAAGTATTTTTTTGAAGGTGCCTGCCTTTACCAAAAAGTTTCTAAGGGCCACTTCCCTTCTTCTGTGTAACAAACCATCTTGCACGTCTGATTGACTAAAAGAGACAACTCATAAAGAAGTTAAAAAGAATTGAAACCATAATATATTACAGTTTGCCTCAGAGCACACCATTGTGCCAAAGTACCTTACCCCATCGAAGCATAACATGTCCCATCACTACAACCTTCCTGTGCCTTATTGTACCCCATTTTTAGATTTCATAAGCTGTATCATCATTTATTTTGAGTCAGCCAAACCAAAAATTAACTTTTGGCAGCAAACAGCAAATACAAACCAGTGTCTGTACAGTCGGCCAAAGATGGTTAGAGAGAGAAAACCCCACTCTGTACCAATTTGATTTTTAAGCGGTGTCAAGGATTCTGTCTTTTTAGTGTTCATAATATCTGTCAACAATAAATAGTAAACAATCTTGTGTTAGCTGATTGCACAAGTCATAATACATACCAGGCATTGGCGTATTAAGTGAGCTTAAAATTCATACACGAGCCGTTTGCTTTGTAGTTGGATAGCAGTCGAGTACTGACCACGAGCTGATGTGAGCAAATAGTAAATGGTAGTCTGAATCTCTAAGTTATACTTAGAAGATCAAATTAATATCTTAATCACTTTCATCAGGATGATTAGGACAGAGCAGCAGCTTGTCCTGTCAGTCTGTGAAACTGTAACTTTAGCTTACGTTAGCTCAGCAGCAACAGTACAGACTGAGAGCTGTCAACAGGGTCAGGTTAAAATGATATCTAATACCTTCAGATTTAATTGTCAGATGTACTTTACCAGATGTTTGTTATTATTACCCATAGTACATTTCTGTAAACACAAACATAATGCCCCTTTTAAATGAAATTATTACAGTACTGAAGAGTAGGGCTGCACGATGTGGTAAATAGAAAAAATCATATTGCAATTATTTCATTACAATTTTGATATGATTCACAATTAGTGTCAATGATAAATTACATCACAGTTTTCATTTTTGCTAATGATTAAATGATTAAGATCTTGTTGATGTGACATTTGTTCTGGTCTGGTTGTTTTGGTCTGTACCAAACAAACATGCTTTCTTAAATCAGAAAAACAAGATCTGTAGGTCAGGGCATCTCTGCAGTACAACAGTACTTCATTCTAATGCTGTTAGTTACACATTTGACCTTTCAGCAAAATATTGCAGGTGCAGCGATTTTTATGTTACACTTGACCATAGTGCAATTTTGTTAATATTTAGAGTAATTGTTTGGCCATGCTGAAAAGGTCATTTTAATTGTCAATGTAATGAAGTTACTATCACTAAATGGGAGCCACAGTAAATTTGTCTGGTTTTCTAGATCCAGATGGGTTATTAGGTTCTCTGAAGTTGACTTTAAGCAAGATACGGATTCAAATATTTGTGGCACAGTTAACCCTTAGTGAAACAAAGACATTACTTGATCATGCTATATTTTTTTCATATGATTTAATAATATTCTAAAATGTATCTTTTATTTAGAGCTATTGAAGATGAATTAAAGTTTTGTGTGAATAATAATATGTCTAATATCAATACTATCACTTTCATTCTGTTGCACTTAAAGCTGCTGCAAGCATTGTCATTGTTTTAGCTAATTTCCTGTCCTCCTCTTCACGTCACACTGTACAACTCCTTTCTATTTTTGAGGCAGCTCTCTTTGCCTGTTTCTTCTTCATCGGGAGTGCTGGAATTGGTAGCTTTCCCTGTTCCGCCATTGCCAGTGTAGGTACCAGGACAGAAGGATCCTGCTCTCTACACCTTCCTGAGCAGACAGGATCATCTCTTTATGGAGTTCTCTGTCCTGATTTAATAAAGTGAGCAGGGATATCATAAAATGTCTTTTCTCTGTTACTGCATGAGCAGGGAGGGGAGGAGAGACATGGGTTACTGACCAAACACTATAACTATTACTGTTATTGTTAATATAGAGTTATTGAACAGTCATTTTAATAAGAAAATAACACCGCTTTAAGCTTTCACAGTATTGTGAATTAATGGAAGACTCATTTTTAAAATGTGCACATTAGAAGAAGTGAACTCTTTCTCTCTTCCTGCTCTCTTTTCAACCATTAGTGATGATCTAGAATTCCTATTGAAACTGAATGAATAAACTTGGCACAGATGTACAGCTCTAAGGGTGCTAAGTGGCCTGAGCACCCTAATATTTTTGCTCACTCCCCAGTTCCAAAAAGTCAAAATGAATATGACTTTGATGAGAATGTGTAGTATGCATATGAGATCAGATGCTTGTCAGTCATAATTACACCAATTACATGATGGCCAAGTTGCATAACAGCACTTGTTTTGAAGCAGCAGCTGGAGACTCAGAGGAGACTGTTTCCTCCAGTCACCAGCAGCTGCACCAAGCAGTGCACCAGCAAATGGCAAAACACAAGTTAATTGCTCCTCAGAATTGTTTAAAGTCCATTGCTCAGTGACATGCGGAAGAGGGGGAGAGTGCTGTCTGTCTCCCACTCTGCTTGTGGTTTGGCAGGAGCACAGTCTGACCCTGTGGGCGTTCTGGGCAGGGCTGCTATGGTATGTTTGGCTGCAGCGTTAGTGGCTGCTAGTTTGGTACAGACAGGAAGGACAGAGCTGTCCCACGCACAAGGCTTTACTGTGGTCTCACTCTTCTATTTTTTACTGCTCGTGCCTCTTTGGTAGACAAATACAAAATTTTTCTGCTCTCACTGTGTACTTTCTGCCTAGACGATAATGATGTACTATTTTTTTTACCTTTTATTATATCCACCAAGTGTGTAAACTAACACATATTGTGTTCCCATTGGTTTTTGTGTCTTACAGAACATCATAAAGAAGGTGAATGGTCAGAAGTTTGTCTATCGCTTTGTCTCCTATCCTGACATCCTGAAAGGAGATGTTGCTACCCGAACAGAGGGCGGGGATATGGGTGCAGGGGGCATCCTTCCCCTGTCAAAGAGGGGAGACAGCACCCTTCAGGAGGGTGAGTCTGGTGACCGCAGCAAGGTAGGAGGTAGTACAGCAGCTCTGGGCCCTAGCACCAAGCAATCAAACCGCAATGACTACATCCACTCCGGCCTGTACACCTCTTTCACCCTCAACTCGCTGCAAAATGGACGCCAGCTCTTCAAGTCCATCAAAATAGAGAACCCTGCAGAGAAGATGGCTGATAAGAGAGCTCTCTCTACCACAGCCCAGAGCCAGGAGCATTTGACTCAGCCACAGCAGCCAACTGGTTTGCCATCCGTCATCAAGTTTGGAAACACCCCTCCAAAGCCAGCACCACCTCCTCAGGTTGACATGGAGACAACCCTGATCTCCAACCACCTGGATCCTCTACAAGCTCCACCACAGAGGGCCGAAGACATCAGCACACACTCCTTCCTGCCGTCCCAGTCCGTCTACTCATTTGAACACATCCGCCCTTCGGAACCGACGTTCAGCCTACAAGACATGCCCTCTGCAAGCCCGTCCCCAAGCATAGTGCCTGATTCCTCCCAGGAATTGGTGATTGACAGTGACATGGAGTCTCGATCATCTCAACCTGCAGACACTCAAGCATCAGAGCTCCCAGATGCTCAGGCGCAGGAGAAGGCAAGTATACTGTACATACAAACACATCTCACACTGTGCTAGTTATTAAATAATTGAAGAAATAACAGGAAAATACATGTTTCAAGTCTCAGCTTTTAGCTTCTTACTAAAGATGCACCAATTGCAATTTTCTTGGCAGTTTCCGATTTTCTTTTGGGAAATTCTTTTTAAGAATTAGGTCTGGTGCGACGCGTCAATTACGTAAATACGTCAATTTACGTAAGATGCGTCGACGCAGAGGATGTAATCAGTACTACCGCCATGCTCAAGCACTTGAGGCAGAAGCATCCCGGGACAGCTGGATTCACATTGGATCCAGTGGTGCGGCAAAACGCCGCAGGTTAGTGCAGCAGTGTGGGAGTCACTCCATGGTCCGTGTGTGTGACGTGTTGGGACCCCCGCTGATCAGTTTGCTGAAGGACTAAGCTGCTATGTTGTTATGCTACTGGCATGCTGGTCCTACTAGTGATTGTTTGTCCTCATTGACAGATTAAAATAACAGTGAACAACCAGGATGAGGCAGATCATTGCTGTGTTTTAAACTGGGGGACAAGACCGAACCGAAGTGGAAGTGAAACTTAAAGCTACACAGAGAAATGTCTGTTGTGTTCCCTCTGTAGTATTTATCCATGCTAAATAACATGCTTCTACTCTGTTTATGATTTCCAGTCATGCCTCTGCCACGGTAGGCTAAGCATGCTGGTTACTAGTTACTAGTTACTACTACTACTAGTTACTTTTTGTCCCCACCCAAAAATAATATATATTGGGATTACACAGATTACCAGTTAAGACTGGGCTATTTTTTTCTGGGGAATAATATCCTGCAGTGCATAGTTTGTTATATTTCTTTGCTGGTGATTGAAAATGATTGCAAAAAATATTGAAATATGAAATATCTTATAATACATATAATATAAATTTTGGGTAAATTAGTTGTTATATTGATCGAGTATTAAAAAAATTGGTTAGATTAATCCAAAAAATAATCGATAGATAAATCGATTAATCCCAAAAAACATTGATAGATTAATCGCTAAAAAAAAATAATCGTTAGGTGCAGCCCTACTAAGAACTATAATTGACAGCATACACAAACATTTGTATGCTCATAATAAATTGTTAAACACATTCAATTATGAAAAAACTCAGGTTACAGGAACTTCTCTCACTCA
Source organism: Pagrus major (assembly GCF_040436345.1). NCBI lineage: Eukaryota > Metazoa > Chordata > Actinopteri > Spariformes > Sparidae > Pagrus > Pagrus major. The sequence continues at coordinate 32,748,708 of NC_133220.1, read as the reverse complement.
AACAAATCTCAAAATAAAGCGCACCGTTACTGGACATCTTTTTTTGTAAAAATAAAAAATCCAACTGAAAATTAATTGCAGAATATCCCACTACAATAGTTACGTCACAATGTTGCTCCCACGCATTGACCTGTGGGTAGACATTAGGCTATCATTATTTATGTAGGAGGTATGTCGGAGGGAGGCAGAGATCATCTGCGAGTGATTTAAAAAAAACTAGTATAAACAAGTATTTTTTTAAACGGACATTTTGTGGCGCATGTCGGATTTTATGAACTTGCAGTGAAGCACGAACTGGACGAGACCCAAGCTTTCAGCAAGCCCAGCTAATTAGCCAAAATCCGAGGCACTGTCAACTTTGCCGTCCAACTCTGGGAGAAGTGTGTGAAGCAGCGTCAATAAATGCCTTATCTTAAAGCTGCCACGTGAAAACAATATTATTACAAAAAATGTGTAAGGCACTGCAGATGGATAAATGTTTTGTTTTTATAATGATTATTTTGTAGACTGCTGTAGTCTGATTATTGGAAGGACTTTCTGAATAAAAGTGAAATTTAAATGATAATAAAGTAGCCATGTGCAGTGATTTAGATAATTGAGGATGCCATACACTGAGATGCATCGAGAATCGCTTTGCAATCAAATCGTTGACAGCTGAATCATAGTCAAATTGAATCGTGAGGCCAGTGAAGATTCACACCTCTAGTGTACACTGGTATCCAGGACTCTTATTGTGAAAGGAGTGAGCAAAATTAAAAGTTGGATGGCAGCATATGTGTAAATGGGACCAGCACTATGGAAGAATTATCCTATCTTTATTCAAGAGCGTAGATTTTCAGTTTGAGAGCATGATTTCATTCCTTTTCAGTGACACAGCTCCTTCTCGTGCTCAGATTTATTCTCCTCATGCTCACATTTTGTGCTGGCACTGAGATGTTTGCTGCTTTCTTTCAAAATGTGTGCTTAAATTCAAAAGTCACATGCTTGTGCTCACACATCTTCTTCTTGCACACAAAAATTTCGCTCGCATTCAAATATGTCCTGTGCTCGCTCAGATCTAAAGTCTGCGCGCTCAAATCTAACGTGCATGCACTCAGAACAAGCACCTCCTCTCCGGTTGAGGAGTCTGCTCAGACTCAAGGCTGTCCCTCCCTGCGCTTAAAATATTGTGTTTCACCAGCCAATAGGGAGACAGCTACAGTGTGGACCAATCAAATGACGGATGCCGCCTTGGGTGCGTTCCTTCGCACTTTTTTTGAGTGCTCCGTAGGGGCGGGCATATGGTCTGTTTGTAACACTGCTTCTCTCAAAATACACCAATTTACCATATTAGCCAGCTATTTGAATCGTCACCTATTTAAGACGCCAGCATATTTATGTATAATTAATCTCAAGTAATCCTAAAAAGAGTTATCATAGTTTAGATTATTTTTAATTTAATATTAGCAGATATATGTTATATAGTAGGCTATAAATACTCACAACAGCGTAGGAATGTTACGATAGTCGAGTGAGCACAAGCATGTGATTTTTGAGTTCAAGCACACATTTTGAAAGAAAGCAGCAAACATCTCAGTGCCAGCAAAAAATGTGAGCGTGAGGAGAATAAATCTGAGCACGAGAAGGAGCTGTGTCACTGAAAAGGAATGAAATCATGCTCTCAAACTGAAAATCTGCGCTCTTGAATAAAGATAGGATAATTCTTCCACACAGCACGGTATCAGATTTTTGACACTTATGTGACACCGATCGTCTGATCACCAGTCATGGCTGATCATGCCTAAAACTGGCCGATTCTCTGGCCAATCAATCAATGCATTTCTACTTATCGCTACAACCTGTGGTGTCCAACATGAACAAATAATGCTCAACCAAACTTAAAACTGTTTTGTGTTTTTATTTTACATGACAAATTATGTTTTTGTCTGTGCTCTTCTCACTGGTTTGAAGTGGGTGGGGCTCATTTTGAATGAATCCCACATACTTCATTGGACCAATCAGAGGTTAGCAACAGATTAAGTTGAATCAAAATCTGATGACCGTTGTTTGCTTACGTCCAGCAGACACGGAGCAACATTATCTTTCATTTAAGTCAAATATATAATCTGTTATTGCTCTGTTTGTGTTCTCCACCAACTACTGAGAGAATGCTGCACTATGTTCACCAGTTAGTCTGTCTGTCTCCTGTTTGTTGCTGAGTGAATAGTGAACAGTGGGTTTTTAGAGCATTTCTTCCTAGAGAAAGAAAATGGCTGCCTGCTGCAACCAAAAAACAAAACTCTGTCAACCAAAAACGTTACAGTTGTGGGCCTGAAAATGTGAGCAATCAGCTGAAAGATGCTTTAAGACTCCTTAGAGATGAGAGGAAACTACAGAGTCGGTGATAATTCTCTGTGAGTTCACCACCACCAGTGATGCATTGCACCTAGAAGTAGTCACATGATTAATTTTATGATAAATCCTCATTGTTATATATATATATATGTATGATTGGTAAAATATGTGTTAATATAGGTGTTATTTTTCCGGTAGTCATGCAGTACAACATCCTAAAAACTACCATCACACATGACATTGCATGTGGTTAATTGATATGTCTGTACAATGATCCAGATTCATATCAAAATCACTGTGGAGTTCCTCAAGCACACACATACCTGTAGTATTGACTCAGATTTTGTAGAGTATAACAAGTGTTCAACAAAAGTAATGAAATCAGAAAATGGTATTAATAAAATACATGTAAAAATCACTGTCTGTCTCTTGTTGACCAGGTGGACAGTGGCATTGGTTGTTCAGGAGATGAGACTTGCTTTGGGGAAGCTGAAACCAGTTCGTCCTCAGTGAGCAGCAGCACCACAATCTGCACTCAGAGCTCAGGAAAGACACGCAAGCCACCGAAAGTCCTGCAGATCAGCCCGCCAACACTGCTGGTCACCGCCTCTGACTTCTCCCCCATGAACCTGTGCAGTCCCTCCCTACCTACTGCCTCTCTCACACCAGCAATGCTACAGGTGAGAGTGTGGATTCATCCTCATTTCGTACTGAAGTCAGTTTTATTGAGGTAAAGACATATTTAAACAAAGCATTTTTTTAACAAATAAACAACAATACAAATCAGAAGTTTCAAACAGACTTTGACTTCTAAATAATAAGTGAATGATATGTCATTTTCGTATATAAACAATAGTAACCACTTAAATATGCCAGCTGTATTCTTTCAGCCTTAGCATCACCTTCACATATTTGGAAGGAGATTAAATAAGGACATTTGTGGAAAAAGGAAGTGTAATTAGCAGTGGGACATCATCACTCATTCCAGTATCATTTTGGGAGCATTTACTCATCACACACGTCGTGAAAATGAGCTGCAAATTTAGCCTGACACTATTAATGTAATGTACTGTTGCATTGACTTGTATTTCTCTTTATTAACTTCCTCCAGGCTAGATAAAACCAAGGAGGTCCCTTGAAACTGATGTGTTTGACATTCAGTGTGCCAAAGATTGATTCATGCCCCATAAATTGTTGCAGAACAAGATGAATATAACTCACATCTATAATGAATTTATAATGAGGTTAATCTCCCACTCTATTCTCGAAACCAATCTAGAAAATTTCCAGGTAGGCATGTCGTTTGATTACAATTTAAACACTTAAAGTAGTTTACCAAATATAGGTTTGTTAAGGTTTTTCATCATAGAACTTTGGTGTTGCCTGTTGAAGTGATACATAAATGTATTTGCATCTTCATTTATTCACACATTTTGTGTCAGATCAGGCTTTTGGGTCCAAATGTCACCAACATACTGTATCTGCATGGGTTGCCATGGTGACAATGTAGGTGTCAGTAACTCCATATGCTGGTGACGGGGAGATCAATCATCTCAATCTCCAAACAATCACACTGTCAAGTCGCGATCAGACAGTCTACTTCAGCATGACTACACAGACTGTGGTTCTCTGTGTTGTCTTCCAAACCCCTCTGCTAGAAGTATCCGGGATTACGCTCAACCCCTTGATGCACTTTTGTCTCTCTGGATTTGAAGTCGCAGTTGTGTTTGTCGCGCTGTGAGTGACACAAAAGGCATTTTGAAATTCAATATGAGTGACCAGAGCGTCCGAACCACTGTCCATACTTCACCATCTGTCTTAGGGGTCAACCAATAACCAATATTTAGAACTGATATACGGTTCTGGTGTCAAAATTTAGAATAACCAGTGATGGCATGGAACTAACTACAATCTACTCAAGTACTGTACGTACAATTTTGAGGTACTTTATATCTGTATCTCCATTTTCTGCGACTTTATACTTTAACTCCACCTCATTTATTTGATAACTTTAATTACTTTGCAGAAAATGATTATATTAAAATTATTCAGTGTTGACAGGCTATCATTTGTGGCGTGTAACCAATCAGATAGTGTTGTGGGCGGGGCATTGAGTGAGACAAATGCTGAATATCGGCCAGGCAAGTAATCAGTCTCTCTCTCTCTCTCTCTCTCTCTCTCTCTCTCTCTCTCTCTCTCTCTCCCTCTCTCTCTCTCTCTCTCTCTCTCTCTCTCTCTCTCTGTGTCTAAATTAGGCACTGCAAACTATAAACCTAGATTCTGTTACAACACTACCTATTTAAATCTAAAATGCTTTCAGAGACATTTTTTAGTTACTGTTTAGCTGCAATAGAGAAAGATTGTGAACCGGAAGTGGCCGCCATGTTGTTCCTGTGATGTGAAAACGAAAACTCTGATCAAACTGTAAAACAAGACAGTGCTAATCAAATATGAACCTTGATCCTGTTCATTGCCTATTTCTCTCCTCAAATTTTTTCAGAAACATACTTTAGTCTTCTGTTTAGATGTAATACAATATTGTTTGCGACCAGCTGGCTGCTTTACTGTTTCCTGTTTCAAAATGGCCTCTGAGCTAAAACCAAGCACGCCTAACTCGCAGTACATCACCCATCAGCGGAAGTGTTTATTTGTCCAGTGCGGCGCAGTGCGTTCTGGTTGTTGTAGGTTTTCTACCCTTTGAGCAGAAAAGAATACCACAACCCTTTTTCTCTGTTTTCTGTGGTCATGTAGCACAGATTTAAAAAATATTTGTTTCTTTCTACTGCATAGACAGCTGAAGGGCCATCTTCCTAGTGGAGTGTTGCCTCTTTAAGTAGAAAAGGTCACAATAGACTGGCATCAGTGTCTAACTGGACAGCACTAAGAATTGCAAAGACATTGCAAAGAGAAGCTCCAGTACATGCTGGAGGTTCTCTTTGCACTGTCAATCCTTGGTGCTGTCCAGCAGGTGGCAGCAGTGCAGCAGTAATCTGTAACCCCTTTCCTGTTTGGCCTTGTTTGTGTTGGTGTTAAATTGCTCTCAGTGATGCTGTTTGCAGACCACATGACTGTGTGTGCCACTGATCAGAATTCAGGAGTCTATTAGATTTTCTTGTAAAGACAGTGCTGTTTTTATTCTGTTCCTCCTCAGCAAATCAGGTCAGGTTTGATCATGAGATCCAGTGTCCAGCTCCCGGTCAGCTCACATATGAATAAGTTCCTCTTGCTGGTTCCTCTCTCTTCTTTCAGTCATTGATTTGGACATTGCCTCGTCATTGTATATGAGGATTCAGTTTAGTTCTTGATGGTCAATACAGATGCATGTGGATTAGTTTGTAAACTGCTCTTGTGTTCAGTATATTCAAATTTGACCACACATTCATTCACTAAATATTGTCAATATTGATTAATAAGTCAATAAACTACGGGGTGTTTTCTTATGTGGTCAGACGTGAGTCAGTGTTGTCATCCATCCCTGGGTTGGAAAGGGACACTTCGGTAAAGAAACACTTCAACGTGTCACCACTTATATTATGCATTTTTAATTCATTTTATTGACATCAATTGAATCGGTCTTATATCTGAAAGTTGTAAATCCTGATAACATTGACCTCCATCTCTGTTATAAAGGAAAATACAAATACAACAACTTAATTCAAGATATTTATTGAAATAAGGCAAAGGAATGAGTAAGGACCAATAAACGTTTATTCATTTTTACAAGAATAAATTACTGAATGACAGCATGACTGAAGGGTTGAATTAGTCAACAGTCAACTATTGCTGGCAGAGCCGAACCCAATATGGAATTTTGAGGCTGATACTAATGTCAGTATTTGAGAATTAAAAAAAATGAATAACAATATACATAACAATAATATATATAATTTTTTAACAATCATATCTGTTATCAGTCAACAGTTGAAGTGGACAAACTACTTACGTAAATGAGACTCTGTTTCTAAATGATGTCAAACATACAGTATCTTTGGCATTTCTCAGTGCTTACTGTCTTACATATTCAGTCCATATGCTGGTACATTACATCTTTAAAAAAGTAAAATCAGCCATTATTGGTCAGGCTCTAATGAATAACTGTTGTTTGTCTTCCTCCTCAGACTCCTACTCTGTTGCTGACTCCCAGCCCTCTGCTATCCAACATCCACTTCTGGAGCACGCTCAGTCCAGTCGCTCCCCTCAGCCCAGCCACACGACGCCAGGGAGCCCACCTCTTTCAGGTCAGTACATTAGAGTACACTGTATTTACTCTATGTGTCTATGATGCTCTAAAGCGTCCTAACACTCCATTCTGCTCTCTTCCAGTTTCCATCTGTCCTCACCCCTCAGTTTCAGATCCCTGTACACAGTATGGACGGGACCAACACACCTGGCCCCATTTCCCCAGACCCACAGAAAACATAGGATTAACCCGTACTGCATCACTGCATTTGGATACAGACAGCTCCCCCACCCCCCTGGCTCCATCTTCACCTCCCACATCCAGGACAATTATGTGGGAGCTCAGTTGTTGCCATTCCTCATCACTCCGGTGCTTTAAAGTCTACTGCCACACAATTCACACTACAATCAGATGTGTGGAGCGAGGGTCTGAGAGATGTTGGCAATCCACATTTGATGGATGAGGGTGACACATTCAGTTTTACTTTGAGCACTTACACCCTGTGGATGCTCTCCTGTACTCATACACACTGATGCCATTGTTGCTTATGCACTTGTGGATTCATTGTGTCTGGCTTTTTGGGATCCTCAGTCACAACAATTCGAGGAGGGAAGAGTTTCCATGGCAACAGTCAGCAATGACAATCTGCTTCATATTTGGACACAGACTAGTGCGATTGCAGTTAACAGAATCTTTCCTTTTTTATAGATTTCCCTTCTTTTCTTGTGAGACATGTTACTGCCAAAAAAACATCTGTTAGTTTAACCTGTCTACTTCTCTGCTGACAAGGATTTTGTTCCTTTTCATGCTGTCCTTAACTTTTACTCTTGTTGAAGAGTAGTGCTTTAACCTGATAACCTGCATGTTTACCTGCAACTCTTTTATCTTTTACCCAGCTGTCAACCTCACCTCACCTGTCTTGAGTGTGCACTGTTAGCTGCTCAAAAATGCTGGCTCACTATAGCCATATCCAACAGGACTTTTACCTTGACTGTCTTATTGTGACATGTGGCCATAATCCGAGCTGAACCTTGAGTCATGCCTCTACTTAACTGTTCTAATGCATATATATAGTAGAATAACCCGGAAAGCCAGTGTGGCCTGGTCTGCTCCAGCTGGTAGGCTTTCAGGTGGAAATGAAATACAGTGAAGCCATAGCCCTCTCTGTGCATCAACTGTGCAAGCAACAGCACATAAATGCTGTATTTGTAAACGCTCTGATGTTGCCTTTTTAAAGGAACTCTTATGTTGTTCAAGGCAGCCAGCATGTTAAGAATGCTTAGTTTTTAGTGTTTCAGATAGAAGTTGTAGAAATATTTCTTTTAATGAACAGTTCCAACAAAAAGTTTCAACATTTTAGGAATTCTAAGTTTTGGGAAATGCACTTATTTGCATTCTTGCCAAGAATCCCATAAGAAGACTGATAGCACTCTCATGTCTGTGAAGTAAATAATATGTAGCTAAAGACAGCAGCTGGTTAACTCAGCTTAGTATGCAGATTAAAAACAATGAGACACAGCTAGCCTGGCTCTGACCAAAGTCAAAAACAAATCAATCTACAAGCACCATCTATTTTGTAGACTACAAAACTTCACCCGACTTCCCAGCAGCATGGTGATGAGTAGATGATGGCTGAATTTTCATTTTTGCATGAACGTTTCCTTTAAGTTAACCGACTGCTGGCCTCAGCTACACATTTAGCACACAGACATGAAGCTGGTATCAATCTTCTATATGACTTTTAGCAAGTTAGCATGTAAATAAGTAAGCGTATTTCCCAAAATGTCAAATTATTTCCTGAAGTTCAATTTAAAAGTTAATTTAAAGTTAGACAAAACTGTTCCTCATGAAGCTAAATCACACCAGGCCTTAACTCTGTGTTGATAGTTCACAGGTCAGCTCTGTTTTCTTTGTTCTCATTGACTGAGCTTTGATTATTCTTGCTTGCAGCGTCATTGCAGCTATTTTATCTCCAACTCTTAGCGGCTAGACTTCTCACAGTCCAGCCTTAACCTTTGCCTAGCCTTTAACCATCTGAAATAATCCAGAGGACTGTAGAAACCCTCTGGAGCACCTTCCTTGCCCTTAAAACTCCTTCTCTAGATGATCAGCCATGAAAGGTTTAACCCTGTTTTGTAAATGACTTAGAAGCCATAAGTCTGAAATACAGACTCAATAGGTAGATCCCACATCTATATGCTATTAAATGTGGAAATTGTACATCACACTTGTTTACATGATACTTGGATAGAACACGCTGAAGTGTTTCTTTACCGAAGTGTCCCTTTATAACCCAGGGATGGATGACAAGCGAATCTCGCTGGGGGGAACTCATGCTCATTTTCGCTCAACTAACAGACATTTGCCCCCGCAGCCTGCAGTCCGTCACATTGATATATGGTGCCTTACCACAGCCAAGCCCAAGTTTATCACCCAAAAGTGGATGGAGTTCTATCATTGAAACGTTAGTGTAAGACTAAAAGTATACGACAGCGTTTGTCTGTTTTTCTGCCATATCTTTGTGTAGACCAAACCAGAGCCCCAGAAGTTTGGAGTAAAACTTCACTGGGATGTTTTGTGTGCGAGTACCCTTCAGTTCATGTGGTCTGCCACAGGATCTGAAATGTGCTGCAGTGTTCTCCGGGATGCATAACTGTACATACAGCCAGCAACATGGGTTAATATGCAGAGCGTGTAAATCTAATCAAGCCATGTTTTACAGTTTGCGGCCATGTCTCTTTCTAACCTGCTTATAAATGTTTGTGATAACAAATTAACTCAAAGTATATAATTATATATATATATATATACATAAATCCTGTTTATTATTTTTTGTGTATTCTCCTTTCATTTTCCTGTAACACCGATTTTAAGATTAATTTCTATTTTTGTAACGGCCAGATGGTTAGATTTTTGGTTCTCTGATTTAATGTTCTCCTTGTGCATGTGTTTCTTTGTTGTTTTTCCTCTTGCGTATTTGGGAGGCGACTGCCCCATGGAGGCATTGGCTATTTTTTGGGAATCAAAGCCTTATGGGGAGAAATCTAAATCTATGTTTTATATGTAAAGTGTTTTGATATAGTGTTGATATTGTACAAGCAGATGTTGTGATGGAACGTTTGCACTTAAACTTTTGGGGTTCCTGTAGTATTGGATTCTGTCGCTTTTCTATGACTCAGATTTCCTCTTTGATGAAATGTTGTTGACGTTTGCTTACTAAGAAATGTATATTTTCCCAAAGGGAGGATAAAATTATGCACTTCGTATTTTATACGATAAATCTAATATTTTACAATATATATCAAATAATTTACAATGATTTGTGATTAGGCACAACCACACAATATTTATTTATTTGAATTTATAACAGAGCCCAATAGAATTGGAAGCTTATATTGCATTTTTGCAGTAACTTTGATAAAAACATAAAAAAGCTGGATAATAACCCCACACCCATTTAAAAAGGGTTAGGCTTTCCTCCGTTAAGTCTTTAGGACTTATCATTTGCATATGTCTTCATTTGTATCTCCTGATGATGTTTTTCCTTCAACTTACCTTAAAATGTAAAATCTCATTTTAAAAAGAAATGACACACAGTTCTTGCTTTGTTCTGTCAAGTTTTCTATTTGTTTGATGCTTTTTCAAATGTTTACAAGCTACTTGTCTTAAGTGGCGTATTGATGTGTGAGAGGTGTAGAGGATGTGTTTATAATGGAAGAGATAGGTGAGACCAATAATTAAAGATCTCTAACTAACAACGTCTGTATTCTGTCATTACATCATGTGTTATTACAGTAATGCCCATGCAACCACCAGAAAACCACAGATGTTTACATAGATTGATATGAGACATTTTACCAGCAGCAACCAAACATGTTGCAGGTGTCGCAGTGTATTCAGTTTCACATAAAAAGGCAATATTTAATCATTGGAATGTCTTTTGAATCTGGCTATAATGTGCTGCGAGAGATGATTGTGCCAAACAGTAAATCAAGTCGTGCACCGGTCATCCTTTGAGCTGCATGTTGATCATCAGGCTTGAGAGTAGACTTCTCTTTATGTCCAGAAAAATGTTCAGTTGGAGGAGGCCAGAAAAAATCTCCAATCCTGACATTGGGGTACAATGCTGTAACCTCAGAAATGGGTCTTGACATTGACCGCAGCAGAGCCACATGGTCATTTGTGTCCTCGGGTCAGCCTGTCAGAAAACCTCAGATCAGGAGCCTCCTGAGTGCGGCTTCTCTTGCATTTCTGTGTTTTTAGATGAATCTGAAAATTAAACAGTATTCATTAGTTTGAGTTACAATGCAGAGATAAACCCAATGTGTTCCAACTAGTCTTCTTCTAACTAATCTCAAATAAATCTCACAAGGCATGGATATATTCAATTAACATTAAGCGTGGTGGGATTGTTTAAAACAGAAATTTGTGCTCTCCTCAACTCTCTGGGTTTTCCTCCATAAGCTCTGCGCTCTGACTGTCTCCTCCAGAGCTCGCCAGCTCCAGCTGCTGTCTGCTGGTTAACGCTAACAGAGTTGCTCATTAATCCAAAACACTGGCCTCTGTCCCTCCTCACCGGTCTTTTAGTCCAATTAACCGCACAGAAAGACATCTGTGTCCGATATCTGAATTAAAATCCTCCAAAAGGCACCAACAACACAAATATGGCAGAAAGTTCACCGGTTGCAATTAGCTGAGGTGAAGCCCAGCAGAGAGCTCGTGGCTACCTGTCACTCAAACCTGACCAAGTTTTTTATTGCCTAAACCTAAACCAGTCTGTGAAAGAAAATGGATAATAATAAGTGAACTTAAATAATAAGTAGTAAGTACAGTATAACAACATGTCCCAGCAGGATATGAACCCTAGCCTCTTGGGTGAAAGTCCTGTGCTTAAAGGTGCTATTTGTAAGAAGTTGATTTTTGAGTCTTAGTCCCAACTTTGGGATGGCGGCCGACCCATCCTACAATCCCAAAGAGTCATTATTTGACGAGTCGGGAGTGAAACTCAAAAATCAACTTGTCTTAAAAATGGAAAGGTTTAAGGCAAGCCTTTTAGCCACAACAACGTACTTGTATAGACATGTGTGTCACTTTTTCATAAATTGAAATTATTGTCCTGGAGTAACATTAATTATGATGTTCTGGGAACAACACCAGGACCACAATATCAGATTAACTTCATGTTTTACTCTGTACTGCCATACACAGGCAGAGAGCAGAGCCTGGTGAGATACTAGGGGTTTGGTGGTCGTACAGAAAAATAAGTTTCTTAATTGCATGCCCTCTCTAGATGATTCTGACACTGAGTCCTTCATGCTTTATATATGTACTGTCCATATATATCAATTGTGGCATGGCAGTTAACTCATGCCTCAACACATCTCACTACACTTGTCACTAATCTCTGTACATCAGTTCTCACAGTTGTATTCAGTCTATAACACGGATATCTTTCTTGTGTTGCTGCTGCTGCTGTCAGCTTCCACCTGCTTAGGTTTCCGCTCTTCTAAGTCGGATTAAGTCACATTGCATATGTTGCCATCTCCTGTTGTTGTGTGACGTAGTGTTTCTCGCAGAACTACTCGTGCAAATTTTGATTCCCAAAGTCCAGAGTGTTATTGGAACTTCATCCACTCTCTCCATATGTGTGTACCTGACGTGTGTTTACCTGTGTGGCAGTTCTTGTGGATGTGCTGGACATAGAGGAACAGCAGGAACAGGCAGAGGCCGATGAATGATGCTATTGTACAGCACAACAGGAAAGAGTAACTGCCCTCACTGTGGATCACCTACAAGAAGAGATGCACGCACACACACACACACACACACACACAGTGGGTTTCTAATCTCATACAAAACTGCAATGTCTCGCAAAGCTGGAAAGCGATGTAGCCTCAGAACAGGTTTATAACGACAGGGTTTTCGGCTCCATTCATTCAGACACAGTGGGCTGCAGCCGTCACACTAATCCTTGTGGACAATAATGCCCCGCTGCAGGCAAGTTCCCAACAATCCTGAAACACTTAAACTGAGGCCGAAGTCAACGTCCACAGCAGGGATTCCATATATTTTTGTTTTATTGTTATTATAAACACCTGTTCCACAATAATGAATAAACTGGATATAGAGTTCAGTGTAGCAAATATCTATGTAACAAAAGCAACTTGCAATATGCAGAAAAAAAACAGAAGAATAACCTAAAAACTCTGAATTTGGTTTGCATTTTATTTGGTTTAAATTGAATCATCATAGCAAAAAAAAAAAAAAAAAGACATTCAAGAAAGAGCTTACAGATCCAACGAGCAGCTGCAGCATCATCTCTCCTGTGCTGGCACTGGTCACCAGGACAGTTGTGGCACAACCTGTAACACAAAAGAGATAAACAGAAACTATCTACAGTTACGGAGGAAAAACTGTAGCTAATATATCAATAAATAAGTACTTTATAAACACCACAATCACAAGACAAACTATTACACAGAGGAACTGATATATAAAGTGCAAATTAATACAGAAATAAAAACATATTATAAATAATTCAGAATGATCAAGTAACCACTGTAACGACTGCATAAAAATATAATCAAATAAATAAAGAATTATTTGACCAATAAATTGTAAGACTGAATTGTATTTTTTTTTAAATGTATTCATTTATTTTATTCAAAATAAATAAGCATAATAAATAAGCATTTGTAATGTATCTTTACTTTTCTATACATCTACATGTGTTGTTTTTCTTTATTTCTACATTTAGTCATATAGGTGTCTGTGTGTTCATGAGGAAGTTGGTTATAACTTCACTGTAAAGCCCGATAACAGGAATAATTCTGCTCAGTTAATGTGCTAGTGGTGTACAAACATAAAATAACTGGTACACGTGCTACTGATGTTAGCTAGCTGACACAGACACTGAAATACATAAATAAATAGAAGTTGAAATGTAGAAATTTAGAATTGAATACGTATAGATTTGTAGAAATTAACATTTACAGTATTTGATTTATTTCAAGAATTAATTTCCAACATGTTTTTATCTATTAATTCAATTATTTATTCATATTTTCCTTTCAGCTTTTATTTATCATCTTATTTATTCATATTTGAGAAAATATTTTTATGTGTGTTTTATAAGCATTTATTTTTAAACATGTTTATTTATTGATGAACAAGTCATTTTAAGTCCTCAATGTATGTGACTTCCAAGATGAGTTGATGTTGAGAAGGTTTGTGTGTGTGTGTGTGTGTGTGTGTTAGTTTACCTTTGTATTCCAGTATGTCCTCTGTAAAGGCCAGCATAGAGGGGAACACACTGCTGATGCACAGTCCCAACACGCAGGTACCAATGAAGAGAAACACACAGCTGGTGTAGAAGATCAGCAACAGACACTGCACCAGTATGACCCCCACCTGACAGACATGTGGACAGACAGTGAGAGTGAGGTGACTTTACAGAAGTCTGTGTCCTGCTGCATCCAACAGACTTTAGACTTGCTGTGCAGAACTTCATATTGCATATAGTCAGTAACAATCAAAACTAAAGAATGAACCAGCGAACGTGACAAACATCTGTTATCCACTGCATAATTCTCAGGCCATCTGGTTCAAACAAAACCAAAGCCAGCCAGATCTCAAAGCAATTACTCATAGCCTTTCACAAAACCTTCCTGTGTTAATTGTATCAACCCAAAAAACGTAGCAAAGGAAGCTGAACTTCTCCACTATCCCTTTGTTATGGCATGGGTGGAAACCTATGTGAAAGCAGGGAAAGCAGGCCAAGTCCACACAGGCACAATGCACTCCGTCTTGACATTGACAGCAGCACTGACACACAAGACAAATGTGCAGCAGAAATGTAAGCTATTTTGGCACACCACCTTTGTCTATAATGGCCACCAGTTGCCAAAAGAAAGCAATGTACCACCTGCTAACAACTGATGTTCTTACCGCTAAAAGTGAGCCTATCAATTGCTGAAACCCAGGATTGAAACAGGAAGTTTTAGATCATTAGTCTAATGCTTGTCTTAGGTGTAAAACGCAGCGTTTAAAAAAAAAGAATCTAGACATAGACTGTATAAAAAAATGCAGCATGAGTGAGCTTCACAGTTTATGTGCAGTTAAGTATTAATTTTTAGTCCAGTCATTAGTTACTGAGCATTAATCCAGGATTTAAATGACTACTACTGACATGGCTCAGTGACACCATTAACAAGAATAGAAAAAACACATCCCACGTCAAGCACTCCCAGCAAACCTACCTGCCTTTACTGTGTGATCCAGAGAAGAATAAATGTGCACTGTGTGAGCACAGGGACAACAAGCACACATTTTACAGATCTTTACTGGCTGCGCTATTTCAACACTATTCTACATATTTACGGTGGCCATCAAGTGCAGAACGCAACAACATCTTAAAAACACAGACAATGCAAAGACTACCAGGGATGGGGCGATAAAAGATGTCAGAATAAGTTGATTGTGGTGAAATGTCATTTTTGGGATTACTGTCTTGCTCGTGATGTACAGTCGTATATTGGTTTCCTGATTCATTTTGAATTAACTAAGCCTGTGCATGGCTCACACATCATATCCACCACAGAAACAAGTTCAGCCGGATGCTTAAATATACTAAAGTAAACTACAGGGAGATGGATACTACTATTTATTTATCCTGTATTTCTGCAGGAGGACCATATTATTTATGGTAGTTATTTAGGATTCTTTGTTTGTTTTTCCAAAAAATCTGTGTCCCATCCGTGATGCAATAAAAATATTTGATTTCTCACAAAATTTAAGGTGCTTTAGGAATACTACCAATATGATTATCGGGATAATATCATGAATCACAATTATGATGAACAGGGTAATGATGAACGACATTCAGAAAACACAAAATTCTTTCATGAACCAAAAGAAGTAGAGCTTGATGTCCTCTGAAAAGACAGTCAGCAGACATAACCTTTTTCTGTATTGTGAACTGTATTTTTTGTAAGGCATTGTTTTTATTTGAAATGTTGTTGTGTGTTGCACCTCATGACCATCACAGTTTTTAAACTTCAACGCATCCATTTATCTATCTCGCTCAACAAGTGTGCAAAGCATATAAAAAATTTAAGGAACAGACACTCCCACTTACCATGCTTGCAATTAATTTTGTAATTTTTTAAATCCAAACATGCATCTGTTGAAAATGGAGGAACACTTTTAAACCAAAAACTCCCAGCAGAACTGCGTGTGTTTATTTCACAATTGAAGAGTACAAAGGTGCACCTTTAGATTTTCATCTAACGTTCTCCCAACTGAGCAGTTTTTCGGCACAAAATGTCAGCATATGAGGACATTTTGCTGGGATTGGACCAGAGACCTTTAGATATTCAGTTTTACACTCACCCAACTGAGCTGTTTTGACACACAGGTCAAGCTGACAGTGGCAATAAAGGAAAGTGAGTTGAATTGAATATGACAATGACTACAAAAGACATGCTGAAACATGTAGGACATTGAATACACAAAGCCCACAGTCTGTTATAGGTCAACAGCTCTAAGCATCCCATGTGACCACATTTTAGAGGAAATGGACAAAATCCCCATTAATCAGACTCCTGTGGCTCAGCAGTTCTACCCAGGCAATGTGTACCTAAAACACGGGCCACCAGCTGCCGAAACCCGGGATCGAACCAGGGACCTTTAGATCTTCAGTCTAACGCTCTCCCAACTGAGCTATTTCGGCACAAAATGGCTGCATATGGGGACATTTTGGTGAAAATCAGAACATGTTCTTATCAATGTCTAAGTAATAATCCAAGAGTACAAATGTCCAATGGCAGAAGTTGCATCCTCAACGTGGATGTGCTACAGGAAACCAGTGTGACCAGGAAGAAATGGACAAAAGCCCCAACAAACAGGACTGTTTGAGTCAGTGGCTGTAACATCAGAGTGGTGTGTTCCCGAAAACAAAGCTCACTAACATCCAAAAGCAGGTATTGAAGCGGGGACCTTTAGATATTCAGTTTTACACTCACCCAACTGAGCTGTTTTGACACACAAGTCAAGCTGACAGTGGCAATAAAGTAAAGTGAGTTGAATTGAATATGACAATGACTACAAAAGACATGCAGACACATGTAGGACATTGAATACACAAAGCCCACATTCTGTTATAGGTCATCAGCTCTAAGCATTCTATGCGACCACATTTGAGGGGAAATGAACAAAATCCCCATTAATCAGACTCCTGTGGCTCAGCAGTTCTACCCAGGCAATGTGTACCTAAAACACGGGCCACCAGCTGCCGAAACCCGGGATCAAACCAGGGACCTTTAGATCTTCAGTCTAACGCTCTCCCAACTGAGCTATTTCGGCACAAAATGGTTACATGTGGGGACATTTTGGTGAAAATCAGAACATTTTCTCATCGATGTCTAAGTAATAATCCAAGAGTACAAATGTCCAATGGCGGGAGTTGCATCCTCAACGTGGATGTGCTACAGGAAACCAGTGTGACCAGGAAGAAATGGACAAAAGCCCCAACAAACAGGACTGTTTGAGTCAGTGGCTGTAACATCAGAGTGGTGTGTTCCCGAAAACAAAGCTCACTGACATCCAAAAGAAGGTATTGAAGCGGGGACCTTTAGATATTCAGTTTTACACTCACCCAACTGAGCTGTTTTGACACACAAGTCAAGCTGACAGTGGCAATAAAGTAAAGTGAGTTGAATTGAATATGACAATGACTACAAAAGACATGCAGACACATGTAGGACATTGAATACACAAAGCCCACAGTCTGTTATAGGTCAACAGCTCTAAGCATTCTATGCGACCACATTTGAGAGGAAATGAACAAAATCCCCATTAATCAGACTCCTGTGGCTCAGCAGTTCTACCCAGGCAATGTGTACCTAAAACAAGGGCCACCAGCTGCCGAAACCCGGGATCGAACCAGGGACCTTTAGATCTTCAGTCTAACGCTCTCCCAACTGAGCTATTTTGGCACAAAATGGCTGCATATGGGGACATTTTGGTGAAAATCAGAACATTTTCTCATCGATGTCTAAGTAATAATCCAAGAGTACAAATGTCCAATGGCGGGAGTTGCATCCTCAACGTGGATGTGCTACAGGAAACCAGTGTGACCAGGAAAAAATGGACAAAAGCCCCAACAAACAGGACTGTTTGAGTCAGTGGCTGTAACATCAAGGTGCTGTGTTCCCGAAAACAAAGCTCACTAACATCCAAAAGCAGGTATTGAAGCGGGGACCTTTGGATATTCAGTTTAACAGTCGGCCAACTGGCTTATTTTGGCACACAAGTCAAGCTGAAGGTGGCAATGAAAGAAATTGAGTTGAATTGAATTTGATTATAACTACAAAAGACATGCAGACACATCTAGGACATTGAATACACAAAGCCCACAGTCTGTTATAGGTCAACAGCTCTAAGCATTCTATGCGACCACATTTGAGGGGAAATGAACAAAATCCCCATTAATCAGACTCCTGTGGCTCAGCAGTTCTACCCAGGCAATGTGTACCTAAAACAAGGGCCACCAGCTGCCGAAACCCGGGATCAAACCAGGGACCTTTAGATCTTCAGTCTAACGCTCTCCCAACTGAGCTATTTCGGCACAAAATGGTTACATGTGGGGACATTTTGGTGAAAATCAGAACATTTTCTCATCGATGTCTAAGTAATAATCCAAGAGTACAAATGTCCAATGGCGGGAGTTGCATCCTCAACGTGGATGTGCTACAGGAAACCAGTGTGACCAGGAAGAAATGGACAAAAGCCCCAACAAACAGGACTGTTTGAGTCAGTGGCTGTAACATCAGAGTGGTGTGTTCCCGAAAACAAAGCTCACTGACATCCAAAAGAAGGTATTGAAGCGGGGACCTTTAGATATTCAGTTTTACACTCACCCAACTGAGCTGTTTTGACACACAAGTCAAGCTGACAGTGGCAATAAAGTAAAGTGAGTTGAATTGAATATGACAATGACTACAAAAGACATGCAGACACATGTAGGACATTGAATACACAAAGCCCACAGTCTGTTATAGGTCAACAGCTCTAAGCATTCTATGCGACCACATTTGAGAGGAAATGAACAAAATCCCCATTAATCAGACTCCTGTGGCTCAGCAGTTCTACCCAGGCAATGTGTACCTAAAACAAGGGCCACCAGCTGCCGAAACCCGGGATCGAACCAGGGACCTTTAGATCTTCAGTCTAACGCTCTCCCAACTGAGCTATTTCGGCACAAAATGGCTGCATATGGGGACATTTTGGTGAAAATCAGAACATTTTCTCATCGATGTCTAAGTAATAATCCAAGAGTACAAATGTCCAATGGCGGGAGTTGCATCCTCAACGTGGATGTGCTACAGGAAACCAGTGTGACCAGGAAAAAATGGACAAAAGCCCCAACAAACAGGACTGTTTGAGTCAGTGGCTGTAACATCAAGGTGCTGTGTTCCCGAAAACAAAGCTCACTAACATCCAAAAGCAGGTATTGAAGCGGGGACCTTTGGATATTCAGTTTAACAGTCGGCCAACTGGCTTATTTTGGCACACAAGTCAAGCTGAAGGTGGCAATGAAAGAAATTGAGTTGAATTGAATATGACAATGACTACAAAAGACATGCAGGACATTGAATACACAAAGCCCACAGTCTGTAATAGGTCAACAGCTCTAAGCATCCTATGTGACCACATTTGGAGGAAATGAACAAAATCCCCATTAATCAGACTCCTGTGGCTCAGCAGTTCTACCCAGGCAATGTGTACCTAAAACACGGGCCACCAGCTGCCGAAACCCGGGATCGAACCAGGGACCTTTAGATCTTCAGTCTAACGCTCTCCCAACTGAGCTATTTCGGCACAAAATGGCTGCATGTGGGGACATTTTGGTGAAAATCAGAACATGTTCTTATCGATGTCTAAGTAATAATCCAAGAGTACAAATGTCCAATGGCGGAAGTTGCATCCTCAACGTGGATGTGCTACAGGAAACCAGTGTGACCAGGAAGAAATGGACAAAAGCCCCAACAAACAGGACTGTTTGAGTCAGTGGCTGTAACATCAGAGTGGTGTGTTCCCGAAAACAAAGCTCACTAACATCCAAAAGCAGGTATTGAAGCGGGGACCTTTGGATATTCAGTTTAACAGTCGGCCAACTGGCTTATTTTGGCACACAAGTCAAGCTGAAGGTGGCAATGAAAGAAATTGAGTTGAATTGAATTTGATTACAACTACAAAAGACATGCAGACACATCTAGGACATTGAATACACAAAGCCCACAGTCTGTTATAGGTCAACAGCTCTAAGCATTCTATGCGACCACATTTGAGGGGAAATGAACAAAATCCCCATTAATCAGACTCCTGTGGCTCAGCAGTTCTACCCAGGCAATGTGTACCTAAAACAAGGGCCACCAGCTGCCGAAACCCGGGATCGAACCAGGGACCTTTAGATCTTCAGTCTAACGCTCTCCCAACTGAGCTATTTCGGCACAAAATGGCTGCATGTGGGGACATTTTGGTGAAAATCAGAACATTTTCTCATCGATGTCTAAGTAATAATCCAAGAGTACAAATGTCCAATGGCGGGAGTTGCATCCTCAACGTGGATGTGCTACAGGAAACCTGTGTGACCAGGAAGAAATGGACAAAAGCCCCAACAAACAGGACTGTTTGAGTCAGTGGCTGTAACATCAGAGTGGTGTGTTCCCGAAAACAAAGCTCACTGACATCCAAAAGAAGGTATTGAAGCGGGGACCTTTAGATATTCAGTTTTACACTCACCCAACTGAGCTGTTTTGACACACAAGTCAAGCTGACAGTGGCAATAAAGTAAAGTGAGTTGAATTGAATATGACAATGACTACAAAAGACATGCAGACACATGTAGGACATTGAATACACAAAGCCCACATTCTGTTATAGGTCATCAGCTCTAAGCATTCTATGCGACCACATTTGAGGGGAAATGAACAAAATCCCCATTAATCAGACTCCTGTGGCTCAGCAGTTCTACCCAGGCAATGTGTACCTAAAACAAGGGCCACCAGCTGCCGAAACCCGGGATCAAACCAGGGACCTTTAGATCTTCAGTCTAACGCTCTCCCAACTGAGCTATTTCGGCACAAAATGGTTACATGTGGGGACATTTTGGTGAAAATCAGAACATTTTCTCATCGATGTCTAAGTAATAATCCAAGAGTACAAATGTCCAATGGCGGGAGTTGCATCCTCAACGTGGATGTGCTACAGGAAACCAGTGTGACCAGGAAGAAATGGACAAAAGCCCCAACAAACAGGACTGTTTGAGTCAGTGGCTGTAACATCAGAGTGGTGTGTTCCCGAAAACAAAGCTCACTGACATCCAAAAGAAGGTATTGAAGCGGGGACCTTTAGATATTCAGTTTTACACTCACCCAACTGAGCTGTTTTGACACACAAGTCAAGCTGACAGTGGCAATAAAGTAAAGTGAGTTGAATTGAATATGACAATGACTACAAAAGACATGCAGACACATGTAGGACATTGAATACACAAAGCCCACAGTCTGTTATAGGTCAACAGCTCTAAGCATTCTATGCGACCACATTTGAGAGGAAATGAACAAAATCCCCATTAATCAGACTCCTGTGGCTCAGCAGTTCTACCCAGGCAATGTGTACCTAAAACAAGGGCCACCAGCTGCCGAAACCCGGGATCGAACCAGGGACCTTTAGATCTTCAGTCTAACGCTCTCCCAACTGAGCTATTTCGGCACAAAATGGCTGCATATGGGGACATTTTGGTGAAAATCAGAACATTTTCTCATCGATGTCTAAGTAATAATCCAAGAGTACAAATGTCCAATGGCGGGAGTTGCATCCTCAACGTGGATGTGCTACAGGAAACCAGTGTGACCAGGAAAAAATGGACAAAAGCCCCAACAAACAGGACTGTTTGAGTCAGTGGCTGTAACATCAAGGTGCTGTGTTCCCGAAAACAAAGCTCACTAACATCCAAAAGCAGGTATTGAAGCGGGGACCTTTGGATATTCAGTTTAACAGTCGGCCAACTGGCTTATTTTGGCACACAAGTCAAGCTGAAGGTGGCAATGAAAGAAATTGAGTTGAATTGAATATGACAATGACTACAAAAGACATGCAGGACATTGAATACACAAAGCCCACAGTCTGTAATAGGTCAACAGCTCTAAGCATCCTATGTGACCACATTTGGAGGAAATGAACAAAATCCCCATTAATCAGACTCCTGTGGCTCAGCAGTTCTACCCAGGCAATGTGTACCTAAAACACGGGCCACCAGCTGCCGAAACCCGGGATCGAACCAGGGACCTTTAGATCTTCAGTCTAACGCTCTCCCAACTGAGCTATTTCGGCACAAAATGGCTGCATGTGGGGACATTTTGGTGAAAATCAGAACATGTTCTTATCGATGTCTAAGTAATAATCCAAGAGTACAAATGTCCAATGGCGGAAGTTGCATCCTCAACGTGGATGTGCTACAGGAAACCAGTGTGACCAGGAAGAAATGGACAAAAGCCCCAACAAACAGGACTGTTTGAGTCAGTGGCTGTAACATCAGAGTGGTGTGTTCCCGAAAACAAAGCTCACTAACATCCAAAAGCAGGTATTGAAGCGGGGACCTTTGGATATTCAGTTTAACAGTCGGCCAACTGGCTTATTTTGGCACACAAGTCAAGCTGAAGGTGGCAATGAAAGAAATTGAGTTGAATTGAATTTGATTACAACTACAAAAGACATGCAGACACATCTAGGACATTGAATACACAAAGCCCACAGTCTGTTATAGGTCAACAGCTCTAAGCATTCTATGCGACCACATTTGAGGGGAAATGAACAAAATCCCCATTAATCAGACTCCTGTGGCTCAGCAGTTCTACCCAGGCAATGTGTACCTAAAACAAGGGCCACCAGCTGCCGAAACCCGGGATCGAACCAGGGACCTTTAGATCTTCAGTCTAACGCTCTCCCAACTGAGCTATTTCGGCACAAAATGGCTGCATGTGGGGACATTTTGGTGAAAATCAGAACATTTTCTCATCGATGTCTAAGTAATAATCCAAGAGTACAAATGTCCAATGGCGGGAGTTGCATCCTCAACGTGGATGTGCTACAGGAAACCTGTGTGACCAGGAAGAAATGGACAAAAGCCCCAACAAACAGGACTGTTTGAGTCAGTGGCTGTAACATCAAGGTGCTGTGTTCCCGAAAACAAAGCTCACTAACATCCAAAAGCAGGTATTGAAGCGGGGACCTTTGGATATTCAGTTTAACAGTCGGCCAACTGGCTTATTTTGGCACACAAGTCAAGCTGAAGGTGGCAATGAAAGAAATTGAGTTGAATTGAATATGACAATGACTACAAAAGACATGCAGGACATTGAATACACAAAGCCCACAGTCTGTAATAGGTCAACAGCTCTAAGCATCCTATGTGACCACATTTGGAGGAAATGAACAAAATCCCCATTAATCAGACTCCTGTGGCTCAGCAGTTCTACCCAGGCAATGTGTACCTAAAACACGGGCCACCAGCTGCCGAAACCCGGGATCGAACCAGGGACCTTTAGATCTTCAGTCTAACACTCTCCCAACTGAGCTATTTCGGCACAAAATGGCTGCATGTGGGGACATTTTGGTGAAAATCAGAACATGTTCTTATCGATGTCTAAGTAATAATCCAAGAGTACAAATGTCCAATGGCGGAAGTTGCATCCTCAACGTGGATGTGCTACAGGAAACCAGTGTGACCAGGAAGAAATGGACAAAAGCCCCAACAAACAGGACTGTTTGAGTCAGTGGCTGTAACATCAGAGTGGTGTGTTCCCGAAAACAAAGCTCACTAACATCCAAAAGCAGGTATTGAAGCGGGGACCTTTGGATATTCAGTTTAACAGTCGGCCAACTGGCTTATTTTGGCACACAAGTCAAGCTGAAGGTGGCAATGAAAGAAATTGAGTTGAATTGAATTTGATTACAACTACAAAAGACATGCAGACACATCTAGGACATTGAATACACAAAGCCCACAGTCTGTTATAGGTCAACAGCTCTAAGCATTCTATGCGACCACATTTGAGGGGAAATGAACAAAATCCCCATTAATCAGACTCCTGTGGCTCAGCAGTTCTACCCAGGCAATGTGTACCTAAAACAAGGGCCACCAGCTGCCGAAACCCGGGATCGAACCAGGGACCTTTAGATCTTCAGTCTAACGCTCTCCCAACTGAGCTATTTCGGCACAAAATGGCTGCATGTGGGGACATTTTGGTGAAAATCAGAACATTTTCTCATCGATGTCTAAGTAATAATCCAAGAGTACAAATGTCCAATGGCGGGAGTTGCATCCTCAACGTGGATGTGCTACAGGAAACCTGTGTGACCAGGAAGAAATGGACAAAAGCCCCAACAAACAGGACTGTTTGAGTCAGTGGCTGTAACATCAAGGTGCTGTGTTCCCGAAAACAAAGCTCACTAACATCCAAAAGCAGGTATTGAAGCGGGGACCTTTGGATATTCAGTTTAACAGTCGGCCAACTGGCTTATTTTGGCACACAAGTCAAGCTGAAGGTGGCAATGAAAGAAATTGAGTTGAATTGAATATGACAATGACTACAAAAGACATGCAGGACATTGAATACACAAAGCCCACAGTCTGTAATAGGTCAACAGCTCTAAGCATCCTATGTGACCACATTTGGAGGAAATGAACAAAATCCCCATTAATCAGACTCCTGTGGCTCAGCAGTTCTACCCAGGCAATGTGTACCTAAAACACGGGCCACCAGCTGCCGAAACCCGGGATCGAACCAGGGACCTTTAGATCTTCAGTCTAACGCTCTCCCAACTGAGCTATTTCGGCACAAAATGGCTGCATGTGGGGACATTTTGGTGAAAATCAGAACATTTTCTCATCGATGTCTAAGTAATAATCCAAGAGTACAAATGTCCAATGGCGGGAGTTGCATCCTCAACGTGGATGTGCTACAGGAAACCAGTGTGACCAGGAAGAAATGGACAAAAGCCCCAACAAACAGGACTGTTTGAGTCAGTGGCTGTAACATCAAGGTGCTGTGTTCCCGAAAACAAAGCTCACTAACATCCAAAAGCAGGTATTGAAGCGGGGACCTTTGGATATTCAGTTTAACAGTCGGCCAACTGGCTTATTTTGGCACACAAGTCAAGCTGAAGGTGGCAATGAAAGAAATTGAGTTGAATTGAATATGACAATGACTACAAAAGACATGCAGGACATTGAATACACAAAGCCCACAGTCTGTAATAGGTCAACAGCTCTAAGCATCCTATGTGACCACATTTGGAGGAAATGAACAAAATCCCCATTAATCAGACTCCTGTGGCTCAGCAGTTCTACCCAGGCAATGTGTACCTAAAACACGGGCCACCAGCTGCCGAAACCCGGGATCGAACCAGGGACCTTTAGATCTTCAGTCTAACGCTCTCCCAACTGAGCTATTTCGGCACAAAATGGCTGCATGTGGGGACATTTTGGTGAAAATCAGAACATGTTCTTATCGATGTCTAAGTAATAATCCAAGAGTACAAATGTCCAATGGCGGAAGTTGCATCCTCAACGTGGATGTGCTACAGGAAACCAGTGTGACCAGGAAGAAATGGACAAAAGCCCCAACAAACAGGACTGTTTGAGTCAGTGGCTGTAACATCAGAGTGGTGTGTTCCCGAAAACAAAGCTCACTAACATCCAAAAGCAGGTATTGAAGCGGGGACCTTTAGATATTCAGTTTAACAGTCGGCCAACTGGCTTATTTTGGCACACAAGTCAAGCTGAAGGTGGCAATGAAAGAAATTGAGTTGAATTGAATTTGATTACAACTACAAAAGACATGCAGACACATCTAGGACATTGAATACACAAAGCCCACAGTCTGTTATAGGTCAACAGCTCTAAGCATTCTATGCGACCACATTTGAGGGGAAATGAACAAAATCCCCATTAATCAGACTCCTGTGGCTCAGCAGTTCTACCCAGGCAATGTGTACCTAAAACAAGGGCCACCAGCTGCCGAAACCCGGGATCGAACCAGGGACCTTTAGATCTTCAGTCTAACGCTCTCCCAACTGAGCTATTTCGGCACAAAATGGCTGCATATGGGGACATTTTGGTGAAAATCAGAACATTTTCTCATCGATGTCTAAGTAATAATCCAAGAGTACAAATGTCCAATGGCGGGAGTTGCATCCTCAACGTGGATGTGCTACAGGAAACCTGTGTGACCAGGAAGAAATGGACAAAAGCCCCAACAAACAGGACTGTTTGAGTCAGTGGCTGTAACATCAGAGTGGTGTGTTCCCGAAAACAAAGCTCACTGACATCCAAAAGAAGGTATTGAAGCGGGGACCTTTAGACCTTCAGTCGTAAGCTCTGCAAAATGAGGTATTTTGGAAGAAACGTTGAGCACACGGTGGCACACAAGATAATTTAATAGAAAATCACCTATGACAATAACTATGAAACACATGCCAACACATGTAGGCCAACCAATATAAAAAGGAACCCAATCAGCCAGTTAAAAGTCAATGACTCTTACCATCATTGAACACGTCCCCGAAGGAAAGTTTGACAGCTGCCAAAGCCCACAGTGAGACCAGAAACCTTAAGATTTCATTACCCAACATGGATGTCTTACAGGAAACCTGTGTGACCAGGATGAAATGAACAAAAGCTCCAACAATAAGGCCCACATGGGTCAGAAGCTCTAAAATCAAGGAAATGGGGCCTCAAAAACAGCTCACCAACTGCTAACACCTGGGATTGGACCAGGGACCTTTAGATATTCAGTTTTACACTTGCCCAACTGGCTTGTTTTGGCACACAAGTCAAGCTGACAGTGGCAATGAAGGAAAGTGAGTTGAATTGAATTTGATTATGACTACAAAAGGGATGCAGACACATGTAGGACATTGAATACACAAAGCCCACAGTCTGTTATAGGTCAACAGCTCTAAGCATTCTATGCGACCACATTTGAGGGGAAATGAACAAAATCCCCATTAATCAGACTCCTGTGGCTCAGCAGTTCTACCCAGGCAATGTGTACCTAAAACAAGGGCCACCAGCTGCCGAAACCCGGGATCGAACCAGGGACCTTTAGATCTTCAGTCTAACGCTCTCCCAACTGAGCTATTTCGGCACAAAATGGCTGCATGTGGGGACATTTTGGTGAAAATCAGAACATTTTCTCATCGATGTCTAAGTAATAATCCAAGAGTACAAATGTCCAATGGCGGGAGTTGCATCCTCAACGTGGATGTGCTACAGGAAACCTGTGTGACCAGGAAGAAATGGACAAAAGCCCCAACAAACAGGACTGTTTGAGTCAGTGGCTGTAACATCAAGGTGCTGTGTTCCCGAAAACAAAGCTCACTAACATCCAAAAGCAGGTATTGAAGCGGGGACCTTTGGATATTCAGTTTAACAGTCGGCCAACTGGCTTATTTTGGCACACAAGTCAAGCTGAAGGTGGCAATGAAAGAAATTGAGTTGAATTGAATATGACAATGACTACAAAAGACATGCAGGACATTGAATACACAAAGCCCACAGTCTGTAATAGGTCAACAGCTCTAAGCATCCTATGTGACCACATTTGGAGGAAATGAACAAAATCCCCATTAATCAGACTCCTGTGGCTCAGCAGTTCTACCCAGGCAATGTGTACCTAAAACACGGGCCACCAGCTGCCGAAACCCGGGATCGAACCAGGGACCTTTAGATCTTCAGTCTAACGCTCTCCCAACTGAGCTATTTCGGCACAAAATGGCTGCATGTGGGGACATTTTGGTGAAAATCAGAACATTTTCTCATCGATGTCTAAGTAATAATCCAAGAGTACAAATGTCCAATGGCGGGAGTTGCATCCTCAACGTGGATGTGCTACAGGAAACCAGTGTGACCAGGAAGAAATGGACAAAAGCCCCAACAAACAGGACTGTTTGAGTCAGTGGCTGTAACATCAAGGTGCTGTGTTCCCGAAAACAAAGCTCACTAACATCCAAAAGCAGGTATTGAAGCGGGGACCTTTGGATATTCAGTTTAACAGTCGGCCAACTGGCTTATTTTGGCACACAAGTCAAGCTGAAGGTGGCAATGAAAGAAATTGAGTTGAATTGAATATGACAATGACTACAAAAGACATGCAGGACATTGAATACACAAAGCCCACAGTCTGTAATAGGTCAACAGCTCTAAGCATCCTATGTGACCACATTTGGAGGAAATGAACAAAATCCCCATTAATCAGACTCCTGTGGCTCAGCAGTTCTACCCAGGCAATGTGTACCTAAAACACGGGCCACCAGCTGCCGAAACCCGGGATCGAACCAGGGACCTTTAGATCTTCAGTCTAACGCTCTCCCAACTGAGCTATTTCGGCACAAAATGGCTGCATGTGGGGACATTTTGGTGAAAATCAGAACATGTTCTTATCGATGTCTAAGTAATAATCCAAGAGTACAAATGTCCAATGGCGGAAGTTGCATCCTCAACGTGGATGTGCTACAGGAAACCAGTGTGACCAGGAAGAAATGGACAAAAGCCCCAACAAACAGGACTGTTTGAGTCAGTGGCTGTAACATCAGAGTGGTGTGTTCCCGAAAACAAAGCTCACTAACATCCAAAAGCAGGTATTGAAGCGGGGACCTTTAGATATTCAGTTTAACAGTCGGCCAACTGGCTTATTTTGGCACACAAGTCAAGCTGAAGGTGGCAATGAAAGAAATTGAGTTGAATTGAATTTGATTACAACTACAAAAGACATGCAGACACATGTAGGACATTGAATACACAAAGCCCACAGTCTGTTATAGGTCAACAGCTCTAAGCATTCTATGCGACCACATTTGAGGGGAAATGAACAAAATCCCCATTAATCAGACTCCTGTGGCTCAGCAGTTCTACCCAGGCAATGTGTACCTAAAACAAGGGCCACCAGCTGCCGAAACCCGGGATCGAACCAGGGACCTTTAGATCTTCAGTCTAACGCTCTCCCAACTGAGCTATTTCGGCACAAAATGGCTGCATATGGGGACATTTTGGTGAAAATCAGAACATTTTCTCATCGATGTCTAAGTAATAATCCAAGAGTACAAATGTCCAATGGCGGGAGTTGCATCCTCAACGTGGATGTGCTACAGGAAACCTGTGTGACCAGGAAGAAATGGACAAAAGCCCCAACAAACAGGACTGTTTGAGTCAGTGGCTGTAACATCAGAGTGGTGTGTTCCCGAAAACAAAGCTCACTGACATCCAAAAGAAGGTATTGAAGCGGGGACCTTTAGACCTTCAGTCGTAAGCTCTGCAAAATGAGGTATTTTGGAAGAAACGTTGAGCACACGGTGGCACACAAGATAATTTAATAGAAAATCACCTATGACAATAACTATGAAACACATGCCAACACATGTAGGCCAACCAATATAAAAAGGAACCCAATCAGCCAGTTAAAAGTCAATGACTCTTACCATCATTGAACACGTCCCCGAAGGAAAGTTTGACAGCTGCCAAAGCCCACAGTGAGACCAGAAACCTTAAGATTTCATTACCCAACATGGATGTCTTACAGGAAACCTGTGTGACCAGGATGAAATGAACAAAAGCTCCAACAATAAGGCCCACATGGGTCAGAAGCTCTAAAATCAAGGAAATGGGGCCTCAAAAACAGCTCACCAACTGCTAACACCTGGGATTGGACCAGGGACCTTTAGATATTCAGTTTTACACTTGCCCAACTGGCTTGTTTTGGCACACAAGTCAAGCTGACAGTGGCAATGAAGGAAAGTGAGTTGAATTGAATTTGATTATGACTACAAAAGGGATGCAGACACATGTAGGACATTGAATACACAAAGCCCACAGTCTGTTATAGGTCAACAGCTCTAAGCATCCTATGCGACCACATTTGAGAGGAAATGGACAAAATCCCCATTAATCAGACTCCTGTGGCTCAGCAGTTCTACCCAGGCAATGTGTACCTAAAACAAGGGCCACCAGCTGCCGAAACCCGGGATCGAACCAGGGACCTTTAGATCTTCAGTCTAACGCTCTCCCAACTGAGCTATTTCGGCACAAAATGGCTACATGTGGGGACATTTTGGTGAAAATCAGAACATTTTCTCATCGATGTCTAAGTAATAATCCAAGAGTACAAATGTCCAATGGCGAAGTTGCATCCTCAACGTGGATGTGCTACAGGAAACCTGTGTGACCAGGAAGAAATGGACAAAAGCCCCAACAAACAGGACTGTTTGAGTCAGTGGCTGTAACATCAGAGTGGTGTGTTCCCAAAAACAAAGCTCACTGACATCCAAAAGCAGGTATTGAAGCAGGGACTTTGACATCTTCAATCTAATGTTGAAGATGTCTGTGCCATTTTGGCACACAGTATTAGCATATGGGGAAGATAATGGACAAAAGCCTCAACAACCACGCCTATATGAGTCAGTGGTTCACCAAATTCTAAAATCCAGGTTTGAACCAGGTATCTTTAGATCTTCAGTCTAAAGCTCTGCAAAATTAGGAATCTGCACCTACTTTGCTGTGTGATTTTTTACAGTTTGTGCGAGTTCAGTTCCTATATCATTCTTGCAAGTTTAATCACTCATTAAAGCTCCAAAAGAACTCTAAACCTGTTTGAGCACACAAAAGAAAAACGTATGAACAATTTCAAAGCAAACTCTCCCACTACAACTGCATGTGTTAATTTCATAATTCAAGAGTACAAAGGTGCAATAGAAGGAGTCAGACGCTCGGCATGGATGTGTAGCCGTAAACAACATTTAGAAAGAAATGGACAAAAGCCCCTGTAGTAAGACTCCTAGAGTCAGTAGCTCTACCCATCCAGGCGATGTGTTCTTAAAAAACAACTTGGAAGTTGATCATAACTAGGTTTGAACCAGGGGACCTTTGGTTGTTTAACAGCGCACTCTCCCAACTGAGCTATTTAACTTAAATGTTCCCCATACAGTGGTAATTACTCTAACATCAGAACAGTGTCAAGAAAAATGAGACAACAAATTAGATCACAAAACACTTTTCCACACACCATTAGGGGGTTGTTTCTCTGTCAACA
The DNA here is from genome assembly GCF_040436345.1 of Pagrus major. NCBI lineage: Eukaryota > Metazoa > Chordata > Actinopteri > Spariformes > Sparidae > Pagrus > Pagrus major. Next base: position 32,718,045 of record NC_133220.1, on the reverse strand, counting down.
TCAGAATTTATATTGAGAGTGTCAGAAACATTTTTATGAAGGGAAGAGCTTAAACAACACGCTCATGACAAATGTAAACATAGTTACAATAAAGTAAACATACAACGGTGAAACGCTAAAGGTGCTGCAAAAATATTCCAAATCTTGCATGTTTACATAGTATATATTGAAGGAACACATACACTTTGATCAATCAATAACTGTTCCTTAAAATGGCAAACAATCAAGTACAGAAACAAAAATTCTCTAAGTCTAAATCCATAGTGCACACAAAGCCGTAACCCCTAAATGAAGAGAACTGTATTGATCTCTAGGGGTCTAGGTCATACCCTTCAGTGCTGTTCACCCCTCAGACCACTAGAGGGCAAAGCTCTCCAACAGTTGGTGCTCTTATTAAGTTGAAAAGGCACTTAAATGCATTTTTTTATTTTACCACTACATTTATTTGTAAATGTTTCCATTAGCTTATAGAATGTAGTGTTTTGTATTACTATTGCAATCAAAGTATTATTTCTACTAATACAATATAAAAAACAATCAGCCTCCAACCCAGAGGCATGGTCATGGCAGGCTGTCATTAGATGACTGCTGAATATGTTGGGTTTTGGTTCAAAATCCTGTTGCTGCTAACTCCTGGTTACCTATAACAACAAAACTGTCATCCACTCTCAGGTAGTGGTCACACAGAGGATTTAATTAACTACTAGATGCTGAAATACCATTGTTCAAGGTGACAGGATCTGAGATGTCTGATCTGAGGAGATCCTCTTCAGAGACCTTGTTCAGAACAGTGAGGCGTTGACGCTGTCACAGCAGGTGTGTAGTCTGGCTAGTGAGACAATGCTGGCCCCTGTAGACTTTCTCTCACTTAGACATTTTTGCATGTCATAGCATCACTTTTTAATCCAAAGTACATGCCAGTGCATACAAGCACAATGCATGTTGTTCTGCAGGAAGACCTGATTATCTCTCCTGCTATCTTTTCCAAAAGTCAAACCAGTTAACTGTCCAACTATCAAAATAAGTTTGCCTGATGACCGGTCGATTTGTATTTTTTTATTTTTTTTTTGGCCGGGGGGGGGGGGGGGGGGGGAATTAAACATAATAGGGCTATGTTTAATTCTTGGGAAAGTAGGGCCTTATTCATGTTGGGTCATGTTCAGCAAGATAATCTTCACAGATGAACACAACCTTCATGATTTTTGAAGCGTAAATGTGATCGCCAGAAGTAAAAAGCAAATGTTAAAAATATCAGCATTTTCTCCCCTCACATCACCCAGTAACCAGGTTTCTTCAGTGGAATTTGTTCTGTGCAATCCCTTTTGCCTGGTGTTCCTGATATTAAATTACTGCCATAATTACTAAATTACTAGGCCAGTGCATGTAAACACACTCGAGGCAACAATTCTGTGACTGAAATAAGACAGAGGCGGAAAGAAACAGTAGATTGCAGTATTTTGTTTGTCTTCCAGTGGCTAAATCATGCGTTGATCTTTTATGTAGTGTTGTGTTTACTTATTTCTCCTCTGATTGATACCACATTATCCTGTCGCCACCCAGTTCAAATATTTGTTTAAACTATCATATGGCAGCTTGCATGAGCTCAGTTGTCTTCACTGTAAATGATCGCTCAGTGTGACATAAATCAATAAAAGCTCACCCCTGGTGGTCACCTTATGAGCTCTATTTTCACTGCACTACAACAATTATAATCACTTTTGGGTGGATTTGTCCTTTAAGTGTGTTTTCATACCAGACTGATGGAGAGTAGCCTGGGCGCTGTGTATCTGTAGGACAGGTAGATGAAAGCCAGTCTTCCAAATGTGATGGAGGCCCAGAATATACTGTCCAGACAGCCGGCAGTCTTATGACCCATCAGCAGGGGAGGGGACACCGCGTAGGTGTAGACAAAGCCGGCGTAGGAACCCTGCAGGGCAAGAGACAGAGCAGGAGCTTAGCACAGAGCAGGAAGTTAGTGTCAAATGTCTGTGTGTATTTGTGGTATGTGGTATTAGCATGAGGTCTCACTATAATCCCATCAGTGATGAAGAGGATAGCCCCACCCAAAGCATGGAGGATGAAGAAAGTAGCGGGGCGAGCCCAGAGTTTGTCAGGGTTACAGCAGACAAACCAACTCCCATGACCTGGAGAGAGAGTGATGCTGAGATGTCTGTCTTTTCATATAAACCGAGTGATCACAAACACACACATACATGCAGTACCTTGACAACCATCCCCCGTGGAGCTCGTGTTGGACGGAGAGTTTCCATCGAGCAGACGTGGACTGTTGTTGGAGCATGGCAACAGTCTCTCATGGAACATCAATGTGAGCACTGCTGCTGGCACAGGGAGCTGCCAGGTCACACACAAACAGCCTATTGTAACCAAGTTAATAGTCAACACATCCTGTCAGCCGATTCAAATTGGGATCCTGACCTCATAAAATTAGAACCCAGACCGTTATCTCGTCCTCTGCTTGAAACAGATCCAGTTCAAACACAAAAAGGCAGTGGTATTTCTGCTGAGGTGGGAGCTTATCTCTCTATCTGAGAGGCAATATTGAGGCATCAGAAGAAATGCAAATAATTCAGAAAAGAACAAAACTGAAAACAAGGATACAATTCTGAGTGGCTCTGAAAAGCAGTAACACTGTTTATATTATCATTTAATTCCCTTTAGGCCATTTTCATGTGAAATTATACAGCATTGCATGGGATTCCAGCACAGGCGTTAATCTTTCAGACTCCTATCCTGGAAAGAATATGATTTGTCGCCCCCATTATATCACTGTAAACACAACTATGCAATTTCAGTAATAATAACGCGCAGATTCGGCTAGCGAGAGCCAAACTTCTGGCCCACGTCGACCCAGTGACAATATGCACGTGGCATTACGTGAGATAAAGTGCGTGCGGCTCTGCTATATTTTTTTGCGTGTGGCTCTTCAACACTTTGTATGCTGCCAGTTTTAATGCCAACTACCCTATCAGCGTAAACACAAAATAACAAACATGCTAACATCATACAGGCAGTCCGCTTCTATTATGAATAAATTAACATAAGAGAGCGCATCATTAGACGTGTCATGGACCATTGCTAAAGCTAACAAGCCATTACCTGATGCTGAGTTGATGCAAAAGTGTGCAATAGATATGGCTGGCGAAGTTTTAAGTCATGATGGAAAAAGAAGAAAACGGTCCTGGAGCTATTAAAGCAGGTGCACTGTCAGCCAATTGCAACCAGAAGTGTAGAAGTTTATGAAAGCTTTTAAGAGCCAGGACAGAAACAGCAGTGCACTTTTTGAACAGTGCCTCAGGACTGCCAAAACAGAACACAGGCACAACATCGGAAAGATTGCCTCATCCCGTCACTCTCACTTTTCTCACTGATTGGTGAGTGAACTTTCATTTATTTTAGCTCATTTGTATCATACTGTGGTGAAATAATGATCACAACAACAATAATAATTTCATTTTTGCAGTACTTTTCCTTCTTAAAATGTTACACAGCTCAATTAAAAGGGACAAAGGAATGAAATTGGAGAACAGAAACCGTGGATAAGGCTGTACTTCTAATAGGAGCAAACTAGTGAGTAAAAATTGTATACAAAAATAAAATAGCTAATAATATCCCCAGATGTTTTGGCCCTTGACTTGGTATGCTTGATTTAATTTGGCCCTTGGGGGAATCAATCATCATTAGGAAAAATCTGATAAATAATAATAATAAAAAAAAAAAAAACGCCTAAAAAGTTTGGTGACTTTGCGTTACAGCTTTGCTATTTTTCTTTTTTTTAACCTTTGTTTATTCAGGGTTGGTCCACTGAGAGCGATGCTCTCTTTTCCAGGAACGCCCTGATCATAATCACATAGTTACACATACACACCTGGAAGCTGTCCAGTACAACCACAGTCTGATCTGTTGGCCACTGAGCAGCTCCACTGGAGCCATTGGGGTTAAGAGCCTTGCTCAAGGGCACCTCTGTGGTGGTAATAGGGAGGGAGAAGCGTGTCTTTCATGTTTCCCACCCAGATTTCCTGCCAGTCCGAATTTGAACCAGCTTTAAGCTGTTTGTCTCCTCTCTTATAACGTCTCTGATATGTCAGACATTTCATTACTTCTTCCACTCAATACAATAAAACACATTTATAATCGTCACCAGGTCACTCTTTATGTTAGTTAGTAGTTAGCTGACATTTGCTAGTGTAGCACAGTAATATTTATCAGTGTTAGCAATAGCAAATGTAGCTATATAGCGTTTCTTAGCTGGCAGGGTGACTATTACTACTACTTTGGTGTCCCCTTCAGGAACTGCTCTTGAAAAAAGTTAAGGCTTTGAGAGTGTCTGGTCATATCAGAGGATGGAAGACATTAAAGACTGATGATGGAAATCCTGCTTTAGGAATAACTGCGTCAGTCGGTATTAGTCCTAACTGATATGTTCAAACAACAGTAGAAGAGACTTAAGGCTTTATGTCCTGATACTGAATATCTTAAATCTTTACTCGTATTCAAATCCCACAGATACACCTGGTTGCTCATCTAGCCTGTCAGCTGGGAGATACGAGAGTCACTTACCCATTCACTAGATATTTTATAGATAGATCACTCTACCAGCATCCAATGTACACATTTCTGTGTCATCAATTGTATGACACGTGTAATATTGGCATGAACTCACATTGATTAAAGCCATGATCCAGAAAGCGTACGACACCCTGGTGATGACTACACCCTCGGTGTACAGAGGATACTGGGAGATGTTGTGTAACGCTGCACCATGCCCAGCCATGCTGCTGCGGAGGTGCTGCAGGTCCGAGGAGGATGAGTTGGTGGTCCAGTTGGCACCAAGGACACAGTTGTCCTCTGACAGGAAAGGATCAGCTACCAGGGGACTGACCAGTGCTCCCAGGCCTATGAAAAAATGCAAGGCCTAGAGCGAGACATGAACAGAGATTCCCTGAGGGTTATATTGGGGCATACAGTAGCCTAGTGGTCAATAAGCATACCATACATGTACAGCGTCCCTGGTTTGATTCCGGCCAGGCATTGCATGTCATGTCATCAACATCGGACACACACACACACACACACACTGCTGTCATTTCCCCTCCGTCTACTCTCTGACCTGCAGGAAGATGGGGGAGTCCTTCTGGTACAGTTTCACCAGCTGCAAGTTGGCGATGGTGTCGATCACCCCCATGGATTTGCCAGCAATCGCCATGGCAATGGACAACAGTACAAGGTGGTGACATAGCGGTATGATGGCAAACACGAGTGAGATGATGAGAGTGCAGGAGAGCAGGGCTATCAGGGAGGACCGGAGTCTGTAACGGACACAGAATGAGAAGACAACATCATGCCGTTCGTTTAGGTGGTTTATGACTTAATAAAGTCAGTCACATTGAGAGGTGAAAATTATATTTAATTTGAATGATTGCATGTTAAACCACCTGACACTGCAGCTCAGGCCAAATAAAACCGGGGATTTCCAGCTTGTTGTTGCTGCAGTAAAGTCACCTTGATGGTCTGCTGCACCACAAACTTTTATTTACTCTGTAGTTTTATCACAGCCCTCCAGCAGCAGTACACCTGCACATTATCTTCACCTTGTATTCTCCGTTATTCCTGCCAACTTTCCACTCTCCTTTTAACCTTGTCCTAGAAAGCACTGAGTTTGTTAAGAGGAAATTGCACCCTGTGTTGGTGATATATCCATTCAGAACATTAGGGAAAGTAGCCACAATCAGTAGTGACAGTGGCAGAGTGTAAAGCTAGTGGATGAGCTGTACTGAACTCCAACACACTGTAACTTGCACCCATTAAGTACTTACAGTACTAAAAGTTGAGCTGGGAGTTTATGTCATGAATAACATATCAACTCTATTTTGAAATAAACAGTATGAGATATTCCATCAATATCACATGACTCAGAGAGCAGCACTCCAATCAGCCAGCAAAACTCCTGGGAAATGACTGAATGAGCAGAGAGACTATGTGTGCGTGCGCCACAAGATGTTCAGCTACTACAATCTTCAGTTCCAAAAATGTGTGGGCTGTTGGGTGATTTTTATCACTCTGTGTTGGTCTGTCAGTTGGACAGCCCACCACTGCGGTCTAGACTGAAATATCTCAACAACTAGATATTGCCATGACATTTCGTACAGACATTCATTTAACCAGAGGTGAATCCTACTGACTTTGGTGATCTTCTGACTCTTTCCACCACTACCAGAAGGTTAGTTTTTGGTTTTGAATGAAATGTCTCAACAAATATCAGACAGACTGCCATGAAACGTGCAACACACAATCAAGCCCCCCTCGAGATGAGCGCCATCGTCAGGTGAAATGTATCCAATGTTTTGGTTTCTGACCACATTCCCACAAAACTAAATACATTCCCACCTGCCTCATCTGCTGAACTAAGATGTTGAACATGGTAGCTACTGAGGGCTATTCTAGAGGCATTTTTGTTATATTTGTAGAAAATATTTTAATATCCCGACAGCAATAAATCAAATACAAATAAAAGAACAAAAACAGCAGGCTATCTGGCTAGATGGGTGCACAGGCCCTAAAAAAGCTGGTTAAACGTAGCGAACTAGCACATTAACACACATCTCCCACCTAGCGAGAGATACAGGGCAGCTGATGACATTGAAGTCACTGGTGAAGTCAAGCCGTACACGCTCATGTGTTTTGGATGAGTGGCTCTGAAGGGAGGAGGTGGCATTTTTTCATCTGAGTACTTTAAAAACTTAGCTTCCTCTCGCTGGTTTCTACAATACCACCCCCAGCTTAAACATCAGCATGTTAGCATTGTCATTATTAGCCTGGTAGCAGGCACAGATTAGCATTTAGCTCAAAGCACAGGCTCACATTAGCATGGCGATAGACTCTTGCCTTTTATTTTTATTGAAGCCCAGAATAATGTGATGATAAGTCTTATTCTGTCTCACAGAGCTTGTAGATAGATGGATCAATGTTGGTGTGTCTATATGTAACACAGGAGGGATATTTCCACTCCTAAAACACTGTATTATGTGTGAAGGACGTCCCACATGTCTCTCATGACTTCACACACTCACATTCACATTATAACTTCAGCTGACAGTTCACTGTCTGTACAATGTGGGAGTTAAAGCACAGACCTGAATCAACCATCTGTCATTTGAATGTTGTAGATTTGCCAGTCAAATTAGGAACACATTCTTAACTGTCAGAGATAAAAGTCTCGATATGATCACCAAAATACGACTAAATCTTATTATTTATTCAGCCTCAGGGGCAGGGCTGTAGTCGATTTTAGAAATACTGAGGTCTGAGTCCAAGTTACCCAGAGACCCTAAGGAATGTTTGACCTGCTACCAACCAAACTCAACCCAAACTCAAACTCTCTTGAAATGTTATCTCTCTATGAAAACATTTTCTTCACAGCCAGGTGTGTACTCCTGGTGGAGAATACTATCTATTATTTATTTTATTTTATTGCTTGTGGTAGTCAGGTTTTCAAGCTCCCAAAAATAGTTAAGGCCCCAGTCTCTCTGGAGGCTGAAGACAAGTGAGCACCATGCTCTGATATACTTAACAAGTATTAATCGCAATAACTATTTAAATGAGAAATATAAACAATGTTATGACCATATTTATGAATGTAATATCAATTGATACTGCTCTCCAACTTTTTGTTTTGTTGGCTTTATTCCTTATTGTGTGATGTCACACAGACCCTGCTACTGCTGACTTTATTAAAACTCAGTATGAAGAAAAGTATGGAGGTGGCAATGACTGCGAACTGTGCTTGCACATTTGAAGGTTACAAAACAGAAATGACCATAAAGTGTTGTTATTACACCGAATCAGGTCATAATTCATGTTTTATATGTCATGTGAGCTGCGCATGAATCATATGATGAGCAAACACAAGTATTATTATGTCCGGGGTCAGTTAGGGCCCACAGAGGCTGAGCTCCCTGTTAACTCAACAAACTGTGCAGGATAACTACACTCACGTCCTCTTGAAGAGTCCTCCCATGCTGCTGCCCACCAGCAGGAAGAACTGCTGGGAGAAGAAGACCCAGGTGATCTGCTGCAGGGTGGACTGGGTCTGACACCTCAGGTCCAGGATGGTGGGTCCCAGGAAGGCGATGCAGAGACCGAAGCTGAAGAACACGCTCCAGTAGGTCAGAGTCTGCTGCCAGTGGCGCTTGAACAGCGACCAGATCCGCTCGTCCAGCAGCTTCATGTCGGACCTTTGGAGGAGCTGTGCGCGCTGCTGATGGACCGACAGCTAACAGCTCATTTACACTGGACACACTCAGTGTTACCGGACAAAGTGAACAGCTTCAGCGGTCACTCAGCACAGGCACTGTGACAGGAGCTGCTTATCCTACTGACGGACGGCTGATTGGCTGATGTCCTGAGGCACAACCCACTTTCTCACTTGTCTCAGATCAGTTTTTTATTGTGCATGGACACTTGGGTCATGTAGTCAGTGGTGGAAGAAGTACTCACATCAGTAGCAGTATAGCACTGTACAAATACTCTGAAGTACAGATGTGTTATCAGCCTCTGGAGTCAGTCTGAGCGTGTTTAGTTAAAGGAACATAACTTTACTGATGACCAGCTGAGGAAACCAGTGCTGATGTGGGGCTTTCACACAGCATCTCATCTGCAGCAACACTGTAGCAGTGTTGTGAAAAGTATAGCCTACCCAAAATTAAAGATATTGTGTTGAAACAATATTTTGGTAAATGACAGTTAAATTAGTTTGACAAATAAGCATAATAAAATGAAAAGCATGCTACAAAGTATATTCCATTAACAAGCACTGACATGCTCGAAAAGGAGTAGGAAGAAGTATACACTTATTTAATCCCACCCCTTCTCCACAACTCAGTAATTAATCCTAATCAATTTCCTTCCATTCCTGAACCTGTGTACCTTCCTACTCTCCCATCTAACTATAATAAAATAAAATAAATACATTTAAAAGTGCACTGCTTTGGCTCTGAGGCAGCGTGCAAACTGCAAAGTAACGGGTAACTAAAGTTATCAAATAAATGTAGTGGAGTAAAAAGTATGATATTTGCCTCCAAACTGTAGTGGAGTGGAAGTATAAAGTAGCAGAAAATGGAAATACTTAAGTAAAGTACCACCTAAAAATTGTATTACAGTACATAAGTAAATGTAGTTAGTTACATTCTATCTTTTTGGGGGGGTATTTTGGGGGCTGATGCCTATGAGTGAGTACAAAAGGGGGCTATTGGGCTATGGCAGAGGTATGCGCTCTACTGAGTGTCATTCTAGTTTTTGAAAGAAATTAAAGAATTGAAAACTGTGAATTATGAATGTTTTCAATGATTTAACTTACCATACATAGACTTTTATGAAAAAGGAACACAGACGAGTTGGGATATAATCACTTTACATGTGAACAGACTGTATTATGGTTGGATCCTTATACATTTTTCAGCTGTATTTGTGTGTACGGCTATTCAAACAACATCAAGTTGAACTGTTTGAGACCCATATTTTGAGTGATTATCAAAAAGGAGATGTAATTCTTTAAAAGGGGCCTGTGACTTTTTAATTGTATTTTGGGTTTCTGGCATCTTTATATATTGTTAAATTGACAAAATGAGAAGTCAGGCTTACAGCTGAGTTTGTTCAAAACAAAGAATACCATGCATGTGAGATAGTTTAATGATGAAAGACAAAAATGAATTTATAGAAAGTCTGCAAATATTAACCAGAAACTCACTGGACTTAGCTCAGTTGGTAGAGCAGATGTCCCATGTACAGAGGCTTTGTCCTCGCTCCCCCAGGTTTGAGACCTGGCCTGTGGCCCTTTACTGCGTGTGATTTGATTATCATTAACAATGCACAAGCAAATAAGCACTATCAGTCTACTTTAACATTGTAGCTGGTGGAGTTCAATCTGTAACGATGTGTCATATTTTTTTAATAAACTCTAAAGTACTCACCAAAGTAAAGAGGTCTATACAGAGCAGCACCTTACACTACCAGCACAGTAAATTAGAGGAGGAGAAATGAAATCAACATCTATGATAATGGACAAGACATGTCATGGCTACAGTTTCCTGAAAACTATAATGAAATATGAAGTATCAAAACAAACAAAACACATTATCCGCCTATTCTGATATTAAATGATACAGTCAGATGATCATCCGCACTAATGCAGACACACTGTTTGCACTTCAGTATACCAGTGCTTGAATAACAGTCTAAGTGTAAATGTCAATAATAATCTATAATAACTTGTTGAAAGACAAACAGTGTGATGGTAGTGTGGCTGATGATTGTCAGTCAGTGACATTTGTTGTCACTGCAATATGTTATTCCCACTCAGATCATTACCGTAGGCCTTTAAGTAAAGCTTAAGTGAATGCAATTGAAAACTTATAGGAAATTAACAAGATTGCGTTTCTTGCTTTTGCTCTTCTGAAAACAGAATGTAAAAGTTTGGCATATTAAAATTGAAAACTCAGCTCTGTCACCGTCTATAAAAGATTAAGAATCACTGGATCATCATATTATAACTGCTGGTGCTGCTAAACATTTTGTATTGCTGCCTCTGTCACCAGATGTGCATCAGTTTAAGAACTGACACGCAATAGAACAATAGCACCATCTTCTGTTCACATATGTTATGGCAGCTCTTCCTTTGTACTTTATAAACAACACCATACATACACCGTATCAAATTATTATGGTATCTGTAAGTATCCAAAAAAGACATTGAACAGGTGGGTGTGTTTCAGAATTCCAATAGTTTATTTATTCATGAATTAATCAATTATTCAATCAATTGTACGCCTGTTGGCAGTCACAGTACATTCAATTTCTCATTTTATAACAGTGTAGACAAATCACACAAAATATCACATCTCATACAAAATCTAAACTTATCTTTTATAAAACATTTAGACATCATCTGCAGGTTTTTTTTCTTCATTTTGTTTGAAATACAGTTCTCTATATCTTTTAACAGCATAAAACTCACTGAGATAGATGAAAACATCTGTTAAAATACATATATATTATTTCTTTTTCATTACAGTATTTAAAATAGCTTCATTTACCACGACTAAAACACACGGTAATACTTCTGCCACCGAGGGGAGGAGGAGGGGGAGGCTGGAAGTGTAACATCAACAGAGATACATCCCTCTAAAAGTCCCAGCAGGTTCGCCCTGAATTTCTGTCCTCGATGCCTTCACCTTTGTTTGCACGAGCTGGCAGGTGAACAGAGGGCTGGATGGTCGCAACATCAGAAATTCTATCGGCTTCGTTCACTTTTAGAGGTAGAAAAACTTTCATTTAACTTTCACTGGCATTTATCTCAATCATACACAAACTTAAACCCCCTCTGACCTGCACGTAGACAACTCTTTCAAACAGTCTGGAGCTGGAGTGCTTTAGGGCTTCAGTGCCTGGCTAATGGGAACTTGAACACAATGTGCTTTCTAGGGTCGAACCGACAAATCTTGGTTAGTTACTGGTCAGATCTTTACCTCGGTCTTTCCTGAAGAGTCTCAAGGCTTCAGTCATTGGCTTTTACTGGATGACCTGTTCAATTCTGTGGATCCAGTCATCTATAAGTGTTAAATCAAAGGCTACTGCTGTAGACTTGTGTTCACACACTGACAGCCACTAAATTCACATGTGGAGCATTTAAGACAATGGCAGTCATGAGAGTCATTTAGCCCCCAGCATGGTCTGTGCGCCAACCGTGATCTGCTCAGTGGTTGCTGTCACGCTGTCCACAGCAATTAATGAGTGCATACTTGTGAGGGCCGCGCTGCCATTGTTCTCTGACACTGTGGAGGGAGCTGTGAACTTATCCGCAGCAGGACACTGGAAGGCTGCTGTAGTGAGTAGACCGAACTCAATGGTTCTTAAGCCTCACTCAGACCATTCAAGCGTTGCTATTAAAGTTGAAAAAGAATCAGCTTTTTGATAAATGCAACCAGGCGTCATGCTGCTGTGGCCAATTATGTAAGCCGGCTATCAAACCAGCTGGTCAACAGTGTTGTTGTTCAAGCTGTTAACACAGAATGTATAATATTACGCCACGCAACACTATTAATACATATAATAGACATTATTGTGTTTTTTTAAAAGCACTGGTTGACATGTTTAGTGTCAGGGTGTAATAGATATTGCCATTTAGACCAAAAAAAGCAGCCCATCCTCATCAAAAAAGGTCATACCTCATATCTAAACGACCTATTCAGTTGTTTCATTCAAAGACTTTGCAAACTTGCAGATGGGGAAAGCCTCTCTGTAAGATAGCACCCATAGCACCAAGAAACTGGGTCTTAACGATGATTCTCTCACATTTTTGTCCTTCTGCACTGCCACACAACCCTGCCAATCACTTCAACGCCTGATTTGGTCTGAATACAGCTTTAGTTAACTTATATGGTCGCTGTTTATCACCCTTGTACAGCAGCTGTGACGTTTTCTATTTGCTTTTTTGTTTTCTGGTCTTTATTATCTGATTGCGAGTTTTACAAGATGGTAGGAAATTAAGTGTTTGGATTGAGGCTACCAACGACTAATGTGCCAGTCATCACATGTGTGATGTCTCAAATTCGTTGCGCCTAGCTCAAGAAGCATGGTCCTTAGAGTCATGTGTCAAGGTGTGAAAAATGAAATGAAGTAAAAAGTGTCTAATTACATCTAAAGGCTTTCGAAGGTGGGGCAAAAATCTCCCATAACAGAGACGGGAGGGCGTGATATGGTTATTGTACAATTGGAGTTACCCGTGGTCACTTTTGGACTGGCATTCGGACATAGCATACATGCATGAAGTGGGGGTTTGTAGGACCCCATCGATTCTGAAATTGTGCAGTGTGGGGGAAGGGTTTTCAAGTGCACTTTTTCTGAAGTGACTGACCACTTTAGAGTCACACGAGTCAAGATGTGATTCGGTCAAGGATTCACAGTAAGTGCATCCTTCACTACTACTTTCAAACCATCTCTCCACATCTGTTCAGATTTGCAAATCACTGTCCTCAAAGCTTTTAGACTTAAGTAGACTGCAGAGTGTTGGTCCTGTAGGGAGGCGGCCCTCAACGTGACCTTAGCGACTTTTCAAGTTGTGAATGGCAACATCCTGAGAAGAATGCATGACTTATGCAGTGACTGACCAGGTGTGCAAACACGAAAGAGCATGTAAGATTTGACCTTCTCTTCCAAGCTCTCTTTTTTCATTCTTCACACAACTACTTGGGCATTCTTTGTGTCCACAGACAAGTGGAACACTGTGAATGCCTTCAAGGAAAGACTGTCCTTGATTATTCCTTTTTGAGGGATGATCACGTCTCACCCCTCTCTACGACTGCAGGCTCATCGCCCTACTTATGAGAGTGGCTGCTCAGAGCAGCTTTTGCCTTCAGATGTGTCACAACGTATGAACAAGTTTGTTTCAACCATACCTCTGGAAGAATGACGGCAGAAGGTAGCCACTATTGTATTCCACGCAGATTTTAAGTATCTTTTTCTTATTGCACTGTGAGTTTACCAGACAACCTTGATCAAACATTAATGTGGCACCGACACCCTGTCTCAGCAGCGCTGGACAAAGATGGAGAAGATGGAGAGGGAGTCAGGGAGTCAGAGAACGAAGGGCTAAGTCACTTTTTGTGTCTGCGGATCATTTCATCTTCGAGGCCATGAGCATAACCTCTGGGCTCAGTCCCAGTCACAAGAGAACTGTAAAGGACATTAGATAAAGAAGATTTATAAGTTTCACTTCTGCAGACACATATCCTTTCTAAAGTTTTCACTGTATTTACTTGTATACACTTCTTATTATGGTCCTACAGCCAAAAGCTACTCCCTGGCAATAGCTGCAAAAGAGCTGTGCAAAACATAAGGGATAGTGGTGAGTCCTACTGATAATAATTTGCTACTAGAAAGTACTTGTAGATCATACTTTCCCAGTTTACTGGTCTATGGTTAAGAGGTTTTGGTATGATATGGGGGTCACATTTGGGAATCGAGTAAAGTAAGACACAAAGGGAAGGGAGCAGGCTTCAGAGGACACTTCTGGTTTGTGCAAATAGGAGACTAAAATACATATACATACTCATAGTGAGTTATTTACACACACAAAGCAAATGCCTCCTAACACATTGGCTACACAAGATCAAATATAGATTCTTCACAAGCCGAAATATCATGCACAGTTTACTAAGGCAACTTCAAAAACTGGAGTGAGAGTCAGCTGTAACACTGTATGGAACAAAACCCCACACTGAGCTGAAACACAGGGCTGCTGTAGCAAGGCAAGTCTGCCAACATGAATCCATTTTACACTGGAGTTTTTTATTCATGATGGAGTCAGATTGTATGGTAGGGTCATTATTTTTTTCATTTGAGAAGAGGTACTGTAAATGAACAGTGTGTTGCTACTATTTCAGTGTGTGGACTGACTGTCAGGTGGCCTGTCACACCCATAGCTGCCATATGGGGGAGTCCTTTGACAGGGATGGAATCATTTCATCAACTAGCTTATTAGTTAGCTGACCATCATTAGTCACCATAACTGTAACAGAGACTTTTGGGGCATTTTATAAGTTGATTCTGGTATCTAGAGTGTTGGTATATAGATTTGACTACTTGTAGGGCACAATTTTAATAAATAACTGAAATCCTCTGTATTTTCCCTTGAATTTAACTGAGACTGCTTTAATTACCATTAGGACTTTAATGCTTTTAATGCTTTTAAATAAAATGTATAATTTTTGTGGTGAGGGGTGCGTTTCTGGAATTTATGACCTTAGTATTTCTAAAATCCTTTCTATGGCCCTGAAAACACCACAAATCTTGGAATGTCACTGTTGAGCTCAGAGGACATTTTAATGATTCAGAGGAATCACTGGATGCTATACCAAAATCAGAGTGATTCTTGAAAGGGATAGTTCACCACGAAATAAAAAATACATATTTTTCTTCTTACCTGTAGCCCTACTTATCCATCTAGATTGTTTTGGTGCTGAGCTGCTGTGTTTTGGAGATATTTAGAGATGTCTGCCTTCTCTCCAATATAATGGAACTAGATGGTACTCAGTCTGTATTGCTCAGAGCGGCAAAAAAAAAAAAATACATCTAAAAATCTCAACATCTCTATTTTCTTTCTCAACTACACACACCAACCATGAGTAAATGCACACCGAGAGGGAAGCGCGCATCTACTCATGGATGAGAGGCTTGTGCTCATGACAATTTGGGATGTAAACATTAATGGCATCCTCCTCAGCTGAGCTAGCTTAGTCAGCTCAGTTTCATCCATGAGTAGATACAGGCTTCCTTCTGTGTGATGATACGGAAAGAGACTGCTCACAAACAGACCTGTGGATTATCTTGACCCGGGTCATGAATTCAGGGAAGAGACATTGCAGTTGAGGTTTTCAAATGTGTTTTTTGGCGCTTTGAGCACCACGAGCGGAGTGCCATCTAGTTCCATTATACTGGAGTGAAGACCAACATCTCTATGGCTGATATTTCAAAAACTCAGTAACTCTCACTAAAACAATCTAGATAGATAAATGACACTACAGGTAAGAGACGGGGGGAAAAATCATTTTGATTTTGTGGTGAACTATCCCTTTAAGCTATCTCAGTGTGGATAAAAGCCTAAACATAAAAGGCAAACATTTAGCAAAATTTGGAAACAAATTGACCTTATTAAACTTTACTGGAAACTTAGTCCACCTCCATTCACACTACACACTTCTATACATGTGCAGCTGTATGATGGTTCCAGATGTGGAAGCCACCTTGGATGGTCAGAGCGGTGGGTGTGCTCTCAGTGGCAGCTACACAAGCTTGCATACATGTGTACACTACAAAGGAGCAGAGCGGGGAAGTTTTACTTAAAGCCGATATTTTCTTGGGTTGAAGTGTGTGTGTGTGTGTGTGTCAGCAGGATACTCATAAATCTCTGGTGCGTCCAACTAAGTAATGGCAGCATGTTGCTGATTGTGCAAATGTGTGCAAATGTGTGCAAATATGTGCTGTACTGTATGTGTGTGGAGGGAGAGTGTATCTCAGCTCAGTCATTTCACGTGCAGTACAAGTTTATTTCCAGAAACCCTGTGTGTGTCCACGGTCAGCTGCCATGGAAATGAGTGAATGCACATGATTTTGTTTGTACATGCAGGCGTGTGCACGTAGGTAAGCATGCTTGTGAATGTACTGAGCTGTGTTGGCCTTTGTTCTGCTGTCTGAAAAGGCAGCTCCTCTTTTGTGTTTGTCTCCGGTCCTCTGTGACCTCTAGAAGATGCTTTGTCTTCGGTTCTTTCCTCGACCTGAACAGAGACACAGTGAGATCGAGCCGTTGTTTTAAATGGATGATTATTCATTGTTAACAAGCACCAATTAAGAACAGATGGTAGAAAAACAGACGATAGAGAAGCTAACTTCAAGACCAGACTTTTTTATTTTCATTGCAGTTCCTCTGAGACTCTTCTCTGTGGTATTTTTATTTGTGTCAGAGTAAACAAAATCAGCATGCTGGCTTCCCACAGAGCTCTGCTTATTAGCAAAGTACATCTGCAGACACATTTCAGAGGTTGTGGTCAGAAACAAAACGTAGCTGGATTAAATTCTGTTTCATTCAGACAGTAAGGAAACTTACAGTGTTAGAGTAACTATCCCTAGTTAACGACTTCCTTCAAAACTTTTAATTAGTTGGTCTTATTATGTGTACCATAGATCTATGAAGAATATAACGAAGAACAAATGCGAATGCACAGCAGACATACAGGATGTACTGTACTGTTCTCATGCTGTACCCACATTATGTGCAGAACATGCACAGAAGTATTGTAGCGGTCCACCTTTTGAAGAACTGAATGGCTCCCAATAACTAGACTATCTTGACTAGACCGAAGCTTACAGTAAAGTCATACCCCGCTGGGAGATTGTGAGGCAGGACGCTGGAACCTTACCTAAAGGCTGAAACACTGAGCTGCGGTGGCCTGGGTCCTTCTGGAGCTGGATCTCTCGGAGGGAAAACATTGACGCAGCTAAAATAAAAAGGGGCGAGAGAATGACTTAGGGGAGCATAAAAGGTGCAATATGTATTAACTGTCAAATTCATGTTCCAATACCGAAAAAATGCCACAAGTGCTGAAGCTGTACGATACCCGTAATGGAGAATCCTGTAAGGGAAATCCCCAAATGTGAGGACCATTTTGTATACTGTAGCTTAAAATCAATATCTGTTATTATGCACACATCTAACTAACCACACTTTGTAGACACATCTGCCATCTGTACATCACTTTTTGCAGCTCTGCTTTATGTAGGCAGATTTCTTTTTTTAATATTTAATATTAATATTTAAAATTACATAGGGTTAAATGTTTCTATGGCCTCGGCCTAGAGTACACAGCCAGCTTTAGAATTAAGACAATTACATTGTAAATTATACAAGAAAGGCAACCAAATATGTGTGAGACTTTGGCACACATTCAGTGTTGATTGCTTCAGAATCACTGACTCCTGAATGGCACAGATCTGCTTTCAATAATAAGTAAATAGAATGGTTACATGTTAGTCCATCATTATAGCACATTGTTTAAGTTTCACTTTGTGTTACAAAGTTATCCTATACAGCGGTGGTTCTCAAAGTGGGGTCCAGGGACCGCCCCCCAGGGGTCCCAGAGAGGGTTTCAGGTGGTCCCCACCAAAAAGGGGATTATAATAAATATTAAATTTAATCCAGAAGTAACACTATAACAGAATGTATGACTATTTTGGCCGTGGATTTTATTTTTTGTTATATTATTATATTCTATTCATAAAAGTAAGAGAGAAAGATTTAAAAAGGTATACTGTAGCCTGTTCAGCCTGAACTGAGTGAGTGCTGAAGATATGAGCTAGTTGTTGATGTCTGTCATAAAAGGGAAAGTGTACCTTCCGCTGTCTCCTTCAAGATTTAGTGTCAGTATTTAAAGATTGATACTCCTCAGAGAGTTATTGTTTTCAATGGGTGATAACGAAGAGCTAACAGGCTATATGCTGATAGTGGGAGCATTCCAAAATAAAAATGAAATAGGGCAAATAATGATAATAATTTATTTTTTTACCAACAAAGTGTTCTGACAGACCTTTCCTGACTCTTTGTGTGCTAGCAAATGTGCACTTTTTGTTAATTTTTTTGTCAAAATGTGCAAAGTGACAAAAAACCTGATTAAACTATGAGATTTAGAAAGGTCATTGTTGAGATGTCACAGTAGTGCAGCTTACTGTTAAAGAGCTGCAGACCTCAAATACACCCAAGATGCTTTAAAGGTGTGTTCACATTGGACGTGTGTGTCTTACTGTCTGCCACATTGTGTATGTTATCCCCCAGACTCAGGAAGTAGGGGTGTCGTAGAGCGGCTTCAGAGGTGATTCTGCTCCGTGTGTTGTACTGCAATCAGAATGCAAAAACCAGCTGATTAGACGTCTCTGAAATTACAGCTCAGTCGTGCCTCAGAGCTGAACTGAGTGAAGGTCATTGTGCTTTCGTCTCGTACCTGCAGCAGAGCAGACAGCAGGTCGATCCCCTCTGTGTCCAACCTGATGGAGGCAAGGACAAAAAAATACAATCTGTTTGTATTATTACTATTCACAGAAGAATTATATGATGATGACTAAGTAAATACAGAGGGGGTGAATTTTCTTCTTGTGTTTTTTCATTTATTTTTTAATAAATATGCCTTAAGCTCATGGAAACATAAATATATCATGAAAGAGCATGAAATTTATATATACAATGAATATGGTTACAAAATGCCACTTAAATATACAACACAGTTTTAACACTACAGTACTATGCTACTAAACAAAGCAAATGATTAAATAAAATGCCTTGATGAAATTTTTGTGTAATAGTTTAGTTTAAAATACTGATCGAACAGCATTAACGGTAAATAATGATGGTAAAAGTAGAAAAATTTGTGGATGCTAATATACAGAACCTCAATCAGGAAATAAAGAAGGAGAACTGTCTGTCAGGGTGATCATTTATTTGATATCTTGCTCTGACAGTGAACAATTCATCTGGAGTTTCTGAAATATGTTAACTATGACAACAACACTGGCAGGCAGTCAAGGTTACCAAACCATTATGTCAAGTTCAATGTCAAAATACTGTTAATCACAATTTTGTAAACTCTTTATAAGCCTGACTAACTTGAATGCCGTTGAGTATTCTTAGAAGATAAAGCCTCTCTATTGATAATGTAGTTGGTATGTTAAGAGAAGCTGCCCAGAACTGTACCAAAACAACTTTCAACAGTTTCAACAAATTGGCTGTTAAGTACAACAGGCTGTTATAAAATCCCTCTGGGCACAAATAATCATTTCTTAAGTCCCAATTAACATTAATCTCCAAACGTTTGCACCGAGCCTGAGCTTGTGTTTGGGCCAAATACTCAACTTTACTTAAAGACTTTACTTTTCTAAAGAAGGCCAACTAAGGGCCATTTCATTAGTGTACTTACATCAGTGTACAAAAACCTGCTCTTAAAGCAGAAATTCATCCTGGGTTCTATGAAGTATCTGTAGATTCACACAGATAAACTAAGGGATGATTTTTGGAATTGTTAACAGCACATTGGTCTGTCGGTCAACCATTTTGGGCCAGCCTTAAATAACTAGACAACTATTAGATAAATTGTCATTAAATTTGGTACAGAAGGATGAATCCTAAGTTTACTGACATTCTTGGTGGATATGATGTATCCTACTGACTTTGGTGATCTTATTTTGCACTAGCACTACCATGAGTTTCACATTTGATGTTTTAAGTGAAATATCTCGACAAATATTGAAACTATTGACTGCCATGAAATTTATTCATGTGTCCCTCGGGTAGAATTGTAATAACTTCGAATCATCAATCAAAATTTAACTTGTCCCTCAGAATTAGCTTTACTTTGTATTTAGTCTGAATTAGCAATTGTTAGCATGCTAACAAGCTGAACTAAGATGGTGATCATGGTCAAATTAACCCTCCTAAACATCTGCATGTTAGCATTGACATTGTGAGCATGTGAGGGTTGGGATATTCAGTTCAACCTCACAGAGCCTCCAGACACCACTCAGCTGAACAGACAGTGAAATTAGGTGGGGACGGCCTTCCATTCCGAAACACCTCCATTGCGAAACACCCCCACTCCGAAACACTGCTGTTCCGAATCCGACTTTCAAGTTCCAATTACTTCCCAATAGGGTTAGGGTTAGGGTTAGGGTCAGGGGTTCCACAATAGCCTTTTCGGAATAGCGGGGTCTTTAGAAAAAATGGGAAACCCCGCCATTACGAAGAATGGAAGTCTATTTTCGGAACAGCGGGGTTTCGGAAAGGCGGGGTGTAACCAAATTAGGTAGTATTACCTTGGAACATGGTTGATGAGAGCTTGTGGTCTGTACTGAGGAAAGAGGTAAGACCTAAACTCCTCATTACTGCTGATTCCAGGCCAAGTCTCTTCTGTCGGAGTGCCTGGAAGAAAGAGAAACAAAAACACGAATGTTTCAGAATCAGAATCAGAATCAGAATTCCTTTATTGTCCCACAATGGGGAAATTTGTTTGCCACAGCAGCCAAAGGACAGAATATTTACAAAAAAACAATAATAAAAAATTAACAATATAAATTAAGAAGGTAAGAAATAGAATAGACTTGTATATACATATAAACATGATATTGTACAAAATTAACAGCAGTAGTTGTCTGCTGTCACAGGACACCATCACTTATATCACCTGTTCTTATGTCATATATCACTTGATTTAGCCTGCACTAAATAATAATATGCTGCTAACTTACCCATGAGCCTAAAAATTAAATGTAGCTCCTCCTTCACTGTGGCACCGGGAAACATAGGACGACCTGTTGCCATCTCATACAGGATGCAGCCCACGCCCCTGCAGGAGGAGGGAGGAGCAGCAAACAACAAAGAGTCCTCCAACATTATACAACTGTGGGTGAAGCCTTGCTCAACCAACACACACGGATACTTCAAAGAGTGCTAATCATAAGTGCAAACATGTATGGTGTGAGTGGGCACAGTGCAGCCTTTTGTTCCCTCCAGGATGGTGTGTTGGAGAGGCGCCCCGTGGTGTGATGAGAGGATATGTAGCTAGGTGAGCTCATCAAAGACCCCTGTGTTGCTACAGAAGCCACATTTAGTCCTCTATGGTTTAACAGTGCTGCAAGGGGTTTCTCACCTTGACAAACTGCTAATGAGCAAAGAAAGCATGGGAAAAGTCAATTACAGATGAGCTGCCGAGCGTGTATGAATAGTGACTCATATCTCTGCTAATAACCTGGGAGATTTTAATAGATATGCATGATTCATGGAAATCCTGGACGATCCTCAAGCTGTTAGACAGTCATCTCATTTACCAAGGAGCCAACATTGCTCATTATCAGGGCTGATGCGAGTGTTTGGGGGGCCCTGAGTGCCTTGTGTTTTCAGAGTTCATCTTGTGAGATCTGTTCTGATCCAATTTAGAAAGAAAAACGAGACAATCCTGGTGAAAACAGGTATAGTCTATGTGCTGCCTGCAACCCATTTGTTCTCACTTTCCCAGAGTCAGATAAGAGGATTACTTCTAGAGTCATGAGTAGAGTCATGAAGGTCAGAAATGTCAAACAGAGACTAAGACATGGATATGGATGTTTGGTTCTCAACTTTCAAACCAATATGCTTGTTGAAAAACACCAATATGACACAGCATATCCAACAATATAAAAATCTTATATATGACAACAATTAGCCCAGACCCAGGCCTGTCATAGTCCTGAGCAACCGTCTTATGTTACTTCGACATTTCAGTCACTGAGCAGCTCATGAACTGTGTTACAGGAAGAGTGTTGAAAAATAAACTCCTCTTAGCCTCTTATTAGACTAATTAAAGTATACTCGCCAACCAAGCAAGGTCCTTTTTCATTAAAGCCATTATACACCTTGTAGTGTCAAAGATGATGAGTTTCTTCCTCATCCCCGGCTGCTGCTCGACAGTGCGGTCATGTATAAAGCCGTTTTATTCAGTAGTGTATTATGTCTTCCACCAGTCGCAGTGTTGAGTGCTCTGCTGAAGAGCCAGTGAGAAAGAAGGTGTGTGCTGTATTACTTTGTACCTGCCTAGAGTTGTTTTTCCTACCTTCAGAGTTGCTGCAAAAACTTGCCTAATTTCTTTTTTTTCTCTCAAAACAAATACGATGAGGCACTCAGTGTTACAGACATGGCAACGCAGGTCTGTGATACTCACAATACGATCTGATACACAGTACGTTGCCCACGATAATGATAGTATCACGATACGGCGATTCTGCGACAATGCAAGACAATCATCTAACAATACATCACGATGTCTGTCTAACTGAAGAATACAAAATGCCCCAAAAAAGGCAGAGTGCAGGAACTGTGTATGTATTCACTGCATTGTGGTGTCAGTTTCACAGAATGTGACATGAACTGAGATGAAATGATGTATAGTGCACAGAGTCTTACTAACTGCAACTTGTCCATGTCCATGTGTGCCATCATTCCAAAGTAAAACAGCCATAAAGTGGCAAAAAGGCTGAACTGCCAGAAAGGCAGGTAAAATGTTTAAAGAAAGCAAGGACACATCTATGGATCACTGAATTGTTTTCAATTTGTGTAAATTAAGTTCACACATCATGTTTTAATAGAAATATTGATATCTGGTGCCAGTGTACCGATAATCATATTGCAAGTCTAAGCAAATTCGATATATTGCTATACCAATATTTAATCCCCTCGCTATGATAAACAGTATTACAGTCCTGTGGCCTCATTTATGAAACAGACTTTCGATCAGTTTTGGTCTTAAGTTTAACTTCAGCAGAAAACCACCTTTAAGTAGTTATTTATAAAACCTTACTTTGATTTGGAAATGATCTCATCTCTAAGCAAAGTCTATACTTGACTTAAGTGATATTCCTGCTGGTTATTTGGGGGACTTGAGAGCTTTATGAAAAATATGCAGCGTTGACACAGTCCTAAAGAGTGTTGTCCTATCTAGTCCTCTGAAAAACGTGTTTTCCTGGCTTCAGTCTCCTCCACTACCGCTGTGATCTCGTCTTCCAAAAAATTTGATTCACTCTTTGGGTCCTTCTCTTTTTTGGAAACCCTCATTAGAGTCACAAAGCAGGTGCAAGTAAACTAACTGCATGTTATTTACTATTTCCATTAAGGTTTTAAGCCTCTACATAAGATAATGACGGTGGTTGCAATCACACAAAATAGTGTTTGCTCCACCTTGTATAACAGTTGGGACACATTCACTAGAGGACTGATGATCAAATATTCATAATGTAATACTAACCACATGTCGATAGGTGTGGAGTATTCTGTAGAGCCCAGCAGCACGTCAGGGGGCCGATACCACAGAGTTACCACCTCATTGGAGTAGGTCTTAGTGGGGACGGACTTGGCCCTCGCCAGACCTGGAAACACAACATGGTCAGGGTTTACTGATGTCAGACTTCGTGAGGCTGTCACAGCAAGCCTGCTTTTTGTGCACATGTTCAACCTCTTTTCTCTTTGCTACTACCTTTGAAATAAAATTCCCTTGAAGTGACAAGTCTCTTGTGTTTCCACACATGTAGAATGAAACAGTATGAGGCAATAAATCTCAAATAGTGGGAAAGTCCCCAATCAGCTCAGATGCTGTTTTTTGGTAAAACATTCAAGGTTTACTGGTGGGTTTATCTACCCACTGCCAGCACAAAACTGAGAAAACTCGGAGAGAGGGCACAGTTGCTAGGAAACAGGAAGTAAGGTCTCCGAGTGGCAGTAAAATATAATTGGAAAGCGATTGTGGCAGGAACCTTCCTATTCTACCCAAGTGTATGTGCCTTTACGACCACATTTGCATTCGTTGATGTCCGTACATGCAAGTGTTTCTCTGCTTTTCCTACCAAAGTCAGCCAGCTTGAGCTCGCCCTTGTCGTTGATGAGCAGGTTCTGAGGCTTTAGGTCTCTGTGGAGGATTTTCCTCTTGTGACAGTAGGACAGACCACGCAGCAGCTGGAACATGAAGATCTGTAGGAGAGAAATGAAAATGATGAGACATTTTCTAATAATATATGGATTATAAACCTACTGTAGGTAGATTAGTTGGGCATAAACCTCAAACCTATGACTTGTACAACTTAAATTTTATAGTCTACTTTACTTGGTAATTCTGAGGTAATCTTTTTTTCTGACTGTTTAATGCTTAATGGAGACAATCCGGCACACCTCCTTTGTAATGAGGTGGTGGCAGTGCTGAAGGAATATAATTTACGGTGGCATTTTGACGCCAAACACGGAGCCAAGTATGCCAACGTTAGCCACCAAGAAATGAAAGGCAGCCTGCGTTCTCAAAAGTTTGTAAAAGTTACCCAATAAAATAAACAGTGAAAGCCATTTTTATTGTGGCTGAAGAATTTGCCCAATAAAAGTGTTTTTCAGTAGGTGCATTTCCAAGCAGCGGTGTGTCCTGACCAGAAACAGGCTTTTAACATTGACAGCTTGTCAAAAAAATTGAATACAGAGGGAATTATATAATATGATAACAGGCAGATACATTTACATAGTCTTACATTTACAACCGGCCCTGTAAGGGCAGCTATAATGTTTATGTGGCCTGGAATTAAATTGTAAAAAACTCCCCCTGTCCCCTGAAGGCCTGGAGCTGAAACAATGAGATACATTCACATTCTCAAAACAGGGACATCACTAATCCAACACATTTATAGAATGAAAAGATTCATGTATTGCTCAGTCCCATTTTGGGGACATTCTTGTTGCATCTCAGATATGGAGCTAAGCATTCAATTTAGCTAAAAATGTGTGCATGGCTAAAACACAATGTCACTAAAGACGTTCTGCTGTTTTGAAGGTATTTCCAGAATACTCAAAAACTTTTCTAACCATGTGGATGAATAAAAGTCAGTCTGCTACATAATTAAAAAAATATTTTCAACCCACTTCCCGAGCAGCGTATCATTTTCCTAACTCAAACAAAGATAGCAATGTCTGAAATGACATACAGTAGCTCTGAGACCACGAGTCAAAATGCTTCTATTGTGCATTTTGACTTCCTCCACAGTAGATGCCGACTGATAGTGGATTTTTAAAGGCCGATATACTAACGATAGTTGAGCCCATATATTCTAACCCTATTGCCAGAGTAATATGTGGAAGGTATTTCATTGAGTGGAGAATTACTTCATGAAAAAAAAAGGCTACATTGAAAACGTGACATTAATTAAAGTCGGTTGTGCATGTATGGCTGCTGCATATCTAACGTTAACGTAGAGCAGGTATCTGTCTGTGTCAGTTAGTTTACTTTAGATTAAGAGTTTAGATATTTTCAGCAGAAGTGACCCTCAAATGATGATGATTGACTCAGAGTGTCCTCCAACTATCGGAGCCAAGTTCAGCTGATAACAATAGTTTGTCCTATCGGTGCCGATTAATCGGCCAACCTTTACTCCACAATCACCTGACCTTCAACCCATGAACGTACTTTCACTAGTGGTCTCAGACTTTTTGACCCCAGTGTATGTCCTTTTTCCAATTTGTATGACTTGAACCTTTCTTTCCAGTACTGCAAATGTATATACAAAGTAAGAAACGATTTATGATAACATAATATGTTCCTTGTGTTTCACATAAAAAGGAAACATGTCATCTCCACAGAGTTAATACCCGTGCACCTTGAGAAACCGATTAGAAATATTTTTTATCGTGCAGCATTTTTTCATCCTGACGTGTAGAACAGTGTTTTGTATGATATGATGATGCATGAGAGGCACAGACT
The DNA here is from genome assembly GCF_040436345.1 of Pagrus major. Taxonomy (NCBI): domain Eukaryota; kingdom Metazoa; phylum Chordata; class Actinopteri; order Spariformes; family Sparidae; genus Pagrus; species Pagrus major. The sequence goes on along the minus strand of NC_133220.1, from coordinate 32,692,177 downwards.
GGGACCTTTTCATTCTATGATTCTATCAGATTTGTGCTCTGATTCTCCAGGTTATGCCTGTGCTTTGAGAATGTGAATTGATTCCATTGTTCCATTTCCAGGCCTCCATGGCTACCATGCAAAACTAATTCTGCTTAATAATTTGCTTTTTGGCTTGACACAAGCAGCTGAAGGAAAAACTCCCTTAAATGACTGAATAAAGCTGAATTTAATGAAACCCAGCATGCTGAATTATACGTGTTAATCTAATATCTTTGCACAGGTGTCTCTGTTTCTTTCCCTGGTATACAGTCAGTAGTGACAACGCTGAGTCACTTTCATGCTGGAGGCTCACCTTAACATTATGCATGCTCATGAGATTCCCGCAGTTGTCCAAGTACTGTTTGAGGTCGCTGTCCTGGAAGAGACAACAGCCACAGTGTTCACACTTTAATATATCCATACTGCATGTGTGTAATTGAGGTCAACACCTTCCAAACGCCTGCGAGCTGAACGGTCAGTGTACTCACAAGATACTCAAACACCAGCGTGAGGCAGCGTTCAGTGTGGATGATGTCGTGCAGTGTGACGATATTGGCGTGTTTGAGGTTCTTCAGTAGAGACACTGGGTACACAGAGGAAGAAGGACGGATGAATAGAGACAATAGACAAAATGACCTTCTAACACCTTGGAGCTATGCTTTTAGGCTTACAATGGGTTTAAACTTGTGATGTCTGATTAACTGAAATGGACTGCAGACGTGTGCTATGTCCCAGTTACATAATCCAGTACATACTAATCATATACAGCAGATACTAATCATTTTTCATGAGAGATAGTAATTCCTTAGTTACTTTTAATTTTTCATTTCAGTAGTTCCTCCATGTCTTTTGTCCATTGCATTGGGTGACAAAACTATCCATCGACAGCACACATTTTTTTTGCAAACTGACTGTTTTACATATAATTGTATTTCAGCACTTTATCAGTGTACCCTCCATACTTGAAACCTGCTTAGAAGTAGTATGTAGGATGGATCTGGAACTTCATGTAGCAGAGGTTTATGGTAAGCTAATAAAGGTCAGAATGAGGGCAGATTAATACAACTCATATAACTGAATTGTTTTTTCCAAAAGGTCAAATCTTTCACTATGATCGCACACTGTAAATACTACCACATAGTCCATACAGTAAAAATGTATATTATCTGCTTATTTGTTGTGCTAAACAAATTACAGCTATATTATGATTGATAAAACAGAAGCTGTGTAATTTTTGTGTGCCATTTATTTACTGTGTGAACATACAGAGCTACTATGCGGTGTCTTTGAATCGACTAACCGGGGTGGACTTTACCAGACAATTACAAAAAGCTCTGCGTTCAGTTAATACATTAAGGGACACAGCAAAGCCCCCTCAGCAAATGCACTGCAGTCATTTCCCATAATTCCCATCATTATGACATGCCCTAAAAAAACAATTATTATCCACCTGGGGGCAGTAGCCCTTGACTGGAAAATATTTATTTGTGTGTGTGTGTGTGTGTGTGTGTGTGTGTGTGTGTGTGTGTTGATGTGTGTTTACCTTCTCTGATAGCAGTGCAAGGTGCTCCCTCCTCGTGCTCCAGCCGGATCTCCTTCAATGCCACCAGGTTCTCTGTTAGTTTGCTTCGCCCTTTGAACACCGTGGCATACGTCCCCTTCGACCACACACACAAACACACACATAAGACATTCTGAAAACACTTCTGCTGCTGATGACTGCGCTTGTGTCTTTTTTACAGCAACAATAGAATAGTTAAGTGAATTTAATTGAAATCTGTTTACTTCCACTGTCTGTTTACTTTCTCGTCAACATCATCGTTAGCACATAAACAGAAATCAGGATGGATAATTAACTCCAACTGAACTGATTAAGGTTAGAAATTTTAACCGCAGCATCAAAACATTACATCAATGTTGTGTAAGTGTCTGGAGCAGGCGTGCTTATTTACTTTTTTGTGATCTGATTTTATTGGGATTTCTCATGACTATCACTATCACAGCTCCCTGATAATTTTACTTCATAAATCCTGGCTTTTGCAATGCTGGCAATTCTTCCATTCTTATATAGCTGGCTGTAAGCAATGTAATAGCTGTCGATCAGATCAGCTACTGCAGGCTGAAAATGGAGCAAATCCTGTCAGATACTGAGAACGGGAACAGTAGTAAATGGCTACATGTTCAAATCACTTTTTTCTGCTGCATATGATCTAAACCATGCCTTTGTGAACAGCAGGTTATGATAATTGACAACAAAAGCCGCTCTTTTCCATCCCTCACCAACTCTGTTATTTGCTGCTGAGCCTTGTGACTGAGACTAATGCAGACAGCTTCTGTCACTTATCATTCCTTGCTCCTTAAGGCAACAACTGTTCTCAGATAAATGTTGAGGGATTTTGGCAGAGTTCTGCAGTATTAAAGCCCTCTTCATCTTCAGCACGCCCATGCTTTGTGAACCCACAGAGTGGGATGTATTCACACATGTTGGAGCACATGGTGTGAATGCAGATTTAAAACTTGTAGTTGTTATTCTTGTTAAGCTGTGCCAGCCAAGCCCAACTAAGGCAAGCCACATGGGTACACTGTACACTTTGTCTTGTAAACAAGTAAGTGTTGTACCCAGGCTTGACTCACAGTGAACCTGATAAGTATAATGAAGACTCGCAGACAACCTGTCGTCAGCATGGTCCATTTTTTTTGAGAATGTTGCATCAAGCTTCAAGTTATCGCTCACTGGCTGCACTGGGAGTAACAGTAGGAGTAGTAGAAGTTGTAGACTCATCTCTCAACTGTACGCGTCACTTTCCATCAATCTTCTGAAAAATGTTAAAAAGTGAATGTTTGAATAATTGGTATTGACGTACTTCACCCAGTTTGCCGAGCTTCACGTATGTCTCCAGTTTCCCAAAGCCTATGTCAGACTAGAGACAGAAGGAAAAAGACAGATTAATTTAACTTACAGTGTTTACTGTTATCATTTTCTCCTCTGATTATACCTTAGAACAGCCAAAAGACCACATTTGCATGGATTAGTTAAAGGAAGACATGCTCAGTTTCAGGTTCATAAGTTTCATTTGGGTTACTACTAGAATAGGTTGACATGCTTTATTGCTCAAAAAACATCTCAGTTTTCTCATTCTGCCCAGTCCTGCAGCATTGTTTTCCCCCTCTGTCTGAAACGCTCTGGTTTAGCTCCTGTCTCTTTAACAAATCCATGTTTACGTCGTCAACCTGGCAGGATACAAATGCCTTTTAATGGAGAACTGTGGGAAATATTAAAGAAAATAATGCTCATTATAATAATAGACAGCAGAGAAGATACTCCCACATCAAACCTACTTAAGAAAAGAGGATCCTGCACACTACTGGTGCTCAGCATCACAATTCATTCATACTAATGCATCCATCACAGATAGATAGATACATGGACTTGTTGTTGTTATATACAGTAGAGTACTTACCAGTGAAGCACGACGAGACATGCGGCTGAGAGGTTTGCAGAGTGGTGAGTTGTCACTCTCCAGCTGCAGTTTCTTGAGAAACTCTGGAGGCAGACGGATGTCCATGGGCAGAGACATGCGCTTACTGACGTCCTGCAGGGAGTCAAACGACATTAAAGTTACAAAATACACCTCTTCCTTATTTTTTCTGTTGTGGATTGGAACGTTTAGCTTGCCATTTAGACTATAAATCATTCATGCTTCAGCTTGACTGATAATCAAACCTCCATATGGCCACTATGGCATGAGACTCCAACAGCCTCCAGTCTGCTCATTTTGTTAAACTGCTATGTTCTTATATCATGTTGGTTACTAACACTGACCAGTATTATTGATGTTGCTAAACATGATACCACATTATAATGAGCCATTCTTTATGAAAGGTTATTAGTGGCTTAATAATCACTAATGAATAATTTTGGAATAAGAAAAAAATTGCTCTTCAAACATGTCACTTATAAAGCAAAGAAGAAAAGAGGTCAGCCACTGAATACAGTCATCCATCTCAAATGCATCTGACAGAACAGCTACGCTTGTATTTAAATCAATTATGCTGTCTGCATAGGCCACGTAACAGCTCCTGCTATACCTGTGTAATGTTAGTTTCCTTTTTTTCTATGTGTGTTACTACAGAGAATGTGTTTTGGGTTCTGAGCATTACCAAAATGCAGCTGACCTACACTGAAAACTGTGCCTGAATGCATCCTGTGTCGACTGGTGTGGACACACATGCAGCATAGAAGCTGCTCCTGCTCTGCTAATGTGTGCTACGGGGCCTGTGCAGACATTTGTATTAAATGCCAGCTAAAATTACATTGAGTCCTATTCATACAAAATACTACTATTATTGCTAACAGTTTTTTTTAATTATTGAAAGAAAGAAAAAAATATTTCAAAAAACATCAGAAATGTTCATCTCAGCAGTCTGGAGGGGCAGATTACTGTCTGTGTTTGATTGACAGCAGCTGCCAGGCTGTCAGAGTGCTGGTGTTACACCGTAGGGAAGGACACACAACTCTAAAACAAACTTGTGCTGTAGCCCACATGTAATGGGCACCACCACCAAACCAGACCCAAGTGAAATTCAGAGGTGTGTTTACATGCTGTTTAATGAGCAGCTAACTGATATAGTAGTTAATTTATTCCTGGTAAATGTTTGTTCAACAAGCTGACTGTAAGGTGCAGGATGAGACGTTTGCTACCGTATACCATAATATATTCCATTCAACTATTGCAAAACTAGAGGCATCATCGAAACTACAAAATATCAGATTTGACTAGTTTTGTCTCTTGCTGTTTGTGATTTATTTTTTTTCCCAAGGAGAACAAAGGAGACATTCACACAGCGATCTGTATGCTGTAGCAGACAAATAAGCAATTTAATATAAATTGCACTTTAAGGGCACAAAGAACACAAAAGGCTTTGACTGGCAGCTACCTGGATTGGATAATCCAGGGAAGCTGCCAGTCAGACATTACTTACTAGGCCATAATCATTTATGAGTGCTTTATAAATGAATTGTTATGAAAATTGTTGTTCTCCCATGTTTATGAAAAATAAATTTGACTTGTGTATCCCCTTGCATAACTTAAAATAGCTGTCTTTTTAGTAAGTCAGAAAGACATCTCACAAGAAGCTTCTGGAAAAGAGCTGCAGAGCCAGACCAACATCCATTTATTCAAACAAGTTCACTTGCTGTCTTACAAGGAGTTGATGCTAAATGTGAAGTCGTGCTAGCTTGGCATAAAGACGGAAGAAAGGGGGAAGCTAGCTGGAGGAAAAAAAATACTTTTAACATACTCTTATAAAGCCAACATACTTTATCTTCTTAGTTGGAGAAAAAGAAAGGAAACGAGTCAGGATAGCCTGCCATGTGGAGCTGATTGCAACCTGTTAAGCTTAATGTTAACTTAACAGGTGAGTTAGTTAATCTCCTTCAGAAGAAGAAAATGCATGGCTTCCAACAGCTATGTTCTTACATGTTGTATGATATCTACCTGTCCATCAAAGACAGATGAGAAGCCAGCAACTTCAGTATGAGGGGTGTGGGCAGGCACTGGGCACAGCTGTTGATGACTATTAATCAGCTCTGATGTGTAACATTAAGCTAGCTCAATAAATCACAATGTGTCATGTTGTGCTTCTGCACATTGATTACAAAAGATTTATGCCCCCACTGATAGTTAATAAAGTGAGTAAAGCCAGTGATATGTTTTACGATTTAAATTAATATTAAAGAGTCATTGATAAAATCCACTAAAGTCCAAGAGTAATTTGCTCCAGTTACGACATATTAAACTGCAAACATGATGGCTTATGAGAAAGTGAGTGGATCATTAGTGTCAAGACTTTCTCCCTTGATGAGCAATTATTAGGACCTTTACTTTGGTTGAAGGTCGGTGGACCTATAATGAGAACGATTCATCTTCATATATCTGTTCAGCACAGTCCTGAGGTGAGGCTGTGTAGGTGGAGGCTAACCAGGCTGCGCAGGGCCTTCAAATGTTAGAAAGTCATGAATTCAAAATCTGCTGCGATAATAAGTCAAATCTCAACTCGTAAATGTTAATGCCCACAAGTTCTGTAAATCTAGCCAGAAAAACCCAACATTACAAACAAGCCAAAGAGATTATTCACTTCCTGTCAATCATAGAATTGTTCCTTTTAATTGCTTACTGATGGATCAGGGTTGGCCCGATGGACGATTAATGGATGACTAATGAGAACTGTACCATGTGATTTAAAAGCCACCCCACCAGAGAGCCCAATAAAGTAGTGTATTCCATCAGAGTTGATGTAAAGGAGGACTTGTTGGCATTTTTGAAATGTGAAAGAGTCAAGCGAAAAGAGTTTGTTGCTGCTCAGTGCACTAATGCTACGTCTACATGCCATTGGTGGCAGCGGTGTTTCTTTTCTGTTGGCTGCTGTGACTGCTGTTTCTCTCAGTTGTGCTGTTGATATCGATTGTTCTTAGCTCTGTATAGCTAACCGCTAAGTTACGAACATGTGGTGAGGAGACAAACCCTTTTAAACCCAGTATGGGGATGTATGTCGTGATGATGGGAGGCAGTTTTTCTGGGGGAGACTGTGGAGGTTGCCGTCAGAGCGACAGTGGGAAACAGCGGTGACCACAGTGGTGTGCTAATAACCAACTCCTGCATAAAAGCAACTCTGAAGGGACACCCTGCCTCAAATTCAGAGACATATAGCGACATTGTTGAACACTGCATATCCAAGTTGTTAGACATTGCCCAACTATTAATTATTTAACCACACAGCCATTAGTTACATTTTGTTGAATAAAGCTATCCTGATTGCCTCAGCTCCCAGCCCTCTCTCTGTCACACCATTATTTCTATCCTGACAGCACCAAGTCCCTCCTGTGCAGTCACTTCCCTCTGGCATATAGCTTCACCTGACTGTCTGGTACGTGTAATGTGGAGTATAAGAAAGACTCGAAGTGAATCATACTCACTCCTCAGGGACTTTTTCTGAAAAGGTGGAACTGTGAACTCTCATATATTTCCAATAAAAATGTCTGGTGCTCTTGGGATAGTTAAAAGCATCTGAGGTGACTCATTTCACTGAGCTGGCAGAGGTGGAAATGGAGAAATGAGTCAGGAGAACAAACATCTGAGCCCACTGCTGATATCTATGTCAGAGTGACTTTTTAATGCTTTTAATGGCAACCTGAGCCTAGACAGTTTCCTATCATTGCTTTATCAGCAACACTTAAATTACCGTGGGAGGAAAGCATGGCAGCGTGTGACTACAGCCTGACTGGAAACCAAAGTTAACACTTTGCCAGTAACCCCTTATCTGTCTTATTAACCCGCGCCCGCCTACAGCCACTCTTTTAGCCTCTGCTACTTACCTCCATGGAGAAACGTCTGTGCTGGGCCTTGCTGTGATAGTGGAGTTGGGATGGAGACTGAGCACCCGGGGTTGTTGGTTCAGGTGTCACCGGACTGGCATCTTGAGATGGAGGACCCAGCCTGTCTGGAGTCAGGCCTGACAGAGGAGAAACATGATCACTCTACATTTGTAGATGCACAGATCACGACCAGTTTGAAGAAAAGCTTTGATGATCAGTGGCATAGATTCTGACGAAGCTCAACATGTCATTCCAAAACCTGTGTGCAATAGTCATATGATTCATATTGTTTTTATAATCGTCTAACATTCAGTGACACCTTATGCCCCTTTTGGAGAAATCTGATTCCATTTTGTTTCTCCACTCATCTATTTAGATTTTAGTTGCTAGTTGCTTTTTTAATCACAACTTTCTTATCTTTTATCTTTTTAGCAACTCAAATCTATCATTTTATGGAGGTTTGAGTCATTTTCACACTTCAGTTGCTGGTGAATACCTTTGCACAACTATTTCCCCCTGTTTCCAGCCCTGAAGCTAAGCTAACTGGCTGCTGGCTCTGGTTATATTTGCTCCAGACATGATCATGTCATCTCACAAATCCAGCTGCCTCAGTGGATAAGACCAAAACAGAGTGAAATGGAGGATGAATTTTGGGACATGGAAGTCAAATGAATGCTACTGTTGCTCCGAGTCATCTGGATTGTAAATAGACAAGTGTTCCCTAACACATTTATAATATGTCAGATGTGTGTGTGATTAGCTTGTTGTGGATTAATGCTACATCAAAGAATTGTAATATCATGATATCAGAGAGACAATTTACAGTTGAAATATCAACTTGTCATTGTTCTCTGGTGGGCAAACTGTGTAATGGTGTCACTACTTCTTAGTTACCTCAGACTTAAGCAGGATTTATAGTTCTGAGTTAAGGAGCTAAAGGGTAGTAACTCAGTCACAGTCCTTGGAACAGATCCATTTCAAGACTGATTTGCTTTGGCTGCTTGTGTTTCTCCCACAAGTTTCTGATCTTTTGTTTGAAATGAATGGTAGTGAAGACACCATTAACAAAACTGAAGAGAGAATATCAAATATACTGAAACAAGGAAAGGCTTAAATGTCTGCACACAACCTCAAAATGGACTCTCATCATCATGTTTTCCGAGATGAGGCTCACAGAACAAGAGAGGATATCAGAGTCAAGGCAGCTGAATCGAATGTGTCAGACAGTTCCACTGTAAGCACACCAGCATTGTAGCGTGACAGCTATCCAGCTAGTGTGGTGGGAAGAATGGACTTTGATCTGCATACAGCATTGTATGTGATGTGTGTTTGATGGCTGGTCGGTGTATTTGAATGCTACCTGCTGTGCAGTTTCAGCGACAGTTTGATCTCCCATTTCAATGGCGAGTGAAGCTTCCTCACCGGTATGGCAAGTGTGGTGTGTAGACATTTGTCTCCATTTTATAGGCAACCCCCAGGCGTGTGTGTTATATAGCTGTTCCCTCCTGTGGTGAAGCACAAAGCACTTTAACTCCTCGTTTCTATGGGGCCAATGGCTAACAAGGGAAGCAGGTCTTGGTGTTAGGAAGGAAGTCTTGTTTATCTCTTTTAAAGCCTACCCCTTACCTCTCTCTCTCTCTCTCTCTCTCTCTCTCTCTCTCTCTCTCTCTCTCACACACACACACACACTAATTAATAGTAACTGCATAACCTATGGCCTCTCACGTACTACAGGAAATTACCAACAGTATCAATTCAGCACACATGCACCTCATTAAACAAGGTGCTGCTGTGAAATATGTAAGATATATAAGATAAATAAGGCAGACAGTTAAGGCTAAGGGATTGCTCAGATTTTAAAATGGATGAGTTTAACTGGGCATGTTGAACAGCACTATATAGAGGCCTCTAACTGGCCACTTTGTGTCTGATTGATTGACAGTCTACTGTAAATGGGCTGGGGGGATGAAATTGACAACCTGTTTGCTAGTCATTTGAACATCACAGCAACAGTGCTCCTTTGATCTCCCGATGCTAATTATGGTCAGTGAAGGCGATACTGATATCGTGCACGCGCATGCACACACACACACGCAAACACACACACACACACACACACACACACACACACACACACACACACACAGAGTGAAAGAGAGAGAGCTTGATTGCTGTGAGATATGGATGGATGCCTGCTAGACATCTTCTTAGAAAAAGGACAATCCAATATGGTGCACCACATGATGTTTTCATAGCGTTTCCATCTGAAACTATGGTTACAGTGAGAAGGAGAAAGAGGCAGAGAAGAGTCAGGAGAGAAATAACGATGTTAAGTTGGGGCATAAGCTTCACAAGTATTGGCAGAATGAACCCTACGCTATGTCTGAGTACATTTCACACAACATGAGCAACACACATTTAAGCATGAAATCTGCTCAAGCAGCTTAAGGTTAAGTACCTCCCTTAACAACAGATGCTCATTTTCCACTTTAAAACTCAAAATTTGCAAAGTCTAGAAGAGTCACACGATTAAATCATTTTATCCCCATTCATGTTAGCCGGGCGCTAAACCGTAAGTTAGCCGACTAGGTTGGTGAAAGTCTCTAGTACGCACCCTCTATGGGCCCCACAATACAGAAGCTATGTGGAAGACAGGCGAGTCATTTGGCTTCATGCTGCTGCTTTAATAGAAATGAATGGGACTTTGCCTCCATGGCTGTGTCCAGATATAATTAATACAATCCTTGGATCTGAGCAGCCTCCCAATAGTAGCACATGTGCAAGCACGTCTGTCACCTTGTACAGCTAGGTATGGCAACACCACTAGGACAAACCACATGCAGAACAGCAGTTTGTTATGTTTAGATACGGTTATGATTACATTTGCTCATGATTATTTTGTTATATGGTTGTTGGTATGGTAGTAGGCTTCATTCGCTGGGGACCATGAATGTTTGTACCAAATTTCATTGCAACCCATCCAGTAATTGGTGAGATATTTCAGTCTGGACCAAAGTGCTAAACTGACCGTCCAACAGCTGTACTGATATTGCCAACCACTTAGCCACATATTAGCCGCTAGCATGGCTGTTTTTGTGTCCAACTATTTGCAATCAGAAGTGTGGTTCTCAGTCTTGGTTAAAACTGAAAAAGAAAACGTAGATATTTCAAGATACAGTAGGAGTTTTTGATTGACATTCCTGCTGATGGTTTCATGTTTTTTACTCTTATCAACAGTTGATGACACTAATGCACCAAGAAACATAGCAATATGCCAGCAAAGGCAAGAGTGCCAGGGTTACACCCCGCCTTTCCGAAACCCCGCCTTTTCGAAACCCCGCTGTTCCGAAAATAGACTTCCATTCTTCGTAATGGCGTGGTTTCCCATTTGTTCTAAAGACCCCGCTATTCTGAAAAGGCTATTGGGGAACCCCTAACCCTAACCCTATTGGGAAGTAATTGGAACTTGAAAGTCGGATTCGGAACAGCGGTGTGTCGGAGTGGGGGTGTTTCGGAATGGAGGGGTTTCGGAACGTCTAGCTGCTCCCGAGTGCCAGCTAGCAAACAATGTCAAAAGATCAATGTAAACACTTACATGTGCATGGTCACACCTCATGTTAAGTACAAGCGTAACAGAGTGTTGTGTATGTGGTAAAAAGGTTTGTGTATATTAATTATATACTATTATATATACTATTATTTGTGTATATACTTATTTTTCTTTAGGCAGAATGTTTTATATTGTTTATTGACATTCTGGTTTCGACATTTGTTATTTAATTTGATATGTGTTTTTAGTGTGTTGGTATGAATGTGACATGAACCTAAATTAGAAAGCTTCAAGTAGCTGATGTGACAGAGTTTTTAGTAGATGTGTCAGAAATAAACAAGCACTGGCTGAGCGAGACGCTAACTTTGGTCCTCTCTCTATCAATCCACAGACCGTGTTTTATTGGCTACGCAGTGCCTCCTAGCCTGTGTATCCTTTCCTGCTGGTCCAGATTTCCCCTAGATCTTGCGCCGGTAACACTTGCCCAGCACCAAATGTCAGACAAAGTTAGTGAATAGAGAGGCGCCCATTAGCTGACCATAACAGCTTAATAAGGTGATAGCAGGTCAATGTTAGGCTGAAGTTGCACTTATCCATTAATGCAGATTTCCTTTTGTTCACCTACAAGAAAACTTTAACTTAACACAGCTTAACTATCATGTGGTCCAGCAGGTCAGAGGAGGTCAATCTGATGTAAATAGTAGCTCATGGTGCTTTTCCTGTGATAGAAAATGGCAGTGTGCTTTGGACAACAGCTAGTCAACATAATTATGATAAGAAAATCTCACCTGCTTGGTAATACACTGTTTGCGACTCTGCATGTGTGTGCCAGAGGGTTTCATAATTTGAAGTCTCAACCAACTCACCGCCACACAGAACCAATTTAATTCAAGCAACTTGAATAATTTGTTTGTTATTCCTTCCATCAGGATTAATTTCTTGCAGCAGGTTCTCTGCTGAGACAATTGGTTTTCAACTGTGATCAAGAAGAAACTCTCATCAGATCGCTCATGTGTCACGGTGGCTTATGTGATTACTCGCATCTTCACATTGGCACGTTCATATGGGAGCTCAGCAAAACAGCTTTAAATGGACTAATATATGGAAAGTGAACAAGGGGATTCTGTCTAATGTGAAGTATTAGTCATTAGTCAGGCAAAAAAGTCCTGGCAACACCTAAGGACACTGACTCAAACACACACACACACACACCATTGTTTGTATCAATCTATAATCAAATCTATAAAAACTGTCTTGACATGCAGTAATGGAATTGTGTGTGTGTGTGTATGTTCTTGTTGTTACTGGATCTTATGTGTGTATTTGTATGGATATGCAGCCTTAGGGGATGCTAATGAGTTCTGGGTGCTCAGTGATCTGAGACTGATTGACTTTCTTTGTGTTTGTCAGTTTGATCCAGCTGCTCTTGTTTTTAAATGCTAGAAACGATATCAGAGAATCTAATAATCTGATAAGACTGAAGAAGTTAAACTAATGAGCTGTATATTTAATAAGTTTTGTATGCAGTTATGCATATGTACAGTCTCCTCAATGTGTCATGATATCTCAAGGTGCTTGATAATCATAAGATGGTCATGGTATATATATATATATGGTAAATGGTTTTGCATTTCTATAGCGCTTTTCCAGTTTATAGCTCAAAGTGCTTTACAATACTTGCCACATTCACCCATTCATACACTGATGGCGGAGGCTGCCATGCAAGGCGCCAGCTGCTCATCAGGAGCAATTTGGGGTTCAGTATCTTGCTCAAGGACACTTTGACATGAGAGGAGCTGGGATTTGAACCAGTGACCTTCTGATTACCAGACGACCCGCTCTACCTCCTGAGCTACAGCTGCCCCACATATATATACACATATATATGTATATATATATATATTAGTCTCACTGTATTTATCGTCCCATTGCCCAACCCTAGCAATCATCCGATGAGGTATCTTAACACCAGCAAAACTGAGTTCCTTTATGCCACATAACAAACAAACAAACAAACAAAATAATCTATTTTATACCATGGAGTGCAGAGGATGAATCACAATCTGACAATCTGACTAAAGAAGCTGCTCCCTTGTCTGGTGGGATGGAAGCAGATACATCTGTATCTGTTGTCAGATGGCAGCAGGGTGAACAGGCTGTGGCTGGGTGGGTGTTATCTTTTAGTATCTTTAGTCACTGATGCTCTATAGATGGTACCAATGATGTTCTGGATGGTTTTAATCACCCGCTGTAGAGCCTTCCTGTCCTCGACCATGCACAAGCCATGCCAGTTTGTCATGTTTCCAGTCAGGATGCTTTCTATTGCTCTTCTGTAATAGTTTCCACCAAGAATTTGGTTCCAGAATTTAGCTTTCATAAGTTTCCTTAGGTAGTAGAGCCTTTTCTATTCTATTCTATTCCTTTTTTTTTTTTTTTTTTTACCAGGGTGGTGATGTGTTAAGACCAAGATAGACTGTCTGTGATGTTGATTCCCTAAAACTGTTCACCTGCTCCACCTCAGCTCCACTGATGTAAACAGTGGTGTCTCCTTTTTTTCTAAAATCATCAATCAGCTCCTTGGTTTTGCTGATGTTGTGTGTCAACTGTGAAGCAGTAGATTGTTCTCTGTGCACCACTCTGGATCAAGATTGTTGATTTCCTCCCAAATATGAACTCTCATCGTTGTTTTTAATGCAGCCGATGATGGTGGTGGTTGATGCCTGGGAGTAGTCATGGTGTACAGTGTGAACAGGAGGGAGCTGAGCATACAGCCCTGGGGGGCTCTGGTGTTAAGCACTAACATGGAGGTGGTGTGACTTCCAAGCCTGTCCTGGGGTCTGTTTTTGAGTCCAATACCCAGTTGCAGTGTGGTGGAGTACCATACCAAATGATACCAATAATTTGTAGTATTATCTTGCAATATTTTAAGACAGTGGTTTTCAACCTTTTCAAATCTTGCCCCCAGAAAAACAAGCTTGAGTTCATGACCAACTCTCTGCAATCAAGCTAAATAGCACATATCCAAAATGTCAAATCATTCCTTTAACATGCACCACATTAACCTTAATATTCACTGGATCCATTAATGAAACATATGGACAGTTTGTCAAATATCTTCTAGCTACAGAAATGCTCTGGGCATGTGATGATTACATCCTTGCAAAAATGTCAGATGATGTTTTCAGTCTAAACAGCAGCATATGCTGTGGATTACACTGTGGGAGCATGATATAATCCCTCACATAGGAGAGAGGAAAGCAAGATGGAAAAGACATGAATGGCAAAAGATTAAAGAGGACTGTAAACATCAGTCAGCTGCTGGGTTTGGGTCAAACACTCTGTCTCTCTTTGTGTCTCCTTTCTTCTAGGCTCAGTTGTTTATCTCCATTTATCTGTCCTCATCCTCTCTCTCTGTCTGGTTACCTCTTTCCTGACCTTCGGGAGCAGACAGTGATGCAGACAGATGTCCTCTGGGGGGTTAAACTACATATCCAGCTGCCTCTCTCTATCAGGCAGCCGAATAACATCCTCACTTTACTGAGCTCTGTGGAGGGAGAAGCTTCAGTTGTCTGATTATGTTTACTTGACTCAAATGTTATACAAGGAGGTCTGATGAATCCGCGTGACCGCAGTACATTGTGTTTACATTGTACTGTAATGCTTGTGCACTTGACTTGACAGATCATTTTAGTACACCCAGGGTGACCTTGATTCCCACATGATCCACTTCACCCCCTATTTACTTTGCACATTTCAATGGCCTTTTTGCATTAAATGTCAATATGAAGCATCAAATCTAAGCTTTTTTTCCTGTAAAGCAAATGGTCATAAACATCATTGCACGGTGATGACATTGCGTAGGATGAAAGTGTTAACCATCCTGGTAGCTCTGCGATCTCTGTGTATTCACCCAATTCATTGTTATTCCACCTCTTTGTGCTATCTTCACAGTCAAACTCTACATAATAAAGCAGAGACACTTGAAAACCTATTCTGAATGCATTCAGTTCCTTTGCATTATCTACCCCTACTTATCCTAACCATAACCCTCATTTCCCTTTGAAGCCTGCTGATCCTCAGTGGCTCAGCGCCGGTGGTGGTACCAGTCGTAGCCGGAAAAACCCCAGTTAATCTGTGAGGGTCCGCTACAGACACGGAAGGAAGGAAGGCTTTTGCATTTGGCATTAAAACCCAGAACGAGATTGCAGTTTGTGTTCTATTATTAGACATGAGCTGTTCATTCACACAGGGACCAAAAGACACAAGGAAGTATGGAGCTCAGGGTTCAGGACTTTGAACATGCTTAATTAACCAATGGGTAGGAGTGGAGTGACAAAAAATATCTGTGGTCAGCACCCTACAATAAAAATACCTGGGAAAGGTGGCAGTAGAGAGATACGGCTTACATATCAATTTAGGCAAATGATTATTTAAAGTTACAGTCCTTTCCTACAACACATCCTCATACATAAACAACTGAATAGGTCTATTGCCAGTGACTCCCAAAACAACATACTGTATATCACCGTCCTAAAAACAACATGACCGCTGCAGCGTACCAGTGATTGTTGTATCGGACATCAGTCGTATGCTCGCAGTTTGGTTATGTTTGGGCAGCAAAACTACTTGGTTAGGTTTAGGAAAGGATTGTGGTTTGGGTTAAAATAAGTACGTTACTTCTGTAACTTATGTACATATGCAAGCGTGTTTGTGCTGTGAGGTAAATATGCTACTAAGTTAAAATAACTTGCAGTCAACTTTTGGTTTCACCACCTTTCACCTTTTGGTTTGAACATGAACACAGATATCCTGGCTGAATGTTTAACCCAATTATCCATCCCGTTTTTCCCCTATGCAGACTTTATCTGCCTTTTACTACGTCATCTAACGTCCTCCATTGCTGTTGTAATAATTACTATGGCCACTAGAGGCTGCCACCTAACAGGAGACGTAGTAAAAATGGGTAGTAATAGGCCACTTGAGCAGTCAACTTATATGCTAGAATTTCTGATGAGGACGGGCTGCTGATTTTATTGTAGCAGCCCATAGTTCCGGTATCAATAGGAATTATGTATTATGACAATACGGCAGTGCAAAACTTAAATTCAATATCAGGTGTAGTGACACACAGAAACAAAATGAGACAGTTTTTAACATTACCATGATCTTTTCCTTGCATTCACCAGGATAACACAGAAAAAGAGTAACATTCGCATTTTTTGGCCACCTGATGAATGCATGTCCAATAGGCTATTCTCCTTCCTTTTAGCTCTGTTTTGGTCTCCCTCAACTCCTGAGAAAAATACCAGCTTTTAGCTGCTACTAGTTTGCCAGAAAGTTGCACACTTTGTCTATTTGCCATTTGGTGCTGGGCAGGAAGTGTACAGTGGGGTTACCAGAGCTTTTTCTCTGAAAACTACTGCCTGGAAACACAGTTTGAGAGGACAAGGAGAGTAAGCTAAAACAGTAAAGTTATGGGCCATAAAACCAAAACAATGAGCTGAAAGATGCTAAAACGCGTCAAGCTTAGGTGGACTTAGTAGTTGAATAAGTGTTTCACCACTGGAAAGACAGCCCTTGCCTAACACTGGGCTGTCTATGCAGTTGAAAGACACAGACATTTTTAAAATTGGCCCCACCTGACCTGAGAGAACAGAGAAAAAGAGCTGTGTTATTCCCTTCTGCTCAAAAGGTAAAGAACCTACAACAACCAGCATGCACGGTGCTGCACTGGACCAATAAACACTCCCACTGATGGGTGACATACTATGAGTTAGGCAATGCTTGGTTTTGAAACAGGGAACTGTAAAGAAGCCAGCTGGTAACAAACGATATTGTATTACATCTAAACAGTCCACAAAAATATGTTTCTGAAAACATTTTAGGACAGAAACAGGCAGTGTAGTAACATAATCTGCCTGGTTTAGGCAGTTTGATCAGTTTGTTGAGATGCACCTCACTGAGAGAGAGAGAGAGAGAGCAGCCGCTAACTCTATCTCAATTTGAGTATTCTCTTTGTGTCCATGGATGTTTGCTTACAATATGCTGAAGTACAATCTATACAACAGCCCTAAAATCCACCATCAGCTCAATTATGCGTTTTGTTTCATTTCCCTGATTTTTGCTTGAAATAGAGCGCAGGTCTGGGTGCAGGCAAAAACAGAGTGAAGTTTACCTGTCTTGTTTCACTGATAATTCTCTGTGGGTTCGTCACTATCAGTGATATTCCAGATATATTCATTAGTGCAGTTTTCACTTTAACCAGACCTGGTAGCTTACTAGTCATGCAAGGATTTTGTAGGAATATTCATATTTTGAAAATACTGTGATTGTATGTTGTCATTGTATTAATGCAATTAGCTTTGGTTTGGAAACTCAGCATGAATTAATTTATTTTAAAAATTAAAATTTCGGACCCAAAAAAAATTAGCGAGTGGAGCTTTACGGTAATGAATCGGCTTCTCGTGGCTGAATGGGAAATGAGGGTTCTTACCCTGTGTGTGCCGTATGTTGAGCTGGTTGATCTGTTCGGTGAACTCATTCTCCTCAATGGTCTCAGTGCGAGGAACAGACAGAGAGAAACGCCTTTTGAAGTTCTTCATCTTGTTCATCGTGTTGAGGAGCAGACTCTGGGAGAAGAAAGAGACGCAGAGAGAGTGATGTACAACATTAAACATACAGATAATATTCCAACCCGTACATGCATCATCATATTCTGATGCTTTTCCTGAAGAAAAAAAAAATAAAGCTGCAATAATTGTGAAGTTTAGCCATGTAATGCAAACTACAGACAGAAATGATGGTTTTCTTAGTGCATAGCACTGTTTGTACTGTATGTACTGAACATATCGGCTGCTACAACATAAATCAAAGAGAGCGAAGTGTAAATATTTCCCAGTGCACTGCCTACGTGACACAAGCTGCGGAGCCCGTGTGCAGTTTGACCAAAGACTTCTTCTGTCATCTAATAATGAGGCGGAAAGCAGCAGGAAATCATCTGATCAGTATACCCTCTCCCTCAGTAGGTTACATAACCACAGCCAGCCCTGCTAGTTAGTTTTCACAACTTTTTGTTCTCCACTGTTTCTCTGGTCTGCGTGCTGCAGAAACGGGTGTCATGGGGTCTCCGCGATTCTTTTACTGGCACTGATTTGTCCGTGCGTGTGTGTTTCTGCTCATTATTGTGAAAGGCTAAGAGTTGTGTATGGTGAGTTAAATTGCAGCAAGACTCCACATTCCCTCCTGTTATTTTTAAACCTCAATAACCCATCAGGATATTACTGTCTCTGAGCGATCAGTATATTGTCAGATTACCCTGACTGTTGCAGTACCTGCACAGCGCAGGTCAGAACGCTGCCTGAAACCAATCAGGAACATGCCATATACACATATATATATATACACTCCGGGTGAAGAACAAACCAGACTGAAGGAGAGCTTATGGGATCAACGTGAGTTATTTTTGTGACTTAAACCGAATGAATTGAAAAAGTACTGAGTGGAAAATGTTTAATTATTTTCTAAATAGTCTAATATCTCAATGCATCTGTTGCACAAAGCTGTCTAGTCCTTGATTATTTTAAAGAGCACTAATTTGCAATGAAGTCTGGGTAAATTCTTTTTCAAACTAAAAAAACATGGTCGACCGGGGAAACCACATGAAACCTCTCAGCTCGCTTCGCTCCAACAGTGGTGAAGTTCAGCTGATAGGCACCTTCTTCTTCCCGTCACAAAAACTGAGTATATGTGAGATTTCCGTGGCCCTGGTAGTCCGCTGGACAACAACAGGGAGGGAGATCAGTGGGGCTTGTGACCACAGCTGAGTGCCTTTCTTACAAATGTTGTCACAATATTGCACTGATCAAGACGTGGTAGAAGACTTCAAGCATACATGGAGGTAAACTATGCTGGATTTTTAAATACTCTGCAAATGTTTTATGAGGAAGGAAATTCACTTGACACCCAGACCCCAAGGAATGTAGGAATTTAGAAATAATTATAAAGGCATTGTCAAACCAGAGAAGTGTGGGTGACCAGTGAAGCCAGTGAAGAAGAAGCAGCTCAAAAGGCAACCGTGGAAGCAAATTATCCACAAATCAGTGCAGAAAAAGGAGGATTTCTAATTTGGAAAAGGGAGAAGAGGCCATTAGAAATCAATCAAATTGAGCTCATGTGACTCTTCCACGGAGAGGGAAACACCATCTTGTCAGCAGAAAAGAGCAACGAGATTGCCACAGCACTGCTCAGAGCAGGAATGCCAACCTTTTTTTCTGGAGTTCATAACACACAATCACATCCATTGAGAAGCTGAAGCAGCAACAAAGACCTTAGCTTTAGAGCTGGAAAAATGCTTTTGCTCTGTCGCACACAATTTCACCCATGACAACTGTAAAGGTGCAGTTAACATCTATACAGATGTGTCACTAGTATTCATTTTCTGCAGCCTGGCAGGAGCTCTCTTCCAGCTCACTACAGATATTCTGATAGTCACGTTACATGGTTAAATTAGCTAGAATGAAAGGAAAAACCTGAAAATCAATAGGCAGAATACACAATCTGTCAGACAGAATACACAATATCAGAGAGAAAAACTTGATTAATAAAAAGCAATCAGATATAAAGCCGATTAAAGGGTTAAGAATGGAAAAGGAAAGAGGCTTACTCTGCAGAGAGACATCAATACCACTAGGCTGGCTTAAGTCCTGGTGTGTTTGTGGTTGTGGCTGATGTTTTTCTCTTTTAGAATGTGTAAGGTAGCCTCTGTGAAGGCAGACTTCCCCAATGCCTCAGCAAGGTTACTTTATAGTAACGGAGGACCTCCATACGTACAGGAGTTCAAGTGACACAAAGTACACTGCAGTTGACACTGAGCTGTAAAACAGACGTGTAAAAGTGTTGAAAAACAGCAGTACAAAGAGCTCTTTATGTCAGTAAGAGTTACAGCGCTGGGTCCTTTTACTCGCTTGGTTTGTTGTGATGTTTGTGTGGAGGACGACAGTGTTTATTGTCATGATGTGGATGAAAAATGACCTTTACTCTTCTGTTCCAGCAGCTTTTCTCTGATGCCATACTGTATTGTCTACTCAGTGCTCTCAGTCAGATAAGTGTTATTGTATACACTTATTGTCGACACTTGTGGCTGTCATTGCAAATCCATGCGATCCATATTGTGTATGACTTGATTATTCTCATCCTGGAAGAATAATTTACACAAGAAAATAAATATATATAGGAGGAGGAGGATTATCTTTCATTTCACTCAGGTCCTTCACTGTTTCCACTAACTCAGAGTTTAACAGTTAATTCTATTTAACGTCCTCCTTTACTTTTTCTCTGTGGATGAAGTTTATGAAGCCCTCGATGAGGAAGTCCAGAGGATACAGGGGTTTGGTTAACCTTGAATTGGAAGTTAGTTGCCTTCGGTTTGACTGGTATATGAAGCATTAACAATGTGTTCTTGATTTGTAATGGTTTAGTATTTGTTACGTAAGTAGCTAGTAGGTATCTCAGTCAATTGCTTATGATCAAAATTTGGGGGGGCAGTAGGAACTCTGGTAGCCTCTGCAGTTGGCCCTTACGACATTAGGGAATAATGTCTTTTATTGGAGTAATCAATAGGAGAACCTGGTAGTAATGAGTAAAGAAAGCCAACCGTGGCTCAACTGAAAGGAGCACTAGAAACCTAAAAGGACAACTGTTTGCAGATGTTGGTGAGTATTACTGTACATGTGAAAAAAGATGTATAAAACCTGCTCTAGGCTACATTAGCAGCTGCTAACAAAACACATCTGAATGTCTTTGTGGCCAAAACTGTCCGTGGTCCAGTTGTATTGTGGATAATGTAAAGACCAGGTTTTGACAAAAAAGAAGAATGTTTGAAATGACATAGATGTCCTTGCCACTTTTTTTTTTAAACAATTACAATGGAGTTTAATATTTGTATTTAATGTAATGGCAATCCAGTCAATATTTGCTTCAGTCTGAACCAAAGTGATGCTCGGATCAAGCAACTGTCTGACTAACCAACATTGCCATCTCCAGAGCCATCCAAGTAGTGTGGATAAAAAACCGTACTAAAGATACACCCTCTTTTATGTGCTCCATATCTTAACAAACACCCATTTCCCAGATACTTAGCTCATGACAACTGGCATCTTATAAAACTAATAGAGACTGTCCCAGAACTCTCGCTGGGAGATAATGTGTGTGAGAGGCTAGTTATACTACGTGAAATGCTCTGTTAAATGCCACAATAATACAAGCAAAAGCAAAATAGCTGCCTTGAACTTAACCAGCCTGAAAAGGTTATCCAGCCTGGCAGTTACTGCTCACTATGTGTGTATGTGCTATATGCTAACGTCACTTGGTTAGCGGCTGAACGACAGTCTGTCACTGCCACTGCGGTTCTCTTGTTTTTCGACTGAGGGGCTGTGTGCTTTATGCTACTGGGTTAGCTGCTGAATGACAGGCGCAGTGCATCGTCGTCCTCGCTAACCATATCCAACCACCTGATGTCTCAACTCAATTTTGGTTACGCTTTCTCTGCCATTCTTGTGAGACTAGCTAGCTAATCGCTTTAGCAATATATCAGTACTGAGCTTTGTGGATGATTCTGGCCATGTGCAATGAGCGCCTCGGGCAGAGTGCACAGAGGCAGGCGGCTACGTGGGTTGACAAGCATGTAGGCCGTCCAGTCATTTAATTTGATCCAAATGAAAATAGGCAATATTATAGACCTAAGACAGCCACAGGCACAGGATTTCCTACTTTTCTTATCAACCCTGGCTTTAATATGGGAGGATAACCAATAAAGCTTTCAGCCTTGGATGAGTGCAGTAAAACCCCAGGGTAAAATAACATGTAAAATAACTAGCAACTTTTGGTAGGCTACTAGTAATCTCCCCGTTTACAGCTCAGACCAGGGTCATAGCCAGGAGTATAGAGGGTAGTCAACACCGAATCCTACTGAAACCTACTTTCACTACTATAGATCATTCCATCTGTACTCTGAAACCTGTAAATCATGACTAAAAATCACTAACGTGCACAGATTTGCCAATACACCATAGTGTTTGTGTTCAGTCACAAATGGGGATGTAACTTTTTTGGCACCCTCACCCAGGAGAGACTGCACTGCAAATCTCTTTTTACATCGAGCTCTGTATCTCTTGTTCTCGCTTGCCTTCTCTTCTCTGCTCCCCTCTCATCAGGTGTTTGAAATAGAATCCAAAGTGTTTCTTTTCTGAACAGGACACAGAGAAATGCAGCAGCCCCCACTCTGATTGGGAGCCTCTCTTTATTCACTCCGCTCCCTCATTTGCCCTCCTGAACAACTTAATTGCATGGGTTGTGAGTGAGAAAATTCCTGATTGAGATGAACAGTGTGTGTGTGTATGTGTGTGCAAATCTGGCGGTGAGCTTCATTTATCTCGTGGACAACAGTCTCCTCTGTTTGAAGAAGGGTACAATTGAAGGGTCTGGATGCTTGCAGCCAGTCAGGAGTATGTGGCATCGCTCTCACAGCTACTTTTTTCAGAGGGACATACACGCCCCATGTCACGAGTGCATCTGCTCCAAACAACGTGCTAACATACCTCAGTCTGCCCGTAGCTGTGATCCACCCTGGACACAAACATGTTACATGTTAGTGCGTTAGCCTCTCTCTTCTTTTTTTAAACCCAGTTCCTCTTTGATCTGTGTTTGTCTCTCTCAGCTGCTCTCCCCTGTCATGCATCTCCATGACGGTTTACATCTTTTCTGTTTGTAGTTTCCCAAATTGCGATACAACTTTAATTTCTAGTCTCATAAATTTCAGATGGCAAACCTTCCAAAATACAGTCGGTCGACATTAGGCCAGTCAGTGTCTATAATACTAAGATGGGAGCAAAAAGTAATTGACATGTTTACTAAAATGAAAAACAGACTCTGAGCACTGAATGATTTAATTGTGGACAAGGTTACTTATTGTAACCTGTCTGTAGTCAAGATGACCAGATTGTCAAGAAAAGCTCTTAAATAAAAGGAAGTAGAAATATGCCATTTTAACAGTGACACCTTTTTGACCTGCCTGCTAGCTAGCTAACCCTATCCCTTATTTTCTGCAGTATTGATACAGATAGGCCTGCATCGATACACTCACTCAAAGTGCTTGTGTCTTCTTTGTCAATCATCTCTGGTTTTGATTGACCAAGAAAACAGCAGGAGTGCTTATTATTTGAGACCAGGCAAAGGCAAAGGAAAAGGATACATGCATCCAGGTATTTTATCAAACTTAGAAATTCCAGTATTGTGACAACACTAATATGGATGATTTACAGGGCTAGCTGCTGAACTACTGTAGCCGGAGAGCTAACCACTATCAGCAGGCCAGAAAAATGGCAGCACTAGTCAGTCACGATAGCTGTCCAAACTTCTATTTCCTCTGTACTGCATTGTTTACAATATCTTGTACTCAGGATAGTATGCCATTCTTACTCACTATGATACTAAAGAGAGAACAATAAGCTCTCTGATGTAACGAGCTTAATCATCATAAATTCAAAAGGCACATTTGTACCTTTAACTCCTGTCTGATAACTGTCTAAAACCACTTTTGAGGAGCAGTTTATGCTCTGGCAGGGGCTAAATAAAAGTGGATTGTGCAAACCTAGCAATCTAATAAGCAGGCTTCCACCATTTTGGACTCTCCTTCTTTCAAAGGTCAGCCCTGTCACGACAGTTTTCCTATTGGTCGAAGGTGTGAATAGGCCCATATGTGTTGAAATTCACCAAAGTGGAACTTGACATAAAAGTTACAAAACAATTGCTTGCCTCTGTCGTGCAAATGTGTTCCACTTACACTTATCAAGGCTTTTGGTTTGTTTGACTTTTAGTTAGACTGAATCTAATTATTTTGTCACAACAATATTTTCCTGCCTGAGGTCATGCAGATGAAAATGTATAATGCTATAAAATGTTGTTGTAAACCTGGTGAGCACGTCCAAGAAATTGACTTTCTCAGGGAGAAATCCAGCTGAGGAAATGAGGTGCCTCTTATCCCCTACACGGATATAGCCATGTTTCTTATTTGCGACACCTATAATCACATTATTGCAGAAAGCTGACAGTAATCCATTCAGGCCTACTTCAATATATGTAGCCCACTGATTTACTTGTAGAGTTGTTGCAGTGGGGGGCATGGGTAAAAACATAAGCTGCCCAGTGCAAACAAAATATTGCCCTTTTGGCCAGTGACCAAACATACTGGAGCAGTTCAGTGGTTGTTGCCTCTGGGGGGGGTCGAGGACAATTGTGTTTGATTCAGAAAAATGCCATATGTCAGTTGTCCAGTGACCCATGTCGGCTCCAGATAAATGAACATACACAGCTCCCCTCATGTGTACTCATTTAGAATGGTGCCAGCTGATGGAATAGATGTGGGGCATGTTTAAATGGGCTTCATGGTTTTATACAGGTCAGTGGGCATAGTCATCAGAAAATATGACACACATTCAACAGTCTATCAAAATGGAAATACACAACTGTGACTCATGCTGGTGATGAGTTCACACATACACAGACTCTAAATCAAACCTTCAGGCAAAAGCTTTTCTCTCAGTCTTTTTTTTTTTTGCGTCTATCCAGTTTGTTGGAATTGAATGAGAGGCCCTTAAAAAAAAGAAACTCTGGCACAGTGTCAGGGCAGACCATTAGCCCACTAACAGTGAGACCACAGCTTCAGCCGATCGCTGTGTTTGTCCACAGAAACCTTGCACGGCCACTTCCTGTTCCTGACAGCCAAACGGGCTGCCAACACAAGCTGTGATCTCTGGGAGGGTCAAGATGCAGGGGGCAACAACAGAGATGCAGAAAACTGAATGAAATAGAAAGAATGTGTTAAGGTTGGGGTTTTTTGGTGGCCTGCTGGAGGCAGGCAAACAGTTCAAAAGCTATTTATTATCAAAAAACAAAGTGTGACATTGAGAGAGAGGGGGGCAGGCTATGGATAAAAGGTTGAGTGGTCTGGAAGTGATGACGTTCTGGGGTTCTGCACATGAGGGAGGAAAAAACGTGAGTTTCCAGTAGAAAAATCCAATAGATGAAAAACACTGGAGCAAAAGCACACAAAACGGGCTGGCAGAAGCGACACACGAAAAGAGGGATGCACCTTGAGTGCCGGAGGGGGCTTGAGCTGGACCACAGCAGGGTTAACAATCTTGTCATTTTCAAAAGGTCCAATGTATCTGAGTGCCAACTTACAGGAGTCGGTCTGGAGGGGGAGATCCCGAGCGGACAGCTACACCTTTTGTCCTGGTTGGTAGTTGGGAGCTTGGGTGCCTGTCCGCCATGGTGACATACCTGTGGTGGAGCTGACCAGGCAGTTAGGAGCGTACTAAATCCGTCTGCCCGAGGAGAGGCTCACCGATGCACCCACTGCCTGACAAAATGCCTTCCACACTTGGGAGATGAATTGTGGATCTCCTTGGGGATCTCGGGAGTTCAGCCGCTTGGCAGAACGCGGATAGGGGAGGTTTTTATGGTCAGTCCACACATGGAAAGGATGGGCAGCTCCCTCCAGCCAATGTCTCCATTCTTTGAGGGCGAGGACAATGGCCAGTTACTCACAGTTGCCAACATCGTAGTTCTTTTCAGCTGGAGAGAGGCGGCGGGAGAAGAAAGCGCAGGGATGAAGTTTCTGGTCTGCAGGTGATTGCTGAGACAGGACAGCTTCCACTCCGGTGTCAGAAGTGTCTACCTCCACCACCAACTGTAGACTGGAGCAGAGGGGCACAGCTTCTTCAGCAGGATGAAGGCTTCTTCAGCTTCAGAGGACCAGTGAAAGGGGAGCTTGGTGGAGGTGAGCTGAGTCAGGGGCGCTGCCACAGGGCTGTAGTTGCAGATGAACCATCAATAGAAACAAAACCAAGGAAACGCTGGAGTTGCTTACGGTACTCAGGAGCCAGCCAATCAGTCACTGCCTGCACTTTGGTCGGATCCGTCTTAACCCCCCCTTCCTCAATGACAAAGCCCAGAAAATCCACGGATGGAGAGTGGAAGCAACATTTCTCAGCCTTCACGTAACGCTTGTTTTCCAGGAGCCTCTGGAGTACCAAACGGACATGTTCAACGTGCTCCTCCTGACTCCGGGAGAAGATTAGAATATCATCTAAATAGACGAACACAAACCGGTTCAGCATGTCACGGAGAACATTGTTGACTAAGGCCTGGAAGACTGCAGGGGCGTTGGTGAGACCAAAAGGCATCACTTGGTACTCGAACTCCATTCGTCTCCTTCTCGTATACGCACCAGATGATATGCATTGGCCAGGTCGAGCTTTAAGGCGGCGGCCTGGTGGAGGGGTCCAAATGCTGACTCGATGAGAGGGAGAGGGTTCTTAACTGTTATGTCATTAAGACCTCTGTAGTCAATACACGGCCTTAAAGATCCATCCTTTTTAGCCACAAAGAAAAATCTTGCCCATACTGGTGAGGAAGAGGGGGCAAAAAAGTCCGGTAGTAAGCGAGTCGTTGATGTTGGACTCCATGGCGTCTCATTCAACAAAAACAAACTGGGACATTGAGAGAGAGGAGGGCAGGCAGGCAGGTTGAGTGTTCTGGAAGCGATGAGGTGAAAACACAGGTGAGCTGGTGGAGCTGCAGGCTGAGCGGAGAGACACTGAGGGTTTTGCACACAAGGGAGGACAAAACACGAGCATGAAACAAAAATCCAATGGGGGAAAAACACTGGAGCAAAAGAACCCAAAAACATAGCAACACTAGAAAAACATTGATAGTGAGAAAACTCGAGAGTAGAGCATGAGTATAGTCGCCATACGGGATGGAACAATCTGGCACTGGAGTAGTGAAGGGACCGGGTTGACACATTAATAACCTTTAGCCACTGTTGGTGATAAAAAAGAATTTCAGCAACACTTGAGAACATTTCATTTGTCTCCAGCAGGAAAGGTATTAGCATTCATTCCTGAGTCAAATGACTCAGTCTTGGGTATTTATCAGCTCCAGCTCCAACCAGAAGTGATGGAAACATGACACCCAGCCTGGTAGACATTCGATCCACATCCCTCATAGATACCAGCCACCTAAATACACCAGATTTTTTTCCATTAAGATCCATGCATTACTCCCTGAGAAACTATGTCAAAAATGTCAAAAAACAAACCTATCTCGCCCTATGTCCCTTTATCCGAATCCTCACGAAAAGTTAAAGAGGTCTAACCTGGGCCGAGTCTTATCAGTAGTTCTTGTGTAATCCTGCTGACAAACCAACCAACAAACCAAGAAACTAACAAACAAATGGACATGGGTGACAACATAGCCTCCTAACCACTATAGCCACTGTAACATTTGAACAGGCTTCCATGTGACTGTTCTACTGTTCCCTTTTTTCTAGCATGTTCCTGACATCAAATGTCACACACGAGAAAAAAAAATAGAAAGGCAAACTTGTCCACTGGCAATGGGAAAGGAGTCAATTATCTATTTTTAGCAGGTTTACTAGAATTTAAAAAAACTGCATATATGTGCTAATTTTGTTGTAAATATGGTATAAGTAAGGAGGTAATGCATCTAAATGGTTACTGAAATAATCATACTGTGTATTATGCGCATATTGTCG
Source organism: Pagrus major (assembly GCF_040436345.1). Lineage (NCBI taxonomy): Eukaryota > Metazoa > Chordata > Actinopteri > Spariformes > Sparidae > Pagrus > Pagrus major. Next base: position 32,664,616 of record NC_133220.1, on the reverse strand, counting down.
AGAAAACAAGGCTTTCATAGCAGCACTTCATGTGCGAAAAGAGGAGCTTTTCAATCTAAAAACACTCAAACAAACGCTCAAACAAATACATAGCGCTATTATGATATGTGAGGAAATCATCCTTATTGCACTTCTTTGTTTATTCTTTATTTATTTCCTACAATGTTTGACAGAGTGTGTGTTTGTACGTGTGGTTGAGAAATAGAGGGAGCAAAGGAAAGACAGAGAGATAGGGAGAACATCTGTGTATGTGTGTGTTGGGTCATATGCACTAAAACTGACCTTGGGCCTGAGGTTACATTACTGTGTGCTCCAGTAGTTCATATGGACTGAAAATACAGCTTTGCTTACACGACTGTGTGCTCACACACACAGACACACACACACACACAAACACACACACACACACACACACACACACACACACACACACACACACACACGCACGCGCGCACACACACACACGTGTGCACACACATTTTCCCTAAAGGAGATGAATGGTGGTGACAGTGCTGCTTCACAGATCCAGAGTGGTTGGGGAGAATCACTGTTTAACAGCTGGTGTTTTTATTCTGTAATGCAGCTAATCCAATTTTAGCTGCCATTATCCTTCCACGTTCCGACAACAATTCACACATAATGGAGATAATACACGTCTTTGTATCAGTGAACTGTTTGGTTTTATCCATTGCAAAACGGAAACTTAGGTTAATGTGACCTCAGTTCATACAGTATGTTCATGTTATGCCAGTAGGTGAATTGTTTAGTGAGAGGTGCTGCGTCAATATGTACTGAAATAAAGGATGACTGTCGGTTCGCCCTGGTTTTTACAATAATTCTACCTTTGTAACAGAAACATAGTACATTAAGGTCTTAAAGATTAATTTAAAATCTGTTCTTGATTTGTGAAACCTGATCTATTTATGTACACGTAAAAAAATGAATTTTTTTTTTTATCTTTTCAGAAACAAAATATAAAACTTATTATACTTATACTTATTATACTAAGAATACTATTATACTTACTATTTTGCAATTGATTAGATTAAATATACTGTTAGACTGACCAGATATATAGGCATATGACTGATATTTTTTATTAAAACGTTTTTTTATCTAGAGTTAATGGGCATAGAAAAATGTGCAATTGCCCTTTTCCTTTTTTCACATGTAAAGGTTTCAGAACTTTGAGACAGGGTTTAAGTGAATACTTACACTGCTTGGGAAATATGCTTATTGACTTTCTTGTTGAGAGTTAGATTAGAAGATTGACACAACACTCTCAAGCTAAATATGAAGCTAGCTAAGCTAGAAAACATATTATGAAGACAACAAGCAGGAGCAAACAGTTAGGCTGGCTCTGTCAGTTCTTGTTCGTATAAGGGCCCAGACACACCTGACCAACATCAAAGAACAAGCAACAACAAAGGTTGACCATTGTGTTTAACTGCACTTGAACACTCCTAAAAGACCACAGGCAATGGCAACTAGCTCATATGTTTTGTGTGTGTGTGAGAGGTAATAACTCATCATACCACCAGGTAGCGGTAGTCTGTATTTGTCATTCATAAAAGGAAACCAGAAGACTCTTGACTGCAGTTGTACAAACCATTGTTATGATAAAGATTTGTTTTTTGAACCACTCTTACTAATATAGTCACTTTTAATGTAGAATATGCGCAATAAAAGGTTGCAAATGGCCCTGTTGAAGAGGTGGAGGTGAAAAATAAGGGGAAACCAAACAGAAATCATGGGTGCTACAGCAATGGGCTCAAGAGCCTTTCTCTATCTTTTTTTTAATTGTTTTTTTTCTTGGGCACTGATGCTTAGCTGAAAAGCCAATCACAGTGTTTTCTCTCACCAACAGGCTCCACTGCCATTCAGTGTGCTCAATTGGCCAAAAAGCTGCAGACAAAGGCTGACCAGTGCCAACGGTGCAACACCGCAACCACTAGGGCCACGCTCACCAACGGCCCCGACACTGGCCATCAGCCGACCTTCAGCTTGGTGTGTTAGGGGCCTAAAACAAGGAAAGGAAACAAGGTTGATGAGAGCAGAGCTTACTAGCTAAAAAGAAGGGTCTGAAAGTCTGAGCTTGTCAGTAAAGCAACAACTTTCACTTCACACATAATCATTTGTACCTCATCTGCCCCAGTCACCTGGAAGTGATAATGTTCTTCATTAGACAGAATTTTGCAAACCAAAGAACTATAAAAGTTAGGATCAGCTGAGTTTCTGGATGATTACATCTGTATTAAGTCCATGAATTAACAGAGCTTTATGCAGCCCGGTCAGATCACACATAAGATTCTCAGGAACTCCAAACAAAGCTTGAAGAGAGACTCTCCTCTAAACAGTCTGATTGTGGCTTTAAACAACATTGCCTAATTAAAACGGAAAGTTGGGATAGACTGAAGCCAGTTTTGAGGTGCCCCCCTTCACGACCTACAGGCTGATGTGAGCACCAGCTTCACCCTGAACACTATTCTTTAAGAGACTTGGCTCATGCCCTGAGTGTGATTGGTTTACGAGATAGAAGAAAGGGATTTATCCACCTTGTCCCACAGTGATAATCAATTCTGCCAGAATTTTAGTCAGAAATCAATGTCACATTGTCCTCTTCTTCTTCTTGTGTCTAGGCTGAAGCCATAATAAAAATGACCCTTTTCTTTTGTCCCATCTTTCTTGGAGTTAGGCCTCACTAGACAACAATCCCTACCTTGTTTGCTGGTTATATGGCGATACATCACAGTCCTTGTTCCTCTGCCTGACATATTTATTGTTTTTTTATGTTTATTCTCACTTGTTTATCTCTCACTGTCCTTGGCTCCTCATCCAACTCACTTCTCCTCAGAACTTTGCTCAGAATAGTTTAAGAGTAGTGCAAATAACAAAGAGATCACTTGCAGAAAAATTGACAACAGTGTTGACAGCAACAATAAATCCTTCTGTCTGTCTGTGTCTGTCTACATGTCACCCCCTGCCCCCATGTGAACAGTAGGCCTACTGTGTCCAGTGGCTGAGTGAATAACAACAGTGTTGGGGGTCAACATCAGACTGGCCTATTGTATCGGAGGCCACCATGGTTTGTGCAACAGGCAACACACATCGAGATGGTTGTTTTGTTTGGAGATTCACAGGCATACATACTGTACATATATTTTGCAAGGAATCGTCCCTTTTACTTGATACATAAGAATAAATTCTAATCCCTTTCCTGCTACTAATCCTGTTTGGATGGTGGCAGCAGACTAAGTTGGCATTCAGACTTGGTGTTGTATCAGTGGGATAATGAAAACGTTTGAGCAATAGATGTACTGTATGCAGACCCAGTTTGTGTCCTTCACCCGTGACTAGAAAACTGAACTATGATTTGGCTTTAGGGGCAGGGGTTAGGCCTGACACACCTCAGTCAAATAAAGCATCATTGAGTCAGGCAGAATACACTAACATGTTTAACTAAACCACCCTATGCCCTGCACTCACCCTACTACTGTAAAATGGACAGGGGTGATAACAAGTTAACAAGTGGGATGCATTTTGGTCCTTTTGCTAACAAGGGGAATGACACCCCCCCCCCCCCTCATAACTCCTATTGAATGTATGAGTTTAAAGGTTTATCAGAGGCCAAACACCACTTATAATATTATGATGAAGAATTTCAATGCTCTGAAAGTTCATCATGGTGGTAATCATGTTGTCTTTTGTCACAATGATCTTGAGATAAACTGTTGAAATATGGCTTTCACATAGCAAAGTAATCTACCAGAAATGCGGGCCACACCTATGTGATTGGTCAGTGCAGTGCAATGTTGGATGATGTCTCATTGGTTCCAGCAAAAGTTGAGCCAGGTCAAACTTTTTTGCCAGATGACCCTGAAATTTCTTGTCTACAACCCACTGCATTGGCACCACAATGCGTTAAGGCAGGCCCAGATAGCAAAATTATTGTGGCCCAGATCTGGCCCACAGCAGATACATTGATCTGGCCCACATACTGCGTGGAATTATGGCACTTGGGTTGTCTGCTCCTGTTTGCCAGATCTGTATTGGCATTTTTTTCTTGTCCCTACCTGAAGCTCATGACCATAGGTGACCCTAACCCTAACAAACTGAAAAATCATTTGCTTTGCCTTCATGCTCAGATCCCTGTTAACCCTAACTGACCTCCCGCTTTATCTTGCCCTCAGAAGTGAACAGTGCCCTAGGAAACTCCTTCACTTGCAGCCCTGTCTCACTCCCAACACCAAGGCAGCTGCTGCCAACAGTCCCCTTAAATTTAATCAAAGCCTAATCTGATATCAAGCTTGATGGCCCCGTATGCCTCTAAATTTTAGACCACTGATAACTGCTTAACCATAATTTAAGTTCACCAGATCTAGAATGAAAATGTCTCGAAATGCAGTTTCTCGCAATGTTAAAGAAAGTGAGAAAGAATTCCTGGATCCATCCCTTTATCCGTGTCGGCACCAAAGGTTATTGGGGTCTATTTTTGGCTGAGACCCATCTTCCTTCCAAGTGTCATGGAAAATCTTTAAGTAGTTTTTGTGAAATACTGCCGACAAACCAACCAACCAACCAACCAACCAACCAACAGACACTGTTGAAAACATAACCCTTCAAGGTGAAGGTAATAAACAGAAAGGTTAACATCTAGATATAAATTACTGTGGATCAACATTTTGTTAGTGTTGGCCCACACATTTTCACCTGTGTGTTTGTTGCATCCACACACACGTTCATGTGTGCATATGTACATATAGTAGGATTTTGATGTGCTAGGGTATGTGCTGTCTTCCGTGTTCATACCATATATGCATTAAAGGCTAAGACAGCTGATCAGATTTGAGTGAACCTGTCTCAGCCTTAGCCTCTGGGTCTCTGGTGACATTTGAAGCAGTCTTGAAGACAGAAGAGCTTCTGAATAGGTTAAACAGGGCTACATGTGTAAGCAGTCACATGTTAAGAGGGTAGGTTGTCTAACCCGATTTACAAATAACATGCAGTGTCTGTGATGAGGCTCTGGTTTACTCATTCCGACAATGTCCGTTCTCTTTTAACTCCTGAACGCAACATACCAAAATGTGCACATGCACACTGATCGTTGATGTCAGAGTGACATCAGAGGTGAGTCATGATGCAGAAAGTGAGAAATGTTACCACCTGATGTGAGGCACGACTCAAATTTAATGTGTTTATGATTTACCCCACCATCTGCACCAATCACCCACCCCCAAAAAACAAACAAACAAAAAAACAAAAAAACAAAACAAAACAAGAGCAAAGGAAAGAGACCAATAGAGGGTGAATGAATGAAAGGAGAATGAAAGGACAGAAAAAGAGGAAGAGTCAGGTGATAAAAACAGAGCGAGTGGGAGGGATTTCTTTTCTAGAGAAGATAGCAGCGACACAGACAGATATCATCCTCAGGCAGGCTCAGTCTAATGTACGTCTGTTTGTTGTGACTAAAAGCATGAAATTACTCAAACAAGGCTAATAGGGCATGCTGTTAAATTAGATTGAGGAACTTCCTGCTGACACGAAGAAACAAAGTTAAGCCAGAGCTGTCTGAATTGCAATTTACAAGAATCTGCGAGTGCCCATTAAATTATTCAAGCCTTGTTATCACTTTCCCTTTGAATGCTAGAAGCGTCTGTGTCTTTGGACTTAGGACTAAGCAGTCAAGCAATGTGTGTACAAATCTCAACGCTATCACTTCCTGCTAACTCACTGCTCCCCTGATATGTATTGCACTAGACACCTTAGTTCTTTGGTAGCATTCAGGTGTATTCAGGGTGTACCTTTCCCTCTTTGGTTCATGTCTACACACACAAATTTGGTATTTTCAACAGAGCTAGTTGCATATAAATAAAACAGCTCAAGGCTTCAGTTATGGCTTCAATTAGTTGGAGTTTAGGCTTAAAAGTAGCGTTAGCATCTACTGTTAGCATTACTTTCCATGGATTGATAGTCTAACTTTACTTTACTTGCAACAGATAACTTTTTTGCTTTAACTTATAATTCTGAAGTAAATACTGTTTGGTTCAATAATGAATTTATTGTAAGTCCTCTGAAAATGTGACCAAATCTGCTTGGTCAAAAATATACATACAGTAATTCTAATATTGGGTTAAATGTCTCTTGGCCATTTTCACCTCAATTAGGTGCTTCTGACAACTATCCACAAGCTTCTGGTAGTCCTCTGGCTGGATTTTTAACCACTCCACTTGACGGAATCGGTGAAGTTCAACTAAATTTGTTGGCTTCCTGGCACAGACTTGTTTCTCCAGCACAGTCCACATGTTCTCAATGGGGTTAAAGTCAGGACTTTTGGAAGTCCATTCCAAACCTCAGTTCTAGCCTGATTCAGCCATTCCTTTACCACTTTTGATGTGTGTTTGGGATCATTTTCGGAACACCCAACTGCACCCAAGAGCCAATCTTCTGGCTGATGATTTTAGGTTGTCCTGAAGGATTTGGAGATAATCCTCCTTCTTCATTATTCCATTTACTTTCTTAACAGCACCAGATCCACTGGCAGCAAAACAGCCCCCCATGCTTGACAGTAGGTGCGGTGTTTTGGGGGTTAAAGGCCTCACCTTCTCACCTCCAAACATATTGCTGCTCACTGTGGCCAAACAACTACATTTTTGTTTCATCTGAACACAGAGTTTTCCTCCAGCAGGCTTTTCCTCGTGGCAGTGACACAACTGTACCATGAACTTTATACTTACAAACAGTTGTTTCTACAGTTGATCTTGGGACCTATAACTGCTTTGAAATGACTCCAAGTGACTTTCCTGACTTATTCAAATCAATCAATAATCAGATCAATGCTGAGATCTTTAGACCTTCCCATTGTAGTGTTTGTCTAGTGTCTAGTGGGTGTATCATCTCATTCCATCACAGAAAAAAGAGAGCTGTAGAAATCATTGGAACTGAAGACTGCCATGACATGTTCTTTAAGAGTGTATAAAATTTCGACCGCGACTGAATGGCTGCAAATGAACACACAATGTTAAGTTTGTGAATTAAGATGGATCTTTTCATCTGTTGGGATGCTAACCTCCGTTAGCATGTTAATGGGAATTGCCATTATGTGTTCTCATCAAGCTAAGGGACTAAGCGCTAGTTATATAAAATCGATTCAGAAATCAAAGAATCAATTCAGGTATCAATCAATTTAGGAATCTTGAATAAAAGAATGAAGACAGCCTCCTTAAGTGAATTGGTTTTTTTTCACCCCTTGTAGAGTGGGTCATTTCTTTCAGTTTGGAAATGTTGTTAGTAGGTGGATGGCCTGAATCAGGTATGTGATTGAGGACCTACCTTTTTGACAAATTTCACACAGAACTTTGTTTGTATCTGTGGTTGAGTATTTATGTAGACACATTGATGCATATTTACACCTTCAATGTGAATCAAACAGATAAGCCTACAGCACACCTGGACAAGGTTTAATTACATGAAGCTAATCCCTGCATTATTCACTTTAAATAATAAAGGTACAGAATTAGCCTACTTATTAATTGACAAAACAAACTATGACTATTAAATTAATTACATAAGTCTTAAGATTGCAGATAAAAGTCAGTTTCACTTTAATGTCAGGAACATGCATGAGTGTTTCAGACCTTTACGTCTGTCAGGCTTCTTCATGTCACATTATGTGTGTGATTATTCTGATATGCTAGTTGTTAGAACTTTCCCCTGGGGTTTTGGCGTATGCTCCTGCTTCTGACAGGAGCAGCGCTGTGACTCATAGTTTACCTCAGACAACTTGCACACATCACATTATACATTTCCCAAGGTGGCTTTTGCTTGTGTATGTGTGTGGGAGCCAACCTCTAATAAGCCATCACCACTGCAGCACTGGACAAGTAACTTGGGAGAAAAAAGGCCTGCAATTATGCAAAGCCCCTAAATACACTGCGCATCACGACAAGTAAAAGTGAACACACTGGCTGCCCTCCTGCCCAGAGAAGCAAATCCCACACTTCAGGGTGCTAACCAATCATAACAGTGCCTGTCATAACATTTGTGTTTCTCCAGTGTTTGTCGAGAACAACATAATTCTATATAAAGCATTGGCAGCCTCACATAGGGCGGATTTTAAATGAGCTAGATAGCTCGGCTTTGAATGCACTGCCCGCCCACCTGTGAAGAGCTTTGGAAGCAGACTGGGCGTGAGTGAGGGAAACAAGCCAAACAACACTTCAGGTCCTTTAGGTCTTTTTTTAGTCATTTAATGCGACCCTGGCAGCAGCAGTGGCACATGTGGCTGCTGCTCACGCACACAAAAACTGTGTCAGACGACATCCTGGTGCTGATGCTGAAACTTCACTATGCCAAACAAGATATTAAGTGTACCAATGATGATTCCTTATTATATCTGAAAACTGTGAAAGTTATAAGTGGACCTTGCGCTAAGATAAGTCCCAACATAGACGGGAAAGAAGAATGCAAGCTAGTAAATATGCATGTTAACAGTGCACCATTCAAATATCGGCTTTGCCAATGTTTTATGAGACAGGAAGTGCATTCACACACTGAGTTTTGGTGATCAACACTGAATATAAATGTAACTTTTTTATTTAAATAAAGTATTAAAATTCCACATTGTATGATGTAAGACAAAAGAGTGCGTGCCACCATGCTGGTTGTGTGCATCTTCACTGGCAGCTGCAGTTACATAATGATAAAGTAATAATAAATAAGCGGTGTGTGTGGTTCTACTTTCTGCTTGAATTTTTTTTCCCAGTTTATTCAACTGTGCGCTAACCAATTGAGAAGTGCCGTCCAATGGGAAAAGAGCAATAATGTGATGTTGCTAGTGTGCATTTTTTCAAATAAACAGTAGAGAGTGAAACAAGAACAGACAGGGGACACAATGTTCCTTGGTACAACTGGCAATTTTGCAAGTTGGCATTTCAAAATGGCAACAATCAGAGGACTAATGTTTCACTGAGAAATTCTGTAACATTAGTAACATGCAAATAACACACTCACGTGTGCCAAAACAGCCAGTCTATAATGTATTCACACAAAAAACAAAAAAAAGAAGTGACTGAGCCAACAGATCTAATGTTGGTCATCCAGTGGCTCTACCATAAAAGCCATATGTGTAACTTAGACACATAGTGAGGACCCATGGAGTCTCAGGTGGAGGAAATGATGGACTTATTTTCACAAAAGATGCTTGCTTGCTGAAGCATTTAACCTTTCACTACAGCAGCCAGTGGGCTCAGTGTTATGTGAAAGGTAAACTGCCTTCCATTTGGTGTGTTTGACCAAATGTTTGCATGTGTTTGTTCATCTGTGGTGTTTAGTGCTGGTGCCAGGGCTATTGTTTAGTATGCAGGGGTCTATCTTCACATTATCATGGCTGAGTGGGCCTGGGGGCTGTGTGATGAATCAGGGACTCAATAATAAACTCCTTATGTAAACATTGTTATTGTGCCTCAGCTGCAGCATGCTAAGGCAAATGATTGATACTATGGATTCAAAATTACAGTAGCAACCTACCTCAGAACCAAAAGGCCAACTGTTTAAACATGTGACCAAAATACAGAAAAAAGACCAACCGAATAGGCCTGCTAAAAGGAAGAGCAGGAATAAAATGTTTGGTACATAATGTCAGGCATATTACAATAGCTTTGTATTAATCCTAAAGATGGGGGATGAAATAAACCCAAAACTTCCACTTGTCTAATTTCATTAGCCTGGTTATCTCCAAATTTTGCTTCAGCACATTTAACCATATCAACATCCGGCCCATCGGCCATGTTCCCCTCATTGGGCCCTATTTAGACGGTCTATGGTGCTCGGTCTAAAGCGCAAAGCGCTAGTGTATTTAGGGCGTGTCCAAGTCCATTTTGCTAGTTAAATGGCGGATAATCTGGTCGCAAAGTGCGGCACATGGCACAAAGAGCTGGTATTATTACTCTGGATTAGTCATGGGTGTGTTTTGGCAGGAGTGTCGTCTCCCAGTCTCTTAAAGAGCCAGGTGCACCAGGGCCTGGCACATATTAAATAGTAGCACTCATCTTCAGTGAGGGACATGTGTGTGGTCCTTGGCTGCTGGACCCTCTGCCCCGCCATTTCACACTCATCTGTCCCATCAACAACTCTGTTTGACTGCATATGAAAAAAATGCATTGATATTAAACTTAGGAGGAGGAGAGGAGCACTGCTGTGACCGATTGTGACCGACTGTGTGTGCACGATTCTCAGTCCGTGGATCAGATGGGACAGGTCATAGAAAGTATCATCCTGATCAATAACGGTGGGATGAGAGGGTGAAATACGTCCTTAATGAGGAAAATATAAATGACATTACCTGCAGCAGTCCTCCAGCAGCAGAAACCATATGGTTATCTATACATTAACATGTGCATTTTCGCACGAGGAACAGCTGATAAACTTCATTGATTGACTCGGCGACAGGATCGGTTAGAATTTCTTCTACACATCTGAGGGTCAGACACAGTCCAGATTCATACAGTAAAAATAGTTTGGAGTGAAGCAGCTGTCCTGATAAATCCTGAGGTCCTGTCTACACATATTTAATTTAGAAGCTAAAAGTTTAATTCTGTTTTCCTGTTTCCTCTCCAGATTTTAGTTTTGTTGATTAAATGTGCCATGATTTTTGTTACAGTGATGTGGTGTGCCGCCTGTGTAGGCACATCTAATGCGTCCTTTAAATAGCAGGAAACAGACTGCGCTTTTGACTTTAGACCAGCTTTTTGTTGGTCTATAGTGCTGTCACTTTCTGCTGCCTCAAGATAGCAATCTGCCATCAGTGCACCTGTCCACACCTCACTTTAAGACCCACACACCCAGGGGCGCACATGTGGGCGCAAGTACATTTACTATTTACACAACGTTGGCGCTGGGGGGCATGAAAATGACAAAACTGACAAATGAGCGCTTTGCGGCGAGCGTTAGATAGAGCCCATTGTCACTAAACCTGTTAAGCATGTTGGCATTGCACATTTACAAATTACAATGATTATGATGGCAGATTAAGGCTAAAACTTTATCACTTACTTTAAATTTTTTTTTTTTAATCAAATCTGCCAGCTGTCAACTGTTGCTGGCAGATTTGATCAGTTCTAACTAGCAAGCTAATGAACTCTAACTGTGAGTTGGTAGTAGGCTATACTTTGTCTCATTCTAACTTGTTTTAAAAGGAGAAAAATACAAAAGGGTCTGAAATTGTTGATAAAACTGAAATTGTTGTTGATTTTAGCAGGATATCATGAATAGGCCTACATGATATAATGCTAAAAGGCTAAAGCTGCATGTCCCAGGCTAAAAGTTAGCATCCTCAGCAGTTGATGATCTGTGTGCTACGATAAGAATGATAAGAAAATTTGGAGCCTATGTTTCAGTTTTGTAAACAACAAGTTTGTGCAAACAAAATGCTATCTGAGGTAGTGAGTTTGGCTGAGGCTGTTACTGTATGAGCAAATTAGCAAAACTTTCCAAAATCCAACAAACAGCAGGACAGAGCTGCAAACATAACATCTGATGCAGCCAGGTCTGGCTCCCATGTAAGTGTTGTTTTTGAATGGGAATCTCTGATGTCACCTGTTGTCACACAAAATAATAGTGAGGTAATGATATGGTACTCTGTGGCTTTGGACGTAACACTAGGTTACTACAGTAGACAGTAAGCTGGCTAGCAAGGCATGCTGACGTTAATATGTCAGGTCTGATAAAACACAGTTTTATTCTGTTCCACATAACTTTGCTCCTGTGTTTTAATCATTGAACGGTGAAAACATTGTGCATATCACTGTGAACACATTGGATGCTTATAAGATGTCACTCCTATAAAGCCTCATTGACACTCTGTCAGCATGTTGAGAAAGCTAAAGATTGACACACATAGCCTACCATGTCTGATAATTACAGTTTCTATGCCACGATTGGACAATTGCTGTTTAGTCAACTTAGAAATCTGCTGATGGATTTATCAAACGTCAGAGCTGCATGAAAAATGAACTTAAACTTAATTTAAAAAAACCTGTATGCTGTAAGGTGAAAAATAAAAATAAAACAAGCATTGGATGCCTTTGAAGACTGAAAAACATAATTATGAAAAAACACACAATTTCAGATTCCTTGGTGTTAATGTGTGTGTGTGTGTGTGTGTGTGGGTGGGTGTGGGTGTGGGTGTGTGAAGCCTGTACACCTGTAACAAAGGGTGGATAAATGCACCCAAGACATAATTATAATAACTTAAAACATAATTTCAGACATCTTGATGTGTTCAACACAAGTGTGACTCCTCACTAACATGTTATACTTAGTTACTGCAGTAATGTCACTACAGCAAAGCTGCAGTTACTGCATGACTCAACAATGACAATGATATGGAACAGGGTCACAAGTTCTGTGCATGTACATATACAAACACACCCCAGGCAGCCAATTACTCCTCCCGCAGGCCTCTGTACTGTAGGTAAACAGTGCTGTTTGTTCAGTGGTTATGGATAGACTTCAGTATATTGGAGTGGCCCTTTTCCTTTGTTACTACTGTGTCAGTGTCAGTTGGCATGCGGTTACTTAATGCATGAGGCTCATCAGACAGGAGAGAGGTGGTTGAGTGAGTGAGTGGGTTGCTGCGTGGTTGAGGGGGTGTCAGATGTCCTAAGATGTTCTTAGTGCAGTAGTGTTTACAAACAGAAGAAACAGTTAATCATTTCAGACTTTTACAAATCAATTATTGCAGCCTCATCTATCAATATGACACTGTTAAAGATAGAGTGTTAACCACAACATGACCTTGTGATCACCACTGCGCACAGAATTATCAGTATGACCAACTGTGTTATAGAACAGAATGTGCAGTTACAGTGTAACATCAGTTTGATATTTTGTACAGCGATGTAACCTCTGAATTTCATTACATACAGAGAAACATTAAGTCCAACCTCAAGATAGAGCTTCAGACCAGAAAGAGAGAAAAGTAACCACTAATGTAGCCAATTAGTAGACCCATTTGGAGCACCCCCTGAGATGATGAGGGATCCTGATAAAAAATAATGAAGAAATGTCTCTCAAAGCACACGTTCAGCCCCAAACAGCAACATGTACCTCGGTCTCTGCCATCCTCTGACCCCTGACCTCGCTGTAAGGTCGACATGTCTTAATGAAGAGTGTGAGTGGATGTGGCTGCAGCAGAGCTACTTACAGGGGAGCACAGGTCATCCACACGCACTGGAGGGACAGAGCAGCCTCTCTGCTCAGGTCTCCCTCGCCTTCCCAGGTGTCCCTCACACAGAGATAAATCCACAAGATGCAAGCAGCCCTGTCACAGTGATGGACATACAGCTCGGCAGGAAGGCTGGGTAAATGCGACCTGTCCACGAGTTCCTCTGACAGCTCACCCTTCCACCCTCCCTCCGTCCTCCACACAAAGCACTGTGAGCTGACTAACTGGCCAGATAACAGTAAAGGCTAAATAAAGAGACAGAGATACAGTGGAGAGAGAAACTGCTGCTCAGAGTGTTTTATAATCAGCCTGCAGCTCCTCCTCCACCAATCTCTGACTTTGGCCCTCCCTCGTTGGCATGGCAACGGCCAATCCCCACTTGGCATAGCACAAGCCTCCTCCTATCCGTCCTTTTTCTCCTCCTCCTCCTCTTTGGCTGGCTTCTGGTGGTGACATGATTGTCGCACACTAGTGAGAGCATGTATGTATGTTTGTGTGTATGAAAGAATGTAGATAAATGTGTTTAGGATTGTGTGTGTGTAAGTCTGCATGTGTATTGGTGTGGTGGTATTGATGTATGCAAGTGTGTGTGTACAGTATAATTGCATGCATGCTTATACAGTGTGTGTGCATTGGTGTGTGAAGTCTGTACACGTGCAACAACGAGTGGACAAATGCACAGATATTTGCATCTGTATGCTTACATGTGGGTAAAAATGCGCATGCACCTTTACTGTACTGTACCAGTGTATGTGTGAGTGTTTATATTTGTGTTTCCTTTCTTCGCCTTTCAGCAGCAGCTGTATATTTATACCTGATGTGATATGAGTGTTCCTGTTAGTCATTCCAATTGCACGAATTAAGTTCAAGAGTGTGACAGTTACAAAACAAACAAAGCAGCTGCTGATAGCATGAGATAAGTTGGAGCAGCAGTGTTAGACATGCAGCCAATTTATGGCCGACTGAACATTCACAGGCACTTACTGGTGTTTTGTCACACATATTTTGAAGCGCGAGTATATCATACTGCACCTTTCTTTGCAACTCCCACTTCTGCCGGAGCTCAACATTACATTTCCAAAAAGAGACTCTTTGCGATCTCCATCTCTGCTCTCAGCAGCGCAGAAGCTGAAGAACTGAACTGGGAATACAAGTCAAACTTTATGTTTTCTTTGTTAGTGTGGCAATTTGAGCCACTTTGCTCTGTTGCTATGAGATGACAGCAAATGCTGACACGTTTGAGTGCCATGACTGACATGTTTTAACTGAAAGCAAATGCATGGATAATTACCATAAACACTAATGAAGATGTGTTTTATAAAACAAGGCTGTCAGCTATGCAAATCTTACTTAAGTTAATCAGGATTATTTCCAGGAAGCTCTGTTTCATAAAGCAGGTTTGGTTTTATTCACTGACACAACATACTTGAAAAAGTATGATACTATTTTCTAATGAGAGTTAACAAGTTGTAACTAATGGCTTAAATTATTATAATAATAATCATTGTTGTTATTATTATTTTTGATTCATTTTTAAATCTTTTAATGATGCTTCATAGCTCAGTCATAACTTTATCAACATGTGTAACTGCATTTGCGGCTTATTAACATTCATCACTGCAAACCTAATGGTCTATTATGAAGCCTCCTCACCATTTACTGAAAATATCTTCCACACATGTATGAAGGCAAACAAAAAAATTCTGTAATGTGTGTCAAATGTGTCTCCAGTACAGCCTCACAGAGCATGGCTGCAGACCTAAGCGGCAACCATCAGGGCTGAACAAATGAAGCCAACATGGAAGTTTGAAGATGGCTCCAAAAGAGAATCAATCCCCATAACCCTGCACGTTATAGCTCATTTCCCTGCACATGACAACTGTATGGAGGTGAATTTTTATATAACTCACTTGTATATTTAAGTAATACATAATTAGGGGTAAGGCCACTTTGAGTGACAGCTAGCTGTGAGCAGTCTGCTAAGCTACACCTCATCTTATTGACTCATGTTCACCTCTCTGCCTTGTTTGTGGTGTTGATGCCTTTTGGAGAATTTTTAATGCAAATATTGGCCATATATAATATGGCTTGCTTTACAGTTAATTGGACTAACAGATTGGAGTCAGGGACAGACGCCAGTGTTTTGGATTAATAGGCGACCATGTAAGGGTTAACCAGCAGACAGCTGCTGGAGCCAGTGAGCTGTGGAGGAGACAGCCGTGGGCAGAGCTCGGAGCTTCTGGAGGAACACCCCAGGGAGTTGAGGAGAGTACAGTTGTTTTTAATCTACTGGGATTAAAAATTGAATTAATCTTCACTCTTGCTTCTCAAGCTGTATGCGGCAACGAGTTGCAGAGATGCCGAAATCCACCGTAATGTACTGTAATTCTTTCTTATCTGACTGCTGAATGGATGGGGACGTGCTTTACTTTATAAAGGTACAGAGAAGAGGTGGGGAAAAGAAAATACACTGCAGGATAACAGAATGAAGTATCTGGTGACTTTTGGCTTTGGTCAGAGACAAAACTGAACACAGACACACACACTCTCATGAACACGGAAAGCTTGTTAGCCTTAGCTAGCTTGGTAGGTGGGCCTGTTTTGGCCCTTCAGAAACCTATGGGTGACAACACGATGTCTATGTCCACTAATTTCACAGTCAATGCTGCAGACTTTAAGTCTCATTTCTCACAGAGTGTTGAAAAGGTGCTGCTTTGATACATTTTGATCCTGAGCTGGTCTTTTCTTTCTATAATAATAAGGTCAATTAGTCCAGCCCCAGTAAGCCATTTCTAAAATAGGGCAATTTCTATTGTATGTAGCTGCAGTGATTTATTTTATAACATCTGATTCACATGCCAACTCTTTCTCACCTCCCATACTGAGCTCAGTGGGAATCTAACAACCAACCGTGTTATTGTCCAGCTCTCTTTTTCAAACCTTTGTCACCAAGACACACATACAGAATTCATTCAATCCAGGTAACGGTGGAAATTCATTCTGGCACTGTGCACTGTGGACAGCTATCACAGTCCATTTGCAGGCTTTTCACATAGATTGCATTATATAAAGAGGAGTAGTGGCAGGTCACTCAGTGTGTGTTTGGTAAAGTGATGATTAATGGCAGCAGTACCATGCAGAGCATGACCCATTACACAGGGATAGCGATTTAGCCCCCCCATGTAGCTTTATACAGAACACAAACACTGACATGTACGTGTGATTTTACCTGGCCACAGTTGATCTGCATAAGGGCTGTGAGTGGGTTCATACATGCTTTGTGAGACCTGAGGCAAACAACCATTCTCTGACATTGTTTATTGCAATACAGACTCATTAAGTAATCAAGATGCTATCCTGAACCTCCTGGACTGTAACTACATGACTGAGTGTTCCCTTTATATTGTGGGATGTGGCATTGGTCCATGCTATATGCCGCCAACCCAATACAAAAATAAACATGACATGAATACAACGCTTTGAACAAGTTGAGAAAATCAACCTTGTACTTTACGTCGACTTATACTTTATGCTACTAGATCATGGTGGCAGGTGCCAGAGGTTATACTTCCTTCAATGAGGAAAAAAAAAAAACACTGACACCCTGAATTCTTCTCACAAGATTAACTGGTTTGCTCCAGAATTAAGAGAAATCCCTACGGAGAACTTTGCTGTAGCTACACTTTTTCTTCTCTCTTCTTTTCATCTTATCACCGTGACATTATGGTAATCCAGATTTCATGGTCATCCAGATTGCTCAGGGGTGTATGTCTATCTGCTGTAAATTCACATAGGTGCTATGTTCCCTATCAAGAACAAACAGCAAAACAAGAGGAAGAAGATGAATCAATAGAACCTTCTGATCGTTTCTCATTTGTCTTTAAAGGTTTTGATCTGTCAGATCCATACAACAACTGTGTAGTTGGAAAAAAAACAGAAAATATGGTAATGTAAAAAATCCTCTTAACTCATCAGGGTTTGCTGTAAAGCGGATTGAAGGAATGAATAAAAACTGTTTGATAATTTTCCGTGTCTGTCGACTGATTCAGAAATGCATTGGGATAACATGTATACCTGTTGTACGATACAAATTAGATGAGACTGTCCTGTTCATGTTGAACAAAGCTACTGTTAACATCTGTCAGTCTTTCAATGTAGGGATGTACAAGCATATTTTTATATTATTTTACCTTTTATAGTGTGTTGTCTTAAACTCTTATGTAACTTTCTTACCTTAAGCTTACAGCTTCAAAATCATTTTGATGGTACAGTGTCTTGTAACAGGGTGAATGTTGTCTCTGTCTCAGCCACTCTTCACCCTGAACACTTGTTTCTGCACTATATAACTTCAGTGAGAAGGTATGGTTACAGCGTTACATACATGTGGGGGCGCCAAATCACTTAAAAATGCCAATTTCTACACGTTGCTTTAAACTGATGCAGTCTAGTCCAACAGTCTTGCGAGAATTTCCTACCTTTATGAAGGTTATGATGTTCTGCTTTTGTCCTTGAGCCAGACCAAGCACCAACACAACATTCTTGGATCCGAGGGTAAGTAACAGGTAGTTTAAGGCTAAACTGCCAACCAGGCAAAGCAGGTAAACAGTCATTTATTTAACTGTAAATTTGTACCACCAGAGCGCAACATATGGTAGGGCTTTGAACATTTGAGATTTAGGACATTAGCATAGCAACAAACAACAATTTGCTTTGTTAAGAAAATGAAGTAATGATGTCCTGAGCTGAGAATGACCTCACACTCCCTGTGTTTATGTTGTTCTCATAAGAGCTTCTCAAAAACCACTTTACAGCTAAACAGTATACTTAAATATGCCTCTAGAACATTTGAAGCAAGAAATAGGCTACGCAGTAACAGAATCCTGAATTATATTTTATCAACACTGCCTACTTTTTACAATTTGATCTGAGATTGGTAAGCAGTGCTCAAATGCTGCTTTCTTTTTTCCTTTGGAATTGAAGGTCGGGTCTGCTGCCAAAACATCAGTATGTGTCACTGAAGTTTATTCTAGATTGTGCTCACATGGTTAACATTCCTTAATAAGACACAGACAACCTGGGATAGGTAGTGCTCCAGCATAGTATTGATGCTGGTTCTCTGTGTTCAATACTCTCAGGCAAAATAGGATAGGTAAAGCAAAGATTATTTGGTCAGTAAAGGACAGTAATAGGTAACAGAAGAGAACTGGCATAAGCAAGTAGGCGAGGAAGGCAGGCAGTGTGTCAGAAACACTGCAGGCAGGGCAAGTAGGTGAGGAGCTGATGAGCAGCAGGGTGCTGAGAAGGTGGGAATACCGTGAGGACCGCTGCAGGACAGTGAGAGAATTCTAGGTACCAAATTGTCTGGAGAGATATGTGACAGGCAGACCGACAACAGAGCTAACAAAGGGGAAAAGCTTGTCATCATAACACAGGAAGCACAAAGGGTGAGCAGTAAGATGTTTGGTGATAGGGGGGGTAGATAGGGGCCAAACAACCAACTTTTGCCCCAGGACACCCCAACAGGTGGCCATTGTTTACACTGATTTATTTCAAACCATTCATTAGTCATAAACAAGATTAATTGGACTGTGGTGGTGATCAAATAGACTCCATCTGTGATCAAACAATATGACAACTCTGCTCTATGCTGCATTGACAAACTGCTCCACAGTTAACCTCAGTGAACCTTTTCAGGAGGTCTTGGTAGAGTGAGATCACCAACTGATAAGCTTGTAAGTTTCACATAGGGTATGACTGTATGATTTATCATTATAGTGAAATATTTCACTATGCAGTATATAGAGTATATATATATACATATAGTATTGGTACAATACTATATGTACAATACAGTAGTATTGGAAATACTGTAATGTTATGCATTATATTTTATGAATAAGAGATTGTTCTTAATGTCTCGTCAGGCGAAATAAAGATTAAACTCAATTAAAATGCACAAGAAAGGGAGAAATTACAAATAAAATCTTTTCTTTCAGCTTATGTGAACTCTGGTGAGGAGAATCACAAGCACACACATCACTTCAAACACAACAATGAACAGGGTACGGCCAACAGCCTGGCCTAGGACATTCTTCACTGTGATTAGATTGCCCTTGTCCTTCAGTACAGGACAAGTTTCTCTCTCTCTCTCTCTCTCTCCCTCTCTCTCTCTCTTGCTCACACACACACACACACACACACATACACACATGCGCACAGTGACACAGGACATAGTGTACAGGCACACAGCATTACAGAAAATTAAAATCTATCCTGGAGAGCTGCTGGCACCAAGGAGGCTGTTTCATATTTGGTCAGCAAACACTGCTCTCTCTCTCTCTCTCCCCCTTTCCTTCTCTAATTCCTTTCTTCTCTATCAAACGCTGGTTGAACCCTCACAGTTCGGCATGGAGGTAGTAAACATCACCTCATCTATGCTGTTTTTACCAAAGACGTTTGACAATGTCTTCAAAATGCAATGCTTTGACTGTATGATCACCCCAAACAGCTTCACTGAAATAACCAACCTTCAGCGTCCCGTGGAAACTGAAAACCTCTGAAATCATGTCTTAAAAGGGTCCATAATTGTGCTCTGTTTAAAAATGTTCTTCTCTACAACAGATCTAACGAGTTAGTGTTGGCAGTAGTGATGGCAAAATAAAACATATGAGCTGAGTACATTTTCAAAGAGACACAGCAGGTAACTAACATCCTAATGTTGGAGAACTGTATAAACTGTGTAAGGGACATACGTTAATGATTCTTTTGTGCATGCAGAAAAGTGTGTTCCTCATTCACTGTATGAGGAAAAAAAGTCTAAACACAAAAAGTAAATAGTTATAAATCTGATAACACCTGAGTGCTTTCTGCAGGGACAATCTGTGGGTGCAGAAGCAAACCTTCACAACACATTTATATTTCCTCATACACAATTAAGAGCTAGATTTACATGTGTATCATTTTACAAATCACAGGCATCTTCTTATCCATAAATAACTAGATTATAGAGCGGCTATGGTCAGTATTCTTGTTATGTGAAAAGGGTCACTCGTATTGACAAATCCACAAAATTGTCATCACCTTAATCTTTTCCTCAGTTCTAGTGAGGGATATCAACGATTAACCGGTAATCGGTTATTTCTCTTTTGACCAGATACGTATGTTGGTCTATAGGTTAATTTTACTAACAGCACTCTTTTCCTTCATAAAGGCAACAAAGTCAAATGTAAGTTCAAATGTGTGATGCTACTCTAGTGTTTAGTAGTACTACTAGCCATATGTACTACATTAAGAACAAGCACCTGGGATGGCTCACAGCCAAAGCTAGCTAGTGCTCTCACAAACGAAAGCTACCCTCACAACTACCTGTGACCTCATCAGTGTTGACTGAAAGATGCAGTCCAGTGTGCTCTTTTCTCTGGCTCTGACACAGTGACAAAACAAGGTGTGGAAATCTGCCCAGCCATGTGAAACAAGTGTGCTCAGAGGAGCTGACGCTGTGTGCCAGAGCTCACTGAGTGAATGCTGCACCAGACTAAAAGCAAAGTTCCTCTTATATTTCATGTCATTATGCTTTCTTTCTTTTTTTTCCCATAAAGGATCGAGGTGTCGAGCTATAAAAAGCAAAATTCAACAAACTGACATCGCTACTTCTAGAAATAATAGCATCTTTCAGCTCATTGTTATGCCTTTTTGGCATGCAACTTTGCTGTTTGGTTCAGTCTTACTGCTCCTATCGGTGTAATATTTGACAGCAGGAGGCAATTATTTTTAGTGAAGGGGCTCTGAAAAGCTCCATCTTTCAAGTTTAATGGCCCCTTCTCAAATTAAAACCTTTACTAATGGCAGGGTTTCCTCCAGTGAACAGGTTGGATGTTGAAGGTCACCAATAAAGCTTTTGCACATTTGGTATGTGGGATTGAGTCAAAATAAATTTAAGTGTGTAATCATGGTAATGAAGGTGCATGTCACAATTGAGGTCTGTGAACCAACAAATCTATTTCAGGTTTTAGCTACACAGGGAATACTTTAGAATCATTTTTTCCTTTTAGTCTTTTCATGGGATTATCATCAGCCTTATCCTTTAATGGCATACTATGAAGGATTTGTTTTTACTGTTGGTAAAAACAACATTGAAATTTGGCCCATCCTCCAGGGCTAAACGGCCCTGCCAGAATGAGAAAAAGCAGAGGATCTGGCGAGCTAGAGAGTGAATGAAGATAGGATGTGGTGTTAGTGAGAACAAAGCAGTGCATCAGAGAAATAAAATGTTATTTTGTGATTTCTAATGTGGTTACGTTCTACCACAAATGAACACAACACATCCCTGCACAACACGGACTGTGTGTGTGCTTCATCCTGTCTGCTGTTTGTCTCTCTGCTCTGTGTGTGTGTAGCTCTCCCCACCCTCAGTCAGACAGACACACAGACCTGTAGTTCTTTATGACAGAGGAGAGAGACTGAGGTAGCGCTGTGACCTGTTGGATACCTCATGCCTACCTCATGTGTGCACTGTTTTTGGCTGGGGGCTACACACCACTGCCCAAAGGGTGACACCCAGAAACATCCAGAACACATCAAAAAGCTGAGAAGCTGAGCAGAGTCTTTGCAGGTAAAGACACATCCATACACTTTTAGTGGGTCGTAAGTGATGATTGAAAGGGAATATTTTTGTATGAGTCTATATATCGCTCTTTCGGTAAATCCCATGTTGTCTGTTAGCATGGCCCTTTAAAGACTGGTCCATGCTAACAACACACACAGACACACACACACACAAAGTAATAACTTTAGCAGAAAATAGTCATGAGGTCTATCAATAATTTACAGCATAGAACAAGGTATTCACACTGCCTTGCTACTGCATAGACACAGTATGCGTCTTTTATGTACATTTTGTCGTTTTAAGTGCAGCCTATTACACAACCGTCGCTACGAGACTACAGAGAGCGCACTCACACAGGCAGACATGCACATTCTACCAACCATCACATGAACCTCACAGTCTGCCAGGATCACTGAGGTCATCTCATTCAGCCAAACGAGATTCTCCCTGCAGGGAAACAGATGGGGGAGTTTCCCCTTAGGATTGAACAGCACAGTGAGAGATGAAGCACAGCAGAATAGCTCAGCTCTCAGCAGGAGGATAAATACACCTTCTCCTGCCTCCCAGCCCTGCTGAGACATCTATTCTCTCTCAACAGCTGCACCACCCCAGATAGAGACAGCATGGATATTTTCAGTAACAGTGGCTCTCCTCTGCATCTCTAGTATTTACTTTGGCTGGGGATGAAATTAAAGTGGCTAAGGTGTAGGTTACTCTTTGAACAGCTGTGTATTCATCTTCTGTATTTACTGCTGCCATTCAAAAGCCTATTGTCTAACTATCATCAATGAGCAGTCAGACTATAAAATCATCTGTCTGATGGATTTTTGAGCTCTTGTTGTTTATATCAATGACTGTGATCAGATAGTAACATCCATCCACCCATTAGCTATATCCACTTATCCTTTAGAGGGTCTGGAGGGGGGTCAGAGCCAATCCCAGTCTGACAGGTTGCCAGACAATCACAGGGTAGAGACAATGAGGTGGACAACCATTCACGCTCAATTCATACCTACAGGCAATTTAGAAATGCTAATTCACCAAACCTGCACTACTTTGGACTATGGGAGGACGCAGGAGAAAACACAGGGCCGCAGGGAGAACACTGTGAACATACAAACTCCACAGAGAGAGGTCCCAGTCAGCTGGCAGGTCCAAACTCCAGTCATTTGGAGTCATGTTTCTGTCCACCTGATGAATGTAAATAATGTAAGGGAAAATAACGGTGGCAGACTTAACACTTGAACCCTTGAACCAGCGAGTCCTTGACATCAGATATGGGTCTTTTTGACAGCGCAGTCTGGTCTAGTGACATTGACATTTTACCTCTGCATCCTCACCTTACTTAAACCTAGCACCAGTATAGGGTATAGGGTACAAGCATCAAAATAAAGCCCAGTCACCAGATTATAATGTTAGCCGTTAACATTTCAGCAAACCAATGATGCGTTGGCATTTGTACCTGTCATACGTATGCTACCTTGTTGACATCTGTGCAATAAGTGTCATTCACATTACAAGTTTACGACCTGACTTTTATATCATGAGGCGGAGGGGATGGTGGTGGAGATACAGCTAGGCGAGAAGGCTGCCAAGAGAGTGAGGGCAGTCTGAGATGGCATTTTGACATTTGTAAGTGTCAATCCGGTGTGGAACGTCAGAATCCATCACTGAGCACTCCCGGGATGTAGCGGACTAATCAACAAAACATCTAAGATGGAGGGTGCCCACTTAAGAACCCTCACCTGTCAACTGTCTACCACACAAGGTGAATCTCATGCACGTCTGCGGCCTTGTCAAAACCAAGTAACGTTTTCTGCATCCCAGCTCGGATCAAGTGCATGTAATGTGAACGTGAATATATTGTGAATATGTCAAAATGGCATGTATGACACACACATTTGAATGTTTCCAGAAAAGTAAACAGCCAACATTTTATTCTGGCAACTGGGCTGCACTGTGATTCTTATTGTTGAAAGGTCTTGTAATCTGTGACAGTTTGGCGAAAACATCTTTCTGTATCAGGCTGCTGGTCACAATGTCTCCCATCCTCGCATTTCCAATTTTGCTCTTGTTCCTTCAACTAAAAAGGAACCGCAATCACATTGTAATTATGTGTGTGTGTGTGTGTGTTTGTGTGAAAGCCCACATCATTGATACCAAGTCAATTTTCATAATGAATAATGCAATCCCTGCTTTTGAGACACAGAGATGAAAGAAGAATGAGTGGTGAGTGTGGAGGCTCAGACAGATGGCTGCAAAGAGGGACAGAACAAAGAGCGCTTAATAAAAAGCTAAAGATGGCCAGTGGCTCGGATTCACTGTTGAATGAGAAGTTAACACTTCCTCTACATTGGGTTCGTGAGCAGACGATACTGAACAAGCTGCTTGATTGCAGGGCTGTCCGGCCCAGTGCATTCCAGACAGACAGACTGACAGATAAGCAAAAAGAGAAAGGCAGTTAGAAAGCCGACACGGAACACAAAAATGAGTCTTCTAACGGAGTACCACGCTCTCATGTTTTGTAATCGTTTAATTACAAAGAGTTGAATGAGTTTAGGATATTGCAGTCACCACACCAGACAGCGTGAAGCTAAAACGCCGCTGTAGGGAATAATAAAATGCAATAGAAAATCACATTTGAGGAATTTTAATCGGATAGGAGTGAGGTCGTCATTCAGCTCCATGAGGTGGAAAAAACAGACAGACATCTTCATGGGAAGCCAGCTGGAAAGTCTGACAGACGGACAGCCAGACAGACAAGCAGGAGGGTCCTGGCACAGTAGTTAATCAGAGAGACAGTGAGGTGAGACGGGGTGAGTTTTCTCTTGCAGTTCCACTTTTTTAATTATAGTTGTGAGTGAACTGAGTTTATTACTGAGCTTCTCCCTTCTCACTGGCAGACAGCACACGGAGTAGCAGGGCATCATTTATAAAACAGTGCACAGGATCTGAACCTGTAGCCACAGGTTGTAAGTAGTCCCCTGATGTGCTTCTGTTCCTTCTCCTTCCCCTCTGTCTTTGTGGGCACGGTCTCAGCCCGATACGTTGTCAAAACCTCTAAAAGATCTGCAACAAAACTGTGAAATGGAATCTTTCCCAGCGATGTACGCATTTATTTGCATGTAGAACAGGGAAGTGAGATCTGTTCACAGGTCATTTGAGACGTATGTTGAGACACATTCAGGCGTGATCACACAAAACACGTGTTAACGCCACGTATAAACAGCATGTCTAAAGAAACATGTTAAACCAGGCCTGCAGAATAATACACTTCTCCTGCAGTCCATGTGCTCTGAAAGTTCAAAAGAAATGTCGCTATATCAATATTAATATGCCCCTTCCATTTGAGCTCTGGAGATAATGTGACCTGGAGGTTGTGTACTTTGTTGGTTGTGAAAGAGACAAACCTGTGGGGGCTGCGTATTTCCTTTAAAGATTACCACTCACTGCAAACATAAGCTGGTGATGTTGCTGTTATGTAACTATTTTTAACAAGTTCACAAGACTGGTGTTGATAATGATTTGCACCACTTTCTTTAGTTACAGCAGGATGTTTATTAACCGCAGCTTGCTACAGAAGGCTCAAAGTGTTTGTGTGCTGGCAGATCCAGCAGTAACAGGCTGTGTGGTTTCCTCCAGGCTGTACCTCGTCCAAAAGATTTGACATTAATTAGACTAGCTGACACTAATTACTAACATCCACTGTCAGGGTAGGGGAGTTCTTTGGACGTCTGGCGGCTGCTTTGGACTCGCACATTTCAAGGACAGGTGCCTGCTGTGGTTGTGGGTGGGAGGGAGCGCTGACGGACACTGGGGAGAAGGCACGATTGCTTAAAAGTGAAGCAGTTGTAGAGAGGGATGAAGGAGGGAAGTTGTGTGGGAGGTAGAGAAAGATGGAGTTGGTTGGGAGGAAATGACAGGGTTGTTGTCTTGAGAAGAATGCTCTAGAAATGGTGAGAAATGGCCGATACGAATGACAAAAATCTTTTGAACTCACCGCCCCACCAGAGACTACAAAAAAGAAATCTAGTTTTCTCAACTCAGCTCTGGGGGGTATCAATATAAATGATTAATTCATACTGCTGCCCTTTAAATCTAAAGAGCATGACTCCCAAGAATTGCCTCAAGCTTTGGATCTTTTGGCTGAAATAATTACTGCACGCACTGAAACTACTGATTCTTCCATCACCTTGCAGTAAACATCTAAAATCTGCTTAGTTTTCTACCTCAGCAGTGACAGAGCGTGTTCTGCATGTACTCACAAACACAAGTCTTCTTCCACATCCAAGGTCAAGAATGATCTTTTATGCTCAATCACAAACAAATAAAGGTCGGGAGATAAAAGCAGAGTAGACAAAAGGTATGCATGGAGAGAGTTTTGAGCTACACAAGCAAAAACCTGTCTCTCTATTCTCTAAAATGTGGGTCTTCTTTTCAGTTTTTCATCTATCTATCTATCTATCTATCTATCTATCTATCTATCTATCTATCTATCTATCTATCTATCTATCTATCTATCTTAATTAATTAATCTTAATGTTGTTAACACTAGCCAACGTTAATGTTGCTAATACTCGAATTGCACTTGGGCAGTGCCTTCTGTGGATTTTGAATGTTGCATTGGTGTCCTCCGGGTTCTCCAATGTCCCCTACCATCAAAACATGCACACTGCTCCCTTAGGATGGGTTAAATGCAGAGTACCAGTTTCACTATGTTATATATTGTGGGATATGTGATAAAAAAAAATTCTTCTTCTTCGTCCAAACTTTGCTAATACTTGCTAATGTGACAGGTTGAAAAGATAAAACTATCATTCTGTTATGGGTTCAAAAAGCAGTGCTCTGAATTCATGATCTGTGATAATGTTAAAAAATGGATGAGGTTAAAAAGACTGTACATGACATGATGCATGACCAAAGCCATAAAAGGGTTAAAAACAATTAAAGGGCATTACATAATTTAAAAATTATATTTCATTTTCATATTGTTTACTCTGTTACTTGTTGTTAAAGCTAAGTAATAGAAGCAGTATTACTCGGTAGTCTCCCCAGTAGTCTTGATCTGAGAGTCTGAGATGATTGCTTTTGTCTCCTCCCACATACCTGGGGAATTCGCGGTGCTTTCTTCATTAGACTCAAGCTGTCCTTGAGGTAACATCACCATATCACTCTTGTGATTCTCCCCCATCTTCAGGTATGTTGTGGATATAACGTGTTTGTAGTAACTTGCTAACATGTCTAAGAATGACAATGTCTTCATAATGTTTTGACTAAGTTAGAGTAAGTTTTACCAAATGCAGTAAAATGTGTGTGCGTAGGCGAGTTTCCGCTTGTTAACTGAGTAAGCCTTAGATGCGCCGAGCATAGCCGCCATTTTGTGTCAAGTGTAAAAAGTTTTTGCCAAATGTGAATTCAAAGTTGCATATATTTTGCTATATTTTGTACAGTTAACTGTCATATTGTGTTATACTTATGTTGAAATTAAATTAGATTCGAGCTGTTGCTGAGGAAACATCACCATATCACTCTTGTGATTATTTCTCCCCCAATTTTCAGGGGCCTAACATTAACGCTAGCTAGTGTTAACATTGCTAAAGCTGTCTAAAAGTTGCAGTATGCTGGGCGCATACTGAACCCAGCCATTTCTTTCACCACAACTGGCAACTATGATCTTGATGCTGACGAAACACAGACACCAACGCTGTTATTGTATTGGCTCACAAACCCTGTTAGAAGCCTGAACCAACGGTTACTCAGAGATTAACAAAACAATCATTTTGGACCCGATTTTTAAACTATTCTCAATCATAATAATGTTTTTAAGGTAAAGAGACTTTTGTTCTGCACCTTTCTACAAGCTCTGTAGATGGATTATTTATTTATTTGAGATTATCATTAAATCCATTTTACAATCATTTTTAGGATTAGAGGTGTTTCTCCAAAGCATCATAACTGAAAACATTCGGAGAAGTTCTGCTCCATGTATGAAGCCAAGAGCATCTTAAAAAGTGTGACAGTAACTGCCAGCCACATCCTTCATTTCCACTATTGCGTTTTTTCCTGAATTTCATTTGTTCAAATTCACTCCAATATACTGTACATGAGCAATATTTTTGTGAGATCAAACAATTATGGGTGAGTAATAACCTTCATGGAGATGTGTACAAAGCACTCAAGAAATGATTATGCCTAAAACGCTGTCTCTAAGTATTTCAATTACATGTACATTTTACATCTAAGTTAACTACATGAGTTCAAGTCCAGACACATCTAGTTATTTAATTTATACAGAATATGGCACATGTGTAAATCTGCCTAGAGCAGGCCGTCATCAAAAGCTGAGTGATCGTGCCTTTTTTTTCTTGTCAAAAAAGCCAAATGATATTGACCATATTTCCACTTATAATAAAAGCAATAAAAGGAGAAAACACAAGGTGTTGAATATTTATTTATAGGCACTGTATGTTAATAGAATAAAAGGGAAAATGAACATGTAGTCGATTGATTTATTTTGTTTAATCAGTATTCAAACAGCATTTTATGGTTTTCAGGGAGTTACGTGCTCTTACTACTTCTTGGTGAACAACAGCTGGGGGCAGTGACTTCCTGGAGTCTTGTTATCTCCACGAGGTTACCAGGCAACGTGTGAAGATACTGCATTAAGTGCTGGGCTAGTTACAACACATTCACTTGATTATACATTTCAGTTTGTGTGCAGTTTAAACAAATCAGACACATTGTGTCAGTTGGTGTGATGGAATGTAGATGCAGCTCTTTGTCACAGTCTCACAGGCCCAGTTATATATTACTATATATGCACGGAGAGGTACTGATTTTCTTATTTAACCCCAAACAAGAAAGTGAGTGTATTTCCCAAAATGTCAGACTTCAACATTTATTTATAATGATGAAAGAAACATTCCAGCCTAAGATCTGCTTTCTCTGAAAGTCGACTCACAACATGTACAGCTGCACTGATCGTATCTGTGCCATATTGTGACACTTTGTAACTTTCTGTTTTATTTCTCTCTGGCACGATAAAACCTGTTCTTCTGCCGGCATACAGAACTCTGATTGGTTGATTGTTTTTTTCAACAGGCAGATAGAGGCGTTAATGAAGTTGCCTGTGTTCGTAAGATAGTAGACCGCTGAGTCTCATTAAATACTGACGTTTTGGGTTGATGTGCAGCCCGACCTACCAACCCAGAGTGCCAGTACTGAAGTTGGGAATGAGACTCAACTGTCTTACAAATTGGACCTTTAAGATTTTTATCTAACTATTACAAGCTTACTTTTTCAGATACGCACACATTTCACATGCATTTGGGTATCTGGAGTGACTACCTACCCAGAAACTGTGAAATAAGACGACCCAGTCAGTTTCTTAAGGGCTGCCTCAGTCAGAAAACATGAGATTCAACAAGCTAATTAGATTTTGGATTGTGTAGCCATGGCTAAGGGGGCAGAGTGGTCATCCACCAACTGGAGGGCCGGTAATTTGATACCCGGCCCCTGCAGTCTACATTTTGAAGTGTCTTTGGGCAAGGGTTAGATGAGTGGATTTTACCACCGACTCCATTATCAATGAGTCCCACTAACTGGCCAAAGTGAAGAATAGATCATTTCCAGCAGTCCCTGACTGTGAGTTTTGCCATGTTTGATGTTGCTTTGGGTGTACTTTGTAGACCAGTCTGTTGAATCAGATGTTAGCATGTTGCTCAGCTGTTGTGCTTACTCCCAGTCTGGGGCAATGTTGAACTAATGCTGTAATATTGAGTAACAGTCAGAAGAATCTGTATGAACATACAGCTTCATTTGAAGAAAACTAAATAACGAGTAGTAGGTTTGCTGGTACCAGCATTTTTATGCTGCTTTTTGTGTGTTCATAGGCTAATGCAGCATTAGCCCAGCTAGCATAGCTGTATTGTTTTACGAAGCCCAGTTTGGTCAGGGTTCCTTGCTGGTATATGTTTGTGTGTTGCTGTTGTATGAAGGGATGCACCATATTGGATTTTTTGCCGATATCCGATATGCCAATGTTTTACAACTCATTTGGCCGATAACCGATATCGATACCGATGTATATAAATATAAACTCTTTATTCCCCACACCTAATTGCAGGGATCATCAAGTCTCTTCTTTAGTGGAATTAACATATTATTATGCATACTCTTATCGTGTTGGCCCACCGGTAAATGCAGACATAAAATACAAAGCTTAAAATTATGAAAAATTCATTCCTTATTCAAAATAAGAAAAATACTTACGTTATATAAAACATGCCATATTTATGTATGACAATTGATTTTAAACAAAACAAGTAAGATACATCCTACTTAAAACAGGCTTAGATGATGCTCACAGCTTCAGTCCCTACTAGTCAGAACATAACTATTAAGTGGGCTTAGTCTACACTGCACTATTGTATGAGCTACAAACAACCCTGTAACAGAGAGGTAATGTGCAAACAAAAACAAAAGTGCACAACATATAAGCAGCAGCTTCAGTCCTCAGTGAGAACACAGCCTCTCTTTTAAAGTCCAATGAAAGTGACAGTGGCAATATGCTTCCCAATGTCGTTGTAAATGGCCGCTTGCAACTAGGGCTGTCAGTTTTTCAAAAAATCAAGTTCGAACGAATTTGAAATGACACGCAATTTATTTCGAATGAATTCGAATAAATCTCCGCCCCCCCCCTCACAGGCCGTCTAACATCACATCACCGTCTAGTAGCACTCGAATGTTAAATGTTTTTTTAACAGCTGTATTAACGTATCTGAATAACAAATGTTCTCTGAAAAATCTAAAAACATCATTTTCTACATCTGTCAGTTCTACCGTGCTCTCAATAAAAAAGAAGTTTAAAAAACAGTTGGACCGCACTTTACATTCATAGTGAAACTGAAAGTCTCCAGGTGCTACAGTATTAACAACATAACACACAACATAAAGAAAATAGTAATAAGAGTTAAGATGAAAAAGCCTTCCTGAATAGAAAATGTAACATCACAGACAACAGGAGAGAATTGCTCCTAGCTTTGAACTAAAAATGTAGCAAACAAGGTAAAACAGAACTGATAGGCAAGCTGAACGGCCCGTCGGCCCGGCTTAATTTCTAATATTATTAGCCAAAAACACAAGTCTATCAACGTGATCGGGATCAAGTGCGGCTCTCTTTTTATTTACAATATTACCTGCCGACGAGAACACCCGTTCAGAGCGTACAGAGGTTCCTGGCACACACAGCTGGTGTCCTCCATTTTCGATCCATTTTTAGAGCGCCCTCTGCTGGATCACAAGGCGAACTACTTCAAACGGTCTGTTGCGCTTATAGACTGTACATTTTGACTTCGAACAGGTCATTACATTCGAATAAGAACTTTCCCCCCCACCTTCGAACGAATATTCAAATTTCGAATAAAAAGTGACAGCCCTACTTGCAACTCAGGTAAGGCTACATCAGAAAAATACCTCCGACTGGGGACCATGTTGCGAGGCTCAACGTAGTTCAGAAACCTGCGGAATCCATCGTCTTCAACGAATGAAAACGTCTGGTTGTCCAGAGGGATACACTCCATCAGTTTCTGAGTGATGCCTTTTGCCCTCGGGTGGTCGCGGTTGTAATTCTTGGCTTCGTCCAAGGACTGTAGAAGAGGCAGCTGGTGAGTTTTTCTCCTGCTGGTTACCTGTTGTTTCCCTGTGTCCTTGTTTGTTGTCACAAACTCGTGGTAACTTTCTGGATGACGGTTCTTCAAATGGACAATTAAGTTTGTGGTGTTAAAAGAATGCATCTTGGCTCCTCCTCGCATCACCGACGCTAAACAATCATTGCAAATACAAACTTTGCTATCCGTTTATGACACCTTAAAAGACTTCCACACCACCGACATTTTAAACTGCTCTCTCGCTCTGCTGCAGGTTGACGTAGGTGACGTGTCACGTCGTGCTGCGCACGTAATCCTCGCGCCGTCAGGCATTTAATCTGATTTAATCAAGGAAGCAGCATATCGGTTATATCGGTGTGTTATCCGAAATCATGCATCCCTAGTTGTATGTAAATATACCTCCTGAAGATAACTATATAGCTACATGTGAAGAAAAAACATAGCCTAGCCAACCTGCGTGGCCACTAAGTGGAACTTTGATTAGCACCCAGTAGTTAGCTTGCTAACACCATACACAATGTTAGGTGGTGAAGTTTTTGGTTTAGAAGCGGTTCCTGTGGTGATATTTAAGGTTATAGTGTCTAACTCAGGGGTCAGCATCCTTTACTATCAAAGGAGCCATTTTGCCCCATCCCTCTCCAAGAAAATCTGTCTGGAGCTGCAAAACATATTTGTGTCTTGAAGGTAGCGCAGCCTAGAAAGTCTAAATTAGCCTATCAAGATTATTAATAGGCTTAAATGAGCATTAATTTTTATTTTTTTATATGATGTGGCAACCCTGCAGTGGGCTACTCATGCTTACAGTATAAGGTACTTGAACTTTGCATTTCCATTTCAATGATGCCATGTTTTGGTGCATTTATGAAATAAAAGAACTAGCCTACAATAAATAGAAATAGAGCAGCAATACAGAACTATATATGCAAACCTACTTAAGTCCTCCCTGTGTTTGTGAAAATGTACAAAATAAAAAGTAGCCTCATTTGATAGTAAATAAAACACATAGCAGCAGCCTAGATTTAAAAACAGTAAAAGTGAAAAAAGGCTAAAAACACAGGACAGTTTCAAAGTCCAGTCCGTTTCAGTGTGAGTTAATCCTTTTTAATCCTCAGCCACATACAGCAATCAACCCTCGGGCTTGAGCATAAAACACAATGATATTAACTCAAGATCATTAAATTAATCACAACTTGATAGAACAGATACAATTCTGTGTGTAGGCTGCACATTTTTACTGTCGGAGAATGTAAGTCTCACTGTAGACCTAAAACAGTGATGATGATAACCCCCCCCCCCCCCCCCCCCAAAAAAAAAAAAAAAACCAATATTATTCATTTCCATGTAAAATGTCTGAGCCACAGGGAGCCACTGCAGAGGGGCAAAAGAGCTGCACGTAGCTCCAGAGTCAAAGGTTGCAGACCCCTGCTCTAACAGGAAGCTAAATAAGCCGACAGAGCTTCTGGAGATACGGTTAGCTGTGCCTACTCAGGCTTGTGTGACTGACCAATCAGAGCTGACTGGGATCAAATAAAGACTGGGTGAATAAAATGCTGCAGCACTGGACAGTATGAGAAAACTGGTGCGTTATTTGAACATAAGAGAACGTTAACTTTTTTTGGTAGTAACCCACAATCTAAGTATGAACCTGAAAACTAGCATGTCTCCTTCAAACTAAAAAAAAAGATTTATTAAGGGGTACATTCTTAATAATTTCTCTGTCAGGTTGCAGGTTAATACAAGTTGTCAGACCCTGAGGGACAACAAGGCTTTGGTCTATAAAAAAAGAGACATTAATGAGGTTTATGGAATCAATTTTTCCTCTTCTGTATTCTCACTTCCTGTACCTGTATCGATCCTTCAGTTCATATCTCTGCTAGATTCATCAATACACTGATGTACCACCTGTCTGACAGTTGTGATAATGGCAATCTCTCGGTGTAATCAAGCTTTATGAAATATTGTAATAAATGGCGATTAGAATTCAAGAGATCTAATATAGTTCAGGACATGGAGACAAATTAAAGATTTGTTACTCTTAATTTGTGAGCAGTTTTCCCAATTATATGTTCCATCATGTGTTTGTACTCACTGCAGTGCATGTATTTGTCAGCGCATGATGTGTCTGTCACTGCGAAAAGCCAATTTTGCATTGGCTTCAAACTCCTACATCCCTCCATCTATAGTAACCTCCACCCACAGCACCTTTTTAATGTCCTTTTTTTCACTCCTCTTTGCACTTCCACCTCCCGCCAGCCCTCCACTCATCTGCACTTGTCTGCACTTGTCCTTTTGAAAGGTGAATGGGTGGAGGGATCACAAACAGATGGTGGTGAAAAACTAAGAGTGATGCCAATGAGTTCACCGAAAACAAATCTCAAGTTTCTACTGCACTGCGAGAAAGTTCTTTTCAGTCCACTTTGGTTTAATATCCATTTTGATAAGTTATTGTAGGTTTTTAATGATGTTGCTCACACAACGAGACATTGTACTTCTTATTCATTACATACATACAACGAACTAATGGCCTGCTGCACACATGGTTATCTCATTAATTATCCATGTCTTCTTCTGACAGCCAGTGTTGGTTTTTAAAGAGGCATGACCACAATTGTTCCCTCGTCATATCCATGTGTTTATTATTGTAACCATGACTGTAACCCTAACCTTAACAAAGTAGTCATTTTAGATGCAAGATGTGTTATTTTTGCTGCTTGGTGCTTCCCTATTAAAACAAAATGAAGAAGTTTGCTGAGCATTGTGTTGGGATCAAACTGATCGATTGCTGCAGAGGTGAGTGCTAACACACAGACACAGATGTTCATGGACGAACACGTTTAACGTTTTAAAGTTTTATACGTGTCATGATTATAATCTGTTTTGCCGACTTCTTTCCTCACTCTAGGACTCCTGGAACCTTCTAGCGACAAGCAACCAAATGAAATGCCTCGTTAACGGGAGATCTGGGATTGTACATCGTTGGAAACATTTAGGATTATCTAAGTACACAACTCAACAAAATATATAACACTGAACTTGAAGATTTGAATGCAGAAATTTTGCTTTATCTTCGACCCAAACTACACTGTTTTGCAAACCTTAACAAAGCACCTATATTTCAAACCAAGCCATGACCTTTCCCTCGACCTTGCAGAGTAGTTTCCATGCCTAAACCACAGCAAACCTTAACCACAGTCTTATCACAGCGTGACGTTGTCATGTTTCTCCAGCTCCTTCTTTTGCAAAAAGCAGTTCAGAGGTTTTCACATGGTTGGAGGATTGGTAGGATGTGGTGTACATGCCACAGGTGTCCAGCAGAGGTCAGTGTTTACATGAGACTTTCATCCCAGCAACAGTGAATTCAGTGACATGGTGAAACACAATGTAGGTAAATTCCTCCAACAGCTGCACACATAATGCACTTTCAAAATGCTGTTATTCTGAGTTTACATGTTGCCCAGCTGGACTGTATAATTTATGTCTTGCCTTTTAAGTTTATTTTTAAATTTGTTTTCCCCCTTCCATTTTTTCTCTTTCAAGTTTTCAAATTGCTTTGTGGAAACTGACAAAAACTTTAATGCTTTACTTCAATAACACTGCAGTAACAAACAAACCATAGACTATACAAGGCTGCTGTGTAGCTCAACCAGAAAGCCCACATAAAGTGTGCGTGTTATATAGCTGCAGCAGGAGCTCTGGAACCTGGAAGATGCCGTCAAACAACAACGAACTAAAGTTTATTAAAACTGCAGCTCTGCTCCCACTTAGATTTTAGCCAACAGCATTTATGGTCGCTTCTCTTGCTACATCATTAAAGAAAATGACTTCCCTATACAGAGAATAATTCTGCTGCATGAAGCTGTATGTGTTTGCAAAAACAACAGCCCAACAGTCGCCTTTATCAAAATCAAAATGCTTTCATACATAGATACCAGCCACGTTAATGTGCCTTCATTTTTTCAATCAAGATCCATACATTATTCCCTGAGAAATTAGCGCCTAAAAAACCCACCCTATCTTGCAATATTAAAGAATGTGAGAAAAAACTCCTGGATTTGTCCCTTTATCTGGATCTGCACCAGAAGTTAATGGTGTCTGTTCTGGGCCAAGACCCATTCTCCACCCAAGTTTGGTGGAAATCCCTTCGATAGTTTTCATGTAATTCTATTGACAAACCAACCAAACAACAAATGGGCATGGGTGAAAATGTAGCCTCCCCTGGTGGCGGGAATGAGTAACACACACAAATTCTACCACCAATGAAGTGAGAAAACAAGTTTGAAAGAATGCATTCTGTAGTAATAACAGAAGGCACTAGCATGGTGTGGTGTGACACTAATAACATAGTGATTTACATCTTCTTCAATAGGAACGATAAAAATACTGAGAATCAGTTGGTGCATTCATAAAATACTTATTAGTGAAGGAAATGTATGAAGTAACTGAAGAATAAAGCCAATATTAGAGCTCTGCTGGTCTCCTCTAGATGAATGTCAAATCTGTATGGAAATTTAGACGTTAGTAATTAATATTTGCATTTCAGTTCAAGTCGACCTTTTACTGTAATGCCAGGTGCATATGAGATGGTGATGACTCACATGCAGCGTGGACACCATCCAGCTATAATACACACTAATGAAATATGAAAAGAGCAGCAGTAATATCTTAAAGCTTATGCTTATAATTTGATATAACCTATTGACATTGCATTGCTGCTACTGTGGGATTGCTTGATTTGACTTTCTATTATTGGCCACATAATGTCACATTATATATTATTTTATATTATGAAAACGCTGCTCTGGTAATCTACAGATCAAAGTGGTCCGTCGCTGTATGTCAGTGATCTGCCCACATGCAGTGCTGCAGTTGGTGCAGCCGTTATTACAGATTCAGGATATTGTGATCTAAAAATGTTGATAATGAAAGCACACTGTTGAGCGAAAAAGAGACAAAGAGTTTGGGAACCATCTCTAAATTATGATGTGAGCTCAGTGTTAGATGATACAGTCATGTAATTTTTCTCTGTAGAGCAGTACCTCCACAGAGAAAACAACCACTGAAGAAAGTAAAGAGACTTTTGGGACTCTTGTGAAAATGGAGCAGACTTTGTTACTATTCAAACGTCTTCCTATTGCAGGTGACAGAACAGCCAAGAGGGGGCTGCATACAGGTTTAAAGGCAAATAGGACAGATCCAGATGCACCTCTTTAGCAGATGACATGATGCATCACATGATTATTTGAACAGAAACATAACTGAACACCAATCAGCCACCTTAAATACATATCCGTTTGAGTGTACACTATAATTTAAACAATTTTGACTGAATGGCCGGTAACGTGTACATCACTTACTTGTAGAGGAGATGACAACAGGATGCACTATGGGAAAAGGGCAAGCTGACAGAGGAACATTTTTGCCGCTTTCAATGCTGTTGGCACTACATTCCATCAACTGTGCAACATCTGTATTCCTACGCACAGACGCAATGTAGTACCAAAGGAAAAGGCTTTTTAATGGCAATGTAAAGCGCCCAAAATGTGCCTCTGTCAGCTTGCCTTCCTCCCATAGTGCATCCTGGTGCCATCCCATCCACAGGTAAGTGACGCATGCGCTACCGGCCATCCACATGATTTAAAATAAATGATTCATCAGACCAGGCCACCTTCTTCCACCACACTGCAATGTGCCTCTCTCACATGCCCATCTTAGCCACTTTCAGGAGTGGACAGGTGTTATGGCTGATCTGTGTGAGATCTGTTTTTCCATTGGTGGTATGATTGATGGCTACCTATGGCCTTTAACCTCTAACTCATTAGTTTAACAGGCTGCACAACTAAGTGGTGATGTGCCTGCAGTGATCCAGTCTGGCGTTCTTTGCAACTACAACTCAAGGCAGCATGTCAGTGCTGTCACATCCTTTGTGGAGGCCATCAATTCTTGCTTTGGATGGAAGGTGTAGCCATGAAGTCAAGAGACTGATAAACGCTGGTGCAGGTAATTGCTCTGTCTGTGGCCAATCAACTAGAATCCAGATTAAATGTATCTTGCTGCTTTCTTTGTCTTTGTTCTATTATCTGTTATTATTTTAAATTGAATCCTTCATCAGTGTTCAGTGTGAGAAACTGTCCAGATGGACACATCAGAGTGTTCTCCACTCAGTAGCATGCAGCAGAGCAGCTTTGCTCTAAATGTAATTCAGCTCCAGTGCATTCAGCTGCCCAGGGACTAAGAGGACAAGACCCAGAGAGGCCTGCTCACCTCCAGATACTTTTAATGGGGCTGCAGAATAAACTGGAGAAGCCATTGTTCAAGGCTGGTGTTTCTCATCTTTCAGGCATTTGTACTGACAATTATGAAACAACCCAACCCAGGTTGAATGGCTGTTTGTTCCTCAAGATAATGCTACTGTTGTCCTTTAACAATGCATCTACCATATGTTTGTAGATGACTGGTTTGGATCTTAACTGAATGTGCACACAAAAATGTCAGATTTTTATATAAACATATAAATACATACAAACAACTAGATTCCACATGAGTTCTGCATCACAAGCTGAAATTGACCTTTAACAGCTTTGGGGTACATTTAAAACTCTGTACTGCTCATTAATGTGTAGCTCCCAGCCGTGTCCACAAACCAGTTTGGAAAACTTGTTAATCTGAGTTAAAGTCTAAATCTAAACAAAGCCAGTAACGGTTGGCGGAGTTGTGACAGGCGGTGCCACGGGGCCGCTTTAATAGAACAGGGCTGTTTATCTGTGGATGCAGGGTCAGCTGTGATGTGCTCCACTGCTCCAGTGTTGGGCAGCTCTTTGATGGAGGTCAACTGGTAGCCTGTGAGTCTTTTAGCAGCACAAATTACACACTTCATGCTTTCATAGGAACATGAGTAGACGAAGCTAATCCAAACTGGGACTGGGAATAACTAAAGGGATGGATCGGTGGATTTACTGTTAGCTGCTGCACATGTTGGGCATGTCTTGTTTATTGTGGATTTCCCACCACGTTTATACATATTATATATATATACATTATATATATCTAAAGCTGAATAAGACACATTAAAATGAAAATATAGGGCCGTACAAACCTATTGCATATGAATACCGAAAAAATTAAAGTATATATATCAATCGATTAGATACATTCTAAAACGAAATTAGTCAACCTATAATAATCATGTTAGGCCATTTTGTTGTTAATTCAATCAGCGGATTGAATGCGGTGTTTGAATTATTCCTTTAAGTCTGGACTAGTGCAAAGTGGAATGGCATTTACATCAATGGGGCCAAATAAAGCAATTTCAGACTTGTCTTAATAAGTCCTTAGTCCTGATTGTGAATAACATACTGTAATATGCACTGTGTTGTAGAAACTGTGAACCTAATTTACCCTTAACATATATTGTTCCTGTCAACATGCCATGAAATCCAGTCAGTGTTGTATCAGTTTAACTGCCCAAGAGTTGTGTGAGACTATGTGAGATGGAAAATAGTTTTATGTCCTCACAGCTTTTACAACCAAAGACAGCTAAAAATAAATGTGATGTTCTATTGGAGCCACTGGGTGGCAGCCAGGATCCACATATCCCATGTGGCGTTTGCTCCTGCTGAGACCATTACATTACATTTATTCAGATTTTAAGCAGATATATCAACTTCATCAAATATGCTGAACTGCTGTGGTTTGGAAGTGTTTATAAACAATAAAAAATAGAGAGTTGTTCTCCTTAACTGATTTTATATGGAGCTCCAACACATCTGCAGGCATTTCTGGAGTTCCTGTGAAACAGTTTGAAGACAGAAGCGTGAGAAGAAAACAGATTGTGAAAACCTCATGTTGGCACCTCGCTGTCTGTTTGTTGAGAAGAGGAGGTCTGAGGATTTCTTGGCATTCTGTGTCTCTCCAAAGCCAGTCAGTCTTTTGGAAGCAGACATTACAGCCAGAATAAGAAAATGGGAGAGAAGCTGTTCAGTGGCACCAGCAGAGGACTGTGGGTAGACTGGACAGCCCTACTGTACATGCACATGTAGGATTGTAAGTAATGGAACTGCTGAAACAGAGCAATAAGTGCAATAGATTTCAATCCACTTGGATGAGGAAAAGGTTAGACTGTAATTAGAACTGTCATCGTTCATTACATTGAGACAACTCGGGAAGGAGGGCTCCTTTACAGTAACACAAGGAAACATCATCTTGCAGGGTGCTGCGTTAGTTGATTAGTTTGTTATTTGAACAGGGTATTTCTACCATTTACCATGAAGTTGTCGAGGCAGCACATTAAAAGACTGTCGCTCTCATACCTTTGTAGACTTCTGAAACATGTACTTACTATACATTGTATAGGGTTTTGGTATCTGATAAGCCTTCAGACTCATGAATCTGAATCGGCTTCCTGGATTGTATGTCATGGTTCCACCTGTACCTGAAGCAATTTGGCCCCTGATGTTGTCTTAATGCAGTGTTTCCAAAGCAGTGATCATCACTTGGCGGCCCCCTGGCCACATCTGTCCCGCAAAAAGCTTCCCACCTGGCCCCCAGAATATTATTATTAATTTTGCTTTATTTCACCTTTATTTTACCTCAATTGAGATCAAGATCTCTTTTCTAAGACCTGGCCAAGATAACAGCCGTACAAAATCATAACATATTAAAATGCAACATATACAACATCATATACAAAAATGCACAATAAAACAGCCAGTCAAACACCCACATGCCTCCTGCAAGCACTTTTGGAGGAACATCGCAGCTAACTCGCAGAGCTTAGACAGAGAAGGGTACAGAGGTAATTGGGGAGTTTAAGCAGTATTGCTTTATAGATAAGATATGTCAAACACACCAAATCATAAAGAATGCAATGGTGAGTGTGAGACTTTACATTTGTAATGAAACGTAAAGGTACATGGCACACTGAGTCAAAGCTCCACAAAATGGAGGTAGCTGCATGTTTCTACAATATGTCACTGTGGTCAATCACAGGCAGACATTTAATGACTTCAGGAAATGTGTTCATCTATCATTACTCAATGGTGGGCCAGTCCATCCTGAGAGAGGTCATCGAGCAGCCAATAAGTCTGTAGTTCATAGTTCACCTGTGCTATAGAATTGGAAAAATGTCTCCAAATCCATCGACTCTACTCCATGGGCTTGAACATGTCTTTTTAAATGTGCATTGTATGCTCAAACAGCAGCCCAAGCCTCCTGTTTAAAAATTGAACAACCAAATCACAAGAATTTATGGATGTTGTCAATGTATGTTTCTGCAAACCACGGATACATTGCAACTTTACTTTTCTTTAGGTTCAATTTTATATTTTATGTTGTATCAATGCTGTGCTTCTGGTCTGGTTAGGATTAGGCAACAAAAACAAAAAAACAACACGCTCTTGATTAGGGTTAGAAAAATATCTTATAGTGTCTTAAAAGACCTGTTTTTGTTGCCACAAACATGGCAGGAAATGTCCCGTGGTCTCCTTTAGGTATATAGTAGTGTCATGCTTATCACCAATGTTGAAACACTGTTCGACCACCATCCCCTCCACCGAACAATATGACAGTCAGGTCATAAACATGTAATGTGAATGTGATACAAGACATTTTGTAGAAGTGTCAATATGGTATGTAGCCTGCGGTTTGCAGAAGCATTATCTGCCAACATTTAATCCTGGTTACAGGGCTGAAATTGAAATGTAAAACAGCTTGGTACATGCCTTGGTTTTGTGAGTTCAACATGAAAGGGAAAAAGCAACAAACAATCTCAAATTAATAAGACAAGGTTTCCTTTTCATTTATTTTCAATAGATAGTAGAGCAGGTTTGTTTAACTTAAAGTTCCACCTGAGGTACTTTGTAGAGCCTTTAGTGAATTAAGTAGTAAAGAGTGAACATACACTCTCAGTTAGGTCATATTTTTAAGCAAGTCTGATAAAAAAACACAAATGTTATGTGATGTAAATGAGAGTTACTTCAGTAATGTCTTTGTCCCTGTCTGCTTTGACAATTAGGGGCTGCTTAGGAACAGCTGGAATAAGATGTTGGACAACTTTTTTGCCTTTCCCTGGTGAATGACACATCTGGGTGATGGCGTCTAATATGCCTCAGCATGTGCGACGTGTTTCCACTCACAACTATTGACCAACGCAGTCACACCGTCCTCGTCCAATCCCCCACTCGCTCTTTCCACGCAGCTGATTTGAAAGAAGCAGGTGAGTCATTCAGCTCATGTGTCTCGTTTGAACTCACCTTCCAGTGTCTTCTTCCTTGTCTTTCTTCTTCTTCTTTTGCTTTTGGTGTTTAATGATGATTGGAAAATTACTGCCACTTACTGGATTGAAGTATGGACCAGAACAGTTGTACTCTCCACCACGGACCAATGTTGAACTGCATCCACCGAACGGGGCCATCCACACCATGACAGGCCGGGGGCGAATCCATGTAGAGTCACACCCCTAATGGTTAAAGTTTTGCACTAAAACACCTTGCTGTGGAAAGATGATTACAGTTCAGAACAAGTGTCATTTCTATGACAGTACATGAACTCCCTCACCAGCATCAAAGTCAGACTCACTACACACCGGACCTCCACGCCTTTGCTTTCTACCTCATTACATTAAGGACACACTACTTCCTGCATTGGCCCTGGAAGTTGGCACTGGACATAAATTGTAAGGTTTGACATGTTTCATCTGGAGGCCCGTGGTGGCTGCAGGGCCCTGAGCAGCCTCTCAGTTCACCGAAGCCCCGGGCCAGCTCTGAGACAGAGTTAGGATGGATCAAAGGATGATGGGACCAGTGGAAGTCAAATGTCAGCAGAGCCTTTTGACTCAATCATACATTCCAGTGAGTCTGTATTTTTTCAATGCAGGACAGTATTAGATGATGTCATGATGTGATAGGAGGAAACAGGGAGGACCTTTTCATGAATTTTTAAGGGATCCTTGAGCACAAAAGCACTTGGCACTTCACAGAGAGGTAAAGCTTTTAAA
This sequence comes from Pagrus major, assembly GCF_040436345.1. NCBI lineage: Eukaryota > Metazoa > Chordata > Actinopteri > Spariformes > Sparidae > Pagrus > Pagrus major. The sequence goes on along the minus strand of NC_133220.1, from coordinate 32,622,131 downwards.
TGAAGGGGTTCATCTGATACTTCTGATGATCATTTGCTTCTTCTTTTTTCCTACTGCTACAAAAGATATAGTGTAACATTATGTCAGTAAAATGCTTGATTTCTAAGTGAGCAGATAAAAGGTAATGCAGCTCAGGTTGTTGTCTCAGTTGTGAGGAGATCAGGAATTCTTATCAGCCCTTCTTCCTCATTCAGGCAGACGCCTCCAGTCCAAGCGCTCTGTGGTTTTGTGAAGAATAAAGCAACTGTTGAGCTGGTAAATGCCTTATAAAATATTCCATCAAGAACATCAAATACTGACTCTTGTATGCCGTGCACATGAGGGAATCCATTTCTTCAAAATCCCCTACGTCCTTCTCTAACCTCCGAGTCTCGCCCTCACATCTTCCTCTTAAGCTTTATCTAAGACAAACAACAAAGAGAAGAACTGTATCGCTTGGTTAACTCTGCTCTCTGCTCCTGTTGTAGCCTCTACATCATTCACAATCACTCTGGGTCTAACAGTGAAATAGACAAAGTCTGGTTCTTCAATCTGTGGTGAATACTTTGATCTCTTCTACCATCACAGTCAGAGATCACTCTGGATTGGGTCAGCTAAATGCTGGACATGTAAGTTAAAGGGTAGAGTGGTGGGTTGACCACATCGATGACAAGGGGGAATGACATGGCTGGCTAGTTAGTCTTGTTGTTGAACAACATCAAATTATATTTACTGTTTACCAATCATACACAGTGTTGCTGACTTTGACTCTTTCTGACATAATGTTAACTTTCTGGCTAATAACTGAGCCAAAGGGTTTTATGAGCTGAGTGAACTGCAAGTGTCTATTTTTCTTTACTAGAGTAGTGAGCTAAGTTCCCATCAGTGGTGAAAGAGTACTCAAAATCTGTACTCAGGTAGGAATATGGTTACATCACTGAAATATGACAAATTACAGGTAAAACTACTGGTTTGTAATTTGATAGGCGGACAACACAATTTCATACTGTTTTATGTTGTTTATGTTTGGCGGACCCTGCCACCTTTCTAGCATCAAACTTATTTTCCTCTGAGAACAGCTTGCTTTAATCCGGTATAGAAAAAAAAAAAAAAATTCTGAGTTTGTATCATTACCTCATTAATGTTGTGAATATTAAGTTCTGAGTTTGAATCGCTTCTTCAAAACTACATAGTGCTCCTTTAATTCCACCCCTGGTTTCCATTACATAAGAACCTTATGGGATTGTAATGATCGTTTATGCTTTCAGTCAAACTTTCAGAGTTATTGCTTGTGAAAAACATAATTTTACTTGTAAAGCGCTTGAAAATATAAATGATGGGGTTTTATTCTTTCTTTGGCAAGTGACCGTGGTATAAGCTGGGTGATGCCCTTTTAGGTGTCCATTATCAGGATATAATGGAGTCTGGCCTACATGTTGTCCATTAAATCACGATAATGGACACTTCATTGGCCATGATCCCTTACAAATGCAGCAAATATGCTTTTAGTTACCTTAAACTGTGAACTGAGATGGAAAATCTGACTTTCCTGGTCATAATTACGACTTGAATGTTGACTTGAGAATATATACAGTAATATAAATATCCAAACATTAAATCCAGCATATGTGGAGCTCTAATAAAGCAACATAACTGTGGAGGAGCATGGATGTGTAGGACCTTTGGGAGTATACAGTGCATCATCAGCCTAACTTTCCAACATGTTCATGCTGAAAGCAACTTTAAACCTCATGAGGAGAGTATCACTATGAGATCTTGAGTTGTCACTCTCTTGTCAGGTACAGGGTATGCTGTTCTTGTACTCTCCTAAGCTCCTAAAGGTTGCAGAATTGCAGGGCTTGTGATTCGAAGAAAGATTCATTTTCTAATAAAAGACTCTGTGGTATTTATTAAAGATATTTTGTCTTGCAGGCTTACCTTTGAGTTACAGCATGTGTTTGAAGAAAGAAGTAATGTTCAACAGCAAAGTTAACAACATTTTGGTCATCAAATCAATCCTTGTTGCACAGCTATGGAGGAAAACACAACATGTAGACTTATTTCCATGAAAATGGAGCAGATTGTTACTTTCTTACTTCTTTTTACTGTTCTGAGGCCTTGGGAACTAAAAACTTTGATTTTATAACCCGCCCCCTCACCTCACAGTCTCTGACAAACAGGCACACACACTAATACACGCATACACAGAGCCCAGAGGGAAACAACAGGATGCTGGAGAACACTGCATTTGCAACTGGAGCAGACACAGTTCACCCGACAGGATTTTCTCCAAATCCTTCAATTGAATGTCTGCCTCCCGCGAGGGGAAGATGCTGCTCCCTTTCCAGCCCAATATCCCAGGGCAAACACTTGCATCAGCTGTTTGTGTTTGCCAATACATTATGACTATGAATATTTTAAAGGTAAAATGGAGTTTGCTTTCTGTAAAACTTGTCACTTTGAGGTGGAGCCGGTGTTCAGAATTAATTCAAAGCACTTTATTTTGCATCACATGATCATACTGTTTGTTGAGGTGAGGATATTTGGCTCGATTGTCAAATTATTCACTATTAAATAAGCAGGTGAGTTATTGATCCTTAAATCTCTCTCTCTTTCTTTTCCTTTTTGTCCTCTTCAAGGAGGTTTTGAAATGTCAATATGAACAAGCCACAGATGGAAGAAACAATAGTTTATTAAAGGTATACTGTGCAGGTTTTTCCCTAAAATAATGTAGGCCAAGGCTACAAATAATCACTCTAGATCATTAATTATGACCCCTGCTTGTAATTATAAAAAAATGTAAAAATCATTCTTTTTTTGCTTTGTTTAGGATGTTTCTGGGTATCAGCAATTCTGGCAACCCAGTTGACAATGTATGTTTCAGCAAACTATGGACATGTTTAAACTTTACATTGCTGTATGTTAATTTTCAGTGTTATTTTATCACAATGCTATGCTTATGGTCTAGTTAATGGACGTATAATGAGCACTGGATACAACATCAGCTTTATTCATACCTATGAAAGCCGCTCAATGACACATGAAGCCAAAAGAAGTTTGACTTCCTGGGTGCAAATTTTCTCAAATATTCTACATCGTGGGGCCCATAGAACATGCACACTAGAGACTGTGTCTGGCTGAGCTGGATAATGTCTTGTTTAGCCCCTGGCTAACTCCAATGGGGATAAAATTATGTAACTGTGCGGCTGTTTCCAAACTCAACTTGACCAAATGGATCAAATTCTGATAGTGAAAAGAGTGTGAATATATCCACCAAGTATTCTCTTCATCACAGGAAGTTGTAGTTACATGGTTTGGCCAATATGTCAAATGCAGCTCTTCCTGAGTGCTTTGTCTGGTTAGGTTTAGGTACAAAAGCTTAGGGTTAGGAAAAATCACGTTTTGTCTTAAAATACCTGGTTTTGACGTTACAAACACTGCTGGAGATGCCCAGACGTGTCATTAAAGACAAACCTTTTTTTAAATGCCACAAACATGGCTGGATACTGTCCTGGGGTCGCCTTAAAAATATCCACACATAAGAGAATTTAGATAATTGTTGAGTCTCTGTCTCAGGTCATTTTGGGTTGGTTGCGACCAACCCATGGCCCAGGAATGAGACTCACCAATCAACTATCCTACACTTTTGAAACCACGTATTCACAAATAGCAACTGAATAATCCTGCATGGTGCATAGTGCCTTTAATGGAATAATATTTATCCATCTTCATGGCAGTGACTTATTGAAGATTTATACTTATACGAACTGCATGAACGTCTGGGTAAAAATAATTTCACAGTAAGTCTGAATTCTAGAGAGTCAGAAGGTTTTTTTTCCTCTTTACTGTGTATCACATGACAGTCCTCCTCGCTAGTGGGTTGAAATGATAGAGTCACTGCAGCGGGGTTCACTTACAGGACAGTCTCTGCTGCAAGTGGAAGTGATAGTAAACATAATGGTCTGTTTTGAATTGCCTCAGCGCTGCTAGGGAGAATGAAGCATACTGTTATCTACGATTCAACAGTAATGCTTATTTTCTGTGCCCTTTCATTGTACTTGATGTCTATCAGCTGTGTTAGCGTCGCAGCTGTTTAGACTGCCGTGAGGCGGCACGTCCCCTCCATTCCATTCAGCCGCGTTGACTTGACCTGATATAAATTGAGTGAATGCAATTGATTTTGGGCATCTTCCTTTCAGCGGAGGGGGAAGTTAGTGAAAAGAGGAAGAGACAGCAGCACCTCTGTGCAGCAAAGAGGAGGAGAAAGAAAATGTGTGTGAGAGCGATACAGACAGACAGATGGTGTTGCTGCACAGGAGCCTGCCCTAATGTAGTTTAGTTCAGCCCTTATCACCGCTGGCAGCATTTTGGCACAATTTAAACAGATAGAGGGAATAGTAAACACAGCTAAGCTTTTAAAGATTTATTAAACATTTCACAACACATTAGCTGCATCAACATTGCCAAACAAATAGTACCAAATTGCATATTTTTTCGAGATTTTATCAGTTTTTTTAGCAATGGCAAATTAATCTGGATAGGACTGCAGTGCAATATTCAATTTAAATTCTGAGTTTTTTAGCCATGCTAGTTGTGTGGCTTTAGGGATGGCAATTTGGGCTGGACTGCTGGTCCACCACTTTGTTCTAGACGGAAATATTTCTGTAATTATTGGATGAGTGGCCATGGAATTTTATGTTTATGCTCCCTACAGGACGAATTCCTACAACCTTGTGTGTGTGTGTGTCAAGACACCACTGTTTGACTGGTTGGGGATGTCTGCCATCTGCCTGGGCAAGACACAATCACATCTGCTATTACTTAAAATGTTCCTGAGTGAGCTACATTAACATTACCTTGTACAAAGTGAACTACATTTGACTTTGTTTGGCCCAGGAGCAGCATCAACCAACTGTTGTTTTTCGGTGTGCTTTCTTTATACAATTCCATACCTGCAGCATGTTGACGCCTGAAAACTCTCCAGAAAAGCAGCAATATTATCAGTTTTGCTCCCCAAATGGGCACATCTCATTGACTGTACCTGTAAATGGTGATTGCACGATACAACAGCTATAGAATAATGCCAGCATCAGCATTTGGATTGGTGTTCTATAAACCTTGCTTTCACTAGGCTAACATTTTTTGTCTGCCAAAGGCTGGCAGCCTGACACCATTTCTGTCCGCTTTCACATCTCCATTATAGACCAAATGAATGAATTCACTCACGTTTTGTCCTGTGTTTGTTGCAGTCTTTACTCTGAGGATAAACAGAAACAATCTGGTTGTCTTTGCTACAGCCGTGCCAACAATAATACCACTTGGGAACGCCAGTGGGGGCAGAAGTTTCCTGTGTCCACTTTAAATGTTGTGACACTTGATGTGGTGAGATAAAAGTTTTGCTGTGCTCGGGACACTTTACATACTGAAAATGACTGTATTTGACACAGTCTATTAATATGATGAGAGGTTAACACAGAAATGGCCAAAAGAGGGACACTTTCATACTTTGAGTACATTTCAGAGCCTGTACTTTCTTACTTTTACTTGAGTAAGCTAGTCTCTAGCCATGTCTGTCTGCTGCTTGGAGCAGGTAGTGTACAGTGGTTCTTTATAAACAATGCTATGAAAGCTGTGAGAGTAAGCCAGAATAGCCTATAAATGGTAAATCGACATGGATTTATATAACGCTTTTCTGTTTTTCACCGCTTAAAGTGCTTTACAACGCTGCAAGATGCCGACCTGCTCATCAGGAGCAATACAACACTTCCTCACCAAAGTTCGCTGTGATATTTCTATGCTCAGCCACTGACACATCCACTCAACACAGATGGAACGACCATCAGGAGCTCAATATCTTGCCCAAGGATACTCTGACCTGCTCTCTCTCCTGAGCCACAGTCGCCCCTAGCTCGCCCGTGTCCACATAGTGTAAGTTTGTGTGGTCAGCCCTCTGTTACCATAGTGTCAGCAGCTGTCAATCAAAACCAACGAGCAGCGTTTTTTTCTCTCAGCGCACAAGTGCTTCATCCCAGCGCTCCCGAGCGCACCACAGTGCTTTTCTGCTCAAAAAAAATATAATAAAACGCTATGTGGACACGGGCCCTACAGCTGGGCTAAACTGCAGATTCAAGGGATTTTTCTGTGACGCCTTTAACATTGTTGTCTCATTGTCATTTGATACATCATTATTATCATAGAAATGATTGATTTTAATTACTTAAACAGCTTTAATATATTTAGCACCGTGCAGATTCATGTGTAATGTGCCACGCAAACAAACAACGTGAAGTAGTTACATAAGTCAGCAGGTCAGTCCAATGGCAAGAAATACAGTTTGTAAGATATAGCTACCTAATGGTTACTAGTACTGGCCTACTAATGCTGTTTCAGAAGAGCAGAAAGTAGCACATGAAAACATGTCATTACCTCGTCCCTCTTCCTTTCCTGGCTGTATTTCCCCTCAGTGTGATTTATACACACTCAGCACGTCAATTCAGCCGACGATACAAAATGTCAAAACATATTGAACAAAATTCTGATGAAGCGAGGTCATCTCTTATCACCCACATTAAAAGAGATCATTTCCTGCAGGAAAAATGAGTGCTGCTGTAACGCCTGTACAGATTGCTCCTGTATGTTTCTTGAAGCGTAGTTTGCTATCAACAGCAGACATTTATAGCTGTCCACCGACTCAATTTCCTTGCCTTCGATTACAGAAGGCGGTAATCTTGTAGAAAACTTATTGCCATGTCCTTAGTTTGTAAAATGTTCAAGTCAAAGAAAAATCCATCTCAGCATGACACAAAGTCATCAGTAACATGACCGCATCCATCCATCCCTTTCACTGCAAACAGCCATAAGGAGGATCCCTGCAGTCCACAAAATGACTTCAACAAATTTGCAGTTGGTTTCTTTACACTAAATAGGCTCCAAGTCGTCAAATATTCACATGACGTGCTGTTCCTCTAAATGGCGACACACTTTTCTAATCATTATGGGCTTTATTGACTGTAAATTGCTCCATGTACCAGTGTCACCTTACAGGGCTCTAGGAATAATACCATCTGATTCAATTTCTAACACAGCATATGAGAACAGTATAACTGCAGCACTAATTATCAGATCACAGCTTCACAGTTTAGTCATAATAAGTTAGGTACAATGTGGTTGCTAACTTTGTGTAAATGTTCCTGTCATGTTAAAGCCATTAAGTTGTGTAAGGTTGTATTAAAAAAACAAACAAACAGAAAAACCTACCTGAAAGAAACCACAGGAAATCTACATTATATTGTCAGTTAAAGGTCCCATATTATACTGTTTTTCATCCATTTCACACAGCTGTCAGAGGTCCAACAACACTGTATTTGAAATGTATTGCCCCAAACCCATCCGTGGTCCTGAATTTCAGCTGTCTGAAAGTCGCTCAAGTGAGCTCTACTGAGAGCAGGCTGTTTCTGTGCCTTCACCTTTAATGCTAATGAGCTCCGTCCTGCTACACGCCCCTCTCAGGGAGAGGATGCTGCTGACGCTAGCGGTAGCATGCGCTAATGTTTACGTGGATGTACCACTATGGCTCGCCTAGATGCTGTCGTTCAACCACACCAGTTTGACCCAGAATCGGACCCAGAAGGAGAGGCTCAGAAAAATACAGACTCTGCGGCTGCAGCAGGGCGTTTCAGAATGGTTAGTGTGTCTGAATATGTTACTTCATTTGTTTGCATGTGTTGTTACAGTTACTACCATGTAGCTAATGCTAGCTCCTGCTAACGGTAGAGGTAACTTATAGTTCTGACTTCACCATACTCGTAGGCAACTGTAAATACTATCACAACGTGGCGACACTTACCTGTGGCTCGGGTGCAGCTGCTGGGTCCCGTATGGTTGGGACTGATCCTTTTACGAGGGTCAGTGTCGAGGCAAAGCCTGCTTTGTACTGACCCTGGTTACTGAAGCAGTCCGATGTGAAGTGGTTAGCACACACAACCGTACGTAACGACAGGAGCTGAATCTGAACAGCCTGTAGGAGCCCGTTTTACCAGTGGGTGGGCTGCAGAGACCATGCAGGACTCGTTTGCTTTCCTCATTCTGGGAGTTGGTAGACTCAGGGAGGACCAGTTTATATATGTAGAGACCAGAGAAAACGTGTTTTTCATAATATGGGACCTTTAAATCAATATGAGTATTGGGCTTGAAGAAGAGAGCGGACTGTGTAAGCATATAGAGCAACATATCAATCCCAACACATCCTCATACCCGAACAACTGAATAGGTCGAGGTTTGTTGCCAGTGACTCCCCAAACAACATACTGGGGAGAGCAGCGCTGAGGCAAGTTGCATGAGCAACTCGCACTTTGATTAGGTTTAAGTAAGAAAACTACTTGGTGAGGTTTAGGAAAACATTGTAGTTTGGGTTTCAAAAAGTACTAGCGTGTCCCTGCGTCATCACTGTTAGCGGTGCTGTCGCAAAGACAACATTAGTAACATGGCTACTGCTAGCAGCTGTCCAAAGCAAAAAAAAACTGTGAGAATCCCAATTTGACCAAGAAACCCCGATCTCAGTGCTCTGGGGTAAGGGGAAACACATGTCAGCGGGGGAACAGACTTGGACACAGCACTCTCCATCAAGTGAATGCTCGGCCGTTCACTGTCGTTTTAGCTCGGTTTCTATCACTCTCCTTCACCTTCTTTGCCTCCTCCATCAGCGGGGTTCTTTTTCTTTTGCAGTTTATAGTTTCCACAGTTATTCACTGTTACCTTTTGCCGTTAGCGACCAGTAAATACAATGCGTCTTCCTTTTTTGGTTTTGCAATGGCAGACGCGCTTCCTGCCATAATTCGACCTTTGTTTATGCAGAAAAAAATCCAGCCTGAAGGTCTGAATGTGGACTGAATAGCAGTGAAAGTGTATAGAAAACCAATTTATATGAGGATGGTCTACAGCAATTACACTGTGTACTGTATAGTATTTACTTCAGAATGATAAGTTAAAGCAAGTTTGCAAGTTTAGCACAGGATAAGGAAGCTGCTTAGAGCCAGCTAGACTAAACACCTGGAGTCACTTCGGATTCTGCTCTGATCTGGAACCGTTTACCGATGGGAGGGAAGCTCGGCGATTAGTTTAGAACTTTTGGGATTAAAAAGTGGATTTATCTTCACTCCTGACTGCAACAGTGATCTGTGGAGCTGAACTCCGGGTGTTTATCTTCTGTAATGTTGACTGCTGGCTTGAGCTGGAGGGGAAATGTAGAGACTGCGGGCAATAGTAACATCTGGGGTCCGTTTCACAAAGCAGGTTTAGTGAAAACTCTGAGTTTGTTAACCCTGAGATGAGGGAAACTCTGAGTTTTCCGTTTCACAAAGGGAGGTAACTCAAACCAGAGAAAGAGGAGTAACTCTAGCCTGTTTCACAAAGGGAGGTAACTTAAACTCTGGGTCTGTTACTGCGGTAACTTACTCTGTGAACCTAACCTGCTCGCTGGCAGGTTTTATCAAAGAAACTCAGAGTTTCTCTCTGTCCCCGCCCTCTTTCAGCCACACACGGTATTTGATTTCCTCATTCATTCAGTCAGCAGGCGACTTTTGCCGTAGCGTTTTGCCGTCTGTTAGTTCAAAAAATCATTAGGCATTATATATATATTAAGTTAAGTTATTACTGGCATGGCGTGTCCTTTTGTTAATGATCCCGTGGATGAAAGTGCAGCATTGCTGCGCAGAGAATTAAATATTCGTCAGGAGATAATTATCAGACCGCGCATTGATGCTCTTGCATTTCCAGACAGTTATCTTTTTGAGCGGTATCGTTTCACTTCTCAGTCCATCATCTACATACACAACTTAATCCGTCCTTACATTTGCAATAATACCAACCGGAGTCATGCCCTCACATCCCAACAGATATTATGTGTTGCACTGCGTTTTTTTGCAAATGGGAGTTTTTTGTACAACGTTGGAGATGCAGAGCACCTGAGTAAGGCAACCGTTTGCAGAGCGGTCAGAAAAGTGTGCCTCGCCCTGAAACGGCTATTGCCCATATTTGTTGTTTTCCCTGGCCATAAACCTGTCAGAGCCATCAAGGAGGAGTTCCACAGGATTGCAGGTAAATGATGTAGAGATCCATTAAATGATTTTTAAATTATATTCTGTTAATGGCATTGTGCTGCAACCTCACTGGGATTATTAATTTAAATTTCTTTTAGGATTTCCCAGTGTGATTGGCTGCATAGATGGCACACACATCCCCATCACAGCGCCATCACACAATGAGGCAGATTATGTGAACAGGAAGTCCATTCACAGCATAAATGTGCAGGTACATGTGGATTGACTGTTTCAAAATGTTAAAGACTGCATCATAGTTCAACATATGTCATTCTCTGCACTGTCAAGATCGTATGTGATGCTGGGAACATAATTTCCAATGTGGAGGCCAAGTGGCCTGGGTCTGTTCATGACTCAAGGATTTATCGCGAGTCTAACCTGAGCAACAGACTGCAACGTGGTAAGCAGCCTAAAGATTTGCACAATATGATTCACTTGTCTCCCTCCTTTAATGTACTCTAATGTATCCACTAAACATTACAGGAGAGTTTGATGGCCATCTGCTGGGTGACAGGGGTTACCCATGCCAACCTAGGCTGCTGACCCCTTACCCTGACCCTGACCCAGGCCCCCAACAGAACTTCAATCGGGCTCACTGCAGGACGAGAGCCCGGGTGGAGATGACCATAGGCCTGCTGAAAGCCCGTTTCCAGTGCCTACGTCACCTCAGGGTGACCCCTGAGAGGGCCTGTGATATTATTGCGGCATGTGTTGTTCTTCATAATATTGCCACTATTAGAGGAGAGCAACACCCTGCCCTACAAACCGAAGACCCTGATGATGACCCCATCCACCTGCCAGCTATGCAGGACGGCAGAGCAGTCAGAGACACCATATGCCATAACCACTTCAGGGACTAAGTCACCATCATCATCATCACCACCACCACCACCACCACCACCACAATAAAGACATAAAACAAATTTCATTTGGTCTTCTTTATTTCCTACAAATACAAGAACTAGTTTAGTTAGTGTTCCAATAGTTAACATCAACATATTTCACCTGTGACCATGCACCTACCTCTAACTTGTGCTCCAGTATTTCAATTTCTAAATCTGCCTTCCTGATCTGGCGGTCCAAGTATTCCATCTCTTTGTCGGTTTTTTGGATTTTTCTCAGCAGATGAACTTTGTAAATCTCTTTTACGGATAACTGGGAATACATACATGGAGGTCATTATACAGTTGCACATGAATTCCACAGAGTGAACCTCTGGTGTTTACTGAACATCCATCTCACTGTGTCAATCTGTGCAGTGGAAGTTGAGGGACCCTCCTGCTGCTGCCCAGACATGCCCTGTTAAAAAGGATGAGAATGTGTTAATACTTAAGCGTATAGCTAAATGTCACACTATATTCCACCAGAATGTTGAGAAATGTAAATGAGAAGAGAACTATCAGTAACATATCAAGATGTTACCTCTATAGGCCTTTCTGGATCCCCCTCTGTAAAGGCAGCAGACAGAGTTTCCTCATGCTCCTCATCCTAGATGAGTGATATGTTTCAGTATACTTAAACTACCATTTGGTAAAATCTTTGGAGTATTGCCTACTTACAGTTACAGGGTCTGTTGTGGCGTGAGGGGGCTCCACCAGGTAAATGGCACCATCAGAATCTGTTGGGACAAAAAGACATGAAAGGGAAATAAATATATTTATGAATAGGCTTTAAAAAAGATAGGTCTAGGCATTCATTTTATAGGTCTTACATTTTATAAAGGCACTTGTGTCTTGGGGGGTGAGCTCAGAGGATGAGCTCCCTCCAGGGATTCCCTCAGCCACTGGCCTTCCAAAATTCTGGCTTAGGGCCAGCTCCTCTGCTCCGTTAGAGGTGGCGGTGCTGGGCCACCACCCGTTTTGCGTGCATCTGCCTTTTTTCTGTTGGCTGAGTAGAAGTCTGTGTTAGTTTAAATAGGCCTAATTACTTAACAGAAAATGATACAGATCAGAAGACATTTAAAACAGTGTGAAAACAGCATTTGTTGGGGATAAAACAACTGCACAGTCAAACAGCCACTTAATATTTACTTTCAATATAAAACATGATCAAAATGAGGTACCTCCATAAGATTATGCCGAGGTCTTACCTGTTTGAACAATGTTTTTATATTTCATCTTCAGCTGCTGCCAAGTGCGCTTCTCCCCCGCGGGATTGCACCTAAATTAAATAAATTAATAGGTTACCATTCAAGCAGTGTTCCCCTGTAATATTATCGTGATTGCAAAGGACTACATTTAAACTTACGCATTGACCCGAGCAGCAATGTTCTCCCACGCCGTCTCCCTCTGTTTTGCAGCTGCAGCGGTGTTGCACTTCTTCCTAAAAATGTGTTCAAACTCGCCATATGAGCGCGTTAAGATGTCCAGTTCAAGTGGCGTGAAAAACGCGGCCCTCCGCTTCTCTGTTGCCATGGTGACTCGTCGAAACGGGGCTCCATTAATGCTGTCTTTTTATAGTTGTGGTGCACGCGCTTAACTCCGGGTAAAACAACTCTGAGTTGATCAACTCAACTCAAATCAGCTGTTGTGGAACCGAAAACTCAGAGTTTCCTAATTCAGAGTAGATCAACTCAGAGTTTAGGGTTAGACTCAGAGTTTGTTGAACCTGCTTTGTGAAACGGACCCCTGGAACTGCACAAAGCAGAAACAACACAGAGCCATGAAAGCATTATGAATGTGGTCTGTGATGATGACTAATGTTTCTCACTTATCAACGTATTTCTACCAAGACTTTAAACTTTGGACTTATAATGGAATCAATTTTTAATGGATATTAAATTGCTTTAACTACATCTATGTATTTGGGAGTTTATTGTGGTCCTTGGTGTTTACAGTTTATGTAGGTGTTACACGTGTGGTTACAATTGCCCCCATATGCTGTTACAATCGCCCCTGCATATGGGGGCAGATTTGACTTCTGGTGCTTCAATCAATATTGTGAGTCTAACATTGATTGTAACAACATTTGATGTCAAATAACAAGTAGAACACAGATAGAAGTTTCCTACATAGAAAATTTCACCAACTAGTTGATGAGGTTTCTGAGTAATGACATCAAAACCAAACGTTGTTACAACGGCCCCCGGTCTCCCCTACTTTACTGCATGAACGACATTACAGAGAGAAGATGGGGAAGGAAAAGACAGAAGCAGAGTCTCTGGTGAGTGAGCTACTGAATTCACCGAGAGTTGTCTGAATTTAACCACACAGACACGCCGTCAGTGTGCCGTTGCTTGCGAACATCAGCTCACGGTTAGTCTACGGCAAAGTAAGCTGGCTGTTTGGGGCAGATAAACGGCATGAGTAAAGCAAATACACCGAAATTATCCTGCTGTCAAACTCATTTCAAATGTTCACAGATATGGTAATGTTTTAAAGTTTTATTTACTTTAGATTTAGTCTCATTAGCCAGCCTCCCTACACCGGAATTAGCAGCAGCAACCAAATGAAACGCACCGTTAGCTCGAGTAAACTTGTGGATTTCTCTGATTTTGGACATTGTTGGGAATGTTTGGGATAATGTAACTCAACAAAATGTAAAACAAAGGTCATTTAATGCAGAATTAACACATATCATGCGTTTAAGATACATTATGTATGTGACATAACCTAACTACATTAGTTCAAAAGTACTCACCGTTGACTTTTGGTTTCACACTGGACATGAACAGCTCTCCTGGGTGAAAGTCCTGTGCTTGTTTTATCCTCTTATACAAGCCGTCCTTCCAATCTGTACTATATCCCTCTTTACACTAATTCACCTTCATTCATACTTCCTCCTTTGCTGCCTTAATAATCATTACAGCCACAAAAGATCCCTTGATGAAAATATGGGTCTTGATAAGGTGATCGCACGGTTGACTTATATGGTAATTTTTCTGGTAAAGGATAGGGCGATCAATGCAGAGGTAAGCATTCATTGTGACTTGTGGTGGTTGACATAATCATTATCGTGTACACAATCTGCCAATTCTAGCACAGCAAAAGGTACAAAGTGATTATTACCACAGTTATGTATTTGATAGAAGCTAGTGTCGATCACTTAAAAAGCCCTTTTACAATTTCTGTTCTAAACTCCCAACTGCGATAATAAGCCACCTGGAAAGCCTCCCAGTTACCATGAGAGCGGTGAGTACAGGATACTGAACCAAAACAGCAGTCGGTAAGGGGGCTGTAACCCGCAAAACCAAAACAATGAGTTGAAGGACACTAAAAATGCCCTGTAGAGCTGAGGGGAATTGCAGAGTTGGTTGATAATAATCGGTGGGTTTTTCACTCAGTGACAACTTTGACATTACATTTAATTTGAGCCAATGTTACTAAAAAAAACACTGATTAGTGTATTTTTGACATTGCTCATATGCTTATTTCTCCTGCCACTGAAAAGGGCACAAATGTGTGAAAAGTTGGAGTTTCAGCTTTAAAAACCAAGGTAGTAAATAAGAATGTCAGTTTAGGTGCATGGTTAGATTCCATCGACAGCTCATAACCGCAACAACAACAACATGTTTGTTTCTTTGCAGCTCCTCTGACAGCTCGGCAGATTCCCCAGCTCCTGCTGTCTCACTGAGGGGTGCAAGGGACAGAAATGATTATTTCTCATGGCTCTGAGTAATTGGTTATATTGACTGTAAGTGTGTATTTTATTTTTGATTATGCAATGCAATACTGTGTGACACCTGACACAGTTTGATTATTTATTAGATTTACATGTCTTGTTTGACGGGAGTTGATTTTGTGACTACATGTCAGTGCACCCAGACAGCACAATTTGGCTGCAGGGAATAAATCTTGATGATAAATCTATAACATCAATAAGTAATTATGTCATAAAAAGAGTTTCAACTCGTGAGATGAGACTGTTCTTCCAAGAAAAGACACCATCAATTGTTTAGCAAAATGCCTGTAATGAGATGTGTTTATGTTCAAGTGACAAAGCATTCTTGTCTGTTGTTCGTTGGGAGAAAAGGAAACACTGGCACTGGTATAGAGCCACAGCCTGCAGATGGATGGATGGGTCAACAAAACATCAATCCTAGACATGAGAAACCGATGTTCGCTTCCACTCTCCAGCTTGTAACCATCTTGCCTAACCATAACCAAGTGGTTATTATTTTAACACTGACAATAAAGGTACCCTGACCAGTAGGGCTGTCAGAAATAATACTATTTTTTGGGGCTTGTTCTCTCATCACCAGACCAAGGGGACCTTTCAGTGTCTTGGCTGTGTGTTGTGGTGTCTTCTGTAATGATATGGGTTTCAGCTTGTAGGAACATATCTCCATTGCCTCTGCATTACATTGAGGCCCTGTTGTTCTTGTTAACCCTTTTCATCTGGATGAAGATTATTTACATGAAGGAGGCGCCTTTCAGGCTGACGTCTTATCTCCTGGCAGAGAGGATAGTGTTTGCCTGGACCATAAAGACTTCAAATGAGGACAGTTTAATTAATTTACAACTAAACTCCCATTTCTGAACTCTCTTTCCCCTCAAAACAGATAAATCCTTCCCTCACAGGTCAGTCTGAGGAAACATGGAGTTACCTATTCTCTCCACATCAGGAGGGACCGGAGCCATCTGGTTATCAGAGACTGTGTTAATACAATGTCTTTACATTTGCAGATTAAGTAACACGCCTGATCTCTCTCTTTTTCTCTCTCTGTCTCTATGACTTCTGATCCACAGACACTCTCCAGAGTGGACACCAGACACCTTCTGAAGTATTAAGCTGAAAGATGTATAATTAATGTCTAATCACGTCATAATCATTTTCATGATAGACAAAGTACATCTATGAAGCCATGGTGAAATTCTGTGAAAGGTGAAGCACGGTTTAGTTTAGTGAGTTTCTGTGAATCTTCACACCTCCACTAAATCTTGGAGACAAAAGCCGGTAAGCCCGCCTAGACACGCCTCGATTTGCAAATAATAAAACGGAGAGATCACGTCTCTCAAGTCGGTTCAGTTTGTCAGTTTTTCAGTTTTTAGTTGTTTTAGTTTTTGTTTAAGTTTTTCTTTTGTAACTTATTTTTGAAGCTCTTTACTTTACTTTGAAACACGCTCCAAGACAGCGATCTCATCAGAAGTGCTCACGCGTTGATTTTTCTCACTTTGATATTTTTCGCAGTATTGATTAGCTTCTTTTATTAAGTTTGTACCAGAACAAAGTTCTGTTTTAATTTGTTTTATACAGTTAAGTATCGTAACCTGCTTTTGAAGAAGTGAACTTAATTTAGATTACCTTGTATTAACTAACAACGGACGATCCGCCTGATCAACGTATCATCCTCAGTTATTTTATTCAAGAAGTTAAATTTAGTTTATAAAGTCAGAGCCTGAAAACCACTCGAAGAAACGAAGAAGAACATCTTTATCACAATCATCATCACGACACTACAGCAACTTGCTGTGTCCGAGACCGTGCAAGCGGTTTCCAACGAAAGACTCTGTGACAAGCCCCCAGCGCTCGCTAGTGGTACCATCCCGCTGGGCATTGAGCCAAGATCTGCACCGGATCGGTACGGGACCAGCTGCCCTCTTCCTAAGACAAAGGACCGAGGTCCCCAACCGACTGATACCGGACGAGCTGACCCTCGGCCATTGGACCGGGACTGCCAGCTAGAGCCGCAAATCACCCGAGGGAATCCGCTGCCGCGGACTCCGCAACTCTGCTGAGAAAGTAGGCTCTCCATCACTCACAACAGCTGGATTCACACATGATACATGAGATGGTGTATATGGTCTGATTCATATCTTTTAGCTTAAGAGAAATTCGTTTAGGGTCTCGTTAGTATTAAAATTACTCCCGTAATCTTTAAATGCTTCAACCTAAATCGTAATCTCACCATCAGCCCATATTCCACTAATAACCCATTACTTAGTTATTTCACATTTCCTGTTACCTGTTGTTATTCATTTAAATTGCCATTTCATTTATTTAACCTGAATTATTTAGTCAATAAACATATTTAACCGTATGTCGTTGTCTGTGCAGGTTTGTTTTTAATGTGGAGAACCGATGGATATGTGTAGAATTCACTACTTCATTTATGAGATTGAATAAATTGATCTGAAATTGATTAGAATTGATACAAGTTAACCTTGTCTAGTCGAATTTGATTGATTACCTCCGGATTATTCAAATAGACAAAACAACGGAGGTGGTGCCCCATTAACGAGTGTTTTATTAATCGCCAGTGATTAATAAATTGCATTTATTATTAGTGTATCTCCTACAAGCTGATGTTAGTCTTTCTTTTAGCGTTGCCAGGTCCGCTGTGTGTCTGTACAGGGTGTTTTATATTATACTGAAAATTGACCAGTTGCTCTATGTCCTTCCATTGTCTGACTTCCTGTCTGGATCGATCTGTTCTGTGCAGCCTGACGTGGCTACTGTCCGCTTCTGTCAAAAATAAACCCCGCGCAGAGCAGAGAGCCACTTCAGGGACGCTGCAGCCGGTGGAACCACAAGCGTTGTCTAGAATCAGCTCCAGCAACTATTGTGGCCGTGACATAACGCAGACAGGCCCAGTGGAATCTGGAGGTCAGTCTTCAGTGATGCCATGGCCTCCAGGTAAGCTTCTTGGGTTTTCTCAAGATTCTGCAACACAAGAGAAACATGTCAACCACAAAGCTACAATCTAGGGTTTCTCATGCTTTTGTTTTGTTTTGTTTGTTAAATTCCTCATCATCTAGCTTTCATCTAGCTTTCACACCGCTGGGTAAAGCCTCGTATTTAACAGATATGAAAGTGTTATCGACCTTCTCATCAAACCATAAAAATAGTACAGTATTCCTTTAATCCAAACTATGATGATTTACTAACCCTAACAAAATCAGTTTGTGCCTAATCCTAACCAAACTTCCACTATGATGCTGTCAGAAAACGTTTTCATTTTTGTAATAGTGATTTATAATGGTTTTGGAAGGCACTGACATCTTGTCAATAAGTGCATCAGATCAAAGAACAATGAAGGGCAACTCCAATGATTTTTTTTTTCATTTGCAGGACAAATTTACAATATATGTTTGGATAAGTCCATTTTTTTCTATAGGAGATAGAGATAAAAGAAAAAGATAAACTGAGTATCTGAGGGTGACCACATTATTACCTCAGCAGAATGTAAAAATGGGTGCACATCAGCTATTATTAGCTATTATTCTGCTTCTCCAATCATTTGCATCCAAGCCGATTACTTCGAACCAACGTCTCATCTCCTGGGTACAATAGTTTGAGTTGCCTCATAAGGCTGATGAGTTGGCTGGATGCACTGGTCTCCAACAGAATCCATTAGGGTAACTGTGCCATCTCGTAAAGCACCTAAAATAACAACATGATGCTCACACTGCAGTGGCCTTGAGATGATATGTTTTGTAATACCAGGCGGACAGATGAGATGCTAAATGGTTGGGAATTGTTGTAAATGAACTACAAAACCAAATTTACATGTGTATTAGACTAGCTGGAGGCAATTAACATGTGGGTGATTCACACAAATGGGCGCCATTCAGGCCTTATCATTTTAGAGGAGAAAACAAGTTGGTAATTTCATTTCAAAGCAGTGCATCTGATAGAGCATGTGTTTACTGTGGGAAGTAAACACACTTCAAACACACATCTCCTCTCACCTGAGGCAAAAAACTGCCATCATTATCACTGCTCTCTGACAAGGACACTGTTTGAGTTCAACCCTGTCACGGACAACATGGAGCCTGTCTGATTATGATTAGGAAAGTAATCAGAGGTAATTGCTGTTCTGTCAAACTATTCCTGCTGCACATCTCTCTTGGTCATGACTCTCAGGTAGAAAATTAATCTGAAAACCAAAACCATTTATCCTCCTGAGCCCGTCATGACATTCTGACTGATTTGTCTTATCATTGCAAGAGGCATTAATGACAGAATCATGACAGGAATTCATATTTTCTGTCTGTTATCCAAGTGATTTGTCAACCTAAATATTTTTGAAGTTTTTGTTAGGTATATCACAGAGATCTTTGATTGACATTTTGGCAGGCAGGTGTTCACAGACCTGCTCTGTTGTATCAGACATCAGGGATTGCAAAACAGTTCCTGTAGAAGTTATCTCAGTATTACTGAATGATTGAGGTGGCTGCATGTAAACCCATTTGCACACAGCTGAATAAAAGTAATTTTACAGAAATAACATTATTAGATAAAACATGAACTCAGATATCCACTAAGTTATCACATTGTATAAATCTATGGACTAAAAATACAAAAGGAATAAAATGTCTCCAAATGTCATCTTTCTCTGTTCTCTACTGTATATATCCCACTTATTTAAACACTGGACCTGGTTACCAGCTGCCACAGCATCGGCTGGTGTTTTCACCTTGTGAGTCTCTGTGTGTGCGTGAGTGTGTGTGTTTCATCATGACACGATGTGTTCCTGAGACACCTTTTGAAGGTGGAGCTACACAGAAGCAGGTTTGAGTATTTTGCCAGGTACTTCTATGTCTGACTGTTTGTCTGTGGACAGATTTTGTCAATGCGATAGCATCACAACTGTGCAAGACACAGTCACAAAACAGTATGGATGTGTAGTTGAGATCAAAATGAAGGCCTTGTTTGAAGATGGGTGTGGGCTGACCAATGAGTTCTGATTACTCACGTAATACAGTAGTAATTACCGCTGAGTAGTCACGTGTCGAGAACGTGAACATCTTGACAGACATTGCGACTGGTGTGATTCCACTGCAAGATTGTCTCTGGTGCTGATCTTGTCCTAATTGTTTTCTTGAAGCTGCACAAATCAATATTTGTATATTAACAATGAATCAAATGTAAGACTGCCATTTCCCCCAGCATTGCTAACCATTTTAGTGTCCTTTAGCTGATTGTTTTGGCTCATTTAAACCCATTACTTTACTGTTGATGAAATGAAAACTGAATTTATAGATTTGTTGGGTGGGTGAAACACAGCTGTGAATGAATGATTATGTTGCTCCATATCTGCTGGATGTGAAAGGTGATAATATCTCTTTGTTATTATAACTGATTCACGTCACGTCTGTTTAGCATGCTATTTTTGGTTCCTACCTGTAATATAATAGTCTTGTAGGCAGAACTAATAACCGCTGCTCTAGTTTTCCGCACATAATTAATTAAATAAACGCCTCGCAAGAGACACAGCAAAGAAAGCATGGAATAAGATGAGCTCCAGCTAAAATTAAAAATTAAGCATGTAAACAGAAAAACCTAGAGGAAAGAAGACAAGGAGAAGTATGAAATAAGATTTATTTAGCCCCTTTTTAGGTGATAAGCAGCCTGCAAGGTATGTTTTTGGTTCATGTTCATTTCATCCCATAAAAAAGTTGACAATTGTTTAAGTTTACCATTATGGTTGTGATTTACTGTGATGTTGCATAATTGCACATGCTATGTGAGTGGATGTGTTTAAGTACAGATAATGTTTAATTAAAAGAATAACTTACAGCCAAGCTAATTGATGATATGATGTGTATGTTAACTTACACTGTGTGATATGCTGCCTGTTATTTGGCTATTCGACGTTCATACATGCATTTCATTCATTGTATTCTTTATGATTGATTATTCTCTCTGTAAACCAGTTCTCACGTGTCGGTGTGGAATAGGAATAAACCCCGTTATTTTTTTTATCATGAACTCGTGCCCCTCTATGACTGGAGAGTGCTACAGTTGTTTTTTAAGCCTTTTGCATTGGCCCCAAGTTGCCAAAAAATCCATTAGTGCTGCTTTAATTGCATGTATAAGCACCTAATTTATAGAAAGGTTGTGTAAACTGTTATTGCCATTACGATGTACTTAAGTTTTAAAAATGTACTCTTATGTTGGAAAAGGCGCACGTGGCTCTGTGATAGACTGGTAACTGATTCCAGGTGTACCCTGCCTCTCATCCAGTATAAGCTTGGACAGGCTCCAGCCCCCCAGAGGTTAAGCAGATATACATGGACAAGGTCCAGGTTAGTTTGGCTACCTCATTCCAGTTGGGTTAATTCAACTACTGCAATGCATATTGTTGCTATCAAGTAAAAACCTGCAGTTTAAGGGATTTCAATGTTTAGTTAAAAGATTACATGCTCCTTTACAGGCTAAAGAAATTTTACCGTCATTCTTTATTTAAAATGTTGATAAATACTTAATTATCAACATTCATATTGATTAAGCTTGCAGAAGTGTTGACATTTTGGACAATAGATTGAAATCAACCTTTATATTCATGCACTTATACTGACTGTGAAACTGGAAAGGGACCACAGTCGCTAATGCGAGCCTGCAGTTTAAAATAGGATATCTCAGCCTCCTGATGGCACTGATGTATATTTTCATCTCATTTTATTCCCAACAGAAAATGAGCTGACACATCTTTAGAATTCCATATGTTGTAGCAGATGGAGAGTTCAAGTCATTTGACCTTTTCTGGGCACATGGATTAATCACTGTCTATTTAGAGGTGTTTTTATTGGTAACATAGTGACAATGTCAAGTGTTTACCATAGAAGGGATATTTGTCTCTAAACGGGAAAATATAAACATATTTCCTCTATTCTACAGATTGTGAGCTTGACATGACAGTACAGAGATCTGACGTCCAGCTAGTGAAGAGCCTTCTCTGACAGAAACCAAAGTGGTTTATTTCCGGTTTGTCCCGTGAATTTAAAGGAAAGATAATTAATCCATAATGAACAATAACAATACAATAAAAATGTACTTATTTACAAAATTACCAATCTGTGTGGATAGCCACTGTCACTGATACCCACATATGGTTGGTGCCACACACTCTGTTAGCAGCTCTATGAGGCTGAATTTAGCAACAGCTGTGCTTTGAGCTAAATGCTAACATCAGCATGGTAACATGTTCACAATGGCAATGCTGACATAGTGGTAAGCAGGTATGATGAAGTTTATAGATTTACAGTATATTTTAATTTTATTTAGCGCTTACCATGTTGTCTGTCTTGGTATAACATGTTAGCACGCTTGACTTTGCAAAATCACAATAAACACAAAGTAGAGCTGAGGTTAATGGGAATGTCATTAAATTCCTGCAAGGCAGCAGTGAGGAGAAGTAGTATAAAAAGTACGCAAAAAGTACATATAGGGAGGAGGTGGGGATGGATGGTTGGGTTAAACAAGCACAGGACTTTCATTCAGGAGAACACTGTTCGTGCCCAGTGTGGAACCAGAACCAAATGGTGAGTTCTTTTAATGTAGTTACGTTATGTCATGTATAATATAACGTAAGTTTCATATGTAACATAGGTACTTTTGTAACTGAAGTTACAGAAATACTGTTTTTATTTTAACCAAAACCACAATGTATTTGAAAACTTAACCATGTTCTTTTCTGGCCTAAACCTAACCAAACTGGAACCATACCACGAAGGTCTGGTTTAACTTTTCGCTCAAGAGTCATGGTGTTTTGGGAACAGTGATATACGTATGTTTGGGAGTCGCTGATAATTGCCCTATTCAGTCGTTTTGATGTAAGGATGTGTTGTCATTAGTGTTGCAGGTATTTTAACGTATAACATAAAGTATTGGACACAATTTTGACCTGATGATGGCGCTAGAGGAAAAATTAGGCCAATTCAGGCAATTCATCCTAAGAAGAACAGGAATGCTTAGACCATTTTGAGAGATTTCATGCAAAACCACAAATGTCAAACTCATGATGGCACTAGAGGATATATCAATGGATCACCAAAGTAATTAGTTTTGGTTCTCTGGGGACCATGTATGACTATGACTTAATTTCACGGCAATCCATCCAATAGATTTTTCAGTCAGGACCAAAGTAGTGAACATACTTTGCAGAAGAGAGCAATGCAGCAAGAGAAGAGACATTTCTTAGAATCATTCAATTTATTTTCATCCCTTTTCCTGGTCTCTGTAGTTTTTCCATCTTTGAAAGTCAATGTTTGAGTATCGTTGTCATCTCCTCAGTAAACATTATTTTTAGGTCTTCTGTTCCTCCGTGGTGCCTGAGAATGGCACCGGTATCAATATTTCAAACTTGCTGAATCCATCACTGTTATTCAAAATGATTGCCCCGCTGAGTTAAATGTCCTTGTCAAATAAAGTTGTATGATTTAATGCTTCTCTATTATGTTTTCATATAGAACGTGGTCCTAGCACTGTAGTAAGCCTCTGAGTTCTCTTGGTCAAACGACTGACAAACTACACAACTTTCAGCTTGATGCAAAAATCTCATGTGTCCACTCGGTACATGCCAAACACATGTATTTTCATTGTTAAGCCAGTCAGTCTTTTTAATTGGCCAGGAGTCTGGCTCACTTAGGCCTGCTAACACTCAGTGGATACCTTTAATGTTATTCATTCATCCTGTTCTCTATTATTGATGTTGAAAGCCTGTGAACAACCACTGACACCCAAAGGGGACTGAAGGTCATCAGGGATTATGTTAAACACCTAAACACATCACAACTGCCTCTCTACAAAGTGACTGTGGCTCTCGCACACATGCCTCATTAAGGCCCTCAAGAGGCTTCACTGAAACACTGAATTGACTTCATGTATTGATTCAAGAGAAACCCGTTTTTTCACGTGACAGAGAATTGTGAGGGTACATGAAAGACTAAAACAGGACCACAGGATTGGCGCCAGAGTGGCCAGACATAACTTTTACACATTTCTTTCACCTTGACCGTATGCTTTTATTAAGTGCATTATTATTTACATGAACCCATGTACGCTACTACACTCCAGACTGTATATAGAGATGAAGGACTTGACAGTTCACCAAAAGGGAAGCCAAAACTTCTCGATGGTGGCTGCAGTATAGTCATAAACCCTGCCCACTCCATGTTATTGTTAAATGTACATTAAATAGGAATACAATAGCCTTTTCCCAACTACAAACTCAATTTGCACTGCCCCCAAAAGATCTGTTCTGTTATCTACAAATGAGGCACTACATCCAAACCCATACAGAGTGGGATAAGATTAAAAGAGACCCAACAGGCATCAAACAATATTTTATTATGATAATGGAAAAACATTTGCCAACCAAAAATAATGTCTCACATATCTATAGGATGTTGATGGCTGACATGGCAGAAAATACCTACAATGTAAAAGAAAAATGGGTGCTAGAACTAAATGTGATAATTGAAGACAGGACCTGGAAGGACATGTGTATGAATAGTCACAAAGGCATCAACAGTAATCTATGTAAGGAATTTGACTGGAAGACAAAAATGAGATTATTCAGGACCCCACTGGTAATTTCAACATTGTATAAAGATTTAGTATCTCCACTTTGTTGGAGAAATTGTGGGATGACGGGTGACCATGCACATGTCTTCTGGGACTGTCCAGTAATACAGGGATACTGGCAGGATATAAAAGGAGAGATTGAAAAGATAATGAACACCACTATTTCAGTGGATCCTATGTTGTTTTTACTGGGAGTACCTCCAGAAAATCTCACAGGAAAAGATCAGAAGTATATACTGCGTATACTCTTACTGATCACAAGAAAAATCATCATTCATCATCATGAACTGGAGGAAATCACCTTCGCCGACAAGGACCCAATGGACCCAGAGACTGAAACAAGTTTATATAATGGAACACATGACAGCAAAGCTGCAAATGAAAATGGACATTTTTCTACAAAGATGGACTCTTGAAAAAGGTAAATAGAATGAGAGGTCCTTTGTCAAGGAATGTGTAACAATGTTCGATGTTCAGTGCTATCAATATTGAAATTTAAATAAAGTTAAAAAAATAAATTAACATTAAACAAATTGTTCACAATAATTTCTGATTCTGCCAATTTGAGGACTTCCTTATCATGCTGATGTATCTTCAAATGTTCATTTTTCTGTTTGATTTGGTTTAAATTAGTTTTCTGATGCAATAAAAAGAGGGTGAGATGTCATGATTGATAGCTGAGCTGGCAGGTGTGGGCAGGAACTCAATACTCCACCACCCAATCACTACCCCACACACTCTGACTCCAAATGACGTCAATAGTGCGACATGGCAGCGTACAAATCTGGGATATTTGGGCTTCATCTTCGTCGGCCAGCTTTGAATATGTCCATGCACTACACCCACACAGCCATATACATGAATGATGCATAGGAGGAACTCACTACTATACCACCCTCAGTGTGTACAGAACAGGAGAGACATTTTTTACCTTGTGAGGCAGCTTTATTTGTGAAATCACAGCTATGTGTTCTTGCAAATCCATCTAGTCAGGCTTCAAGATTTACGTTTGTGGCCATTACGTTTGTGACCAATCGGCGTCTGTTAAGGAAATACAGGCGGCAGCCACAGACGTGGGTTAAATCTGATGACAGCGAGAAGCGACTGCTAGCTCTTAAACAATAGCGACCCCCTAAGAAGTTGGCATGGATGCTGCCACAGCAGCAGTTTTATCAGAGTTGGACAACATTTCTTCATTGAAAGAGGAGCAAAGAAGGGCACTGAAGTTGGAAAAGATGCTGGTTAAGCTCTCCTACTGTTGAAGTTAGCCTGTGATAGACAGTTACAGGTGGATGGTTCGTCCAGTCACCTTCCAAATTTTCTTTTAAAGCACCTGCCTATTTTTTTTTGCAAGCGATCTAGCTAAAAGTTCTCAAAAGCTAGCTGCACAAGCTGACTCTTCCACTGCTGCACTGCATGTCTGCGGTCAGTTAAAATCTTCCTCAACGTAGGGTCCTTCTCAAGTACCGTAAACGATGTCAATGCATAAAAACCGTGCATGTACTTTTTCCACACATAAACTGGTATTTCTAAAGGAAGAACTTGTGGCGAGAACATGAGTCCCTAACACATACTGTAGACCATGTACCCACTTTTTTCTAGAGACTCCTGTGGGTGAAATGATGAGTTAGACATCAAATATAAGGTGAGAAATGTAAAACATTATTTGTTTAGGTTGTTTGCCCATTTCACTGATTGTGTGTATGAACAATAATAACAGTAATAACAATAATAACAATCTACACAGCCTTCCGTTAATGTCACAGGTAATTTTTAATTATTAATGAGTAATGAATCATCATCATTTTATCATTCTTTTATTTACTCTGGAGCCGTTGCTTCTTTGTTAATGATCTTTTCATTGCATCCTGAATTGCGAAGCACTTTGTAAAGTCTAAAATTTTGATATGAGCAGGTATATGTGCGGGCACAGTGCTATAAATAGCCACACCGCACGTAATGACAGCTGTTGAATCGCTGATGAAACAGTTGGTTAAACCGCATTGCACTTCTCATTTTCTCTTCTTCCTTGTCTACCGAGTGACAGAGCAGGCACAAGTATCGATACACAAACAGGTGTTTAAAGGTGTTTTTACATCCATTTATGGATAATTGTGGATGTGGAAATGAAGCTCGTGCACATGCACCTGTTTCAGCAATGACTCTGATTTATATATATCTGATGAAAAGACTGTTTATGCATATTTCTCTGTGTCTCTGTGCATATACACAGCTTTAGTTGGCAATCTACAGAGAATCGTGTGCATTGATAACTGAGCTAATGTCAGAGTTATTTTCAATAGCTCGGGCTCAGCTGTCAGTGACACACCTAATATGATGCTTTTCCAAACCACTTCCTTATATCCAGACTTATTTAACCAGGGTTATGTTATGCATGTCACTTTCACAGTCTGAGTTAACCTCGTTCACTGCCAAGGTAATGTCCACCTCCGAGATCAAGCTTGTAATATAATTAATTGGTTGGTTGATTTCTTTTGGCAGTGCATGAATTCAACAGAGAAGTCAGAGTGACCCATTTGGACAGGCCTTGTCCATAATGCCAACGCTACAGGACCAGCTCAGGGCAAGAGTTATGACAGATCTCCGTTGTAATGTCTTGTACTACATATATATGGGAGAGTTTGCCCCATGGTTGTCTCCAGTTAATACATTAGAATATCACTGTGTATGGATTTGTCTCTTTGGTCTTCAAACAGCATGAAATATGACAGAAAGTAGCCAAAGCCTAAGATGAGCCTGTCTAATAATAATTCTCGAAAGACTTTGTATTTTTATTTGCTTCAGTGTTGGTGATAAAAAAGATTTCCAGCATTTAAAAGATTCACTCAGTTGGAAGGAACACAGGAACAAACAGAACAGATGCAAAGGCCCAACAGAGCATCAGTTGGCTCAAAAAATCAACAACTTCCTCCTCAGCAGATTCATTTTAGTACGTTACATCATTCAGGGAAATGTTTCAGTCATTCTGAAGAACAGCAGGGCCTTTAATTAAATACTGTAAGTGAGCAAACAAAACAAAATGTCTCATGGAGAACAATAGGGAGAAAAACATAGAATCTGAATGGCTTATTTGTGTAAAATCACAGAAAATGTATCAGTCAGGAATCAGTAAGGCTATGTAGGCCTACATGATGCAGAAAAAGATGAAGATGGAATGAAAGGGAGGAGGTGTATTTGTTTGTGTGTGGGTGCACTTGTTTAAAGGCTCCCGGTCGGCCAGTGACGTACTGGCTGGGTAGAGTCGGCCTCATAGCAGCATCTTGCCAACATGCCTCAGTGGCAAGAAAAACAGCAGCAATGGAAACAAAAAGCCCCTCGTGGATGATAAACAGTCTGGCGAGTAAGCACTCTGCAGTTGAACAGTCAAATCAGCCAGATCTGAAGAATGTTCAGAGTTAACAGTTTTACTTTATTTTGTGAAACTCAAAAAAGACGTTCCTTAGTGATGATTTTGCCCCTCCAGGAGTTTTTTTTATTTATTTTTTTTAAGTAGGGGTACATCGCTGCATCCTGGGCTTTGCGCCACCCAAGACAACTGTGATTGGTTTAAAGAAACTGACAAAAGCCAGAGCATTTTTCACCTTATAGTAGAATGATAATGTGTGGCCTCTTTCCACACTGCGGAGATAACTCTGGGTATTTGAGACTAGAACCTGTCCAATACCATTCCCATCAGCCTCACTAGGTTGAGTTCAGTGCTAACATGTGAAACTGGAATAGAAACATTGGTAAATATTACCTTCTTAAAATCAACATGTTAACAGTGATATTGTGTGTGTAGCCATTCCAACATTAGCATTTAGCTTAAAGCACTGCTGAGCCTAAATGCAGCCTCACAGTCTGTACAGTTTGACATTTACGTCAAAATAAACACCTGTGTAAAAATGTTACAAAGAAATTACGGTAGCTTGTGTGTTAAAGAAAGTCAACAGCAGCAACAACACATTACTGTTGTTAGATTTTACTTGAAAATCTCTCTCTCTCTCTCTCTCTCTCTCTCTCTCTCTCTCTCTCTCTCTCTCTCTCTCTCTCTTTCTGTCTGCTGCTCCCCCTGAAAAGAGAATCCCCATTTCAATCCTCTGTTGGCACTCCCAGACGTTTTGGGGCTTTGCTCCAGAACAGACATACTGTACACTTGTTTAGTTGTTGCAAACAACCCAGTGACACATTATGCTAGGAGTAGGAATCTCTCGGAACCTTGTGATTAGATTCACTTTCAGAGGGCGAGGATGAGATTATAAAAATTATTAGCAATGCATCAAATTTATATTCATTATTATTTTTATTTTTTTTGGCTGAGTGAGTACTTGCTATGTTTTAAACATAACATGGCCTATTTGTAATGATCTACACATTCTGACTGCACATTCATCAAAATACGGCAGCTTGGCCTTCAGCTTCCACTCTACCTACCTCTCTGTTTTGGGCGTCTGAAAGGACTTTCAAAATTAAGCTTTCTGAACATTTCACATATTGTGATATATGATGACTTTTGGCATGTTATGAACCTTGTGCAAAAGTTTGGTTAGGTTCTGGGATGCAAATCCAGGACACACTCAACAACAAGGAGCGGACTGCGATTAAAAATTCCAGCCAGGAATCTAACATCAGTCCAGGCCAATCTCCACATTTGCTCCGTTCACAACCACTTATACTGCGTTTTTGCAATTAACTTTAAGAGTGTTTATGCTATGAACATAGCTTTAACTTTTTTTTTCAAAAAAACATCTAAAATAGTTGAAAAAAGGCAAGTGTCTTGAGTTTCTAAAGTTACTACTATGTTTCTTTTTTTAAACACCAACCATGTCCCTTGCTCGTGAAGACATCTCTAATTTTACAGCTTGTGGCGACACTGTCCTTCCAGGTTTTTCTCCTTTTGATGCACTCTATCGCAGCGCTATTTTGTCTCTTCCTCTGGTTCTCTGTCTCTTGTGCTATCATTATTCTTGCTACACTGCGGCCATGCACACTCCACACACTGACTGAAGGTTGTGTTGATGTGTACATGCGAGCGACCAATCTGGGGTCATGACATAAAGCAGGGGTCTCAAGCTGCTGGCCCCCGGGCCACTTACGGCCCTCCATCTGGCCCGCGACTTAAAAAATATAACATAATCCGGTCAGCAATCCAAGTTGACTTTTATTTTCAAGTAGACTAATCACAGGAAATTCAATGTCTTTAACTAGCAATGCTGATGTTCATCAAAAATGCATCTACAGAGCAAAACCTTGGTTATTTTTCAGCATTTGTAGACAGCATATCCTTTTTAAATATGTCTGGGATTGGTTTTATTCATTCAATGGTAGCATTGAACAAGAAAGACCTTTTTAATGAAGAGCTGCAGGTGACAGGCTGTACACCTCCAACTTCTCAGAGTGGTAACAACTTTTTTTCCCCACATTAACGTTATCAGGTTACCTGATATAAGTCGAAATCCTACATATTACGAAACAGGCGTGTTTGACGACAAATCCTCGCTAAAAGTTAAAAGTGACTCCTGTTGTGCTGCAGCTCTGTTGCTGTCCCCGCTGCTGCACAGAGAAGACACCTCCGGTCGTAGCCGCACTATTGATTTATTAAAAAGCAAAACATACTTACCGCTGTTTGCATTTTTCTGTATTATTATGTTAATAATGGAAATAAAAACTACATTTAAAAAGAAGTATTGTGCACACACTGTAGTGGCCCTCCTACGAGATGAGTCAGCTAATTTGAGTTTAAGAGATCATACGGTCAGGTAAAAGCTACTCAGCTAAATACTTCTGCACCTAGAGAGGTGCTTGAGGAAATTACGCTATTGAGGGAACTACAGCTTAAAACTTACAAGCTTGTGTATTTGACACGTTGGGAGTGAAGGTGGGCCGTAATGATCCATACTTATGTAGCAGCGTAGATGTGCCATCCATGTTATTTAGTGTTACTGCTTGTTTTTAGCGCCACTAGTGGCCGTCATGATGTGGGCTGGCATAAAAGCAGCCATCCTCCACCGCCTCTTCCTTTTTTGTGCTCCTGTCACTGGTGCATCACTTCTGGGCCAAAGGTTGTCTGGTCCGACAGGGTGACTGCTTGTGCGCTGCTCCGGGCTCCCCGTATGTGCTGTGGTGTATTTCTGGCTTGGTAAACGCCGACAGTGGCTGGAGCCCTCTCTCCCTCCCTCCTCCTGTGCGAGTGGGTGTGTGTGTCCATGTTTGGCCATAAACAGGACTAACTGCAATCAGCTTATTTGGGTCGCTGCTGCTTTGTCTGCCGATGCTTTGTCTCCACACTGCTTTGCCTCGCTGCTGTTTGTTCCACGCTGCTTTGCCTCGCTGCTGTTTGCTTCATGTGCTTTGCTCTGGCTGGCATATTGTGTCCACCGCCGCCTGTCTCTCGCGGCGCACACCGTGTCCCGAGTAGCTCTACCAGGGGCGCTCATCCAGCGTGTGTTTTAACCCCCCCCCCCCCCCGGTGAATGAGTGTTTGTTAAAGTGTGTTTTGATTATTTATAATTTAATTTTGTAATGGTTTTGGTTTGACTACTTATTTAGTTCTATTTAGCTTATGTAATTATTTAGGTTGAATTTTGTTTGCTTTCTTTTGTTTGTTCTTTTCATATTCTTTTGTTTATTACTACATGAGTTAATAGTGGGCAGTTGTTGATATTGGTTGTGTTAAGTTTATTTGCCTAACAGTTATAATTTTGTTAACTTCTGAAATTATTTTGTTTAATTTTGTTTTGTTATTTGTCCACTGATTTGTTTATTTCTCTTTTCAGTTGTTGGAGACTGGTGGTGGTGTGCTGGTGTCCTGGTGGTGGTGTCCCCCCTTGTTTCGTCTGCTGTGTCCTGGGAGCAGGTTTACTTCAGTGTGTGTGTGCCACGTATGCTGGGTGATTTTGGTTGACCTCTTTATTTTTGGTGGAACCCCTCCCTGCACTAGTCATCGTCCACTCACTCGGCTCCAGCCCCTTTAATTCAGGGTGAATGATAAAAAGACTCTTTTAAAAAAAAAGAATTATTTAATAAAATTGTATTTTTTCCATAACATTCAAACCACGTCTCATGCCTTTTTATGAGTGAACTTACCTGTGTGCCTTGCACTTTAAATTAATTCCTTGGGTGAAATTCCCAGGGTGGCGTTGTTGGTTCCCTTTTTTGGTCAGATCATTTAGTTTAATTTCTTCCCACCTATCTCGCACCACAAACTTGGCGTTGTTGGCAGGGTCACTCTTTTCCAAACGGCTGAGACTTGTGTTCCCTTGTGTATATTTATTTTCTTGTGTTGTTCACTTTATTTTGTGTGACCTAATTTTGTTTTGTGCGTGCAGATTGGAGCGATCGGAGACAAAGCAGCAGTGGCTCCTTGTGGATCTTTGTGAGGTGCCTACTACAGGTTTGACTTTTGTGGTGCTTTTGCATCATAGTAATTACTGGTAGTGTAGTGAGTTTGTAGTAATCATGGAGGACGAAATTCAGGAACTTAGAGAGCTGATTGCACAGATAAAAGCAGATAATGAGCGGTTGCGACAGGGACAGGCTGGCCCAAGTGTTCTACCGTCTACCTCTTTGGCAGCACCTGTTGCCCCTTCCACTTCTGGTCCCTCTGTAGCAGAGAGACTAATTTTTGTGCCTAGAGATAGGAAGTGCACCATCTTTAGGGGAAGGACAGGCGTAGGATTGAGTGAGTGGGTGGAGGAGGTGCAGGCGAGTATGAGGGCTCGGCATCTATCCCAGTCTGACCAGGCGTTCTTCCTGTTCGACCACCTAGAGGGAGAGGCCAAGGATGAGATAAAGTATCGCTCTGCCGCTGAGAGGGAGGACCCCGCTAGACTACTTGCCATTTTAGAGGAGCTGTATGGG
This sequence comes from Pagrus major, assembly GCF_040436345.1. Lineage (NCBI taxonomy): Eukaryota > Metazoa > Chordata > Actinopteri > Spariformes > Sparidae > Pagrus > Pagrus major. The sequence goes on along the minus strand of NC_133220.1, from coordinate 32,589,945 downwards.
TGCTCAGAGTCGTATGTTGCAGTGCAGCAAGCTTTCTTTTCCAGGGGTCAGCAAGAAGGAGAAACGCTTCAGGAGTTCTCCCTCGCTTTGATGGGCCTCATGGAGAAAGTGAAGCAGTGCGCCCCTGCTGACATGCCAAATGCCGAGGCCCTTCTGAGGGACCAGTTTGTCGAGCACATCTTGAATAGTTGCCAACCTGGTTGCACCTTGCTTGAGGTGAGGGCCGAGGTGATTCGATGGGAGCGTGAAGGTTTGCCTGGTGGGGGGGTCACAGCCAATCGGTTCCCTCAGTGTATGGTGTCCAGTATGGTGTTCATGGTGCCCCCCAGGCTACTGTTCCATCCCCCTCAGTGTCTGAGATGAGGGAGATGTTGAAGCGTCAGCAAGAGCAGCTTGATCAGCTCATGGGAAGCATTGCTCAGCTACAAAACTCCAACCAGTACCGTCGTCCACCAAGGCCTGAACCTTTAATATGCAGGCGTTGTAACCAGCTGGAACACTTTGCACATGAGTGTGATGGAGAGCGCGTTGCATCTTGTTCACAGTTTCCCTCACGACCCCCCTTGAATGCTGGTTGACAATCTCGGTCTCATTCCATGTCGGAAAACTAGTGCCCACCGAACTGCAGAGCCACAGTTTGGGTGGGGCCACCACTGGCTCGCAAGCTGTTTCACGCAACTTGGATGCTCCTGGATTGATTTCGTCTTGCCCCCATTTGGATGTTGACATGGGTGGCGTGAAGGTCCCTTGTCTGGTAGACACCGGCTCCATGGTGTCTACCATTTCTGAAAGCTTCTTTCGCCAACATCTTGAGCCTTGGGGCCAGGAGCGCCTCCATTCTTGTCATTGGTTGGAGCTCAGAGCTGCCAACGGTCTGACTATTCCTTACCTTGCCTACTTGGAACTTGACGTGCAACTTTGTGGCAAATTGATGCCGCAATGTAATGTTTTGGTGGTGAGGGACTCGCCTGGTGGTGTGCCTTCCAGAGTGCCTGGTGTTCTGGGGATGAACGTGATTCGTAAGTGCTACCAGGACCTTTTTGGCCAACATGGTGTAGCTTTGTTTTCTCAGGTTTGTATCTCTGAGGCCCCCAAGCCAGTTGTGCAGGCACTGCAACAGTGCCATCATGCTAGTGATCTAGCTTCTTCAGACACTCCAGGGACAGTGAAGGTCAGGGGTAAGAGGGGCTGGCAGATTCCTGGTGGTGTGATGAGAATTGTGGCCGCCACATGTTCTGAGCAGTACTCGGGTTCTACGGTACTGTTTGAGCCTTTAGATGTTGGTTTGCCTGCGGGGTTGCTTGCTTCCCCTTCTTTAGTTCGTGTCATAAGGGGCACAGCCTACATACCTGTTATTAATGTTGGCTGCAACGATGTTATGTTGTACCCCCGCACTGTTGTTGGCACACTGGATTTTGTGAATGTGGTCAGCCTTCCTTCGGGAGTCACTGAGGTGCCATCAGGTGTGGCCACCAGGTCTTCCCAGACAGCTTCCCCTAGTGTGCAGCAGCAGGCGGAGGATGTGGATTTGTCGCCATTGTCTGTGGAGGAACAGGGTCAGGTGAGGTCACTACTTGAACATTACGCTTCGGTTTTCTCCACCAGTGACACCGATCTGGGTTGTACTAACCTCATCTCACACGATATTCCTTTGATTGATGATACTCCAGTGACGCAGTGCTATAGGTGCATCCCACCCTCAGAGTATGAGGTTGTGAAGGAACACATCAACCAGCTGCTCTCATCTCAAGTAATTCGTGAGAGTAGCAGCCCCTATGCGTCCCCGATTGTGTTGGTACAGAAAAAGGATGGCAACCTGCGCATGTGTGTCGACTACCGGCAGCTCAATCGTAAGACCCGAAGAGACGCCTTCCCTCTACCACGCATAGAAGAGTCTTTGGACGCATTGTCTGGTGCTTGCTGGTGCCGCTTTTTTTTTTTACACCTTTCGGTTTATGTGGAACAGAATGCCTTTTGGGCTCTGTAATGTGCCCAGCACCTTCCAAAGGCTTATGCAACGCATCTTCGGTGACCAGCAGTGTCGGTCTTTATTGTTATATCTTGATGATATTGTTGTGTTTTCCTCCACTGTTGAACAGCATCTGGAGAGACTCAAGGTGGTGCTGGAGCGGCTTCAACATGAGGGCCTCAAAGCCAAGCTCAGCAAGTGCTCATTCTTTCGCAAAGAGGTACACTACTTGGGCCATGTGATATCGGCCGATGGCGTCTCCACAGATCCGGGCAAAATTGAAGTGGTTGCCAATTGGCCGATTCCCACTACTGCCTCGGAGCTTCGTTCTTTTCTTGGTTTCGCCAGTTATTATCAGCGGTTTGTGGAGGATGTTGCGGCGATGCTTCCAGGTACAGCCATGCCGAAGTCTTTGCAGCAAGCTTTGGGTTTGGGAAGGGTAGAGGCCACTCAAGCTACCATTGCAGCCATGCCACAGCACACTCCGTCTGAACTTCGTCTCTCTCAGCAGACTGACACTGTGATACATAAACTGTTGGTGTTTTGGAGGAGGAAGCAGCGTCCTAGTTGTGAGGAGCGGGCACGGCTCTCCCAGGCCACGCTGGTGTTGCTGCAGCAGTGGGACCGCCCGCTTGAGAGGGATGGTGTCCTGTACCGAAAGGTGTTTTGACCTGATCGTGCTGAAGCCATGTACCAGCTGTTGTTGCCAAATGCATTGAGAGATGAGGTCTTGACCCAAGTGCACCAGGAGCATGGTCACCAGGGGGTGGAGCAAACACTGGCGCTCCCCCGGTCTCGATGCTACTGGCCTGGTATTTCCTCTGATGTAGCTCGTTGGTGTCAGAAATGTGAAAGGTGTCAAGTGGCCAAAGATGTTCACCCAAAGGCGCACGGATTCATGGGACATCTCTTGGCTTCCCGCCCCAACGAAATCCTTGCCATCGACTACACTACTCTAGAGCTGGCCCAGAAAGGTGTAGAGAACGTCTTGGTACTTACTGATGTTTTAGTAAGTACACCATGGCTGTCCCTACTCGGGACCAGCGTGCGGCCACTGTAGCCAGGGTTTTGGTGTCAGAGTGGTTTTATTCAACAGTTGTGTAACTTGTTTTAACACTTAAAACAAAGAAATTAGTTTTATCTTTGCTCACACTCAGCCACCCTCACCAAAACTCAACAAGTAGCCCAACTTAAAACACGACGCACATGCTTTACGTCTGTTACATCTCTCCTTCATAAATAACAGTTTTATGACGTTTTTGTGACACACACTTATTCACTTGATTCGGACAAAACGTTTTAGCTCTATTATTGACACCAACATGAATGTGTGCTCATAACATCAGTCATCATCGGTACAGTCATTAAGACGGATGCTTCAGACCATATATGTGTTAAAGAGCTGAAGCATCTTTATGTCAGCATAGTGTACATGTGTCTGTGGGATGATGATTGATGATCAGCACGATGATAAAAGTAGTAATCACCCCCTGCCAGGGAACTGAAGGCACTGTGGTTGCTGTTTTTAAAAAATGGCACGTTTTTGTGTGTGGGGGTTCGCAAACAGATGACATTTGTGTGTGCTTCTCATCAACACCCCCTCGCCCAACTGTCTATCCGTCAAGATGTTCTGTGGCAAAAGTGTGGTTCTATGTGTGTGTGGCCTTTAGGCCGCGGCGTGTTGCCTGTTACTACAGCGGAGTGAGTGTGTGAGAGGATGGCGTACATGAGCTACCAAGCATGTGTGACATCTTAAATTAGACAACATTCCTGGCCGCAAAACCACTGAACCCTGCCAAACACAACGCAGACAGCGCTATTCATGTGTGGCAGACTGTGATGACAACACACACTCACACACACACACACACACACTCACGCAGACATGGTGACTCATACATCTTAATTAGAAGCTAAGCAGCAGCGTGTTAGCATTAGCGAGGAGAGGCAAGCCTGTCACTGCAGGCAAATGAGAGAGGGCAAGGATAGGTGCGCGGGCACACACATTCATGCATATAAAGCAAATGCATGGCCTGAAGTCCAATTAACTCAATACCTGAAGAAAGTTCAGACGTGTGTGTGTTTGTGTGTGTGTGTGTGTGTGAGAGTGTGCATGTACTGTATGTGTGGCCAGGACAGTGCACGTGCTGTACTAAACTCTCACCAGTTTAAACTTTTGGAAAAGGCAAAACAGGAGTACAAAAGAAGAGTGCTGAGAGAATCTGGGCACTGTTAGTAGGTGTGTGTGTGTGTGTGTGTGTGCGCATGTGTGTGGCCTCAGTGCTGTAAAGCCAACACTCCTAACACGATCTGAAAACCCTACCAAGACCCTGTTGTTTGGTTTCATGGTGTCACTGGTCAGTGGCATTTGTCGAAGTTCAGGAAACACACACATACACATGCACACACACACACAGATGGTGGCATTTGGTCAGAGTCGTGCGGGGGTTTTGGGGAGGGATGTTCACTGACGTTCCTGTTGCTACGGGGACAAGGTGACCTTAAACAGTCCGTAGTGAGGGAGGTATGAGGGAGTTTCCGGTGACTGATCAGCTCACCTTAACGTCAAATGCCCACACACACACACACACACACACACACGCATGTGTGCACCCACCCACACACACACACACACACACACACCATTCATAAGTGGGGTATTTCTCCTTCCCACACTCTTCAGGCCTCAGATCCCCTTAGTCTTCGCTCGCTTCTTCATCAATACTCCTCCATACCTCCTTCAGTCTTATCTACCCTTGCCTTCATCTTCTTCCTAAATCCTTTTCTGTCTTTTTTTATTTTCCTTTTCTTTATTCAACTACCTCCATCCATCTGTTCCTCAGTCTCCATCCATAGCTTGCTCCAACCCTCCGCCTGCCCTCCATCTATCTTCATGTCTCCTCTATCCTGTCAACCTCCTTAGCTCCCTTCAGGTTCCTTTCCTCTGTCCATACATCTCTATATTTTCCTCCAGCATCCTTTTCCATCTCTCTATCCACCCTTACCTTTCCTCCGATATCTCTTTCCATCCATTGCCTCTCTGGCAAATCTAATCCCATTTACAGTATATTCTGCCACTGATCTTTATTTCAAAACTATGACATTCATTTCCATACTCTGTAATGTCACCAGATTTAGGGCCAACAGATGTGTATTGTCAAACATAATCCGACTCCTCAGCTGTCTGTCTGATCTTCAGACCTGAACAACAATTTTCTGCAACAGAACAAATCCAAATCTAAAGTTCTCTCTCCTTGACTGTTTCTCTGTGATACCAATATAAAAGGCTCTTTTGCAAAGAGCTTTTGTGGCTTTCATTGTTGGTCTCAAAGCAGCTAGGGATGTAACAGAATCTCAGATGTCCATCAAGTACAAAGCCCCATAAACAGAAAACAAACTGATTGATTAATTTAATTGACTTATCGGCAGCATCATTTGTGATGCCACATTGCCAGATGAGCTACACACATTCTATGCTTGCTTTAGAATATTATTTAAAAAATAGTCAGCTGTAAAGTCTTCTCCAACTCCAGAGGACTCGGCACTGTCTGTATCCACAGTGGCTGTGAGAAAAATCCGGCTGATAGTAGATGCAAGTAAAGGTGCTGGGCCCGATAACATCCCTGCCCGTGTACTAAAAACATGCCAATCAGTTAGCTGATGTTATTACTGACATTTCTAACATATCACTCTCACAGGAGACTGTTCCCACCAGCTTCAAGACGGCTGCCATTGTTCCTGTACCTAAAAAGTCTGCAGTCTCTAGTGCCAGATCCACAGAAGATGTCATATCCACCTCCACTCAGTCTTCACAAACCTTGGAAGTAAAAACACCCAAATCAGAATGCTTTTTGTTGATTTCAGCTCAGCACTCAACACAATCTCACTCACTCAATTGGCTATTGGACTTCCTCACAAACAGACCCCAGACAGTTTGGATTGGCAGTCACACCTCTTCTATGTTAGGGTTCAACACCGGAGCCCCCTAGGGCTGTGTGCTCAGCCCCCTCCTCTTCAACCTGTACACCCATGAGTGCCATCCAGACATCAAGAGAAAATCTATTATGAAGTATACCCGGCCGCATTACAAACAACAGTGAGAGTTTATATTTGGGGGAAATCAACAAACTTGCAGAGTGGTGCAGAGAACAATACTGCTCGATGTCAGCAAAACAAGGAGCTAAAAAGGAGGCAAACACCCTTGTCTACATAAGTGGAGCTGAGGTGGAACAAGTCAAGTTTTTCAGGTTCCTGGGAATCAATATCACAGAGAACCTGTCACGGTCTTCACACATCACCACCCTAGTTAAAAAAAATAAAACTAAAAAAGCACAGAAAAACTCTACTCCTTAAGGAAACCTAATAAGGCTAAATTCCGCTGCCAAGTTTTTCCCAACTTTTACAGAGGAGCAATAGAAAGCATCAGGACTAAAATATTATCTCAAACTGGAATGGTTTGTGCACGGCCCAGGACAGAAAGGCTCGACAGCTATTATAGACTGTCCTTTGTAAATAGCAGACCAACTTTACTTGGCCTCTTTCCATGAGATATGACATTTTTTTTAAGTCATGCAGTACAACCCAATGATCTCCTTGGAATCATTTTCCCACTCAAGTCTCCTGTTCTACTTCCAGTATGGCACAAATACATCATAAAGCTTTTTCTAAAATAAACATATACTGATACCAATAAAGATAGCATTGTGTTACACACCCCTCTAGTTACATTGTTGATATGTTAATCCTTTATGAGACATAGAACAGCCTTAAATACATAGGAAGTATTCTCCTGCTTGTTTTAAAAACCTTTACCTGGAAGCCTTTTGCTAGTTTGTACAAGGTTATCTTTCAGTCTTCACGCATCCATCTCCTCTCACCACCCCACCACCACCCTCCTGCTTTAACCCCCTATCTATAAACCATTCCTTTATCATTCCTCCTCCATCTTTTCCCTTCACTCTGCTCTTCACCCTCATCTTCTATCTCTTCCTCCTTATTCCATCTGTACTGTTACTTCTTCATATGGTGTTGATTCCTCTTTCCATCCCTCACCATTCCCCCATTCATGTAGCTCCGTGATCCCTTACTAGTCCATCTCACCTCCATTCCTTTCCTGCCCTTCATCCATCCTTCCTCATCCTTCTTTATCCATCTTGTCTCTTTTTTCCTTCGCTCCCTCCTTCTTCATGAACTTTAACATTCTCTTCTTTCCCTCTCTACATTGGCTATTCTTCCAACACCCTTGTTATTTCTCCATCCCCCATTCCTCCTCCATCTCGCCATCTCTCCATCCCCTTTACCCCACTAATGAGCTGAGATGCAGCGCCACTCATCAGATTGCCTGTCTCTCCTCCCTGCTTTCTTTAACACTTGTAGAAATGACCTGACACATCCAATCCCAGGTTATTACACAGATGTGCCAACTCTCTCTCGTTCGCTAACACACACACACACCCACACATTTAGACCAAGAAAACGCACATTCCCAGTGACCGCCACACACACACACACACACACCCTATTACAGGAGGCCAAATGAAAATGAATTATGCATTCTGTCACGGCACTCGTAACAAGTATATGATACATCCCCTGTTTCCACACAATTGGGCACACAGAAACACATGCAAAATGGGAAAAGTGGTTGTGCATGAAGACACAGGCACACACAGACACACACATGCTCATGTACACAACTAAAACACACACAAAAAGTGTTGAAAAACAAAGGCATGAATGTATTATTGATGCTAATCTCAAACAAGCCCAAGCTCATCATTCACAAACATATTGCATCATTTTGGGCAGATGAAACTCTTCAGCACCGAGTATCTGATGACGGCGATACTGATTTCTCTCAAATGAACACACACACACACACACACACACTCATAAACCACACAAGGCCATCATTGTTTTCAGCGTTCATGTTTACCGCAATTTTGAATGATGTGCCACCCACAACCAACTCCTCCTCCTCCTCCTCCTCCCTCTGAGTCCATACCAAGGTCGTTGGCCTCCCTCCTGGCTTTAGCATTCCCCTCGTATCCCCCATAATCCTCACTGTTTAAGCCTGAGGTACAAATACATTCTATTCAACCAGCACCAAGGGGTCGGCTAATACCCAGCAGAGTGTGTGTTTGTGTACATGTGTGCGTGCCGTTGTGCCACTGAGTAATGTGTGCTTATATACACCTCTGTGTGTGTATGCGTGTGTGTGTTTGTGTGTGTGCACACCGGCGTCTGTTGAGGGCTTTGTGTTTAACACCCATCGGTGCTTAGTATTCTCTCCGCCACGCGTCCTTGCATCCCCATGCTTATTCTTTTGCGCTCTGTTCTCCTCTTTCAGACGAGAATACCAACGGCTGATGGAGAGAGGAGAGAAAGAGGGTTAGAAAAAAAGGGGGGGAGACAGAAGGAGGCGAGGGAGCGAGCAACAAAATGCAGGTGGATAAAGTTTATACAGCATGACTGATGTAACCTTGGTGCTGTAGTGTGCATTCTTTAATAGACACTAAAGTGGATGCAGCTGTTTGAGCGCTAAATGGGATATTGTTAAGTTGTCCAATGGATGTGGATACACAATAAAGGCTGTATTATTCTTGCATATCTTGACATAGAAATGAGACGGAGGGAGGTAGTAGAGGGTGAACCCACTCATTCTCACTTTATCCACCGTTTATATGACAAAACTGAGTTTAACACCAATTAATGTTCATACGAAGTCTGGTTCATGTCCCTGAAAACTGACACAGTAAGTTATACAATGCATAGTTGTGTCACATGCTTGTGCCTTTAGCCTACAGTATGCTTTGTAATCACAGGTGATTAGTGTTATCCCAACAGTGAGAAAATGGCAGCTTGTAGCGGCGCAAACAGCAGTTCACTCAAAAATAAATCTAATTTGGTGTGTTCTCAGGCTGTTGCTGAAATGTGTCCCTGCCAGATGGCGAGGCTTGCAAGTCATGGTGGGAGCAGACATGCCTTACAACGTCCTCGAAGCATAAAGTACAGACGAGTTTGAACAAACTCAGTCAGAGTAAATCCCAAATATACAACCTACAATCGATCTTATGGCATTGTCGACAGTTGCTGGTGAAGCTGTTATGGCGGGCGGTGAACAAGGCTGTGTTCCGTAAGCTGAGATCTATTAGAAGTGTTTCCCTCCCAAGTAGGACTGCTAGCTGTACGGCTAACCAAGCCAATGAGCTAACGGTAGCTCCATTTAGCAGCAGTTAGTTCTTACTTTGGCAATAAAGCTACCTTTATCTCTTCATCAGGAAACTCCATAAATCATCTTGTTACTTTAAATGGCCTTCATCCCCCTTGGAGGAGTACAGATCTGCGTACAGGTCCATTGAGAGACTGCTGGTTAGCAGTAGTCAGTAGTTACTTTAGCATCAAATAAAGCTATCTCAGTTGAGGCAGAAGGAAAACCCAGAAAATATTTTATCTGTAAAGTATGATCCAGTTTGACCTAAAACAGAAGTAATGTTGCTGTGTTATAAAAAAGTTGTTTTTGTACAGTAATCTGTTGATGGCCAGTCTCTAGAAACCTTCCACTCTGGTGGTGTCCTTCTCTTTATAGCAGTCTTACAAAAATTATGAAAGTGGACGCAAAAGTGGCATATGCCCACAAATGGAAGATGAGTCATTAGCATTTTTTATTGTTTTCCAGGTTTCACGTTTTTTTTGCCCTTGTTGAGCCAGATACTGGCATATACTGCAGGTGAGATATAGAGAAAGACATATGTGATAAAAACATTTGAACATCGATTTTAACATTGATCATGGTGGTGAAGTAGATCCAGCAGGAAGAAGACAGAACCTCTCATAGGGCTTAATGGTGGTCATGGGGCTGGTTGTGCCATGCAGTGAATGCCTGCAAGTTTTTGAGTTGCCCTGGCATGATGTGAGTGTTTTTTCCAAGTGCAAACCTACTGTGACATCGCGTATTTTGTTTTTTTGGAGCCAGAAGCGACCATTTTGATGAGAGAGTGGAGCTTGGGAGCATCTGCATTGCAACACTTCTATCCTGATTGACAATCACCATGGTAGTGATTATAAATCAAAAGGTAGCCATGGCCTGACGCATCTTTCATCAATTTTACTCTAAATGGGACCATCATTTACAAAATGAACATTTAACATTTAAAGAGACTGAGACCATGAACTCATTAAGAAACTGTTTACTGAGGTGTGAAATAGGATCATTTTCTCTTAAGCTTACATACAATTCATTTTCGAAACCAGTGGGGTTGCTTCCTGCTGGCCATTAGAAAGTGTGCAACTTTAAGACACTTCCATGTTTCTACTGTTCGAAATGGAAAGTTCTGTCCACATTTGATGAAGTCAGATTTTTTCAACTGCACCATACCAGAAGGTTCATGTTGGTAACATGTTGGAAGTGTGCTGTTACTCTTTGTACATATCAAATATAAATATAAATAACGCCTGTATATTAGTACCCTTTTAACTGATGAAAAACACATTGGAATTTCCATACACAATTTCCTCTACAGTGCCTGGTCGAGGTGGTCAGAACATGGACTAATGAATGTTCAATAAAGAATGTTGAATTGACTGCACGTATCACCATAGTCAATGACTGAATCAGAATACATAATAGGCTTCAGAGCTATTAACCATATGTGCATGTAGAGGCTGAACATGACAGCTTGGAACAGACTGACCGTACTACTGAACTGAAGACGCAATCAACGCTGTACGTCAAGGCCATATGAACAGTGGTGCATTCTATGATTCATAAACTAAGTGGCCAATTAGCTTCAAAATTGTAAGTGACCACCTCAAAGAAAAAGAACAAACAACATCGTCGGTGACTATCATTATTTAAACTGTACTGAACTAAGAATCTACGATTTCCACTTTGAACCACTTGTTCATAGGTTAAAAGATTTTAGATGAAAGATGTGAAGCAGCATTGAATGATTGGTTTCCTTCAGCAGTCACTTGAAAGTGATCAGTACACAGTAAAATGAAGCTGATGATATCTGAGAGTACAAACAGGAGCACAGAAGAGAAACTGAATTCCAAACCACAGTGGTTCAGGTAGAAGCAACACAAGTACTGAGAGCTGAACACAGGGCCAATGCAAAAACCCTGTCAATCTCTTGAAATACCTGAAGGTCATAGTTGTGGTGATGATCATGTGGGTTTTACAATAGTATGTCATGAACTGGTTGGCTCAATGAACGCAGGCAGAAGAAATATTGAATCATGAATTTAATAAAATGGTGTGGGAAAGAAGAAGTGACAGAAAAGATTACAGCTTTAAACTTTTGATAAAGCTTTATTATAAAGTTCAGAGTTGAAATGGGACAAGTATTCACGATTGCAAATTTTTGTGTGAACTCACCAAATTACATCTTGTCAGGGGCATGGACAGATTATAGCACAGGTGAAGTGGACAAGTGCCGAGGTCCCTGCAATCAAGAGGGAACTGGCCTTCAGGATTGTTAAAGTGGATAGAGAAAAAAAAAATAAGGAAAATGACTCAATTTTCTCAACATGTAAAAGAAATCAAATGTAATTATGTGCTTGTATGAGTGTTTTGTAATTACATCTCTTGCTGTGCAGAAATGAAGTAATGCTAATGTCAAGTGTCAGTGGCAATTTCAGTAAGGAAAAACATACTTCTTGTGGGTAAGCACATTGTTAAGTTTAAAAGAAATAAAAGAAAGATGTAAGACAGAATCGGGCAGTGTTGTAACTGACAGAGAAAACAATCTGACTATCCTTTTTACTTCCTGGACAAACATCTCTATTACAAACCAATACATCTAAGATCTTTACATCTGAGTGCTAAAACCAACGCTGGATTGTGGATTACAACCAACATGTCCTAGTATAAGACTATCTGTAGCTTGTCAGCAGTTGGGATGTTACTTTTTTCAAGTGACAGGTTAAAAAAGGCCACAAACATGAACAAGCTTTCACTTATGATGTGAACTGATCCAGCGGCTGGAGTGTGCGGATCTGATCAATGACTTCACTGAAGGTCAGAAGCGGCCGGTGGTCTTGGTCGAACATTTGTCACTGCTGTTTGTGCTGTGTTGAGCTGTGATGTCGTAGCTGTGGCTCTGCACTACATTTTAATGGTCAATCATGTATTCTTCTGCAATTGGTGGTGTAAAATATTACTTATTATTCACATATGGTTTAAAGAAATGTAATGTATTATGTCCAATTTGTGCAGAGCAAAACAGAACCCAGAAATGGTTAAGAAAAGCCAAAATCATCAACATAAAGGAAAACATAATACATGGTGTGTGTAGGTTGCGTGCTGCATTTGCATATACAGTATGTGTGTGTGAGGGCCCTTAGTGAATTCGTGCCCAGAGTCCATGTCATAGTAATCCAACTGTGATTAAAAGCACACTGCTAACCGAAAGCTGGATGGTGAGCTCAGTTTTAATGACACACATGTCGGTAAGAGATCAGTAGAGCAGACAAGAAAAAGTTTCATAATAAGGGAAGTTTCAACAGTGGGAACATCTAATTACCATTTGAGTGTAAATTTGTGTTTGTTTTTTTAGAACTATTGAATCTAAAAGTGGCAGAAGAAAATCCAAAAACAACTTTGCCAGCAGCCTCAAAACATTCTGAGTGGTAGGTACTGGATGCACTGATAGCACTATACTATTGTTAAATCTCAACAAGTCTCCTTCTGAAGATTTAAAAAAAAACACACATTGTGCAGCATGACCTGCTGTCAGTCACTTAATTTGAGTTTTCCACATGGGTTAATCTACAGTTATGTTGCAGGAGTATATCAAAAACTGTACTTTTATACTCTTGGCATAAAATAAACTGAATGAGGTGTCAAGGCACCCTTGACACCTCATTCAGTTGATGTGTGATTGACCTCTTAGGGGGTTCTGACCCCCGGGTTGATTAACCACTCATCCAGATGGTCCACAGTGGATAAAGGTGATAACACCACACAGCCTCCAAATAACCCACAATTACGATACTCCTCCACAACTGCACGCTGACACAACCTCAGAAACACAACCAAGTAAGCTTTGACTAAAAAATTGCCTATACTGCCCATTCACCTATACACCAGCCACAACTATCTACAGAAATGACACGTAGTAATCATCTGATTACATACAGAAAGGCCACTGAATGGGTTTGAAACACTCTGAACAGTTCAAGAAGCTAAAAGTAGAACAGCGGCCCTGCAACATACCTGGGGTTAAAGACACAGTTTCAAGGTACAGAGTGAGCTGTGGTAACAGGGTCCAGAAGGAAGTCTGGTGACCAATGTACCAAACTCCTGAAAAGTCTATGAAGGCATTTCATGCATTTGTTTATACATATTGCATTGGTGGTTTGTAATGATCCCCACTGCTGTATTTACCACAATATCAGATCAGAATATTGGTGTAGTGTATGTGTGTGTGTGTGGGTGTGTGTATGTCAAGGTGGTTACAGCCTTTATGAAGCATGTTATGAGCCAAGTAAGTGGTTGGACGGTTGGCTCGGAGCTGATTGATGCTGGCTGGAGCGTCTCTAATGCTGTCTGGCTTGTAGCATACAGAATGTGACATTGGTTTGGTCTGAAGAATATTGATCTAGAATGGTTCTTGCCGAGCGTAGATATGGAGGGCTGTATTGATGTTCACCATGGTTCTCATTTCAAGCTCATCTCACCCCGCCTCTGTGTTTGTGTGTGTGCATGTGGGAGTGTGTGTGTGTGTGTGTAGGGCGGCAGCAGTGCCGGAGGCTACTCAAGTGTGAAATCGTGTGACGGTTTCTCCATTGCGCTTCATTTAGCCACACATCGCCCATCTCTCATTCCTGACAAGTTGCTTAACTGCTCCAAAATGCGAGCGCCTCGGGGTGGGGTGGCGATGTAGCCCTGTCAGTGTACAATGAGGTGTGTGCGCGTGTGTGTGTGTGTGTGTGTGTGTGTGTGTGTGTTTGTGGGGGCTAAAGTGAGAGTCTAATAAAGCCAGCAGCTGCCATGGAAACCAGGGCAGAGGCTAACTCATCCTCTGTGTCTAGGGACCCATCAGGGCCTCGGCCATGGTTCAGACGCATGCATACACACACACACGCACACACACACACACACACACACACACACTATCGTGTACCGAAAGCATGGCAAATGACTCTTAGAGGGAGGCCTCTCATACACACTCACACACAAACAGCAGACGAAGGGCCGTGAAATAATCTGTGGCACCACAAGAAATAGGGAAGCAAGCTGCCTGTTCAATAGCAACTGTGACACTGTTTCCTTACTCACTCACTCACACACACACACACACACACACACACACTGTGCTGTACTCCAACAGCATGACATGGGAGTCAGGATGACTTAAGATGCTCAATATCCAGCTGTAATCCTCTCCCCTCCCTTATAAGATGTGTGTGTGTGTGTGTACATTTGAGCATGTGTGTGTCTCTGTGTGTAAAATAGGTAGATAAGAATGACAGCGTGCTCAGGTTGACACCATGACAGCAGCATTCACCATGTGACAGGTTTATTGCATTTCTAATCTCTGTTTACAGAAACCCTCAACTTCCACACACACACACACACATACACCCACACACACATACACACACATCTATATATATCTATATATGCATACACACAAACATCCACTAACACACACACACACACACACACCTCATCATTCCTTCTCTCCCTGTCGCTCAGACAATGAAAAGGGCAGAGGAAGCCAATCAAAATGATCTCTATTAAGAATATTACCCATCAGGCTGTGGGGTGGGGGCGGCTGGGTTAGACGGCTTGCCAAGCTTCGTCTGACATTTATAAAATGAATTGCAGGCCGTACACTGAGGAAATAGCGTGTGTCTACGCATTATGTGATTCAGGTTCTCCCCCGGTCTCGCACTTGACAAATCTCATACCGCCGCTCTGGACCAACATGCCAGCAGAAAATTAGAAGATTGCAATTGAAAGCGTGATTGAAAGGAAGATGGTGGCGAAGGTGACGCTGATCGCCACACTGGGTGTCACAAGATGAGGAAAGATGACAACAGTGAAGGTGGGTGACTGACTTGTTTCCTCGGCTGGACCGCAGATTCAGTTAGGCCAGACGAGATGAGACTGAAATGACCTCCTATGGGGTTATCGACTCGACACCGCAGCTGAGAGCACAGAAGATAAGAATGAGACAAATGGTGAGAAGAGAAGATGATGAAAAATGCAGCTTAAAGATTACAGTGCTTAACGAAACATGCTGCTACTTGTTCTCTCATTTAAGATTTTTGCAAAACACACAACAAAATAAACACATTCATGTTTTTTTAAAGTACCTTTAACTCCACCATTGTCGGTAGCCAGAAACTGAAGGCTTTAGTCATGTTTGCACTGGAAGAAGTGAAGCATATTCATATAGCTCTTACTAACTGGAGGAATCTCAGGGGGCTTTGTAACGCCTACATGATGAAACAGTAAATGAAAATGGCACCCCGCAGCCTTAAACCCACAATGAGAACAAGAGAAACCACCCACCAAAGCCCTATTAAGAAGAGAAGAAGAAGAAACTTCAGGGCAAGATTTTACTGGGAGTCTGCTATCAGAACAGTACAAAGAGTAAAAGTGCAGAGAGTGGGCAAACATAGATTAGTAGAAATATGAAACTATCACAGACTATTTCAGCTTCATCTTGGTCATCTATTATTTTCTTTCTCAGCAATATAAAATGAACTATGGCTTCAAGAAAAAGAGACTTCTCTCACAGTCTGAAAAGTATATAATAATTTTCCCATTGCAGTGTTTTCTTAGTGTTATTGCCTGATCGCCAAATGACTTCTGACTTAAAGTCCAACAAGTTCTTCTTTTGTACGATTGAGTGACATTTTTGTTTATGAAAGCTGCCCACGAATGGTGTAGAGCATGCAGCCTTATATTAGCAATTTGGCAGCACTGATAATGCTAATAAAACAAATCTTATTAACACCTTCTCATGAACAGGTAGCATTCATGAGGTTGAATCCAAATCGTCATATGAGCTGACCTAATAGAATGGGGTTTTTTTGGGGCACCAATTGAGGGCTTTTAGAGTCCCATATTATGGAAAGTTTGATTTCTGTGTCTTTTATGAATATACAGTTCAGGTCTAGGTTCTTTAAAAAGAGTGTTTGAGTATGAAAATGCTCAATCTATAGAGAAATGCACAAGTCCATATTCAGAAACTGTGCCCTCGAACGAGCTGTCAGGACTTCCGTAAGGTTGTGATGTCACAACTATACAGTCACCACCCTCAGCCACACCCCCGGCATGGCTGTGGTTGCAGAAACACCAACAGAAAACCAGTGGACGGTGTCTGCTCATGCCTGTAAGAGCTGACCAATCATAGCAGACTGGCCTTTCTGGAGGAGGGGGGCCTCAAAGACACAGGCATTAAAACAGAGTGTGGATAGAGGTGCTGCAACAATGGACAAAGAAAAATAGGGTGTTTTTTGAACATTACAGGATGTAAACATTTTCTAGTAGACATCCAAAGATAAATAAATGGAAAGAAAGAATGATGGTGTTTGGTGTTGTGTTGTTATTTGTTGTGTTCTGTCCGAGTGTTTGGACATATGCTTTGGCAACATTGTTGTTAAACTTTCATGCCAATAAAGCCCCCTTTGAATTGAATTGAATTGAACTGAATTAAAAGAAAAAAAGAAAGAAAGAAAGAAAGAAAGAAAGAAAGAAAGAAAGAAAGACTCCCCTACAAGCCATTAGTTCAGAAATGGAAAATGATGGAAACCTCAGGAGATCCCACCTCAGACTGCTAAGGCTACTTGAAAATCCATACAGTATGTTAGAAAAAAAATGTAAAAGAAAATGTAGGTCCAAAACTGTAATAAGTAATCAAATATAAAGAATCAAGTCAAAGGTATAGCACAGGTTATATACAGGAAGTTCTTGTAAATGAACCCATGTTGCATCTTACCCCTCCCTGTCAGGTCGGTGAGGTAGGGGTTAGGGGCAAGAATGTGGATGTGTGTTGCGGATAGCTCAGAATGGGCAGCTCAGTGGAACAGGAAGCAGAGTGGATAGAAAAATGTAAGGGCCTGGCTTTTCTAAACGAAGGCTATCAGCTCCGGGGATCACAGGGCATAGAGGAACCAACCCATGTGAGCAGGATGAGCCATGAGGGCACATGACTGACAACAGACAATTGACTTTTAGAGCCCTGACACATGTGACAGGAGAGGTGATCTCTTAGCACTCATCGCTGTGCTGGTTTTATCCGGCACCTCTCTGAGATTACTTGGCAAACATACAGTGTAGACAGGACTGTGATGTTGTTTTTCTTGGGTTGTCTGTTGATGACCTCTGAGTTTCTGTAAATATTGGGTACTGTAGCTCACTACACAACCCTTTAATTCATTGTAGGCACAGCTGCCGCTCCTATATGTCAGGGTGCTTTTTTGAGATTTTACACTCGAGCTACTGCCATCAATGTTGGTTGACAGCCCAATGCTTTGCACTGGCACCTGCATGGTTATTTGTGTGGCTCCAAACAATCCTGCTTGCACTGTGTTGCTTGGAGTGGCACAGCTGTGGTTGTACTTACGCATATCAGATGATGCATTGCATTTTTGGTACTTGTTTGATGATATTTTACCTCTTATCACAAATACAAGTGCAAAAAGCACTTTTTGTATTTTCAGTTGGCTGCGGGCACTGACAAAGACCTCACACAAACCCTCTGGTGTACGTAAAGTTTTTCTACATCATCTGATTAGTCAATAAAAGGACTACACCTGAACTATAAAAACTATTATCATGTAACATATTATATCTATATCTATGTATATTAGATTGTGTACACTGGTATCGAGTTATACATGCAGATGATAATTTGTTGTGTTCACTTGAAAAATAAAGCAACAGTTAAAACTATAACGACTCAGCCTCAAGAATTTAAAAACTGAAATTTGACCATAATGGCTCATTACTGAGGACTTGGAGACTTGAAGTACTTTAAAATGAACCCATTTTCATTTCATTCATTACATTTGTTTATACTTGATAAGACCTCAATGATTCCTGTGGGCAAAAAGGATTATTAAGCAGCAGGGAATATGGTGTCTAAGTATGAGCAACAGAATAACTAAACCCTAACTATCAAAGCAAATATCTACAAAGATTATAGCCTGAGTTTATCAAGAAACTATGAATACAAACACAATGAAACAAAGGTAAAACTAGTTGAATGACCTTTCAGTGGTTTGCCAGTTGTTGCATTATTTACTGCTGTGGAGCTGTGATGGACCACGCAGAATGTCACCAGTTTGTTAAAGCTGGATTTGTTGTTCTACTTATATAAACCGGAGTGTTATTTTAAGTGAAATTTACAAGTGGTAGTTCTAACTATGTTGTCACAGTAACACCAAAGGCGTGCGTACGCCTGCTGGACAAAGCAAGCCACTGGGAGTCCATTACAAAAAGGACAGCTTTACGTTCAGTGTGGACAATCAGTAAGCTTTGTCAAGAAAAGGTGAACAGCTGAAGGTAATCATAACCATTAACAGCTTAGCCTTTCCTACAGCCATTAATAGGTGCTTAACACATGCTTAGAGAGCACATTTTGCCACCAGAATTGATTAATCCCACCTAATTGGTGCTTGCCTGCCAGCTATGTAATCTCATTAAAGTGAACTCGTACAGAAAAATGACTTGATTGTTCGCAGCATTGTGACAGTAGTGTGAGACATAAATGGAGTCAAAACATTGTTGTATCAATGACAGTTTTGTCTTGTGAGAACGTCGTGCAAGAACAATACCCTGTGTCCCGTTGAGTGCTACAACAGTTACGTGGCATGAAAGTTTCCCTGTGACTTGTTCTTTTGAAGTTGACGAACACATTCATTATGAAACCAGTTGGTGTGTCCAGGTTTTATCCTTGTCACAATAAGTTATATAGAAATGCCGGTTGTGTTTTGTAGCATAAAGACTATAAATGATGGCTCTGGTTTGTAAACAGAATCATCTGAAAAGGTGCTGTAGCGCTTCCAAATGAGACTTGGTGATTGGCTGAAAGCATCTGTCTATCACCGTCCGTTACAGGCTAACCTCAACCAATCAGATCAACAGTAGGAGAGTGCTTACCAGCCAGTTGGTAAATCAAACTCTTAAGCTTAGTTTATGCTTCTGCGTCAGGTCGGCGTACCTACGCCGTAGCTACGCCGTTGACGCAGACCCCTACGCCGAACATCTGCGTCACTTGACGCGCACCTCCCAAAAATCCTAACTACGCGTCGAAACGGCGCAGACAGCAGGGACATGCGACGCGGACCTCGAGGGCTGTGATTGGTCCGCGTTACATCATTTCCGGGTCGCAGCGTTCAAAGGACGTACAAACCACCTCCTCACACGTCTTCTCCTTCGTTTGGTATTTAACATTTGCACTAGAAGCATTTGTTCTTCAATATCGATCAGCTCCAGCTCCAAAAGTATCCTCTCTCGCTCAGTCGCCATTGTTCAATGTACTGTTTACCAGAGACCAGGCGTGTTCACTCTCTGGCGTAACCGGAAAGTAAACACTCCAGGTACGAATTCATGCGGTATCGTTACTCAGCGCCCCCTAGCGTTGTGGCGGTGAATTACCACGCGATGCATAGACACCGCCGCACTACTATAAATGAAAAATCACGGCGATCATGTTCGCCGACGCCTAGGCGCACAATCGCCGCGCAAGCATAATCCCCGCTTTACCGAAGCCAGTGGAAAGAAGAGCGAAAACATCTTTTGAATATTTTGGACTTCTTTACCATTGCCAGCAGTATGGTGTGTCACATTTGATGCCACAAAGACCTGAAAAGAGGAAATAGTAGAAAGCAGGATGGAGGCACTTGAGCATTGTTCAGTTGGCATTGCATTTGAAGGTGAGTCTAAAGACAAATTTACTAAATAGTAAACACCGCAACACTGTCACTACATTCCAGCATGTTCCCTGATGTCCAGACCAGAAAAACAAACAGAAAGGCAAACTCATCTACGAGCAATGGGAAAGGAGTCAATCGCTTATTTTAGTGGGTATACCAGCTATACACCGATCAATATTAAAACCACCTACTCAATATTGTGCAGGTTCCCCTTCTGCAGCCAAATCAGCTCTGACCATTCAAGGCATGGTCATAAGACTTCTGGGTGTGTCCTGTGGTGTCTGGTGTGTCTTGCCGTTTTCCCATTACATCTGCCAGCCTGGCTCTACTCGGTTTGACTCGGCATGGCAGCCCGGCAGGACCGGGATTTGCATTTCCACTCCATCTTGGCTACCTGCGAAAAGGTCTTAAACCAATCCTGCGTTTGTCTCGATCCCTGCAGTATTATCGAAGAATCACCGCTAACAAAGTGGCTCCGCTAATACAGTTACAAACATGTTTAATTTACTAAAACTTCTTCGCAATAAAAGCCCACCATTATTTAGTAATTTAAAAGCTTTTATTATGAAGCAGCATGACAGGAAACGTGTTTTCACCAGCAGTAATTAAACATGACTCCTGAAATAGCTGTAAGTGAACACGACAAAACAGTTCAAAAACAGCAGATGTTTGAAAGTACAAACAGAAGGAAACTAAAGAGATTCAGTTAGAAGCTACAAAAGTACTGAGAGCTGAACACACTGACTTGAAAACTTCTTTCTCTCAGGTTTCATACATGAGTATCGATTGTAGGGGGAGACAGGTGCTTGTTACGGGTTGGTCACTGTTGTGAGTTGTCACCGCGGCCTGCTTGGAGGCGGGGCGGGCCTGGCTTGGCTCTATTCTGGAGCAGGTCCGTCGCCGGCGCAGCTCGGTTTGACTGGGGAATTTGGAGGCCAGGTTGACACCTTGAGCTCTTTGTAACATTGCTTGAGCTGTTCCTGAACAGTTTTTGTGTTGTGGCAGAGTGCATTGTCCTGCTAGGGGGGCCACTGCCATTGAGGAGTGCCGTCGCCATGGGGGGGTGTACTTGGTCCACAATGGTGTTTGGATGGGTGGTGCATGTCAAGTGGTGTCTACATGAATGCCAGGACCCAAGGTTTCCCAACAGAACATTTCATTGTAACAAGAAGGTCAATGCACAGCACTTGTAAGTGGTTTTAATGTTGTGGCTGATCGGTGTATGTGTTCATATGCACTAACTTTGGTGTATAAATGGTATTGCTGGTAATGTATTTGACCACATGCCAATTGTACCCTTTCCTGCTGAAGACAAAAGCCAGATGTAAGTGGGTTTTTTGTGCCTGGGTAAGAAATGGGGATTTTTCAAACAGAGGGCAGGCTAGCTGTATCCCCTTACATTCAACCTTTATGCCAAGCTAGGCTAATCAGCAAACAGACAAGAAGGATTCAATTTTCTCATTAAACTCAAATGGTGTATTTCCCCAAATATTGAATTATTTGACAGCACATTTACCCAGAACACCTAGGAAATAGACTCTGACGTGAGACTGTTTTGTCGACTGTTTCAAAAATAGTGCTCGTTCAGCACATTTAACCATCCTCATTGATTAATTCCAGCTAACTGGTGATTGTTGGCAAGGTATGTAACCTCTGTGAACCTCTGACCTTTTATACTGTGATTTTGTATGGTGCGTGTCAAAGCCATGAATGTAGGAGAGCTGGATACCATGTTCCTCCTCACATTTCTGTGTTTCACTCATAGAGTGTGCTCACTAGAGTCCTTTTCCAGTCAAGCCAGTTAAGAACATGCAGGTCTGAGACCTCCGCTGGCCGAGCTTTCTTTTGGCACCACATACTGTACACAGGGATCGCATAACAAGATTTTATCATCCAGTCCATCTTCTAGATGTTACTTGGCCAAATGGATCAAATTCTGTTAATACAGAGAGTCATATGGGGGTGTTTGTCGTGATCATACACATTTGAACTATTAAGCAGCTGCTCCTTTTTCAGTGACTGTGTAAAAGAAACAGGACAGATTTGCGCAGCCTGTCACACGACTCAAATGTCGATCTAAATTCTGTTCCAGACAACTTCTCAACTTCCAAAGAGAGGAATTCTCAGGGAAACACTGAATCCCTGTGGTACTTTCTCTTTTTTGAGCTGAAGAATTTGGGCTAACGGAAGTTTGAATCTCAAAATAGAAGTGGAGCTCGTAGCTGAAACATTTGTGCGTCGTTTCAGCTACTTTACCACAAGCAAAAGCTCACGTGCTTGTACTCGTGCGTACGTACACTCACTGGAAGGACCCCAACACACACACATGCACATAGACACACATTGATAGGGAACAATAGACGTAGAGGGGACACCTGCTCGCCTGATACACCCTCCTCCTCCTCCTCCTCCTCCTCTTCATCCTCTCTCCCTCTCCTCCATTAGGATTCAGTTCAGGGCTCGGCTCCGTCTCCGTGAGTAGGTTAGCCATGCGTGTCATGGCGAAATCCAGTGAATGATAATGAACTAAGCAAATTTGTGTGTGTGTGTGTGTGTGTGTGTGTGTGTAAGGGAGGAGGAGAGGAGGTGGCATGCTTGCTGAATCACTCCCTCTATCCATCCCTCCATCCACCTATCTATCTATCCAGCCATCTATTCCTCCTCCACCTCTTCCTCGTTGGTGGTGTGTCGACTCGAAGGACAGCCCCCGTGCTCTGACACACTCACACACACGCAGACATACACCTCCGCGATGTGTCACTACCAGTTCCACCTGCCTCTTCCCGTCATTCCCCGCTTGCCGGTCCATCTACCTACACTTGCTCTTCACCCCCCCCTTTTTTTGCTCTCTCTCAGTCTTTCTCTCCACCCCTCCTTGTCCTCAACCACCCCTACGCTGTGTGTCACCGCTGCCGGGAAGAAAAGAAAAATGCTCCGTCCGACGAAAGTGAGAAGAGAAAGAACACAGAAAAGAGTCAAAGAGGAGAAGATAGTTAGAGCTGGAGTGTGTTTGGAGCGCAGCGATGCCTCCATCCACCATGAGCCCGACTCTTCTTTGATGGAATATCCCGGACGGCGGAGGGCAAAAGGAGGGAGAAGAGCAAGAAGAAGAAGAAAAAGTAGAGGAGAAAGAGGACTGAAGGAAGACTACAAGGACTGAGAAGGCAGGACAGCCAGCGCTCGCCTCAGGAGGGTATGGAAACAGAACCATAAGAACAAAAAAACATACATAACATGCTCTTGACAATCATTTCTCTAACAACCCCAGCTCTTCTGTCCCTTTTGGCATTTTTCATTTGGGTTTTGATCTCTCTCTCTCTCTCTCTCTCTCTCTCTCTCTCATACACTCCCTATCTTGCTCGCTCGCTCTCTCTGCTGAGTTGTGTGTCCACAGGCTCTGTTTGGGATTTTGACTAATTGTGAAACTATTCTCTGGACTCGAGCGGAGAAGAGACTTTCTCTTCCCTCCATTTTCTTTTTCATTCTAATTAACTCCCCCCTGTGCAGACCCTCAAAGAGCCTCTCTCTCCAACTCTAAGTCTGTCTCTCTCTACCTCGCTCTGTTTTTTTTTTCCCTCTCTCCATCTGTCTGCCTTTGAGAAGCAAATAATTGGATGTGGAGATTGGCTTTTCTGTGGCTGAGCCGGAGGATTGAGGCTGCACTCCACACACACACACACACACACAGTTACACACACACACCTGGAGCTCAGGGTGTGTGTGTGTATTGAGTTCTGGTGTAAGCTGGACACAAACTAATAATTTTAGTAATAATCACATCATTTTTTAGGTAGTTTTCAAAGGAAAAGACCAAAACCAACGTGTTTGAACGTCTTTCATCACTTTCGAACTCCTACACCCCCTGTGTGACTCTTCAAGACAAAGATGTAAAACTTTGCAAAAAAAAAAAAAAAAAAATCCATTGTTGACAGAGGCTTAATAATTTCCTTAAATAGCTAGGCACTGCAGTTTTTAGTAAATGTTACTCGAACTGGAGTAAATAGTGCATTTATTGGGGACTATTTTCAGCTGCGAATGAATACACACTTGATGCTCTAGTGTGTTTTTTACAGAATTTTTTTAGGTGGGTGTAGGGTTGACTCAAAATTAACAAAGAAGGAACATCCAACTGGTGTTTTTAATTGTTTGAACTGGAGCCTTATGGCACAGAGGAGTAAGATATATCACATTTAAATACTCTGTATCATTATTATTATCAGTTAATATAAATGTATTTTTGGTCTTGGTCCTTTTCTAAAACCAAGTTTCAGTTTTGATTCTTGTGCAGTGCCCTGCTTTGTCTTCTTCTTTCCTGCTTCAAGTTACGGACACCAACTTGTAGAAATTCTCGAAGCAAGCTCATTCGCACGAGACGTTTTACAGTGCAAAGCTGAGTGAGAAGAAAACCCAAAGAAAGAGAGAGGGAGAGAATTTGGTAGCTCGAGTGGCCGAGAGACCTTTGAAGAGATTAGAGGCAGAGGTATTTCCCTGGAGAGAGAGAGAGAGAGAGAGAGGGAGAGATGAAGAGGATGAAGAGGAGGCTTGAGGAGCTTCTGAGACAAGAAGATATGAGATGTGTTGTAATGCTGGCAAGCTACAGGATGGCTGATTGAGTGGGACACACACACACACACATACACACACACACATCAACACTTAGAAGAGATGTAAAGCTGCTCTCGCTACACTTTCTGCTCTGAGGCAGAGCGCCAAGTCTCTCGAGCCTTTACACAGACACACACTCACACACCTTAACACATTCAAGACACACACAAAACGACAAATGGAACAAGAGGGACTTCGCTTCAGTGGGACCCTTTTCACATTTCTTTTTTTTTTCTGCTGTATTTCATTATTCACCCAGTCTCCCTCTCTTTCTCTCTCTCTCTCCTCTTCCCCTTCCCGCCCAACCACACATCTCCCTCCTCCCTCTCTCCTCCTCCCTCTCTCCTCCTCCTCCTCCTACTACTGCTGCTGCTTAGCTCCATCCAGTCCGGTCTCATTGTCCTCACACACACACCTCGCCGCGGCCGAGTGTGTGAGCGTGCGTGCGTGCGTGTGCATGTGTCTCTGCGAGGACGGGGGTGCAGCCGGTCATTTCTACACCACAGCACAGCCGAGCGCCAGGTTCCACTCTGAGGTGAGTGTGTGTCACCTCCTTATCCGATAAACACACTTTTTCACAGTTTCAGCCTGTAATTTAGTTTTACCGCTCTTTAAAGTGTGTGTGTGTGTGTGTGTGTGTGTGTGTGTGTGCCCTCTCAGTTCATGCGTAGAGACAGTGAGGATGGTGGAGAGTGTGTGTGTATTTTTTCTGTGTGTTGTTTGCTGTAACAGGGGTCAAAGGTGCTGGCGGTGACATTTGAATGGCTTGGATTGGATATGGAGCTGAGATTGTGGCTCAGGCTCGCCCAGACTGCTGGTGTGATTGTGATTGTGAGTGGTTGTGTGTGTGTGTGTGTGTTTGTGTGTGTTGATCCCGTGCATGTGTGTAGCCAGAGGGTGAGCTTGGCTAAGTCTGTACGTGCTCTGCTTATGAATTACTGACCACGGCTTGAGTCTTACTCCCCGCTAGTTCACATTGAGCATGCGAACACTCTCCTATTTTAGTTTTTTCCTCTTTTTTCCACTCCAATCTGTCTAATTCTTTCCCTATCTTCCTTTTTTCTCATTCTGTCTGATTTGACTTCAGTGACTTATTTGGCATGCCAGCCTATAGGAAACCCCTCTGCCAAAGCCGTGTACCAAATGCAAATTCTCAAACAAGCAGCCAACAGTTTATATGATTGAATTTTCCCGACTTCTTTCACTGTATGTCTTCCTTTCTTTCTTTCTTTCTCTCTCTCTTTCTCAGTTGCTCTCTCTTTCTCCATCTCACACACATATACACACATTCCATGGCAGATTTAAATATTTCCCGGCGGGGTTGGAGGGTGAACAGAAATAGATCTAATTCTAAATCAGGACGGAGAGCTCGGCTCAGGCAGCCTCCCTCCCTCCCTCCCGTTACAGCCAGCAGCTACAACACTTGCGCTCCAAAAAAAAGAAAAAAAAGAAAAAAAGTTCAAAGATTAGCTGCAAATGTATCATTTTGCAGCTAATAATATGGAGGGAATATGCTGCGACAGTATGAAATGGCAACGCTAAATCGTTTGCCAGATCCCACACACACTCTGGCCTCGATACTGGACACAGGAGGCGTGAGGACAAAAGGGCGTCTCAGTTTCGAAGATTTTCGAAACAATGCAGCTTTCTGGAATTAGGTGTTTTTTGTCATTTTGCGTTGCAACCACCCACAAAATAATAAGCAAAGCAAACACAGGAGATCAGAGATGTAGTCAAAGTGCCCAATTTGCTTCATAGAAACTTGACTTTTGAAAGATTTCGGGGAGTTTAAGCTGTATGGATTTGTCTGTTCCGGCTCTTGGCTGCTACAGTAGCTGGTTGCGCTGGAGAAAGCAGCTGGATTAAGCCTCTAAGACTGGAGTTAAGATACAGATCTGGAGTTGATGAGTTCCTAGCTGCCTGTCTATCTGCCAACCTGTCTGTCTGCCTGCCATGTCTATGTGTCAGGGCCGACTCCAGAGCAGCGATAGGATGGGTCACGGCCCGCCGGCTGCCTCCAGCGGTGAAGAGAAAGGGACGGAAAGATGGAGATGTGGAAGGGGTAGAGGGAGGAGGAGGCGGAAGACGGAGGAGCAGGTTGAAGGAATGTGTGTGTTCATATGTCAAAGTGTGAGTTTGTGGCAGCGGTGTGAGAGATAAAGCAGGATGGGGGTGGGGGGTGGGGGGTAAGGATAAGATGTGCTGAAGGCTTGATAAGCAGCACCTGGCTTGAGAGAGAAAATAAAAGATAAGAATGCACAAAGGGGGATGTGAAGGTGGGGGTTGTGGAAGTGGGTGAAGCCTCCAATATCTACCTACAGTCCAGACGGACATCACACGAAGACCCACTCATCCTTTACCTCTCTCTCCCCCTCTCTCCCTCGCTAACCGCCCTCTTCCTCTCTCCTCCTTTTTTTTGACAATGAGCCGACAGCAAAGAACAAAAGAAGACATAATACATGCAAACCCTCCTCTCTCTGCAGTCAGGAAGGAGAGGAGGAGGAGGAGGAGGAGGAGATGGGAGAGAGGGATGAGTAAGGCATAACATGTAAGGCGATTGCAGTAATCAAATCATATATATATGTATATATATGTATATACATATATGTATGTATGTATATATATATATATATATATCTATATATATATATATATATATATATATATATATATATATATATATATATAATAATAAAGTTGAAATTAAAAAAAATATGCTTGATGGCTACATTCTACATTTTACACCCAGATGAAGCTCGTAATGAGCTGATACATGTCAAAAGGTACGAGTCTGTCCTCACTTGAACTCTTAAAAGAACCAAAGTTCACATTTTGCTGGCAAGCAACCTTGTGTGTTCGCTCAAATAATGACTTTCCTCTCTAAAAAGCTAAGCCGTGAGTAGCGAGACATTGTAGTGCCAAGAAAATGTTGAAGTGAAGAGCTTCCACATGCAAAGTGTTGGAAATCGCAAGACTGTGAGATTGCTTTTTTTTAAAGCATGACCAAGATCCAAACTCAACCAAACCTTACCGGAAACAGACAACTTTTCGACTTACCCCTCTCCTGGTGTTTCTGTGGTATTACTGTTGGCGCTGCTATCACAATGACAATGTTAGCAACTTGGCTACCAGTAACGGCCTGGCTACTGTCAGAAAAGCAAAAAAACAACCGTAAGAATCCCAATTTCACCCAGAAATCCAGATCTAGGTGTTATGAAAAGGCAGAGTAAGGTTGTATTAATAAGTAGACAGGTTTTGTTACCTAGTCCCGGTGGTAAGGGGAAACTCACCGGAGCTCTCCATCGAGTGAATGCTGTCCGGTCACTCTTGTTTTACCTCAGTTTCTATCACTTTTTCTTTTGCCGTGTAGAGTTTCCACAGGATAGTGACCAGGGAAAGTGCACTCCCTTTGTGTCGTTATTTGTCCATAATTTAGTGGGAAAAATCCAATCCAGTGGCAGACTGAATAGCATAGTGACAACGAGGTCTATAGGGAGTCAGTTCTCTCCAGCCATTACACTGTGCAATCAGTATTTCATCCACAGCGATAAGTCGAAGCAAAAAAGTTTTCTAATGCCACTTTAAAGAAGACTACAATTTTTTTGAGCTTGGGTTTTATTTTGTAGTTCTATTCATTATAAGTCTATTGTTCTAACGTTCATGTCATATTGTTTAGACTACAACTAGGTTGGCACTCAGCAGAGCATCCACTTTGGGACTCACTCATAGATACCAGTTATTGTCTGGGAAATTAACAAAAATGTTGGAAAACGGTGTACATTTTTTTTTTTTTTTACAAAAAAAAAAAATCCAGATCCATCTTTTCATCCGGTTCTGCACCAAAGGTTTATGGGGTCTATTCTGGGCTGAGGCGCATCCGCCATCCAAGTTTAGTAGAAATCCATCTTGTACTTTCTGTGTAATCCTGCAGTCAAAGCAACCAACAAACCAACAAATGGACACAGGTGAAAACATAATGTCCTTGTCAGAGGTAAGTATGAGCAATGAAATCTAAAAACCATACACATCAGACTCTGTGGTCTTCAGGTCGAAGGACTTGTTGAAAGTAAAATGTCACTCACTATTCCGTTTGTTCAAAGTAACAATTAGTTGGTATGTCAGCAACATGACTATGTAAATGTTAATACAAGAAACTTTAAAGTTCATACGAACGATATAAAGTGGGATGACTCAAGAAACGGAGAGTAATTTCAAGTGTGTTGGTAAATGGGATCTGACGCTCTACACTAAAATTAGAGCGTAAAATGTCACTCACTATTCCGTTTGTTCAAAGTAACAATTAGTTGGTATGTCAGCAACATGACTATGTAAATGTTAATACAAGAAACTTTAAAGTTCATACGAACGATATAAAGTGGGATGACTCAAGAAACGGAGAGTAATTTCAAGTGTGTTGGTAAATGGGATCTGACGCTCTACACTAAAATTAGAGCGTGGCTGCTCAAAGAAGTAGAGCACGCTCTTTCCAAGTGAATTAACAAACAGGTCATTTGTAGCGCAAGGTTAATGTTTAACAGGTAACATCAATGATGTAACACTAGATTTACTTATAAGTTTCACAGTTTTATCTGCAACATTTAGCTGCCATTCAATTCAAACAAAGTCTGCTTTTCTGATGTAACATGAGCTAAACAACGTTAATATTTCAATGCATCACATCTAGAGTCACCTGGCTACAATCAGTATATTCCAATAATGCTTGAAAATTACCAATGGTCAACTCTGTGCCACAGTGTGCTCTGGTCCTCAGATCGACTATGAACACACCCTATGTTTGCAGACAATTTAAAATGAGTGATCCATGGATGCTAAGCCTATACAACATCTGTATATTGCTTGACTTGTCCCTTTGGCTTGTGTCACTTATTCATCCTATTGATAATTAATGGTTGCTGTGCGTTACACATCTCAGAGCCCCTTACACACACACACTCACGCAGTGATCACACTCTGGGAGTGATTGGAGCTGCTGTAATTAAAGAAGTGTTAGCGGTGAGTGAATAAAACATGCATCAATCCCTCTTCCCTTCGTTTGAGCTCCCCTCCTCCATCCTCTCCTCTCGTTGTTTTTTCTCCCTGTTTCATTCTCTTTTATCTCCTTTTCCCCGCTTCCCACTTTTATTCTTTTAATCATCCTCATCTTCTCTTTCTCTCTGTTTATCTTTCCTTTTTCTCATGTTGTTCTGCTTTTTCTTTTCTTCTTCCGCCTCTTATTATTCTGCTTCTTTCCTCCTCTCATTACCTGTTCCTGTTCCTTCTTTCTTCCTTTTCTTCCAGCTTTTTTAGCTCCTTTATCATTGTCTCCCTACTTTTACTCTTCACCTCCTCCACCCCTCTCACTCCATCCTCTCCTCCTCCTCTCTCCTCTCCATCATTCCCCAGAGGTGAACCAATGTGTGCAAGCTGTTGCAGCAAGGGCAGCGCTGGCGTAGATAGAGCTAGTCTAGCAGGAATGAGATATACAGTGTGTGTGTGTGTGCATGCATATATAGACACTTTGAAACACACGTTCTTTCTAGCGCACGCACTCTCTCTAGCTCGTAGACACTGCAGGTGCTGCATCAAGATAAATGAGCCGTCATTAGCCAATCAGGTCAGCCGGTGGGAGGGCGATGGAATACCAAGGAGCGAGATCAGCTAGTGGAGGTCAAGCCTCTGACAGGAGAGATGTGTGTATTTATGTGTTTCACTGCGCAGAGAGATTGAGAAGGATTTCCTGATTAGATGTGAGCTCTCGCAAACTTTTACTTCCCCTCCTCTTCCTCGCTGCACGAGCTTCCCCTTCCCTTCCGTCCTCCATTGCTTTTGCGTTTCTTCTTGTTTTTTCCCACCAGTGCTCCTCTGGGAAGCAGAGGAGTGCCGAAGACTGTTGTGCTGCCATTTGACGGCCTAATTGGTATCTTCGGCCCGTTGTTTATCTCTTCATCGGCGGCTCATCGGCGGCTCATCGGAGTGACGGAGACAGAGGTTGAGGAGGAATTAAAAGCGTTTCAGAAGTCTAGTTTCCAGCTCGAATTTCCTGCAGGAGGAAAAAGGTAGATGTCATATTGTGTTTTTTTTTTTTTTCCCAAAGCACTTCTCCAGGGAGAAAGCTATGAAACCAATTAGAGAGAAAGTTAGACTGGCATATATTCTCATTACCGCGCTATAATCAATCAATGTGTGTGTGTGCGCGCGTGTGAGTGTTTGCCCTCTTCACATTTACACTACAGCTAATGCAAATGGAATTATGCATAAAGTGCTCGTTCTCACAGCCAAGGTGCTGCTGGGAAGGAGGAAGGTAAATGATTAACCCCATGGAAAAACTCTAATCTCCCTTATTCTCCCCCTCTCTCTATGAATGTGTGTGTGTTTGTGTGTGTGTGTCGGGGGCTTTCAGGATGGCCGCTGGCTTTCTTTGATCACTAATCCTTTCTCTGGCCTGACTTTCTGTCCCTCGTTCTTTTTTTCCTCTGCCCATCTCTCCGCTCTCCTCTCATCTCCTCTCCCGCGCTCGCCTCACGCGGCCCGTTGCCATGTCTGCATTGTGAGCAGCTTACAGGCGAATAACTAGGGCAGGCTGCCCTCTCTCTCTCTCTCTCTCTCTCTCTCTCTCTCTCTCTCTCTCTCTCTCTCTCTCTCTCTCTCTTTCTTCTCTCTCCCCCTCTTTCCAACTCTCTGTCCTCCCTTTGCCTCTCGTAACCGTTTTACTATTCTGTTTTCTCGAGCGCTTAAAGTACAAGTTTGAACTTTTACAAGTCTATTTTAATACAATACTCGCAAGTTAATGGCCGCTGTAATCATTCCTTCTCTCTCTTCAAACGTGGCAGTGCTGTAAAGAAAAGTCAATGAAGAAATTGAGTGGGTGCTAATAGATGCAAAGTAGTTCAGGGCGATGCAAATCTCAGAGATGACACTTCCATGTGAGTTTAAAAGTTTTAGAACCTGTGAGAAAAATTCACACTCATCCAGAGGCTTTATGACAGCTCCATACACGCTCCAACGTAGACACTGCCACACTCCACAAACACACATATGGTGCATTCCATTTTGGTTTCCCATTCAAAAAGTCAGACACACCTGACAACCCCAGGCTTTAAAATCCAAGATGGCTGCTTGGCACATCAGCAGCTGTGAAAACTGAACATTTATCAGCACTTCTGTCTCATTTGCGTCTCATTAAATCAGTCTTACACGCAGTACTGTCCACCTCCTATCCGTGGACATTTTGCTCCAGTTGTTTGGATGCACGATGGCTAGCCTGACTAGAACTAGTTTTTCCAACTTGATGTGCTGGAACGCCGTCAACTCGGGTATGAAGTCATTGCCAGCTGTGACTACCAAGGTAAATGGAACACACCAATAATTTGTGCATACCTTGCTATCTACAGCTGCACTGTTAACTGGCTGTCTGAGCTGAATAAACACAGACAGCAAAATAAAAAACTCCGCCAGGTAAAATTGAACATCAGGCTTCATTTTCAATCCTAATACACCTTAAGAAAAAGTGGAAAAAATCCATAGTCCTAGTTCTGTGCAAAAATGTAGCCCATTGTAAAGTTAGCCAAATCAAGTGAGTGTTTTTGGAGGTCTTAGTCCAGGATTATGGCTCCACACTTCTGATTGGTGTCACTTGACAGAAATTTAAGAGCCGCTCGATGTTTTCAATTTGTGCTGCAGCAAAAGGTTTCAGTCGTCTCCATGGTAACCAGAAGCTGTTTGGTTACATTATATCATTGAAGGATAAATATCCTTCTGACAGCTTGTTTGTTACCCAATCACAGACATGACGGTGTCCACAACATAACGAAATTCTCCAGGATGAAAGTGACGAGCGCCACTTTTTTCTACCAAAAATGCCTCATTTCTGTCAAGGAACATTCATCTAAAGCGTCGAGCGCCCTACCACCACCATCTTTTTGTAGAAAGTCCTGCTTGCTCAGCCAATAATTAGTCTGTGGAGGTTTTATGGGCAACACATTCCTCTACATGTGACTAATAGGGCGAAGATACCTCACTGAGACTGTGGATTTCTTCATCATGCTAAGAAGAGATCACATCCTCCCTCATACAACAGTCTTCCCTACTTCCTCTCTTCTGGTATTCTTCTCTTCTCCATCTCCATCCATCTTTTTCTCCCCATCTCTCAACAGCTCTGAGATCACTGTGACCTTTCTGTCCTCTTTTCCCTCGCTTTCGCTCTCACTCGCTATCTGTTTTCTTCTCTCTCTCTCAGTTTCTGGTAATTTGTCCAACCAGCCGAGACAAAAAAATCTCTCGGCTGCAGGACACAACACACAAAAACACTCTCTCTCTCACACACACAATACACAGTCCCTCTAAGGCTCCTGCCAATGCCTCACAGCATTATTATTCAGCATGTCCATAACTTCATAGAGGAGCTCAATGCCCGGCCAGACAGTTGTAGTGCTAGTGAGACCTCGTAATCCCCCTGCTCTCTGCCCGGGCCTCGTTAAGCCTTATTCCCCACTGGGAACCCGGAGGTTATAATTAATGTATTTCCTGTAGACCTCGGGAGCACCTCGTTGGTTTTCTGTAGTCCTGGTCTTACTCCACAAGGGGGCACGAGAAATTTATGGAAGCCAACAGACAACACAAAGTGTGTTTGTCAGCAGCCTTGGGGAAGTTTGGAGCAAACTTTTCTGGTGTAACACAGATGTTGAGGCTGCACCCAAACTTCCCCATTACTGCACCTTTGTTGCTCCACAAAGAATACAAGCAGAGCCCGACCGATATATCAGTTGGCCGATATCAGCCAATATTGGCCTATCACAGATAAATCGGTATCAGCGTCTGATATGTGCCCGATATGATATTTCATTTTAGAGGATGCAGTTTACTGTTTCAGTGCACTGATGTACTGTTATTTTAGAGAATATGGTTTATTGTTAAACTGTAATATATCCTGCCTCTGTTACATATCTTTGTATTATGCTTGTTAACTTTGAGGGATCATTCCAAAAAATGTGTGTATATTGGCCAATTTTGGGAAATTCTTGCTCCCTGATACCCATAACGGCATCGGGACCCAAAATTCGATTAGGACTATTGGTCGGGCTCTAAATACTAGTGCAACTGACCAAACCTGAACAGAATTTGAAACAGATTTAAAAGCTTGTATAGGCTTGAAACCGACCCCCGCTCAAGCAAAAGTGTTTATATCTGTTCCAAAGGGCGAGGTGAAAAAATGCTGTTGTTGTAATCAGTCCTACAAATGAGGAGAGTGGTGCTCGTCTTGTACTAAAAATGTTGCACCCGGTGGTACAAATGAAAAGTAGTTTTATGAATCTTGACAATAGAGCACGACAGAGAAGTTCAAATACTTCGACCTCCTCGTCTTGGCACACTTGTCCAATAACTGTGTGGAGGGGATGAGATAGCCATCACAATTCAGGCATCTGAAAGGTGTGTGGGAGGGCACTTTTCAGACTCTCTTCGACTATGATTCAAACATGCTGAACCCATTATTACACTCAGTCCGTAGGAGACAATACAGCAAGCTTTTACCTCCATACCAGTTAGTCTTTAATGCTGAAACAATTCCAGGTTTGATCAATTTGTTAAGTGACAAGAAAGTAATCAACAATCAGTTGATTACAGTGATCACTTATCAAGCAAAAACATTTCTTCTGTTTTATACAAGAAGAAACTGAATCTCTGGGCTCTGAACTGTTGGTCAGACAAAATAAGCATCCTCGGAGGATGACACCCTGGGCCTTGAGAACTTGTCATTGGCATTGGTCACAAATTTATGACACATAAATGATAGATCAACAGGTTCATCAAACATTAGGAAAATAGTTGCAGTCGTATCTTATTTAATCTAATTAGGAGCCAAGTTATACTTTGTCAAAGTCATACTTCTCTCAAGCAAAGTAAATCACAGATGCTTTTACTTACTCATGCATTTTCTCTTTCAATAAGATGAGTCACTTCACCAAGTGTCAAGTAAATGCCACTTTATTCATAGACATTAGCCAGAATACCCTGATTTGCAGTGGAAAGAAGGGAGTTATACGTGACTTTAAAAAATAGGTATTTTGCGCATCTCGTTTGACAAAATGGATGTTTCAATGTAGAGTATCAAGCCGCACTGAAAAGAGGGCGGATATATCCAGGCACAGGTGGAGTGGTTGTATGAGTGTATTTGTGTGTGTGTGTGTGTTCGGGGAATTTGGAAATGTGTGTGTGTTGGGGGAAAAGCACAAAGCACTGGCCTGTGGAGAAGAGAGAAAGCTCCTGTGTGTTACTGAGTCAATAGGCTCTTTGTTCACTGGGACTGGGAGACAGTTAGCCATGAGGACAAACTGAGACTCCAACGTACCACAGTGTACCTGAACCTGTATACACACACGTGCAACAGCACACACACCAAGCAAATACCTCAGCCTGACAGGACGTCATTCAATCTCTGTCCACTGTTCCTGCTTTACCTTCTTTATCACCTTATCAGTTCTTCCCTGACTTTCTCCTCCTCGCTCCTCACTTCTTTTCACTCTCTTTCTATACATCTACCATCTTTCCCTCCCTTTTCATCCCACCCACCGTTGGCGTCTTTGTGTTGGAACAACAGAAATGGTTTCCCCGCTTTTTCAGCCCTCTCGGTTATCTATACTGGGGGGTTGGTGGGTGGGAGTTTTTACCTGAGAGCAGGACAGAGGGCATTTTGTGCTGGAGCGAGGGGCAGCGAGAAGGAGGGGAGAAAGAGAGAGTTGGGTGGGTGGGTACAATCGGGGGGGAGACAAGAATGCAACAGATACAGGTAAAAGCTTTGTGCAGGTACCAGAATCAAGTGCAGGATTCCAGGACACACACTGGTTTTAATATCCATGTGATGGCCAAGAAAGAGTGTAACTGGGGCTTAGAGCCAGAAAAAGAAGTACATGGAGACAGGAAACAGACGAAGAGACCAACTATGTGTTTGACTCGATCAGATAAGTAGCAGGGAAAAGTGCGTATGTGGCGACACAATGACAGAGTGAGGGGAATTCGGAAAAGTGCGGGATTGCAGCTGTTCCGTCAATTACAAGATGTAAGTAAAATTAAATCTGCAGGCATTTCTCTCGTATTTATCAGCTTTTTCTGCTTTTGAAAAGTAATCTATGAATTCTGTGTGCTGTGATGTGCCTCCAAAGTGTACCCCCTGCATATAATGACCTAAAAAAGCAGTACATGAAAGCGAGCGCTTTGGGAGTCGGAATATTCGAGGCCACTGCTGAGTGAAACTTCTGGTTTATACACCAGTCAAGAGCTTGCTGTTGCACGCTTGATGCGAAATGTTCTGGACGGGAGGTTTCTCAGTGGCTACTTATATTCCATGAGTAGAAGTCAGGCACATGTCAGCACGAATCACGCTCACATACAGTGTTTCTGCTTTGTATGTGTGTGCGTGTCTGAAGGCAGGCACGGTATAAATAATGGATAAAGGTCTAATAAGCTTTCCGTGGAACGTCTCTGGGCTGTTGACCATCGGGATCAGCATTAGGATTCTGTCACTCAAACTCAAAGGCACAACACTCAGCTTATCTATTGCTCTATGCACACACATACACATAAGTTTGAGTACACACACACACAAAAACGTGCATGCTCATACGTTTCCACACACTCATGCAAACAGTGATCACCTTATCTCTTCGTCCAAACAAGAAGATAACAAATAAACCACATTGTCTGTTTCCACAGAGGATCTCGATAAGACACAAATCAGCTTACACACACACACTATAGAGAAAACACACACATAAACATGCACATACAAGGAAGCAGAGTGCGTTTTCACCACTGTGAGGTCAAAAAAGACAGACAAAAACAAAGACGGATGACTTTGACATTAATCCTACCTGCTGCAAAACTCTCTCTCAGAGCCCCTCTTGCTTTATTCTCAAGCTTTGCGTCTTTATCTCTCATTTCTTCTTATCTCTGCATGTCTTTCAAGCCCTCTGACTTTCCCATTCCCATGCCTGTTGCTAGAGCGGTCTCTCGAAAAAGTAGTGATTCCACTCCAACCTGTGAAGAGGCTCTTTGTTCATCAGATAGAGAAGACATATACAGACATTTGGTTATTAGCAATCTTGCAGTTGTGTTTATGTACACTTTTTCATTTGATCTGAAATAGTTGGAAATTTCTCGGAAATTATTCACTTTGGTGTCGAGAGTAGGGTGAAAACATCAATACTTCTCAGGTCCATATGGAAAATATGAAGCTACAGCCAGCAGCTGGTTAGCTCAGCTTAGCAAGGACTAAAACCCAGGGAAACAGCGAGTCTGGCTGTGTTCAAAGGAGAAAAAATCTGCCTGCCAGGACCTTTATATCTCTTGAATAAACATCAACACAACTCATTATATCTTGTTTGTTTGATCCTCTTACTCTGTGCCAGAAAGTCAATAAGCGCATTTCCCCAAAACGGCAGACTATTTCTGTAGGTGATATGCTTTTCTAAAATCTGTTGGCCTCACAAAGAATTTTGTTTTATGGCAGAAGCACACTTTACAATATCAGTCTAATATGGCCCACCCTGGCAGACGTGGGGCATCAAAAAGAAAAATGATTGTGCCATCATGGAAGACAACCAACCTTACTCCCTACCGGTCAGTTATGGACTGTATATATTGCAAGTTGTTGAGGAGGCAAGCCAAAATGGTTAGGGTCCAACCTGTAGTCTGCCATGTCCCTTAGCTAAATTAAAGCCTGCTTGTGACTATGTGATTACCTAATCTGACACACTGACCATCTTGAAAGACAACATTAGGATGTTAATGGATGATACGGTATTATGTGAAATTTGAAATCGAACCATTTGCATGCCTATAATGCCCAAAATGTTTGCGAATCGGATTCTTTCAGGGTAGAAATATCTTTGAGACCACATTTAGAACAAAATGAGACTAGATCCGAACTGATGCGACTCTGATCCAAATCGTCCGATCTTAATACAGTCTGCACTGACATTCACACATGTTGGGCTGGTTTGGTCTTTGCCTAAAAAAATCCAAGTTTGATTGAGCTATACAGCTGATGTATGCTGTGTATGTGTTGGTAGGTGTGAGATAATACAAATGCAAAATGATCAAAAGGTCAGTTAATTTTCATTATATTGAAAGGAGGTTTTTTTAATCTATATATTCAAGCCTTATTTATGTATTTAAAATTGTATTTGTCATTTATCATTACATATTATATTAATTTCAAGTGAAGCTTATAGTTAAAACATTTAATTACATATTGTCATTTTTCAAATGTAATGTACATATTTTGGTCACAGCTCTTAATTATTATCAAAATGTTCTGCTAATTTTACAAATGGTGAGTGAATACATTGTCATGGGATTATCTTAAACTCTCACATATCTATATCGGTATCAGCCTTTAAGGGATGGTTTGTGTCTTTTGATGTGGGGTTGTATGAGGTACATGTCCCTATTACCTGCAGTAGATGGCCGTCAGCTCTCCCCCTGTGTGGGGTACCAGCAGGTAGCACCGACAGGGAAGCAGAGCATTGTACTGCTGAAAGGCACCGACAGCAAGACGTATTTTAGCCACCTAAAAGAAGGCACACCTAAAACAACATATATCTGTTTAAGTGTACAGAAATGTTCTGTGTTTTACATTTCCCGTCAGACAGCCCTTTCCTTTGCCACTATATTCCCTCAACCGTACAAGGTCTGTATTCCTATGCACAAGCGCAGCTGTGTCTGCCGTGCACTGTATTGGGTTGGACTTTCAACGGCTGTCGGTGCTACGTGCTGCTTCTCTACTCAGGGGGAGAGCTGACCATCTTCTACTGCAGGTAATACACTGACTAAGAATAAGTACCTCATACAACCCCACAGCAAAAGACCCAAACTATCACAGAGCCAATATTGGTTGGACATGCAATACTGAAAATCTCCAGCTCATCATATCGCCTTAACTGCAAGGGTTACAGCTTTATAGAGCAGAATGAGCCTACCAACCATTCGGTGGTAGGGATACTTGGGCGTATCACAGCCTTGAGAATAATAATTTCATAAGAATTAGTTAAACTTTTATTAAAAGTATTGAATAATTCAAATTCATTGCAGATTTCATTTTTTTCCTTGGCCAGTATCACCAAACCAGAAATACCGGTCTCACCCGAGTTTGGATCCCACTGTGGTTGGTTCATGCATGGTGCCACGCTGTACTCAGGCCTGTGGCTGTTCATTTATGTGTGTATTTGTGGATGCACGTGGGCTGCTTTGCCTCCCTCTCCCTCTCTCTGTTAACGTTGACTCATCCATTTTCAGCCAGTTAATAATTCAGAGGGTCTGCAGGCTGTGTTTTCATCTGTCTCATCTCTGCGCTCGCCTGTGAAAGAACCCCTAGTAATTACACACCACCAAAACAAGACAACGACTCCTGATGGCTGGCAGCATGGCTGGGGATGGGGAGCGAGCGGGTGGGGGGGTGTGGGTGTGGGAGGGAGGAAAGCGGGTGAGAGTGAGAGAGGGAGAGATCGAAGGACAGGAGGGGAGGGATTGCAGGATACACAGGAGACAAGAAGGATACACAGTGGAGAGAGGTGTCTCAACACTGTTGTAAATCCTCTGCAGGGCCTTGTAAGCTGTCAGACAAGCTGAGGGTGTTAAAGGCATGAAGCGAGAGAGCTACACACACTCACGGACACACACACGTATCGCTGTGCGCAGAGAAAAGTTTACTCCTGCTACCGGCGTGAGTGGCTCGCTGCTGTGTTTTATGGCTTTCTATTCCTATGTGATTTTCTCTGGCATGTCACATAGGGTCTAAAGCCATTGGGTACAGAGTGGGAGATCTGCAGACAAGGATTAGATGGATATATGGAATGACAGAGGAGGGATAAAAGAAGAGCACATGGAGGTTTAATAGCATGTATGTACACACTCACACACACACACACTTACACACACACGTATACACTGCATGGCCTGGGGCATTTTTGTTTCTGCTCGCAGGCAGCCCAGTCTAGCTCAGCTAATTGCCCCCATATGAGACAGGCTGAACTGCGCATCAATCCCTAAAGCCACACACACACACACACACACACACACACACACACACACACACACACACACACACAGACACACCCACACACACACGCACACACACACACACACACACACACACATGCATGCATGAATGCAGACACTTAATGTTTGGTCTGTGCCTGTGTTTTTGTCACCCACTCTCTCCCACTTGCATTGCATTATACACACACACACGCAGTATACACTCCCCAGCCAGGCCTGCTGGTGCTGCTGACTCAGGTTGGTATTTAATGAAGCTCTCAGTTTCACCTCGCGTCTCCCTAATCTCAGCGCTCCTTTCTGATTGGCTGCAAGCACGCTAGCGAAAAATGTTAACGTTGGGGGTTTAGTGAGCCTTAAGACCACTTCTGGCTTCTGGCTATGTGTGTGTGTGTGTGTGTGAGAGAGAGAGAGAGAGAGAGAGAGAGAGAGAGAGAGAGAGAGGGAGACATCCTGGGAGAGGGAGTACAAAGAGTACAAATACAGATGTAGAGAAAAATGTGAGAAGAAGCATAATGGTAAAGGAGTTTTTCTCCTTGTTGAGTGACAGTGCTCAATACACTGCCATGCCAATCTTTACTGCAGTATATGTCTGTGTGTGTGTGTGTGTGTGTGTGTGTGTGTGTGTGTGTGTGTGTGCAGTGTGTGACTGACCTATTGACTGAACCTCAGCAACTCTCTCTGCATTGACTTTCTTGCTGAGAACGCTGCAAAACTGTGAAACACACATAGACACATTGCCTTGAGTATTATATCGACAGCTGTCTGCTATATACATTTAGTGGATTACAGCAGTTTCCCTGCTGCAGTTGATATAAATGATGGTAAATCTCGGATGATTAAGATTTAAAGCCATGTGGCTGTTCTTATGATGATACATTCCTGACCATTCGGGAACGTATCATGACACTAACACACCACTTTGGTTCCCTCCGGCAACTACAGAACATGTCCCAATAGAGGCTCCTTTGAATTTCAATCACAATGTGGAGTGGACATTCCAGCCAGGGACAAAATTCATATCTCACATATAGAGTTCTGTTGTAGGAAGAGCCATTTCATGTGTCCAGGGATCCAGAAGTAAAAATCACATTAGATGACTGACACTCAGAACACTTTAAGGTTTTGTTGGACACAAAACTCAGAACTCTAAAAGTCAAAGGTCCAAGCTCACGCAGATAAAAATGTTTGAAGAGAAGTAAAATATGACAGCTGAGGATCAAGGAGCACCCATTCACCGAACTTAAAACTGTACTGCACTGGTGGTGAGCAGAGGGTAAAGATTATGATCTGCGAACTTGCAGTCTGTTGTTCCCCAACCCTATCGCCCTTTTTTTTCAACACCCAATTCCCTTATTCTGAGGGCAGCTGTGGCTCAGGGGTAGAGCCAGTGTCTCGTTGTCGGAAGGTTGCTGCTTGCATGCATGTCGAAGTGTCCTTGGGCAAAATACTGAATCCCAAACTACTCCTGATGTGCTGGTCGGCACCTTGCATGGCAGCCATCAGTATATGTATGAATTACTGAAAGTAGCTTTGGACAAATGTGTCTGCTAAATGCCCTAAATGTTATTCTACTATAACTACAGCATGGTTAACACTGCGGAAAGATCTGGGTTATTACGTTACCATGGTTAAGCTATGGTTAGGTTTGGGCAACTTAACTTGATTTTTCAGAGAGTTGAACGGATGCCTTTTCAAACCTGCAGTCCAGAACTTTTATCTCATTACACAAGTCATTACACAAACAATGTCAACGTGCTAATGATACAATACGCTCCGGCATACGCCTGATTTAAAACTCTGGCACGCTGAAATACAAAGAGATTTACCTGGTGGTTACGGCTGTAATCAGGGTTGTGTGAGGGCTCCTGTTTAGCAACTCTATAGCCTTTTCAATCACAGATGAAATACACAAGAATGCACATAATTAATGCAACATCATGGAAATCATTATTTTGTTCGATTAAGCTCTCGCCAACAGCTACAAGCCAGTCACATTAATCACTCCCTCTTCATTTTCTTCTTAGCTTCCTCTATCAAAGTCCTCTTGTGTCTCTTCACCTCTGTCATGATGTCCATATAGAGACTGCAGGAAGGAAAACAGGAAGTTTTCGTAAATCACCAAGAATTAAGGCCTGTCATTGCTGGCTGCTTAGATAGCTAATCAGCACTTGCTAGCAAGAAAACTAGCTTCACAAACTAAGTTGATAAGTCCAAGCTGAGTTCACAAAATTAATCAGTTTTGGGCACAAAGCAATTAATGTTTGTTCAGATTCATGTTTTATTAGGTATCACTGCCTACAAATTTCAGCCAGAGGTCTTCCTCAGAGCAGTCTTTTTACAATCGGATTAAATAACTGAAGTATTTTTGCAAAGTCCTCTTTTGATAGGTCATAAATTACAGTTCATGAGGTACAATGTCTCAATTTGTGTGTTCAAAGAAGCCACTACAAGAATAAGCTTAACACCGATGGCTGTACTGTGCTGGGAGGCACTTTTGCTGCGAGCATCCGCGAAACAGGATGAAATGAAAACTACTTGCTCACTTGATCATGATTTTCCTTCAGGCGAGTCCTTTAGGCAAACTTTAAGTGAATCAAATTAAGCCCAATGAGGAGAAATCTCTTCATCATAGAGTTTAGTTAAAAGTTCTAATCAGAAAACTCACTTTGCTTCAATTTTCATGAAAGAATGAAAACCCCTTTCTTCTTCTTTGATGCCAGATATCCATGTGTGTTCAAAAGACTTCATGGGAGAACGCTTCTCACGAGCAGTGTGATGCCTTGGCAGATTGCCGGATGAAGGAGAATCGTTCTAACGTCTCCCCTCTTCTCCTCCCTCCCCATCCCCCCTCCCTCTCTCTGCAGGTTGACGTGGATGCGGTGCATCAGGTAGGCCATGCCCTTCACCTGTGCCTGCTTCTGTGGCCTGAACGGCTTCTGTCGCAGACGGAAGAAGAAGAAAAAGGAGCAAGAGGAGGAAGAGGAGGGTGAGGAGGTAGAACAATGCAGGGATCAGGAGACAGTGGTGTGATAGCCGCACTGTCAGCTGCAATCTCCTCACCTTCTTGGGGGTTTTATCCTTTAATAGCCTGGAATGTACAGCCCTGATTACTGGTGCTCGGTACAAACTGTCTGATATATTATAACAGGGGCTTCAGCAAACACAGGCTTTTAGTGAAAAATCTGATTTAATTGTGCATTTTTGAACCACATATCCTTTCCAGTGGTTTATGTTCTACTTATTTTCCACTTTTCAAACTGCCTAAACTCGACAATCACAACCCTGTCTTGAGCCATATTCCCTGGTATGAATCAGGATTGATGAAAATAAAAGCCTGTGAACTCTGAGCTCATCCCCATTACCCATCTCTGCAGCACTCTAATTTTCCCCTGGCAGCTGACTGAGAACTTTGCTTCTGCTGATGTGATTCCAAAAAAACATTTCTTATCTGTTTGATTCATGTCTCGCCATAGCTGCTGTACTGTATAAGGTGTGAAGAGATGTCAAACCCTAGGAATCCATTATTTCTCTCAGTCACACTCTCAGCGACGGCCCATCTAATCGCAGCTCCACGGAGGCTGAATTGGGACCAAAGCTTGGCGCAGCTCTGCACCTCCTCACCTGCCTGCTTATGTCAGATCAACTTAGTGAAAACTTCAGCCAAGTGAGAAAGTGTACAGTAATTTCCAAAGTCACCCACGGAGGGCTGGAGCCCATCTCGGTTTTCACGCTGAGCTGGGCCCAATCTAAAGCCGAGCAGCTGTCCAATCAGCAGCTTAGCTGGAGTGTGAAGATAGGAGTCAAGGGTCAGAATGAGCAACAGGGTTTGTGAGAAGTCCCTCCTCTGATGCCGTAGCATCTCCGTCTCATTAATCGGCAGCCAAGTAATTACAAACACACGCACACACCGATGCAGACCCATCAATTAATGTCCCCCGGTGGGAGTGGAGTGTCTGTCCGCAAATGCCACTGTGGTGCGCTTCCAGCTGTCACCTGTGTGAGTGTATGACTCTGAAAATGTGCGTCTGTGTGCTTCTGTTTCTTCTCGACTGCAACAATAGACTTTCAAACCTGAAACAAGTGGTTAAGATATCTATTGAGCTGCTATAGAACTGCCTGTTCAGAATGCACATCGAGACACAAAGACAAAGACGCACACACACACGCACAGGTCTCATTAGCTTGTGTGATTATGCATGGCACGTCCAGTCAGGCAGTGGAGATGTAATTAACCTTTTCCAGCAGGAAACAGATGCCTGGATGTCACACACAAACACACACAATGACATACACACACAGACACACACACGTCTGCTGTCAGGGAAACAAAGCCAACGTCACGGTGTCACGGAAACAAAGCCCCAAAAGCGCCGCCTGGCACTCTGTGATAATCCCCTCACGCATATTTACATTCAGGGCTTAGAATGCGTCTCGGTGCCGGCGTCTCCACCCCCCGCCGCACTCCACTCCCACCCCTCGCCTCCGCCCATCCATCCTCCGGGTCTTCTCCATCTACCTTTCGGCCCTCCACCTGATTCACCCTTCTCCTTCGGCTATCTCCTCTCCTCCTTCATCTTTTACATCTCAGCCAAAACCCTCTTCTTGGTCGGGTTCATCTGTTTATTATCAGTGGATAGTACATGGCCTTGCATGGCAGCTCCCATAGATTAGCCCCCACTTGCTCTTTCTCTGACTCTGAATATCAGGGATTTCTTCAGGCGGGCAAAAAGCTGCTTTACGACAGATTAATGGACGGCCCTGATTGTGTCTGTCGGTGTGTGTCTGTGCCTGCGTGGAAAAGATTGTCTGTTTACTCATTCTCCCGCTACAGGCGGCGAAATGAGACAAAGCTAAAACCATTTCACAGTGTAGAGCACCTATTATGATTCACTGTGTTACGACGCAGCCCTAATGAGAAAAAGAGAGAATGAGAAGAGGGGCTGGTGGAGGATAGGAGGGAAAGAGAGAAAAAGATGGTAATGAGAGCGAGAGTCGGATATGGAAGAGGGGGGCTAATGCTAGACAGAGCAGTCATGCTAATTGGCTACAGTGGATAACTTTCTGAGGCGGGGGATGAGTGTGTGTGTGCCGTGGGGGGGCAGAGAAGAGAACAGCCTGATCTGTCGGTGTTACACTCGTTTAACGCTCCCTCCATTTCACCTCTTTAATGAGAGGAATATTCGCTCCAGTAATGGCGAAAGATTTGAAATTGGTAACGATTTGTTGCTCACATACACACACGGAGGTGGTAAGCGGGGGGGCTGGAGGGTGGATGGTGATGGCGGGGGGTGG
This sequence comes from Pagrus major, assembly GCF_040436345.1. NCBI lineage: Eukaryota > Metazoa > Chordata > Actinopteri > Spariformes > Sparidae > Pagrus > Pagrus major. The sequence continues at coordinate 32,545,130 of NC_133220.1, read as the reverse complement.
GTGTGTGTTTTCCCTCAAGCACCACAACCCAGTCCTTTATGGATCATGGCAATTTTCAGGGATTGTAACTCAAGGACAAACAGCTAAAAATAGAGGGGTGGTGCACGACTCCTGCGATAGCGGGGAGGGGGAGGCGGGAGGAGGTGTGTGCACGCGTGTGCGGGTGGGGACAGCGAAAACGAGTCCTGTCGCATTAGATTTGGGTCAGAAACGAGGGAAGAGCCGACGAAGCGGAGAGTGTTACAGACGGCGGGGAGATTCATCACTCGCTGCTCCATGTACCTCTCGCCCGTCTCCTTCAACATCTCACCGCCCTCCCCACAAAAGATGCTAAACCGCTGGAACGACAAAGGAGAAGGAAAAAAAAGGGAGAAGTCTATGTATAACGTGAAAGAGAGTGAACTATAGCTAGGTTAGATAATATTATAATATTAATATATGCCATTCTATCCTAGGCTCTTGCTGTATAATGAGTGCATACATAAATTCGAACGATGAAAGATCCCAGCAGGGACCAAACTCTAACGGTAGAGCCTTGGGTCCGTTCCCATTTTAGAGGACATATTCAGAAAGACGTTTATTTGGTTTCTTGTCAATGTGAAGAACAATAGCACTGTCATGGCTATGCAGTATGGTTAGCATGGAGCTAGAAGGAAGTGGGTATTGATTAGCTTATCATAAAGACTGGAAGCAGACTTCCAGGCAGGTCAGTGTATAAGCGTCTTTCCCGAAAATGATTCCTCTTAAACACTGGGTAGTGTATTGAACTCCACATAACACTGCATGATAGTGTCTTGCTGACACCCCTCACAATTGAAAGATATGATATGTAACATTTCTGCATTAAAATGTCTAAAAACGATCGGCACTTTGTTATATATTTTGGTAATTTGTAAACGTACATTATCCCAAATGTTTTCAATGTTCAGACCCAAAGAAATCTGTAAGTTTACTCAAGGTAAGAGTGCGTTTCATTTAGTCGCTTGTTCCTTTAACTTCTGTGAAAACTTAAGACGATACGTCAAAGAGTGAGACAGAAAGGGGGCAAACGTGACGTGAATGTAACTTTAAAACAATACCTCGTCTGTCAACATTTCTGCATTAGTCACTTGGATAGATTTTCATCAGCAGTAGTGTTGAACACTGAAGACAGCAACTCCCAGGATCCCACACTAATACATCTTTTTTTTAATTTTATTGAGAAACCCCTACTGGCAGAAATTACATACTGTGTATTTAAGCCGCTATTACTCAAAATCATAAACATTGTTTATGCTTTGACCAAAAAAACAAGAATCAAACCTAGAAGCTGACGTGTTTAACTCCAGTTCAGAAAACCAGAAAAGCTGACTTTCATCTTGGAGCCACGGTGACACGCTAAAAAAGTAAAATGGCTGTTCTAGTGTCTTAATGGTTAAGAAGCATCCAATATATAATATCCACTAGTTTCCTGGGGAGGTTACTGGGGAAACGATTATTGGTGATGCTTCTGGTGCTCATCAGAACTGTTGTAAGTGGACTATGCAATTATAGTGTTTGTAGTGTTCACTCGATAAAGTCGAATGAACACTACACTATTTATCTTCATGAATGAATGATATCGTGCACCAATCGCTCTAAGAGCATCTACTTACCACAGAAAATGCAGGTTCCGCATTAGTGACAGGACGTGCCGAAAATCACACCCATAACTAGCCATGGCATCATGGGGGCTGGGAATCAGGTGGATAGCTGCAACATCGCAGTCTGATTCTGGCCAGCAATCGTTATTGCATGACATTACCTCTCTCTACAATTGTCCAGTCTCTCTCTACCTTCACTATCAAATAAAGGCAAAATTCCAAAAGAATATTCTTTAAAACAAAAGTTCAGTTATCATCAGCACAGGCAGCAGTGGTGGATAAACATGCACATGCACTCAAGTGGCAGCCGCCCCATCTCTCCTCGCCACTGCTGCCAACCTCTGCACCAGGGTTGCTGTCAATGGCAGTAACCGCTCTCCATCTCTGAGCACCTTTATATGCAATCTGAGTCATGACAAATGTTGGTACCTTTCTTCAGGGAATGGAACCCTCAACCCTGTTACTGCTGCACTATACTGCTCTTTTCCCCTCCAGCGTGTCCTCCTGTTCATCAGCCTCTTGTCGCTGCATTACTTTCTCTTTCCCTCACACACATCTGTTTTCCCACTGAAGGGGAAAGTGATGGTCCCACCATGACTAATTAGAAAGAATGAGATGCAGGGCGCTGATAGACTGGTGATAGAGTCAGGAGGGAAGCGCCAACGCCGACCGCTTAGAGCTGCCCCCAGCATCACAGGAGGGGAATGGGGAGAAGGGATGCCGAGAGAGGAGATAAAAAACAAGTGGCGGATGAGGAGAGAGATATATAGCGTAATTGAGACTGTAATGGGTTTTGTCAGGAGCACCTGTCAGGGTCAAGTTAAAACGGCTTCTGTGAGAGAGGAAGAGAGGGATGAGAGGACGGGAGAGAAGAGAAGGGGCCAATTGGAGTCAGGATCCCGGTGAGGAGAGGCCCTCGTCCATGCCAACCTCACCTGATTGCCAATTTGTGCCAGTCTACAGACATCAAACGCCAATACGCGCCACAAGCAGACACACAAACTGATTGGAGAGCGCTAACCAACTAAAAGCACCTATACACCTTCAACCACACACATGCACAAACTCACGCTGACAACCAACCTACTCTGGCTGATTGGACACATCGAGGCGCTTAACAAAGTGTCCGCGGTGAAGACCAAAGCCGCGTGATTGGGAGATAAAACTGTGGCCGTTAAATATCTAATTCTCCCTCACGTCTTGATAAAAATAAGGTGCAGCGCTGATTAGATTGCAGCCTGCTGTGCTAAGCTCGGGTCCGCGCCATGTTCATTACCAACCCTCGCCCCCCAAACCCCAACAAATCTCCGTTCGTGCTCTCCTGCCAACCCCAAATACTCTATTTGTGATGGAAAAGCAATTCTGACACCCTCGAGAGTTGAGGTCGATGCCTGAGGAGTGATGAAATTAAGTCGAGTAAAATTTATTTATAAATCGCTGTTAAAGCTGCACCTGGCAATTTAACATGGTGACAGCTCCGAATGGCAGCGAGACATGACTGATTGAAATTTAGGACCTCAGTGCCGAGAAATTCGGTTAAGGCGGTGTCAGTAAATGTCCCGCTCCTGGCCAGAGAGGGTGGAGGTGATGAAGAGGTTCAGCCATCATGCTCAGGACAAAGTTCTTACTGGGTGCTATTTGTGGTTTTACTTAAATTTGCTGCCATCAAACATTTTGATGCCTGAATTTCATTCAAGCAAACAATAATAAACCTCAACATTTTCACCTTGGCTGAAAGGAAACACTTATTTTCTCGTGTTCATATTTGAACACATGCACTTATCACAAATGTCAAGCCATAGATCAGAATAGATCAGAACATTTCACGCTTAGTGCTGCTTCACCATGCTGTAAGCATGATTATCTTTATTTCTGTTATATCTTCTAGAGTTTCTCTCTAAAATCCTCAAGGTCTATTGAATACGTTTTGCAAGTACAAATAGAGCATCAAAGCACCAAAAATGAACTCTTTTGATTTGAATCCCTCATGTCTCTCCTTGCCCTCACCACTGACTGGAAAAAATAAAAAATATCATCAAATAACCACCACCACCTTCTCGCCTTGGGTTGACAGTGGGCTTAATTTTGTTAAACATTTTCTATTAACTGTTAGGGTCTAACTTTTTTTCCTTTAAAGGTCCAAGGTGCAGGATTTAGGGGAATTTTGTAGAATCTATTGGCAGAAATGGAACATAATATTCATATTTTATTATATATTTGATTTTAGTTTATTTCATTAGTGTGTAATCACCAGAAACTAAGAATAATTGTGTTTTTTCATTCGTGAATGGGTCTTTTTCCATTGAGTCCGCCATGTTTCTACAGGTACCCAGAGCGGACAAACTCTGGGCACTGGCTCTACAGAGGTCCTATTATGTTTTTCTCATTTTTAGCCTGTAGGGGAGGGTCAGACGAGAGGTGTTCAGTTGGTTGCAATCTGCAGCCTCAATGCTTGATGCCACTAAATCTTACCCACTGGACCTTTAATATTTCATTGCACTGCTTGCTGCTTTTTTTTCTGTAAATACTCACGAGGAACATTACTGGGACACTTTGTGGAATATAACCTGGTTCACTGCCACAAATTGGCTTTTGGAGCAGTTTTGCTTAACAGTCTTAAGTGTCAGATTGTATTAGGGGGTAATGAGAACATTTTTTTTAAAAAACATCTCCAGAGTCAGCAGCAGCTCTGCCAGCAAAAACCCAATTTATGTCTAATCAGAGTCTCTGAGAGGCTGAGGGTTAAAGAAGGCGCACATCGAGATGGACACTATATTTTTCTCATCGACTTCCTCCATAACTCTTAAAAACTTCTTCTCTAATGCTGTTTTATACTTACCGTATGGTCTCGAAACGGACAGAAACATATATCGAGCTGTGTTTTCTGGACAGAGAAAAACTTTTCTAATTGGCCGGGAGCTGTAAACAGGTCAGGCGTCCCACATATCTGATGCCAAATCACCATCATCAATGGGAGATAAATCAATTTCTCTCCCCTTTTTTTTCCTCAGCTCTTTCTCTTCATCCTGCCACGCCTCCTGTTCTTGCCCCCCCCCAACCACACACACACACACACACACACACACACACACACACACACTTCCACTGGAGCTGGTCGATAACGGAGTGGGTATTGAGCAGTGGCTGTGGTCTAAATGAGAGTTTGATTTCTCAGGGGGTGTTAGCCCCTGTAACTATGGTGTTGAGTCGCCATCAGAGACCTCTACGCCAAACGCTCATTGATGAAGTGCGTGTGTGTGTGTATGTGTGTGCTACGGGTGTGCACTTTAAGCACCTTTTGATTTAGTTGTGCTGAAGAACAATACTTTTCATTAGAGGCTGATAGCTTTCATTAAGAGCAATTCAGCCGGGCCCCTAATGAGCTGATCTGCTCTCGAACACCTCATTCTCCTTGAAAAACAATGAAGCATGAAAACACACACACAGAGAAATATAACACTTGTCCAGATTGCATCTTGAGTCGATTCTCCAAACTGTTAGTTCATCAGAGCTCCAAATAAGTGGAGACTAGCTGGCGGAGTCTTTGTTTAGGAAGCTCAGGCGGTGAGCCTTTCTGTTCAAACTGCAAATACACTTTGTGTCATTTGAGCCTATTCATAACATTTACTAAGCCACTGATATTGTCTAAACCAATAAAAAGCCTGTGCCTTCGATCCAATATGTGGCCAGAGCACATAGCAAAATCGCTCTGTGCTTTCCAGAATCTGTCCATTAATGCTGCTTCACTTTGAGCATTCAGACTTTGAGTTTGTTTGACAGGATTTGTGTTTGTTGTTTGTAGCGTCTTGCAAATTCTTTCACCCCTGTTAGCCCTCTGCGCCCGCCGCCACCTAGCAACGCACACAACGGCGCCCGAGTGTGTGTAATGCTATCTCCCATTTTTTTATGGTGTTTTTATATTATTCATATCTCTGGGCCTTTGTGGCGGGGGAACAAGCGAGGCTGAGATGTAGAGAGAAAAACGGAGAAGGAGGAGGGACCTTTGACAGAGCAGCACTGACGAACAGCTCGACATAGTGAGATACATAAACATGAGGTCAGAGTGTATCGCAGCAGGAGATGGTAGAAGGAACAAGGAGAAAGGGCAAGCGAAAGAAAGTGTGTGAGAGTGAGAGCCGGGGAAAGACAGATATACTGCATCAGAAAGGTTGTCTCTCATTGACAAGCTCTCACTCTGTTCAGGAAGCCACCAATCAATGCTTTGGCACGGCAGGGCATACACACACACACACACACACACACACACACACACATCAGCCTCCGAGGTACTCTGTGTGTGTGTGTGTGATGGAGGAGAGGATGTAATAGTGGTCTGCGTGCTGCAGGAGAGTGTGTGTTTGAAATGCAGAGCACGTCAAGAGTCCTAGGGAGCTCCTTTTGCAGCAAAGCCTCATTAAAGAGACACTTGCCTTAAAGCAAGGATATACTGCCAGACCACACACACACACACACACACACACACACACACACACACACACACACACACACACACACACACACGCTCAACACCAACACTAGAGATTCACTCTGGCTAACAGAAAGTGATGCACATGCAGAAGCGGCTCTGGACAAATCGAAAAAGAAATCTGTGTGAAGAAAATAAAGGTGGAGCGAGTGGAGGAATAAATGTGGTGTAGTAAATGTCCTCCGCTCCAATCCATTTTTTTTCCCATTTCCTCTCCTTGTTCTCCATATGAATAAAGTTTAATTTATCCACCAGCCGCCCCTCCCCCCACCTCACACTAATATTATATTCATGTATATTTGATTGTGTCAACTCTATGGAGATTGGCTATGCTGTATCTTGTGTGCCTTTTAAAAATGCATCTATGAATAAATAATGTCTGTATCCGCTGATTGAAAAAGCCATATTGCCAGAAAGCCATGATGAAATGATAATGTAATATCTGTCCCTGTGTTGAATAAAGCAAAGCACCCTTCATCCTTTTCCCTTTTTTTTAATTCTCTCAGTAAATGAAACCTAAAGCTCTGCCACTGCACCTTACTCCACCTGATGACATTCTCTTGTATGGTTTGCACTGCTTCTCTGAGTGTGTTTTAATAAAGAGAAAGCCTCTTTCTATACATCTGAGTGCTGTGTGGTTGTTTGGAGATATTAATAAAGAGAAGCAAGCCGTTTCCCCGAGCGGCTCCCCTGCTAATTGACAGTGATAGCGGAGACTCGTCTCCTGGGCTGACGTCGGGAGCCTAATAAAGATGCATTACTACGAGGATGTGAGAATGATGCAGATCGTGTGTCCCCCTCCCTTCTCCCAATCCTCCCCACCCTCCCTCCTGTCCTCCTCTTCCTCTCCCCACGCAGGCTGATTAAACTGATAAACTGCGCCAAAAAGAGGGAGAGATGGGGATGTGAATAATGAAATAGGAGCGAGTCAGGCGGGGAGGTGAGAGAAGAGGTGGGGAAAGCGACACAGCAGTGAGATCGAGAGAGAAATCCCATTAGAAACAGCTCCATGCCTAATGAATAAAATGTTAAGTTTGATATCGCCTGCTTAATTTCACAAATTATTAATTGGCGTGACATTTCCAGCTAAAAGCTGTGGCCTCTCTGTGACCCTGTGGTGTCACACTGTAAATAAAACGCACACTTACACTCGACAGGCAGCCGCTGCCGCTCGTGGCTTTGATATGCTCTCATTAGCATAGCAACAGCGAGCTGACCATCCGCAAGGGATACAGTAACCCAGGCAACCAGAGTTGGCCAGTCCAACTATGGGAACAAGAGGCACAAATGGAGCCCTCCTCCCAGTCTCCATCCTAATGTATCAACACTCAGGTCTGAGCATACACAGCGCAAACATTTACTCCCAAGGGTGCGAGCAATGATTTGCAATTGTTACCATAAGTGAGCCGCATTTTCAGGTACAGTTCTGGTAAATTCACTTGAATCACATTCTGGTTTGCTGAATTTTGAATAGCCTCAAATATCTGCAGGCTCTCCAACAGAAAACACAAAGTTATAAATTTACATGTGAGCAGAGAGGGCAAATCCAGAAAAACAGTGGATGCCAGTTATTTCTTTATGCGCATTATTTTGTTGTAGTTAAGGCTGCTGGGTATTGAACATCAGTACTATTTCAGAAGAGGCAAAAATGTGGCCCTAGAATGGAAGGTTAAAAAGCTTCTTTGTGAGTCACAAAGTTGAAACTTAAAAATATAATATGCAAGATTTCTGCATTAGAACATCCATTTGGTTTGGAGTGAGGAAGGAAGTCGGCGAATAAGACAAAAATAAAGTGAATAAAACTTTACATCATTATATCATTCCAGCAGTTCTGCCTCACTCATGTAGATAGATTTTTTTTGCTAGGGTGATTATTTAATTGTGTGCTAACGTGAATTTTTGCCTCCTGTTACTCACACAAGTTTGATCGTGGAATCATTTATGTTTAGTCGCATTACTCAGACCAGTGTTTACTTGCCCGAAACAGCCAAGTTATTTATAGTACAGTAGCCTTAAGCTATCAAACAACAGTACGCACCATTCTGAATTCGGCACTCACCTGCCTTTCTCTCTCTTCTTATTCCCCTCTCTCTCTGTAACATTACATTCATGATTTGAAGTAACTCCAGTCAGCAGTCAACATTACAGTACATAAACACAATGAATGTCACCTCTGGATGCTGCTGCTGAAGATAAATCAACTATTTAATCACCAGATCAGAGCAGAATCCAGTGTGACTTTGGGTGTTTATTCTTTCATGAGGTCTGGATCCACACCGACTCTCCTGTAGAGCTGGCCGGCTCTGAGCAGCTGAGCAACAGCTATGTTTGTCATTTTTACAACTCAGTTTTTGTACGGATTAACAAACGAGATATAGTGATAATTAGAGAGCCTTCCCCTACAATATTTATGCTAAGCTCAGCTAACTAGCTGTCTAGGCTGCTGGCAGTCACTTCATATTTAACATCTCGTCTAATTGGCACAAAAATGAATAAACTTGTTTCCCAAAATGTGAAACTATTCCTTTAACTCAGGAACTTACTTTCTTTTCGCAGCACTTTAGACAAATAATGTGTACCGGGGTATTTTTCTAACCAATTTTCTCTCTAAATCGACTTTGAATGAGCCACTTACTACTTTTCCTGAACAGCTTTTTACACCATCTTTGACTCCTCCGGTCCTATTTTTATCCTCCTCTCATGGGACGTTTCAGCCAAACAGCTTTTCAAATTGAGTGGGACATTGTAATAATCTTTCCACCCCTATTTATACCCATACACCTCAAATATAGATTCTGCACTGGCAGATGGAACAGTGTCAATCTCTCTCCGTCATTTGGCATGGAAACCTTGCAGAGTTTCTGAAATGCATATGGTGGATCCTGCACAGATGGATACCTCGCACTGGCAATTTTATTCCACCTGTCAGTGTCTATCCCACCTGCCCGACACAAGCACATGCACACACACACACACACACACACAGAACATAGAACAGTGGAGGCGGTAGTGCTGTTGTTAATTAGAATTTAACATATCAAACTGCGTTTTCTCAGTACCTCGGTGTGTGTGGGGGTTAATTGTGTGGGCAGAATGACTAGCTGCATAGCTGTTTGTGTTAACTCAATACAGAAACACAGGCTATGTAAGGGAGCGTCTAATAATAGATGCACGGACAAATTGGAAAATCCTCTGCACAAGCAGAATAAAAGTGCTTTAACTACATCTCTGGGTAAGCAAAGAGGCAGTGGGAGAGAGGAGGAGGAGGAACAGTTGAGAAAAGGGAGGAAGAGGGAGAAAAGAGAGGGCTAGTTCTTACTCTCAGTTAGCTCTTTGTGGTTGTAAAATGTGGTGCTGTTCAGTCGTGGATGGTGTTGTGGTGATGTAGCATTTGCCTCCGTGTTCTTTGTGTGCAGCGTTGTGCAGACCTTCTGCAGGCCTCCCAAAGACACAACTCTTTAATGAGCATATCGATCAGCGTTTCTCACACCTTCATTTCCCCCACAGAGAGAGAGAGAGAGAGAGAGAGAGACGGGGAGGAAGGAGAGAAGAAAAGGAAAGGAGAAAAAAAAGCTATGAAGAGACGAAAGCTTTAGAAAAGCTTTAGACTCACAAAGTGGGCTTTTTTCTAAAGACCGCAGGGGAGTCGGCTTTGTGCCTGTAAAATTCAATTTACCTTTTCACAGATGGGCTATACTGCGGCTGGTATTGAGGTGCACAACTCATAAGCCGCTCTGAATTTGTGTGTGTGTGTGTTTGTGTGCGCATGTATGTGGGTCTGGTTGTACTGTATGTGCGTGCATGCCCGTGAATAGCACGCTCGTGTGCGCGTGTCTGTGGGCGTGCATACGCAGGTGCTCGTATGCTCATTTGTGTGCATGTGTGTGTGAACAGAGAGTAAAGCGGCAGTGTAAGCCACCCTGGTGTGAACCTGGGTTTTCTCTCAGAGCTCCGTCTCGCTCCAGTCGCTTTCTCTGCATCACATTACCTCTCCACCTCCACCCACCCAGCACCACAGACAGAGAGGGAGGGAAAGAAAAACATCAAAGACAGCCAATGAGACTGTTGTAGCTGCTTAAATCACTGGGATGTAACTTCTTTGTTGACTTGAAGGAGAACAGTCAATACTGTACAGGTTTTGGGAGACGCATCTGTTAACTTGAGAAAAATCTGTGTCTCCTGGGTGATGTGCTGCACTTTAGCAAACACCATGTTGAGTGATAATAATACGCTGTGTCAGCAGAACATCCTCCTCCACTTTGTATGCCACTGTAGTTCTTTTCAAGTGACGCCCCGCAGCAACATTTCCTCACACAATCAATACCTTTAAAAACCTGACCACCACTACATGCTTGTTTGTAGTCGTACCTGTACGTGTATTAAAAGGGAAACTTTCTAAGGGATCAAATAGACCAAGTACTCTGTTTGCAGTCCCTTTGAATTCGCAGCCTTACTGATGATGACCATAAAATATATCTAGATAGAGACAGGTAGGTGTGCAAGTCAAATCCTTAACTGTATTTAGATGGATTATGATGTAAAAACGGGGTATACACACATTGGATTAAAACTCCAAAATGTGGGTTAAAACAGGCAACATTTCAACAGTACAAGCAGGATCAACAGCTTTCAAGTTTGAATTGTTGTCTTTCATCCAGTCCGTCACTTTTTCCATGAAATAAATGTGCTCCTAGTATTAATGATACTTTCACCCTGCACATTAATAATTAGTAATTAGATCACAGTTAGGTTAAATTACACTTTATTGCCAGATTCGAAGATCATTTGTCATGTCACGAGCAAACGGTTGTTCATATTTTAGAAAATAAAAGCATGTGATTAAGTATGCATCTACACAATGTTAAAATATTGCTAAGCAGTCTGTGTTAAGCAGGGAAGTTCGGGTATTTTTCAACCAACACACAGGGCTGTAGCCAGGATTTCAAAATTAGTGAGGTCCAGAATTTGACAATGTCCCTAGACCCCCCCCACGAGCCCACACACGCGCACGCACGCACACACACAAGCTTTATAGTTAAGTAAGTATAGTTAAGTAAACGTTTATATACTGTACATAATCAGACAGTGAAGTGATGGTAGGTTACTTTGTGCTGGTCTAGTAAGGACAGAATAGAGACCCCTTTTTGCATTTTTTGCACAAATCATACCAAAATGTTACCTACAAAAACGAGTACACTGCCCATGGTAGTGTTGTAATTTAAAGAACACACAGAGGGATCTGTTGACCAAGAAAAGGGTTTTTATTAGGCTAATAAAAGTGTGTGTGTGTGTGTGTGTGTGTGTGTGTGTGTGCGTGCGTGCGTGTGTGTAAAGAAAAAACTCGTGCTGAGTCTCTGTTGCCATGGTAACGAACTCGAGCGTCGACCTAGGTAGTTAATTGATCTATATCTATGGTTTTACCGGAATGTTTTTATCCGTTTTGACATTGGCTTATAGGCTAAGGCTACCCAGTCTGGCTCAAACCGTAATGTTGTTCATTTATTCCTGAAATATGCCACTGGCTCGGACTAAAATGGGGCGGGACGGGACGGGCCTGGCTATTCAACCCCCGTCTCCCTCATCCTCTTTTTTAATTACACCTGTGTCGACTAGGACCGAAAATAGCGGATCTGACTACATGCAAGTTAACCTACTGTTGGAGGATCGCGTCGGTCATCGGCTTAATTTATAGCGGGCTGCTTGGTCGTAAAATAATAATAATAAAGTTGTCACTCACCTCAGCTCGCAGTTATCTTCCTCCTGTTAACTGAAAATGTCCCGCGTTTTCCACTTCCTGCTTGTGTGCGGTTTCAAAATAAAAGTCCGATGTGTTACAATAACATGTTGCCACGCTGTTCGGGGCTTCTTTTATTTTTTTCTCTCAGAAATTTTTACCGAGGTCCGGACCTCGGTGACCTCATAGCTGGCTACGGCCCTGCCAACACATATATCACCATTCCACTGCTGCAGCGTACCAGTGACAGGTGAGACAGAGTTTGAACAGTAAGTGATTGCACCTGCCATTATCACCATATTTTGATGCTGATGTATTTGTGTGGCTCTATTGACTCAAGGGCGCCCTCCCTTAGACATGGTAAACAAATACTACTGACAGTTTTAATTTGTTGCCAGTTAATAAGAGACGAACCTGAGGTTAGCTGTGGGGTGCAGCACTGTGAACAAATAATGTGTTTTAATGACAAGTGGGTCGCTGCAGGCTACTTTTTATGTGCTGAAGTGTTTCAATATCGCTATAATGCACCTTCTAACTTAGCTAGCTAGCTGCTGTGCTAAAATACCTCTCTGTTCATTTGTAGTGTGCTGTGTGTGAGCTGCCTTTAGCGGGCCAACTGTATGTCCGACCAGTACATCTACCAGTACATAAAAAGATACAAGCCTCCCACTCATCATTGTTCACGGAACGCAGAGTCCAGGGGATGCTAGAACCAGCCAGTTGAAGTGAAGTGTAGCTTAGCGCAGTTACTCAGGCTTACCTGACCTTCATCGTACTGCTGAAGTTTGGTAAAGTTTAGGCGCCACAACTACTTGGTTAAGTTTAGGAAGACATTGTGGTTCCCGTTAAGATAACTACACTACTTCTGTAACTCAGGCATCAACATAGGCTACCTACATCACGTACACACAGTAACACACAGTGTTAGTTACTGGACATGAAAAGCGGTCTCCTGGGTGAAAGTCCTGTGCTGATTTCACCCAGCCTTCCACCCTCCTCCCCCAATAAAGACCTGGTTGCTCTTTTTATTACTTCACCTGACTTCCTACTGTGCTGCTGTAATAATTACTTCGGCCACTAGAGGTCGCCACCTAACAACACAAATTTGGGTCATGAAAAGCTGTTTTCACAGTGAACCTTTATGGTCGTTTCTCTGATGAGGATGTTTTCAACCTGTTTTGAAAGCTAGTTTTGTTCCCCCAGAACAAGCTCGCTCTGATATCAGCTACTTCTAGTTCCCTACGTCCTGCGCTTACTCGCGGTAGGACTCAGGGAACATTTGAAATGTTTATTTTTAAAGCTTTGTGAGGCTTGTGCTAATTGCCCACATGTATTCTGTTTGTTTTCATTTATTTTAAGTTCAATCTAAAATTACAATTGTTCACTTCTCAGGCTACACACCTCCTCTATCCTTATCTACATTAAGGCAACTCTGTTTCGAGAGCAGCCTAATGAGTATGTGATCGCCAATGTCTATCTTTATACTTTCAATATGGATTTCATTCTCCATGTTTTCATCGCTGAAATGGAAATTGAACAGTCCAGGTGTTCTTTTAATAGCTGTAGTTTGTGTCCCTTTCCCAAGAGCTGGTGCAAGAGGCTGAATCAGTTTAATTAAGTAAAACAAAATTTTAAAAAACGGAGAAAGCCAGCAAGGAGGACAGATGAAGCAGCAGCAGAGGGAAAACAGGAATGCAACAGTGAAAAAGAGAGGGGGAAGAGGGTAAGGAAAATGTGAGGTAGAGGGCGGGAGGGAGATGAAACAGAGATGAGAGAGAAAGAGAGGGAAGCCTGTATGTGACTTGGATTGCTCTGTCAGGTTCCGTTAGCTTGACTGAACCTTCTGTGCGTTTATAGTTTGTTTGTGTATTTGTGTACTAGTCCGTAACTCTGCGTGTGTGTGTGTGTGTGTGCACCTACCAGACTGCTCCTCTTACAACATTTTAATGAGGGGGAGAATTCTCTCCCCGGCTTCCCAAAGTCTCTGCAAACTCAAATATGAAAAGACAGAAAGAGAGAGAGAAATTGAATACTACAATTACAGTGACACTCTCCCTCTTTTTCTAGTAGTAAAGACTTCTTTGACGTTTCAGAAGAAGAAAACGGAGAGAGAAAAGTAGCTCTATCATGTCGACAGAGGAAACGTCGGAGTTGAAAGGGAGTTACAGTAGCAGTGGGGAATCTGTTCCCTCTGTCTGTCGTTCTCTGTCTCTCTTCGGGTCCACCCGTCTGTCTTTTTCTCACACATTGTCCTCAAACATTTGTGTCAACACCTGCAGCTACTGCCCGAAGACGAATCATTTTCAGATTCTTCTGACCAAACTAAAGACAATAATCACAGATTAAAGGTGCTACATGAACATTTTTAACATCAACATATCACTGGTGTATTTGGTTGAGACATTTGGATATTTACCTGAACAAGCTAAACCAATACTTATGTTGTGTTCACACCAAACTCCAAGCAAATGTTACTCAAGTGAGTTTGATTCTGGTATCATTTGTGTTTATCATGTTCTCGGACAAGTGTCTATTCGCCCAAAAACAGCCAGAATACTTTACCATACATTAGCCATAAGCTAGCAAGCAACGGCATACACCGAGTTGAGCTTCTCAGTGAACTCAGTACTCACCAGACTCCAGTTCTCTCTCTTCATCTCTTCTCTTCATTTCCCCTTCAGCTTCAGACGGCAGTCAACATTAAAGAACATAAACACCTAACCATGGAGGTCACCTCCATGGATCACTGCTGCAGTCAGTTTTATAAACCATGAGTGCAGATAAATCCACTTTTTAGTCCCAGATTTTTTTAAATGAATGTCTGAGCTCTCCTCTCGTCAGTAAATGGCTCCGGATCAGAGCAGAATCCAATACGATGTTTAGTCTGGGTATGCACCCGACCGCCATCCACCTGTTTACAGTGGAAACACCAGCACAATGGTAACAGCCTTAGCAAATATATCATGATCAACGTGAAGCATTTTGACCTACAGGACCAGTGCGTATGATGTGGTGGCACCTCGCTGTGAAGTTGCAGATCGCGAATAACTGAATACCCCTCTGTTCACCCTCCTGTAAGAAGGCTACAAAACTCAGTCGCAGGAAAGTCAACACAGACTCCAGATTTTTAAAAAATTCCAGCATACTGCTTAATACAGAGAGATTTATCTGGCTGGTAGGCTTAATCAGCATTGTGTGAACTCATTTGTCAAGGATGGTAAATGGCACAGGCTTTCATATAGTCCCACACTGCAGGTTTAAGGTCAGGGATGTTTTGGGTGAAAACTGAAAAATTTTAGGTGCACTTGACCAAATCTTTTACAGTCTAAAGATGTTTCCTTGTATTGCTTCATGAATTGGCTCGCTATCATTTGGTTTCTCCAAATTTTCCAGAGACAGCTGTTAATTTCATGGCCAATGGAGTTATTTTTGACTGAAATGTACATGAATGTGCCACAAGTTGTATTTATGACTTACAAACTGGGATTCTGGAGCATGCAAGGGGCACATTAAAGCAGCATGACTCGTCCATTAAATCAATCTAGGGCAACCTGAGGTTTGCAAATGAGGAACACATAGAGGATAATGAAGTAAATATTGGAGTTAAGGACCCACAGTTCACTCATTTAGTTTCAAGGTGTTGGCACAAGGTGTTAGGAGTATTTTTTTCACTCTTTGGCCTTGAATGGAACTCCAAAAAGTAATTAATTTTACCAGCTCTGCTGTTTTGGAAGCGGCTTAACTATTGACGCTGCACCACATAACTGACACACCAATTTCACCAGTGTCTTGATGTAAAGATGATATCTTAATATATTTTTTGAGAATGTCCCCGTCAGAAAAACAACAGGCTTGAAAATTTGATTAAATGCTGTATTTTTCCTGACAAGCAGCCTCCTGCAGTCTTTTGATAACTTACTGTCGCTCGTCAGTAGCAGAGGCAGAAATCACTCCAGAGGGATGGTTGGACGCATGAAGGACACGATTTCGACACTGGAAACTGTGGGTCATGTCTTCTTGGACCAAAAGTCTGTTTTGGTTTTTTGAATCATGAAGGCAATCTTTCCCTGTGTGTACAACCTGTAGTCAGTCCACCTATTTTTAACCATTTCTCCTGCTTGGCTTCTGATTGGTAATTTCTCCCTTTAACCTTCCAATTTCTTTGTGATAAAAATCAAATAATTACAGACGCAGACGTCCACTCTGCACAGATTTCCTTTGAAAATAGATGAAACCAGTCCCAAAGAAAAGTTTTAGATGCTGACTTCTGATAACCTTTTTGCACATTTTTTGAATTTATTTTTATTTTTTAAAATGTTACTGTTAGCTATGAATCAAGCAAAACGATTGCCCTAATAAATGTTGGCAGAGTACATTCCTGCAAACCACAGATATGTTTCAACTTTAGTTTTTTATGTTGCAACTTTACAATTCTATAGGTTCAGTTTTCAGTTTGGTATGTATGACATGGACACATTTTAACATATGTGTGGTTTGCAGAAATGTAAAATGCCAAAATTGTATTCTGGCGACTGGTTTGATTTAGGATTGATTAAACTAAAGAGTACTTTAACATCCTTTTATTTATTCTATTAACCTGTGGTGTACGGTTATATGGGTGTGGGGGCATTAAAGTTGCTATTTGTAAGAAAAGTTTATTTTTTGGTCTCATTGCTGGCCGATTGTAGGACGGGTTGGCTGGCGTCCCAAAGCGTCAGTTTTTGAAGAGTTGGGAGTGAGACTCAAAAATCCATTTTTCTTACAAATAGCACCTTTAAGGGTAGGCCATTCGCTTACAGCCCAGAAAATCTCCTTCTTTTTCACAGCCTAATGTTGGCAGGTTAGAAGCATGGGGCCAGTAAAACTGAGCTTTAGACACAATATAGATGTATTATTACCCCCTTAAAATGATGATTTGGCTAACTTGAGGGTAACTTACTATTGTTTACTATTGAAACATCCAGCAGACACAGAGCAACATTAGCAGCAGCTTTTACACTGAAAAATGCCAGTTGTATGAAGAAAACATTGCCAATGAAACCAGTGAGACTGAACCAAAAAATAAAGTTGTGGGATGAAAAACCAAAACAATGCGCTGAAAGACAGTAAAAGAAAAGCTCAGTAGAGCTGAACTGCAGTCGGATCGGAGATTATTCTCTGTGGGCTCACTACTACAAGCAACCCATTTCACATAACATGTGCAGTAGTCATTTCATTTGTCAGTGATACAAAAATGTTGAATAGCAGCTTTAACCAAGTATTATCTCTTGTCTTAATCCTACCAATCTATGCCAGGTGACCAGAACACACAGGTTCAACCTATTTTGTTGTTTAGTTCTGATGGCTCGATATCCTATTGGGATATTTGGTCTTCATAATGATGGAGGTGCAAAAACATACACACAGAGCTAAGAAAATGAATAGAAAGGAGGGCTGCTGGGTTTCATTTAGACTTGCTGTCCATTCACCTGTTCTGCAGACATACTGTGAGCAGGGAGGAGAAAACCCATCACCAGAGTCCACACATATTCAGTTGATGTTACTGGTGGAGTAGGGACACCCAATGGCAGCTTGCAGTACTACAGCTGCCTCCGACAGAAGATCCTCACTTTGACAATGATACAGGTTGATTTGAATCCCCTGTGACTCAGGATGTAATAGTACAACAGCAAATAAAACCTCAATCTTTACGTAATCAACCCGCTTTTATCAACCTTCTGATCACCACTCTCTCTCTCTCTGTGTGTGTGTGTGTGTGTGTGTGTGTGTGTGTGTGTGTGTGTGTGTGTGTGTGTGTGTGTGTGTGTGTTTGAATGGCTGTCAGAGTCTTTGACTGTTATCAGAAGTCTGATTCCAGCCCAGGCTGTCTCTGATCTCTACAGGCTGTGTCAGCCGCTTGGGAATTTGGGCAGACAGTGTTGTTACGTAGATATCCAGACATCAGGACTGAGGGTGTTTCCCTCGGGAGATAAGGGGAGCTTGATGGGTGACTGCATCACAGCATGGCAGGGGCCAGTCTCCAGCCGTGGATAAGGCGTCTGGCTGCACAGTGTTCTTCATCTATAAAGCTGAAGGTCAAAAACTGAAGTTGTCTGGACTCACACAGGGAGATTTAATCAGAACGTGACTGACAAGCACAAATTGTAAGCTGTTTGTGCTCCCTTTGTTTCTGCCTAAAATAAAGATACTGAGCATATTTTGTGCACATTATAGCTTTTATGATATTGTTTCATTATTATATTATATGTAATGTATTATATATTATATAATAAAGTTATATGTATGAATATAATCAGCATATTTAAATGACTTTCATTTTCAAAACTATATTTCAAGTTTTGTATGTTGGTTTCACAATCTACACAACATCCAGCCACGACCCGATTCAAGTTCTCAGCACAGCCAGACAGGCCAGAACAAAATATCAACTGTTGTCAAACTGTCAGAGCAGGACAGTGTATTGACGAGGATGACGTTCCCATCAGCCAGGGCTGTACCTTTTATTTTGAAATTCACAAATGCTTACAAGTTAATCTAAAGTCAGCATTGTCATTGTCAGCAGGTTGATGTTAGGATTTATCTCAACACACCACTGTGCCTAAGCCTAGCCACACCGAGCTGCTCTAAATGCCAGACTCTTAGACTTGTCAACCAGCCACAACAGTGTTGACTGATAATGTTTTCACAATGTCATTATGGCAACATGCAGTCCTGGAGACACCTACTGTAGAGGGAACTAGGTGGGTTTGAGTACTTTGCCAGGTGTGTATATGTCAGTCTGTCTGTATGTGGACAGATTTTTGTCACAACTGTGAAAAATACAGTCACTTCACAGATGTGTAGTCAAGATCAAATGAAGGCCACATTTAAAAGATGGCTTTGGTCCAAACAAGGGGGCCGAAATTAGGGGGTGTCCCCCTCTGAGTTCAAAGATGGTGGTCTGGCCTACGAGTACTGAGTACTCATGTACAGAACGTCAACATGTTGACAGGCGGGGCGGCTCGTGTGATGCAATCACAAGATGGACTCTAGTTAAATTATATTGAGGTTCAAAGTAATTTATTCATCATTATACAACACAAGGTTGCATAAGAAAATGAAAGTAAACTCTATGCTACACAAGAAGATATATACAGTTATTTATATATATAAATACATAAACATGTAATGCATTTTTTGAATTTGAATGTAAACAGCTGCAACAAGATGGTGATGATAATATAATCTGCATCTTCATATTACAAGTTCAATATCTGGTAAACACTGTCCATCAACTTTGACCAGGTGTGAGCACCAAGCATCAATGTTATAAACACATAGTCCATCTCTCCTCGTCCTGCTGTAGTCCTGCGCTTTGTTGTGGTGGAGACAGGTCTCTGTAAAGATGTAGACACAACAGTCTCTGATTTCCAGATTTTTGGCCAGTCTGAGTCCTGGACACGTCCATTTCTTTTTCCTGCGACCTGACATTAGCCAGGGTTAGGGTAAAACCAAGCTGGATTAGCATGACTCTTATCATGACTCTCTTCCTTCCTGGGGCAAACCAGCTGGTCAGGTTAGATGGTCAAAAGATGCCCTTGGCAGTAATTGTCTTAAACTTTCTTTTAATCCAAAAGCCATGCTTTCTTCTCCATTGCTGATGAAAGTGTTTCTGTCATAGCTAATACCTGTTTCAGTAATAATGCTGGGGGGGGGGGGAGTCCTTTAAAAAATGTAGCAAAATTTGTAAGAGTGATCATGCTCAAATAACTTGGTACAAACAGACCACTGGAATTGCACATATAGTGTTAGAGATATGAGGTGGAAAATATACAATAACGGAGACTGTTTAGTATACAACCAGTGCAAGTATTGTTTCCAAAAAATTTAAGAACCTCCAACTATATCAGTGTATAAATGTACATATGTGTAGAAATGTGTACCTGATGGCTTCATCTAAACATCAAATCCTCAGTGAGTCCTCAGCCGGAGGACCAGACTGATACTTGGATGTTGTAGTTGCTGATTCTCTCAACGCTGTGGCTGCCAGATTTATTGGAATGTTTCACCACTCGTCACACTGTGGATTCACACTTCCAAGGACATAAAAAGACAGAGTTGGTAATGATACATCCCTTGTCTCACAGCAAGCAGACAGGAAGGAGATTTCACCGTCTTTCCAATTCTGATGCAATGTCTTATTCATTACAAGCCTATTGCAGTCTTTGGAGTGTCTCTCTCTTTTTTCTTTTTTTTTTCTTCTAGACCCTCGGGGGAAATGTACATCTGATATGGACTGGAATTGGAATTAACGTTTTTTTTTTCAGAAGCTGACTATCTCTCGTGTTGGTGTGTTGTGGTGTGGCACGCCTTTTAATGCGTTAAAATGGTAAACCTCCCTATGGAAGTAGGTGTGCACCAACAATAACAATTCCCTTGCGTTGCCCTCATGCCGGCTGTTTGATTTTCCCTTGTTTTTGTACTCTTTCATCCTCCCCTCTCTGGTACGTGGTGTGTACCCCGTTCTTCCACCCTCATCTCTGTTTGTTCTGATAACGAGCATAGAGGCACACACGGCCTGCCCACAGAGAGCGCCACAGAGAGACACAGACACAGAGAGCGAAAAAGAGAGAGTCGAGCAGAGAGAGAACACTCTGTTTTCATAGGAGACTCCTTGTGCTCCACTTTTGCCATAATGGCCTATTTGTGTACGACAATCTCGCTCCAACACCTCGCCTCTGATGCCTGGTTTATTTTAAACTATGCAGGGTATGCCTCCCCAGATGTAGTTATGCGTGCGTGTGTGTAATGTCTGTACGTGTGCCTGCATGTGTGTGTGTTTTTCCTACCATGTGGGATGCCGACTCCTGCGCCTCTCATCTGTCAGCTCAGCAGGGTTGCTATGGGAACGACAGTGGACCAACAGGAGTAATGAAGATGCTCTGAATTGTTCCGAGGTGACCTTGAAAAGAGCTGGAGTAGCCTCGACTGAAGGTAGTACACACCAGATGTATTTAAAAAGGTGGACGTTGCCGCTTTGAGACATTCAACTCACAATGCACTGCTGCAAGTGCCTCTCATACTGGTCAGGCTGCCAAGTTTACACACTTCTTGAACTTCTTGAAAAGAACCGTTCACCCAAAATGGTGACTCAGAAGGTTGAGGCATTATCTCCACAACCCCCATGCCGATGGAAAGTCGGGAGAAGTTTCATAGTCCCCCAAAAAAAATTCTGGAGCTTCACAGCGAAACATTGTCGCAGAATTCTCCTTAACAACTGACACAGATGGGAACTTGTTTTGAAAAAAAACCAACCAGAAAAAAACACACAACATGGCGTCTACCCTGAGATAGCCCTCTTCAACCAAAATCTTTATCGTAGCTGCTGTACTAAAAGCATTAGCACACACCCTGTCTGAACTGGATGCATAAGCTCGACCACCAAGGGTGTAAATAATGTCTTTTTAAATCATTGGAGTACACCGAACTAGCTGTATGGAGCCATTTTATGTTTTCTTTTTGTATTTTTTTTTTTACGTTTTACATCAAGTCCCCATCTGCTTCAGTTGTTTTCGGAGAACGCTGTCACACTGTTCTGCTGTGAAGCTCCAGAAATGTTTTATGGACTACAAAACTTCGCCGACTTGCATAATGTACATAATGACATGAATTTTCAGATTTGGGTGAACCGTTTCTCGGTCTCAAGATGAGTCACTTTTTCTTTGTTGGGAGATGTTTGTAACCAGCAGATGCTTTCTTTAAATATTAAATCCTTCCTTCCCTTCTGAGCCGAGCCCCTGTTTTTACACACAGGAGTAGTACAGATCACCAGAGTGATGGTATTAACACTCAGCTTTTAATCAGTGGCTGATGGAGTGGCATGGAAGCCAGGTGGAGGCTCTTTACGGGAAATAAGTGCCATTAACTGATCAAGTAAAGCAGCCGAAATTCACAACGACAGCAGCTGTACTCTCTAATGGAGAGAAACTGCTAATAACTCTGCGTCTGTGTGTGTGTTGTGTATGTGTGAGCGTGTGATGAGCTACAGTGTTGGTGTCTATGTGTGCACACATTCAGGTCCATGCATGTGTGTGTGTGTGTGTGTGTGTATGTGTGTGTGTGTGTGTGTGTGTGTGTGTGCTCACAGAGGAAATGAGGAATTGAGGTCAGAGGGAGTGCAGACCTACTTTGAGAGATTCCTGTTCGTTTGTTAATGTCAAGCAACCACCATTTAACACTGATCCCACCTCCTCATTGTCTCGTTCAGATTGACCTCTATGACCCTTTGCATTCGTGTGGATGTGTGTGTGTGCATGCACTTGCTACCTCCACACCAATCAACCGCAGTACTGCTATTGATTGCGCTGCACTCAGCTCACCTTTCCACTTGTTTACTTGTTTTAGTGATTAGCCTGGCCCCCCAACAAGCTGAAGCTCATCACGACTGCTTTCCAATGGAAATGAGGGAAGCGCTCCGGGTAGGAAGGTCAGGAGGAGATGAGGTGAAAAGAGAGGAGATGAGGGAATGAGGGAACAAGGAGGTGAGGAAATGAGGGGATGGGAGAAGGAGGTGTGAAATCCCATGATGGGTTCTGCTCAGCATCCTGAGGATTACAGCAAGATCCACATCCACCAGTGCAGCGGAAGGGAGCGCTCCTGAAGTACACATCAGCGCTTTTCAAAATGAAATATCCAACACTGGAAAGAAAACAGATGCTTCCTTTTATAAGATGATTGTGGCATGTAATAAACAAAGGTTTATGGATATATTTGGTTTTATTTTCTTTGCACAAAGGGTAAAAGACAGAATACAGAGGAGAAATGGTACAAAAATACCCTAAACCTAACCCACTTTGGATCAGTTCTCCAATTATAGTTAAGTAAGCTTAGTAGCTTTGAATGGGGGGCAGTAGTAGAAGCAATACAAGTATATAAAGAGTTAAGGGTTGGTGTGATCTCTTTTAGCTGATTCAAAACCAAAAATAAAACACTTAAATTGGTTAAACTGTGTTTGTATTCTCTTAACATAAGCTGCAAATGTCAGTATTCATGTAGCTTGTAAACTAGCTTGCTTTCTACTAACAATAAAAACTTAACCCAGCCTTACATCCGAGGCCAAAGAGCATTTGATTGATTGTGAGGTCATGACTGACACATCCCCCGAGTGATATTTTCCCGCTGTGTAGAAAGCAGTCCTGGGTGCTAATGTACTTTTGGCTTTTGCCTGTGACCTGTTAACTTTAGTTTCAGTCCAGCATTGTATGTAGGTTATGTAATTAGGGACTTTTCTTTTGTGCTAAAAAATGAGTCCTCTTGCAATATGAATAGTTTAGCTGGAGATGGCATTATGAACTCAGATGGCTAGCATTAGCTTTGGAACCAATGTAAGAAAGAAAATCTGGTTAACATTTCTAAAATCAATGACACATTAAAAAAAAATAAATACAAAGCAGTCTAAGTTTTTATAATAAGTTATTATTGCAAACTGCTTTTTTGCCATGTGAGAACCGCAGCTGTACAATAGAAGAGTAGGCGTGTGTTGCATTTTCAGCTTGCAGGCAAGTTTTTTCAGCCTAACACTGTCGAAACAAAGCAGCTATTATTGTCGTAGCGATTGCAACAAGTTAGTAGATTGCTGAGTGAGATGCTCTGTTTGTCTGTTGACTGACTTTTGTCCGAAATCCAAATTATTTCCACACTGCTGCCTTATTAAAGCTACTGTTTATATCCTCATTGTCTTTTTCAAAATAAAGAATTTCAAAATAAAGGTGTAACTTAAAGATGATGGTACGGACTGATGTTTTCACTTTGCACTGATGATATTGGACTGTTCATGATCAAATTGATATATAGATCCGAACAGACGGATCTTAGACTCCTACTTAACAGGCATCACAACAGTGACTAAGGGGACACGGACTTATGAAGGCTCAATTGTCATACATTACTTTCATGTCAAAGAACTTAGCAATCACAAGCATACAGTGTTTTATAATTGTATTATTTTGGGTGGGGTAAAAGCCCCTGAAACAGCATTCAGACCATAATTAACATAATCTTAACAACTGGTCAAGGGAAATGGCCGCCCACCATAAGTCCAGTTCTGCTCAAGGTTTCTGTCTGTTAAAAGGCTTTTTTTTCCTGACCACTGTTGCCAAAGCTTGCTCATGAGAGAAAAGGCTGGGATTCTGTATATCAGTGAATTAATGAGCATGGTCTAGACCTGCTCTAATTGGAAAGTGTCATGAGATTACTTCTGCTGTGAATTGGTTCTATATTAATAAAACTGACTTGACTACCGTCTTCATCAGCAGACTGAGTTTACCCCGACCCAGATTATTTTGTCAATCCACAATTGTAAATCATTTTAAATTCAGTATCATTAACATCCAGTCTTCTTCTCAACTGTAAATTGGTGGAGTGGTATGACATCGTAGGCTTTACCCACATGCATGTGCTTCCTTACATGTGAGCGGTACAAAACAGCTCCATAGCTCTACGAGAGGCCAACTCCACAGGGAGCCTTTAATTAGTATGATTCAATTAGGCACAGATAACAAAGATGATATCAAAGGAGATATAAGAGTGAGAGCATATGATGTGCTGCTTGTTGTTATGTTTGGTGAATTGGTTTTTATTCAAACTTCATTTTTTACTTCCCATTTTACTTTTTTGTAATACTTGTTCACGTATATTTTCTGCAAACTTTATCTCCTGACATTATTGCCTATTTGTTTGAAAGCCTTTTTCAGTGTTGAGCTCTTATTTCAGCAAAGAATACAGTCCAGTCCAGTTATCTGTGACCCTGGGTCTATATCACATTCTGTTATGAAATATTTAGAAGGCAGAACACTGAACATCCCTTCACTTAAGACTTCGTACTACTCAGATGTGTTTCTTTTAACATGCTCTATATTTAAGGAATATTTTCCAATGAAAGTCAGGATAAAGTCAAACACATTACACTAGAAAATACTGCACACTGAGTCAATCTTATAAAACACTGACTGATGTCAGTATGGCTGTTTGCTTTCTATTTAGCTCTTCACTTGTGATTCATCACTTCTTGTGGGCAGACAAGAGATCATAGCTGACATCAGAAAATTTAAATTGGGCTAGCAGGGTGAATTTATAGCATCTCATACGGTAGTAATGGGACACTTCTCTCTGTTGGAGCAGCTCTTTGAGATGCCAAATTTCTACATAATTATCTTGCCTTGTCCAGCATTAACAGAGACTGTGGTTACACAGAGCATGTCAAATTGGACTGTGAAATTGAAACAGGCAGGAAATAGTAAACTTGTTGCAATTCTGACAAATCAGCGTTCACTAGAAAATAGCTAATACCATCAGTTTTGAGCAAATGTGTTAGTACACAACAGCAGATGGAGACCAATCAGCAACACTCCATCAAGGTGTTTAGTGGGGAGTGCACTTACAGATGGCTTCAGGGTTGATTAGGATGTGTGATGAAGCATCTTGGTCATTTCAAGGAAGCCATGATTATTTCAGCATGCTGTGAACACACATGAGCGTGGCGGGGCTGCCTCTGATTGGCACTCAGGTACAAGCGGTGCTGCGCATGACCAGCTGCATGGATTGCATCAATTAGGCAATGGGTGACATCATTCTGGCTCTCCAGTCAAACAGGCAGTGATGCTCTGTGAAGATTTTCCACAAGTTGTATCAAAGACAACACTGAGTAATTTAAATTTAAAGCCACATCTAGTGCAATTATTTCTTGTAAAGTAGATTTAACTACTTTTATTTAGTTTTTATCCTCTATCTCTCAGAAAGCTAATGGTTTGGACACTGCACACTGCTGGGATGAATCTGAAGCTCTGCCAACCTTCCCACGAGCACAAGAAACTGAACTTTTAGACACCGACAGTCTGAAAATACGTTTTGACAGTTTTATGCTTTGTGAATTTAGTACAGGCTTCGATCCCACACAAAGCACAAATTTTAAAAACAAGTATAGACCAACCATGGAGAGCCCAGTTCTTCAAACAATGGATATGTTCAATTGGTATGTTTTATATGTATCATTTCAAAAATGTGTACAATACATGTCATATCACATTCAGCTTAAATGTATATGAGCAGACTTTCATGTCAGACTTCTGTAAGTGTGACACCATACAGCATTGTATTGATATATTTAACGACATGTGGGGACATTTAGTACCATTTGGATATTTATAACGAGACACAGCCATGTTTGCAGCGACAGAAGCGGGTAAGCCAAACCTAATGTTTTCCTGACCCTAACCATGTGGTTTACGTGCCTAAACCTAACCAGACCATAAGCACAATATAAAACTTAAACCTGAACATAAAGTAAAGTTGCAACATATCCATTGTTAGCAGAAACATACATTGTCAGGTTGGGTTGCCAGGGAAGGTCATCTTTAAAATAAGCCAGACCAGATCATGAAGCAGACCATTAATGTGATCAGATGCTTACTGTTGCATTGAAAAGACATGTAATTATCACAAGTTGCGGCATCTATCACGTTAGGTTGGATAACCATTGCAGACAGAAGAATCTGTAGCTGGCTATACTTATACATTTAAGTAATATATTACATACCATTTCTTAGTGATCTTCTATCAAACCCCGTTGTATAATGTATTGTTTCCGTGTGGTTTATGGTTGTATGGTGCAATGAGGATGTTAATCACTGTAAAAAATAAAAGAAGAAGACGTAATCTTGGCATACTGCTGCCAACCTAAATCACAGGAAAAGTGGTTGCAGACACTTATAAGACACAAATAAGACAGATGAATGCATGACCATGCTTTGCCAGATTTTTAACTGTTAAAGGATAAGTTAATGCTCTTCCACGCTGATAGAAAGTAGTAGTTGTAGTCCAAAAGCATTTCTGAGGCTTCACGGCAAAATAGCATTCTCCTAAACTACTGAGGCAGATGGGGACAACCAGAAAATAAAAGAAAATAAAAAACATAAAAATGGCTCCATAAAGCTTGTCCAGCCTAATCCAAGTGTTCAGAAGCCCCAAAATCCCTAATTGTGATTCCTTGTGATTAAGGTTGTAGAAGTCTGCCAAGATTATGTCTTTTTCTTTTATTTTTACAGTGATTTACATCCCCATAGCACCATAAAACCATAAACAACAAGGAAATAATAGATTATATACAGGGGTTTGATAAAATATCACTAAGAAGTGATTTGTTATATTACTTAAATGTACTGTATAAGTACAGCTAGCTACAGATTCATCTGTCCTCAAAACCTGAGCAGATACAAGAGCCATGTAGAGGTGTCAGAACTGTATGCTTCAACTGAAGTACTTTTCAGATGGGCAAACGGCATCAGCTCTCTCTTCCCACACCTTTATGATGTCAGAACATATTCCAACTTCCTGAAACAGACATTTCAACATTAATTCCCTACTTTATGCAGCATTTTGCAGGCTGAGGTGAGAAACTCTCTCAATTTTTCAATTTTTACACGACACTTTTAATGGCTACAATCCATTGCAATGCAACACCCTCGAGGAAAGACTCTCCAAAACTGTGCACCTTTAACCTCATTTGAACAATTATCCACCATGCTTCCTTCTGTGACTGCAAGCTTTTGACACTACCTTTGAGTGTGTCTGTTAGGAATGGTAAATGAACTGCGTTTATATAGCACTTTTCTAGCCTTACTGACCGCTCAAAGCGCTTTACAACACATGCCACATTCACACACACACGTTCATATGCTGCTGGCAGAGGCTACCGTGCAGGGCTCTGACCTGCGCATCAGCAATAACCACTCATACGCACGCTCACACACCAGGAGCAATTGGGTGCAAAAACTGAGGTTCAGATTTTGCCCATGGAAACTTGGACTCCAGGGGCCAGGGATCGACCTTCCGATTAGTGGACGACTGCCCTACCTCCTGAGCTTCAGCCGCCCCTATTGAGCCACAGCCACAAATCTTTTGCCTTCACACTTGGCTGAACAACACAGCAGCATAACCTGGTCTTAAACGCCACATGACAACATTGGCACGGGTCAGGCATAGCTCCATTTGTGCCCTCGATCTTTACTTAGTCATAGAGACTTCTCAGCATAAACCTTAGGGGGATATATAAATGTTATTTTTTGCCTAGTACCCGGCAGTGCTTTGCATTTTTAAAGGTATTTATGAGCTCTCACAAGTGTTTGTGGTCTTCTCAGGATAAGAACATGGCTGAAACCCGGGGCGAAACCTGCATTTAAATCCAGCATCTCCTCAAACCTTTCAGCAAAAGCATTACAAGCATGGCCCTGCTGTTCTCTTCTTCCCTGTACGAGCTGTATGCTGTTGCTTTTGCCCTGGGCATGGTTCATCCCGGGCAGACTGTGAGATAACCAAAGTACCACTAAAGATGCAAACCCTGCTGGATAACAGGTAAAAAACAAGGTTTGTATTTTTCTGCCCTGGGGTTTGTGCTGAGAAGTCACTGAGAAGTGGCCAAGTCATAGAGTGATGTACAAAGCATCAAGATCATAAATGGGGCTAGGGTGAGCCCTTACATTCACAGAGGGTGGCTGTAGCATGGCTGGCAAATTGGCATGGAAGCATCAGTGCATATTGAGATGGTAGAAATAAACATACTATTAAATCCTCCAAACTAAACAACAAATAAAATGTTTGTTACTGCCCTCCAAACAGCCCATGTGAGTGTTTCATAATTGCCCAAACTGGCAGGATGACATCAATTGGCAGCTCTTTCATCGCCATTCAGTGCCCCCCAAAAACCATTGAAAAAAATAATGAATATGACTGTTTTCTGGTGTGGCACCTCAATTGTTTGGCTGTTCATGGTCACAGTTAAAAGAAACCAACACTGACTGTGCAGTGGTCATCTGCGTCATAGTCACATTTTGACTATAAAACACATAAAAGTCATAATTCACAAGGCCATAAGAGGTCCAAGTGGATGTAAGTATAATGGCGTTTGAACAACAATCAGTATCACTGTTTTTTTCTGAGGACAGTCTCATTTAAATGCTACTCTTGCAGCGCCTGTTCTAAACAAGTTGTTTGACACAGATTATCTGGTTATGTGAGGGGTTTACAGATCCAGTCTCAAGCCTCTTCAACTCCTTACAGACTCATCGGAGACACCCTGATAATATGTTTGATATTAACAAATTAAAATCTGGATGATAAAATCGGTATTTTCCAAGCCAGACCACACCAACCAATGAGAGAGGCATCTCAGAACAGGTGACGATGCTGCCAAACAACACTTAAAATTCTAGCCCTTGAGCTGTAAGCTAGCATACTACTGTTAACACACATTTAAAATCTACACTCCAGTTCTCGCTGAAGAATAGAAAACCTCTGCTGACCATGTTTCACCACTCATCAAGACTCGTATAAGCTCTGTTTTTGTTTTTTTGTTTCTCACTGCAAAACGTTATTAAAGCAAGTTGTTGAATGAATCTCCATTTTGTTTAAGTCCGCTTACCCATGAGATTGCGTGAGAGAGATCACTTGTGAGCCCAGCTTGATCTAAATTAATTAATATTGTTGCATGTCCAAATTCCGGCAATCAACACTGCACTTCCGTGGGTCCTAAGCAACAAACCTGCCAAGTTTGAGTTAGATCACATGAACAGTTCTTGAGATATGCGAATCACAGAAGGACAGACGGACAGAGATTCCTTGCTTCACAGTTAGATGTTTAGTTGCTACAATTTGCAAAAAAATAATGATATTTCATGATAAGACGTGCAAGAAACTGAAGTGTAATTACCTACAAATCTGCCTCATTATGTGCTAAACCTACAGCTTGAATGATGTGGTTGGTAAAATTATAACAATTATCAAGGCTTCACATTGTGCTTATAGCTCGTAATGCCCTGTACGAACAGCTGGAATCTCTACGTATGGTAGCTGAAAGTGGTGTAAACACTCAGATGGCTGCTGTGTAATGGAGGACATCAGCTCCCGGCCTGCCGTGTCTGTCAGTTCTCACAGGGAAAGGCAGAGGAGTCTCAACTGTCAAATTACTTTTCGCAAGTCAGATCGGAACAAAAGCTGTTTGACTCAAAACTTGAAGGTCATAACTGAGGAATTTATTCATTGTTTCATCTCTGCCTGGGACAGAACAATTACTCCTGTATATTCTAATCTCACTATGCATCCATGTACACTTCTGGCAAGCTTCAAAGAGTTCCTTTGAAAAACAACCCTCCCTCGCCCCCTGCCTCCATAACAAATTACCATACAAAAGTCTCCCAGCACACGACGCCACACTACACTGAATCTCTTCACAGACGGAGCTCCGCTGGATGATTGAAGTCGAGCTCTCCTGAATTTCCTCAGCTCGCCTCCGTGATCAAAGTGGATGAAGGCAGGCGGTTAGCAAGACGGGCCCAGAAGTGAAGCTCTGCCTGGGGCTCACTCTGTACTGTGCATGGGGAAAGACTTCTCTGCCTTGTAG
Organism: Pagrus major; assembly: GCF_040436345.1. Classification (NCBI taxonomy): domain Eukaryota; kingdom Metazoa; phylum Chordata; class Actinopteri; order Spariformes; family Sparidae; genus Pagrus; species Pagrus major. The sequence goes on along the minus strand of NC_133220.1, from coordinate 32,514,858 downwards.
CCTTCACTCTGCAGAATATGTATTGTCTGGAGCATGCACATCGACTGCCACAGCTCCCTCCAGCTTTAATTTGACTGGTTGCTGGGACGAGCGTGGCTCAACTTTTATTAGTGTTTAAATGTTGACCATACAGATTATACATGTCTGAAGTGAAAACATTATTAGAAGTATTTCAACTGCAGAAAGTGGCAGCAAGGTTCCAATCTGAGACATGAAACATGTCTGTAAAATCTTTTAAAGCTTGATATCAGTTTTCTGCAACAGTTTAAAACATGGTTATGTCTTCTTATTTACAGTCGCAAGTGACCTTTGCTGAATTAAGTGGATTATTTTCAATGTTGCTAGACCTTCACTCTGTTCTCTTAAGTTAAACTGCAAGGCCAAATGCTTATCGACACCCACATGGAATAGTTTAGCATCTCACTCCAAAATCATGGGCAGCACTCCAGTTCATCCCAGGTCTTTGATGGGGTTGAGGTCGTGGCTCTGCGCAGGCCAGTCAAGGTCTTTCACAGCAAATTGGGAAAACCTTTGTCCATGCGAGGGCTAAACAAACTCTAACACGAATTTCATAATGATCAGAGCCCCAGGACAGCACCAGATTTTTTGCTTTTGGATTTAGTCCGAGCATTTGATTTATTGGTGGCTGTCGGGATGTTAAGAGATTTTCTACAAATATAACAAAAAATGCTTGTAAAAGAAAATACTAACCCTAGTTTTAAACAGGTTCTTCTACGTGTGGGAAAATGCTATGAAGCCTTAAAAAATAAAAAAAGCACATAGTGTATGAATTGCATGGCCACATGCTGATCTGATTGTATTATTCATACAACACGGTTGGCTATATGACCTGGCTGCACTCAGCCTGTATAAATATACCACGGGAAAGTCACCTCCCTGCTTTATCAAAATACATCAGTACTCTGACCTGCATGTCTTTTTCTTTGAGTTTTTCTTTGTTTTGTTTTTTGCAACATATAAAATGCAACTAAATCAGAAGCATTCAGCTAATGACGCCAGTTGAAATGCCGGAACAGGTTTGATCCATCAACAGAGAGTATCTGAAGATGGGACTGGAAATGCTGGTGTGGGCAGTTCCTCTGGAACTGACTGTCTCAGTCTAGTATTTGCTGAAGCAACAGCACAGGACCTCGGGACATGCCCGGGACTGATTGATCATTTATCAGGGAAGTTGACCGTGAGTGTTAACTGTGAATATTCCTCTGAGTAAGGTGCAATTGGTTTTCACAGTCCAAAAAACACCATGGCCCAATTACTGCTCCTGTAGAGCCAGTATGAAACAAACCCTGCAGTAACAGTCCCCGGCAAACATCTTCCACCTGCGCCAAGTACTATAAGCTGTTAAGTTTTGCCAAGTAAAAACTGCTGGCTGTAGACATTTTGAGAGTCTCAGTTGAATTATAGATGTAGCCGTGGATTTTCCCCAGACCAGTGTTCTGCACCAATGGAAACATCAGTGATAGAGAGTGACATGTCGACAAGCCAATTATGTGTCTGGCCAGCTGTCATCGGCAACAATATCTCCACAGTCATCTCTGTCTCAGATTCGGAGACTTCAGAGAGCCTGAAAACACACTGACAGAAGGCCACACAGATTCAAGGCATGTAGAAAATAATAATGCAGTTGAAAAGGCATATTCAATGAGCTGCAAAGTACAGATGTGCATCGGGAGCAGTGCCACAACTGTGTGTGTGTGTGTCTCTTTATGTGTGTGTATGTGTGTGTCCAGAACTAAATAAGAGAGAGAATGATGGTGCTGTAATCAGGCTAGGTCCCAGGAGGGCAGACAGCAGTGCTGACAGCGAGTTGGTACCCATCTTCAGAGCAGGATTTCTGGGCCACAGTCCCTCTGTCTGGCTTTTAAAAAATAGCAGGGGGGGAAGAGGATGTGGAGGCACAGACAGGAGGCAAAAAAAAAATGACCCGGGCAGAGAAAATAAGGGGGGCTTGATTTTCTAGAGGCAATGACAATAGCACAAAAGCCTGATGTCTATCAGACTAAATCACACAGCCTAATTGACACAGTGTAGAATCTGGACTTGGAATGATGTGTATGGGGATGATAGAGACCATTACTTCTTCTTACAAAGGCAGGGAGCAGCAGTAATCAGTGAAACAATGAAGTTGAGAAAAAGGGTTTGAAGTTTGGAGGCTCACCAAAGACAAACTGTGTAACATACTGACTATAAATTGTTTAACTTCATGACTTTTTTATGGCTGATCATTAATCAGTCACAGACTTAACACAAAACCTAAAAGGACATTTCAAAGGGGAACAATGAACATTGCTTCATGTTTTATAATGGTGAAACATGTCAGAAGATACCAGATTTTGGTCTTAAAGGGTAACTTCACCAATTTTAAACATAAAAATGTGTTTAAAGTTCTTTGGAAGTATTACCACATATGTGAACAACTAGTAAAATGCTTTTGTGGCTACAGAGGAAGCTGCATGTAATCTGATGAGTTTAAGGTTTTGAAAAGGACCACTGGTCTAGCATTGCACTTCTACAGCACTGTTGGACAAACAAATAATCAAAATCGGTACAGCAGTAGCAGAGATATCGCCCTTTTTATTCCATGCATTCTTCTTCCTTTTCAAAAGCTGCTGCCTACATTACCCACACTGCAACCTAAACACTGAATAACATCCCTGGAGGCAATTTATTACAGTACATGCAGCCTCCTCTTGTGACACAAAAGGCTTTATACTACTACTCCCCGAGACCCGTAAACACACTTTAATGTGTAAAATTGGTGGAGTTACCCTTTTATTCAGTTTTGGCAAAATATGAAGCTGCTGCATTTTGGCGTATGAGTAATTTGATCAGTGGTGGTGGGTTGTAACTGAACATAGCACAATATGTAAAGTTTGTAATCAAATCAGATTAATTCATAAAAGGACTCTATGTAACAATTTGTAGTAATTTACATGCATTAATCACTTGTTTATTGGCCATATGTGAGCTGATTGTAACGTGATGTGAAAAATGAGACCTTACCCGTCTCTCTCGGTTGCCTTGGCTGCCTGTGGATGATTTGGTTAAGTTGTTTAATGCTAATGGTCATGGCCTGCACCAAAAAAAAATTCTGACGGTGCTAAGGGGAGGCCTGACCAATACGGGGGGTGTAGTGGTTAGCAGTGTTGCCTCGCAGCAGGCTGGGTTCAAAACCCGGCTGAGGCAGTGGCTTTTCTGTGTGGCGTTTGAATGTTCTCCCCGTGCCTGCGTGGGTTTGTAAAGGACTCAGGTCGGATTTTCCTCGACAGTTCAAAGGATGTGACTTTATGCTCGCCCTCGAGTGCCTCATCACAGTGCCTCTCTCCGCTCACAGAGAACAGTTGCTAAAATTAACCTGAAAAATTGAGTCTGCTTACATAAACAACTGCCTTCCGGCACAACACAAGTTGTTTCACAGAGCCCCTTTAATAAAGACCCAACCAGCTTGTTTCAACGAGTTCTAGTTCCTCTTCCTCACTGCTTTCATATGCTGTCTGTGCATATGTATGCGAACCCTGAGGAAATCATAGAAAGTTGGAAATAAAGAGTGATATCCTGTGTCAAAAAGCAGACATGAATGTTGGACTCACCAATGTTGACTGAACTTATTTGATATATTATATATTACATATTATAGATTATATAGATTATTATAGGAATTATAGAAATATTACTTAGAAACAGCCTCTGCAACATAGGACACTCAACCACTGTGTGTTCAGACACAAACTCATAGCCTGAAACCTGGCAGGATGGATTCACGAGACCACATGATCTCACGAATCCAGCAAGTGTTGGAGTGTTATGTGCCTGTTGGTGTGCATGATGTAAATATGGGTGTAATTTCCATTTTTCAAACTTGGCCTACTGAGGTGACGAAAACCCGAGCTGGATCCAGACGTAGTCGTTATTAAACTCTTGTTACATGGAGCCAGTGTGGAGGCTTTTTTCATTTGCTTGGACATTTTAGGCATAGACACGCCGCCAGCTGGAGAAAAACAGGCAGAACAACTGTTGAATGTTAGATGAACATACCGCATTAACAATGGATCAGTCCTGTCAAGTGTCCAAGGAAGCCTTTCCAGTGACTCAGCATGTATGACACAAATCCATGGACCTGGCTCAGCTAGTCTTAATTAATGCAATTAATCACACCTGTGCTTTTCCTGCTTTGACGTGTCAAAATGTCTGCCAGGTCTAGACAGGCAGTGTTATAGCTGACAGACCAGAGGTTGCAATAAAAAAATCTTTCCCTTGTGTGTCTCAGTGTGTGGTTATGTCAGGCCTAGGGCATCGAAATAATCAAATGTGTGTCTTTGTACTAAATTACAGTGTGAGGATGATCTGGAAATAGAGAGCCTGCTAGTCACCAGTTTAAAGATTAATATAAAGTAGGCTATGTCACTCCCAGCTCCTTATAACCCATAGGATTTATTTAATCCTCAACATGTTAATTCTTTAACCTCAAACAGACTGACAGACTTTAACAGCAGCTCTTTTAATTCAAATAGGTAAAACAGTGTCAGTGGGCTCCCCTGTACCGAATATAGGTTATCACAACACACACTCTCTCCCTCTCTCTCCGGATTGTACCATCGCACGGATGAATTTTAACTTGTGCGATGAAAGCTGGAGATGAATACTTCATCTCTGACCCACATAATGGCGATATATCAGGCTCGGTAAGGGGAAGCTCTGTCGTGTTACAGCCCGCTCCTCCGCTGAGCGCTCCCGGTGCGGTGGGAGCTGTCAGCGGCGCGCCTCGCCTCGCCTCGCCTCGCCTCACCTCCCGTCTTCCTCCGCCTGTATCCGACTCCTCTCTCCATCTCGCTTCCAGGAAGAGGAGAGGAGGGAGAAGGAGAAGCAGGCGGCACACCGAGAGAGGGGCGACGGAAGCGGAAAAAGTAAGTGGCTCGAGAGGGGGTGAAATGAATGGAAATGAAGTGGCTCTTCCTGAGAGGAGAGTCAACTTGAGCAGGGTTTGCATGACTCCCGGCTCAGTTGAAAAGTAGTGCTCGTACTTTAGCTAGCAGTATCTCGTTACTCGTTACACGTAGCTTCAGGAAACCTGGAGAAAGTTACGGTTTGATGCTGTGGACGTTAAGTTAAGCTAGCGTCGCGACGAGGTTATTGTAGGCTAATGTTAAAAGTGCTGACTCCCCACTTTGCCTTATCGCTAGCTGAGGTTTTTAATTAGAGTACAGTAATTCATTACACTAAACCTTCATGAGGACAGCCACTTCAGAAGGGATATAGTTAGGCTAATACAATGTAAATGCTGCTCTTGTAATTGGCTTTGTGGGTGACACTGTGATAATTAACCCGCCTAAAAGCCTCCATTACTGTAAACAACAACATGCTGTCTGAACGGTTCTCACCATAGTGGAGAGCAGGGACCTGTGGTAATGAAAACACGTTTTAGAGGAATGGAGATAAATACTTGAAGAATTTCAGTGTGACCACAAAGTGACACACACCAGTGAGTAAGCAATAATGTGGTCATAACATTCAGAGCAATACAAACATAGAGAACTGTCCAATATATCATTTGGCCGATATTATCAGCCGATATTGGCCTATCACAGATATATCAGCGTATATGTAGTATTGGCCGATATGAAAAGTTTTTGCAGAAAAAGATGCTTGGGTTGATTTATAATTATTAAATTCCCAGTAAAGTCTACTGTTTCACTTCATATATTTGTTTGTTTAGCCACATTGATGGATTAAGGTAAAAAAAAAAAGGTGTGTATATCGGCCGATATATCCACATCGGTATTGTTTTCTCCCATGTATCGGTATCAGCATCAGCCCCAAAAATTGAATACCAGTCAGGCTAAAAAAAACAAAAAACATAGTGCTATATGGTCTCTGAGGATCCATAACACAATACAAACTCAGTTGCCAGTTAAGCACACTAAACTAAAACTTATAAAGTCTGATACAAGAGCCAATAAATGCTAATCCTCATGAAGGTTCTAATGTCAGTTTTCTGATAAAGCTTGGTGGCTATATTAGGAGCACGTCTCACACCGATATAAAGAGCTTCCATAAAGTTCAATCAACACCTCTCTAATACTGTTTTAACATAAACTGATCATTATAACCTTCATTTATTCAGGATTTTTTGCAGGACTGTTGTATTACATTGCATTAGTTTAAGCTGTGTCTACCTCATAAGCGGGGAGCTGAGTTAAAGTCCCTATTTGAATATCACTGGATTGTTTACATCATTTGTCATAGTTCAGTATTTTTTATAGCTCCTTCCTCAGCCCATGAAATGATGATTGATGATGATGGATCTGTTGTTGCAGTCCTCATGACAATGAAGACAGTGAATATAAAGACCATCCGGGCCTTATCTGAAAGGTCACTTACTCAATATTCACCACACTTCTGTCTTCTGTCCGTCTAGGCACAGATGTACAGGAGGAAGAATGACATTTCTTTCTCTTCCTTTCTCCCCGAGGGAGATGTCACTCTCTCTTCTACTTTCACACTTGGCTTCGAAGTTGGACATTTTCGGCTTAACTTACAATTGCATAACAATACAAGTTAGCCTTTGTACCCCACTGGTGCCAATCAGAAAGTCCAGGGGACAGACATGGATCCCAACTTTCCTCATTATGAAGCTATGTTTCAACTGTACAATGAAAACAGTATATCAGTGATATTAAGTAAAGTTAGCTAACTTTTTAATTACAGAATATGAGAAGCTAAGTGAAGTGTTAAATTTAAAAGCTGCATCAATTAAGGTCTACCCACTAGGAAGCAGAAGAATGCCAAAACAAGACCACAGAAAACACAGTCCCTTGATATGTCAAACATGTTTGACATTTTACACCAAACAGCTTAATTATATTCAAGATTCAATTCATTTATTTTCATACAACACAGTTTTGTACAGGAGTGTTGTAGTTCCTTTATGACCGTCCTCCCGTTATCTGTAATCCTATCTTCCTGGTGTTACGGCAGCAGATACTTCTGTATTGCTTGCAAGGGTGAACAGCATTCATGGGGTTGGAAGTGGGCTGAGCATCGTTTGAAATTTTCAACATTAGTGCCAATGTGACACCTTAGTTTCAGCACAATACCAAAACATGGCTGTTGATATGAGAATCACATGTTTTTCGACAAAACTACTTTTCATTGATGTCTTAACACGAGCAGCTGTACAAGCTATACAACAGATCAAAGAATAAGTAAATAATAAAAAATCTAGAGAAACATTCAATAGCCGCTTTACTCGATAGATTGATATTATATACTGTGGAAATACTGCTAAAAGGTCTGTAGAGATGCACTTGGCTCATAATTCTCTGTGCCTTAGGGTTTATGGTGTCATCTTTTAACTTCACAGGTAACTGAATCATAGTGCTGAGAAATCATCCAAGGGTTTCCTGCCTGGGATTCCAACCTGGGGGTACAGTAAGTAGTGTCATTGATTTTTTCTTGGTTGAAGAGCCTCAACTCCTCCCCCCCACACCATCCTTTCCACTCCCCTCATTGTCTATACTTCCTGTCCTCATCCTTTCTTGTTTCCACTAGCATTGATTACTTTCTTCCTTTCACACTCATAAATACAATTTCAGTCAATTGCTATGCATGGTGTGGAACAGTTATCTTAAATCAATGCGGTTCGATGCCGGCCTCAGTAACATTAGCTTGCTCATTGGCTCTTCAGAAGCACAGGATGGATCTCCATTCTGTCAAAGTTAGGAGGAAATTAAAAAGTGAGATAGCGTATGTCTGTCAGCCCTGTGCTGGGGGGATGATGGGCCATCTCCTCCTGACAAGGTGAGTGACATTTTTAAATTTTGAAGTGGCAGCAGTGCTCCGAAGTCACAGTTTGATTGACAACTGGTGACACAGACTTTGTTACATTTCGTCATAGGACAAAACAGTAGATGACATTCATGTATCTCATACTGACTGAGCAAAGTCAGAAAATGTAGAAAATGTATACTTTATATTATTGATACCAAAGTTTGGAATTGGGACACAGCTTGTGTTACCCTAAAAACATACACTATGCTAATATCTGAAGCAAATACCGATTGCACAGTGTAATGGCTGTAGGAAAATGACTCCATCCGTCTGCCATTGTGCAACCAAAACAGGAAGAGGCATTGTTTTCCCTGGTTGCTATCCCCAGGTAACAGGCATTCACTCGAGGGAGAGCACCGTGTTGTGTCAAAGTCTGTTCCCCTGCTTATAAGTGTTTTCCCTTACAGCTATTTGAGATGATTCAAAACAGGCATTCTTTCTACGAGATCATTCAGTAACAAAACCTCCCTACTTATTAATACAACCAAGTGTTTTACTCTGTCTTCTCAGAGCACTGACACCAGGGTTTCTAGGTCAAATTGGGATTCTTAAGGTTATTTTTGCTTTGGACATTAGCCAGGCTGCTAGTGGTAGCTATGTTGCTAACGCTGTCTTTGAATCAGCGGCTTGAGCAGTAAAACCACAGGGAAACACTAGGAGGAGGGAAAGTTGAAAAGTTGTCAATTCCACTTTAAGTGATAGTGAGGTCTATGCTAACAGTGTAGCTAATGAAAAATTTAAAACTCACAGCAGCTCTCAGAGTGAATGTCCTTAAATGATTTGTGATGATATTATTGTTTTTCCCTGCGTTTGTGAAAGGCTTAGGTGCACAAATTTGGCAAGGGGTTTGGAGCTCCTTCCCCGAGAAAATTGAGCATTATTATTACCATATATGTGCACAAAAGTTGGAAAGCTAGAACAGATATAAAAAATGAAAAGCTTAATGATTAAAATTGCAGAAGATGTCCACTGGACACACGTACAACCATTGGATCTGTCACTTATTCAGTTTTAAACCTCTCCACAGTGGTTTTGCTCAGGTGGTGCTGCACCTAAGCCTTGTGATGGTAGGGAAAACTTTGGATATTTTGTACAGGAATTTCAATGAATGAATTCCTGCAGATGACAAAAAACGTGAACCTGAGCTTGAATTTTTTTAGAGATTAGTACAAATGTGTTGAAAATATGATACAGATACAATGTTTTCTTTCTAGCAGAGTCTAATTTCCTTGTGTATATACAGAGATCTAAAGTGAATGTTTGGAGACTATGTGCAGGCTAAAGATCACTGCATGGCTTATGAATTCTTGTTTGCTCAGCAGGTCCAAAAATAGATCTGGCAACATCAGCTATAGCTAATAACAAAATAATAGCGAACTTTAATTGCCTCAGGTCAGTCAACTTAGTTTGGATAGTCCTAGTGAGCTGCTTGGACTAACACATTGCATGCTAAAGTGTTAGCATGCAGTAGTGGAGCCAGTGATCTACAGGGACACATAACGCTAGCGTTTATGTTCACAGCAAACTGAATGTGAGCATCCTGGTTCCTGCAGAGTAGGTAGATAAAAGCCAGCCAGCCTGAAGGATACACTGTCCAGACCTCCTGCTATCTTACAGTATGATCCACACACACCGAGGAGGTAAACACACACTTTATGTTTTCTATAAACACACCTCCTCACCCTGATCTAACACCCTCACTATGCACAAATGCTCTCTCTCTGAGAGTCAACCACTCAAATCTTAAAAGGGTGGAAAAATGGCTTACACACACACACTCTCTCACACACACACATGCATGAAAGCGCGATGCAGTGGAAGAACCGTTGGGGAGTTAATTCCAATTCTGCTGACAGTAGATAGGTCTCACCATTATTTCTCTCTATCACATAGTAATTACTTATAAGGCCACAGGGATTATGATGTCCCCAACTCCCCTCTGTAATAGAGCTTGTGCTCCATATAACCCGTTAGCTTTACTACCCGGTCTCTATCACCCCCCTCATTAAGCTGTCCCTCCCTCTCATTATCGGCTCCATGTAATATCCTCCATCCATTAACTTAGCCCACTTCTCCCACTCCTCACCATAACTCCCCCTCCTCTTTCTGCCTCTCCTCCATCTTTCCTCCCTTTCCGTACACTTCTTCCTCCTCTGCTCTTTTCTCCACTCAAGCCTTCACAGCACTGCCACACTGGATCAGCTCACTCTAATTTGACTCCTACACAGCCGTCAGTGAAAGGGAGCAGAACCACTATGCCCTGAATATACGAGTGGTTGAGCTGTGCTACAGGGACAGAATACAGTACGGTGAAAAACTGAATATACGTTGTCTTTATGTAACCAAGCATGTTCTTTGTCGCAGGCACGTCATGTCCGTGCATACATCAAGCTTAGTTTTCTCAGCTCTGCTAATGTGTTCTTTTTCCTAAGCGCCTGTATCTATTTCCGTCTCGTCTCCATGGCTCCTGGCACAGAAACATGCAAAACGCAGCCTTGTCTCCTGATCAGCTTCTCTACGGGTTCTAGTGCTTCCAACTCTCACATGAAAACTCATTGTGATGTTTGTGCATCGAAGAGCAAGAATGTGTGTTGTGTATATAAATGTGTAGTATGGGGTTTTGGTCATGTGAACAGTTGGTGGCAGGGGAAATGATAACCGCTGCCTCTGTTCAAAGATGGTCTGTGGTGGCTGGTTTGAATGTTGCCCTCTCTGGCCATCCATAAGCTCCTGTGCGTTGACCTTTGCCCCCCTCCATGAGGATACTATGAACTGCTTTGGTCTGGTGTTTAAAGAAAGCTGATGTTGTTTGTTACCAGTGTTAAGTTTCTTATGTAGGGTCCCTATCGCCTCACCAGTGTAGTTATCCACTCTGATGTTGCACATGATGTTTATAATGAGTTTCAGCTCATTGGTTAGCTGTCCTATCGGAACTTTGATGTTTCGGTTGGTCTTTGTTTCCCTCTCACCACTCCCGTAGCATTGCTTTCGGCTGCAGCAGGCAGCAGGGCAAGAGTTGTTGTGTGTGTGATATGTGGGGAGAGGAAATGATAGACGTATGTTGCTGCTCAGTGCACTAACATTACGTCTTCATGTCCTGTTTATTATTTTCTTATCAAACCAGCTCAGTTCTAGTCGGCCAACGTTGTTTTATGCATATGAGACTGAACAATGCTAAGTTATGGACATGTGGTGTGGAGTAGAGGACGCTTTTAAACCTGGCACAGGGATGTATGTCTGTGGGAATGGGAGATAGTTTCCTCTGCAGGGTGAGACAGTTGGAGATTAATTTCAGAGCAATGGTGGGAAACAGTGGCGGCTACAGTGGTGAGCTAATACGCAACTGCTGCCTTAGGACAACACTCAGGGGACACGCTGCCTCAAATTCGTAAACAACGATGTCATCGTCCATCACGATGTTTCACTGTAGACATCGTCATATGCCAAGTCGGCATATGACAACCCTAGTGTTGAAACATGTTTTGCACTCTAAAGTGCCATTTATATATGGAAGAAATGCCTTTAAAAACTATCATAAAACCTGGTTATTCATCTTACTTTATATGATTGATCAGTATCCAGGTTGCTGATCTGTATTTATGACTTGAATTCTCACCATCTCTCTCATCATCTCTTACCTTAAGATGCAGCTGGATTTGTGCAAATCCATATTTTGCCTGTGGCAGAAAACACAAGCATTGAAATAATCAGCATATGAGGAACCACTGACGTGGTTCATAGCGTGTCAACCAGTGAGAAAAACGACTGTTCATTTGAAAACAGATTTCACTCTTCCCTTGACTCACTTAGGTAAATGTCTGATTTACCAACTGGCTCTGCTGGTAGTGGCGCTCTCCTACTGATGATCTGATTGATTGGACTTAGACAGATGGTTCGTCCAATCACCTGCCTTTTTTCAAACAGTTTCTAGCAGCACCTTTCCGGATGTGTCACAAACCATCTGGCACATCAGGTTCCCACTATGTTTAGAAACCTGGACAAGGCGTTTACATGTATGACATATATCTGATATATACCCCAAACAATCAGAACCAGGATACTAAGGTTCATGTAATTGCACACACAGGTTAGACAGGATCTCTTCAACAGAGTTCTTGATAGAAGTGCTTAGAAGTTGAATTATTTGCATATATTGTTAAACATAGGTTTACAAGTAAGGTGCCGCCAAGTAATAGTGGCCTGTTTACGTCCACCTTGCAGCCAGATTTGTCTTCATGCAAAACCACAACTATGTCAAATTGAATATTATAATGTGTGGTATGCCTAGCCAGAGACACGTGACTATGAGGTTTGAGGGAGTGAAAACAGGATGCAAAGGATTCATTAAGATGAATCATTGGATAGCATGCGTGAAAAAGTAAAAATAAAAGTGTGAAAACTTCTATTAATGCAGCTTTAAAAGACCCTCTGCTTACATACAGTCATTAACAATACTGTTGTACAAATTCATCTACAAATTCACCTCTTGAAGGATTTTTAAAGTAAGGATTAGACTTTTAACCTTACATAAAATTCGCAAAATTGGCAGTCTTAGATTAGGTGTATTTTCCCTCCATCATGTTCTTGTCCTTTTATGTGTGTTTCCCAGTTTCTTCTCTTTTTATATATTTATAGATGGTCTGTGCATTCATGTCCTGGGCTGATAGAGTGACGTGAAAACCAGAGAATGAGAAAGAAACAGGTGCTCTATTCTATCCTCTTAAACATGATGGCGCACTTGAGTTGCTACGGTGACAGCATGCTTACTTTCAAAGCATCTGTCAGCTAAATGCAGACACATACACTCGCAAATAAAAAGGACAGCAACACCAAGCCAGGCGGGGAGAAACAGAGCGAGTTGTTTGCCTTTTAAAGGCAGATAAGAGAAACGCCAACTGCTCCACAACAGCCTCGGCCAACAATCAGCCACAACTGATTTAGTCTCAGCTCTCTCATTACAGGACCTGGAGCCTGCGCTGCCAGATTCAGCCTGTTAATTCACTTCATCAGTACCAATATGGACACAGGAACAGCTGGGCTGGAGCGTTTTGCCATTTCAATCTTGTGTAAAATATGTAAATGACAACATTCACAGTGAGGTGGCCAGGCACAGCAGCAGAGCTGAAAGAAGCTCTCATGACAGCAGCAGGTAATTTTCCTGCTCTGGGTTTTGGCAACATTATTATGCTGCATTGTTACTTCTCTCACCATAGAGCCTCTCTCTGTTGAGTGTGATTTATTACAGATAGCACACAGTATATTTATGTGTGCACAGTAGAGATAAGATTAGCAGAGAGAGCAGCCACCGGCTCCATTTGCTCTCTGGGGGCTGAGGGATGCCATCTCTCCCTCTGGCCTATTGATCCAGAGGTCAGCTCAGACTCAGAGGAGGAGAGTCTTGGTTGAGCAACTCTCTGCAGCCCACAAACCTTCAGACTTTAGCTTTTTGCCCCACTCTGTTCAGGCAGCACACTCACCTAATCCCATCCGGGCCATTAGATCAGTCGGAGCTGGGCAGCCAGGTAACACAGAGTTTCATCTAATCTCGTAGCTGACCGGCGGCAGGATGTCTGCAGCTGCTGCTTGAAACAAGGTGGTGATTCAGTTGGCTGAGAGGAGCCGAGTTGTGGATCTGTCAGCCAGAGAGGCTGAATGTGTTCATGCTGGAATGTGCTGTACGTTCACATGGTGAGGAGAGGAGCTCTTGTGCCCTGAGCTATTACAGCTAAGAGGCTGTGTAAATGTCATGTAGAGTATACTGTGTTGTCGAAGGCAAAGCAGAGAAAATGAGGCCTACTGTCCTGCATATCCCATCCAAAAGTAATCTACAAGGTCCTCCTTTTACTTTGGCTCCATTTTTAGTGTTCAACTCTCTTTGCTGGAGTGTTTCTGCTCTGCACTCTCCAGACACCACCTGTCAATGAAACTGAGTGGGCAGTACTTTTTTCCATTGTCTTTACATAAAGTTTGAGATTCTTTGGGTTACTTTGTTCATCCATGGTCGCTCTTACTGACAGAAACAGGAGTTTCTGTTCTTTGGGAAAGCCCGACCTGAGACTGAATCTTTGGAATAATACTTCATGTGTAGAAGCTTTTAGACTGGCTAAAATGATGCAGTTGAATGACACCCAACATTGCTGGCTTTATCAAGCTGTTACTGATTGTAAATGTTACATACAACTTTATTCAGATTAGGGCGATATTGTTTTAGTTTTTTTCTTCAATAAAGTGATTCATTTGATTAAATAAAGCACCAAGCAAATGCAGATGCGTCATATGATCTTTTTTTGTAACGACTTAAAACTACTACAAGGAACTTGAACTTGTAGTAGTTGATTCTAGCAGCCCCTTTGGTCAAAACATGACAATAGTGAAACAAAGTAAATTTTCATTTCATCCTGAGCATTCCACTATAAAAATTGTTTGTTTTATGACTTATCCAACCCGCCATTACATGGCATCTTGTGCAGGGTTCAAGGTCCTGTCATCCCCCTAACAATAGAATGGTATGAATGGAGATCTTGCCCAGGACCTCTCCAGGACAAAAGTGGTTGTGTATGTATACAGTATGCATGACTAGTAGTAACAAGACCTAACAAAATCCAAAAAGACTGGGGACACAACCTACCTTTCTTTGAACAACAAATCTGTATTGTAGTCAGCAGGAGGGGAGCTGGTTAGCTGTCAGCAGTCAGTTGGCCGCACTGGCCTGCTGTATGTTTGGCTAATAAAGCTAGCAGCTAACCACACAGTGAGTTTCTGTGCAGAACATGAAGCTTTAAACAGTGAACTGTAATGTGACAATACAACAACTTCACTTCTTCTTTGAGTTTTAATTCTTTCATTTTCAATGGTGGCTGGCAAACCAGCTTATAGGTGCATTACTGCCTCCTATTGGACTGGATTGTAGCAGTAGATTGACAGAAGAAACCAAACAAGATTCTCTCTGATTCCTGTTACTCTTAAGTAGCCTAATCAATTAGAAGTTTGTGTTCTTTCCATGATGTCTTTCCTAGCAGATTCCACAGTGTCTTATTGTGTTTTTCATCATTTAGTATATGATATAAATTCCCATATTTCTTCATAATTTCTGTTGCAATCAATGCGTGCTTGATAATTTCTGATTCATCACAGTGTGTGCGCAGTCCACTAGGATGCTTGCCTATTGTATGGAGTGTTTAAACTGTAAAGTTTACAGTGAACACATGTACTGAAATACTTAAGCTAAGAACAGTTTGGAGCTACAAGTACTTTAAATGCTAATCCTTTTAATTAACAACTATCAATGGCACGATTCCGGGATGGTGGTGAGAAAAGTTAGTCTGCAGCCCTGTTGTGTGCGTGAGAGGGAGAAAAAAGAACAAAGGCTGAGGAAATAGTGGAAAATAATTATATGAAGGAGTGTTTTCTGTTATCTCACAGGCTGTCAGTGATCAATCTGAAAAATTTATTTGTCATTAAAGCCTTACTTCATGAACATTGGGCACAATTGCGATTCCTGCTTTTCACAGTGAATCCCTGAATACATTCCCTTATCAGTTTCATCACTTATTAGGCAGAGCATTCTGCTGCTTACTTTCAGACAGTGAATACACAGAATAACATGATGTGAAGCTGGGTTTAATTACCATCATGCTCATGTTCTGTACGTGAAGCGTTTTGCTGGATATTAATTCATTCATCCATTCATCTTACTTGATTAAAAATGAAAATATGAAGAGAAAGCTGGTTTCATAGGAGCTGCTGTTGAACAAGGGTGTTTTTTTTTTACCTCTTTGTCCCCACACTGTGAGAAAAATATGTTTTTCTTCTCTTTTTTATTGAATGATTTGACTTGTTATGCAAAGACGACAATGACTGAATAATCATAGAAATAGGGTGAACAACGTGCGCTTAATGTCTTAGTGCGAGAATTTATAACCTGGTGTTGCTGCAGCCCTTTATTTTAATCTGACAGCATTCATTTGTGCTGCGTTGAAAGTGATAGAGATATGATACAAGATTGGACTTAGTAAGAGTGCCGTTGTGTCTTTCACGTACGAAAGACTCAGACTCCTATTAGACATGAGACCCAAATGTGAAATTTATATCACACTTACAGTATGTAAAGACGTGTATCTAAAGCAGATTTAATCATTAGCTAGCTTCATGAGTCTTAGTCTTACTAAAGTAAATTTCCTACATGTTTTGTAAGAAAATCTACACACACAAAAGACGAATCAAACCCAGAATTCTTTTAAATTTAATTTTTTTATTAACATCACAGAGATTTATGAATATCAGCAATTATAAGCACCATGGTGGGACAGACTACTGCAGGAGAATAACAACCTTACCCTTACAACCAATGAATTTTTTTTTTATATCACAAGCTGATCCTTATTCAAGTGTGATCCTACAAAACTGTGTTTGACCGATGACCGTCACTGCAGCTATGTCATGTGCTTATGAAATTAGCAGCAGGACACGGTATAGAGCTTTTTTATAACTTGACTTCACAAAGCAGGTGGAATGATAACATCAATAATGGCTCAAATAAACGATATGTCCTAGTCAGCCATTTAAGTGAGCCAGCATGTACAATGCAGCCATTATTAATGTTGTTAAAGGCCACTGTGCTTGTCCTGCTGTGACATGTGAAAATGTCTGCTGTGAAAAAGGTCTTTTTGATATAAAGTCAGTGACACTGGCTTATTAAGAAACAGGGCTCGTTGTGTGGGTTGAACCTGTTCTCATATCTGCCACACAGCTGCTAGTCATATTTACTGCATGGCTTCGTTTTTCATTTTTTCAGTACCGTGGCAGTGTACTGATAGGGGACTGTTCACCAGGTTGTCAGATCAAGATGTCACCAAAGTTTTGCAGAGGTTGCGAGTGGAAACATGATATATTCATTGTTGTTATCAACTGAGCAGTGTCAGCACAGCATCAGGCTGTCCTCATTGGAAAATCCAGCAGGGTTTGTGGTCCGCTGTGAAAGCAGGTCGACAGTAAAAGCAGGCTATTAAGACCCATATCTAGGTTTCTTGTGAGGCGGCGGCCTCTAGTTGCCGTAGTTATTATTACATCAGCAAAAGAGGAATAAGGTGAATTATATAAAGAGCTAGAAGTCTGCATATGGAGGAGGCTGGGGATGGATGGTTGAGTCAGACAAGTACAGGCTTTAACACAGGATATTTTCATGTTAAGGTTTCTTAACTTAGCAATGTTGTTAAATGACATCACTAATATAATGTATCTGAAGTTACATTAGTTATTTTAAGCCAAACCACAATGTTTTCCTAAATCAAACCAAGTAGTTTTATTGCCTAAATGCAACCAAACAATGAGCGTATGACGAAGGTCTGGTAGGCCTGGTGCTGGTACACTGCAACAGTGATATTGGTTAGGGAAAATTGTTATTGGTTGATTTTGGACTTATTCAGCCATGTAGTTTTAAAATGTTTAGCATCACATACATGTGTCACCAACTCAGAGCTCATTGGAGCTCACCGCAGCACCTCAACAGACTGAACCTCAGCTGCATCAGTGAACAGAGGAAAGTAACAAAACACATGGATATGAGAATGTCTCAGATTATTTATTCAGAGGTCTGTAGTAATAAACAAGAAATGCTGTGTCTTCACTTTCCTGTGTCTATCTGTACTTTGCAAAGACTTTTTCTCATTGCTAAAGTTAAATGGATCTGTATCAATAGCAGGTTGTCACCATGAAGTAGCTGGCCTGTGCTGAACTTTACCAGATAAGGCTTGTACGAGCCAAAACAGTGCTGATCGTATCAGACGCGGGGAGGTGGAACTGCTATTGGAGCGCTAGGGGACGAATTCAGCATTGTTAAAACCAGGCCAGTGTGAAAAGCTGTTAGCCTGATAAAGCTCAGGCACCTTCTCTGGCATTTTTATACACACACACATCTAGATAAGTGCACACACATTTCCATTCACGCATGCACGCGCTAACAAATTTTGGCAACTTTGTCGGTGTACTGAGGTCAGCTACAGACTGCAGCACAGATGCGCTATTTGAATACTGCAGACTAATTAAATACAAGTCAATAAATGATCCCTTGCTGAACAGCCTGCGCCCACAGAGAGAGAGGGAGAGAAAGGGCACAGAGAGGATCAGCTGTAGACCAGAATAAATCACACCAAGCGTTTTATCTGACCTCTAAATAATGAAAAATAGGTTACGGCTCTAAAAACAACCTGATATAGGAGGTGCTTTTTTTCCCGAATCACAGGCCAACCTGTAAGACACACTTGAAAGGAAGATTAAACGAGGCTCAGGAAAGGAGGTTGTTTTTAAAAAATTCAAACCATTCAGCAGATTAAAAAGATTGCTGCTGTATTTCAAGCTACAATGTGGTGTTCAAAGCAGTTGCCAGGATGATGGTTCTTTATTTCAAAACCTCATTTTATTGTGATGTCCATCAATTGAGTTTTTTTTTTCTCGAATGGTTCATGATTTTCACTCGCAGATTATCCTGTAAAAACAAGCTGAAACAAATATGCAGATCAGGCACAGGAGCGGCACAGTTTTGGCTCTGGTTACAGCATCAGATTGGGTTTTCACATACTCAGACCACTTCTTACCACACATGAAAGTGCAAACAGCAGTGTTTTGGCTTCAGTTGGCAGTAGTGCATTCACAGACCTTTCCAAAATCCCCCCAAAGCGCTCCAAAAGTGCTCTGTATTTGAGCATCTTTGTCATGTTAACCCCTTCTGTTTCGGATCAGTACCTGGTATCAGCCAATGTACAAACTCAGGTATTGAAATTGGTATCAGGAAATAAATAATTTTATTAGTACATCTATAGTATAAACTATAAAATTATAAGTAGTAACACTTGCTGCTTAGACCCAGGGTGTACAAGATGTGTCCTCATCGCACACAAATACGTACATTATACATATAGACCTCTAGTTTCTCTATACTGTGGTATGGTTGTGTGTGCAAAGCTGACAATAATGAGACCAAAAATGTGTGGCTGATTAAAAATAGTGGGTACTGAGTGGGTTGCATCTCTTACCAGTTTTGATCAGTACTTCTTTCGTCTTTAACAAACATTTTGTATGTGAGTAGTCCATATTTAAATTGTATGCCAGTGTTTTAGTTTTTCACATTCATGAAGTTGGGGTGACTCACAAGGGACAGATTACCCAGCAGTGGCCAATATATCCTGACTTTAAGTCTTTGAAATGCTGGATCCTTTATTTCCTATAATGCACCTCTTTCATTTAACACTGATGTCTTTAAGACTCTACTCCCCCAGGTTCTAACATAGGCTTTTCCTTTTATATTTGTAGTCTCCAAGCCCACGCCAACATCAACAGTTTTTTGTTTTTTGTGTTTTTTTGCAAAAATTAGTTGATCATGCCTCCAGTTAAGGTCAATTTACTTGATCAGTGGTAATTATGCCTTCTCACAGTTTGAGGAAATGATAGGCTCCAGACTGTGTTCACACTGTAGGCACATCATGTTTTCCAATTCCAATGTAAGGACTGTCTTCCCAGGGTGTTGCGCTTGAGCTCGTCTTTCAGGCATCTTTTAACTATCTGCAATGGTTGCTGTGGTAACGACCTAGATGTGTGTATGTATGCTAACCAGTGGTGTGATACTCCAACATAGAACGAAAACAACAAGCTGCCATCTCAGTGGAAATGTGTCCTCAGTCTATGTCACACTCACAGCAATATGTTGCACAGTACAATCTTCCGCAGAAGATCACTGAAGACTGGTACTGCCCCCAACTAAAGATTTTTCTAGTCCACTGGTAGTCGTTAGTTCGAGCTATTACTTGAACAGTTCTCACATGTTTATGATATGAATTCAGTTGTTAAAATATATATTTTTGGGGAAGCAGAGCATAGTTTGAATTCCTGGGCTGAGAAAGGATATTATTGTAATAATATGTACTGTAGAGCATATGTAACATTGATAACACTGAATTACAGAGAACTACAAAATCATAAGAATGAGCCTTTAAAGTACTAATTTTAAAAGTGCACACACAAAACGAGCCACCATAGAGTTTGAGTTTTTATCTTTTCTGCAACCAACTGACCAGTACTTGGACTACTAGCACTCTTCTCATTGACTTTCGCAAGTTATGCAATGAAAGCTGTGAATGAGATTGACTGCCCAGGCTGAGACACATCTCTAGAAATCATCTTTTGATATTCATCATTATTGTTTATGAAATATTATCAATATATTACATTAATGGGGTTTAAATGTAATGACTGTCACATTTCTGGGAAGCTCATAATTGCACCAAGTTTATGTCCTATTTACAGAACTGTAACCAAGTGGGAAGTATTACTGATTGTAGCCTAATATCAAGCAGGGGAATTCTTGAAAGATATATGCATAGGAGTTAGCTTCAAAGTATATTGAAACAATGCTCATGATAATGTACTACTTCATAAATTGTGCTTTATTAATTATGTCATATTACAACCCATTCCCCCTGTTTCTGTACAGTCTGCTCTATTTAACTGCATGATGAGATAGGTGGATAGCAGCAGACTGTGGTGTAAAGGCTAGTGGGATTGGAGGTGGCAGAGTGGTGCCCTTCTGATTCAAAATGCAGAACTTTGATGTTGCCGGATGGCAGCCACAGCAGCAAAGGCTCACTGTCTGACAGCCCTTTAAAAGCTTTAGTTCAGACAGAACACTGTGGAGCACGCATTAAGCCTGTTGCTGTTAGCTGCTTCATTCATGCTTCACAATCACTGGCTCACTCATAAGCTGATTGGCTACCACCTGACTTATAACACCCCAATTATATTTACATAGGTGAACTGCATGGCCATAATAACGTGACACTTTAACTCTGCTGGTAAGCCCAAACCAACACTGTTTGCTGCCACAGCTAGTTTTGGTATTGGAATTGTAATGTGTATCTATGTGTTAAATACTCTCACTCCAATAGCATGATAAGTTCACAACGGGCAGTTTTTTTAAAGAAAAAGTTAAATATTGATTCAGCAGAACCAGAAATATTGTCTCTTTTTTCCCTCCAAGTCACATCACTTGAGGCGATTTAGCAGACTTTAAACAGCTCCCTCTGGAGTCACAAAAGACTTAAGATCATTTTTCTCATATATGCCATAGAACTCACGAAAACTAGACTTGTGTACTGATTGGCTCCTATTCAGGGCACAGACCCATTCACCAGCCAAATGCTGGTAAAATAAGCAAGTGGCTGAAAGTGAAAGTGGTGCTTCGGCAAAAAAACCTCCAATGATAATATATTGTGTGGCTGGTTAAATTTAAACATTGACTAGCCTTTTGGCCAGTGGACAAAAAAGTTAATTTGGCACCCTGCTCCATTTGCAAAACAATGACTGAAATCCATCCAGTGAAGAGAGTTTGTAGCATTTGAAATAGAAAACCGGTTAACAGTTTTCCTTTATAATTCTTTAATTTCAACTAATTAAATTACATTTTAACTGAGGAATATTAATTTGGAAACTGTTATTTATGATACATTTGAAAACAACATCATGAAAAATGAATGATATGAGACTATAAATGTGGAAGTTAATTTAATCTGATTCTTTCTTGGGGACGAGTAATGCTGGATTTCTTCCTTCCAGGTCTGATTAATAAGGGATTAACTCACATGGCGGTGCAGTTGGATCCAGTTTAGTCATCTCAAATATTCCAATTTGTCATATCAAATGTTATTACTAACTGGATTTGTGCCTTGGCTTCAGGTTAGCTTTTTCAATCTCACTACTTGCATACTGATGTGTCTCAAGTCCATGAGCAGAACGACCAGCAGACTGAGTTCAGATGTTGCTTCTCCACTACGACCTGTTTATCATAAGTGATGTTTATTGTCATTCAAACTTGGATGGAAGGTTGATAAGACATGATATGAAATTAAAATGCACTTCATTAAGCTTCATTCATTGAATGAAGCTTTCCATGGCCATACATTTAGAGACGGTCCCTTCACAGAAGGAGCTGAGGGAGAGTGACTATGCTACCTAATTAAAAGTTTCAAGTTGGAGGCACGCTGATTGTAAATGACTTCAGATGATGCTGGTGGGCTTACTGTTGATCTCAAGCTGTTCAAGCAGTTAATTAAAAAAAACGACGTGGCGAACCAAATCGGTTACAGATTGCAATTAATGCACTCTGTGTGTCGGGACGGGAGAGATCTACCCTGCCTCGTTAGCTACCGCACGCCTGCCAGGGTCAGCCTATAGGAAAGCAAGCGCTTTTATTTGTTTTTCATCTTTTTTCATAAGCCATTATTAACAGCAAACCAAGCGATAAGCAATCATGTGCAAAAGAAATGAAAAAACAAAAGCTGGGGCCCTTGGGAAAAGCCTAACTGTTGCTATGACAACCTACCCGCACACACTTAAATGGGGGAGATTTTATTTTGAAGGACAGTCCTCTCTTTATCTCCCCGCTTCGTCCTTTATTCCTCTGTCTGTGAGATGATCAAAGGTACGGCAGGTAGATAAAGCGCAGCAGAGGGAGATGGCCAAAGAGGGGGAGAAAAAGGGGAGCGGTTGGAGGTTTGGGGGGGGTGTTAAAAAGAGATGTGAAGCTTTAAAGGATAAACTGCTGAGATACTGTGTTAAATCACAGCTGGGTCATTTAACAGCAGCTATATTTTCACTTAAATCTCATCCCTTTGACCTCCTCGAAACATACCTGACTTTGGCATTAATGGCTGGTGTTACTCCTCCTTGTATGACAGATGAGGCTGTGATACAGGGTGCGTTTAAGGTGAAGTGGTCAGAATTAGGTTTGCAGTGCATGGTGGGTTTATTCTAGATGCTTCCTCCCACATCGATGACAGACTTCCTCCCCCGTCCTACCCTGGAAACAGTACGTAGGCAGGAGAAGTGGGTTACACGCAGGAAACAGAAAGCTCCTGAGGGATGACATAGGAAAAAACAACAGCGGCGCCCGACATCACAACGTCAGGGAAGGAAACTTAAACATGAGAGACGCCGCGTCAGTTCAGTTCCACTAGATAACAGCTGTTACTCATCTGAGCAGAGCGTGGAAGAGGAGGATGTTTTGATTCACAGTTACACACAGGCAAAGTGATGTAGTGTTAAAGGGAAAGGTGGGTAGACTGGAAGTTGTCGTCAGTGATCAGCATACTGCAAAACTATTTCATAGGTGCATGGCACTCATTGGACTTGTACATTATATGACAAGACAATCCAGTAACTTCACTAAGCATTTAGTATTAGTCTTTAACTAGGAAGATGAGACCTTGGAGCAGCTCCAAGGCTGGATGGTTCATTTTAATGAGACGCATGTCTGGTTAAAAAAATCTGTACAAAAAATGAACCCAGCGACATAACAATGGAATTTTTTTATTGAGTTTGGTGTTGGTTGTTTAACACAGGGCGTTGGAATTGTAAGCTAAAATTTCTGACTTGTGTTGGACTTCAATAACCATGATGATTCAAATTTTCTTCTTAGAATTAATAAATCTTTAGACCACAGAATGAATGAAACCAAATGGTCGTATGTCTTCATACAGCCTTCTCCTGCATAGATGGATACGTACAGCAGATTGATACCTGAACGATGTGAGCTCTGAGTTTAATTAAAGATGATGCAAAACAACTGGTGATGTGTTTGCAGTTAACACTCATTTTTATTCCTGTCTATGTGTTGTTGTGGAGGAAGTATTCAGAGTCTTTAAAGTACTTGTCTCTGTGGCCTATAAGTCTTGGATGTGTACCATGCAATCCGATGTTCCTGATTTCATTCGGGCTTCTTTTGTTGCATGTCTTCTCCTTTTCTCCTCATCTATCTTGTCAATTATCAAGATGTTTTTTTTAAGTATAAGTATGGGAGCATTATCTACAAATTGTAATTATGAAAATAGTGTTTTACTGCTCTGTCTGATCAGTGGAGTTGATTGTAATTACTGAACTGCTGGGTAGTGTCATCCACAACATAAATTTTTCATATTGAAGCTCCCGTGTTATTTCTTGTTCACAAGTAGCTTCTACAACAATTAAGCCTCTGAAGATGATGTATAATCATACAATGCAAATGCGAAGAAGATAACATCACTGTCATACTCTTAACAAATAAATTATGTTAAGTTTTGATTATAACCATCCTCCTGTGGTGCTCAGTGACATTGTGATACCTTTTGTAGTGTTTCGGTCATTTCTGGCGCCCTTTTGTAAATTTTCATTTGGACAGCAACAATTTCTGTTTGAGGGATCAATTTGTGCAACTCCTCAAAACTCAAAAAGGATTATTTTAAGCTTAAGTTGAAACAGTTTATAAAGAGGGAACAATCATGCATTTATGAATGATGCAGTGGTTGTTATTGAGGTTTTTGGTCATTTCTTTTTGTCATTGCTTGGGTTTTGTGCTGTTTTGTATATATTTTCTTGTTGAATTGTATGTATATCATCTATTGATGGGCATTTTCAAACTAGCTTACAGGCCGTGAGCAGCACGGGTGCATGGTAGAACATTTTGCTCTTCATTTTGGCATCCATGTTAACGGGTTAGAGCAGCCACACTGCCGGCGTGAGTCGTGCTTCTCATGTGCGTGCCAAGCGAGGCTGCAACGGTGCATCATCTAGAGGTTCGGAGTCTCGCCTATTTTTACCGCGACACACGCATGGTTCTCGGCAAAAATAGACCTGTGGACAGTCATCTCGACATCATACAGGTGCAGTCTTTTTCCTGTGCACTCTCTTTTTTCTTTCTCTCTCTCTCTCCCACTCTTTCCCCCTTTCCCCTTTTTTCCGCTTATTCACCGGGGTTAAAGGAAAATCACGTCATCTTATTTATTGATAATTATCAAAGGCAAACTCCATGTGAAAAGATAAGGCAGACGGGAGCAGCGCTGCCTATGTGAACACACACGCGCGAGTGAGCTACAGCAGCTCAGCAATGCAGCCGTCACACACTACACAAATAGCCAGTGTGGACAGAGCGTTAGGCTGTGGTATGTGGCATTGATCCATGCCATATACCCGCAATCTATAGAAATAAACATTTTAGCCATAATGTTATATACTCATCATGTTTTATTTATATGGCAATTATCTACCAAATATTTTCTCGATGTATTGATTAATTATTTAGTCTATTAACTGTAAGAGAATGCAGATCATATTTTCTGCAGAGTCTAAGGTGTTGTTTTCAAATTTCTTGTTTTATCCAGTACATTTTCAAAAACCCAGAAAAAATCAATTAACTGCAGGGAGGGGATTGACTTTTTGGTTAATCAAGTAATGATTGCAGCATCATTCTCAGAACTATTTTCCTGTGAAATGTAGTTAAGCAGAAGTCTAAAGTAGCATTAAACAGAAATACTCAAGTACCCTTACCTCAGACCTGTTCTTAAGTACTTGAGAAATTGTTCTTTGTTACTTTGTACAAAGTACTGCTGGTATTGGTGTTTCCTCTGACTAATGTACTCTAAAGCATCCTAATCTTTGCTTTACTGTGTAAACATCTTGTAGGCTACTGTAAAAGTCCACTCTTGTAACTCAAGCAGATAATTGCCACACTGCTCTTCGATGAAGAATGTATTGATGCTGCTCTGCTGTATGTTGCGCTGCTCAACCCATTTTCATTTCATATCTTCTGTAGGCCCTGCGTGAGGCGGCAGAGCATCCCCAGGAAAGGAGAGTTCAGCCTGGCCTTTAACTAATCCAACACTCCCACCGCTCAACTCTGCTTCACCTCACCAATAACGGACCTCCCACTCACCCCGGGGCCTTAACTCCAGTCTCCCGCTCCCCTACACCTCCATCTTCAGCTCATCTCAGCTCCTCCTGATCAATCCTCCATAAAATCTTCCTTGACTCTGGTCCTCATCCTGCCTCATCTCTCTCTCTCTCTGTGAGACATGGCGGTACCTTCAGCCCACGAATTTCACTGGCAGAGCCTAGCACGACTGCCCAGCGGACGCGTCTACCACACTCTGTCTGAGGTGGGGGGGCAGATGTACATGCTAGGGGGATGTGACGCCGCAGGGAGGCCCTGCCCGACCGTGGAACTCTACTCCCCCGAGGTACAAAACTATCTGATGTTTCATTTTTTTTTTCCCCGGTAAAGAACAGCAGTACATGACAGTACATGTAAAACCACAAAAAAAAGATTAAGCAACAATTTCTATTTTTTCATAGTGATACACACAATCACACATATGCTCAAATGTGTACGTGTGAAATGTTACATCTCCCACGTGCACTGAATAAACTGAGGAGGGAGATAAAGCTGACATATTAAGCTCATAATTTCTTGGCAAATCAACAGCTAAGTACTATCTGCACAGAAGCTGCCGTTCCCACAGTGTAAATGTATCATGATTTATTTAAATCCCCCTGAAGATATTGTCACAAATCAGTTGATTTAAATTTTGAAATAAACTGACTGTATATGAGAAATGAATCCCTGCACTGAGGAGGTGAACCAAATATGAAAAGTAAAAGTGAAACCCAAGAAAAGTTTGTCCAAAACACAGAGAACTTTGGTGGCTGCAACAGAAGCTGAAATGTTCCCTGACATATTGATCTTTGAAAAGTTATGATCTGTCCTGTGCGCCACCGATTTATTGAAGTTTGTCACATATGAGATAGAGATGTCCCGTACTTGGTAATATAACTGTAACACATTGTTTGTACAGTGATAGTTTGGGTCTTTTGATGTGGGGTTGTATGAGGTACTTGAGGTACGGCAGGCACAGCTGCGCTTGTGCGTAGGAATACGGAAGCTGTACGGTTGAGGGAATGTAGTGCCAAAGGAAAGGGCTGTCTGATGGCAACGTAAAGCAACCAAAATGTTCAAGATATAGCGTACACTTAACGTACCAGATGTATATTTTTTAGGTGTGCCTTCTTTTAGGTGGCTAAAATATGTCTTGCATTGGTAGCGTTTAGCAGTACAATGCTCTGCTTCCCCGTCGGTGCTACGTGCTGCTTCTCCACACAAAGTGAGAGCTGATGGTCATCTACTGCAGGTAATACACTGACTAAGGATAAGTACCTCATACAACCCAGCATGAAAAGACTGGAACTATCCCTTTAACAAAGACTTACTTATTTGAAACATGAAACATCAGCAGATATTTGGACAGCTGAGCTGTTCTGCATCATTCGTGCATTGTCTGCAACTGCTTTGCCTGAATGTAGCGGCTTGTCCCTGTTCGCAGGGAGACCGCTGGATAAGCTTGGCCCCCATGCCCACCCCTCGCGCTGGTGCAGCTGTGGCAGTGCTGGGAAAGCAAATCCTGGTAGTGGGAGGAGTGGGGGAGGACCAGAGCCCCCTGAAGGTGGTGGAGATGTACAACACAGAGGAAGGGAGGTGGAGAAAGAGGAGCACTCTGCGGGAGGCCTTGATGGGTGTCTCCATCACTGTGAAAGGTACAGACTATACATATAACAAGTACACATCATTTCCAAAATCACATAATCTGGTGATGCTGTGCTTCAAAATATCATCAAAGGACAGGACAAACACATAAGAAGTAAAAGGTAAAGAACAAAGGAAACCACCAACAATAATAATAATAATAATGATAATAATAATGATATTATGATGAAATGCTGTCTTCATTCAAACATATATTTAGATATCAAATATACTTTCATCAATCAGTATCTGTGTGTAAAGTGTAGCTAAGGTGATTGGTGTAACAGCACTCTGCAGGGAAGTTCAGATTACTTTGAACACACTGTATGAACAACACCTCAAATAGCAGTTCAACACACACAATTCATTTTAACCATCAAATCTAAGGTACGTTTTTCCTTTTGATGTCAGTGGAGCAATTTTGGGGTTCTGGCACTCAGATCTATCCACACACTTTTGGGGGAGTTCAGCAGTAGACATGAATACACAGCCTTTTTAGAGAGCGTCTCTTCAGCCTTGGATGAACGAGTTTGTGTTCAGTCCAGCAGTGCATCCGTCAGTGTCTGCTGGAACATAGATAGATGCAGTATGCACACAGACTTATTGGCTACGTGTAGGCTTCATGGTGCTGCCCTCTCCATCTCTCTGACCAATCTTCAATCCTGCTGTTTCATCCTCAAACTCATCCCATGCAGCAGAACAAAAGACAAATAGTCTGGCAAAATGATCGATAGGGCCAATCAAAACAAATATGCTATTATAAATGGACAGTCCATCACAGAATTGACTAAATGATGCCATTTCTATTGACATTTGCAGAATCATTATTTTCCAGATATTAGATAATGAGCCTCAGGTAATGAGCTTTTCTATTCCCTGAAATGAATATAAAGTGTTTGTGAAACTTACACCTTTTGTTATTTATGAGGTTAGAATTGGAAGTAAATGGCTTTATATACAAAAACTTGAGAAATGAATTAAAGAAAACACAATAAAAGCAGCTCTCTTTCTCTTACAGCTAAGGCTGTATTTTTTTCCTTGTGTCAACAGTAACACTCTCACCCACTTCCATTCTTATGCTGGAGGTGTCATGCCAAAGTGCCAGACGTGGACTCTCTTTTTATTCAGCTGCTGTACTCCCTGTCCTCCCCATGTCTGTCACAGTCTCCTGCCTCATCACAAACTTCTCATCCAACTCTCTGGCTTTGCAGATTTTTAGCACTTCATAAAATGAAGTGCCAATGAGGTGTTTCTGTCGGCTGGGATCAGTCCTTCAAAAGCTGATTATTATTGAGCATGTTGTTCATGATTCACAAATTCACAAATGTTTTGGGAAGGTTGTGATGTACAGATATTCATGCATTTGATGAAAATTGAAGTATCACACCATTACAGCAGGATCCAAAGTCTGAGACGGCATAGAAAATCTCTTATATTGTCATGTAAACCTGGAAAAAATCAGAAAGTTTAAGGATTCGGAAAGTAAGTGATTATTGTTGGTCTTTTGTTGTTATTCTAAGCAAAGAGGGACTTTCTTAGCATCAAATCATGGCTAGACTCAAGGTTTCTAAGGGGGCAGTGAGCGGGACTCTAAAACACCTTACAGATCAGTTGTGTCCAAAGCACAATCAGGCAGACCCAGAGTGAACACACCATCAGAAAATCAATACATCAACCTTAGTTCCCCTAGAGATAGAAAAGCAACTTCCTCACAGATAGAAAATTTACTAAATAAAGGACTCTTATCAACAAAAGTCCTGTCAACAGAAGGCTGTCATGTGATGGTCTCATAGGATGAGTAGCAGTTTCTAAACCCCTTCTCACGAGGTGGAACAAGTCCAAACTCTTGATGTGGGCTAAGAAACACCAGAATTTCACAATAGATGACTGGAACAAAGTCCTGTTTTAGAGAGATTTATGGCAGCAACAGAGGGGTGTATGCAAGGAGACGAAAAAGCTGTCATTTAAGCAAAGGTGGACAAGATTAAACTTCCCATTCAAACTGCTGATATTATCATTCGCAATGAAAATAATAGTATTACATTCAAAACAGATGCAAAACAGAAGTATCTTGACAAGTGGTCTCAGACTTTGGACCTACTGTACATACCGTACATTATAAATACATGAAAGCTATGGCTTTGTGTGTGTGTGTGTGTGTGTGTGTGTGTGTGTGTGTGTGTGTGTGTGTGTGTGTGTGTGTGCGTCTGCAGATGGCCGGGCTCTGGCTGTGGGGGGAATGGGTGCTGACCTGCTCCCTCGTAACATCCTTCAGCAGTATGACCTTCGAAAGGACGTGTGGGCGCTACTTCCTCCCATGCCGACCCCTCGCTACGATGCCAACACACATCTGCTTGCCAACAAACTCTATGTTGCAGGTACAAACAGACAGTGTGGGTGTTTTTAGACTTCAGCACTTTCACCTTTTGTGTTAAGCAACACACATTTTTTCTCACAATTTCATATACATATATATATATAGTGTAATAATAACTCTAATATATACATACATATATACATATATATACAGTGAGGAAAATAAGTATTTGAACACCCTGCTATTTTGCTATTTCTCCCACTTAGAAATCATGGAGGGGTCTGAAATTTTCATCGTAGGTGCATGTCCACTGTGAGAGAGATAAACTAAAAAGAAAAATCCAGAAATCACAATGCATGATTTTTTAACAATTTATTTGTGAGATATAGCTGCAAATAAGTATTTGAACACCTGTGTATCATCTAGAATTCTGACCCTGAAAGACCTGTTAGTCCGCCCATTAGAAGTCCACCTGCACTCCATGTATCATCCTGAATCAGATGCACCTGTTTGAGGTCATTAGCTGCATAAAGACACCTGTCCACCCCATACAATCAGTAAGACTTTAACTTGTAACATGGCGAAGACCAAAGAGCTGTCCAAAGACACCAGAGACAAAATTGTACACCTCCACAAGGCTGGAAAGGGCTACGGAGCAATTGCCAAGCAGCTTGGTGAAAAAAGGTCCACTGTTGGAGCAATCATTAGAAAATGGAAGAAGCTAAACATGACGGTCAATCTCAATCGGAGTGGAGCCCCATGCAAGATATCACCTCGTGGGGTCTCAATGATTCTAAGAAAGGTGAGGAATCAGCCCGGAACTACACGACAGGCGTTGGTCAATGACCTGAAAAGAGCTGGGACCACCGTTTCCAAGGTTACTGTAGGTAATACACTAAGACGTCATGATTTGAAATCATGCATGGCACGAAAGGTTCCCCTGCTTAAACCAGCACATGTCAAGGCCCGTCTTAAGTTTGCATATGACCATTTGGATGATACAGAGGAGTCATGGGAGAAAGTTTTGTGGTCAGATGAGACCAAAATAGAACTTTTTGGTCATAATTCCACTAAGCGTGTTTGGAGGAAGAAGAATGAAGAGTACAATCCGAAGAACACCATCCCTACTGTGAAGCATGGGGGTGGTAGCATCATGCTTTGGGGGTGTTTTTCTGCACATGGGACAGGACGAGTGCACTGCATTAAAGAGAGGATGACTGGGGCCGTGTATTGTGAGATTTTGGGGAACAACCTCCTTCCCTCAGTCAGAGCATTGAAGATGGGTCGTGGCTGGGTCTTCCAACACGACAACGACCCGAAGCACACAGCCAGGAAAACCAAGGAGTGGCTCCGTAAGAAGCATATCAAGGTTCTAGCATGGCCCAGCCAGTCTCCAGACCTGAACCCAATCGAAAATCTTTGGAGGGAGCTCAAACTCCGTGTTTCTCAGCGACAGCCCAGAAACCTGACTGATCTAGAGAAGATCTGTGTGGAGGAGTGGGCCAAGATCCCTCCTGCAGTGTGTGCAAACCTGGTGAAAAACTACAGGAAACGTTTGACCTCTGTAATAGCAAACAAAGGCTACTGTACCAAATATTAACATTCATTTTCTCAGGTGTTCAAATACTTATTTGCAGCTATATCTCACAAATAAATTGTTAAAAAATCATGCATTGTGATTTCTGGATTTTTCTTTTTAGTTTATCTCTCTCACAGTGGACATGCACCTACGATGAAAATTTCAGACCCCTCCATGATTTCTAAGTGGGAGAAACAGCAAAATAGCAGGGTGTTCAAATACTTATTTTCCTCACTGTATATATATATATATATATATATATATATATATATATATATATATATATATATATATATATATATATATATATATAGATATATATATAGATATATATACACACACACACACGCAATTAGAGTTATTATTACTCTTTTGTGCATCCTTTTAGGCGGTCGTCAGTGTAAGCGACCAGTGAAGGCATTTGAGGTGTATGACACAGAGACACGTACTTGGACTACTCTACCCATGATGCCGTGTAAACGTTCGTATGGGGGCGTGATATGGGATCCAACTGGGAGGTTGTGTCTACTTGGAGGGCTGCGGCAGGGAGGAGGACACCAGAGCTCCAAATTCACCAAGAATGTCAACATTTTTGACTCCAACCAAGGTATCAAATCACATTAATTTTTTGGGGGGGTAATTTATCAGTAGTTCCTTTTTGTATTATAAACTTAAAGGTTTTAAATGGAGTTACGACACAGACAGAAGTTTAAACCCTGCCACTCCTTTTAGAACACATGCACACGCACCACATGCTATGAGTTAAAGGGTTATTCAAACCCTCTGAACTTCATTTTGAATTCTAAGTTTCCAAATATGTCAGAAATAATTGCACAGAAATGTGTATAAAAGAATCCAGTTAAAACTGCAGATGCACAGAATGCCATCTTGACTTTGAATAATTCACTTATTTTAGGAAAAGATGTAGCTTCAGTGAAAAGTTAGAAAGAGGAGTATACGTAATACGGCTTTATATGCAGCTCAGTATCCAAAACTATAAACAATCAGTTTTGTTGCCTTGTTGGGAAGGTGAAGTCTGTATTGTATATCGGATTTTAAAGGAATAGTTCCACATTTTAACATAATTCTAATCATATTCAGTAGGAAAATATTAGCACCTAATAACCTTGTAAACACTCCATATAAAATATATGATGAGGTGACGTTGCTTCCAGGAGGGACAGAAAAATGACGGTAGCAAAACCTTAAAAATGATTTAAGGTTTGTTGGACACCTTGATGATCGAAAGGCATGAAACAGTTTTTAAGTGTTTGAAAAGATGAACAAAGCCAGAATCTACCTTAAACCAGAAATATTGGATCCATCTTATTTTGTATTAACAGGTAGAGTGGACGACTAAATAAATGAGTTAAATTTTCTCAATAAAGTTGGAAAAAAATCTTCCTCTTCCTCTTTTGTTATATTCAGGTGGAACCACTGTAAGCATGTCAAAAAAAGTTATATTCTGATTAAACGCTTCTGGCCATGTAACAGCAGATCTTAATCGAATCACTTTATTCAGCATCCATATAAACAGTTCAGTTGGAATCTCTAATAGGAAGGATTTCAATAGGACTGAATTAATATTGTCTGTGTAACTGCAGCTAATGTTACAGAGCTGAGTGCAATGCTGAAATGGTGGAGTAGCAGTAAGAGCAAGGCAAGATGTTTCTCTCTGCTTGTAGTCTCCATGCTAAGCTAGGCTAAATACCTCCTGACTTCAGCTCCATATTTAATGCACAGACATAAGATATATATCTATTTTCTCATCTCACTATCATAAATAACAATTCATTCACAATTCAATAATGTTCATAACAACATCCATATCAAATTTTGACTTAAATGTCATTCAAAGCATCCATTATCATCAACCTCACCATGAGGAGAAACAGTTTTCCTTTCAAACAGGCTCATTCCTCTCTTCATTCTGTGCACACTCTGTATCCCTTAACACAATGAAATGACTTATCCTTCTATCCAGCAAGGACACCCCAGAGTAACAGGTGAACAAATTGAGGAGGGACCGGAAGGAGAAATGGGAGAGCAAAAATCGATAAGTCATTTTAGACAGCTGGATATACGGTCACACATCGGGATTGGTCGAATGAAAGCCAAGTAAAGCAGAACATGGGAGTGATAATGTTCATGTATGATAATGGAGAGAAAGTTTACCTTGTGTGTGAGAGATAGGGAAAGAAAGAAGGAAAGAAAACGCCTTCACACAAAAACACAAGTGTTCATGTGCATGTGCTGATGGCTATCCACGTGCTCATGCACACACATACTGGAGAGGCAGCCGTACCCCGTTTCTCCAATCTAATTTTGGTGGAGATGAGATGGGAGATGAGCTGTGGGGGGAGGGCTGGGGGTGAGGAGCGCTTTAAATTACAAGATTCAGAAACAGATTGCTTTATTATCCATCTGCAGCAATATCTCTGCACACACACACGCTCATGCAATCTGCTGTCACACAGTGATATTCTATTACTGTTCCATTCCATATCGCCAGTATTAAGACACATGCCTGTTAGGTGATGTTTCGCCATTGTAGGCAAGCTGCAACAAGTACGATGCAAAACACAAAGAGTGAAGTTGTGAAAGAAAATTTACACAGAGAATGAAAAAACCAAGGGGGGTCAGTTCACCCAGATTCCGAAAAATATATTTCCTCAGTTGCCTCTTTTGGTGTCCAGCCATGCAGATACTTTTAGGATGACAGTCCCTGAAATTTCTGCCTCCAACACAATACGATGCAGGTTTCAATGCTGTGAGCACCACAAGCAAAATTCCATTTACCACCATTATACTGTGGTGAAGTCTTAGCGATGGATACCTGTGAACCAGGACATAAAGCAGGGTTTGCAGCGCTGGGTGCCACTACTACCAATATTAGGAGGACATTTCTTGGAATGCTTGATGGAACTGAAAACATATAGTTTTACTTTCTGACAGGTCTAAAAGCAGGTTAACCAGAGAAAGCGTCTGTGACAGGGCTTGAGATTGATGGCTTCCTGTCATCCTGGGGACGATAGAAAATATGTTTGGGAAGAATAGAGTTGGGCCTGGCTGGGTTTGGACAAAGAATTTGAAATAATGTCTGTGTTGGGTCAAATTCGCTCACATCAAAAATATAAATTATATGTATGAATATATGTATATTTTTTTTCATTTTGTATCTATGTGCCTAGAACAGTGCATTTTCACTGTAATCTACACCGTACATTAGGGTAAACAGGGAGGCAGTAACCATTGTTACTATGTGACTTGTGAAATTTGAATGTACTGCTAAACGGGTGAATTCACTGTTTTTCCTCTGCTTTGCTCATATAACTCTTCACTCTCTGCCACTCACTCTCTCTCACTCACTCAACCACACACTCACTACAGCGCACACCTTTATTTTACCTGTTTCATCAACACTAGAGATGCAACTGTAATAAGTAATCACTATGCTCATTCATACTTTTACAAAGCTACAAATAACATTCAGCTATCAAAAAGCTGGACAAGTCAGCAACAAAGCAAATTGAGTCATTACAGTTGAGATAATTCATCATCTCGTCTAGTCTCATTGGTGTAAACTGGTAGGTTTTTAAAACAGTTAATTGAGATAAACCTACAGAAGAACCGAGACTTTCTGTTCAGAGGAATATTACATCAGGAGAAAGCATGAGCGAGAGACAAATATCACCGTCTGGATCAAGAAAACAAGAGTTTAAAAAAATATAAAAAAATAAAGATTAATTAGCTTTTTGATTCAGTTTGACCACGTATTAACTTATTACTGACTGGTGTGTTTCCTAAGAATTATGAGGAAAATTCATAATAATGGTAATATAATAATAATTAGAAATGTTCTGTAAATTGCAGCATTATTAATGTGCTAACTTTATATTCTCTTTTAACTCTCTGATGAAGATCTGATACAATATGATAAATAATGTTATATTTCCATCTTTACTGCATGGGGCCCTGTGCATTACTGCCTTATCCTTGATTGATAATCATTCTAGCGTCTTTTTAGGAGAATATGTATTGTAAATAAAATCATGGATGATATTATTTTTATTTTGACTGAAAAATATGCCCTCTACTAATACCTGCATCCTTCCTCACAGGCTGTATAGAGCCTCAACAGCCTCTAACAATAAGACAGGGCACACTCTATGTTGCCTGAGAGGCAAAATCTGGGGCAAAAATAAAACAAATCACTCCCTGCTGCTCATAAATGTTCATTGCTGACTGTATGCTAATAACTGAAGGCAACTCAGATGTGTTTGTATGTTTATCAACTTCTGTATTCTCTCATCTGGAACGTAGGAATTATCCCCCTGCCCACTAAGGCAGAAATAGTATCCATGTGTGAAAATTGCATCTCACTGCATTTGATTTTTCATCTGTTGTTGGAATAATTTGCCTCATATTCATGGTTTTTCAGATGCTGTGAAAACTGGAATTCACAAAGAGCACCTCTAGCTCCTCACTTAGTTCCTGACTTTATATCCTGTGGCTCCTTAGTATCTGGAACTATTTGAAAAAGCCTTAAAAAAAAAAGAAAAATCTTTTGTGAATTGGGTGAACTGAACCTTTAAAGTTTCTATTTAATTTGTTTTAATGTTAAAGATGCTCAACTTAAACTATGAATTCTACTTCTTGTACTTTATCAAACAAAGAAATGCTTTGATCATAAGCGTCTGTGACGCATGTAGCACTTAAGCTACAGTAACAAAAAACATACATGATGCAGACCTCCGAAGGGCCAACTACTGACAAATGTATTCCATGTTGTCTATATTCGATTTATGTCCTGCTTGAGATGGCAAAACTACCAAAAAGACTACAAAGCAGTTAGAGTGAAGCAGAAATGACAGTAAAGCCATGACTCTGGGTCGAGATGTAATTACCGTATTAAAACAGCCACAACATAATGGAGAGATTCTGTCCCAAAGGTCAGCCGCATCTGAGATTTCACACGTGACAGACAGAAGGAATCCATCAAAGGCCGAGAACCAATCAACATCCTTTTCTAGTTTTAATCACGACGGACAATTACAGAGGAGAGCTGTGGACGAAATTACTCCCACACAGACTACAAAGCCCAGTCTTCAGAGAATCGCCTCATCTCCCCTCATTCTATTGTCACTCTCTCTCTCTCTCTCTCTCTGTCTGTATCCTTCCTCTCTGTATTTTCTCTGTCTCTCCATCTTTTTATTCTCCTCTGCCGTCTCCCTCCAGAGCAGAATAATGCATGCTGGTGTTTTCCCTGCATCCTACAAAGGAAATCTTGGCACGAAGGCTTGTGTAATCCCTCCAAAGCAACTAAGAATAAGGTCTGCAGTTGAAAGTCTCAGAGGATTGGATCGTAAGTCTGTAGTGTGATGTGTTGACACAACTGTAATTTAAAGAGGAAAATCCAGCCTGTAACACTTTAAGCACTGTTTAAAAAAGAATTACAAGTGTTGTAGCAGGCATTCTGCATCGACTTTGTGATGGATGTTGTATCTTATATTCCATTAGTTCATAAATGGAAAAACTAGATGATATCACAGTATATTTCCCGTGTCCAGTACAGTCAAATATCAGAAAGAATAAAATAGTGGTTTCAAAATTAAAGTGCAAGATTTCTTGTAAATCCACCATTTTGCATTAACATCTAACAAACATTAACAGACAAATCCATTAATGTAAAGGAAGTTATTCTAATGTCTCAATCAGTAGTACCCTCAAATTACCAGAATGCAAGTATTTGGTCATAAACAAAAGTATGAATCAAATTTAAATCCTGACCTGATGATGGCGCTAGATAAAAATACTAGGGATCACCAAAGCTGGTATAATTCAGCCTGAAGGGAACATGAATCTGTGCACCAAATTTCATGGCAATCCATCCAGTTACTAGTTTTAGACAGGCAGTTGGATTTGCAGGATCACATAACCATGTGATTATGGGGCTCCGCTAGTGGTAGCGTTCTCCCAACTGTAACCTGTAACCTGTGATATATGGTGATAGACAGATGGTTCATCCAATTAAATGGCAAGTTAATTTTTGAAAGTAAATGCCCTTTCCCAAACAGTTTCTAGCAAGTCCTTTCCAGATGGTTAGTGTAACAAACCATCTGACACATGAGATTACCTGCATACATGAATGGCATAAAATGATTTAATGCTACAGTTATTCGAAACATTCAACATTTTATTGGACCCAATGGATGAAATAATGATAATGCAAAAAGGTCATGTCAGTTAAAGAGAGGATCGGGGGAAAGAAGAAAGATAACTGGAGTCTCTGGTGAGTGCTGAGTGAAGTGAGAGGATGACCTGAATTCAAACGCTCATTGCCTGCTGTCACTCACTACTTTATGACTAAGGTACAGTAATTTGGCTGCTTGGGGATATTAAACGCTTGCGTCATTAACGTGAATAATACAAAGGATCCTGCAGTCAAACTCATCCGAGTAATGTCTCGCACTGATCTCAGCACTCACCAGACACTCTTCTTATCCCTGTCCTCTCTTTAATGTTAGATTCATGAAGCCAAAAAACATTTTCCCTCCAGTTACAGTTGGCAGCCATCACTGCAGTACCTAAACACCTAACAGTGGAGGTCACCTCTAGAGATTGCTGCTGTAGTCAGGTTGATAAACGGGTGGAAAGATAAATCCATTTTTGATCCCAAAAGTTTAAAGTAATCTCTGAACTGTCCTCCCCTGGTGGTCAACACACCATCAAACAACCACCACTGATGACGTATATCGATCTGATGTGACTCAGACACAAATGTTCGTGGACGAAGTAATGTTTTAAAGTTTTATTAACGTTACATTAGCCTCATTCGCCAACTTCCTCTCTCACTCTGTACCTGAAGTTATTGCTTCAGTAAACAGACTGTTACCTTGGGTAATTTGTGGATTTCTGTGGGTTTGAACATTTACAATTTTAGTACACAATTTAACAAGATATATAACAAAGATCTAATGGTTTTTAGACATATAACTGATGACTTCTTACATATTCAATTTTTAACAAAAAAGCAAACATTCAATGTCAACTTTTGGTACATTATAGTTTTCGATACAGACACAGATTAGCCTTATGCCTGACCACAACATAAATGCTGGAATCTATTCAACATCTCAGGTTTGTATTACACTCTAGTGTGAAATATCTGTCAGGAGGATTTTCCTCTGAGAGAACAGAGTGGACAGCCAGCTGTGATCTCTATTCTGTTCTCTTCTGTAATTTAGCCAGGCTGGAAAGGAAAACACAGCTCTTCATTACACACTGCTGCAACATGCAGGAAGCCTCACCATCTGGCTACTTATCTCCCTTTCATTCTCTCTGCCTCTATTTGTTTCTCTCCACCTTGTTGTTCCTGCCTCTTGTTTAAGCAAAAGATTGATGATAAATAAAAACGAGAGGGAGAAATAGCAAGGCAAAAGAAAAGGGAGGAAGAGAATGAAAAGAGAATAGGAAGACACAGAGAGAGAGAATGAGGAAGAGGAAGATAAGGAAGATAGAAGGAAGATAATGGAAAAATAAGTATGAGAGAAGATAAGAGAAAGAGAAATCCAGAAAAAGAAATAGCAGAGACACAAAGATAAAGAGCACGGCATTTGTTGTTTCTTTTTCCCTTGTTCTGTTGCTATCTTTCTTTATACCTCTCTATCCTCACCCTCCCTCACTCCCTAATGAAGTTATCTTTCTTCCTCTGTCACGATTCTCTCCAGTCTGGGTTTCCTTCAGATAAACAAGTCTTGGCAGCAACAAAACCTAAAAGTAAAAAAAGAAAACTTCTGCAGACTCTGCTGGGGAAAGGAGAAAGATTATTTTGATGGCTATGTTTTCATTTCCTCCCCTCTCAAGTTCACTTTTTATCATCTGGAGTGCTTCAGCTTTGAGTGTGGAGGAAATGTCACCTCTTCTCAGTCCACATAAGGGTTGTAGAAAAACTGTCTTCATTGTCAGTTGTAAGTGTTGGATAGATTAAATTCAAGTTTTAATGACTTCCACACTTGTGAATTGACTTTTTGACTTCTTTATTGTCCTTTCAAATATTTTGGTATTAACGGTCCCAATAAATGTCTCAGTGGTGGATTAAAAGAAGCACTTGCTCACAGATGCACCTGCATGCGCCAGGGTTCAATTCCCTGCAACGGGGCTTCCATTTTGGCAGTAGCTGTGTTATGGGTGCAACCATCCTTATGTACTGAATCTGCGTTGTCGTATAGCGAGCAAGGACCACACTTCCCTGGTCTCTTACTACCTAATTGCAAGACACCAGATATTGCCACAGACTACTCTTCTAATTAACAGCATAATGAAAATGAAAATGAATAACACAAAGTAAAAATATCCATACATTCACGTTATCCTCTATTGAAGTAATTTAGTGTCACATATATGGCAAAAACATCCAAAAGCAAAAGTGAGAAAATGAAATGTATACTTTCCCAGGTAAAGTCCAGAAGGAAAAGAGGAAGTAAAGCTAGCAGAAGCTCTGAACTTCCTGTATAATGCATAACACCTTTTGATCGGACATTGTATAAATTCTAAATTACAACCTTTTACTCTTATGGAAATACATCCAAATCCCACACAGGATTTGCAACAATGCCATGTTCTTCATGTAGTGCAGTATCACACTCACAGTTTGACTATAACCTGGTGTCCCTGAAGGTTTTCAGATTAACTGTAGCTTGCAGGTGGCTAGCTGACTTTGTTGGGGGACTTTGTCAAACTTCAGAGGTCAGAATAACCATGTTGGACCCAGAGCCCACTCCTTACCCCTTTGCTTTCCTACATAGAAAGCAATCCCAGCAAACGATTCAAAGCTTTCATGAAAAGAATCTGCCCAGAGGCTAACAACAGTATCCTCAATTTCTCTCCCTAGTAGCAGTCTGACCCTAACTGCAACACTCCTGTCCCATCTCTGTCTCTGTTTGTAGTCTGTGTTTATTATAACCTTTCAGTGTCCTTGCCAGGTGTATGTGTGTGTATGTGCTGTACATGTCCTGGCCACAGCTGGTTTGTGTGTGACCTGTTTGTGCGGGTCACAGTCTGAAAACAAGCTCAGCAGCATCCTGTCCAGCCAAAGGGTGACTACAGTGCCTCTGACTTCACCTTCAGCTCGTTCATAAGCTTGTGCACACACAAGCACACACATCTCCTCACTTCAGCTGGCGTTTCCTTGTCTTCTTTAGGAGTCTGGCTGAAGTCGGAGGAGACAGTGGCGATGAAAACAAAGAGAGCTGACTTTGCTGCTGCTTTCCTGCGTGGCCGGATGGTGGTAGCTGGAGGACTTGGTGAGAGGGATACATTACTTTGGCTGCAATGTCAATTCAAACCTGATGCATTCATGTTGTTAGATTTCCTGTAAAATATGAGAAATACCCTGTTTGCCAATCAGTATACAGAAGTAAAACATGAGGGAATATTCACAGCCTTTGATATGTCTGATATCTTTGGGTGTGTGTTTGTTCTCCAGGTCATGAGCCCTCGGCCCTGGACACAGTGGAGGCTTTTCATCCTCAGAGAAAGAAGTGGGAGAGGTTGGCTCCCATGACCTTCCCCCGATGCTCCACCTCTTCCATCATCATCAGAGATCGCCTCCTGGTGGTGGGAGGAGTCAACCAGGTACACTTGTGCTACATGTTGTACATTTACATATATGTAAACAAGTGTGTCCAGCAGTTTACTTGATTATTTATACCTTCGCCTCAATGTGGAGTGCACCGCTTCACAGCTGTGAGTGTGATTTTACTCTGCAGTGAAGAACTGGTAAATAGGATCGCATTTGGAAAAAAGGTCTTTATCTGTCGTGACTACCTGCTCATCAGGACTATGCCGAAGCAGATCCGTCCCTACCTTACTCACAGCACATGACACTGTTGGACAGTTGAATAGCAGACATGTGTAGCACACTTTCCCAGTAATGAACATCCTACAGACAGTCACACTCTCAGATCAGATTCCTCCTCCTCCGAGAATAATTATCTTATCATTGTGGAGGGGTTCGTGTGTCCCTGTGACCCTGTGTTACTGGGGCTCCTGGTAGGGTGACCTAAGCCAACTTTGGCTCAAGGTAGGTGTCAGACTATGTGTAATTCACAGTGAGTAATATGTCCAGAAGGAGCTGCAGCAACTCACCCAGAAGACTGACACAGGGGCTCCTTCCTGGTTCCAGACTTGGCAGGGGAGTTTTCTGGCCAGTGTCTGGTGGCCAGGACTTGACCCATGATCCTGGGTGGGGCCAGCCCAAAAGAACCCTTCATGGGCCTACCACTCGTAGTGCATTGTCAGGTGAGAAGCAGGCAATTGATTAGGAACAATGGTCTACCTGATCTGAACCTGAATGGTGCTTTGTTATTGGACCTCTTTGCTAGTCAGGGTTTGGCCAGAACAAACACCATATTCAAGCATACGGTGATTCATAAGTACACTTCGTACCAGAACACCTTTGATCAATGGTTGACTTTGTGGTTGTATCATCAGATCCACAGCCGTGTATCTTGGACAATGTTAATCACTACCTGGTAAGGAGGTGGATCAGTGGTGGGGGACACTACTGAGCATAACTGGTAAACACAAACCTGTTGTGAAATGGGTGAACTGGGAATGTCTGGTGGAGGCCCCTGTCCACTCCCACCTCAAGAAGAATTTCTAATGCATCCCAGAGGAGGCTGATCACACAGAATCCAAGTTGGTCGTCTTCAAAGCCACCATTGTGGAGTGGCTGGTCCAGTTGTGGTAAGAAGGTTTTCTATGCTTTTCATGGCGAAAACCTGAGGTCCCACCAGTGGACACCAATGTGAGGGAGGCCATCAAGCAGTAGAAGGGCAGCTTGGTTGTTACAAGGGTCTCCTGAAGCCGCAGACAGGTACCAGGAGGCCAGACGGGTTGCAGCTTCAGCGGTCGCATATACCTGTGTTTGGGATATGAGAGGTTAGGTTTCGGTTGGCCTACAGCAAGTTCTGTTGGCAACAGTTGGTTGACCCAGGAAGGGAAAGCAGGGCTTGGCTCAGGCAGGCAGGCAGTGTTCAGCAGGGGAGGGGAACTACTGACCCTGACTGGGGATATTGTTGAGCAATAGAAAAAGTACTTTGTGGAACTCCTGAAAGCCACCACATCCTCTGTGGCAGACGCAGAGTTTGAAGACTCGGGGGAATCCTCACCCATATCCCTGGCAGAGGCCTTTTGAGCACCAGGTATGGACTAGATTCACCCTCAGATGCTGAAGCCTCGGGATATTGCTGGGCTGTCTTGGCTGACACACCTCTTAAATTTCACGCAGAGGTCAATGAAAATGCCTGTGGAATTGCAGACCGTGGTGATGGTTCCCATTTCTACACAGGAGGACCGGAGGGTGTGCTCCAATTATCGT
The DNA here is from genome assembly GCF_040436345.1 of Pagrus major. Classification (NCBI taxonomy): domain Eukaryota; kingdom Metazoa; phylum Chordata; class Actinopteri; order Spariformes; family Sparidae; genus Pagrus; species Pagrus major. The sequence goes on along the minus strand of NC_133220.1, from coordinate 32,472,356 downwards.
GATATCACACTGTTCAGCCTCCCTGGAAGAGCTTATCATAGGGTGCTGGAAAATGTTGCAGGGGAGAAGGATGTCTGGACCACTTTGCTTAGGCTGCTGCCACGGAGGCCCATGATAAGCAGCAGGACATGGATGGATCGGTGGAGCTATCTCCTCCACTAAACATAAAAGCAAGACACAGCTTTCATTATCATAACTATTAAATATGATTCAACATGAATTATCTCAAGGCTTCACCCACCTCCACAATTGGTTGTCATCATAATTAGCCCTGATATTTTACAGGACAAGGATTCAGAATACCAGCATTTTACACATACTGTAATTATTTATGATAATAAGTGAAATATAAATTTGGGTTCAGTTTTAGTTTAGTTTTAAAATGTAATATCATATCCTTCTCCAGCTGTAACTGTATTAATTTAAGGTAAAGAAGTATTTTTTTATTTCTAATCTTAAAGTCTCTCTGAGAGATGTCGATATCAGTCGAGTATCAGCTGTCATATACTGCCTGATATGTAGAGCTTGGTATCAGAAAATTCTTGCTGGAATCGTACCAGTTTTAGATCTGTATATCAGTGTGATTGTAAGGAATCGATCAGAATTGGAAAATTTCCCTTTGAAATCAATTTCTATGTTGTTTCAACCAATTTATTTCCATGTTGTATGAGAGAAAAAGTATTTGGACATTCGTGCACTGAAAGCTGAGAGCGACTGATAGAAATAAAGTTGCCTAATGTGTACATTAAGCAAGTGGTACTGTTGGACGCTGTGTCTCAAGAGAAGAAAACAAGGACACACTGTCATTAATGCAAAGCAGCTGAAACCAGGCCCAAACAACATCATCCAGTGACAGAGCCACAGTGTCAGCAGTTTCAGACCTGCAGTTCTGGACCTAATGTTTCAGTCCAACCTGCACCACCTGTGGGCAACAAAGGCAACAGCAGCAGAAGTGCAGAAGTAGGAGATCGGATTTGTGCCATGAAAAGGAAAAATTTAAAGAAAATCTGTGTCTGTTTCAATGTTTCTGTTTTGAACATTTGAGCCATAAATTGGCTGTTGCTGAGATCAATCACATATCATTTGAAGCTCATCAGGAAATTGAGTTGGCTCAGTTGCCAAGAAACTGCAGATGTTCAAACTTCCTAAGTCAATCAAGAACAAGTGTTTTTAAAGAGACATTAAAGGTTTTTTTTTTACTTTACACGCTCAAACAAAATTCTACTCACATGTGACTATTTAAAGCCCCTGAAAACTTGATTTTGAATGTTAATTATTTCTCTTTAATGAGACTGGCAACACCACATAACTGTCATCACATTTTGATTCTGTTTATGCAATATTGCCAAATCCTGTTTGGGGTACATAAGTATGTGATATCAGCTTTTTCTAACCGAGCCCCACCCACTTCAAACCAGTGAAATAATCAATATTAATCCAACTTTAGCATTAAACTGTTTGTTTTACAGCACCCCATGGCCTTTAATATTTATTGAAGCTCAGTGTAACACAACAATGTTAAACCCTGAAACATACACACAAAGAAAACAACAGCCAGAACAAATAAAAATGATCCTGCAGTGTTGAACATTTCTCACCTGGTGGCAACAAAATTAATAAAACTGATCAGAGAATGAATGAATAGCAAACACACTATACACTTGTGGGATGATCTGTGTGGAGGGTTTCTCTGTCTGTATGTCTGTGTGTGTGTCTGCTCATCTCAGGAATAAATATGTAAAAACACAATCACAAATAGCAGTGATACTGTTTCTAATAGCTCATCAGTGTTTTCAGGGTAAATAGAACAGATGCTGAAACTATTGCTGCAGATTGTGAGCCAGAGATAGAGCACTGCGTTGGGTTACAGCGTGCTCTGTCTGAACGGGCCAGTTGATTTACACGGGCGCCAAAAGGAAGCATTAGGTGTGCTTCGTGGCGTTTCTGCCTCGTGTGTCTGCCTGCCGTGATATAGACAGGGCGGAAAAGAATTACTTGCAGCTTGTGAGAAGTGCTGAGAAGTGCCGGTACGCAAGAAGAAGTCACAATAAGTGTAAGAGTAAAATGTAAAAGCGTCGGTACTGCGTGCCGGTCAGTACCAGCATAACGTGTGCATGCTTAAGCACTGGGTTCTATGGTCAACAGTTTAAAATTGAATACCTGACACACTGATTTGAAACAGTAGTATTTAATACAGTAGTAGACAGTATGAGATATGATGTGTCCTGAAATGTAGTTTTAATAAACACCTCCCAGCCAATTAGACACAAGAATTTTCATTTACTTACAGAGATGATATGGAAGATTTCTGCATCAAATATCTAAAACCAACTAGACCTTAGTTATATATTTAGTTGTGTACTTGCGTTATCCCAAATGTTTCCCACAATGTTCAAACTCAGAGAAATCCACAAGCTAACTCAAGGTCACAGTGAGTTTCACTTTAACTTCCAGGAGAGAGTCAGAGAGCGAGGAAGGAAACATAATGTGATCAATTTTAATACATTACCTCACCTGTGAACATTTCTGCCAGTCACGTAGCAACTCCCATGATCCCATGCCACTTATGTCTTCTGTTTTGTATTGACAGAGAGACCCCTAGCAGCATGAATCCAGTATTGTGTGTCTAAGGTATCAGTATAGAATTAAAGTCGGGAAATACTACCAACTTTTGACCAACAGTCTTTTCTTTATTTCTCCCTGTCTGTCTCTGTGTCTCAGGTTCCCAGCTCTGCCCATGAGATCCTGTATGTAAAAGAAGAAGAGTATCTGTAGCCTGTAGTAACTGACACCAGGTGAATGCAGCACATCAGTGATTCCACTTCCTCTTCTCTGTACAACCCTCCTGAATCTGACTGCGGTGCAATATGTAGAAACACCAGAGAAATGGAGTCAGAGTGAAAGGGCCTGTTTTTGTGATGTAATGTTACAGATAACAGTGCCCCCTGCTGGGCTTTACTGACACTGAGACCCACATGTAAGCACACACATGCACAATGGAGGAGCTGGCTCTTTCTTTCTTTCTACCGAGTTCTGTTTCTTGATACTTTTAGTATGTGACACTTCTGCGTTGTATGTTGTCGTGCATACATGGAGAAGAACTTTTGTAGCTTCTATGTCTAGTAATGTAGACAGAAAATATATTGATGACCTATTTTATGGCATATATGCATTTCATGTTTGGTTTTATGTCTTTGTGCATATGTTTATTTGTGTGCAGCTTGCTAACAAGTGAGCATTTGTAGGTAGTGGGATTTTAATTTAACGACATGAGTGCAATAATTGTATATTATTTAATATCATTTAGCAAAAATATACAAAAACCCACTCGGAGGTGTGTAATATTTAACCCACTTGCCAGAGTAAATGACAATGACAATGTATGTTTCTGCAAAACACAGATATGTTGAAACATTTCTTTAGGTTCCATTTTCATTTTCTTGTTGGGACACCGCTGTGCTTGTGCTCTGGTTAGGTTTAGCCACAAAAACCACTTGGTAAGGTTAGGAAAAGATCATGGTTTAGACACCACAAACATGTTTGGAGACGTCACAGAGTGTTGTTAAACACACCCGGTTTTGTCGCCGCAGACATGGCTGGAAATTCTCCTGAGGTCTACTTAAAAATACCCGGTGGTTTCACACTGACAAATGTTGAAACAGTCTCAAACTGTGGTCACTGGCTTCACAGCCCTCTCGCCTGTAACTCCATCACCAGCCCCTCCACCTGCTGATATGACAGTCAGATCATAAACATCTTCTGAACATGATATTACACATTTTGTGGAAATGTCAGTATGCTACGAGCCTGTGACACATACAAATATGAACGCATCAGTGGTTTGCAGAAAGGTTTGCTGCCAACATTTTATTTTGGCGACTGGGCTGTAATGTATGTTAAACTGTACTGTAACAAGATTTGCACTAAAGCAATTAACACTGAGTGGGAGTTGACTTAAACATCAATAATTTCTAGTGTATTGTATTGCAGTAATTACACTGAGAATGCTGTACTATCACTCATCTGTGCTGTTACAGTGCATATTTGTGGGTATGATCATACATATTATTTAATACATTGCATATATGAAAAGAAACTGTTAAATGACGATATGGTGTTTGTTGAAGTAATTAGCAGACTTCTGTTGAAGACAAAGAAGTGGATCCAGATTGACTTTAAGCGACTACACTTTATTCCTGCAGCAATACAACCTCTTTATGTGAGTGTTTCATTTGTGCAACATGTGTAGTGCTGTAGTAATCATCAGTTAATGACACCGCACTCAGGTTGTGATGGTACTTGACTTGTTGTTGTGACTTCAGAGATGCTGACTGACCATTATGTTTGCTTTCATTATAGTCAAGGCAATCTCTTGTCTGCTGTTGTTCAACAGGCACCAAGCTGTGAAATATTTCATTGTATGAAATTTCTCCTCTAAAGATTTTATTTCATGCTGCAACATGATCAATATCTGAGCTGCCCTACAGTCAATCATGTCATGTGATGCTGAGGATATGCGTAGTCATATTCAGTGGAATAAATTGGATTTGTGGTTTGTATTGCACTTCTTGTCCACTAGATGGCAGTGATTGCACATATGAATCCAAACAAGAGCCTGTCATACCTTCACTGACTCATCACACGGTATTGTGAGATTCTCTAGAGTGAAACAGTATAAAGTGAGGAGATGACACTTTCTCAAGTTAAATCTAAGTATTCATAAACTTGAATAGGGCTTGATAATTAATGCAGCGATAAGGGAGACAGAATAATTATATTGTTGTACTTTTGTTCATGCATGCAGCTGTTATGATGATTGCTGACAGTGGTCATCATTGGTTAGGTTACTGTCCTTACTTTACTATCACATACCATAGATAAGTGTGTTTTCTTTTCTTTTCATTAGATTGATTTCTGTGGTTATCAACTAAACAAGCTGTTTCTGTGCCATAAAGTGCACAAACCGCAAAAGTAATGCATGGAAATATTCAGTATCACAAGCCAAATGTGCAGTCTGTTCGGCTATTTTAGACTGCATAAGTAGCACACGTTAATCTGGTCACAGCCGTGGATTAGGTTGTAGTTTTGCACACTAACGTCAGTAAAGAAATAAAATGCCTGTTATATGTTTAAACAGCTCACACTGTGTGTTTGTGGCTTTTAAATTACAAACATCCAGCTTTCTGATTAATGCTTTTGTGTTTAGAATTTATTGTGGGACTTGGTGACAGAGGTGCAGACTGATGGCATCGCTTTTATTCATTATTTTTAAAAGATCATAGTCTCCTTTTATAAGCCCTGCAACTGTTAACCATACATTTTAAACTCAATACCATCTTGAGATGGGATGACACCAGCCACATGCCCTCATCACGTTCACATTCACATTCAACTACACACCTGAAAAGTTTCCTGGCTGTATTTCGCACAGGTGTGATGCTACCCCACTGACAGAATCTGTCCACAAACAGACAAGCTGACAACATACCAGCTGCACTAGAAAGGACAGGAATGATTGGAGCTGTGATACAGTGATCGGCAACTTACAAACGACATGGGCCAGGGCTGTAAAGTGGGGGGGCCATTGGGGGCCAAATTAAGTCAAGTCAATTTTATGTACATAGCCCAAAATCACAATCAAAAAAACAAACAACGTCCTCTGTCCTCAGACCCCCCAAAAAACCCTTGAAGCTGGAAAAGAAATGGAAGAAACCTCAGAGAAGGGATCCCTCTCCCAGGACCGACAGACAATAGATTGTCCAGGAGGACAACTGAGCAGGCCGAGGCACCGGCAAGTGATGCCTGAGCCACACAACGTCCTCCCCACCATGTTCCCCTGGAAGACTTATAAGGCCCTAATTACCTATTAACTCTTACTCTAACACCTTAACATAAAGCATTACCACAGTTTTACTGGAATTTCATGATTCATGTTAGTGAGGGCGTCAGATGTCGATATCAGTGACACAATCATGAAGTCATCCACTGTAGCTGAGCCATAAACGTATAATGCTTGATGATGTGTAGTCTCATACAGAGCCCAACTTTACAGCTTGAACTCGCAACATACAGAACCTACTGCTGATCTCAAGACAGTCAGGAACAACTGGTCCAAATGATGATCAGTCATTTTGAATTTCCACCCCTACCGTTCACTGAAAATCTTTTATATATATATTAAGAATTGTATCTTGAAATTTAATGTGTCAAATCTCCTCCAGTGATAAATATCTGTAAATGCTTAAAAGCTGCAGGTTAATTGGCACTAAAAGGTCGAAGTGATTGATAGGCTGACTAATATTTTATATAATGTAGTAAAGCAATATCCCTGCACTCACAACGTACAGCCAGCTGCCAAGCTAATGGTCGCTAGGCTCGTTAGGTACTGCTTACTCAACATCTCTGTTGATTTCCTCTGTGAGCCTCTCTGCCCACTAAGATCGACATTTGCTCCATAAATGACTCAAGCCCCCACACACAAACCCATTTTAGACATCGGCCGGACTAAAATGGGTTGATTGCATTCAGGTGAGGCTGGCTGCATGTTTGTGACTGCTCTCTGTGGCCGCTGTATTCCACTCTGGGTTTTTTCCACATTACCAAAGTAATGGTCCTGACAGAGCAGCAGAGAGACACAACAGGGACGGATATTAGCTCCAACTAGTAACCCTCAGAATTAACAGTACAGATCATGACCTTAACTGTTAAACAAAGAAAATAAACTCATCTTTTATGTGTCCAATGGAAACAAATGGAATGGCAAGACATAATGCAACTCAAGATGATGGTTAGGCATAAGGAATACATCTGATGCTGATCGTTGCTGTTGCGACTGGTGTGATCCCTTAGCATGATGGTCATTTTTTATCTTTTTAAGTTGGAGTATCATGCCCTGATCACCAGACTACCTCTGGAATAACTGTTTAGTTTTCAGAAAACCAGAAATTCATTCATTATCCGAAACTACTCATCCTTTGCAGGGTTGCGGGGGGCTGGCGTCGTTCCCAGCTGACATTGGGCGAGCGGCGGGGTACAAGTCACCAGTTCATCACAGGGCTGACATACAGGGACAAACACCCATTCACACTCACATTTGCTCCTACGGGCAATTAAGAATTACCAATTTACCTAACGTGCATGTTTTTGGAGTGTTGGAGCAAGCACACTGGGAGAACATGCAAACTGCAGGGTCTCGATCTCAGGGCCTCCTCCAGGTGATACAAGGCAACAGCACTAACCACTGTGCCACCGTGCTGCCTAGGAAGAAAGAAAGAAAGAATCCTATTTTTTTTTTTTTTTTTTTTTTTGCCCTTTCGTGTGTTTTATTTAAAATTATGGTTTAATTTACATTTTAATAGATTTATTATTATGTATTATTAGCAATATTAAACAGTCTTGAGTTGTCTTTATGCCCACTGGAGTGCACAGATGTATTTTCAGTTACAGAAAAAAGATATATGAGAAAAATATTAAAATCTGGTTGAAAGTGTTTCTATCATTCTATCAAACCTGCCTGGATTTCTCAATCACTGTTTATACCACTGATGCATGGTGTCCACACTCAAAAAACATATATTGAAAAAAAACTGTATTTGTTTTTTCACTTGTTTAAGAGTAAAACATTATTACTTTGAGTTAATAATTTATACATGAAAGGGCTCGTCTCACCTGCTGTCACTTGGAATTGGGGTAATCAGGTCATTCAAAATATCTTTAATTAAGTTAACTCTCACTGTTCATTGTTTGTATCCAGGGTTGGAAGTAACTGATTACAGCTACTCAAATTACTCTCATTGAGTCATTGAGTCATTTTTTGGGTACATTTATGAGTATTTTTTCAAGTCTGTAACTTAACTCATATGCAAGCATGCGTTACACCATATAATCTACTTAGTTACTACATACTTGAGTAATTAGTATAATTTTAAATAATATCTAAACATTTCATCTGCATTTTTGTCGCCACTGAGGCTATCCAATCACAAAGGGGCCAATGAAAACCCTGACATACGGACAGAAAGCACTGAACTCTGCAGCAGGCCATGACCTCTGAGCAGCACAGAGCAGGAGCTGGGAGTAATTCAGACCGAAGATGTGTAGGAACAGAAACCCCCTTTTGATTGAATGCCTGCTATTGGTAATGCATTAAATGTTGATGTTCAAAAAGTAACTAATACTCTGAGTATTGTTTTAATTCACGTCTTTGTGTGTTTTATTGGACACTTCAGCCTCTGCGTACTGCAATCTCTGCTTCCTATCGGCTCTTAGTATCTTTAACACACCTGTGTGCATTATATTGAGCATGCAGGAGGAATATGAATAAACGGCCTGCACTGGTACAGTGTGGCTGTCTGCTTACAGGTCATATTTGATCTGAACATGGGGTTTCCTAACGCGTTACGTAATCTGTGGCTGTTGCACATTCAAATGTTTTCTCTTTAGCAGGAAAGTCCCAGTGTGTGTGTGTGAGAGAGAGAGAGAGAGAGAGAGGATGGGTGCATGGTGGTGGGCTTAAGGGTAATGGGGTTAGGTAGTCTGGTCAAAGTACAGGATGAATGCTGCTATCTAACCTGCCTCACTTCACTCATATCATATATAATAAAGAAATAAGCAAAAAATATAGTTTAAAAATCTAAAGCAAACCTATAAAATACTGTAATAGTCGGAGGTAATGGCTACTGCTAACATTAATACATCTGAGTGCCACCCATCACAGATGTTATGTAGAAGGTCTGAACTTAAGTTCAGGGAATTTTTTTGACAAACAAGTAGAGAACATCCTGCCCACGTGCAAGAACTGAAGATACACACAGCAAACAAACCTTATATGTGCACAGGACACTGGTGACAGAACTAATCAGGCTCTTAACTCAAGTCAAAGGAAACTAGAAAGTCTCTATTCCAAAAAAATAAACAAATAAAAGTAGAGAAATATTTTTCAACAAAGTGAAAGTCATTCTAAAAAATAATGGCCCATGTGAGAATATAGAATTATAAATACCGACACATTAAAGCAGGTGGGACAATCATTGCAACAGAGCAACTGTAACCTACAGTGACTCAAGCAAGTCCCTGCATATTGATTTAACTGCTGTAACTGAGTGAATGAAAACACAGTAGATCTGTAGCAGCTGAGCCTCACACTCCTCTCTGACCTAAAACTCATTATTTTTGTCTCCATTGTCCAATTTTCCATCCGTCCATGATGGGATGTTTTCTTTAATGGGTGAACCATGTGCAGCCTGCAGGAGGTTACTCTTCACCCACCCATATACACACGCACAGATACACACAGATATACACAGATACACACAGATGCACACACACATAGAGATACCCTCACACACTCATATACCAGCAAACATATGAGGACAAGGCAGTTAATGGGTAAGACCGTTGGTTATTCTCTAACACCTCACAGGTTGAATTTTCTTCAACTTACACCGGATCTCGATGTTGCAGAGTTCCTGTTTGAATAAGTAACTTTTTTTAATCGCCATTCTTGTTTTTCCACGTTTTAAACCTTCCACCACGAACACTGGCAGTGTGTTGTACTTGCTCGTACAGCCATTTGAAAGGTCACAGCTCATTCATCACAAGAGCCCGGGGTCAGAGGTCACGACGTCCGTTTTTCATCTGCTCTCGTTGAACAGTGTTCAGGAGTTCAGTCTGTGCATTTATGTCATGGAGGTACTGTATTTTATGTTGTTTAATAAGAACATGCAACTCTCCAGACACATTGGTGACAGGTGATAAATAAGTTTAGCTAAATAATTTACATGGATGTAAAACCAAAAGTTAGCACACCCTAGATGTTGATAATGATCCATTGCACAGAAACACAGCTACAAATAACCTCAGTGAGTCGGCTTCGTCGGTCTGTAAACCCGACCGTGATGATCCGCAAGGTGAGGGTCATGGGGATAGCCGAGACAGCACGTCTGCTATTGAGCTAATCTGTTAGCACATTAACTGCCAGCGGACCGCTATTGGCTGTGACCGACAATCTGAACAGATCTGCTAAAATACAAGGTGACAGACAAACGCCTTAATGAATTTCCTTTATTAATAGAGCTGTAAATCAAAAATCAGAAAGTAATTTATATTGAAGGGATCCTTAAATGTTGTTTGCATAATTATTCATAATGGTGGTAGGCTGGCTTGCTACAAGTCATGTGTTTATTGCTTAATGATTGTTTTTATATTTGGAATTTTGTGTTATGGGCTTCTTCGCTGCTCGAGTTCATCTACAGGTAATTAAGAAGACAGTAGTTTTATAGCAAGGCTATAAAACATAAGCCTCCTGATGCCTTCAGCTGTCACCTTCACTCATGTAACTCTCACAGCAGTGTGTTGAGTCTCCCATGACAAGGTCACATGACATACATGACAGATGAAGGCATCAGTGCGCTACCTTATGGCACCCTATACCCCGCCCAGAGGGATTTTTTTAATTGGATTTTGGATTATTGCAGAAAATAACCTCTGTGGCAAACACAAGTTTATGATGCCTGATGTTAAATGTCCCTGACAACCTCCGTAGTCTAATCTAGCCTCATGTTAGCATCCTCTTTTATGGCATGCAAACGCTTTATAATTCAAACATGGTGTGTTTACTGACGTATTTTATGTCGTAAAACAAAGTGTGAAATTCTCAGAGGCTTGTGTTAGGCACAGATCTTATTTCAGGCATTTAACCAAAACCCATCCATTAAACCCACTGACTTCAAGACGAGGGAACTGGAAGCAAAAAATGCTAAAATACTTCCAGGTTTTAGGACACTATTGGAAGTTTACAGGAAAGGTAAAAAGGCATTCATTTGTATTTGAGCCTAGTTTTGACAAAGTTGTACCAATACCAAACAAAGAGTTTCCACAGTATATATATACTGTATGTATATAAAACATCTATGGATCCATTCCATAAATATATCACCTAATTATATCTGTATCACGGTTACATTATTACAAAATGAATGGTGCCAAACGAGGACAACTGCCAACCCGGTGCCAGGCTAATGACATCTGAGCTTCAAAAGGTCTCAGTGCTTTTAAAAACCCTACCGCCATTATGGGCTATAAGTTAACACCATATAAGCACTGCCATTGGTGGTTGCCTGACAGTAAATTTGCTGGCAGATTAGCCTGCTAATGATAGTGCTAGCTTGGCATGTTATCCTTTGCTTGCAGGTCAAAACAGCCCCTCATGAGTTTTACATAATTTACACCCTTACAACAGTTTGGGTGATAAGTTTACAGTTTGCCTTCAGTTTTTCTAACTTGTGTGTTTGACTGTCTGAATTCTTGAGTTTCCTGCTCAGTCTTATTCTTTGGTGATTTTGCTTTGTCTCAGTAATTAACTTGGTGAGCTGAAGATCAAAACTACAATAATAAGACCCAAAAAGCTTCTTTATCTCATACATGAAGTGACTGGATGATGTTAGTAACAGCACTCTCCCCGGGCGATGTGATGACCGTCTGGAGAATGAGGAGAAGTGAAAACTCAAACTCAGGCCTGTCGCAGTGTTCTGCCTCTCCTCTGTGTGTAGACCAGAGAGGTTGGAGGCGATGGGAGAGAGCGTGGGGGAGTGTGTTCGGTGGACAGCCATTCATCCTGAGCTAAGGGAACGTTTCCAAATCTCCCCCCTGACATTCTTCTGGGCTCAAAGAAGCCCCGGGACAGAAGTGGCCCAAAACTGGCACAGACCGCCCCGACGTTGCCAGGGACAGCCACTCTGCCGAGGCGTTGCTGGGGCCCAACGCTGTTTTGTCTTCCGTTCTCACCTCACTTCCTGGTTTGGAAAAGGAGGCTGGCTGATCATTAACCACCAGAAGGACCCCATACTACACTGTATGTCCACACGCAACCAGGCCTCAGCACAGGCTTACATATCTTTATTCAGTTAGCTATTTCTGTCTTCACTCAGTGGCACAGGCTTTCTTTCTTTTCCACTCTGAAGCAAACATCCATCCAGTGTGTCGTCAGGCAGGTTTCTTCACCTAAAGGAAGGATTATTCATACCTGAAGTGATTACACAGGCTGGCTGCCAAATGAGTCGGGTCACAGTGTTCCATGTCCTGTCACGACAGCTTATAGTGTACCTTAAAAAAGTTAAATTATATCTTATAACTGGATTGATACTGTCATATGGACCTGATGGTAAATGGACAGCACCTGCCCAATTCCATTCCATTCCAGTCTGTTGAAGTGTTCAGCTGTCTTTACACCAAATCCGGGTTCACAGAGTTTAGCCTAAGGGTGGTGTGGCGGTGTGGGAGTGTCGCTCCATGATGTGTTGTGAACTTTAAATCCCCGCCGATCAGTTTGCCGAAAGGCGAAGCTGCTATGTTGTTATGCTGCTAGCATGCTGGTCCTACCAGGGATTGTTTGTCCTCATGAACAAATTAAAAATCATAGTAAACAACCAAGACGCAAAGCATTCCGTGTTTTAAACTGGGGCACAAGACCAAACCGACTGATCACAAGTGAAACATAATGCTACACAAAGAAATGTCTGCTGTGTATCTTCTGTAGCATTTATCCATGCTGAACAGCACTGACCCCGTCTGCTCTGTCTGAGATCTGCGGTCTCTGCCAGAGGAGGTAAAGTGTGCCGGGCCTAGAGATCATCGGCACGCACAGATGAAAACAAAGGTGTTATAAACTGGTGCACAATGCCAACCTGAGTGAATACACATGATACATTACGTTACACTCCACTGTGGTTTGTGATGTGATTGACCACCGCAACGTGACGTGTGTCTCTAAAAGTTGGGTCTGTTTCAACATTCGCCGCAGCTGAGCAGATTTCCCAGTTTATCTGTCACACTAAGTCATTGCCTTTATCAGATTTGGTTTTAAACTTCTCTCAATACAAATTGTTTGGCAGGAAACAGCAGCCACTCGCTCTTCTTCTTCATCTTCCAACCCGGCCACTTCTGGGCACTCCGACCTCTGTGGATGGAGACCCGCTCCCTATTTAGAGACGGCTCTTTCTACGGTAATGAAAACACAACAACTCTTGTTTTCAGATGATTATACACTAAATAAAACATACTTATGAATATTATATTCCATTTCTGCCAAGTCTGTTCTGCTAGATGCCACTACATATTTCACACAGTACCTTTAAGGCAAAAAAAGGAAAGCAGTAGAGTGTGATGTGATGTAAATTGGGATTTGGCCAATGAGAAACTTTCCTTTACTCTGACAGACACCAGCTGATATTACATCGTGCCATTAATTAGATCAGTTCTCCTTCACAGCTCTGGGATCAGCTAGTTATGTTACTGTTCTAATAGTCCTGGTGGTTGGTCTTAATGTGTTGGTATTTTTCTGTTTAGTGTCTTAATACGATCCATTTTCTTATTGAATTTACAGCAGAGGCTCATCAGGTACACTATCACTCACAATCCATCCATTTTCTATAATATACTGTAAGTGTATTATCGTGTGACCAGCTGGTTTTTCAAAATAATACTTTCAATAAAATATGAACTGCTGCAACAGAAAGTGAGCTAGTGGTAAGCTAAGTTTGGGGGCAGTCTTTTTTAATCTGATATCTGTGGTTTATGGAGTGTTGTCAGGTCATATTACCTCCTCATGAATGTGGATGTGTGTTTTCAACTTTTGCCAGCAGTAGCAACTGGTAGTTAGACAAAACTGCAAACAAACGACAAACACATGAGGGCCGCATGAGGCTAATAAGTGTCAAATTTGTATGTATTTCTTAATAGCCGCAATATTTTTTTAATCTAAATTAAGACTGAGAACCATTAAAATACAACTGATTACATCATGTGTTTTTTTTTTTGTTAAACCCTTGAAAGTGTTTTATTTTGCCCAGGTTTGTAGGCAGCTGTCCCAGTGGTGTCCCAGGAAATCAGTGGAAAACACTGAACTGCCCAGTTTTCATGCTTTCAACTGGAAATGAGCATTGTCCGAGGATTCTTTAGTGGTTTTGGAAACTATTTAACTTCCATGAACGACGCCAGAGCCACAACAAAGTGTGCCTGCCATGAATCCATGTGTACACGCAAGCACAAGAACAGCGTCTTGGTACAAGCCTGAAAACTCTTGTTATATTTATAGTTAAGCATATTCCAGGACACGTCTTTTACACTCTCCAGTATCCAATCTTACTTCAATTACATAGATATGAAGAATATTTTGTAAGAAATAACACAATGAGTGTGATAGGACTCATTTAGAGACACCTTAGTTATTAAATACGGTATCATGTGTACTGAATCCAAGAATGAATCCTCTTAGCTCCTGAATCCTCTTAAGGACAACCCGTGAGTTTCCACTCAACCTGCCTGCATTCCTGCAGGAGTGCGACCGTGTGCAGCACTGCAATGAATCAGCTCCTGTAAGATAATGACTCGATTAAAGTAGTAATTTCATTCCGTTTTTTAGTCAAGAAAATCTGGGGAATTCCATACTTACAGCAAGAACCACCACCAAGAGAAAACTTTTAACTTATTCTTTGACATTTCGAGGGCGCCATTTCCCAGAAATCATGCCATGACATCATCAAAGTAAATAGGGCATTTTCACATGTCACAGGGGGAAAAGCAGAGGTCTAAATAATAAAATGAATGATGGCTGAATTCCATTTAGTTGCTTCAGAGTTGCTTCGTACACACTGAGCAGACAAAGGGCAACACTGGCAAATATTTTTTTTTTTTTAAAGTTCGGTTTTGGTTTCCATTAAAGATATATAGCTATTTAGTTGCTAAATGCTAGACTATGTTCACCAGCTGGACCCTAGTCTAATCTAGACTTTAAGCTAAAAGACACTAAGAAGCGAAAAATATTTTTGTGCTCATTTAGCCCGTCCTCATCAGAAAAATGACAGTAGAGGTTGACTGTGAAAGCAGCTTATTGCAACATAAATTTACATTTATTGTTAAGCGTCGACCTCTAGTGGCAGTAGTAATTATTACCACAGCAAAGGAGGAAGTCAGGTGAAATAGTAGATTGACAACGGTGAGTTGTTTTAACCTAGTAGCGTGGTTAACTTACTTCACGTACATGACTTAGCTTACGTATGTAAAGTAAGTATATACATACTCTGCGAAACTTCTGAGTTGTGCTGGAAGCCGGTTGTTAGTTTATGATAGACTCAATTTCTAAACTAATGAAGCTATTGTTGCTCTCTGTTAACAGAGCAGAGACTGAGACACTGAGGCACTGAGACGAGGCACTCGAGAATATGTCACATGTCGAGGAGAATCTAACCCGAGTTTTTCACAAAGAAATCCAGCAGCGTTGAACAACTTCAACAAATGGTCCACAGGAAAGAGACGGGGAAGGTCTTATTTTTCTTGTCACGTTAAATCTGGTCACACATGGCAAATTAAAAAGATTATACATGTAGATTGATACATTACATAGAGCCTCTTAAAGTTACATGAATAATGCATAAAATAAAGTTCTCCTAAACCTAACCAAACTGACACTGTATGATGAAGGTCTGGTACACCTGTTGCTGGTACGCTGCAACAGCCAGTGCAATGTGGTTTTGGGAACAGTGATGTGTGTCATTTTTGGGAGTAACTGGCAATCAACCCATTCAGTCACATCGGTATGAAAGTGTTTTGGTTTATCACGTACAGGTATACAAAGCATTAATTAGTGCAGTTAAAAGACTTTTCCCAGATCACCCTGCACATATTATGTAAAGGTTACGTGTAAGACATGCAGTCTGGTAGATCACATCAGTTTTAGTTACACATTTATTCAGCACTCGAAAGGAAACAAGAAAGACATAAAACTTCAGTTAGACGGCTGCCAGTAAATGTCTGTACGTTTTGGTTAAATAATACATGTTTTAGCTGATATGCTGCCAGAACCATATCCTGTCCAATCAATGAATGACAGAGTTTGTCTAGACTTTTTATTTATACTCGTTCAATGATTGTGAATGTGGAGGGGTGTCTGTGCGCGTGACAGAGAGATAGAGACACAGGAACATTATCAGACGGATGAAACATCTTTGCTATTCTTTGATCCTTAGATCACATTCATTATAATACGATTTTTACCTGGATGTTGGATTATTCTATTTTGACTCTGTTTTTGAACTGAAATGGAAAAATGTTGCAGTTAATTGCTATTGCCTGCCGGTTTGCAGATATTTTGCTAAACTAATATTTGAAACTAAATGCTGCTCAAATATTACAGAGCAGGATGTCACTTTAAAGCCTTCACTTTGTCAAATCTAACTTGAATTTGAATTTACAGTTAGTTGGAACATTGCGTATTGATATGTGCTGACTTACAGGAGATCACAGGTCTGTCTGCAGTCTTTGTCTGTATCCATGAGATATTTAGGTTAAAAGAAAGAGACCATTTTAGATTAACAGCAGTAAGACGGCCCCTCATGTCTCGACTCAGCTCCTGTGTTGTTCATCAGAAAAAGTGAAAGATGAAGAAATGGTCCTTTAAGATGTCCTTATTATACTTTATATGGCCTGTAACTGCTTGATTGACAGCGACAGACAGAACGTGAAATGCACTGGTTTACTATTTCCTGTTGCAGCGACTGTGTGAGGAAGCGGTTTCACTAAGTTATCTGGAAAGACGTCACAAGAACCCACTCAGATGTTTATCAGGAGATGTATATTCCTTTTTACTCACTTTACTCACTCAAGTTGACCAGATAGCTGAGAATAAACCTACCTCATGGAACAGGCAGCTGCATGTAGACATCTTCAAGAGGAAAAGAAGCCCTGGTAAATTCTGGAGAAAAAGAAATGTACAACACGTGGAAATGAGTGGGGCAGAAAAAATAAATGAATTACAAACTTTGGTTCAGCTGTGTATCTGTGACGGCTGATAATTTATCAGGGCATATACCATGTTTAAAACCAAATTTTAAGTGTTTCAGGGGAAATAAGTGGATTCTTTTGCTGAGAGTGAAATGAACCTACAGCGAGCCTGGCTGTGTGCAAAGGCGACAAAATCCACCTGCCATGTTCTATGCTAAGTTAGCTGTCTGCTGCTATAGGTAGCCTATATGGAACTGGTATATGAAAAGGCAACTCTGCAAGAAAGTGATTATTTCCCAAAATGTCGGACCATTTCTTTAAATTGAATTGCCAATATAAATCATTCGATCCCTGTTAGTGACTCAGAATATTCTCTAACAGGAAGGACCAGTGCTCATTCCCTGCATTAGCAACAAGAGACATGCATTAATGTCTAAAAGTCCCTGAGTAAAGACACTGCACTCCAGCCTGCTCCAGAAGAACATCCTCTCCCTTTCACTCCTCTTGTCCAACACATATTTGTATGCGTGAGTCAGAGGAATATGCAAATGCTTAATTGCAGTGTAGTTATATGGGTACAGACTGGAAGCAAGTCACAACCTCCAGTCACCTACGCTTCTGGGTAAAAGTACCCAACAAAACCACCCAGAGACCACAGTGTGACTGACTCTCATTCCCCTGTCATTACTGGGTGTTTGCGCTGCGTGCAAGCTGCCTCAGCTCACCAATTTGCCAGCTTCAGGGGGATGTGGATGGATTGTGACCCTCTGCTCTCTGAATGATGCCGGTGCTGCTGATACTGAGCCGAGCGGCTGTATGGCAACAGGCAAACAGCACAACAAAGCTGCAGGTTCTCCAGGGACGTTGTTAGAGCTGCTGCTCGCCTCGGAGGCTGGAACACACAACACACACATACACACTGCAATCCCTTACTGAAAAACAGCTCCAGTAGTACATAATATTATGCAAATATGACAGCCCATCAAGCACCGCAACATTATAGAAATAATTGTCGGGACTACAGGAGATGTAAAAAAGCAATAAAACCATATTATGATAATAAAAAAATTAAAAAAGTGGGTTGGCAAGGCAAGACCAATTGTATGTACTGTGAGAGGAATACATATGAGATAGGTCAAGATGTATGGTGACAATAATAAGGGCTTAAAGCTGCGACAATTAGCAATGTTAACAATAGATCAAATGAGTGTAATGTGAAATATATTGCCTCGAACAAACCCAAAGAAAATTTAACACAAAACTCGATGGAGCGCTTTAGCATCTTTCAGGGGCTGCAGCTTCTCTGTTTTGCTTCAATCTCGATGCTCTCTAATGGTGCCTTCAGACCAAACGTGATATTTGCCTCACATTACACTTTCGAGTTTGATTGCGGGATTGTTAATTGTTATTCGCATTACTCACGCAGCACCCAGCTCAGTGACTTTCACCGTCTGGAGCTGCGCCTGCACCGCTGAGTCTTGATCGACCAATTAATCGATAATAATAATGACGCCGAAATAACAACATCATAATACTACCTTGTAAAAAGCCTGAATTATTGCTTTGTCAGGTCTGTTGGCTAGACAGCAAGCGAACAACTTAAAATGCTTGTTCCCTGAGTTTGGATCTATCAGGGCTATGCTGTGCTGAGACATATTTCCATGACTTACCAGGTAGTCCGACTTTCTTGCTCACTCTCACCTTCTTTGTCCTGTCTACGTACAAGTAGATGTGATATCGTACAGCTCTGGGTATTTTCATACAGCCACGGTTTTCCTCTCCTCTATTGCTGTTCATGTATGTCTGGACATTAGCGATGCTAACGTCATGACATCAGTGTGAATGTCAACACCAACAGGCCTTCGTGACATGTCAGCCTTGCTTGAGTTTAATATTTTCAACTCACGGAATGCGCAAATGATGTGAGTTTCGCATGTTCACGTCATTCGTGCCGCCCGGTGCCAATACACACAATTTACGTCTTTTCATTGACTTTGTATGTAATCTAGACGCTGAATAGTTCACCTCATGTTTGGTCTGAATGCGCCATAAGGAAAAAGGGTGTTACATGTTGTGCAGATAGTGAAGCCCATTGAAGACAATTTGTGTTTTGTGATATTGGGCTGTATAAATAAAATTTGCCTTGACTTGAAGCTCATTAATCAGTTTCCATTAGCAGTTGGCAGCTGTTTTCTGGAAAAAACAGCTCTGACAATATCCACTGTACACCTACACTGCAACGCAGACATATGCCTCTTTTCCACCAAATTAACTCTAGTGGTTGAACCGGTTCAAACCATGATGCCAACTAGCTCACCAGCCCTTAGTTCCACCAGTTTTGAGTACAACCATTGTAATGAAGGAAACGTTATCAACAGAGGATATTGCACGTGAAACAGAATATGACATGCCCACTTCGGTTTTGAACTTAAGATCAAGAAAAAGCACTCCACCGGTAGGTCTATAAACCCACCTAAAGTACATGACACAACAAAGAGTCCTCATATGATAATGCAAATCACGACGATGTACACAACTTCCATGTACACAACTGGCAGTTGGGTAAGGGTTAGGGTTAGTGAGAAAATTTGTTTATTTCTGCCGTCATTGTAACATTTAAAGATATACAGTTAGGCAAAGTGGTCTGAACTATATGTGGTGTTTCTGCTGTTATTGTATGTATTGTGCTGCTTTGCTAGTGTCTTTGATATCGACCCAACAGTGACATCTCGGACTGACTGCTAATTTTGGGTAGACTCAAACTCAAGTTAAGTATCTGAGCACTTGCACGTGTCACTAGGGCTTGGCCTATAAAATGAGTGCCTGTGTTTCAGTGTATCTTGATCTTGATGAAGGCCTGATGGCTGATACGTCTGTCATTTTCATTTTCATTTTCAGTCTGTGGCTGAACAGACCAATTAGGTCTTCAACCTCACGTCAAAGGGGCGATATGTAAGGATTTAGTTAAAAAACATTCAAAAATGTACTAAAGGCCATCAACAGAATGTGAAGAGATAAAGTTTTGCTGTTATGACATGTATTTATTGTGTTGCAAGGAAGTTAGCATGCTAACCAGCTAGCCCCAGCCCGTCCTGGTCTGAAGCCCCTGTGCTAGCGGTGTAAACACAAACACACATCTGGTCCCCGAGCTCCCAGTCTGGACCGCTAGCTGCATAGCCAACTGAGCTAACTAGCTAATGGCAGCTGCAGTTAGAGGCAGTTGGCGGTTGCTCAGGTGATACTGTACACTGCTCCTTATTTGTTTTCAGTATGAATTTGACAGGTTGTCAATTCTTACATATTGCTCCTTTAAGTGTTGTTTTAATGAGATATGAAAGCATGATTATTTATTCTTTTTATTTTATTTTTTTATTCAGAATCCATGTCTCTCTCTTGTGTTTTCAGGTCATTTCAAAACTTTTCCTTATGTCAGACTCCCGTTCATCCATTTTCAGTGTCTGTGGATCAGTCACTAAACCCCCCACAGCTCAGTTACACTGTACTGATATGCGTGTGTACCCATTCATTCGGGGAGCCTGGTCTATTGTTAAATTAAAACTTGTATCTCAGCCCCCTGGTAGTAAATTAGTAGGCTTGTGGAGGAGACTGGCACCAATCGGGCACGAATTTCCACACACGGTGGTGGAGGGAGGGGACGAGCCTGTGCTCTCTGGAGGGGAGGGGAGGGGAAGGGGGGGGGGGGGGGGGGGGGGGGTCTGTATCGTTAGCTCTGAGTGTGGAGGGAGGGCCCGCCTTGTGGCTTCCTGGCCCCCTGCACCGGACGGGTGTATTATAGATGCGCATCCAAGCAGCCGGGCGGCGGGGGCCACTGGACGGGTGCAATGTGACGGGGCAGGGAGAGACTGGGACACAGCCTTAACCGCGCGGGAGGGAGGGTTTAACCATTAACCACCATTAACCATTAAGGCAGCTGTGCAGAGCCGGTACCATACATAAGGCGTGCGCACCGGCGTCCACGCCTCAGCCTGAGCGCGTTACCAAGAGGTGGAGGATTCATCCGGCCGGCAAGCCGCACCGATCCTTGTGCTGTTACTGCTCATCACCCGGCTCTGTCCGCTTCTCCTCTCCGGACCGCTCTCTGAAAGGTAACCACCGCCGTGGAGCTTTGTATCTGACTACCTGCTGGACACTTTAGCCTCTATTTCATAAAACAGAACGAGCGACCGGCTGAGAGTCACGCAGCGCCTTTATCTAACGGAATGTGCCACTTTGGCGACTCGAGCTGCAAACCCCCCCAGCTTGTACCCTAGGTGTACATGCACGGTGATGATAGAGAATGGGGAAAATTGATGCGCCTTTGCATTCATGTTCATGAGTTAAATACTCGTGGTGATAGTGGCAGTGACATGGGGCTCCAGCCCGGTGTTGGAACAGAGAGCCCTCTGCCCTTGTTTAAGTGAGCAGCAGAATAGAAAAGGAGGGCTAGTCTATTCAGTCCTGACCAGGGGAGCACTAATTTACGCCTTTGCCATGTTGGGTTCGGGTGGTATTGGTCCTGACTACTAAACAGAGGATTGTTTCAGCGGGGAAAGCCAAAGTCTGTGTGCGGATGTCGCAACATGCAGGCGGAGGAAAGCTGCGTCAAGTCCGCAACAATCAGACTGGAAGCAAACAGACTGGCCTTCAAAATAAAAGTGTTTATTTATTTGGTTATGTGGGCTACAGTGTAAGTTTTGGCCAAATGTTGTGTCATGTTGTCTGTGTCGGCTGTGTGTTGTCGGGTTGGATACATGGGGAACCTCTCATACTGTGGATACATTGATCTTTAATTTGATCTTGTAACTGTGCTCACCATGTAGACCACACCGGAGATCATCAAGGCTTATTACAATCTCTAAAAAAGGCCTTCATTCACTTATTTTGTCTGTGGTCGCTGCCTTCATCTCCAAGCTGTGGAAGATTCATGGGTTTAGTGGTGATGTGCCGTGTTTTTCTTTTCTGTAGCTTATGAATGAAAACAAGGGAAGACACGTGCTGGACTCCCCGCTGGCTCTCTCTGGGCCGTTAAAATAATATTTTCCCACATGTGTTTCCATAACAAGGTGAAACATTTTCCTTCGTTTGACACTTCTGCTGCTTTGTGGTTAAAAATGGCTCTCTAAATGTAATGAGGTTTCTATTGTTGGGCCTTTTTATTAGGCTACTAAAATTAGTAAAGAAATGTACATAATTTGCATAATGTAAGAATCAGCCACCTGTCAGATTCTTACATTAAACCATTAATCCCTAACTGCTCATCCTGTGAAGGGTTGCAGGGCGACTCAAAAGCGAATGGTTTGCAGCATTTCACCAGAGTAGCCGCTAACTGCTGCTAGCCGCTGTTAGCAAGTTAGCTCAGTTAGCCATGCAGTTAGCGTTCGGACCAGGACGGGTACGGGGTAAGCCGGTCAGCGTCCCAAACTTCAGTAGACAGCTCTGCAACACAACACACACACACATCGCAACATCAGAGACTGAAACTTCCTCACATTCTGTTGATACTAGTTAGCTTTAAAATGCTTTGAACTAAAATTCTGACATGTTGCCTCTTTGGATGAACCTTTTTATGCTTCCTGTTGTGTTCTACCCAAGGCAAGGCAAGTTTATTTGTACAGCACACTTCAGATACAAGGCAACTCAAAGTGCTTTATGGGGGCATAAAAATGACATTGAAACCCTTTAAAAAATGCATTTAAAATACATTAAAAACAAGTAGGACAACATCAAGAAACAAAACATTAAAACAAGAAACAGGAAAGTAGGGTAAAATAGAGGAGGTTTAAAAGAGACGAGACTAAAGAATAGAAGTCACAGTGCGGTTCAAAGCCTTGGAATCGTTTCAGTGAAAGTCTGTGGCTAACAGAAAGGTTTAACTCAGTAAAATGTCTGCTGTTCTCCTGGTCGGGTGTGGGGGCGTTTACTTTGAAAGGTGTGACAGGAAACGCTGTCTCTGCCTTGAGGTGGAGCTGACGCTGGGTGACACTGGGTTCCAGAGGATGTACGCAGCACCTCTGGTAATACTAGAATATTTTTAGCCTCCGGGAGGAAATTTGGCGCTGGATGAAACTGTTTACTTACTACTTACTACTTACTACTTACTTACTTACTGTTACTTCTGCCATAGTGTCAGTGCAGGGGGAGTGAGGTGTGTTTGCTGGACTGAGATATGGACTAGTAATGGTCCTTTACATGGGACAGCATTATACTCAAACTCAAGTTAGAAGTTGACTAGTTTTTATCCTCCATTGAATATTTATTTTCAATATTCTGTAATTAATGTATTGTATTGTAGCCTGTTAATAAGGTGTGATTGTGGTGACAGTTCTATAGTCATCTACGGTTGGTGTTGTAATAAGAACAATGAAACTGGCTCATATCTTCAATACCTCATAAAAAAGTATTTTCCCAGAAATGAAAGTCTGAACACAGCTGTACTTGTCAGCTCTTACATGTTGCCCTCAGCTAAGCATTCAGAGCTGAATGGAAAGATATTAATTTTGTTGTTAGATAGATGATATGGAAACAGCCTCGGTCTACCAGCTTCTCATATTTGGAAATAAACCTAGCATGGGGCGGGAGAATGTTTACATTTCTGACTGAATATACAATCAATTAATCTGTTCTTTTCCCAGGTGACTGTCCGCTCTGCTTGGAGCTACTTTTCTGCAGCCGGTAATTCAATCCTCACACTGCAGACCTTTAAATATCTCCTGCCGGCAGCCACGTGGTGTAAGGTGAGACATTCTCCACCCGGTACACCGACCAGTTTCACATGATCAGTGGACTGAGAGCAAGACCAGTCTGTGCTGCAATCTGCCCACTTCAGACCTCTGATTCTTCTGTAGCTTACACTGAACTTTAAGGGACAGTTTTACAAGTGACTGCAGGGGGTTTCTGTGGTGAGTCCCCAAGCCTCTTGTTTTCCCTTCTCTACTGTTTTGCACTAGTATGCTTTCTTCTTTTTTTTGCCTGCCCACCCTGAGCACCTTGCAGTGAATGGAGAACATACTGGTTCTGCTCCCGAAGCACCGACAGGAACACGGGCTCTGCAGACGCACGGCTGCATGTGCCTTGCTGCAGGTTTTCTCCTACAGAGCAGTTTTCTCCTGGTCTTTAATAGCGACCCCCACTCCCTGTAAGCCTCTTTAATGGGATAAATCAATCGGACTGATCAGGTTTAAAGCCAGATCAGGTGGCTAATTCCATTCTGAGTTCCCCAAAACTGTTAGGCCAAGGCAACCTGATCTTTTCTTGTCAAGCCCACTGTCTTCCAAAGGCTTCCGCATGGTACTTTGGTCGAAAGAACAAGACAAACTCCCCGACATCGACATGTCCTCCGGGGCCATTGAGATGAAGAAGGAGGGAGGTCCCCCGACCCCGGCCTTCCTCAACTCCAACTGCTCCGTCCCCCCGGTGATCCTCACCAAGGGGCCCGAGGAGGTGCCTCCAGGGACCGGGGGCGAGCTCGAGCTCACAGAGGTCACATCCTTCACGGAGAGGCCCGGTGAGACCGGTGAGGATGAGGAGAGGTCGGAAATTGTGGTGGCGTTGGACTGCCGGGCCAATGCCAAAGGTCAGCGAGAGGAGGACGCTCTCCTGGAGAACGCGAGCCAGAGCAACGAGAGTGACGACACCAGCACCAACCAGAGCCCAGAACCACCAGCGCCCCTCAAGGAGACCTCCTTCTCCATTGGCCTGCAGGTGGTCTTCCCCTTCCTGCTGGCCGGGTTCGGGACAGTGGCAGCGGGAATGGTGCTAGACATTGTCCAGGTCAGTGATCCCCACATGTTCTACACTGTACACGTACACACTACATTTATTTATTAAAAATGTTAGGGATGCTTGATATGGATTTTTTTCAACATTGTAATTAGAAACTCATTAAGTGTGTTTTAATATATCACTCACAACAAGTTCTTTGGAACACCTAATGGAAAGTAGGGCTGCATCTCACCATTATTTCATTTGTCTGTTGATCTTATTATTTGTAGTATGGTCCATAAAATGTCAGAAAATGTGGAGAAATGTTGATCAATGGTTCCCAAAACCAAAGAAGATGTCTTCAAATGTCCTGTTTTCTCCAGGACCCAAAGATACTCAGTTTACTGTAATAGATCAGTATATATCAGAACAGTATAGTTAACAGCTAATCCCTTGACGTAGCTCTAATGGAAGGGTTGGGGTTAAGTGTGGAACAAAACAAATTTACTTTAATCTTTATTTTTGGAAAACAAAATGACTCATTCAGACTCTTTTTCTTACAATCCAGTTACCTGTGGATCAGGATCTCCGTCTTATTCAAACATCCAGTAAAGTTCATTCAGTTGTGTTTCTGAGCAGAGCCGGTGCTCAGGGCAGAACATGTGCTCAGAGTCACACTACGGGGTGGGTTTGCCCCCGGATCATTAGAATAAACTGGTTTAGCGAGCCCTGTTTGCCTTGGCATGTGTCCGTCATTGTGCGGCTGGCCTATGTGATGCCTTTGAGGATGGGTGGATGGGACAGTTGTGACACTCCATGGGGGTATTTACATAACCTTGTACTCCTCTAAGGCCTGCCTGTCTGTCCCCAGGGCTGGTACATACTGGTAGGCTTCTAATGACCTGTCACACAGCCTTCTATTTGAAATCGGACACACTTGACAGTAGAGACCAAGAATAGAAGGTGTTTATTGTTGTACAGTGTGTATCCACAGAGCCTCTGCCTCCAAAGATATAACTCAATTTGTAATTCCTCTCCTTCCCTCTTCTTCTTTTCCTGTTGGCCTGCTGAACTTGCTGTCTCACTCTCTCTGAGTATATCAAAGTGTGCATGTGCAGTGTAGAAATGCAGGCCAAAGTCATGCTGACAGGTCACATATTTCTTTAAAGTCAGCTTGTGATGCAGATAAAGCTGGAGGCGTCAGGCTGCCAGGAGACCAGTCCGGGCACACTGTGTACACGCATACTGATGCAAACATGGTGGACCCCAGGAAGCCAGCGCAGAGAGGAGGGGAAGGGGGAACAGTGTGCTTTCTTTGAGCACCTGAAATGGCAGCACGCTTTAGTCGGGCCGGAGTCAGAATCAAAACACAATGCGGTGTCAAAGCCTTCATTACCGTGCGGTTAGGTATCCTCACTAAACCAGGAATGCAGAAGTCTGAGGTCGAAAAGTTTTCATGCTGCCTCAACTTAGGCACCATGCTGCTGCAGTCTCTCCAGTTTCCAAAACACTCTGAGCACCATTCCTTCAGAGGTGAGGCTGAGAGAGAGGACACATAGAAGGTACAGGGCCCTGTCTTTCCCCTTATAGTCAGCCATGCTTGCTCACCTGCAGGCAAACCTCGCAGGTGAGGCTTGACGCTCAGTCTTAACTGTCCGTTCCACTGAGTTTGTCTGAGCACCTAGCAGGTTGTCTGGCTGCCTAATTCCCACTCCATGACACCGTGAAATGATAACTCAGCTAATCCCTCCTGTCCTTGCAGGAAGGTAATTGTCTAACTCTCTCTCGGCCTCTCCCTCTTGCTCTCTCTGGTTTGGTCGGACTGAAAGAGTTCTCTGCTAAAAGTAAGCTTGACAATTGTAAAGTGGTGCAGCCTGGACCGAGGTTAGAAGTTGCGGCTTGACTTGGCTTTATGCTCCACTCTCTATAAGACTTCTTTGAAATCTGACCTCCTTTAAGGTTGGTCACTTTGAGTATGTAATGCACACCCACAGAAAGCTTATGGCCTCATTCCCACTCGAGGTTGGCCCAGAAAGGACTGTCCAGGCTGGTATAGAGGAGTGAGACGTCTGCATAGTTTTCCTGAGTGACTTGGCAGCAGAATGACCCAAAACCGTCACTCTCTCACAGCCGGGGCCAGAAAATCAGGACTCAGGAAATCAGGAGGGTGACAAGCTCGCTCGGACTAAAGGTTACACATGCTTTATAAAGGTCATGTAGTGCTAGTTTTCCTGAGAATGCCAGTGTCAAAGGCCAAATGGGTGATTTGCTGTCATAAGACAGTTTCATAATCTAAACTCTTTCCTTCCTCTGCGCGGTCAAATTACAAACCAAGAATAAAAAGAAAACTTGTTTGTTCACTAAATTGCCATTATGATCTATGTTTATGTCTGCCACTGTCTAGCTGTCTGTCCTGCGCTGTGGTGTCCGTAGACTTATACAACAAAATAAAGCAAAGAAGTGGGACACAGCTTGAGCCTCAAAAACAGTCTAAAAATACAGGCATCAGTAAACAGGAAATCGTAGTCAACACAATGGTTTAACACCAGCCAGGCTCTCGCTGCCCACCAGACACCATTTTGGTCCGACCACATCCACTTGCCTTGGTTTTCACACAGGAGCCACTGGGAAACCAGAGCGTGGGCTTATTCCTTCAGACTGAATCGTCATTCCAACTAGTGGCTCCCAGCTCTGGCTCTGTTTGCTGGACAGAGTTGATGCTTGTCATTAGTATTCTGTTCCCTCCAGGTTTTGCTTGAATAATGCCGGCAAAAAATGACCAAAGTGCCAAACCAAGCATGTTTTTAAAAACTTTAAATGCTGTTGACTATTTCTTATCGCACTGATTGACTGCTTGTTTTAGACCTTCTATTTATATTGGTCAGTGCTCTCAGACAGCCAAAGACATTATGTCCTGAGAATTATTAACAACGTATCAGCTCACAGCTATTAACACCTGACAGTGTCCCAGACAGTTACTTTATCAGGATCTAAGTGATAGAGATTGAAAGGATTAGTAGGTGAGAATGCCTTTGTGTTGCCACAAACCCTGGCTAATCTTTCACTTTGTCCAGGATCCTCAGGAATCCTGGTCCCAGGCTGCTTATTTGCACTCCCTTTGGTCAGATAGTGCAGGCTTTATCCACCTTAGTCTGGTCTTTGGACGACCCATCTCAGACAACTTCAGGACTTAAAGCCGGATCATTCTTTTTTGAACGTGTGTGGTAGCTCCGTAGCTTCTTATGACAACTTTGAGCCTGAAAACTCTTTTGCATTTGTGATACTAGAAAAATTTCATCTTTCATTTCCCTCTTACTCTCCCGACCATAAAATAACCCAACTGAAAGTCAGTGAATCTGGTTATTTAATGTCAATACAGGGCTCCACGCTAACATTGTACACTGGTTGCACTGGTGCGCCTCACTTTTTCATTGAGGTGCACCATTACATAATTCAGATGCACCCAATAATACATTTTAATTTCATTTCTTAACACAATATGTAAATGATTGTAATAGGAATAAATGTGCAGATAAATGTTTTTCTTCATTTAAATCACAACACACGCAAAAAAAATTGCAATAACCTCACTTGTTTTAAAAATAAAGTTACAAAGTGCTGATGTTTAAAGTGACAAGCTCATTATGTAAATGATTGCGAACAGGGATATAGGTCCAAAAATTATTTTTTATAATATTTTTGGCGTATCCAGTATCGATAATCAGCCGATAAAAATGTTAGATAGATTTGATAGATTTTTGGCCGCATGTGTGACCAAATCAGTTGCCCCTGCAGCCCTGCAATAAGGCCTCGAGGTATAGCTCATGTTCATCTTTTAAGTTGACTCCAATATGCCCAACATGTTATCATCCATGTCATGTGTTTGCACATGTGATGGAAACTATACCCTCCATGAAACAGACCCCACCTGATGTAGTTTTCGTGATGCGGCCGGAGTTGTGTTGACATTGCATTCCATCAGGTTCAGCGTCCCCACTTAGTACAGCAAGTACAGTGATCACAAATAAAATGGGGCCATGTTACTCAACTGGGCAACCCGACCCATGTGGGGCTTGCATGCATACCAGAGCTCCTATAGGTCTGTATACAGAGGTACTGGGGTTGTCCAGTAGAGTTCCTAGAACCGAGGAGGTGGCCATGAGGAGGGAGGGCTTGTTTGGCTCCGAGCCAGTGTTCCATGGAGACAACAACATATATCACCACAGGGGAGGCAAAGAGGGAGATAGGGGAGTGAGACAGAAGTAGAGAAGGAGAGGGAGAAAGCTTGAAAACATGCAGCAGTGAAAGAAGAGAGGAGTGCTCACAGAGGTGCTCACAAGGCTGCTGGGTTGGCAGAAGGCAGTGAGCCAAGCTAAGGGGCTGGCTGTTGGAAAGGAGCTCGGCTTGGCTCGATGACAGCGAGGGGATAGACAGGGAGTTTAACCCACACTGCGGTTTTAGTGCCACACCTACTGATACAAAGTGTACCGAAGATGACAACACATATCAGCTCCTTACATCTGGATGCACAGTGGGAGCAGCATACTGAAACAGAAACGTTTATTGCGTAGTGTGAGAAATGTGGGCCAACACTGTTTGTACATAGCTTCAACGTCAGCTACTCCTCTATTTTCCTCCACTTGTCTATTTTCTACTCTCCTCTTTTCTTTTCTGTCTCAGCCTCAGTGAATATTGATCCAGCTCTGGGCAGACTGGACTGTAAGTGCTGAGGGGCCTTTGGGGCCAGCTCTGAAGATAAGCACTTTTACTGGAGATAGATTGATGGCCTCAGCCTCAGCAATAGCTTTGAATCTGGCCACAGCAAACCACAAACCTGCTATCACTGCATGAACTGTAATGGAGGCACAGCAGAGAGAGGCACTTCACCACAGTGACAAGCCCAGGGACTCACAGGGAACCCACCTCTCAAGGGCTGGCTGGCAGCCAGGGAGGAGGTTATCGTGGGTCAGCTCTAATGACTCCGACTATAAATTTCATTACAGGCCATCCACCAGGATGTGGATGCACAGCTGAGCAGACACGTTGTTTTGCACGTGCTAAGCCAGCACACCACCTGCTCAAGTTGTCCTTTAGATTTAGCCGGCCTAGCTCCTGGCTGACTTTGTTTCACACTATGTCTTTGGGTCTGTGGGTAATGCTTACTGCGAAATGTAGCTTTTATATGCTAATGTAGGAGCTGTGTAGCAAGGCCATGCAGGGCGATGATTGTTGTTGAATCACTCTTTATGTTTTAAATGACTTGCTAATAAAGTATCTAATGATGGGTGGTGGTATAATACCGGGTTCTCTGCCGTCATGGTACCATATTGCCACTTTGTCTCACTTCATTCATTCAGCCTGACATTTTGTTACTGTATGTTAGCCAATTTCAGTTTTGGAGAGGGGGTCATTTTCAGTCTACACGGTAGCGGTTTCTGTAAATCACCTCCATACTGCATACTCCAGCCTTGTTCACTGGAAGGCCGGTCGAGCTAAGCCTGTTGACCATGATGACCCCCACCATCATCCGAGGTTACGGTGCTGGCAGACTCAATTTAGCTAATAGGGCCACTTAGCTCCACAGCTAACTGAGCTACTTGCTATTGGTAGCTAGCTGCTACAGCCAAAGTCCTGTATAGTGAGCAGCAGTTAGTTGTTGCGCTGCCCCGTATAGTTTTGGAGCCACCTTTGAATTCTGGTCACACCTTTAAGTTGACTTAAATCAATCGATCGACCGATCTTTATTTGTATAGCGCCAATTCACAACAAATACTGTCTCATGACACTTTCCAATTGGAGCAGATCTCGACCATACTCTTTCCCAAGTTGGTAAGTACTTGGCGACAGTAGCGAGAAAAAAATACCTACCAACTAAATGTGCAGTTCGGCCTGTCTCATCCAAGCTTTATTCCATTTTTCTTCTGATGTCATGGAAGGAAGATGATGTTCCCATTCTTTTGTTTGTCTCTGATTGGTTGGGAGAAACAGCCGGACAATATCTTGTACAGCAGACCTTTGAATCACTGAGCAAATCAAATGTGTAGGCACCTGTCTGGACACTCTACACAACTCTAAAATGCCATCCTGTATAAATTTAAGTTTTAATTGTGAAGATAGATTTTCACATCATAAGTATGAGTATTTTCTTAAATAATAACATTATGTGTGGGTGCCTGCCCCAATTGCTAATTTGTAATGTAGTTTTGTAATGATATTAAGATATGAGGCAGCCCGGTCTTCTTGTGTTTAAGCTGCAGTAAAGGTGAAAGAGGAATCACAAGGGAAAGGGGAAAGTGGAAGCCAAAAGAGGACGATGATAAATCATTTCAGCATGAAGTCCCAGTGACCTTGTTCCTGTAAAGGAGAGCAGAGAGCTGATATGATACAGAGTGTCAGGGGTCTGTACAGACAGAATATCTGGTCCTACGGGTCTGGTTTCACCAATAAATCAATTTTAAAGAACAAGGTCACAGAGACATTCTGCTCCCAAACAAGAATAAATTATATCTATAGGTGACACTGTGCCATGTCTCTGTAAGTGTGTGTCCCGGCAGTGTGTTCATTATGTTAATGTTGTGTTACTGATATTACGTGGTGGTCGTTGCAGCACTGGACGGTGTTCACGGAGGTGTCAGAGGTGTTCATCCTGGTTCCAGCACTGTTGGGGCTTAAAGGCAACCTGGAGATGACGCTGGCCTCTCGACTTTCCACAGCGGTAAGAAATTTGTGTGTTTGTGTGAGAATGTGAGTCTGAGTGTTGATCCTGAAGTACCATAGGTTGTATGCTATTCCATTATTCTATAAAACAATCACCTTATCAATAAAGCAGCCACCTCTAGGGATGTGTGGGGCTCTTTGTCTTTGTACAACAAAGCCTGGAGAAGTGATTTAGCAAAGTTGATGATGGTTATGAAAAGTGTTTCTCCCTCACAACTTCCCAATCTATCTCATTGCCTGGCAACCCCTGTCAAACCCATTAAAACTGATTGTTCTTGGAGTCAGAGGTCAAATTGCTAAATGTGACCTGAGTATCAGACAAACTGATAGTAACATTCCTGTCCCACTGACCCTGCCCAGTCTGTTTACCTGAGCACAGGTTGGTTTGCTGTTTATAGCTGAATGTAAAGGATATGTCCAAAACTTTTTGTTTATAAAACTTTTTAAACATCCAGAGTGTAAAAATGTATGTTGCATATAGTCATTTAAACTTGTGACTACAGGAATTAGCATGTTATTTCCTTCAAGCCAAAGACCATGGTGGTGTACCAAGAGTATATATAGACAACTGACATACAATAAGAGTGCTTCTGTGTGAGTTCCTGCTACAGTACGTTTCTCCAGGACCACATTTTGCCACGATGACACACACAGACTCACAAGTTGAAAACATTACATTGCTAACAGGGTCACAGCTAGTAAAAAGTGTCGATTATGGTGCATCATTTTAGCTAGCTATCCTGCTGTCTATCAAAATCCACATTTTAGACAGTTCAATTTTATTGTTTGATAACCAGAGGTTAGCAGAACACCCCTGAGTTATGAAGGCAAAGACTTAGCCCAGTATTGCTCTTAAGCACACCAATCCTCACATTCTTTCCACTACAATGTGGGAATCGTGACGAAGCTGATTAGCATAGCTAGCAGCGACCCACCCAGCATGGAGAGCTCAACTCGGTCAAGCTGTAAAAATAATCTTTTCTAACAAGACAGAATTAGAACTAGTCTGACAGTTTTCAAGCGAGCACATATTGTACATTCGTGTAATACCAAATTTGTCGCAAATTTTCTGTCATAAGCTAATCTGTTTGGCTACAAGCTACGACAAATTGGTCAATAGAAGATACTGCAAAAACTCAAAAATTCAACAAGAGAATTTAATTGTGTTTGCAGTACAGAACATGCATATCAGCCATGACACAACTCAGCCTGCCAGTATTATGTTCCTTTAAGGTGCACCTGATAGACATACATGAAGCTCAAATGTATAATTCTAACTTGTTTTTCACAATTGTCTCCAAATCCTGGCTGTAGATGAAGCAGAACAGGTAGTGACAGTAGTTCCTGAAAAGTTGAATATTTAAGGAGACTGGAATATTGATTCTTTGTTAGTGTTTGATTAACTTTCCATGTAGTTTCAATATTCAATCAGAGTGCAGATGTGATGGTGAATCAGTGTCAGAGTGGAAAGTCGATTCAACAATGTTTCAATGGTTGTTTATATGTGGCTACAATATTACATCTAATATTGTGTGGCTCTTTTCAAAGTAATGACGATATCTCTTCTGTAACATACAACACATGCTACACAAATTATATCAGACTGTTTGAAATAACTTGTGTTTGAAGGAAATTAGATTTTGAGGCTTATTAGCAGATAGAACGACTTTTCTCTCATTCTCTTATATTAATTTATTTTACATCGGTCCCATTTTTCAATCTGCGTAGTTTTCAGTTAGATATGAAAGGATTCTTACATTCATCATGACAAAGTAGGCCAGAGTCTGGTGCCTGTCCTGAGACATTACTGTTAGCTCTCTGCTGGCTGGCCCCAGCGGGGACCACGTTTCTTTCCACGCCGCCGCTAATTATGAGCAGATTAAGACCACTGTAAATTTCCTAATGCGCTTATTACTGAAAAAAATAATGTAATCCCTCCTACTGGCTGGCTGTTGGAGTTTTCAAATTCACATGACCATGTTTCCTTTTTGATTTTTTCCATTTTGTCTTTTTAACCTCTCTGTCTTAAAGTATTACGCTGAAATGAGACTTTGCTTTCTACTTTCTCACCATAACTCATCTGGCTAAGCGGCTGTTTTATCACTTCTGTCTCATCTCTTCTCGTGTTATTGAGCCTAATTGATTGTACGTATTTGGATCATGATATTTTGTGGATTACTGGGACTTGGCAGCACCTGGGTTGCAACTTTTTCCGAATTGCAACAAAATCACACTTTAATCAGAGATTACAACCACTCCAAAAGCCGACTTCGTCCTCATTTTATGTGTATTAGATGTTTCAACACTCCGTTCACGCATGATCGTGTTCCAAGCTTGTAAACACCAGATTTTCTCCACAGTTAACGAGTCGAAAATGAACGGGATCGTTATTGAACTGGTGCTTTTGAAATGGAGAGTTTTTCGGCTTCTCGTGGATGTTATGTCACCCATGAATCTCTTTCACAGAATTCATTGCGCTCCATCTCTGATGATCCAAACCCCAGTAATCCAGCCACCCACACACAAACACACCCAAAGCTGAAGACTTGGCAGCATCGTCACACATCATCACATAACAGCAGGCGATGCTTCTGCGAATTTCTGAGCTTCATCTGTGTACTGAATCGCTTTGCATACTGATGTTCTAAAAGAACGTCTTGCTATGAGTCTCGAAAGCTTTTCAACTCTAACTGCATACAATTATATAAAACTAAGGCTTCTTATCTGAGAGGTTGTGCAGATAAAAGTTCTGTCTGAAAGAAACAATATAGGTTTTGTTGCATGTGCAGTTGTCAGTGATTCCCACAGTGCTCTGCTCAGATGTTTGGCTCTCTCTTCTCTTTCCACCTTAAACCGTCTTAGCAGTATTTGTGGCAGTCTGCTGCCTCTGAGCGACAGCATCACTGTCATCCACACACAGGTTCACATGGAACAGATGGGCAGGGAGTGTGTTTTGCGTGGCTGTAATCTGTCTGATACACAAGTTATAATGACGCACGGTCCTACACGCATAATCGTCATGTCAGTCAGGCTTGCGAGTTTGTGCTGTCACGCTGCCAGACATATTCAGCAAGTGGGAACGGTGCGAGATCGTGAGAAACCTGAGAGGGAGAGAAAAGCCTCAAACACACACACACACACACACACACACACACACACACACACGGAGAAACACTGATATGAACCCTGAGCCAGTGGGACCATCTCACTATGGCTCTTCATTATTTATCAGTTCAGTAACCTCATTTTTATATTGGTTTATCATTATTTATAATAGTGATGATGGAGTTAATTCTCGATCTGTTTCAGCAATTTAAAAAAGCTCCTGTTTCAGCCTGAATTGTGCTTTTTCACCAATCAATCGCTTTTATGTTTTGTCCTGTCTTAGTGTCAGTGATCCTTTTTATGTTTTTTGTGTTTTTTTTTATTATTTGCATTTGTAATTTTGGATTATAAAGAACAAAAAATGAATAACTAATGTGAAAAAATGAAATGAAAGATTCACTAAAACGTTATAATCAGGAGCCGTACCATGTCGCAGACGCAGGGCAACAGAAGCACTTGTTTAGAGATGTGTTTCTGGCTTCACTTCAGTATTCTCTTTCCTTACTCACTTCCTTGGTCTGTGTTCTGTATCTGCTGGATGTCTGATGTTCTTCCCCAGCTAATTGCTCACTTCTTCTGTCTGTCTGGTGCTGTGCAGAGTACTTTTAAAAAAAAAATTTAAACAGCTGGGGTTGTAGTGTCTTCACAGCTGTATAAAAACAGGCTAAGCTGATGGGTGTTAATGTGCATTGATTTTGCTGTTATAAGTGTTTCCATAAAGCAACACTATGTACCTTTTTTTCCCTTAAAATAACAGCTTCAAGATCGTTCTGATGGTTCAGTGTGTTGTAATAGACTATCATTGTTTCTGAACTATGTAACTTTCTACAATGTTCTACCAATTTCTACATAATGTTGCTTTAAGCAAAGCCATGTGGGTTTGTGGCACAGAACCGTCATGGATGGTTAGGAACCAAAAAAAATACTTGGCAGGTGATTGGACAAACCATCTGTCCATCACCGTCTATCGCGGGCTAACTTCAACCAGTCAGATTAAATGTAGGAGAGCGCCACCAGCAGCAGAACCAGTTGGTAAATCAAACTCTTACCAAAGCCAGTAGAGAGAAGAGCGAAACATGTTTTCCTTTGAGAAAAGCCTTCGGTGCCGTTCACTGCTCTTCTTTCTATGACATATACTCTGCAGTTCTGATATAACTGAAGTTCTAGCAGCAGCTACGCTAACCTCTTGAGGAGCCACCATTGTTGTTTTTAAAGACCAGTCACTGTCTCTCGCTGGTCGTGGAGCAGTTTTGTGGTAAGGATTTAGATTATTGGGCTAAACAAGCTAACCAGCTTGTTTACAAAGTGTCTGACCCCCGGTCTTAAATTGGTGAGTACAGTGTTTCATAACTGATAAAAATGAATCGAAGAAAATAAGACCGACATTTTAATGAACTGGAATAATGCATGAAACTTTAAAGCCAATGTGTTAATACATATTTACACATTTAAACTTACACACCTCGCCTCTGTCTCGTTGGTATCACTCCTCACGCTGCTTTATGAAAGTGCTTCATGAGGCGGATTCTCTCACACCCAGACTTGTATGTGTTTTGATGTGTCCAGATGTTTCCCTTCCCTCTGCATTATGTAAATGTTGGAAGAGAAAGAGGAAGAGGAGACGCTCTGTTTGTGTCCTCTCACTGTGGATGGGCATCAGGATCATTGCTCTGGGCACACAGTAGCACACTGTAGCCACAGCCACTTGACACTTGAGACCATCAGTGCGTGTGTGTGTGTGTGTGTGTATGTGTGTGTGTGTGTGTGTGTGTGAACGAGGGGAGATGAGATAAGTGGAGTCGGCCGCAGGGTGGGGGAGATCGGATCAGAGTGTCTTTGTCCAGAGAACTGACATCTGATTGTTCTGATGGGACCAAGAGGCAACAGCATGTACACGCTCTGTACACTGTCTCACAGACACACACACACACACACACATACAGATGATAATGTGTTGACCTTGTGTGCTCTTGTCTGTCTTTCAGGCTAATATTGGTCATATGGACACAGCCAAGGACATGTGGAAGATGATCATGGGGAACTTGGCCCTCATCCAGGTAAATGAAACACTGTAGAGGAGGATGATGAAGTGGGCTCCAGCATCATGGAGCATCAATGACCGCACCTACATCCACTTAACAAACCAGGTTACAGGGAGAAATTAGGTTAAGGCAAGAAAACAGGTAATGAGTTTATGTGCCGTGCAGATCGCTCTAAAACTCAGTTTACATACAGGTAGTCAGTAATCAGATTTCTTTCCAACACAGTAGTTATGCTTTTTAATTTTTATTTGGACTGACGCCACAGAGAGAACAGACTTCTTTTGCTTTTATTTCCAGTTCAAAGTGTGATTGGCATTGTTATTATTTTAGATAATGAAGATGCACAGCTACTAGTTACCATGTTTCCTTTCATGTGACTCTGCTTTGAAAACCTGATTCGACGTGACCAAATAAACCGTTTTGTTCAGCAGAAAGTGAAACCTGATTTCTCCAGAACCCTAAACTGATAAAGAAACGGCCATTTCCGATTTGCATGACATTCCAGGAATCAAATTACTCTCAGACCTTGGACCAGTCTGTGTGCTGTGTGTACAGTACACGATTACAGCACACACAAATAACACATGCTTACTGTGACAGACATCCCATACTGACACACACAGATATTGTATGTGCTTAAGTAACAAAAGTCAAAGTAAAATTATACATTTATTTACATGTATGTACAGTTGATCCGATATTCAGATGTCACCAGCGTTTTATTAATCTGCAAAGTAACTAAATAAATGTAGTGAGTACAAAGTACAGTGTTTCCCTCCAAAATGCAGTGGAGTGGAAGTATAAAGTGACAGAAAATGGAACTCAACTAAAGAGAAAGTACCTCAAAATTAGAGTTGAGTACTTGTAACTAAATGTCCTTAGTTACACACCACTGTTACACACAATTTGAATGGAAGCACATCATGAAAGCCTCTACACACATGCTACACCAGCACAGTGTGTTTCCACTAATGGTGAGGGTGATATAGGTGTGAGTTTGTGTCAAAACAAGGATATATACAAACAGAATGAGAGGATTCCCCCTCCCTCCTTGTCAAACTATACATGTATTGATATATATTTATATATTAGATCTTCTATTTTAAACATTCAACCAATATTTTATTCCCCAAACTGAACTCTTCTGGTCGGTGAGCCAGTCACCTCTCCTGATGGTCTGCTATTTGAAGACTCGTGGTTATGTAATATTTGAGTCCATAGTTCCTGGAACACTTTTACACCGGTGCTGTACGTCTGGATTTACATGTAGACTGCAATCGATAGCCACGTGAACCAATGTGTGTGTGTGTGTGTGTGTGTGTGTGTGTGTGTGTGTGTGTGTTCAGGTCCAGGCCACAGTGGTAGGGTTCCTGGCCTCCATAGCTGCTGTGATCTTCGGCTGGATCCCAGAGGGACACTTCAGACTGGGCCATGCGGTGCTGCTGTGCGCCTCCAGTGTGGCGACTGCCTTCATCGCCTCTCTGCTGCTAGGTACGACCAGCACACAGGATGTGAGGCATATTCACAGTGTAAACAGCCACTCATCATGTCTGGGTTACATTCGACTCTCTGTGCCAGTGTTAAAGGTCTGTTCTCAGCTACTGTTTCAACTGAATGCCACCTAAGCTAGCTGAGGAACCTGACTGCACTCATGAATGTTTAGTTACACAGCTAGTTAGGTTAGAGTAGTGGCATTCAACTAGCCAAGTTACACAGACGGAAGGACTTGATGGCATAGCTGCATTACTGTTAAGTAGAGTTAAATAGATACGTTATAGCCACAACCACACGTTATCTGTGTATATCCTGTCATTAGTTTCAGTGTTCCTTTTGAATGTAACAGTTTTAACAAGAGTGTATGGCTATGCTAGCTGCGCTGTCAGGCTATACACCCAGTGGAGCCTCGAGCTAAATGCTAATGTCAGCAGGCTAACATGTTCATAGTGACAAAGCTAACATGCTGATGTTGATAGGTAATGTTTATCATTGTCCACCATCATAGTTTAGCATGTTAGCATTCTGACATTCGCTAATTAGCGCAAAACACAAAGTACAGCTGTGGCTGATGGGAATGTCATTAGTTTTGCACTTATTTGATCCAACAACTTAAAAATTGTCCCTGACGATATTGTTAGACATTGTAATCATGGTATCCTCAAAGTTGTTGTTGATCCTGACACGTAAATGTCCTTAAACCAAATTTCTATAGGAATCTCCCCAACTAAAAACACAAAGGTGAACCTCATTGTGGGTCGAGAAAAACTCCAGGGATCACCAAAACATGAGGATTCATGAATGTCTGTACCAAATATACTGGCATGCCAATCCATTCAGTAGCTATCCAGTTGAGATATTTCAGTATTACATTACCACATGCTAAAGCCATGCTAGCAAGGTTAAAGATTGATCCTACAAATTTTCAGGTGAAAATCAGATGAGAAAAATACCATTTACAGTCCAAACATAATGTAGCTTCAGCATTTATTGTGTGTAATGTCTTCTGTTAACTCCATTCCAAACCAATCTATTCATTTTAAAATATCATAAAAAAGGTCTTCTCACTGTTTTCAACCCAGCCCTTAGGTTGGTTTTCGCCAGCTGCACCCTGAAAGTCAACATCTTGGACTCTGTGTTTTTGCTCCTCTCGTTTAAAGTTAACAGCCAATGGGAGCCCTGATGACAGATGGTTACACTGATTACTCATATTAGATAGTGCGACATGTCTGCCACGTCGTGACATCTCTGACATAAACCCCCCCAGGCCTCGTCATGATCGGCGTAATCATCGCATCCAGGAAAGTCGGCATCAACCCTGACAACGTGGCCACGCCCATCGCTGCTAGCCTGGGAGACCTGATCACCCTGTCCCTGCTGGCAGGCATCTCGACAGGACTGTACAAAGAACTAGGTAATAAACACACACACACACACACACACACATGGGTCACAGATACATTTAATATTTAATGTAATTGTCAGTTAATGATGCTTCTTAGTGCTCACGTCTGTGTTTGACATCCGGCTAGCTTCACATATCATTCAGCTGTACAGCGCTCACTTGTTTGCTAATTGCAAATACAATTTTATTAATTTAATTGTTCCTTCGTAGCTGGAAAGAAAAGAAGAATGTAACACATTCTCTAATGATGAGAAGATTGTTTCTGCAGAACCAATCTTGATGGCAAAAAAACCACAGTTGCTGCACACGAGATACAACTTCAAAGCTTCTAATTAAAGAAAAGACTGCAGTGTGTAGAAATGTGTTGACTCCGGCTGTGCACGGTAAATAAGGATGAAAGCCGCCCACACTCAACCTCACTGTGTTTTAGGGCAAGAAACTCTGCAGCTGTTTGGCTCTATTGTTAGCTCTGTGATGGTGTCTGCACCACGGACAAACCCCTCGTCCCCACAGACACACAGACAGACAGACAGACAGACAGACAGTGACACACACAGGAGCAATGAACCCATCCTGACCGCAGTGTGAAGTAATCCCGTAACTCCTCCTTCGTCTGACAGTCTTTACAGTCTAACTCACTTTAAACACCAACGTCAGCCACTATTTTGAGCTTATTTGGGTTGTTTTGGCTCAGTCACACAAAAACACAGTCTGGGTCCTGTGTACATAAGTGGTCCGTCTACTTAAATGTTGTGATTGTGGTTGTTGTGTCCAGTAGTGCCGATTTAGCCATAACACTGCCTCCTAGAGCCGACAACAGGAACTACTGTCAGCCCAGATCTACAGTAGTCCTCACAAGCTCTGTTTTAGTTAAATGTCAAACTCACTTTTTGTTTTATTATCGTCCAGCTTGAATAAGTTGTACATGGTGCTTATAGATTTAACTTGAAGCAGTCTTACAAAAACTATGATTTTTTTCTTGTTTCTTTGAAGTGATTTGCATTTTCATGAGGTCCAAGGTGCTTTAAATGACAACAACAACAATTATTTCTAATCAACGTTTAGTAGAATCATGCTTGTTCGGCACACAAATGAGACTATTGCTTTTAACCTTTAACCACATTGAATCAGCTCTGTTGTTTTTTAACAATACTCAAATGTCATACATTACACTAAGTTGAATATATAACACTTTGTCTTACACCCCCCTGAACCACAGAGATCCCAGCCTACACATGTTGTTCTCCAGATGTAAGAGAACATGTTTGTTTGGTACAGATGTCTCATCATTATGATTTGAATATTTTCTCTTTGTGAAATTGAACATTGTAATGAAAAAATGGTCTCTCCTACTAATGATGAATTAGCAATCTTAATATCAAAATCAAATCCAGATAATAAAATATAAATATAGCTGATTCTACACATAGTTTAGTATTATTAACATAGAATTTAAGAAAAAAATAGTCACTGAGGTCTCAGCTAAAGAAATGATCCACAGATTTGGTGGTGCCTGATGTGTGACTCCTCCTTCTCTTCCTCACACACAGAGTTCAATGACTATGCCAATCCGCTGGTGTGTGCGGTGTTTGTGGCGATGTGCCCCCTGTGGGTGCTGATAGCCAGAAGGATCCCCTCCACCAGAGAACTCCTCTACTCCGGCTGGGAGCCGGTCATCATCGCCATGGCCATCAGCAGGTAGAGCACACAGGGATCAAGTTGCGTTATTTAACAACAGAATACTCATAATGTAGCTATGGTTTAAGGTTTTCACAACGTATTCCACTGCTCCTCATTCATGCAGTCTCCTGTTCTGAAACATCACAGTTAAAATAATAACTTTTCATTGGAACGCTGTATTGTTATCCCTCACTTTATTAGGAAATTCAGCACGTTTTGGGGTCCGTGGGCCACTTATCACCACCTACAGATGTCTCAGATTCTTCATCGTGTGATGGACACTGTGTGGCCATGCAGTGAAAAACAATGTTTTTATTGAATCCCTCCGGTCTGTCTTTCAGCGTTGGTGGTTTGATCCTGGACAAGACTGTGACCAACCCAAACTTTGCTGGCATGGCCGTCTTCACCCCAGTCATCAACGGTGAGGAGTCATAAAAACCTAAGAGCAAAAAACTTTACTGGCTTCTTTGGGGAAAGTGTGTGGCCACAGCAGCAGAGAATGAGATAGAGAAAGACAAAGACAAGTGGGTGGAGAAGATAACAGCAGCCAATAACTGAATAAGTCAAATAACGAGCAAACGGTGATAAAGATAGAGGGTGACATGAATGCTTCAGCCCCGGAGGTGGAGAACAAATATAGAAAAACCTGTTCGAGCATTAAAATGTGTATTTAAAGGCGTTGATGTCGCCACCTCCGGCTGCTTTAATAACAGACCAATGTGCAAATATGACGAGCCTTTAAAACTGACAGATGGAGGCAGCATATTGCTCGTACTGGGTGATAAACCTTCTGTCTCCATGATACCAGAACATATTAATCTTTTATTTCATATGGAAAATATTCACCTTAATATTGAGCTGTGTTTCGTTTCCACCCTGTGTGTGTGTGTGTGTGTGTGTGTGTTTGTGTGTGTGTGTGTGTGTGTTTGTGTGTGTGTGTGTGTGTGTATCAGGAGTCGGAGGTAACCTGGTCGCAGTTCAGGCCAGTCGAATCTCCACCTATCTGCACATGAACGGTTTACCCATGGGGGATCCCAACCCCACCCCCAGGAAGTGCCCCACACCCTGCACCTCCTTCTTCGGCTCCTGTAAGTTGACGGGCGTTAGTGGAACGTTCCACGTTTTTATCTCATGAAAACAGATTTTTCCATGACGGCTTGTCATTGGGTTTGGTGGAGGTCCGCCCGTGTCCTACATTTTAGTTCCAACATCCGTCCCAAAAGAGCACCTTAGTTTTTTTATATAT
Organism: Pagrus major; assembly: GCF_040436345.1. Classification (NCBI taxonomy): domain Eukaryota; kingdom Metazoa; phylum Chordata; class Actinopteri; order Spariformes; family Sparidae; genus Pagrus; species Pagrus major. The sequence goes on along the minus strand of NC_133220.1, from coordinate 32,430,190 downwards.
AAATTTGACAGGTTTAAAAGTAGTTCCTCTCTCTCTTCCAGCTGTGAACTCTCGTTCGGCCCGTGTGCTCTTCCTCTTGGTTGCCCCGGGTCACCTTGTCTTCCTCTACACCATCAACTCCCTGAGGGCGGGACATACCACCCTAACACCCATCTTTATTACCTTCTACCTGGCTGCTGCACTACTACAGGTACACACACACACACACACACACACACACACACACACACACACACTCAACTGCACATTAAAAAAACACTCTCTTTGCTGAGGAGCATGAAATATCTGTAAAAATATAACCAGATGCATTGTGTGTATGTGTGTGTATGTGTGCAGTGTGAAAATGTATAACTGCATTTGTGTGATCTTACAGAAGTGCACTGAATTCACCAGGTAGAGAATCACTGGAGACCTTATCTCATAATTAAGACTTACTTTATTATATAATTACATAACAGAAGATTACATGTCCATAATTATGGGTGAAAATGTTTTAATTACAAAGCAGGGTTTCATAATTACACAGTGTATTCTGTGCTGCAGCAGATCCTGTGACCTGATTAGGAATTTCAGCTGTAATGCAGTGAAAACATTTTTATCATTTATCTTCATTGCATTCTGTATTTTGATAGCTGTATCTCATGGTATGTTATTTAGACGGGGTTAGAAATGTCAATAACGTAAATGCATTTCAGATGCATCACTTTGTATCCGTGTAGCATCTCGTACTGGTATGGCTGCTCCACAGTGTCGACTGCTCGGGCCGATTATGTCACTAGTAGCCACGAAGCTAGTAAAAAAAATTTCAGTCAGCACCTCCCGGGTGAAACACAATGAGACCATGAATGAGAGTGTAGTGGAACAGATGGCTGTAGCTACATTTCAAGTGCATGTGGGAACCTTGAGTCAATCAGTTTTCCACAAGTTCCCGCAAATGTTTCACAATAAAAGCCTTGTTAAGTATTAATAAGTTCCTGTCCACTTAAACACTTGAGGGCTTTTAATTTTAAACAGACACAGGAAGTGTTGAGTTTGTATTAACTGCAGTAAGTTTTACAGGGCAAAGGAGATCAAAACAAGGCTTTGTACTAAAGTATTGTAGCAGGTGACATCGACAGCATAACGTGCAACACCTCGTCACTGAGAGTTCTTGCTCGTGGGCGCCGGTCAAAGTTGTACAGCAGCACTGTGTGCAAACTCTCAACTCTAGCAAAACTGAGGGAGCTAATCAGCTATGCTGGGGCCACATGCTGCTCGCTCCACCTACACCTGCCCTGTCGGTTCAGTCGGTTCATGTACATCAAACCAGTTTAAAAAAGAACCGTCAAAACCAGAAACCTAAACAACCCCAGTAGCCTCTGGCTTGTATTAGTGGAAAAGTGACATTCATTGCTGTTACATTTTCTTCTCCCTGAATTGACTCTAAAAGGTGACTTCAGTGCTTCCTACTGTGCCATGTAGGACTGCTAACAAGCTCCACGAACCAAAAATCATTCTTCCAGTATGACAAGTTTATGTGGAAATATAGCCGCATTTATGAACCCAAGGAAGAACTGCATTCACATATTTACAACATGTGACAGGTTATCCTGTTACTGACCTGTCGACACGGTCAATCAGATTTCCTGCTGTTGCATTTTTGAGAGGAGCAAAGTAGAAAAAAATAATCATCGCCTCTGCTTTGTCTTCCTCCAGGTAATAATCCTTCTCTACCTGGCAGACTGGATGGTCCACTGGATGTGGGGCCGAGGCATGGATCCCGACAACTTCTCCATCCCCTACCTGACAGCTCTGGGTGACCTGCTGGGGACCGGCTTCCTCGCCCTCTGCTTCCACATGCGTTGGTTCATCGGAGACAGAGACACAAGCAAGGGCAACTGAATGCATACACGGACCCACACAGCAAAAAAAAAACAGTCACATACTGTACGCTTGCACGCATGGACAGTGACGAACATCACCCGTATGCCTGAACTACATCTGGAAGTGGACGTCGTCTACGATAAAAGGGCTAATCTCCTGTAGGGCTTGGATTGAAGGTATAGTGCACTTGCAGGGCAGTTTGATCTTCGGGATATCAGGACACAGACGCACCCCAGCAGCAGCCCAGAATCTGGACAGTATCAGTGTTTCACCTTAGAAACAATGGAAACAAACATATCTCCACCTCAGCCATCAAACAAACTCCTGATGGATCTCCACACTACTGCTCTATTTCACCTAACAACTGAGTCCTACTACTTTTGCTTTTATTAGACTATCGACAATGATTGTTATTGTTGATAAATAATGCATTTGATATGAATCGATATCTCTTCTATGTGCAGGGCCAGTTCTCATTATTTTCAATGGGGACGCTAGCCCTCCTGTTTTTAAAGATCAAGTTCTAACACTTGAAACCAACAAAAGACAGCAAAAAATATATACAAACAAGCCTAGAATGCTTAATCACCAAGTGCTATGTCATAAACAGAATGAATATTGTATGAAATGCAAATCTAATGTGTCTATTCTCTGATTTAGTAGAGCGCACAGGGCTAGGTCTTCTATGTTCTTCTTTGGCCTTGTGACAGTAGGGAACAGGGTTAGAGATTTTTACCACAGGGGACTGGACCACAAACATAACAAGATAAATCCCTTTTGGTGTCGCTCCCATCAGCGTAATTTGAGTCAGAACAGGAGCAGGATTGTAATTCCTGCACTCACTGCCCTTCAATTCTGGGCTCAAGAATTAGCGATATAAAGATCTGAATTCAGATCACAGTCCAACAAACACTTCCCTCAGTCACAGCCAGAATTGATTTACCTTTAACTCTGAGAATCATCTAATTAATGCCTATTGTGTGTTCATTCACACAGCAGCCTGTGTTTAATTCCTCAGAGGTTACACTAATTCCTTTTTGGGGCCAAATCTACTAAAAACTGCCATTATGCAACGTCCTGAATAAGAATCTTTTTTGTTTGAGCAAACGCACAGAAACAGTGGGAAACAGTATGTGGACAACGGCAGCATAAAAAAAAACACACCTCACTGTTTGTTGCAGCTCACGATGGGTTTTTTGGGTTTCTTTTTCTTTTTTTTTTTTTTCTTTTCGTGGATGCCAAGAGGTCAGAGAGGTCTTAATGTGCAGCGAGCTGTTCCAGTGAGAATAGCACCAGTCCCCCTGTCTGAAACCATCTGCCAACTCTCTACTGGAGCAGGCTAGTTGTTGTTGTTACCCAAGTCAGGCTTACAGTAAGTGACAAGAGGCTCATCATGCTGCAGCGCACTGGAAACAGCCTGCAGAGCTCGTCCAACTGAATGACATTGGTGCAGAGTGTGAAAGTGTGTGAAGGTGCTTTTGCCAGGATGTGCTTACAGATGACAGGTACTGATTGCTGATTGTCTGTGTGGATATTTGATATCTATAGATCTTTTATTGACAGCGTTGATTCCCGCAAAGTGTTTAGACTTTGGACTGCTGGAGCTCTGAACCACTGAAAGGCCGACCAATTAAGTTTTAGGTCAACAGTTAGATCACAATGGCTGCAGGAAGCTGTGGCAAACCTTTTTAATTTTTTTGTTAGTTATCATTCTGTAGCTTTTAAGTTCAGACTGGCCAGAAGATCGGCACAGTTCTTACACACTAGTATATAAAACACCAAAATTTAGCCTCACTTCAATGGAATCACTGTGATCAGTGATCCTCACCAACCAGGAGAATCCAAAATGGAGGTGCTTATGAGCTGTGTTGCGCCATCTGCTTTTATTTGTCCCTCCTCTGTCGGGCTATAAACTGCTCCACAGAAGATGATTTGTGGACAGTAACGAGACAGAAGCTGTTAGTAGAAATACACGTTTTGAATGAATTGAATGTCCCATGAGAAATCAAAAGTTCTCTAAGCTAACAAGGTTGCTGTCATTAGCTGAGAGAACAGTTTTTTCCTCGTGAGTAACTCTTTATTGAATGAAATGATGTACAATCTTGAGAACAAAATGCCCGGGGCAGTTTAAATCACAGTACATAAAATTTGAAACAAAACTCAGAGCACTGTTGTGACTGACGAGTTTGTGAGGAAGATGTCCCCAGTTTTTTTTTTTTCAGATTCTGTATTTTGTGTTAAAGTCAGATTCTGTCAAATTTAAATCAGAGGGCAAAATCTTAGTCACATGGTTAACCTTATTGTGGACGCACACATTCACTTGTGTTTCCATCGCTTTTGGGGACATTACATAGACTTACATTCGTTTTCTGGAGATTTACAATAACCATAGCCATAGCCTGGTCACACCCTAACCTTAACCTTAAACCAAGACTTCATCCTTAAATTTAATGATTAACCTTATTGGGACCTGCGATTTGTCCCCATTAGGAAAGCGGTCCCCACAATGAGTGTGTTAATAGATTTATGTCCCCACAACGTGACTAATAAGCACACACACACATACACACGCTCACACACACAGCTGTCCGTCACCTGACTTTGAGACTCAGCTGACCTGAGCTGACTCTCTCTCTGAGGGCTTACAGGTGAAGAGGAGAATGCGTAAAGGAAGTCGTGAGCCATTCTGACGGACTGTACCGAGTACAGATGTTGGCCCAGAGGCGAAGCACCAGTGTCTTAGGAGAGACTAGCATGTGATGCTTGACTTATCTGACGCTTGTCAGACTTCTGTGCTGTTTCAAAGGGGCCAGCAGAATGCATGTGCAGGGCACAAAGTGTGAATGTGCAAAACTTGATTATTTTGATTGTTACCTTTTTTTTTTCTTTTTTTTTGGTCTGACTGATTTTTTTTTTTAAATGTGTTGATTACGTTAAAATTGTGATTTTTTTTTCTATTCCTTTTCTCCTTTCCCTAATCTTTTTAACTCTTCACGATTATTGTTTTGTGTCATGGATTTTAATCAAACAAACAACCACTGTAAAGATGAAGCAACTTCTCCACGCTGCACAAAGTACTGTAATCTGCAACATGGACAGCAGAGGGCACTGCAGGGATTCTCTTAACTGTATCATCTCTGTGTCCTCTGGATTCAAACCCACATATGTCTACCCACAGTGAACACTTCTTTTGTCTTCTTTTCTACAGTGTTGTGAAAGTTTGCATCCTTCCATCTGTTCACCTTCAGTCTGTATCCTCCACTCTCTTACTGAGCAGGTGCCAGCGTTCTGCCTCTGTGTCAATGGAAAGTTGTGAATACTTCTATAAGGGGGCAAGTAATGCTTTGTCTATTTATTTTTAGAAGCACACAAAGCAAATTGTACATACTATATTTATTCTATATATAAGGTTGTTTATTTTGTCATTTCATTTTGGCTCCGTTTCGTTGTCACCATGTTGATGTCATTATTTTCTTCTTTCTTTTGTTTTTTTTTTCCCCTTCTTTTCGCAAAAGGCCAGTAGAGCTTTTTTTTGGTGCATGCCGCAATAGGAGGGCGGTGAGGCTAACGAATAGCACAGTGCCTAATACCAGTCTTTACACACCTCACACACATGCGCACACACCCTGTCTCCACACGGGGAAAGCATACTTACACGACATAGAATGGCCTTAACCTATCAGAGCCAAGCTCAACTCAGAGTAACCAATCAGGAGCTCGGTTCGCCACAGAGTAGCGTCTCTTTAATTAGCTTGGATTAATAAAAGATGTACAGTAAGTTGATTATGATGTGTAATGTAATAATGAGTGTATATGATGCAGCAGTGGAGAGGAGGGCTTGGTCACTTGAATTCGGCAAAAATTAGGAAGTTGGAGGTTGAAAATCTCCAACAGGCCGGTTGTACAGGGCATCTAAAAAGTCTGGAGTTAAGTTAAACACCAACAGAAGTGAGATTTGAACCCAAGAACACCAGAAAAGCAGAAAAAAACAAGTGACATGACAAAATGCACAGTGTTACTTCTCCTTTTGATTCCAGATGTTTCTCCCTGTGTGTAAAATGTCCGGCCTTTAAAACCCTTCACCCATCCACTGCCTTGTTAACCTCAGTGCTTCAAACCCTCGAGCCCCTGAACCCACATGGAACCACACTGATCCTCAGGCTGCAAGCATCCACGTCAAGATCGAGCCTTTTAAAATCAAACTTCCACCCGTCTGTGTCAGCTCTGATCTGAAAACGTACAGTCTTACTGGGGCTGAGATCTTTGTGTCCTCTGTGTGTTCCTCTTGTAAAAGCCCTCCCTCTGTGAGGCTGGAGGAAGGCTTTCTCCCTGCAGGACTTTGTAAATTGCTGGAAATAAAGGACTATATTATTTCATACCATTCCTCCGTCTTGCTGTCTGTTCATGTCTGCTTTTACTGTAGATGTATCAGGATCAATGCACACAAGTCTGCTCGTCCTTTCTCAGCACAGATGTTGTTGGACAGAAGCAGAGATGAAGCTGAAGCTAAAGTTAATTGAGAACATCTACACATCTACATTCTACTCTGCCTTTTAGAGTTCTTTAATAAAACATACTTCATGGATCCTTGTGTGAAAAGCTCATAAATTCGTATCTTAGATAGACGACTGTGATCAGGGTCAGGGTAGTGGGGACAACAGTCATCCACCTGCATCACATCCACAACTTCAACACCATATCAGTCAAACAATGTCAGTATGACATCTACTGTAGAAAGCAACAGTTAATGTAAGTTTCATTTGTCAGCAAACATTTCTTGGTGCAAGCTGTTTTTGACAAATTTGAATAAATTTTACTACTGGCAAAATCAGCCATTCAAATTCAGGGTTTGTTTTCCTGTCTCTCAGCTGTTACCTGACCTCGGTTTCACTCCTCCTTCTTTCAATCGGAATATTTGTAATAGAAAAGTTTTAAGCACAGTTAAAAGAAATTAAAATCTCGGACGATGTGTTACAACTTGGAGTTACCTGCAGCTTCCTCAGTTGCAGTGCAGTTGGACATTATTAAATCACTGACGAGTCTTCATGTTATACCTTAAAGTTGATTCACTTCGATAGATTCTATTAATTACAATATGAGTGTTTTTCAGATCCAGCGGTAAGCGACCTTGTAAACATGAGATATTGCTTAGTCTGCATAGGGCCGTGCGATATATCAATATTATAATGTTAGCGTGATGTGAGACTGTAGCGTTTTATTTTTTTGTTGTCTTTTCCTTGTTTTAAAGGCTGCATTACAGTAAAGTGATGTCATTTTCTGAATTTACCAGCTTGTTCATCTTGTTCTAATAGTTGTATTTACCCACTTAGTCATTATATCCACATAACTGATCATTATTTATCAAAGATCTCATTGTGTTTATGTTTTGTTAAAGTACCAATAGTCATCCCGACAATATTGTCACAGTATCAATATTGAGGTACTTGGTCTAAAATAGGGCTGAACAATTAATCGAAATATTATCGAAACTGCAATATGACTAAGTACAATATAATATGATAGTAATGTGTAACAAACAGCATTATATTGAAGTACTGTGCTGCTGCAGAGATGCCTTGGCCTACAGATCTTGTTCTCCAGATTTAAGAAAACATATTTGTTTAGTACAGACCCCAACAAATGTCACATCATCATGAGTTCTTTTTCACCAAAATAAAAAATATGATGCAAATGATGTGATCATTCCCATATCGCAACACGTCAGAATGATGTCAATATGATTTTTTTATCATATTGTGTAGTCTTAGTCAGAAGTATAGTGACATTAAATTTTGTTGCTCAGTCCGAGCATTTATAAAGTGCTTTTGATGAGATATCAAAATATTGAGATATATATTGTATATCACTTTATATCCCGAATATGTTGCAATATTAAGTGAAATATAACTCTGACCTGCAACAATGACCCTAAACACAAGACTGTGTTTCATCATGTCAGAGCTCTCTGTAATAAATCTTACACAGGGAACACAAGGTTGGATAAAAACATTTAATTATTAAAATTAAGTTAAAAAAAGGACCGAGGAGATATTAAGTAAATAAAATTAATCTTAAATACACTGAATCAGTTTCATAATCTGGGATACACTAGTGGAAAACGTACATGGCTGCAAACAAGTCAAATATAAACAGGATTCATTAAAGGATAAGTACCACGGTAGAAGCTTAATTAACAGGAGATGAGCAGAGGGTTCACGCTGCTGGTCTGACGCCCTGAAGATGGAACCAGGAGTTTCTCTCTGCTCTCTCCTGCTTCATCATCACCACCGCCTCCGAGGAGATCCCTGGAGGACAGCCGGACACAGAGGGCATTGGCCACCTGCAGGACATGAGACGGGCCTGGATAGGGAAATTGCAGGACCAAGGAAAAATATCAGCGATGAGCAACACTTACACATGAATAGCTGCACAACAGGAAGATGTAGAATGACCTACCATCCCCACTCCTACTGCACACATCCAGAGTGTCCATCACGAGCTTCTCCAGGGCCCTGCGGGACACGTTCTGCAAAGAGAGGGATCATGTTTTATTCTACTTTTCATTTATTTTTTAAGTTAAACATTGACACGTACAAACATAAAAACCCATACAAAAAAACTGCATTCTGCAGGATTGGAGGAACAGCAGGACTGAATGAACACTAGATGGCACTGAAGAGGTGTGTGTGTGTGTGTGTGTGTGTGTGTGTGTGTGTGTACGCCTGAGGTGAAGTCCCTGATGTGTGTATTGTATGTGAACCTTGTTGCGTAGCTGCAGCAGCAGTGTGAGGGCGTCTGTGAGCTTCTCCTCCATCAAAGACAGACGTGTCTTTTCTTTCTCCTCCAGCCTTGTCTTGTCCTCCTCGTCCTCAGGTCTCTGGAAAACAGGAAGAGGAACAAATTCATTCAAACAAGTCCCTGAACTACTTCTACAGTATGTCAGATAGATCAGATGAAATCACTCCCTAAGATTTTCTAGAAAGTTGAGTTTCTGGAGTTTCTGAAGGAGGATACTTATACACAGAGGCAGGAAGCTGGTGTATGTTACCCCAGCAATTAAGATTTGATTCAAATAAAAGAAGGTTTTTCTATTTTGACACATATACTGTAGGTTAATGGTCGGTTCTCTCCTCGTTTGACTTGATCAGTTGAACCTCAAATAAAGTGCAAGGGAATTACAGTACAATTCCAATGTTTTCTGTTGAAAATAAAATATAATCAAAAGAATTAGAATGAGTTTCATTCAATAACCATTTCTGTGTGTCAGAACTGCTCTGGAGGCAGAAACATAATGTTCTTCTCTTTGGGCAAAAGTCTAACTTGAAGTTTTCCAGCGAAATTCAATGTGATATATCATTAAAGGAGATATGCTCCTTTTTCAGGTTCATAATTCTATTTTGTTACTACTAGAACAGGTTTTACATGCTTTAGTCTCAAAACACATCACTTTTCTCATACTATCCAGTGCTGCAGCTCTGTGTTCCCCCTCAGTCTGAAATGCTGTCTTAGCTCCTGTCTCTTTAAGGGTCCGCCCCTCCCAAATACCCAGTCTCCTCTGATTGGTCAGCTCACACATGCCTGACCCAGCACTGCTGACAACTACAGAGACTGTATGCAACTGTGTGACATGGTGATGTTGTGTGATGTCACAATGTAACAGAATTAGCGGCGAGACTACTGACGAGGCGTTTCAGGAGCAGTGTTTTCTGTGGGAGAGAGGAGCTTCTGTAGTTTTGGACTTTGACCTTAAGATGAGGTCTCCTTTCTAAATAATGGTGATATATAATCTGACATTATGCCTCCAGAGCTTTCAAACTCTTTAGTCTGCACTTCAATCCATTGAACTAGTCATTTTAAGTAAGTTTCTGAAATCATGTGTCTCTTCTACCTTTTCTCTGCTTCCCTCTGGCTGCTCTTGGTTTTGTCCCTTCCAGCTGCAGCGCCCCCTGCTGTCCTTTAAAGTGCTGATGATGTTTTTCTCATGCAGGTGGCTCTGAGAGGGAAGTTGGTGGACTGCACGCGTCTGACATCTGGAGGAAAAAAGAGTCACATCTGATCAGTCTTTGCGGTGGAGAAACTTGTGCACAGTGGTGTTGTGTGTGTGTTGGATGGAAGCTAACCCTTTGCCACAGCCGTGCAGTCGGCTGATGTGCTTCTTCACCTCCGTCAGGCTGCATTGTCCTTCCTCCCTCGTCTCCCTGTCCTCCTCCTCTTCATCAGAGGCAGCTCTACCCTCCACAGCTCTCTGCAGACACTCTGCACCTGCAGACAGGAGATGTTCATTTGCATCCGAGTTTGTTTTTTAAAAATCTAATGAATAGTGTTCTGTCTGCCCTAAATAGACACTGATGGAACTGAGCCATCGTTTATGATATTTGAGTGTCAGAGTGTTTCTTTTCTGTTATGACAGGTCAAAATGTCTGCCATGATAAAGGTCAGTTGCAAAGCTTTAAATATATCAATACCCACTGACAAAGATGCCACACAAAATGTTGGTAACCATTAGAGGGAAAACTATGCCTCAGTTCTATTTCCAATTTTTTACTTTATCCCTTGTTTTTGAGAATGAGAGTACCCATAACCCTCAGTTTGTGCTCGGTGTGCCTCTGAAAAACCTCACCCTACCCTTCAATCCCAACAAAAATCAGAACACCCTACCCTTAAACATTAACATGCAAAACGGAGGGATAGGGATAAATGGTAGGGGACCGATTGGGATTGGGCCTATAGTTTGGTAAGAACACACTGCTGATGGCTTAATGATTCATTACATTTCCAGTCACTCACCTGTCTTGCTGCAGGCGTCTTCTGCTGTGACTGGGTCAGTTTGTTGATGGGTGGGGTCAGGGATGCAGGTGCAGTGGGATCTGAGGGTGATAAAGGTAAAGAGTGTATCTCAAATATACATCCAATGAGCCAATACTGTGGACAGAAGCTCTGACATTTGTACATTTGAAAGTGGGTTATTGAACTTGCTATGTTTCTTCACTGGCTTTCCAATTCCAATCAGTGAGCACAGACTAAAGCTTTTTATTTTATACATCCCAACTTTCTGCTGGGTGCCACCTACTGCCTGCACACATCTATAGCCGGTCACAGAGAGCCATGCCAGCATCTGACTACAAGGCATGTATGTCTTTTGAGATTCAGATTATCCTGTCACTATGACTGGGAGACATGTCAGACTACATGTGAAACCCTGACTGGTTATAGCTCGCAGTGTTTTACGGTTTGCATGATGTGAAAATGTCATCAGGCTCCTGTGCAGGCTCTGAGGTCATAGAGAGACTCGTAAGTCAACAAGTAAGTCAGCAGCATGGTGCCTGAGATGAGGAGGTCCTGGACACTGTTAAACCAGGAGGTTGATGAAAGTGGCAAGGCTGCAGCAAAACAGTAAAGCCTCTACTGAGCTGTAGAGATGAGGGGAACTAAAGGAGGATTCTCTGAGGGTTCATCACTACAGTAGGTGTATGTGGAGGGGGATGAGGGGGGATGCCACCCCTCTTATGAGCAGAATGACCCTAAATGCATCCCCCCTGTTAGCCTCTCCCTCCCCTAGATGCAGAGAAAGGAGAGTACAAGGGCAGAGGGGTTGTTTAGTTGTTAGTCTAGTCTGTCTGACTCTGATACTGCTACTACTATACTATCTTATATTGTATATAGCCTATATACTCTATAGAGTAGTGTCACCCTCATGATCAAAGTGAAAGTAGCAATGTGTAGTTGAGGAAGAGCGAGAGGATCATATAGACACACTGCTGCTTGTAGTATTCCTATAATATTCCTATGATGTTTCAGTAGAGAGAACAATCTACTGCTCAACGTCAGCAAAACCAAAAAAAAAAAGAGGCAAAGACACACACCCCCGTCTACATCAGTGGAGCTGAGGTGGAGCAAGTGAACAATTCCTTGGGATTACATCACTGAGAACCTATCTTGGTCAACACACAGCAACACCCTGGTTACTAAGGCACAGACAACTTAGGAAACTAAGGAGAAGGAAAGCTAACATGGAGCCAGGTTCTTGTCAACTTTTACAGAAGAGCATTAGAAAGAATTCTGACTGGAAACATGAAAAGCTGGCATGGTTCATCACAGCCCAGGACAGGAAGGCTCTACAGCAGGTGATTAAAACTGGTTCATTTTTCAAACACAAACACTTTGTACCTTGTAATTTACCTTGTAGTGTTTTGTAGAGAAGACATGACGACAGATATGAGAACTAGTACTTTTACTGTGGATTAGGGTTAGCATTCATTTGGGATTTAAAATTTAACAAATCAAGTGATCCCTTTCACATTAAACATAATCAGTTGATTCATTTATGATACAAAAACATGTCAAATGTTTCTTGAGAGAGCCATCAGAGCAGGTTTGAACTATCTCTGATGCATTGTGGGTGTGAATGAAATGAATCTGACAACAATCTGGTCCCTGTGGAGGGTTAGAGAAAGAGTCTTTGTTAAACATTAATGCTGTGGTTTCTGTTGGAAGTTAACTCTTCTACTTTGGTCCAACACTAATTCAGAGTGAGCGTAACTTAAGCTGTTGGCTTTAGTGCATTCATTGAATTTCAAATCAGCAGAGCGCACAGGGAAATGATGTGTAAATGGATGCACGAACATGCCCGTGCACTCTTCTCCGCTCACTCACGACCACACACAGTGTTCGTACCTGTACTGCTGTAGTTCTGTCTCCAGCTGGGTGATCCTGGACTGGAGCTGTGGCACAGACTGAGCCTGCTCCTGGATCATCCGAACCCTCTGAAGTCCCAAGCTCAGAGCCTCTCTGGCCTCCTCGGCTCGCCTCCTGATGGAGAAAATCCAAGATCATTGATATGTTAACATCTCAATGAGGGGTTATATATAAAATATATACTTTTATATTAGCTGCCACATTAGTTAAAAGAAAATCTAACTGACAACATGTGATGGAGGTTAGCTGATGTGCAGCACCAGCCCTGCTAGCGCTGTCAGGAGCCCAGCTCAGATAAACTAATAGTGGTTTGTTTCTATGTTTTAAGCAGACACGTCTGCAATGCACTACTTTGACATAACATCAACAGTGTCTTCACGCTGTTGATAATGTTAAAATTTCAGAATGATTTAAACTATAAAGTGGCCATATCCTACGTATCGACCCTTCAAAAAACTCCAACCTGATGTGGGCGTTCTCCTTCCTCAGTGTAGACTCCACCCCCTGGAGCTTGCGCACCTCCTGGTACGCCCACCGCAGCTCCTCCTCCAGACGCTCATTAAATTTGATGGCCTCCTCCAGCTGCCCATCACGTGAGGAGCGTATCAGCTTCAGCTCCCTCAGAAGGGGGTCCCTGATGTCCCGTCTCCTCGCCGCCCTCCTCGCCCCTTCTCCTCCAGCAACACTGCTCTGTCCTTTAATTCTCAGGGTTGGTACCAGTTTTCCCTGTTTGAGGGTGATGGAGGTCGTGGGTTGAGTTGGAACTGTGGAGTTGAAGCTTGACGGGGAAGGGAGGGTGCGGCTCCTCTCTCGTCTGAGTGCCACCTCCAGGGCCAGGCAGCGAGCGTCGCTCCCCTGCAGCGCCGAGCGGAGGTCCTCCACCAGCTCCCTCAGAGCTGCTACCTCATCTGGAGAAGAAGGAGAAAACTGTTAAACTTGTAAAAGAGAAATTATATTCCCGTTCATTCTGAGGATTTATGGCTCGTTTGTGTCTTGGTTAAATATTGATCTAATTACAGGAACACAGAACAGTGTTTTAATTAAAATCTGAATCAGTTCTCTGACCAGTACCTCTGTCTTCACTGGGATCGTCTTGTTTCTGTCATATCACGTTTCACACTGTTTAAACTGTATATTCAGGGAAACTATTGTACATTTACTCAAGAATTGTATTGTAAATTTGAAGTTCATGTACTTTACTTGAGTATTTCCACTTTATTCTACTTTATACTCATACAACACTATAGATACTAGTTACTATATAAATTTAGATATTTCACACAAAATCATGAGCTCATAAATCTGATAAACTAAACTGAAACTACTCGTCAGTGTATAACAGTTGAAGTGATCTCCACCTGTACCACCTACAACAGTAGAGTGCAGCTTACACTCTGACATTAACTATAATAATCCGATAACATAACATGCAATACTAGAGCTAACACATACATACTTTACTTAAAGGTCCAGTGTGTAGGATTTAGGATGATCTATTGGCAGAAATGGAAAATATTCAAAATTATGTTTTCATTAGTGTACAATCACCTGAAACTAAGAATCGTTGTGTATTCGTTACCTCAGAACGAGCCTTTTTATATCTACACAGTGAGTGGGTCCTCTTTCATGAAGTCCAACACAATGTACAGCCATGTTTCTACAGTAGCCCCATAGAGTGCAGCAAGACCGAGTCCTTCAACCTGGAGGTCAATGGGTTTTTTGAATGGGTTTGTGGTTATATATCTGTGGTAAACACGAGCTTAAGATATTTTAATGTTTTGTTCAATGACATAAAATACGTCATCAAACACTCCACATTTGAGTTATAAAGCGTTTACATGTCTTAAAAATGGCTAACAAGTAGCTAAATGAGACTACAGGCTGTCGGGATTAAACATCTACATGCAGAAGAGACTCATCTGCTCACTAGTCCGTCTTTACAAGCCGACTTTAGTTACAAGCTATTCTAACTCTGACTTCACGTAGTAGATTGATCAATTTATAGTCAAGTGTGTGTAGTATAGTGTAGCAAGACGCCTGGTGGTGACGTTTAAGTCATGGGACCGTAATGTAGTTCGTTTATAGCCATTAGCCTTTTAGTTCTGGCGACTTTATTTACACTTCTCGCTGAACAAAACGTATAAGTATCATACACTTTTTACGCAATATTCCCAAATCCAATTAGAAAACTCCACAGGCTTCTGGCAGGGAGAATCGGGGCGATGCTAAATTGTTTGTTAGACTACAAAGATACGTCAGTCCTGCAGCACTTTATCAGCAAGATGCCACTTCATCCTAAACTGGACCTTTAATTAACCCTTTGAAATGTGTTCAGTGTGGTATTGCCACTTTTTGTAACTAAGTAACTAAGTACAGTCACTCAAGTACTAGGCTTAAGTACAATTCTGAGGTACTAGTTTTTTCATGCTATATGCTACTCTATACCTTTACTCCACTACACGTATCCTCTAATAGTCACTAAACACATTAAGAATTCACATTAAATACAACATTGCTGATGCTTATTACTCTGCCATGGTGCAGATCTGTGAGTTGTTCACAATCCCCTCTGACTCTCACAGGTTTCATTTAAATAACAGGATCAGGACATAAGGAGGAGATCTCTCCTCTGTAGACCAGAGAAAAGCCTAAAAACATCACTATCAGAACTTTGTTTTTTGTTGGGAACCACTGGACTAAACTTTACTTCGAGCTGCCACAGAAGTGAAAATACTGTTGCATATTTATGCATTAGTATAACAATCTAATAATGTCATATACAGTATGATAATACATCAGTCTCAGGGCGTAGAGTGGGCAGCCTACCTTTACTTTGATACTTGAAGTACATTTAGCTGATAATACCTCTGGACTTTTAGTCTTGAAAGCAGGACTTTTACTTGTCATGCAGTATTTTTACATTCTTGAACTGGTACTTTTGCTCACTGTACTGTCTGAGTACTTCACATTGACTCTCACCCACTGTGGGGGAATGAGAATGAGGGGACAGATGTGTGCACAACTATATCTAGTTCTAAGTTAGCTATTGTTGAATATGTTCCTATAAAGTGCATTAATGTGACGTACGTGCAACAGTAATGAAGTAAAGTTTTAAAATCCTCTGGAAGCCCTCAGTGATCACAGGGGGCATCAAATGTAATGACACAAGGAACAGAGACATCCTGTCACAGTACCTGGCTCACGTTCCTCTGCGGTTCGAGTTTTAATTTTTCCGGCTCCATTCTGATCCCTCGTCAGATCAAAACTCACACATTTCCTCCGTCTGACACGCGGCCACCGGACCCGGATCTGCCGCTCCACCAGCTCGGTGTCCTCAGTGACGGGCAGGCGCCCGGCACAGTCCCCGGTGCCTCGACGCGCACTGCGCACTCGGAAATACCCACAGAGCCGCGAGTGGAAGTCTTTAAAGGAGATCTGGCCGGGCAGCCCAGAACATATATCCCCAAACTCTTCATCCTCCTCATCGTTTTCTCCATCTCCAGTTCCTCCTTTGGTCGCCTTCTTACTTTTCTCTGTGAGTCCCAGCACGGAGCACAGCGCAGTGAAATCCTCCGCCGACATCGTATCATTCCTGTTGGAGTAGGTAAGGTGGTGGAAGACCTCCTGCATGTATTGGTCTATCCCAGTGGCCAGGACGACGATTTCGTTATCCACGCCCGGATCAGGACAGTGATGATGGGCCAGGGCGCTCCGGAGCCACTCGCTTTTACGCGCTGCTCGAGGCGAGGGCTGGACGCGCGGCCGGGCCAATGCGGTTCGCTCCATGACTGCACATAAACTAAACTTTGTGTCTGGATGTTACCAAATGAAAGTCAGACCACGGAATTAGAATCGGATGCGATTCCAAACCAGAAATAGGCGTAAACACATTACGTTGTGGTTTGACGCTGCGTAATTCCCTCGAAACCTCACCTTGGATTCCTTCCTGGCGCATCAAGTCAAAAGATGATCCCCTCTGGCGAGAAAAAAGAAGTCCCAGTGTTCCGACTCCACCCTCCTGTGTGCACACTGACCGCGTGTGTCTGTGACTGTGCCAGAAAGGTGCTTTTCAGCGCTTACAGTTAAGTTGGCAAGACAGTGAGATCAGATTTGGTTGTTAAGTCCCCATTACAAATGTGAATCACATATCAAGTATCGCCGATGTTTTCAAGGTAAATGATATCATTTTGCAGAGACTCGGGTAATTTGTGGCATCTATCATCCAGTGACAAGACCAAACCACAACAATCCAGAGAAAAGCTCTGCTCGGGTTTCAAATTGCACCTGAATGAATCTTAAGTGGATCTGACTCACTGCGTGTGTGGCAGCAACAACACAACAAGTCAAATGACTCCCGATATTCTCTAACACCGGCCACACATGCCTTCACTTGGAAGCCAACTGTGGGTTTGTTTCCAGGGAACTTAGCAAATACCTTTCCCCACCCTGACCGCCACTTGTCACACACCTGACAGCCAAAACAAAGAGGGCGCCTTGATTACACTCACCCAGGCATGAGTAGACATACCACATGAGTTACACATGAATTACACTCCACTGCAGCACTTAACTAGCATTACACACCGGAAATCATTTAAGTACATCAGCACCAATGCAAACACAAGACAGAAAAGTAGTCAATTGAACACTGAAGTAAAAACTCTAAGTTCCTTTTGCTGGTTTCTGCCTCTCCACTGTGGCGATTTGCTGGTTTAACGTGACTATGCACTAACTCAGTATCTTTGGGTTTTGGATTGTTACCCACACAGATGTTCTCTTTGTCTCTGGGAATTTGAGATATTTAAAAAAAAAAAAAAAAAGTATTTTAACACTTAATGTCCAAACATGACATTTAACCAAAGACAAAAAGAGAGCTGTACCAGATTTGAACTATAGTCTTAAGTCCATCAAAGCACAAAAAGGATGTGCACACTCATATATTTTAGAAGAGCTCTTTTTAATCCCATTGTCTCTAGTTGTATGCTGAAGAAGGCGGAGCTGGAATGTCCATTTTACTCCACTGCTGAACATGGAAACCAATAAAAGCTTCCTGACAGATTTGGGTGTGCAAAACTTGTGTACATACTTTTGTAAATACCCAAAATCTGGAAAACAAATAGTTTTACAGACATTTTTGGTGGTAAGCTTTTTTACCTTTGCATACCACACACTAATGTACAGCAGCGGGCCAGCGGCTAGCAGATGAGTCATCTAAGCCACCTTGAGCTCACAGAAGAAAACTGGTATTGTTTAGTCTTTATTTTGGTTTCCAGCACTGATCTGAATATGGCTGAACTGCAGCGCTGGCGGTGACTCATGTTGGGCTTTTACCTTTGGAAAGGTGTGTGAGTGTACTGTTTCAGTCAGTGCTACTTAAGGCTATAAATATTGTAAAGCAAATATATTTCTTTTAAAACACATACACATTGTCCTGAGGACAGAAAAAGACACCAATCACCTGTGGTTGGACATGTGGAGGCAGGCAGAGCTTGTGATGGCAATCAGTTCAGGTCGTCTGGATTCTCATGGAAACTATGTTTTTCCTTCCAGGCTTCTTCCAAGGAAAGATCTGTGAGATCACGGTCAAGGTCAAGGTTTACTCTGCAAATACACTCACGCATTATTTTTTATTCAAAACATCAATGTACGGGTAAATAAATTAACTGTATACCACATAGTGTGTGTCCATCACAGCAAACACAAGCATTCAACTTCATTTTTATGTAAATGTTTATAGATTTAAAAAAAACTTCACTTCATTTTACAGGTCTGCAAATTTCATGGTAATTAGGAGGTAATTATCAAGTAACATGTTATACATTCCTTTGACATTATTCACAAATTATCACAATAATTCCATCAAAATGTATTGAAAATTACCCCTAATCACAATGTGCTGCTATTTCCAAAAAAGCAGTTAATACATAGCTGGTAATTTCTTAAATACCTTTCCAGGAAATTTCCAAATAGTTGCTGATCATGCCAATTATATAATAATAATATAATATAATAATTTCCGAGTAATTTCTGGTTAACTTCCTCTCATCAGGCAACTAAACTGAAGTGAGTTGTTAAAAGGAAAGAAAAAAAATTCAAATTGTTCCAAAGTTGTGCTGATCAGCTGAAATTATTTCAATGGGTGAAAATGAATACATTTGTACTTTAATGTACTGACCTGGTTGGAAATTAAGCTGCAACAACTCACTTCAATCAAACGGCCTGCTGAGGGGAAATAGGACAGGAAGTAGCAGAAAATTAAAATGACACGATCAGCAGAAGTTAAGCAGAAACCAGTCGGAAGTTTCCTGGAAATGTATCAAAGAAAACAACATTTCAATGCGTTTTCAGGTCATTATTGTGGTAAGTGGGGGTAATTTCAAAGACAAGATTTTATCATTTTACCACAGAATGCACTAAAAACCTGCACACACATACATTGCCCACCCACAGGGAGTAAGTACAAACTCTGATGCTGTTAGATAGGTGTCAGCTGTCAGAGGGACAGTGAAACCTGCAGCCACACATCCATACCCTGCAGCCGCAAACACCAAAAATATAGGTTGTGCAGATCACTCATCACTTCAGGCTTTTCATAAAGATCATTCCAGTAGCAGTTTCAGAGACCCTCCCGTCCTGCCTGCTATTTCCTCAGAATTAAAGCTTTTGTTTCTTCATCAAGATGCATCCAAAAGGAGCACAGGCTTACATAAATCACATAATAGGTGTTTTGGTGAAGGTAAATGCTCACTTTATCTCTTCTTCCTATATATGTAGTATGTGTGTGTTTGTGTCTGTTTGTGTGGGGTAACTAGTAGTTAATGTGTGGCTCGGCACTAGTGCCCTCAGTCCTGCTGTCTCCTCCAGCTGCTGCCTGCTCTGAGTGAAAGGACCTGATCTGAAAATGAAAGGATGGGTAGGAAGAAGAGGGGGCTGTAAATAAAAAGGGGTGGAGGGTCTGGAGCTGTGTGTGTGTGTGTGTGTGTGTGTGTGTGTGTGTGTGTGTGTGTGTGTGTGTGTGTGTGTGTGTGTGTCTGCTCATGCCCGAGTGTCCTGTTGTTCACCTTTGAGAGGAGGAGAGAGGCAGTATCAGTATTGATAGGCGATGGGTTGAGGCTTTGTGTTGGCTGCCATATGCTCCTCTGAGGGTCAACAAAAAGACAACACGCACACACACTCACACATGCAGCGCTTCTTTGAAGTGGTGACACTGACCGATATGCTGTGTCAGTTCACCGAGGGCCCGTCCCGGTCAAACCCTGCAGGGATGTGAAGGTCTCTAAACATGAGGTCACACATGTTCACCTATTCTCCAGCTTTTGGTTGTTCACTCACTTCTTTATTGATCCGTGACCATTTCCTGTGGCAGCGTGCGTGTGTCAGGACTGAGCCACATGTCAAGGACAGAATGAGGGTTGCACCAAGTCACCAAAAAATGTAGGCATGTGATAAACTTCCTAATTCTAATTTGTGGAATGTTTTAATACTTTCAGATTAGTTATAGAAAGAAAGAAAGAAAGAAAGAAAGAAAGAAAGAAAGAAAGAAAGAACGAAAGAAAGAAAGAAAGAAAGAAAGAAAGAAAGAAAGAAAGAAAGAACGAAAGAAAAAAAAGAAAGAAAGAAAGGGAAAATAATATTCATCAGATAAATCTACTGGAGTAATAACAAGTTTGTTAAACAGTTTAAACATCAAGCAGATACAGAGCAAGACTAGCCAGGGGCGTAGCACAAAATTGGGGACCCTGATCATTGGGCATTCACTATGGGCCCCTCCCCAAATCCACTATGACCCATTGTAGTACCTGTGTGGCTCTCCTCACATGAAGGGCCCAGTTCAAAGGCCCTGACATTCCAATTAATCTTTCTGTCCACAGGACAAATATAAGTCCAATATTCACTTTCCTTTAGCTGTTTCATCTCCATCTCCTGAGGGACATAACAGGCTCTTAAGCTGCTGATGGTCCACTATGCACCAGCTTGTCACTAGCTTTGCCTGTCTACTGATGAGAGTGGTGAAGTGAACCAAGACAGTAAAGTTGCAGGCTGAAAAAACACAGCAATTAGCTGAAAGTCGCTAATATGCTCTGTAGAATTGAGCTGAGTGTAGTATTACAGAGTCGGTTGATATGTTTTTGGGGATTCATCACTATAAGCGAGCCCTTTCACGTACAAGTAGTCATGCGATCCGTTGTTAATATAAAAATATTGCTTATAGACCCTTTAAGTAGTGCTACCTTGACATGCAAAATGACACTTAATTACTGTAAACTTCCTCAGTTGTTCTACATCTTGTGTCATGGAGTTTACCACTGGGTTTGAAAGATTAATTCCAGAGTATAGTCTTTGAACAATGATGACCTTTGTCTTCACTGTATTTACTGTATTTCAGAAGTTACTTTGTACTTTGTACAGGGAAGTCAGCAGCCATTTTTCAGAGCTTAATCCAGCTTTATGTTGTGATAGAACAAACAATCCTTTGTCAGCTTTGAGTGCTTTAGTGATGTCACTACTTTGTGTGCTCAGGTGTGGCTATCTAAAGTATCTGGAGTGGGACAATCACTGACCTAAATCTCTGACAAAAACTCTGAAATGTCATGGAGGCTTCAAGGCAGCTAACACGGGGGGAGCGGTTTTGGATGAAAAGAGAAAGTGAAGGGGAAGATTTAAGGAAATAGTGCAGAGAAGGGGAAAGGCTGTGATGACAAAAGAAACACCGGAGGCAGAGGAGTTTACAACATAACAAGTTTGGAGGAAACAACAATTTTACACTACAGGTTTTAAGCTGTGTGGGTTTCTGACCCACTGTGATTGAAAAAGAGCCTGACAGTAAAGCAGCTTTTAATCTTTGTTTGAAGAAACAAACAGCCACACAGGATTGCAATCTTTTGCTTGTCCTGTAAGAGAGAAATACTGTAAAAAGATATAAAATATGATGAAAAATGGGTGAATTATCCAACAATTCACATTGTTTATATTTTCACTGAAACAAATGACTTCATATAAAGTGAAAATGGTCTCTCACAGTGAGAAACTCACTGCCACTGACCTTTTCCCTCCTTAAGCTCGCTAACTAGTTTTGGATATGGCACATGTAGCCTACTAGCCTACTGTTGGTGGAGTCAAACAATTCTTATCAACCCTGTCATCAGCTGCGGCAGGCAGATGCTTTTAGCAAAAAAGAACCTCTGCTAAACCCACAACACTTCAGTACCAATCCAGCACCAAATGGCTGAAAGAAGACTTCACTAGCTAGTGAGGACCTACAGCAAGCTAAAGACCCAAGCATTTTTCAAGACTTTATGGACACTGAAACAGAGCCAATAGGAAAGTAAATATCTGGTTTACATTTGTTTGGTGGCTGGAAACATAACCCCAAGAGTGCCCCAGCAATGAGTCCTAAAAACCTGAAAGTAGTTAGCATTTTTTGGTTCTGGTTCCCTCATCTTGAAGTCAATAGGTTCTTTGAATCGGTTTAATGAGCTGAAATAAGGTTGGTGGTTAACAAAAGCGTTAGACATTAGAAAGTTGTGTTCATTTGTGAAGATTATCTTGTTGAACAAACCATCTAAGTATCAGCTTATTGTCAGTAATAATCTAAAATCTAGTTGAAAAATGCCATGGGCTTTTTGTCGAGGAAAAGCCTACAAAAAGAGGCTACGTTATCCCTATGTTGGTTATGAGTAAATAGCTAGTTACCAATCGTTAGCTAACTTATGGCAGGGCTGTGTGTCAACCTGTAGCAGCAGGATTTGTACATTAAAAGAGAGAATTGGAAGGTTTGTTCAATTGTTTTCAGTTTATAATAATTTTAATCAAAGTGAAAGTGAAAATCAGTCATTATTTACAATGTTTTTAACATTGAAGGGCCTGCGACGGTATCACATGTAGCCTTAGTTTGACAACTGGCACTTTAAACAGTGGTAAAAGGTGACAATGAGAACAATCACAAGGACATCACAGCAGTCAAACGTTAGAGTTTATAAGAGCCCTCATTCTAGGGACCTCTAAACTGTCCAGATGGTCTGATGACGTCCTTCAATGACCTTCCATTAACTTATTTTGTTGTAGATCATAAACTGTGCACATTGTTCAGGCACTCAAAGGACATCTGTCAACTTTCAAACCAATCCATTTCCTCTGTGGGTTTGTGTAAATGTTATGTAGTTGTGTGTGAAAGTAAACACTCCTCACATGGAACGGTCTCGCTTCGCAAACACCCCAATTCATTCTAATCATGCAATCTGTGATAGATGAGTGTGAGCGTGTCAACATGAGCCCCGACATGAGTAATTAAGTTAGACAAGAAGCAGGCCCAGGGTTCACTCTTTCAGTGGAGATGTGATTTATGATCTCTCTCTCTCTCTCTCTCTCTCTCTCTGTCTCTCTCTCTCTCTCTGTGTGTGTGTGTGTGTGTGCATGTCAGATTGTAAACAGCACTCCACAGCGTGACAATGTAAACATTTCCTCATTCCTGAGATATCGAAGGAGCACCGGTCTACCTTTGAGCTGTCCCACCTGTGGACAAGTTCATGGCCGAGACGCACGCACGCGCATTCACACTGAGCCACCTACTCACTGACACATCCACACCCACACTACGCACACCTTTTATGCATTCCTGAGAGCCAGTGAAGAGTCTGGATCAAGAGAGCAGATGAGGCGTGTGGCTACAGGTCGAGCTCGGCTCTGAGCTGCTCCAATCAAACACACTGTCTGGGTGTGAGTACACACACCAACACATCCCACTGTGGCCTGTAAAACTAAAAGTAGTCATTAGTCATTTGTAAACATGTGCAAAGTTAAGATGCTCCCACACATACAAAATGATGTAATTCTTGCTGTTCCTTTGTTGTAATCCCTGACACCCACAATGCACTGCTCCCTCGTCTCACACACACACTGACACAAACACACATCACATACGTACAATTACTTTCTAGTTTTAAATGGGTCTTTGATGATGTCTATAATGGATTATAATGGATTATGAGCATACTTATGTGGTGTAATGCACCTATAGTGCTGTATTGTCATAGTTTTTATGACTCATGAATATTCATAAATCTGTATAACAATATTCATAACTTTTTAACACACCAATGTCTATAATGCATTATAAACAGCATTTTGTGTGCTGTTCTCTACATTTAAGCAAACAATGATCACACACAGTGAATTATAACCAGCTTGTAATGTATTACATCCGCCCACAACACAACGATTTCATTACTTTACTTAAAGTCCCCAATGGCCACTTCCAGTAACTTACAATCACATTATAATGCATTTTTATAGTTATTATAATGTGCTCGAAAATGTTCAGAATGTATTACAACTATGACAATTTTATATACACTATGATCTTGGCCTAAATAGTGAGCAACCAGCAATTATGAAGTACTGATAGCTGACCTTATTCTCTCTGCTAAAACTTGACATCAAATTCATGACTGTCTGACATCATGAAACAATAATAGAATACAACAAACGTATAAACCAATGGCCATTGCTGATAATAGTATTGTTATTATAAGATTATCTAATTTTTCCTACTGTATGTCATAAAAATCCTCTCATTAAAATAAGACATCAGATTTTATTACATTGTATAGAGTAGCCATTCCCGAACTTAAGAAAGATGAAGCCCTATGTGTTATTGGAAATCTTCTGGGGCCCACCCAAACTTTCAATTACACCTCTGATCAAACAGAACAACTTTATGTGAACAGAAGGCTTAGGCAATGCAGTGTAAATTAATTATCCATCCCGATACGTGTAACGATTTGTAAACTTAACTTTCAACACATGCAAACACATGTAGTTACAATTCCCTGTCATTGACGCAATGTAGGATATGATCCAATGTCTGTTCCCCAGTCAGATAATATTGCCCTCCTGTTACAATTGTGTTTCCTGCAATGCCACCCAGTGGAAACAGAGTTTAACATCCCCACCTGGTAAAAATAGGTCAGATAAATGAAGATAGCATGTAATTTAAACCTCTTGTTTAATCAGTTCTGATTACTTTTTTAAATGCAAATATTATTTATTTTATGGTCATTTCAAACTTAATGACAAATTAAACAATTAGAAACTCTCACTGCCCTCCTGCAGCACCTTCATGGCGGCCCACACTTTGGGAATCAAGGGTACAGAGGCAGACAGGTCAATTGTATTTATATAGCACATTTTACTACAAGTTAACTTTATAGCCTTTATATTACAATGCAAACAGCAAGGAACATGTAGGGTAGAATTCCATATATCAAATGTACCCAATTAATGTGTCAATTCAATGAGAAGAGTTTCATGAAAAAACAACCATGAAAATGGAATGATGAATCCTGGAGCTGGATCTTAATGTAGGTCCAGTTACCACCACCAGAGGTCTGACTGGATTGTCAGAGAGCAGGTTGGAAATGTACAGGGAGGCCCTAACCATGAAGCACACTGGGAGCCAAGGAAGGTATTTGAGTGCAGTTGTAATATGTTTAGCATTGGACGATTAAACAGATTTTTCAGCTTTGTAGCCCCAACTCTGCTCCCAAAGCAGTAAACACCACAAAATGAAAATCCCCCAAACTTCCTGTAGACTTGTTTATGCTTTCTGGTTTAACACGTACACACGCACACATACACACACCAGTGACATGAAGTGGTTGCCTCTAGCAGTATACTGTAGGCAACAAACTTGGCGGCCGGACGTCCGGCTGGTTGTTTGTCTCATTGATCAAACGTTCACTGGCTGTTTGACTCTTCAGTGACAGACAGCAGAGTCAGAGCATGGACGCCAGAAGAAGTTAGATCCACAGCACAGTAAAAGCTCTTGCTGTGCACTAAGTAAGATTCTGACAACTTGAGCATTAAATATTTGGCCCTCCATAATCCCAAGATCACAATATGACACAGTGTACAGTATGTTCAGAGCTGTGTTGGACCCATAGGCTTTACTTAACAGGGTTGATTTATGTTCAGCCCTTATAAACTCATTTGAAGTTATAATCATATATGAGACCATCATCACCGACAACCAAAGAGTCCACAGAGGAGCACCTGAGATGTAACCTGTAATAAACATGGATCGTCAGTCTAAGTGTGTCCTTATAAGATGTGAAGGAGTGTGAGACTCTGACAACAACATCTTTTAAGAGGAGACAGTGATAGAGTCAGTATTACCTCATGTACTCCTAGAATTCACTGAAATTCATGTCCCTCTGTTTGCATCACTCGGCACATTTTTATTACTATACTGCCACCATTTGGCTGAGAGTTGGTACTGCTATAGAGATGGTCTTGTAGTTTGTAATCATTGCATGTATCTGCTGGCTGTACTTCTTCTGTGCTGGTAAATATTTCCATGCAGACGTTACACAACAGTAGTGAGACCAAACATTTAGACCAGCTGCAATATTAAATATTTAAACAATCATAAATCTCTACTTTCTCTTTTGATAAAGTGTTTAAAGTCAGGTCCTCCTGGTGTGCATATATTACATCAATCCACATAAAGCACATTGATGTACACATACTTTCTTATTTCAATTTAATCTAAAATTAGTTGTACTGAATGCATCATTTCCTGTTCATATGTTATAGCTTTGATTCAATGTATCTTTATTGTGTAACCCACATAATGTTTTGTTTCCATTGCTGTATGTTTCTGTTTTGATCTTGTGTAATTTAGCCTGCTCTTTCTCGTGCTGCTGTAACACCATTCATTCCCATGGGAATGCATACATGTGATCTTATCACATCTTATCTAATCTTATTTATAGGACACTGCTGTCACTTCTAAACTTGATTCAAATCATTAGTTCAAGACTTTTTGATTTAAAGCATGACATGCATTATATTACATTCACAGAGCTTATAATGGGCCTAACTATTTTTTCAATGTGATATTTTTTGTAAAAGATGTGAAAAATTATAATTATTAGAGTAATATCTGTAATATCTGTGCCACACACACACCTGTATATAGTACATGTTAATTAAATTGTGTGTTTTTATCTTTGTGTTAAATAAAATACATGAAAAAATGCATGAAGCACTACATCTGCTAGTTGTCCTTTGACATTAAAATAAAGTTAAAAGATACAGAAACTTGACTGGTGGTCATTTTGCCAATGGAACCAATCCCAGACATAGCCAATGTTTTCTGCTGTGTAGTAAATTTGCATTTATTATGCTATTCCTTTCTGGCAAATGGCCTATATAAGATTGGCAAAAATGCTCTAAATGACTGTTGTCCACAAAAAAAACCCTAATTTCCATAATAAATGTGGCTAGTGGATGACACTAATACAACACACAGAGATCTGTGTCTACAAATGAAGGTGTGTCTGCCAAAGTTTGCAGAACGACAGGTTTTTAGAGGAAAACAATGGAAACAGAACTTTCTTGTTAGGTCACATCTCCAGGGTCATTCAACTGTTTTGTTGCTTGGGGTTCAAAGATAAACTGCAGAATGAGTCTCGCAACACAGTTTCAAAAAAGATCACTACCAGTCTGAGCTGGCACTGTTCAAATAGTAAGATACTGTGACACAGTGTGTAGTTACACCCTTATATCCATGTTGAAATTGTATCAGATGTAGGGCTGCAACCAACGTTTAGTTTCATTGTCGATTAATCTGTCAGTTATTTTCTTGATTAATCAATTAAAATATTTTTAAACCTTCATGCTGTCTATTTAATATTGTACAAGAGTGAATGTTGCCAACCTCTACTCTGTCAGGGGGTCTGAAATCCTTCGACCATTACTAGCTGTTATGGTAATATTGGTTGTAGTTTTTAAATTAATTATTAATCAGAGTTACAAACTGACAGTTTAGTACCTTTTCCTGAGACTGATTTGGTGAATTGGTTATCTTTTCCCTTCTTTAAGGGTGGTGCGCCGAGGTGATCTAATATAAATTGGATCTTATTATTTATCATAATTAATAATTATCTCTGATAATCATTAATTATTACTGATAGCCAAATTTAACCCCAAACCCTTATTAATGTTGCATGAAGCACTACATCTGCTAGTTTTCCTTTGAAATTAAAATAAAGATAAAAGATACAGAAACTGACTGGTGGTCATTTTGTTTTCTGCTGTTTAGTAAATTAGCAAATTATGCATTCCTTTCTTCACCTTCATTCACCTTTTTGGCCATCAGACTAGACGCTGTGTTCGGCAGACACCAAACACTGCACATCACCACAAACACACCATCCCCACCGTGAAGCATGGTGGTGGCAGCGTCATGCTGTGGGGATGCTTCTCAGCAGCAGGCTCTGGAAGGCTTGTAAAGGTAGAGGGTAAAATGAATGCAGCAAAATATAGGGAAATCCTGGAGGACAACCTGATTCAGTCTGCAAGAGAAGTACGACTTGGGAGAAGATTTATTTTCCAGCAAGACAATGACCCCGGAGCGTACAGTGAAAGCTACACAGAAATGGTTTAAAGACAACAAGGTGAATGTTCTGGAGTGGCTGAGTCAAAGCCCAGACCTCAGTCCAATTCCAGACCTTGAAAAAGGGCTGTTCACGCCCAATCCCTGTGCAGCCTGACAGAGCTTGAGCAGTTCTGCAAAGAAGAATGAAGTAAAATTGCAGTGTCCAGATGTGCAGGCCTGACTGAGACCTATCCACACAGACTCAGTGAGTTCAGTGCTGTGGTTGCAGCCAAAGGTGCATCTACTAAATACTGACTTGAAGGGGGTGAATGCTTATGCAATCACTAATTTTACATTATATATTTCTAATTAATTGACATTACTTTGTAGAAACAGTGTCGTTTGTATATTTTTTGTATATTGACCATGATTCCATTTATAAAAGCAATAAAAGGGGAAAACATCCACGGGGGTGAACACTTTTTTTATGGGCACTGTATATTAATAGCAGTACATTAACTTTGAATTATTATTTTCTTAAAACACATTACGACCGAAAGACAACTTCTTATTTCATCAGGTGCAGGTTTCATACTATTGGCCCTGTCCTCGCAGTTAACATGTACAGTAACTTTAGACTGCAGTTAAATAGAAAAAAACCCTCTAAGAAACGGAAAAGAAGTCAAATGTGTCCAGTAAATCGGAGTTTAGTCTGTCTACATGAAATACAACCTGGCATACTGACGATATAGGCGACCTCTTAATCAGCCGTGCTTGTTAAAAGAGATGTTTGAGTCTCGCTCAGCCGGCAGCTTGTCGCGCGTCTCCTCACCCGGCTCACCTCGGCCTCCACTCGGACACACTCGGTTTAAATGGGCGTGCTCGTTTGTGGTGCGTCTCAACCGGCGGTACAATCGGATGATCCCGGGCGGGCGGAGCCAAGTACGAGGAAATGGTACCGTTGGCTGACTGCTCCCAAGAAAACCGGCGACGAGCATCAGCACCCGGTAGTTTGACCGTACATCTTCACTGCTTTCAGCCCATCACCACTGCTACAGCAAGCCAGGCAAGATAACTCTCTCAGGCAAAACTTCAGTCATTCACCAGAACACGTCAACGTTTATCTGCTTACAAACCAAGCAACACCTTGTATGCTGCATTTTCCAGAAATATCTGTGAAGGGCTCGGAGATTAGCGTTACAGATACACGGCTGTAGGATGGAGACGCAGATACATGTGCCCGTCGGGTCGCCGGTAATTAGAAAAATACCCATTTTCGTGGACGAACACAACGTGACGGAGGGCGCGATGAAGCTCATCAAAGAGCTGAGACCGGCGTGGGACACGAGCCATGTCAAGACGAAGGTAACGTTAGCCGCTAAGCTAGCTGTCCAGAGTATGCTAGGCTAGGCTACGATAGGCAGCTCTGCAGCATCACCAAGCACTACCAGCCAGCTAGGATGAGGGCCGAGGAAACATTATCTACCGGCTAAGTCAAATTTTCTTTTAGCAAATGACAACACAGCTGGCTCCATTCTCTTCATAACTGATGAATGAAGACGTCTTATGTTTGCTACTCTGTTGTAGTCTTTGTATGGAAATAATAACGTTCACGAAGCTAGCAAGACGCTCCCAAACTCTAACTAAAGTTAAGCTAGCAAACGAACGTCAGCAAGTAAGTTAAATTAAAAAGCTAGAAGGATAATATTGAAGTGACGCACAGCTGTTCAAAGTACACAACACGTAGCCAAATACAGCATGAGAGGGAAGTCATTTAGTCAGTGACGTGATGGCCAGTTGTATGATGGTAATTAAGAGCTTGCTCAAGGAAGCAAACACACCTTATGGTTATGGTTTTGACCTGATGTTCAGTCTTAAAATATCTGTTTGCTCCCTTGTCAGATGTTTTAAATCCTGTGTGACTGATGGTGAATGGGAGCAGAAACATTAGCTGTAGAGGACGGCACTGATGCTGAGAGACATTTCCAGGATAACACTTGGTTTTTACTTCCACTGCTGATGCATGTACTAATAGATGGTAGGGGTGTGGTGATCATGTAAAACAATGTCAAGTATAAACTTCAGTGCATTCAGTGTTTTCAACAAAAAATGGACATACAGCTATACTGTTCAGTTTTTCAGACTTGCTTTTTTATACACCTTAGTACAGTACGTAATGCAAATAATACATGCTTGAATAAAAACATTTTAATTCATCTATGGCAAATTAGTGACTACAAAAATGCCTACATGAGAATGTTCCCATTTAGATTAAGAGCAAATGGCCTAAGTTGGATTGGCAAAATTTCTCTAAATGACTGTTGTCCACAAAAAACCCTAATTTCCATAATAAATGTGGCTAGTGGCAAAATAATATACAGAGATGACATTATTACAAATAGGTCAATGGAAAGACACAAAGAAAAGACAAACCTACGGGTCAAATACACACACAGATCTGTGTCTACAAATGAAGGTGTGTCTGCCAAAGTTTAAAACCTTTTAACTTGGTCTAAAAATTGAGACTATGTCGAGTTGTATTAGTCATGACTTCTCAGTGCCAGGAGCAGAAGGACAGGTTTTTAGAGGAAAACAATGGAAACAGAACTTTCTTGTTAGGTCACATCTCCAGGATGTTTGCTTGTTGTCACTGAAAAATGCCTCAAAGGGTCATTCAACTGTTTTGTTGCTTGGGGTTCAAAGATAAACTGCAGAATGAGTCTCGCAACACAGTTTCAAAGAGATCACTACCAGTCTGAGCTGGCACTGTTCAAATAGTAAGATACTGTGACACAGTGTGTAGTTACACCCTTATATCCATGTTGAAATTGTATCAGATGTAGGGCTGCAACCAACGTTTAGTTTCATTGTCAATTAATCTGTCAGTTATTTTCTTGATTAATCAATTAATTGTTTGATCTATTAAAAAGTCATAATATGGTTTCCAAAGCCTAAGATGACATCCGTTTTTGTCTTGTTTTCTCCACAACCCAAAGATACTCACTTTACTGTCATAGGGCTGGAATCAGATCATTTTTACTTTCTTTTTCTTTAAAAAATGACCCAAATCGAATAATCAGTTATCAGAACGGTTGGCAATTAATTTAATGTAACTGGTGCAGCTCTAATCAGATGGAGTTCATAGTCTAATCTGTATGTGATTGTGGCTATTGACGTTCAAAATTTCACTGCGGATGATAATAACCATGATAATACCCTGATAAACTTAATTTCTATGTTATTATGCATGAAAAATGGTAACTCAGTGTACTTTGCATAAAATTGTGGCTGCAACTAACAATTATATGAATGATTTATCTGCTTATTATTCTCTGGACTAATCATTTGGCCTCTTTCACATTAGAGAACATTTATAAATGCACTTTACAATTTCCTGGATTACAAGCGTTCAACCGTCTGTTGTCCAAAAGGCCACACCCCAGAGATATTTAATATAATGATTAGATAATGAAAAGAAGCTAATTTTTACCTTTTGAGGGGCTTAAACATGAGAATATTTTACAAAAGAAAGACATAATTGACTAATTGTTACATAAAATTGGATACAAATTACTTTAAAGTGTTTAAACAGATAAATAAAAAGGTTTTAAATACAGCCTTTTAGAAAGAAAAGAGTATGATTAAAAATGTAAAAAGTAAGATTCAATAATATACAATATTCTTTCTACGGCAGTATATTAATCCAGGTTTGTAGCCCTCAGCACTCCTGTTAAATATTTTAGTCCGTTTATCTAATATGAAAGAGCCACTTTAAATCTATGAAGTGTCGGGATGCCATGGATCACAAAAGTCATGGTTCAGATCACATCACAGTACTGAGTCCCAGATTAGCAAAGAGAAAAAGAAGATATTTAAAAGTACACTACTCTGGCTCTGATGTAGCTGTCTCTCTGGCTGGAGTCTCAACCATAGATGTTTTATAAGTATTATTATTTTTATTATTTATTCATTTATTAATATTCAAGTATTATATGTTAAGCTCTTATAATACATCCATGGCCACCATTCTGTAGCCTCACTCAATGTCCCACCCACAGCACTACCTGATTGGTTACACATCACAAGTAATGGCCTCAACACTGTAGGCCACTGTGCCTGACCGGCCGAGAGCGACTGGAGCCGCTCTGATGAGAGCAGAGCTGTGTGTCAAAGGGAAGGCTGCAGATATTGCTGAACTCCCTTGATGATGATGATGATGATTTACTTCTGTGATGACAAACGTTACACTTGGAAGTAAAGCACAGCACGCGTCGGCCTTGTCTTTTCACTGCAACTCTACATTGGGATTTAGGCAATTACTACTGTAAAAAGTAACGCAGTAGAAAAACTTTGTTTCACACTGTGATGGTTAAATTTTGCAATGAAGTGCTTCTCACGCATGTGTCGATGGAGGCAGCAGTGTCGCATCATATAGAGATTTGGAGTCCTGCCTCCTTTATATTGTGGCACACTCACGGTTCTCGGCAAAAATAGACCTGAAAACGACCTGTAGACAGTCATATCGACATCATTCCAGTGTTTCACTCCAGTTTTAATGTCTCTATCTGTAGAATATGTCACAGACATAAAGAGAATACACTCAACAGGTGTAGGGCAGTGTTTTTGCTGTGCACTCTATTTTTCCTTCTCTCCCTCCCTCCATCTCTGTCTCCCTCTGGCATTCTTGCTCTTTCAATGGGGGGTAAAGGAAAATCACATCATCATTTTTATTGATGGTTATCAAAGGCAAACTTTGTAAAAAAATAAAATAAAATAAAAAAGATGGGGCTGGAGCAGATTGGTCCCTGTGTTGCAAGCAGTACTTTTATTTAATAACTGAATAATAACCTTTGTGAGATGAACCCCCTAGAGCTAACAGTGCAGCAGTGAGGCTGCTCTCACTGCCGGACCTCTTATTTTGTTAGCCACATACAGTCATTGTGTTTCATATTGTATTTCAGCAGATTAAAGACATCAGTGAATGGTTTGGCACACAGTATACTGGAACAAAAGACTGAAAATTGTGCCCCCTTTTTTATTCATTTGATTCTCGATATAAAATCGATAATCGTTTTGAGTCGAAAAAAACATTCTGAATTGAATCACAATTGAATCATGAGATTGCCAAAGATTCACACTCCTACCCTCTTGTTCCATGACTGCCACAGACTGTATAAAACCGCTCCCTGATGTATTTCAAATTGATCTGCTGTCAACAAATGCCAAAAATAACCGTTGTTTTGCTCTGTAGACGCATTTTTGATGAACAATGGTGGTGCTAGCTGAACACATTTCCTCTGACTAGCCTACTTCAAAATAAAAGTTCTGTGTTTTACCAGTTAAATGCTTTGAAAGTGAAGCTACAGCTGGATGAAATGTTCGGTTTGCATTAACAGTAAATTGACACAGCACTCTAGAGATAGTATCTTTTCCTATTTAAAAAAAAAATGGGTATAATGCCTTTTATAGAGACCACCAATCAAACTATTTAGGATATTAGCCAATAATGGCTGATCTATTGGAGCACCCATAGCTTTATTTGGCTCTTTGAGTCATTCTGTCAGTTCTCCAAATGAATGTTTCTAAAGTGAAAAAACCCAACAGAACAAGGCTTTTGTTTGACAGATGTGAAGGGTCTAGTCTGATGTAATGCTTAATAGTGGAACATAGTTAAGTTCATGTTTGGTTCGGCTTCGGCAATATTGTGAGCACATTGCAATGGGAATCACACCAGCCCGTCAACATGTTTATGTTCCAAACCATGACTGCTTGGTAGTCATTTCTACATTGTTACTTGTGTACTCAATACTCATGGGTCGGTCGCACCCATCGTCGAACGTGGCCTTCATTTTTATATCAGCTAAACACCTGTAAAGTTTTATGACAGTATCTTGCGTGGATAGGACGTTATAGCACTGTCTTAAACATCTGACAGACACCTGGCAAAATACTCAAGACTGACTCTGTCGTAGTCCCCGCCCCTAAAGGTGTCTCCAGGACCACATTTTGCCATGATCACCCATACTCACACACACACACACACACACACACACACACACACACACACACACACACAGAAGGTGAAAACCAGCCGATGTTGTCACAGCTGGTAAAAAGTCCTAAACTTATTCCATCATTGTCCCAGCTGTTCTCACAGTCCACCAACCTGTATGAATGCACTTTTTTCAGGAAACAGATAAGGTAATTTGGTAATCCCAAACAGAGTTTATTATTAATGATTATTAATGAATCCATTATTGTATCCATGCCTAGTATACATACAGTCTATGTGCAGTATGTTTTCACCACAACTTAACACACACGAGTGTGTTGTTGAGCGATCCTTTTTAGAGACCTGCCTTGAGAGAAAATGCATAATTGATTAATTGTAAAAGGATCAGGTGGCTGATGTGTCATGGCGAGGTCAGATTATGTGGAGTAGCTCTGAAAGTGGGCACCATAACACCATTTAATGCTCCTACTCTAGCTTTGACAGCCATGTGTTTGCTTCCTGCTGGTTAATCTCTCTGAATCTAATACCCTATTTGTTCACACACCTGTAGCCGAGACCATGACAGTGTTTACCTCAATCACTACAGTCCAGACCAGCTGAGCTTTTCTCATTGACCACTACCAAAACAGGCCTTTTGTTCCATTGGACTCATATGGAGTGGCACAGCCGTACGACTGGCAAGTGTACATATGAACCAGGTCACAGCCGAAAATGGGAGAATGAAGAGGTTGAGATTAATGTCTAAAAAAATGTTATTCTGTCAAGTCGGGGAGGATGTTCTCAACAGCAGGGCCATTGTTTTGATGAGAGCGGGAAGCACTAAATGTGGCAAAGAGCAGCAGGGCAACACTGTTGACAGAAACACCTGATTAGCCCTGCCACCTGGACAGGAAGACTTTTACTGTAAATACACACTGTCCACTTCCAAACATCCCACACACACGCTGAGTTCCTGCAAACAGCAGAGCGAGCCAACAGCAACAGAGCAACAGTGTCCTCTTACATCTTACTCAGGCTGGAGATGGCTTTGCATAAGAAGGACTGCCCCAGAGGCCATTCAGTCACACCACAGAACGTGGACTCACATTCGTGGAAAAAAAATGAAACGTCAGGCAGTATATGGCTGAATGTTTACCTCTGTCTGGGTCCAAGCTTATCGCTGTCTGTCGATGTATTGATCGCCGGTCTTAGCGGTGTATTGTGTGGTGGGTAGAAGGGATCAGTCATGTGGTAGCAAAGGCGTGTATGCTTGTGTATGTACCGTCATAACAGGGATGCCTGCACGCCCATCTTTGTGGCCAGCCACGTGTGGAATGCCAGATATGTATGAGTGAGCGTCTGGGCCGGGGGAGATGCAGGCAGTGTGTATGTTGTTATTGTGTTCACTGCAGTGGGATGGACTGGCCCACTGGTTTCCAGTGGAGTGATGTCACTCAGATATTAAAGGCCTAGCCTCAGACACGGAAGACTTTTTTGCTTACTCTTTACTTTAGAAGAGTTTGACGTACTGATGCAACACCATCACCACCCTGCAGAAGAGTCATCAGGTCTGATGCAAGAGCTCCTGGTACAAACAGCTGTTTTGAAGCGGCAAGTACAAGTGATTTGTGCCTGTATGCAAATTAATATACAAAACCATTCAAAAGTATTGACATTGACATCCCTAGTTGAAAGACCAGCATTAGACACTTTGAACAGACTTTCTTTTTGTTTTGATGTGTTTTTTTGATGTGCTTTATTTTTTAACTAACATAAACTTCCTCAAAGAAAAAAGGGGACGGATATCCTGTTTCAGACTGCCATCATAATGTGACCCATAAGCACGAATTAACCCCAACGCTTACATCTTCAAAGTTTCTAATTAAAACTATCATAATTTACCCAATGTGGTAAGCAGTCCTGTTTCATATCTTTTGCCCTGCTGGCCACATCATGTGACCTTGTGAGGCAGCAAGGTTCCCAAGATCATGCAAAATTCCAGCCCTGATAGCACCCTGGGAACCAGTACTGCCAAATCTCTACAGGCAGACACATTTCTGCTGTTGCATGGTATACATGTGAATGCATATGTGACTGTGATTCAGTTGGGGAAGATGATCTGTGATGCATTTATGATGTGTAGGTCAGAGCTGCATGGTGCCTGCACTGTTGATCCTGACCTGAGGACAGCTGAAAGCCTCATAAAATCACTAGAGAAGACTGAAATTTGAGATTTTGTTTTGGAACAGTAGATGCTCTAGAGTCAGCAGGTTGGAGGTATTTATCTGTATCTCCGTGAGAGGTTATATCATTTCTTCTCTTCCAGCTCTTCACCGATGGAACCACCAACAAATTAGTGGGCTGCTATGTGGACGACAGTCCAGAGGATGTGGTCCTGGTCCGAGTATACGGGAACAAGACAGAGCTGATTGTGGACAGGGACAATGAGCTCAAAAGCTTTCAGGTGTGTGTCAAAAGCAAATGAATTTTTCAGTCATATCCCAATAAATCAATAAGTGCTATAGAATAGTTTCTTCTGTTTAATTCTTATGTTTTGTATTATTGTGTCTCTACTCTAGGTGCTACATGCTAATGGTTGCGCTCCTCGCCTCTACTGCACCTTTCAGAATGGCATCTGCTATGAATTCATGCAGGGGGACGCTCTTGGAACGCAGGATGTCAGGGATCCATCCTTACTCAGGTCAGGGCATGGTAGAGTCATGGGACCTCTAGGAATCCTTACTGACTTAATTCAGAGATGTTTGAAGTAGCATTGTATTGTGCTCATAATATTCTCAGGTTTGTTCTATGTAACCTACTGCTCAAAAGTTTTGGGTCACTTTAAAATTTCCTTTCCATTTGTGCTGATTAAAGTTAATTATGTGGCACATCAGCATTTGTGGGTTCATTTTTTAGTCTCAAATGGTCAGAAAATAAAACCTTTTTCTATTGAAACTCATCAGTGTGCTCTTGTTCTGAAACAAATAGATTAATAAATAAGGCTCTTCTATGTGAGAAATTGCCAAAAAACTAAAGATCTCATACAACGAATGAAAGAAAAAGCAAAGTCAAAAAATAAATTTAAGTAAAAATCATTATTTCCGACCTTATCAGTGTCTTGACTATTTTTTTTTTCTTTCGTTTGACAACTCATTTGATGAATTGATGGGGCTCTGTGTTGTCTGTGTTGTGCTGGAGGCTGGTCCTTAGTTTATGTTAGCAGAGTCCATTTCTAAACTAATGTTAGCTGCTGTTGCTCTGTTAGTAGAGTGGAGAGAGGCACTGAGACGAGGCAGTTGAGAACGTGCTGCATAAATTAACATCCTTGGGATTGTCGATGAAAATCTGCTCCAAGTCTTTCACAAAGAAATCCCCAGTCCAGCAGCATTAAACAACATAAACAAATCCCTAGTAATTGTTACATTGAGCCCCTTTAAAATGCATGTTTTCATGGAAAATATAAATTTTTTTAAGTGACCCCAAACGTTTGAGCGGTTGTGTGTACTAGAGATGGACTGATATATTGGTCAAATATCAGTATCAGTCGATATTTGCCTCGTTGAGCCTATTGGCTGATGAGATGACATTGAGTGATGCCAGTGGCCAATCTTTATCTGATGTGTCACATCCATTTAACGCTGGCACATTCATGAGCTACTGACTTGTGGAATCCTACTTAAAATTATTATCTGTGAGTAGGTCTTTAAAGGCTTTTGAAGCTATTTGTTTTAATAATCTTTTTCATATGAAAGAAGGATAACTTTTAAAGGTTGTTTCATAGATGTTAATGATTGCATTTGTGTTCTTTCAAATGAAAGCCTGAATGACTTTAAAAGCATCTTGTTATTTTTTTTACAGTGAAGATTCCTTTGTTTCTCTACCACAAAAGGGGTGTAAATAAAAATGGACCCAGCTTAACAACAACAACAAAAACACATTTGTATTGGCATCAGCTGTTGTCCAAATAGTTATTTTAAACATTGGTATCGGTTTCTGTTTCAGAATTTTATAATTGGTGGGTCCCTTACCCTACACAGCATACACAACTAGTAACAATGCAGAAAACCCTCGATGACACACGCAAAGGCAAATGAAGCAGGCACATTTGAGTCACATGCAAATGATAGCTGGCGGACAATCCATACTGCCTCAACAATGGAACAATGGCCAATTCCAAAGTCTTTGCTCAAACCAGTCAGTGATTATACTTAATAATCAGGTAATGCACATTGTCCTAAGTGGCTTTTAAACACTATTTGTCTACATCACCTCAGTGGGGTCACACGATATCTTCGGATGTTTTCAATGGGCCTTTTCTAGGAACTCTGCAATAGACACTTGTCCTCCTATTGTTCTAAGTATGTTAATCCTGTAGCAGGGCATTGGACCGTTGGATTCTGTCATAGCAGGAGATGAATACAGTAAAGTTAGAAATGTGCTTCATGTTGAAATCTAGTCACGATGTTAACTTTATCTTTTTGTGTGTGTTTCATAGACTGATAGCCGGGGAGATGGCTCGTATCCATGCCATCCATGCACACAATGGCTGCATCCCCAAACCTAACCTCTGGATCAAGATGCGGAAATACTTTTCCCTTGTAGCCACAGAGTTCACCGACCAAGCATCCAACATCAGGTGAGATCTACCTTCTCAGTAGTTTTTAGCTGG
This sequence comes from Pagrus major, assembly GCF_040436345.1. Lineage (NCBI taxonomy): Eukaryota > Metazoa > Chordata > Actinopteri > Spariformes > Sparidae > Pagrus > Pagrus major. Next base: position 32,391,592 of record NC_133220.1, on the reverse strand, counting down.
TTCCCTGACTCATGGCTCAGCACACGTGCAGCAATATTGATGCAAATAGCTCTTGAAACTGCCTGATTTGCCTGTAACATTAGTTATGAACAGGGGCAATTTCCCTGAGCCTGATATCATCTGAGAGCACTTAATGAAGTAGTTTTATCAAACGTTTATGCACCAGGAAGCAACAATTGACCCCGTTTAATATTCTAAGTAGCATAGGTATCTGTCACATGATATTATAAAGCTTACATTGGAGTCTTACTATACTATACTCTTTAGTGATAAAACATTTTTAGTCTCTGACTGTCAGTCAGTCTGTCCACCACTGAAATGTCTCTACAACTTTTTGCCAGATTGCCATTCAATTTTTCACAAACTTTCATGGTCCCAGATGAGCATCATCAAGTCAACATTTAAGTTTGTCAAATATTTTGGTTTGAATAAAAAAATTAAAATAAATGTCTTTCCTTTTTGCCCTGTTTTCAGTCAGAAAACAACTGAGTGATCACGAAGGAAGTTAGAGATGAAAATTGTCTTCTTATCTTTCCTGCCACTGGGCATGCAATAACATTAAAATTTCATGTTATGATTATCTGATCATCCTGTCCAACATAATTGCAATTCACAAAGTTATCCCAATAATCATCAACATATTTGTAACTTGAAACAAAAAAAAAATGAAATTAATTAAAACATACTGGAATCACTTTAACCTTATTTTGGTTGGAAAATTTAATGTGTATTTAGCTACATTTAACAACATTTAAAATAATGATATTTAGTGGCACACAGCCCTTGACATCACTGGGCAACTTGCTTACCCGTAAACACCAAGCCAGCATTTTACGATTCATACACACCATTTTTGAAAGGCAAAGAACAGTGTAAGTCTGGACTGATGGCTGAAACAGAAAGTTATTAAATTTAACCAGCTCCATGTGGACACCCCTTTACATCATGAACATGGTGAATATTACCTGACCAGCATTAGTTGGAATTTATTATGAAGATGTCTACATTCACCCTAAAAGAGCTGCTAGCATGGCTGTGGACCCACAAGTTTGTTATTTAGAAAGGTGTTCAAACGTGATATGAATATTAGTTACAACAAAATTATTCCTGTATGGCTAAGCATAAGATTTAACACTCATTTCAGAGATTACAGGCATACGAATGCCTTGTTGAAAAAATGTTCATTATGGCAGATAAAGATACTGTAAAACCAGAGCGATTGTGACTGAGAGCTTGTCCAGACAACTCTTGACTCCTGGGCCTACACACACATCCAGCTGGAAAATTTTACGTTGAGAAATGCATTTACACTATTAACAGAATTGCATTTTCATCTCTGGGAAAGAGGAAGGAACAACCAAGGGGTCAGACTGAAGATGGCTCGGTTTGCATCTTGACACTGGACCTGCAGGGATGACAAAGGTTTCATAACCAGGCCAGCTGCTCAGTCCCAGCTGATATCTCTGTTCTGATGGCTGTTAGATTAAGTCCAGCATGTGGCTTATATAACTGTAACAATAATAGCCAACTGGATTAGGGAGTCTGAGGCATGTAGACGGCCAGCAGATGTTTGCTCAGCTCAGTGTATCAGGTTACTTTACTCTCTTCCTTGGTTACGCAGACAGCTGGAGTGTCCTGGTCCTGGACAGCAGACACTTGTTGCTCTTAGGTCTCAAGCACACGATATAGAAGGTCAGATGTTAACATATACAGATAATTTCAGTAGAGATGACGAAGAATACAGGCCACTTCCTCTAGATGAGCAGTGGGATATGTGTGCTATACACAAGGCAGGGAAGGAACAGTCGGGACTCAGGCCGCAGGAGAGAGAGGCAGCAAACCAGGTAGAAACCTCCAAGGAGAGGGTGTGTGTGTGTGTGTGTGTGCCTCCCTCCCTCCCTCCCAGCTCGCTATCAGGCTGACTGTGGATTAAGCACCCATAAGCCCATTACGGTTGTCACAGGGGTCTGCTCAGCACACCAGTCTGCTTGGCTGAGACGCTAACTTACGACTTAACCCTTTCCCCACAAGCAAAGAATACCACTATGAGACGGACACTCTGAAGCAGTCTGCGTATGTCATGTGTGGCTGAACACAGGTTGGATGCACGATGTTGAAAAGGCCTGCGTCATATTCACAGAGATTGAAAAGGGAAGACGTTAAAATAATTTCAGCTGCAGGTGATGCATGAGTTTTTAAGCATAGTATGTACACACAGTGATTAAATAACTCCCAAATGTTCAGAATCAGATCTCATTTCAGAAGAGACAGAGTGGCGTAGCCATAGGGACTGCAGCACCACGAGTTTCCACTGAGAGCTTGTTTCTGTGTAACTTTGCTCCCAGGAGCCGGCAGGCGCCAGCTCCACAGAGCCTGTGTGCTGTCTGTGCATGTTGCTCTCAGTTGTTTTCCCTGCACATATGGTCCCATTTTGTGATGATACAAAAACAAGGAAAAGCTCTTTGTTTTGGCCAATAACAATTAGTACAAGTAAGCATAGTTGTCACTACAGTCAGAACTTTCCTTATGTCTCTCTCTCTCTGTGTCTCTGTCCAGAATCCAGCAGGAGGTTCCCAGCAAGGCGGTGTTGGAGCAGGAGATGGTGTGGATGAAGGAGCATCTCTCCACACTGGGCTCCCCTGTGGTTCTCTGCCACAACGACCTGCTCTGCAAGAACATCATCCACAACAGCAAAGAGGGTCAGTACCTTTGACATACATGGTCAGTTTGGTTGTCATCCTCTGTCTGAATGACCAGTCTCACACACTTTGACCGTCCAGTGGCTGATCTTAGTCACCTGATTGCTGAATGCTTTATATTGACAGATATATGTGATGTGGTGTATTACATATTTTTAGACCGTGGCTGCAACTATTAATTTATTTGTTACCTAATCATTGGTGCATAAAATGTCAGAAAATAGAAAAAAAATAGAAAATAGAAACACAATTTCCCAGAGCATTCCAAAATCTCAAGATGCAAACACTGTAACAGGCAGCAAGAGCTGCACTCTGCTAAGATACATGTTATATTCTCATTGTGTTCTCTTGTTGTCTGTCAGGTCATGTTCGCTTCATAGACTATGAATACTCCAGCTACAACTACCAGGCCTTTGACATCGGCAACCACTTCAATGAGTTTGCAGGTTTGTTGAACCACAGTGTGATTTGTATTTTGGAGTTAATGTTCATCCTGTATCGTACAGTATGGCTCATTATACAACCATGTGTCCATGTGTGTGGTATCAGGAATGGCTGAGCTGGACTACGGGCTGTACCCCAGTCGGGAGATGCAGATGGACTGGCTCAGAGTGTACCTGCAGGCATACAAGCTCTTCACCAAGAAAACAGGGGAGGTCAGCCCGCGAGAGCTGGAGACACTCTATGTACAGGTCAACAAGTTTGCACTGGTGAGGAGGGATTTGTTGGCACACACACACACACACACACGCAGACAATCACACACTCACACCCACATTGTCTCATATTACTTTAATCTGATATCTTATTTGTTTCTCTTAAGGCTTCTCACTTCTTTTGGGGTTTCTGGGCACTCATCCAGGCCAAATACTCCTCTATCGACTTTGACTTCCTCGGGTAAGTTGCTATGTGAGTGTGTGAAAGGTTCAGAGCAGTGTGTGGTGACCCCCTGGGTATGTATTGCATAAGTGACCACTCAGACCATGCGTGTGTGTCAAGACAATCTGTCAGCGTGGGTTAAACGGAACATTATGAAAGACTGAAACCAAAAACCCAAAACCCAGCATGTCTTTCGTTTCTTTTGTGAACATCCATACCACTTGACACTTCCTGCCCACACACCTGTGACACACACGGACACCAGGTTTGGCTCCCATAGTGTTGCACATGGAGGAAGTAGACCTAAGGAGGTTAATGGATGGCAACCTAATCTCTCCTGCCTCACTCACAGGAAGGCAGTGCTATAGTGAATATCTCCCTACTTTGCATGTTTGACTGTAAAAAGATTCTGTCTGCTAATTAGACTCGCACTCCACGTAAATGCACTATGCAACATAACTGGCAGTCAAGCTAACTGGCCTTAATGAGTGTGACTGTCTGACCGAACAGGAAAATACAGAGGACAGTGTGAGTATAGAGTTGTTTTATGTAAAATAACTGCACCTTCTATCTGTATGAGAATGTATATAAAATGTCATTAACTGACCAACATCACTGTTTTAATGTTCTGTAAAACAGACGTTCGTCTGTAGTGAAGAGGTGCTCCACTGCGCTGTAACTGAAGTTCAGTGTCCAGCAGTGGAGAACAGCCTTCTTTGCTGTAACACTAGTACCAGTGAACTTCATCATGATCCAACACACTGTACAGAAACAGGCCTGTTGAAATGAAGCAGACTGTGGACAGACTTATTTTCTTCATCTGATCAGAGGTGGCTGAAAGTTTTGTAAAGTGCTGTAGTGTGTGTTGGTCAGTCGGCTCATTTACCGACTCACCAAAGTTGCATAGTGCAGAAACAAGCAAAACAAGGTGGAGTGGCTGAGACAAACATACCCTACATTTACCCTATCAATATACACTGTACCATCAAAATGATTTTTGAAGCTTTTATTTTGAGGTAAAATAGTTACATAATATTGCTTTAATATTTGGGGAAAGTACCAATAGTCAACCCTACAACATTATATTGAATCGATATTGAATATCGATATGGAGGTATTTGGTCACAAATATCTATTTTGTCGCCCGGTCCTATCATTAATGAAGTGCTTTTGAGAAGATTTTAAAATATCAATATATACACCGATCAGACACAACATTGATCATCTCCTTAAAATGCCATGTTCTGCTGAGAATCCTTGGGTCCTGACATCTATGTCACTTGACACACACCACCAATCCAAACACTGTTGTGGATCGAGTACATCCCCTCATGGCCACTGCACTCCCTGATGGCAGTGGCCCCCTCCAGCAGGACAATGCACCCTGCCATACAGTTTACTATATGTCCCCTTACACAAAAAGTAAGTTCCTCCTTCTGTGCCATCACCACCTTTTTACTCTTTTGTCTTGCAGGTACGCTGTGCTGCGTTTCAACCAGTACTTCAAGACCAAACCTGCAGTGATGGCCCTGCAGGTCCCAGAATGAGCGGAGAAAGGAAGACAGAATGCAGAGAGAAGACCGGAGGAAGTGGGGGCAGGTTTAATGCTGGGACTTCCTGTAGGGTGGGAGCTCTTCTCTGTGAGTCAGCTGTCGATGGACCAGTGCTTGGTCTACATGACATCCTTTTCTGCAACAAGCGCAATTACTCTTTCATTCCTCCAGCCTAGCTCCACGCCTGTCACAACTCTAGCTCAAGAATTCTAAAACTTCCACGAGTTCTGTGTGTATGTATGCGAAAGTGTGCTTGCGTGTGTTCTTAATTTATCTTGAAACCCAACGTCTTGCTTTCCCTCTTAGGGCAGCTGAACAAGGCGTAGTAAGCACAGCAGTCACAGAGTTTAAAGTAGATATCGTGAGTTAAAACCTGCTTTGTTGTCACACCGGAGCTGAAATGTTCCACAACACTAGTGATGAAGGTCAAAAGAGGGACAAGACTGCTGAGGAAGGTTTGTCAGATAGTTTGTCCAGTTCTCTGCGCTGTATCAATGCCTCAATGCCATAGCCTCATTATAGTTAGAAACTGACTACAGAGGCATTTCACCTGGGTTCCTCAGATTTTGCATGTGGTGTGCACGGTGAGACCATTCCTCCTTCTGTCTGCAGATATTTTAACACTTAAACTTTAATCCGTGCGCTCTTCCTCTTTTATCCCCATCTTTGGTGCTAAATGCTCGTAGATGCGGTATTTCTGCTCTGCACTTCCCAGAGATCACCTGTGCAGCAAACACTGGGCGGTACTGTGTCTCCTCTCTTCCCTCTGATCTTTTTTCTGTTGCAGTTTGAGCTTCTGTCAGTTTCTCTTCTAGTTATTCCAAGAAAACTGCTGCTGCTGCTGCTGCTGCTAGAAAGTAAAATACACTTTTCTGTGTGCTAGTGGACTTTTCCCCTGGAAGGACCTACCAGACACTGAGTGTGTGGAAGAGCAAATGGAAAAGCTTTTCATGGACTGGCTGTAGGTTTAATCACTATTGTGTTATAGCAATCAGTGATAGAAAGTAGCTAAATGTGCATTAATTTATTTATGTGAAGAAATTTGTGGATTATTTAACATCTCAGGTGAAACGTGTTGCTTTGTGTGGAATTGGGAAGTGATGCTAAAGGAGGAGGGGAGAATAGAGGGGACCTCAGTAAATGTCACTTTAAACTCTGTGTGCATTTCTGTCCTCAAACCTTTTCCACCTTTTTGACTTTTATGGTTACAGCGAATCGCTCCGTTAGACTTTCCATTTAAACTCTCCAGACCTCTCGGAAAATCACAACCCAGGTCACCCCCCCCTCCCCTCTTTAATGCCCTCCTGTGTCTGCTCCCTCCTCACATTACCAACTTTGATCTCCTCCCACCCCAGTTTTGTTTCAAACTGAGGCGGTAGCACCTGTTCCACAAGCCATCCTAACACCAGAGACTGCTCTCAGCCCCACACTGTAATCCATACCCATTCACATCCTAGATTTGGAGCAAAAATTCTGTTACATCAGCAGACATTGCATAAGTTATGGGTGGGGTCAAATCAAGTGTAGCTGTGAAAAGAGGCAGGAATGGGTTATCTGGGGCTGTGTTGCTGTCATGAGATCAGCTCGCACTTAGATGGAAAAAGATGGCGTTTGACACAGTCAGTTCTAGAAGGAAACCCACAGGCACGCACAGTATCTGTGAATGTTAACTTACTCTTAATGGGGAATTCCAGCAATTTCACACATCAAGGTCTGTTTACAAGTGTTGAGAAGTACTGCTGCATATGTGGAAAAAGTTAGTGACTTAGTGACTCCAGAGGGGGCGATGGCACAATATATGGCCTCAAGTGATGTCACTTGAGTCAGCATCAGTTGGGGCTGAAGAAGACAAGTTTTTTTTTTAAATGAAAACAATCTGGAGGTGTGAAGTGAGGTGCTCTGGTGCTCCTCACATCTGTATTAGCCGCTACTAGCATAACACACCTGAACTTCCAACAAACTGTTTTGGTTGAGTTGCATCGTGGGTCAGTTGTTTGGTACCTACGTGTGTTGTCTGTCTTTGACCCCAGCAGTTTGGTATTGCATTTCCATAAATGGGGGACTTGTGAGAGACACATTTTAAAAAAGAACGTTCCTACACTTACCACAATGCAACTCAACAGCCTTGAGGCTCTAAGGATAAGCTGAAATGACTCAAGTGATGTCATTTTCATCATTTTGTAAATTTTGCTTGAACAACACTCCAATGATTAAGTAATTATAAAAAATAGTTGTTGAGCTGTATAAACCATGACCAGTAAACTGATCTTAATGTGTCAAATCAGCAGATTGCCCATTTAATAAGACAGCTGTTCTTAATGACTCTTCATTCATTCATTTCCCATGGTCCTTTTCTCTCGTTCTGGACATTCGTAGTGTAAGAACCTTCTTCACCAACTTAGATTTAGTCAAACATTGGCAGCTTTCTTACTTTGATTCATTGGCCTTAAATTAAACTCAGCAAACACTTTAATACAGTCTTACATACTTCTGTATTTGGCTTTAAGAACCCTGCAGATACTTTGACACCTTCACATGATGAACAGGATTCACTGAGCTTCAGATGATATATTCTGAAGCTGTTTATTTAAACTTGGCTCCAGAGAAGAGATATGTCCTCTGTCCTGCACAAACTTCAGGATAATTAGCCCCTCATAGGCCCAGCAGGGGGAGACACTGAGCTCTGACCTTTGTCCTCCACTGCAGGTCTCATGTAACTGACGGGCTTAATAATTTACCAAGTGAGCAGCACATCGGACAGAGACTGACTGACTGATATTAATGGTTTCCAGTGAAGACAGTTAACCCGAGGAATGACACAAGTGCTCTCAGAGGGATCACATTTATATTAGAAATGTGTGAGTGGTTCTTAGCAGTGATGATCAGAGCCTTCTGAATTTTTATTTTAACTCAGGGGCTGTGTGAGGCTAATTGAGTTCAAAAGCAACTTAATGGAAGAGTACTCATAAGATGGCACATATCTAGGAGCAGAAACTCAACGATGACATGGTCTTGAAAAAGCTTGAATCAGCCATGTCAGTAGTGCATTTTAATTAATGAATAATCAAGACGCCCTTACTTTAGGCAACTAATGGTGGAGTAATCTGCTTAGTAGATTTGCAGACAAAGACCAAATTAGTGAGCTTGCTGCTTGAACGCACAATCCTAATGCCCTGGTAGGAATTCAGCCTGGATAAAAAGGGCATTTGCACTCAATGAGCACTGAATTAATGTCTCCATTCACTCGTTAGAGGACACTGAGCCCGAGTTGACCTCATCTACAGCAGAGACACAGTTTGATTTTTAAAGATAAAGTCATAGTCAGGTTTATTTAGTTTCTTCTGAGATTAAATCTAACACTCCAGCAATCACTGATGTTGAAGTCTAGAGATAAATGTAGGCTTTAACTGAAAACACTAAAAACTCTGCACCCACTCAGGAGCGTGCTCATGTTTTATCAGTCGTTTGGTCTGTTGGTCACCTTACCCACCGGTTGTATGGCATCAGAAATCACCAAAATCATCTCGGTGTCACTCCAGTCCAGTGTGTAGAGCAAAGGCTTCATCATGCTTTATGCACCACTGAAGTAAAGTTATCCCTGCTGTGTCTCAGGGAAAAACATCCTCCTGAAAACAAGTCTGACACTCAACTGTACAGTTTATTAAAGGCATAGTCCACGATCAAATGTGGACCCCACCATCAAAAATCAACACCTAAGCTTGGAACCCACTGTAACGCTAAATATGACAGACAGTCCAGACTGGGAGTGTTGGCGTCAACACCGCTAGGGTGACGGGCCAGGGTTAGCTGGTTAGCATGCTAACTTCAGTAGATATCTCTGCAACGCCATGTCTTTAAAACTGTTATTTATTCACATTCTGTTGACCATTTGAATTATTTGAATGTCGTCAACTAAAATTCTTATTGCATTGCACCTCTAAAGAGTAACTGAATACCATGCTGAAAAGCGGTGTTTTCAACTCCATCATCTTCACAGTGTACTGACACACCCTGGAGTACACATCTACATTACTGCAGCAAGGTGAGAAGGTGAACCAAACCAAAACTAGCATTGGACAAGAACTTAAACTATGCTACGGATTGGGGAGAGATTTCATCTCAGGTTCACTTACTAGCTTTTTCAGGAGCTTTCAGCTGCATCATGTGTTCTTCAGCAGATGGAGTTTGCTCAGTTGGATCTGTTAGGATCACTTTGTCAACACATCTCTTTCTAAACGTCTTAGTTTTAACTTATTTTGTTTACCAAAAAGTTAGCTCAAATTAGCCAAAGGTTTTTTCACTGTTGACTGAACTGACAATGGACTTGTTGTGAGTGTACAGATCAAAGATGATACTGTTGGTAACTTTCTCATTACATTCCACACTGGGTAAGGTGAAAATAAGCCAAACAAGAAGTTGTTGTGGAGATTCAATAAAGTTATTGAACATGTTCCCTGTTTGACGACCAATACATACATTTGATTTGTTTCTGTGGCCACGACTAGTATCCCAGACAGGCCGTCTGAATTTCCTGTTTCATGCTGGTTGTCAAATACTTCACTGTCTCTACATTTCAAACAGGGTTTATTTATTGAGTGAATTTAACATTATAGTTCACACCTTTTCTTTTGTTGTTTTCTAATCATACCAAAATGGTTCGCTTCAGAGGGTTTGCATTGCAGTTCATTTGACAATAACTATTTTTGTGTGTGAATGTACTAACTTAATTTTAAGAAACACTGTACAGATAACTGTTTTTTTTTTCTTTGTACGCTGATATTTACTTTTTGTAAATGCTATGAGCGCTGTGTAAAAGGAGCCAGCAATTGGCTTGCAGATGTGACTTTGTAAATGTACTCATCCACTGCTAAAGGAGATGCTGCGTTGGCCAGCGGAGATGGAGGATGTAAATACTGTAAGAAATACTGTGAAAAAGCTTACTGTACAGTGATCCTTCACACCTCTGTAGGAGTGGCAAGAAGAATTATTTAACAGTCGTCAGTAAATATTTCCATTAAAATGTATAAAATATTACAAATGTCTGTGTGCTTTTGATTTGTCTGCTCTCAAAAGCTTTGAAAATCTGTGAAACTGCGTGCCAGCTGACCAGGTGCCTCGGCCCTGACAGGAGGAAGGATGTGGGACATCCTGCCAACACACACACACAAACCACACACTGAAACAGATCATGGTGATAACACCTAACATCCTCAGCATGGAGCTTTTTATGTCTCTTCTCCAGTCCAAACTGAGGAAGCTGCCATTAAATTTCAAACAACCAATAATTTCAAAGAGGGAGAAATGTGTTTTCATCCAGGGGTGAGATGTGGCATAAAGCACCTGATTCCCTGCATTCAAGTCGGCAAAAAAAAAATCAAAAACATAAGAACAATACCCCATGAACTGACAGACTGACTCAGAGATGCTCTGTGAGCCTGTGCTTAGTATTTAGCTCAAAGCAGTGCTGTGCCCTAACATCAGCATGCTAACATTGTCACAATGAGAATGCTAACATGCTGATGTTAAGCAGGTATAATATTTACCATGAATGCAGGTATGTGGTCATGAAGTAATGTACTGAAAAAGGAAAAACTGGACCTGATTAAGATGCTAGATGATATGTTCAAGGATCACCAAGGTCATTATCCTGAGTTGTTGTACCAAGTGTAATGGCAATCCATCCAGTAATTGTCAAGACACTTCATTTAGCATCATGGTGGCAAAAAAAATAATAAAAAAAATAAAGGAGTCGCCAAAGTCAGTTGGATACATCTGGGAACCACGTCTGTCTGCTGTATATTCTGAGATATGTCAGTATCACATACTATTTCAAGATAAAAGTCAAAACATTGATCATTGCAAAGAGTTAAGGTCTCATCGAATTCAATATGGGTTTGTCCTCTGGGGACCATGAACACATATTTCACTCTGGACCAAAGGGATGAACAACTGGCAGACCGGCATTGCCATCCCTCGAACCGTGCTACATGTGGCTAAAAGTACAAGAGTGAAGCAGAAACCTTCGTCTCACAGATGATGGTGGCATTGATGCTAGATCACTTCCTGAGCACTACATCCAAGGAGTGATCAGCAGAGCTGCAGATGTCACTACAGGACAGACCCTGAGAGACTGACAGACGTCTGCAGATGGCCAGTATTGACTGTATGTTCAGATCCCTGCAGCCAGAAACACTGCTGTCATGAGTCTTCAGTGTTACCCTGAAATGTAACTAAACTGAAAGGCACTTACTACTATTTGATAGTGTCTGTTTCAGTTGGTTTATTGTTAGCTTTTAATTTATGTGATGTTTTATCCAAGTGAAATAAAGTAAGTTGAATTGATGCATAAGGTTTTATAGTGACAAGTTCAGAGCTATCAACAAACTGTCTCACTATCAACGATGGGATCACACACACACATCTTTTCCTTCCTGGTGTGAAGGATTCACCTTTTTCAGTGTGCCAATCAGAATTTTAGCAGCATTTGAATCAGAATTGATGACATTAGTGTCAAGATAATGACGATCAAATCAGATTAAGCCACACTCACATTATCCCTGTTAGTTCACTTCATTTTATTGTTGCCCTGTGAAGAGCCGTCACGCGTGCCTGCCTCGTTCATAGTATGTTCCGTGACTAAGCAAACGGCCATCGTATACAATCTGCTTCCTGTTTACAGCGGCACACGCACGCACATTGTACGTGAACAGAGTTCTGTAGAGATGACATTTTTGTTTGCTAACCCGGATGTTAACCGCTGGTTCCCTCGACCAAAGCCAGTGGGATTTTTGAATTAGATTTTGGATTATAGCCCAAAATAAGCCTTGTAAATGGTGTGGTAACCACAGACCTTATTTCAGACATTAAACCAAAAACCCATTCAAACAACTCGTTGACTTTGAGACAGAGGAACCGGAAGTGCAAAAATACTATCAATTTCTGGGTTCAAGGACTCATTACTACACCACTCTATGACCATGGAATATGCATTTGCAGGTGTGTTATATGGACGGAGATTATTTCTGAAACGGTGCTAAAACACTCGTCTGGACCCTGTTTACACAATACCTGTGTACGTGTGGGCTAGGCCTGAGTTGAGCTAAACCAAATGTAGACTATAGAAGTTTTGATAACTTCGTTCGTTTTTGTTTCATTTTCTACAACAGCTATGACTCAAGAGAAAGCTTCCCTTGAACAATTTTTTAAGCTCCCTCAACTTGTTCAAGGCTGACAGGCGAATTTGTCACAAGTACGACTCATAACGCTAACGACAGCTGTCATGCACATTACTAGGCACCTGGAACTGGACCATCTGAATGGAGCGCAGCTCTAATTAGTGTTGCAAGTTACAGCTGTGCTTGACAACTTAAATATCTTATTTTTAAAGTCCCCTGTGATGAGTGAAGGGAAATTATTACATGTTGAAGACGTTTCCAGTGTGATTAATCAGTGTGAATGACATGCTAACTTGCAATGGGTATTTTTTCTTGTTCTTTTATTTTACCGGCTGAGATATATAAGGCAAAAATGTATATAAGGGAAAACATGGAAGAATATGCTGATAGAACAGGTAAAGAGCTGAGGTGGTGAGTAACCCTGGGAACGACCTCTGGGAGAAGTGACTCATGGAGCAGTAATTATACTGAACCTGCCAGGGCCTGCGGGGAGAGATTCACACACGCACACTTACTAAATAAATAATAAAACAAACACAATTAACACAACCAATTTATTGTCTTTCAAGAAAAACAAAAAGAACAACAACACAAAACTCTGAAAACATAGAGAAACGTACACCTTTAAATTACACAGGCTCTTATAAACAAAATAAAGTCTCTTTCTATATTTACATCAGCAGGGGTAACGACAGGTGACTCCTCAGCGTGTCTCCACTAAAATAAGATAAACATTTTCCTCTGATATCCATCTGTGTGCACGAAAGCCAGCATGTTATCTCTACACAGCCCTGACCATGATTGTATAGAAGCCCCAACCCCCCCCACCCCGAGGTCTGAAATGAGTCTTTTCCCGCCATTTTGATTTGTCAACCTGACAGTTAGCTACAGGTGGATTGACCCCAGTGTTGTTAGCTACACTTTGTATTTTAGTAGTCGTTGAGTGTTGAGGACAAAGACACCAAAACTATCCATGTGCTGCTTAGAAGCGTTAGCCGCAGATTCCTACAGGCTAACAGCAACATGCTATTAGCTTACCATACTGAGGAGGATGTAACAGGTTTATTTCTGGCGCTGTATTATCCGATGCAACCACATGTCCATCAGCTGGGCAGATATTTTGAGATGCATACAGTGTCATAAACCCCAGCATCATCTATACTTGAGATGGAGAAAGGTATGCAGGCTAGTTTACGACTCAGAGCGCCACAGGAACGAGACCTTACACCTGAACATAAGTTAGCATTTTTGCAATACTGGTTCTCTTCTCTTGAAGTCAATGGGTTTTGAGTTAAATGCCTGAAATAAGGTCTGTGGTTAACAGCTTTAAGAGGTTTTTCAGCATAAAATGCATAAGTGATTGACTTGTGAATTTTAAAGGGTTGATGTGTCTTTGAAAGACGGCTGCTAACAAGTGGATGAATGAGTAAATGAGTAAAATGAGTTTTACTGGGACATTAAACATCATTATGGTGAACACTCATTAGTCCGTCTTTACAGTCCGACTTTAGTTGCAAACTATTGCAAGTTGCAAGTATTCTTACCTTAAGTGTGTATAGTGTAGTGTAGTAAGAAGCCTAGTGGTCATGACTTTAGCGTTTTACTTCTGGCAGTTGCATTTACACTTTAAAAATCATTAAGTGTCGTTCCTCTGTGAAGATTATCTTTTTAAATAAAACGTCTAAGTGTCATAAACTTGTGTTTGCCACAGATCTTATTTTCTTCAATAATCCAAAATCCAATTCAAACATCCCGTAGGCTCTGTGTCGAGGGCACCAGGGTGATGCTAACTTCAGGGTTAGCCTACAAAAACATGTCAGTCCTGCAGCACTTTAACACTTTTTTGTCTTACAATTTGTATAAACTGTACTCATTACATGAGACTACAAATTAAGCTACTAAAGCTAGCCATTTAAAAATACTTTGCATGTATTTACTTAGCATTATTTAACTTACTCAAAATCAATTCTTGAACGTACAGCTGCTGAAGTCGTTGAATGCTAAGCAGTAGCATAACTAGCATAGAGCTTAGCTTTAAGAACTCAGGATTTCCTATTCCTATTAAACATACCATACCTTTCAGCCTATCTCTAAAGCAATCACAACTCCAACGTCAGTGAACGCAGCCTTACTATCAAAGAACATAGTTGAGGCTTATGCTAAGTGCTAACCTGGGGGCTAATACCGCCGAGCTAGCTGATTGTAAGTATTGAGCACCACAGCTGATAACAAACTGAGGACTCGTGGATGATTTTGGTGTCAGGGTCCTCATCAAGTCGACCAGTGGTTCAGTCACGACTCGGTCACTCAAGACTTTTGTATATTTCTGTCACTGTGAGCAGTTCATAAACATTAATTGACCTTTTTTCTCCATTTCTGTCTCCACTGTCAGAGAATGGGTTTACAAGTACATCCTACCAATGAATGGCAGCTTTTGCGCCCATGTGAGATGTGGCTTGGGAATTGATTTGCGTCTCTGTGGAACAGGAAAATAAAAAGATGCGATAAGAAGACAACATTAGCCCATCTAGATGGAACTTTACCTTAACTCTAATATAAGGACAGTTGATGTGTCACTGCAAAAATGTAATATAGTTTCATTTTCAGTCTTCACATCTGAAACTAATTTAAGTGCAGCTTCAGGAAATTCAAGAAAAAACCGCAGAATGTCAACAAGAAAATGACGATTCCTGAAAGATCCTAACAGTCATTCTGCGGTCAACAGTTAAGGTTAGAAAACCTGTACGATGTTAAGATGGATATTTTCTGGGTGCTGTGGTAGGCTGTATCTCGAAAAGCAGCAAAAAAATAAAAGTTAAAATAAAAAAACAGCAGACATCGGGGTACACAGATAGGAGGTCCTCAACACGACAATCAATTAACACTCAAAGAAGCAAACACAGAGGTATAAAAGAACAGGCGAGGCTGAGGTCAACCCACCAAGCTACTGAGGGAAGTGATAGACACACAGCTACAGCATATACAGCACAGCTCAACTCAACAGTGAGACGTGGGAGGGCGAGGAAGAGGAGGGCTTGATTGTTAATTTACTGGATGCTATTTGAGACGCAGCTTCTTACAGATAATTGAATTGATGGTGTGATTTAAAACTATTAGGCACAATGAGCAAATCCCTGAACTAAAACATTTACTTCATTGGCTGTGACAAACACTGTAAATCCTTTCTTATCTCAGTTTAAGATGAGTTTAAGATTTCTTTTCCCTAATATAAACATGTTTCCTAACTGCATTTGAGGAAAAAAGTATTCGCTAAGTTAGAATGGCACAGACCCTGTCCTAAATTTACAAAAAAAAAAGAATAGCATCACCTCTGTTGTAAGGTCTACATGGCAATGACAATGAAGCGGGGAAACAACATGAACACTGATATATTATGATTGAAAGTCTACAGACTATTGGAGAAACTGACACTGATGTTAGTCTGCTGGAGGAGCTAACATCGATATGAGAAGCTAACATCAACATTAGCCTGTTGGAAAAGCTATCATCGACGTTCGCCTGTTGGAGAAACTAGCATTGATGTTAGCCCGTTGGAGCAGCTAACACTGAAGTTAGTCTGTTGGAGATACTAATGCTTACAGTATGTTAGCCTATTAGCTTTAAATTGCTACTGACATGAGTAATGCCTCTGACTCATCAAAGCTAAAACTGAAGGCCCGTCCTCTCTTGTCCATTACAGCTAGCTAGCTAGCAGTGACAAGTTAAGTGAGACAGCTGTTTTCATGGACTCTGACAGTCTCATGCTAACCACAGGCATTACAGGACAGGTGTCACTTGAATTGAGTTTACAGTGCTAATTAGGATTACTTAAGATGACATACAAGGTCTGATAGGACAGGACACAGCCATGAGTTTAGGATTTGGCTCTGTAATAGCAAGATACGACTTTTTCTATCTTTGAAACTGAAGGTAGGACATTTTTCTGTAACGAGGTCTCTAAAAAGTATAGTCTCTCGTAAATCAACTAAACTTGTCCAGCAGCATTGGGAAAGGAGTAAACTGCATATTTCAGCAGGTTTTACCAGCATTCACAAGACCTCCATGTATTTTTGTATACAAATGATAATAGTGGGCTGTTACAAGGGAGGGAGTGTCTCCTGAAAGAAAAACATCTGAATATCTCAGCCTCTGCTTCTCTGCTCCACTGTTTCTTCTTCATGGAAGTGCAATAATAAATTGCTGGAATACACCTTTAATCTGACAATTTTTTTTTTTACCCTCAATCTTTTTTTTTCCTGTCAAGATCAAATATGACGGATGATGGAGTTTTTTTATGACTTGCCAAATTTGAATGCCATGAGGGAACTCCTAGGCGTCTTCATTTAGTAATGATCAGCCTCCACCAGCAGGGGGCAGTACTGACATACTGATAACAGCTCTGTCACAGGCCTGTTGCTCTAACCAGAGAGAAGTTACTCAGCTGTCTGACAGGTGAAACATGGAGTCTGTTGAACCTGCACCGTTTGTTTTTACACTTTTCCTCCAATGAATCTGATCCCTGTTTAGTCTGCCAGGAGTCACGTGGGAGGAAACAAGAAGCAGAAGGGATTAAACGATAAAACTTCTGCATTATAACTTCACTATACCTTCTTTATTCTCAAACAAAGCAGCTGATGACATGTCTATGAAGGGAAATGAGTAAGATAAGAGCTTGCCTTAATGTGTGTGTGTGTGTGTGTGTGTGTGTGTGTGTGTGTGTGTGTGTGTGTGTGTAGGTTTTCACTGAAATGTACAAGGCAGTGAGTGTGACGTATTACATCTCTTCACTGTTGCCTAACAGAGGCGCAGTTTTCTCTTTCAGTGACAACCCAACCCCTCTCTCCGTCTCCCCTGTTCATCCTCCATCCTTCTTTTCTGACTGTCAGTCAACAAAGAGCACACTTCCTCCTCAGTTCCCCTCCCCTCTCATCCCTCACCTCCATTTTCTTTTCCCGTCCCTCCCCCCCTCCTTCAGTCTGTCAGGAGCACCAGTTCCCCCTCGCTCCTCTCTCCCCCGTCGCTTTCCTCTCCTTCGCTGTATGGAGGTCGCTCCCTCTGTCTCTCCCTCTCTCGCTCCCTCTCACTTTCTCTGGGCAGTGTAGTGGGCGCGGCCTGGCCCTCCGGTCGGCGTGATGCGGGCGGGACCTGCGGCAGGTAATGCTCCAGTAACGCAGGGTGAAAGGGCATGGTGGCCACTGAGACCGAGCCGGTGCCTCCGGGCGGGTACTGGCCCTCACTGTGGGAGTAGTGCATCTGCTGTGGCTCCGTTTGACTGAAAGGACAGGAAGTGACACGCGTGAGGTCAGCATGAATTCACTTCAGTTTGTTTCTACTGATTCAGCAGTTAGATGATATTCACAGGTCCCAGTTGAATCATTAGCGCAAAGATTTACAAAATGTAGTGAGTTCTGGTATAAGCTTGTGGGTATTAAAACAATTCCCAAGGTGCATTTAGGCAAGAAATATTGGGTCATTTATGCTTATTTCCTGTCAGAGTCGAGGTCGGAAATTCCCAGTTGAAATGTCCAAATTCTGACCTCCAGGGGACGGAGGTGAGGGACGGCAAAAGTTAAAAAGAAACTTGGCTGACTGTAAACAAACTGACGTCTCTTTGGCAAGCGTACACATGTGACCTCTCAGCAGTGTGGCCTCTTTACATATAGAAAAGAAAAAGAGAAGGGGAAATAACACACGAGGTAACGGACGCCATTATACACCATTTCCTGTACGGTGCTTTCATACTTGGAAACGTGTCTAAATATTTCATTCACTCGCCTGATACAAATACTGTAGTCTACATGTACATCTCTCACCCTCCACATGGGTGCTGCCATCGTTGTGTGCATCAGACAGCTGCTCTCTCATGGAGTTGGCCCAGAGTTAGCAAGCAGGGGTCGACCCATATGGCTTTTTCAGGGCCGATACCGATTATTAGAAATCAAGGAGACTCTTAGGAACGCAGGTAGTCGATCAATTAAGAGAACTTGGATTCCTTTGACCATTTGACATCTTAACAATACAGAACAACAGGTATTTTCATTAGGCCCGTGGACCACCATTAGGTTTCAGTTTGGACCTCCAAAGGAAAAGTTTGGGCACCCTGACCTGTATGATCATGATATTATCTGGGAGAGTCGTGTGTTTTTGTGTTCAGTAACATTTTGAAGATTGTGCCAGTATTTCTCTCTGAAAGTCAAAACCAGTTGGGCTAGCTTACCAACAGTCCTACAGTGGGCCTGGGTGGCGTACCAATGTTGATACAAGATATCTTTTCTCCTTTTTCAACATGGCAGCTGTGAGCATCCTGTTGGTTAACTGCATGTGAGGTCGTGATTGAACTTAGGAACTACTTTAAATGCCTGTCCACAGCAAGACTGCACCAAACTGATATGTACAGTATAAACAGTGTATGGTAACTTCTTCTCTTAAATTAATCGTAATTACAGTGTGACATTTAATGTTTCTAATACTGATTTTTTTATTTCTCAAAATAGTGAGAAAAAGGACAAATGTGTTACGTGTATCTGTGAAACAAGGAAAAACAACACTGAAACAGAAAAACACCCAAACCCAACCGCTGTTAGCAGTTCCCTCCAACTCCTCCAGCTTAACTAGTTGGAGGAGTTGGAGGAAACAATGGTGAGGGATGCTATTCAACATCGAGGACAAACTGAAAACAGCCTGGCTCAATACTCGACTTTTGTTTGTGTCTTCATGAATAAAGAGCTTTGGGAGCTGCAGACATTGTCTCCTCTGTGTGGAGGTGCAGAGCAAACTCTTGTCAATGGAGTGAATTGTCAGCGCCGCCTGCCAAGGACAAACTCTGGGCTTATGCAAAGTTTTGTGAAGCATGTTGGTCTGCGAGCGCGCTTGGCTTCTACCTGTGCGTGTAGGTCGCTCTCTGCTCCTGACGACGGCTCTTCATCATGGCCTTGTACTCGCCCACCCTCAGCCTCCTCCCCTCCACAATGCAGGTCCGTTTGGGCCGAGGTTTGTACTTGTAGTCGGGGTAGCGCTCCAGATGCTGCCTGCTCAGCCTCGCCTGCTCTTCATAGTAAGGCTGCTTCTCCTGGTTGGACATGCCCTTCCACCTGGAGCCTGAACACAACGACATAACGGCACAAGGAGGATGAGGAGAAGCGTTAACGACAGTGGAGACGACTTAATTCACAGAGGAGGAAGAAGAGAACATGCTTAAAATGTTCAATTAGAGTGTCCATTTTAGTTTTGCTTTAAATTTGTGTGCGTTAGCTTTAGTCTTAGGCATTCAAAGATTTTGTAGGTTATTATTTAATTTAATTTTTCCCTTTTTAGTTAAAATAAATCATTTTGAAGGGTGTCTTGGTGGCTGTAAAAAAAAGTCTTCAATAACAAGTTGATCCATGAATCCTTGTTGCATGTTGACTTTAATGAGGTTGTGAATAAGCATGGGATCATGGCAGTTGTTGTGGTTGTTGTTACACAACCACCACTGCTGATGTGACTCAGGCAGAGCCGCTCACAGACGAGGTAATGTTTTAAAGTCACGTTCTTCACTTCAACTTCCTGCCTCACTCTCTGATGTATCATCTGACGTTTCCCCAGAAGTTATAGTGAACCAGTTAAAGACAAACGTTTCTCATAAGGACTTTCTCATTACACAGCATGTGAGACTGCATTCTTCTTTGTTCTCAGGAACTTAAAGTGAACTTGAGTCCAAACTCTCAAAATATGCAGTCAGTTTGTAATCGATTTTAAATATTAATAACATTGTACAAATGTTCTGCTATGTCAGCTGCCCAGTAAAAACACCAACTTTTGCTCTCACCGTCAGAAAAAACAACTTGGTCAGCGAGAAATATTAGATTTTGAGTGGGAGACTGAAGTTTATCTTCTAAAAGGAATCCTATCTTCTGTGGAGCCACTCGGGGATCAGCACAGACACTGACCAGCTGCTTGTGTGAGGGGCTGCTAGCTGCACTTAGCTCGCCATGTGAGCAGGCCTTTATATCTCAGGATAAGTTTGAACACATAATAAACTGACATCTAAACTAAAGAAATACATTTAAACTACATTTGGTGACAGCTTAAGTATGAAAATGACCCCAAGTTCACACAAGTCAAGAACACTTTGTGGCATTAAGACCTTTTGGCTAAAGTCAGACTGGCCGGTTCTTGGCCCATAAGTGACGATGGTTCACAAGTACAGTGAGACGCAGACTGAGTGAGCCTCAGCAAAGCTGCCTGGTGAGATTTGACATGTTAAATTCTTATTAAACTTTTGTGACAGGGCCGCTGAAAGGTAGGTAGTGAAGAGAGTCGAGGCTGTGGCAGAGTGGATTCACCTGAGCAGAACTGTGTTTCATTCTTCTAAATTCATCTTTTCATTTGTAAAAGGAACACTG
Source organism: Pagrus major (assembly GCF_040436345.1). NCBI lineage: Eukaryota > Metazoa > Chordata > Actinopteri > Spariformes > Sparidae > Pagrus > Pagrus major. The sequence continues at coordinate 32,370,902 of NC_133220.1, read as the reverse complement.
TGTCATTTCTTCTTTCAAAAGTTACACAGATAGAATTTCCCATTCTTATTAATGACCACTACATTTGGATTAATTTCACTTTATCGCGGTGTCAGAAGTTTTTATTACCATGGTGGCACATGACAAGGCAGATCTTTTTAATTATTTCCAGAAGACCAAAAGACACTTTGATGGATCAAGTTCTTCTCTCTGGGTGAAGGTGTGGTTCACACGTCTTCAGGCAGAAGGTGTGAGAATAGCTGCTGCAGTAATTGGTGTGAAAACTGGCAGAAACATGATCTCAGAGTTTGAAAAAATATTCTTTGTTGATTGAGATGATGTATTAATGTCGCAATTAGTTACTCATTTGCGTGTGTGTGTTGTGTGTGTGCGTACGTGCATGCGTGCATGTGTGTGTTCGTGTTAAGGGTGGTTGCTCACAACAACAATCTCTCCACAATAGACAGGAATGTAAATGTTTGGTCCAAGGAAAGGGATTCAAGCCAGTGCCTGTGTCTGTTTTGTGTGTGTGTGTGTGTGTGTGTGTGTGTGTGTGTGTGTGTGTGTGTGTGTGTGTGTGTGTGTGTGTGTGTGTGTGTGTCTGGTGGGAGAAGCAGGTGGCTGTTCGTGCCCTCTCATGTGCCAGGCAGCGTCTCAGAATAGAGGCACAGAGTGAAACCCACCCCTGCCCAGTGCTAGGCTCACCCAGGATCTTGCTGATGGAGGAGTTGTGCATGTCGGGGAAGGCCTGCAGGATCCTCCTGCGCTCGTCCTTGGCCCACACCATGAAGGCATTCATGGGTCTCTTGATGTGGCCTGAGGAGGGAGGGGGCCGGGCCTCGGCGTAGCTGCCTGGGACCGCGCTGGGCAGGGCACCTACAGGAAAGAGGACTACAGTTAGAGAACCACACCAAACTGCTGGGTTTGGAACATGTTACTCACTCCTCCTTAAATATCTCTTATAACATTTTCTGTCACGGCGCTTAAGTGGGGAACACCTTTAACCTTTCCCCATTGAAGGAAGTTTAGCTTCACCCACAAACATCCGATTACACACGTAGCTATGATTCATTTTCCCCACCCACGGTCTGTACCAGAAACTTGTGTTCCACTTCTCATTAGAGCTTCAATGAGATGATGGTGTGTGGTTGATACAGCTGAATCTGGAGGTGGTGGAGGTTATTTTTAGATATCTAAATGTCAATCTGGTTCTCTGAGGGACAACAATAAGTGATTTTTGATCGTATCTAGAATGGTAAACTCAGTAGGCGATTTGTAAGGGGATAAGGGTGGGCCGCTGTCTGTACCCGGACCTATAACTGATACTGATATTGATATAATTATAGAGAATCAGTACATTTTGACTGAGTATTTCTATTAAAACTGGCACAGCTTTGCTAGCCTTTACAGCACCGGCAGCCCAGGAAACTCACTGACCATTGCATGTCTTGTAAATCACTCAGGTGAATCTACTCAGCCAATCAAATCAGTGTGTATCGGAGTCAAAGGAGAGAATCAACAGCACAAACAGAGCTTTAAATCAAGAATGGACTCTCAGACGTTGATTCTTCCCACAGGCAGTTCAAAATCATTATGACTCATATCTGAGACTGGAGCAATTACTAAAAGTGGTATTGTGATGTGCACTACTCGTGTTTGGAGCAAATGCCCACTCAAATCAGGACTGAGGGCACAAGAAAAAACATCCTAACGGCAGTTAGAAATGACGTAGAACTTTGCCTGAGGAAACGGTTTGAGTTTCTCTGAAACCCCCATTTAGCTGTAAGTTTAGTCTGTAGTGGAGGGGCGAGGTTGCCCCCCTGTAATAAACAAATTACCTTCTAAGTATACTGCCATTAACATACACTAGTCATGTATGGACACACATTTGATAATCATGTTTATATTAGTGAAGATAGGGCCATCATTATTTAAACAGGCTCCTCCAGGGACGCTCACCCTCCGAGTCGCTGCTCAGGTGGTCCTCAGTGGACGGCAGGCCGTGTCTGTCCTCGCCCTGCTCGGGGTGAGAAATTCTCTCTCTGCGGGGAGACTCTTTATACTCCTGCAGACATAAAGAAGATAAAGACAGATGAAGTCAGCCATGAAGTCACACAAATATTCACACCGGAGCACAAAGGGACGATTTGAATTTCCACTGCAGTTAAAAGATGACCCGATGTTCAAGGGGGTGTGTTCGAGGCACGCATGTGCTACACTGAGAGCTATTTAAGGTAAAGAAACTGCACGCTCGCCATATCAGCTGCTGTTTAAATGCAGAGCTGTAAATGCAAAGAAAGGAAATGACAACGCCACAGAGGAGGAAGAATGGTGTTTATTGTTTGAGGGAGGAAAGGTGAAGGAGAAAAGCCAGAGTTGGGAATGTAACAACTGTGAATTTGCAAAACTATCACACCATCCATCCTCGTGCTGTAAAACATTATTTATCCCCGCGCAGCGCAGTGTAAGACCAAAATAGGTCAGTCATCCGTGTTGGTGTTAAAGCAGCAGCGGCGGCGAGATGGAGCAGGATAATGGAGGAGAGGAGGAGGAGAGCCACAGTACAGTATTACTGTGGACAAAGAGAGAGGGCAGGTGGCTCACTCAATGCCACACTGAGGCCTTTGTGGTATTGTGAGGCTGCAACAGCTGTTGCTCCAGGACGAGACCAAAGCTTCAGCCACCTCAAAGAATCAAAAACCAAGACCAGAATAGAAGACAATTTTTACAAGAACCAAAACAAAAAATAACACAGTTTTTACTGCCGGGTCCTCGAAGACATACGTCATGTTAAGATGCTTCAAAACAATTTAATTTACATTGATGCAAAGGTGAGATCTGTGACTACAAAGTTCATAATTTGCTTCACGGTATGACTAAAGTCACGTGTGTAATTAAAACAACATTTTGTACTTTTTCACTGCAGAATAAGAGCAGTTAAAACTATCTGTCAGTCACTAATCATGGAAACAACAGAGACAACACTGCTTTATCCTTTCCATACAGTGTTTACTTAACAGCATTTTCCAGAAGGCAACAGCTAAAATACCGAGCTGTTAAAATGTGCTCCTGTGTGTGGTTACACTACAGCTGGGCTATTCTTCAGCTGGTTTAACCCCTCAGGCTCCTCATGCTCATGACTCCTGTAACCCTAAACCTGACTCTGACCCCCGATTAGACCTCTAGGTCTCAGTCAGAGAAAGAGACGGACTTATGTCCAGTTAGCAACGGCATTACAAACTCCAGCTGTTCGCATTTAAAGTTTGGCAGATTTCTCATCATAAAGTAATTCAATTATGAAATGTCAATATGCAGTTTCCAAGGCTTTCAATTCTCTGAGTGGTTAAATATGAAAATGGGAATTTTAGACATAAAATACATAATATTGCCTGATCACCTATCTGTTAAAGGTCCAGTGTGCAGGATTTAGGAGGATCTATTGGCAGAAATGGAAGATAATATTCAGACAGGATATTTTCATCAGTGTATAATCACCTAAAACTAAGAGCTGTTGTGTTTTGGAGACCTTAGAATGAGCCTTTTGTATCTGCAGAGGGAGCAGGTCCCGAGTGCCCGGCTTTGAAGCCAACGTTTGTGGTGGCCAAACTGTGTAATTACAACGTCACATGATGCACTGCCGCTTTTTCCCCTCAAGCTTACATTGTGAAAGAAGCAGCTGTACGGTGGATACATTTTTTTTAGCGTCACAACCCCCCCCCCCCCGTGAAATGACTTGACTTGATTATCAGAATTTGAGTCGGGGGGGTCTTGGCTTCATGCACAAAGACAAAAAAGCTTGACTTCCCGGCTCCGACGCTGTATCCAGTTTCTAAATGTAACATCCTTGGCAGGTGGACTTTTCTGTTTTAGTGCCTCAGGTGAACATTTCAATGCAAATTTGCCATCATGTTTATGTAATGAGATGCACATCTGACATCGGCTCTGGACACACAAACCATGTGAGTGTGTGTGGACTGTGTAGTTCAGCTCACCATCTTTCTGCCACCATCTCTCTCTCTCTCCCTGTCTCTGTCCCTCTCTCGCCCTCCGGTGTTGTGGCTCCTCAGGAGCAGCTGAGCATCATGGATGGCCTGGGTGACCACATCGCCGTCTCCCAGGAAACCTGAAGACGAAAACACGGGACAAACAAAATGAGGCGGAGGAAGTCAAAGGGTTAAAGAGAGCTAACATCTAAAGTCCTCCTATAGACACATCAAAGATATTAACAGTCTTCCCTCTCCTAACTCCTAAAAGTTTGAATATAAACTACAACTTCCAAAACCTGATCATTTCATCCTCGAGTCCAAGTGAAAGTTTGTGCAAAATTCAAAGAAAGTCCCTACAGGTGATCAGAAATCATGTTCTCAAGAATTTAACAGATGGACAACCCGAAAACTAATCCCTCCGGCCACGGCTGTTGCTGGTGGGTCGGCATATTTTCAAATGTACTATATATTTTGTGTTTTGCTCCATGTCATTCTTGGGAAAGTCAATGTCTTTGTGCTTTTCACATACAAAAAACAAAAATCAACATCTGTATATCATCTGTATTTCCTTTTCCCCTTCTTTTTCTCTTTTCATTACGTCTATGAAGAGCAACTCATTGAAAATAATTTAATAAAATAATAAATTCATATTCAAACAGGTCCAAATAGCCTCTTTCTGTTTCCTAAGCACATCTAAAGCGATAACCCACATGCTTGCTTTGAATATAACTACTGTACATGTTTGTTAGAGGTTTTTACTGTAGTACTGTGTTTTCTCCTTGGACTGAAGCACTCTCTGATTTGTCTGTTGTTGCTTTGCTGCGTCTGCGTGGCGGCAGCAGCAGCAGCGGCAGCAGCCCCGCAAATACAGAAATGCTATCACATTTAGACATTTTTTTAATAAATGGGAAGAAATTCTACACATTGTGACTTTAAATGTATCCACTGGAGACCTTTGCAAACAAGTTACCTTTACATCAGTGTTTCTCATCAAATTGAAATGTATGTATCCTTGAGGTCTATTCAACATGCTGAATGCTTTTCCCTCTTCAGAAAACATCTTCAGAGACAATTTGTGGAAGAATTTGAAAGCTTCTTCTCTGACTTTGGTGGCAACTTGACATATTTGATACAGTTGTTGGTGTGTTACTGCTGTTATTAAACAGTGAAATGTCCAGTGGAATGTTAAAGGGTAACATTTAAGCGTGTTCACAGGTCTTGGAGAGCACTGCGTTAGTGAAAAAGCAGTACAAAGCCTTTTTGTGGCTTCAGAGGAAGCTGCATGTCATCTGATAAATTGGCTCAGTGATATCACTCAGTGGCCAGGTTGCATTGTGGGTAATGTAGGCACCAGCTTTTTGTATTCCACACATTCTTCTCCGTGCTCAACACCTGGCCACAGAGCCACCTGTAAACACACTTTAATGTGTACAATTGATGGAGTTACCCTTTAAAATGTCAGCAGGACTGGGTACAAAATGGCACCAGGATACTAACAAATTGGGGCCAGACTCTCAAAGCATTTCTCTAAAGCACTCCTAGTGGTAAGAAACTGCACAGGAACCTTTAAGAAACATTTTTACAGCCTGAAGAAGGCCTTTCTTAGACCCAAAGTGAGCAGTTTAAACTGTTACAACTTTGACTTAACAGTTTTTCCCCCTTTGGGATCACAAATTCCCACTTTCTATCACAGCAGTGTTAGCGTCAGTATAACTCACTGAGGGCAGATCGTGGCGGGCTGTGGGACACCTCTCTGTGGAGATCTCTGGGCCTGTAGGCCCCCTGCAGCGCCAGTGCTCCCAGCTCCAGGCTCTGCGGACTGGGTGTTTTCCCCAGCTCCAGCCCCTTTGGTTTGGAGGTCAGGTTCAAGGGCTGACTGGCTTCCTAAACACACAGTGAGAGCAGATGAGCAGGGGTGGGGCCACTTACACACATTCAGGCTTAACCACACAGGCTAAGGGTGTGTTATGCACGGAAGATTTGGCATGTCCGAGCGCATCTGTCACACCTTTGTAGCGTCTCTGGTCTTTTGTCTTCTTGTTCAGCTCATCTTCTCTTCCCTTTTGTTTATTTTAAGCTGTGTTGGTCTATCTCCGCTTAAAACCATACACACACAGGCAAGAACAACCTCACACACACACACCTATAACACACACATTAAATCTTTGAACAGAGGGTGTGGTGTGTTCAAGAAGCTTTTTTAGCCTCTCATGTACAGGAAAAGTACATTATGTGTTTAATCTGGAGGGTGTCACTTTCCTTAAAAGTACACACACATACAGAACATGTACTTACACACACTGTACAGCAAACAAACAGTGGTGTTCGGAGCTATTATCTCTATAATGAAGGTGTAGGCCCATGCATTAGAAATGTTTGTATTCAAAGGACATGGGAAATGAGTTTGTTACACTGGGATGGCTGACGCACACAACACACATGCTGTATGATGTCGTACCTGTCGGAAGGAACCACTGCTCCTCTTGACGGGGGTGGAGTGAGGGTTCTGTAGCAGCTGCATGGGATAGTCCACGGCTGTGGAAGGTGTATAATTTTCAGTATGAAAAACATTTTTATCGAAAGATACTCACACTTGATACAAATGTACTGAATATACACTGTGGCTACTCTGCACACCAGTCAGATCAAAGAGAGCGAGGGTCAGAGGCCATTAGCCTCATCTCTACAGTTTACACTTTCACTTTTAATCTTGTTTATTTTGACCTCATGTTCAACACAATAATAATGTATATGGTGTTTATTTATAAAAGTATACGTATAAACGATATGTCACATTTGTTTCAAAAAGCTCACAAGCTTTTCCTGAGGCAGCGATGCTAAATACAGTAAGTGCAATTTAAAACATCACCCAGCTGTGACAGTGTCAGCTGGTAAAGTTGTCACATCGAGAGTCTGAGTGTCATCATGACAAACAGTGTTCCTGGAGACACCTATTGTAGTGGGAAAGACTTGGGACTTTGCCAGGTGTTTTTATGACGGTCTGTCTGCTGACAGATTTTGTTAACTTGACAGCTTGATTATCATGCAAGATACAGTCAGTAGACTTTACAGGTGTGGAGCTGAGACCAAAACGCATGCCAAGTTCCAAGATGGGTGTGGTCCAAACCATGTTACCTGACGTGCCGGATGAAACAGAACCAACACAAAGTGAGCCAAAACTGTTTGGAAGACACTTTCAAAAAATAATAGACAGGTGATTGGATGAATCATCTGTCTATCACGGGCTAACTTCAACCAATCAGCTCAACAGAAGGAGAACGCTCCCACCAGTGGCGCCAGCTGGTTTATCAGTCAGTCGAGAGAAGCCTTAAAATTTCCATGGAGAAAAGCCTTCAGAGCCGTTCTTTGCTCTTCTGGCATATTATATTAAACATATTCTGTTTGTTTTTATTTCATTATGTTTTTATTTTGATATAATGGATAGTTACCACAGTATAAACTGCATTGCAACATCTTTAATGAGAGACATAACTGATTTTTGTTTCTACCCTGTCATCGTATATCATCACATAGCCCAACCCTAATTCACAGTATAAGCACAACAGGCCTTGACTTGCTAATTTAACAGTGAATTAAGCTACTATTGTTCTCTTTATTAGCGCAAAATGGAGGACAATAGTGAGTCAAGCTGGACACCAAACCCTCTGGAAGAAATGCGTGGAAGTATTTGAGACTGGACTGCATTGATGGCAAAGTCATGGGTGAAGATGTGGCTGTGTTCTGAGTTTGTGGGCTAAAATGTAACATTAGCACGACAGCAAAACGAGCAGGCTACACTGGAAATAAATGGAACAACGTCAGTGCCACAATGCAGTTTAGGATGAGGCTTGGACTGCGTTGAAAAAAAGTAATAAATTGAAGAAATTACATGTAAATTCTCCTTCATTTGAACTTGATTTCTTCAGAGTGCCAGCCATGAAGCCCCTTTCTGGTGTGGAAAATATTTCACCATAGCGTTAGCGATAGCATTAACTTAAATTGCTAAAAATGAGGTGCACTTAGTTTTGACTTCCAGGGAAGCTCCCCATAAAAATGTCCAGTTAACAGTGAAACTACATATATGAAAGCAAACAAACAGAAGACACCACCCAAATCAAATGACAGCTCCTGACTCCGTCCACATCTTCAAGTAAAGGAGAAAATGTCTGTAGCTGGCCTCGCCCACACACCCACACCGTCTATCTGCATTTCTTTTACATACATCCGTCAAAAGCACTCACACACACGGATACACACATTTCTTGAAATAAAGAAAGCAAATGAATGGTTATCCTTAACATCCGCCTACAATGTTTTAAACGCTGGCCTTGTGTCTTTTAGGTTTGAAAAGATAGAGAAGACAAGGTCACCCAAGAGCACAGCTTTTAAGACTCGTGAAAGCAAAACTGCACAAAGCTGTGTCTTTCTAAACGGTGCCCTCTAAAGCCTGCTAACTGTACAAGCAAGCATGTGAAAGGTACTATCAGCCTTATTGTTTAACTCAAGCCTACATTCGTATCTCCTGTATTTCGCTCCAGCATGGCGACTAATGGATCCGTATTGATGGCCACAATTTTGCAGCACAAAATGTCTGTCCTTCAGAGCACACAGTCGCTGTCACATAAGTCGTGTGTTTGTTCCTCCTTTGGTATGTAAAAATTGAGTATGAAAGGTGTGATAAAACCCCACAAACCTTGAACAACTATCAAAACATAGGCTCAATAGAAGGCGGAACATTACTGAGCCCTTTATCAATGGCTTCAGGTGTATACAGATGGACAGGACTACTACTACTATTTTTCTGAGAGTTCTGATTATTCTATCCATAATGAAAACTTACCTCCAACTAAAATAAGGTCATGTTCAGATGACAGTATTGCCTGAAAAAAATGCAGCCCCCTCATCTGCTCCGATGAGGCCGCTGCAGTGGCTCATGTCAGAGGTTGGTCAATGTGCAAACGTAAACTCCAGGTACATTACTTTGGAATGTGAATCGGAGTAATTCTACTCTTCACCTCGTATGTTATGATGGAAGACAAAATAATTGCAGCCATTATAACTTTTGGAGTAGAGCACTAGGAAAACCATCTGACCAATGAAAAGACTAAAAACCGGGGCGAGTGAAAACATTAGATCCGTGATGAGTGATGACGAGACTTTCACCTTCCCTTTATTACGATATGAATCAAACGGAAATGTAGTTTTTTCTACGTGGTGATGTTTCACTCAGCGGCCATCTTCCTCTGACGTCACACTCAGGGTGGGAAGCTCAAATGCTGGGGTATTGTTAATGTCCTGTAATAGTAGGAAATCTGACAAACTGTTATCATTTCACCACTTTCCAACTGATCAGCAACTGACAAAATGATGGATAGTGGAAATGTGACCGTGTGACCACATTTCAAGGTAAATAAAACCTGTTGATTACCCGTTAGCTAACCTTAGTATTCAATCACTTCCTGGCTAACATTACTGTGTGAATACATCCAGTGCGTTTCACTTCCAGGCTTAAGTTAATGTGTCCGAGATGTATGTTGATTTATTAGAATTAATTTAAAGCTTTTATATCGTGTCATGTTACGCAAACAAATGGTAATGTTAGCTAGTTTGTGTTTGAATGCTAACATTAGCTGATGTCTAACCAGTCTATCAAATACATTGTTTTTCCTTTAAATATGGCCCATTGGATTGTCACTATCCATCCATCCATATTTTATTTTTTATATTTTATTCAGTTGCTAACCAATCAGGAAAGTTGTGAAATGACAACAATTTGTCATATTCGCTACTATTATACGATTTGCAACCTGGTACACAGCAGCACTAATATTATCCCAGCATTCGAGCTTCCCACCCTGAGCCTGACGTCTGGTTTATTGTTTGAGGTTTCACTCTTTTAATTACTTTATTTGTACGGACGGGTGAGAATCTGAAGCGTGACACAAAGATTGGGAATAAATTGCATCTTGATATTCCTGAGGTCACAGCCCTACTGTCTTTGTTTTATAAGAGAGCCGCCTCTTTGATCCTCTGTTAACGTTTAATGCTCAATTCTAATTCTGTATAGGATTCTGATAGTCAGTATGTATTGTATGTATACATTTAAGGTTTAATGGGAGCCAGTGTGTCTGCGACCTCTCTGCTAGCTTCATGACTAACCTGGCTTGCACGGGATTGGCTGCAGCGGCAAAGTCATCTGGGAGTCAGAGGTGACCTGGAGGGGCTGGCTGTTCGGATGGAAAGCCGGGATCATCACGTAGGGCATGTTCACCTGCTGGGACGAGGCAGGACAAATACACCTTACATACAAGTTCTGGCCTCATTTGTCTGAAACACAGATTTCTGCACCGTGACGTGTGAAAGGTCTTGAGGGCTGACCTGGATCTGCTGCTGAAGCAGGTTGATCTTGTGCTGCTGTTGTATCAGTTGCTGCTGCTGCTTGGCGATCTGAGGCACACAAGATATGTTCATTCTCACACGCTTTGTATGTGACAGACAGACACAAGTGCACACAGTGTAGCCAGTGGTCTTCATTCAGGGACTCAACCCACCAACTGTAACTCACTGCAGAGCATATGAATCTAAATATACATTTCAATTTCACACTGTACAATAGGTAGATAGCATATGAATAGTTATACAGTATGTTGTAAAATAACAGCATGGTTCATGGTTTCACTGTGTGAAATCTTTGGGGCTGAAACATTTCAACTCATCAAGTTTTATATCATTGTCATTCCAAGTGAAGCCTGTTTTGACCTTTGCAACCACAGAGAGATTTCCAGGGAACACAGAAACCTTTTTACAAAGTCAGAAACTTAGTTCTAGTCTGGCTTAGCTCTAGTTTTGGATCTTTGACTGTCGTTGCTATTTGACGAAATGTCTCCGGTTCTGAGGTGGCTGGGGCTTTTTTTGAGGAGACGTTTTAAAGGGAAACTCCAACAACTATACACATCAAAGTCTGTTTACACGTCTTATAGACTTCTACTGCATACGTTAAAAACGTTGTATAGAGCAGTGATAGAGAAGTGATGTCACCTGCCACAAGGGTATTTTAAGTTTCTCATTTAGGAATTCTCAGTTTCCAGGTCTATTTGATCAGAAAGGCTCATATAATCCTTTATAGTTCTCAATAGACAGCGCAGACACATTCATGTTTTGAAGTGACATCATGTGGGTATGTTTCAATAAAGTTATGGTATGCTTGGAATCTCTGAGTGCTACCTGTTCCTGCTGTTGTCGAGCCAGCTCCATCTGCTGCTGCTGTTTCTCTAGCAGCAAGGCGGCCATGTTCCTCTGCTCGGAGTGGGCTCCAAGCAGCTGCTCCCTCAGACCGCTCAGCTGGTTGATCATCATCAACAACTGGAGCTCCTTCTCTGCCAGAGCCTCTGGGGTACCTGGAGGAGGTCAGAGGGGCAGGTTTCTCTAAAAACTGCTTGAGAACAAACAGTATATTTCAGAGTGGACTGTGTCATGATCAGAGTTGGATGGAAAGGGATCTCTATAACGTTTTACAATTTGTGAGCAGTGTTATGAATTACAATTTTAAAGCGGCTATCGTTCATGTTTTTATAATATCATTTCATGCTGTGACAATGTGAAAACAATGTGAAAGGTGTGGCTCGTGGTGAAAAATCTACAGAGAGTTTCAGCTCATTGTTTAACTTTTCAGCTGCACCTTTCACTCTCACCGCTCTCATAGCATTGTTTTCAACCACAGAAGGCACCTGTTGTTAGAGAAAGGCTAAAACAAACCACTTGTACACGACCTGTTCAGCACCAAACAGCATAGAGACGCAGTAAAAATAGTGGCACATTTATCAGCTAAAGAGCCAAATATTTTCCCGAAGGGTAGGTAGAGAGCAAAAATAGAGCCATAAAACTGCCTCCAACTGCTGGATGTGTAAAAAACAAGTTCGCCAAAACAACTTAAAAGGTGACTGAAAAGTGTTTGGTTTACAACCGGTTTACGCTGCCAAGTAGCCAAAAATATGTTACTACCATCTGTATTCACGGTTTTTACTTTTGTTCTGTCTACTGCATACTGTACGATACATTGGCTAGATGTTAACTTATATTACAGCCACAGTACATAGAAATGATTTATGGGTTTGAGTCAGGTTCGGTCACTTCAATTGACATGGTGCTTTTAAGTTCTTTTAGTGAAATTATTATTATTATTATTATTATTATTATTATTATTAATATTATTATTAATATTATTATTAAAACACAAACATGAGAAAATAAATACAGTGTAAAAATAAGTTGTAAGTGATATTAAGTGATAACTGATAGTGTTGGAGCTAAATGTCCCGTTAAGTATTTGGGTTTGTTATCTATGTGACAGCACTTTTAACGCACCGCAGGGACTATTTTTTAGTTGCTACACAGCACATATCTGTAGTCAGGGTAAACAGGCAAGCTGTAACCATGGTAACGCCTGTGCAACATGGTAACCGCGAACTCAGTGCTGCAGCATCGGGCCCGAGTTGGGGTCCAAAGTAAAAAAACAGAACGCCTGTCAAGTTCAGGTTCAGACAGAAAAATGCGACCTGAGCATTATTATTGTTGTTCTTGTCGTTGTTGTTGTGTATTTATCATGGCAAAGGCATACATAGGGCAGTAGCAGTAGTATGTATTACTGTATATAACAGTAATGTGTTGGACATGCTGGTATGTACAGTAAGTGGTGTATAAATGGTATAAAGGTGTTGGTAGTGTCTGAGGGCTGACCTTTCAGTTGTCCTGCCCCCACTGTGCTTTTATCCAGAAGTTTCTCCTTCCAGTCAGCATTCAGCAGCTTCTCAATGGTGGGCATTACTGTTAACAGGACACAACAGGTACTCAGCAGAACTGCACTGGACTGCACTAGATGGCATGAAAAATATTTTCTGTCAAATAAAATCCATCTGACACCAAACTACTTTCTCAGCCTCTCCTCTGCCTTCCTAATGGCATTGATTGAAGAAGACATTTGAGGTGCCGAAGGGCAGAGGTTGTTTGTGCGTCTGGGAGAAGTTTTGAGTGTTTGAGTGAATCAATATTTGGACAGAGAACAATCCAAGGTCAGCTAGTGGAGAGAACTTGAGAAAAATTTGAAGGCGAAGAGTGCAGGCTGGTGAAAGACTCGAGGGCAGGGAGAGTCTCGGGAGCAGCTCGGAGAGCAGCCTTTCACTCCGCATGTGAGTGTCGAACAAAATGAGACAAAAAAATAAAAGACCCCGATCCCCCCGAACCCATTCAGAAACCAACACAACAGCCTCGCTTCGCCAGACAAACCGTCACTTCTATGCATCGATTTTCAGCAGACTGCATTGTTTAATGCTCAATAGCAGCAGAACGCAGTGCACTTAAACACATAAGATATGTAGTCGTCAAAGTCTGGTCAGTGAGAAAATTGTATGGATGTGTGTTTGTGCGAGAAAGAGAGAAAGACTTCCATAGAAGGAAATAAAATGGGAGCAGAGAGCAGACAGGCTGTGGAGGTGCGCTGACACTGATGTTGTAAATGCAACATTAGTTGAAGAATGGTGAAAGCTTCTTGTGGTGAATTCAGAAATACAAGTTCATTTCAAGTCTCATGCTACTGAGCGGTATAGAAACAACCTGTTCAAAGGCCTTAAACAGTGTGTCACCTGCGCTTTTCATTCGTTTGATCAAACGTGTGCATATCAAATGTTAAAGGTGCCCTGTGGAGCTTTAGTCCTCAAGCACCTCAAGCTGTTTTTTGTTTTTTTTTAATGTTTGTTTCATGCATGAGGATGCTCAGGATAAACATTTCTGCAGTACCAGCGAGGTAACTGCAGGCTGGTAAATATGGATGCAAAGATGCAGGTTTCAAACTTTATTACTTTATTACTAAAAAAAACTCTGTAAATGTTTTATAAGGAAGGAAATGGATTGGGTAGTTTTGTTCGACCCCTAAAGATTCACACAATGTGTTGTGGTCAGAATCACTGAATGTAAACAGAACTTTTTGTTTGTTTACCAGTAAACTCCACAGGGCACCTTTAGTGAGGCTACGTGCAGTACTGTAGGTAATCCAACTTTTGCTTCCCCGAGTGGTAGTTCCCTAACTCATTCAAAACTTGTTAGAATGCCAACTATGATAAAGTTTTGCAGGTCATAAATATTGGTCATAATATTTGTTCAAGGTTATGATTTTCTTTCGCTAGTAAGATGGCAGCGTGCAAGCATGCAGCAGCATTGAGCTCTCCCAGACAACCAGCCTGTCCTCATCAGAAAAACAGCCATAGGTCGACTCTGACAGAAACTTATTGTTGTATATGTTTCTTGTTAGGCAGCGACCTCTAGCGGCTGTGGTAATTATCGCCGCTGCAAAGGAGGAAGTCAGGCAAAGTAATATGAAGAGCAAAAAGTCTGCATGGGTTCAAACAAGCACAGGACTTTGATTCAGATGACTGCTGTTCAGGTCCAGTGTGAAACCAGAAGTCAACAGTGAGTTCTTTTAACGTATTAATGCCGCTTTTCCACCAAAATGAGCTAATTCTTTTGAGCATCACAACCCCCGCGAAATGACTCGTTTCACTATCATAATTTGCGCCATTCAGTCCAACAACATTTGGAAAGTCTAGAAGAGCCGCACAATTAAATAACTGTATCCCCATTCAAGTTAGCCGGGCGCTAAAGCAGAAGTTAGCTGGCTCGGTCGATGATCGAGGTACTGAGCAGCTTTCATAGGAATGGGGGCTCCGCCTCCAACACTGTGTCCAGTAATAAAACGTCTTTAACAGACCGCATCCCAGATTCCTTCTTTATTCATACGCCACCACCAGGTGTTGATAACGCGTCATCACTTCATGCTTCGGAATTTAGCGTGTTCACACAGGTCTTACGTTTAGATCAAAACCAAACTGAGGTAATAAAAACCCGGGTCTACTGCAGAGTCAACTGACCCGGGTGTAAATGCCGAGTTTATTTGACAAGTGGAAAAGGGGTATAATGTAATACAGTCATGTCCATAATGTAACCTGAGTTACTTACGTAATGTATTAGTGTTTGTAACTGAAGTTACAGAAGTGACAAAGTGATTTTAACCCAAACCATAATGTTTTCCTGAACCTAACCAAGTAGTTTTCTTGCCTGACCCTAATCAAACTGTTATGACGAATATGACATCATAATATAACGAAGTGGCTCTTAATTCACTGATGGATTCTCAAAAAAGTATGTTTAGCACAGCTCTGGAAAAAGCGAGTAAGACCTCATGTGCTAAGATTTTGTCAAAATCCTGTGTGGTAGGTTAGACTAAATGAAACAGAATTAACATTCTTCTTCTTAATATCAGGAGCTATGCTTTCAACAAAGAGGATATATTTTTCAGTTTTATATTACACCAAAGTGCAGGTCATTAAATGATCAATACCAGGACTGCTTCTTTTGTCTGTCTGACTACAATTACTTGGCAGCAGAATCATAACTAGTCCTGACACTGTGGAGCAGAGAGACCATATTAAGAGTTCAGACAGACCTTCCTTGAAGTTAGACGGTCCCTCTGGTCTGTCATGTGTCCTGGCCTCCTTCAGTCCCATGGGGCTTTGCCTGTGAGGCAGCTCTTTACCTGGAGAGCCCTCCTGTCAGGACACAGAAAGAGACCATCAGCTGACGAAGCATCAGAGCAGGAGAAGGAAAAGCAGGTTTTACTTTGACATATCATTCTGTGACACTCACTACACCTCCTTCACAGCCTGTCGACAACCTGCCTGTCATGCCTTTTGTGATATCCTTACCGAAGGTGAGCAGGAGAGTGGTGGTGTCAATTGGCGGGCCTCCAGTTGATGATTTCCTGACCAATCACGTGAGGGAGACATCTTGGGAGGTTCAGCACTGATAATGACTCCACCTCCTCCGCCGGACTCGTCCTGCTCCACTTTGACACCAACACCCATGCTGACATCCCTGCCGGAGAGGAGGTGCAGCGCTGGAGGGCTGGGCTCAACCATTCTGTTGAAAGACAAGCGCAGCCTTTAAATCCAAATGTCATCTGGGTGTGGTGAGGTTTGGGCACTTGCCAACTTTTATTTAGTAGTTGATATCATTACAGCAAAGATCAAGATAAAAACAAGTTCACATATGAATTTTACATGAGGCAACTGTTGTCTGACTGTTTATTCCACTGACAGAATGATAATGCGGGGTCATTCTGCATGTGTTCATCTCTGTGTCTGTTTCAAGTCAACTTACTCAGGGAGAAATGAGGCTCCCTGCAACATTAACAATGTGAAAGTTAAAACAACTTTTGGAAAAGAGCTGGTTGACACCTCCAGCCAATTAATATGATACTACAGACACACTAGCAGCTCTGTGGGGCTGTATATAGGAGCAGTGGTGCTTTAAGCTAAATGCTGTCAGCATACTAATGCTCACAATGACAATGCAAACATGCTGATTTTTGCAGGTATAATGTTTACCATCAGTTTAGCATATTAGCGTGCTAACATTTACTGATTAGCACTAAGTACATAGTATAGCTGAGGCTGATGGGAATGTCATTAGTTTTGCAGGTATTTGGTCATAAATGTAAGTATAGGACAAATTGCAATTTGTGTCCTTATTCATCCTCTAGAGAAAATGAATGTCCACAAAAGTTCATGGCAATCAATCAAGCAAATGTTGAGACAATTCAGAGTTAGTAGAAACTTTGGTCTACCAGAAGCATTAAAGGAAAATTCAGGGAATTTTCACCAAAGTCATTAAAACTTATCCTCTGGGACCACTGAATATCTGTAGCATAATTCATGGCAGTCTATACAATAGTTGTTAAGATGTTTCACTCTGATCCACAAAGGTGAATCGTCATGGTGACGCTAGAGGAAAGGTAAGGATCCCTAAAGTCAGTAGGATTCTTCTTCAGAGGACTATGAATGACATTTCATATCAACTCATCCAATAGTTGTTGAGATACTTCAGTCAGGACAAAAGTCAGCTGACAGACCGGCATTGCCATCCTTTGAGCAAAATGGTTAGCTTAGCTAAAAAAAAAGTATATGCATACATGTCCTTAAAGGATAAGTTCACCCAAAAATTTAAATGCAGTCATTGAGGTGGGTGGAACAACATGAACTATTAGAAGTCATATTATAAATTCAGCTGTGTTGCTCAATCCAACCCAATTTACTTTTTCAATCAGTGATTCATCCCAATCGGTTTCAGCTTTGCTGTTGTTCTGGCCGATGTAAAGCCGCCATCAATAAAATAAATTAACCTCAGAACCATCCCAATTAACATTCAGTTTTTATACTGGTGATTCCAATGATGGATTTCACTGTCCCCTCTCACAGTGGACCCTTGTGTCGAGGTGAAGCAGATCAGTTTATGAAAATATGGTCCAAAGCCTCTTCACATGGGGGGTCTCTGGTGCCTGCTGTGTGTCTGTCAGGGTCTGTTTGATGATAATAATTGAGAACTGCTGTTTTAGGTCACTGCTGAAGTCAAGGTCAAGGGTTAGATGGTGTTTGTTCTACCACCAACTAAAGTCATAGCCAAGGCCTATTGTCTGAGAGTGTGTGTGTGTTCATGTGTGTGTGTGACAGTGAATAATAGGAGGTTATAGGGGAGGGAGACAGACAACGCCTCAGTGAGGGAGAAAAGGGAGAGAAAGGAAGAGAGGACAGGTTGAGTGAGAGAGGTTTGAACCACAGTGAACCTGAACATATCAACTCAGTTGTGTGTATATGTTTGTGTGTGTGTGTGTGGTTGTGTGTGGTTGTGTGTGTGTTATTTCCCTGCTCTGCAGCAGGAGGAAAGAAAAACACAGCAGACAGCAGAACAAAACAAACAGAACACACAAGGGCAAAAAGTGCACATATATATTAAGAGGCAGAAAAAAAGCCATTGTTGGAGCCAGGGAACAAAGGAAGCCGGGACAATGGGGGAGAGGCTGACAAAAGCCGCCGGCCGCAGGAAACAGGCCGGATAACAATGCCAGCGGAATGTGCCGACCAACTCGGGAACACAGCAAAAAAATGCGGAGCGCCACCGTTCTGCGGAAAGCATAATAATGATTAGAGCCCCCCCGCACTTCACCCAGCTCTCCCAGCCTGCATACTGTGATTCTGAACAAAGCCACCTGTCTGCCAGGGTCCAAGGCTCCAAACCTCAGTGATGTATATGTGTGTGTGTGCTTAAAGCCACACTGATAAAATACAGTGAGGCTAAAACAGTAAAGGCCACCTCATCTTTTACGAAGTGAGACACGATGACTCGACCTCTGTAGTCGTGTGGTCGCTGCTGGAAATCTTCTCCACACAGGAAGTGATGAATCAATGCATCGATATAGTGCAACACAAAAAGTGTCCTCATAACCAGAGTGAGAGCGGCTCTGGCAGTGAAATTTAGACTGAAGCACCCGCAAGTCACACGAGTTAACGCACTCTGACTGACTGTATTTATGGGTGACAGCTCCACACAATCGACTCATTGTTCTTCTGCACCGAAAACCTTCTCAGAATTAAAGGTGCAGAGTTTTCTTGTAAGTTAAAGGTTATGTTTACATTCTCTGTTTCTCACCAAACCGCATTGTGAGTATCCTTGAGGCCTAACAAACATGTTCAACGTATTTCCTTCCTCAGATGCAAAGTCGATTGTTTACACTGTTTGAAACCTGCATTGTTTACATCCATGTTTGCTAGCTAGAACCTTTTGTTCTTGCCTTTAGCCTTTATGTCATCTCCATACCCATTCCATTTATATACAATTCATTGCTTTATACCATATTGCTTACTTTACTGCTATTATACTCTGTTTTGTTTTTGTTTTTTGAATTTTCTTTATACTTTATATTTACTTATTTTATTTCTGCTGTGGAGTCAAAGAATTTCACAAACATCTTGAATCTTGAGTCAGTGAAATAGCATGAACCGTTTGCCAGGAATCACATCACCTGTGTGTTCATGCACATATCCTCGTGCGCTCGATAACAAAACGAGGCCCACTTATAAAAACATTGCTCCATAGCATCACTACTGGTCAACACCCTCCGGAGGGCACCTTTAATTTCCACTGAACAGTTTTTACCATACCTACAAAATCCCTCATCCAGCCTACAAACTGCTGCTGCAGCTACAACCATCAGGCACTGTAAGTGTTATGCTGCGTTCTTGATGGCAGCACCAATGGGGAGGGTGTGGGATGTATTTGTAGATGACAGGATTTGTAAAGGGCTAATGCATAGAATGTTTAGATGCATTATAGAATATGTAAAGTATAGGAATGCAACACAATTGCATCTGTTACCTTGTCTCGTTTTCACTCCTCTGGTTCGTTTATACATGCAAGGAGGCTGCACTGCCTAGGGTTCACGTGTGTGCACTTGCCTTAGAGTTTCATGTTAACTTTCGGCATCGTGCACCTGTAAAACACTTGGAGGTTGGAAGTTGGAGATTTCAACGAGGAAATTCCGACCTCTGACTGGAATGCAGCATTAGTATTGCTATTTGTTTCTCTTTTTGTCAGAAGAATAAAGGTCTGTCAGACAAGCCATAAAAAATTAAGGTTCAATGGAGACAAATCTTCTTTAATATCTCTGAGTGTGTTAAGAAGTTGTTTGTTTTTTCTTGAGTCAAAAACAAACTACCCCATCTGGTTATTTTATACATCAGTGGTTTCTCAACTGGTTTTTTTCTGAAGATATACTCTGTGATGATATAAATGTATCATTATAGCAGTATACACAAAGAAATAAAGAACTTCATGTATAACATTTGCCAAATTAACAAAGAAGCTGAAATAATTAAGAATTTGTCATAGACAGCTTTTCTTTAGGTTACTCCTAACTCAACAACTCACAAAATTTAGCAATTTTATAAGGGAGTCTGGAACAATGTCGGTTTTCAAGTTTGCTGTCTGCTGAAGTGCAAAATGTTCTCGAGGTATTACATACAGGTTACCCTGGTCATTCAAATAAACAGAAAAAACATGAATGTTACACACCAGTTACTATGATGTCATTATCAACAGCATCGCTGCACTAGATGCCACTAAGTCCCCTTTAACTACTTAATACAGTTAACTCAATACTGCAATATTTATGTAAATTTTTTTTTTTCTCCGAATAGGACAAAATGACAAAAAGTATCTGTGCAGTTACAGATAAAATAGCCAAAATTATTGTTTAATGCAATGAACTGTGTTCCGGTGTTATTCATTGCATCAAAGTTCTTTACACATATCGGGCCACCCTTAGTTTTTAATTACATTTTATTTGGAACCATCAACGGTGCAATATGTAAGAACTGACCCTGTTGATTTCACCCTCAAAACAAACAGGGGAATATCAGAATATAACCAGGATGACCGCAAACTGTTGCTTACTGTAGCTGCCGTTAGCTCGGTTAGCCATTCATCCAGTGGTCCGAACTGGGAGCTCGGCGCACCAGGGGAGTGTTAGTGTTTACACTGCTTGCACAGGAGCTTTTCTTTGCTAACTGGTTAGCATGCTAACTTCAGTAAATATCTCTGCAACACAATACATAGAGATCATTAATTAACTGTTATTATTTCACAGTCTGTAGTTAATGTTTGAGTGTTTTCAACTAAAATTCTTACATATTGCGCCTTTAATTAAGAGAACAGGTATTTAAAACTATAAAAAAGTGTGATCATATCATCACCATTACTGATTCCACTACAATAATACTGAATTGTCACCCAGGAGAAAATCCAAACTAACAATCAAAGTTTACACTCAGCTCTCTCTACCTGTTACTCTGCCCGCTGCCTTCTGTTAGAAACCAGCTGTGCACCTTTACCAATGAGCAGAGCCAGCTTCGTGCTTCATGGAGTTTGGCACGGTGTTCTCATAAAATAACTACCAGTGTTCTGCCAAATGCATAACACTGTTGTTACAGCATTTCAACACAAGCCACCTGTCTGCCAAAGCTCTAAACCTGCACAAATTGTTTGTATTCATACCTGTGTGTGAGGGTGTGCGTGTGTGTGTGTGTGTGTGTGTGTGTGTGTGTGTGTGTGTGTGTGTGTGTGTGTGTGTGCGTGCGTTCAAACTCTGAATCATTTCCCACAGCTGATGGTAACTAAAAGTAGCCCTGTAGCACATTAAATACAGCTGCAAGTGGAGGGAGCAGCACCACTCAAACTCATTTGATGCTACCTGCTTGACTACTGTTGACTTTGAATACGATAGCACACTCAGCTATTGGTGTGTGTGTGTGTGTGTGTGTGTGAATACGTGTGTGTGATTGGGTCAGAAATTTGTTTTCTGTTCTTAGATAGAAATTTCCCTCACAAAAAATCTATCCCTGCTCCCGTGACCTAAATGTTGTGACGCTCGTCATCCGTGGTAACTGCTGGGATGAAATATCAGCCAACAGCAACTTCAAACCCACAGAGCTCTGTATCAGCCTAATCCTGTCTGATTGCTATTTTCAGGTGTGGTGTGAGGTTTTGCTGGGTGTGAGGAAGGAATGAGGATTGAGAGGTGGGAAACTGTTTAGCCAACACTGCAGCAGCCGCCGTCAATATCGGCAAGGGCTTGATTGCATGGCGGGGTGATGAGTGGGGGGAGGTTGGGCTGTCAGTGGCAACACACTGAGTTTTGTCCCACGCTGGAAGTTATTCCTGGGTCTCCCCTCCACGTTCCACAGAGGCTCGACTGTGGGGCTGCCACAGGTGGCTTTCACACGCCTCTGTGCGCGTGTGTGTGTGCGTGTGTGTCGCCGCCTGCAGAGGTATGCACAGAATCTCAGGGACCCGTTGAGCCGTTGACAGCGAGGAATGCGTCAAGGTGTGCGTGTGCGTGTGTGTTTTACAAGCACAAAGGATTCTTTAAAACAATGCCTTCAGCGTCTTACATAGAACAATGCAAACCAGTCAAGGTTATCGCTTCCCTCCACATCAGTCTCATCTACTTAAACACACACTTAGCCTATCTGCAGCTGCCTGCACCCATGTGGAACCTGACCTTGTATATGTACAGTATGTATGTAGTGTGTGTGTTGCATGATTCAAATAGCACCGCCTTCCTACGGGGTTATCTGATTGAAGGCTGTTTTCCGACCACCGGCAGTGCTGTTCAGCTTTTATAGGCACTCACCGCATGCCGCCAAGAAATCACAATAAAACAGACCTCAGAGCAGCTGTTGAGGTTGACGAAGTAGAACGCAAACTACTGTTAGAGACTTCTGCAACACTTTGCTCATAATAAATATATATAACTGATTAGATCATCACTGACAGATAAATACACCACCCAAGCAGGTGACATTTCCATATTATTTCAATGCAAATGTATAATGAGTCGGATGCAACAAACTGACACCTGCTTCCCGGGAATTCCTAAAAGACGAGCCGCGGGGCACTGGAAACACTAATGTCACTAATCAATACTTATTATATTTGCATTGGATCAAATGACTATGTGTGATGTAACGTTGCTTGCAGGGACGGATGCACTGACAATTATCACCAAGCGTTTTCCTGAGCTCTAGCGGAGGCTGCCCAAAGTAACTTAGGCTGCCCAAAGTTAGTAAAACTAACCCCTAACCCACAAGCCAAAGTTGGCCCGCCACAATAATTTTTATGCTGTTTATTATTTTATTTTTTGTTGTGATGTAAAAATGATCTTTAAGTATGTAGGACCTCTAATTATTTATTTTACATAAGCTGAGCACAGTGGACACCTGACGCAGGAAGTCAGACAATTAAGGAAACTTTGGATCTGAGTACCTACACTGACAATACAGTGGTCCATCATTAACTTTCAGTTTTGACCCTTCAAGAAAAAAAAGTTCTGGGACCCCTGCTCTATGTAGCCTATTAGCCTTATTTAGCTGGTTGTTTTGGTCGGCAGGCATACAAACTCAGCTAAAAAGCTCTGATAAACCCACTGTACACTACCTACACCAGACAAAGTAAGTGACACGTCACATAAAAAACAAGTTAATTTCCTTCTTTAGGAAAATTAACTTGACCAAAACAGCTAAAAGGAGAGTTTATATTAGTCTTAGTCTACAGAACGTGGTGGGGAGAATTTTCGAGAAACATGACTCCGAAGGACTGACAGTGTTGCTGTCTGTCTGTTAAGATGCGTAACTAGGCAACTGTTTGCTAACATGTTAGCTTTGCCAATTTTACGACTTGATAGAAGTGTTTTAGGCTCGTTCTGTTGCCCTCAAGTGGCCAAAAACTGTAAATTACTGCAGCTTTAAAAAGTAAAACCTGAGCCAAGTATCAAATTTAGCATTCGCATGTTCCAACTCAGACTGTCATGACATCAGATTTTCACTCTTTCAGATTATCATGGCTGAAAATTTCACCATGATGATATCATTTCAATATCTATCTAGTGGAGAGTCTTTGTCCGTCATTTCGTCCAACACGCAAATAGTTGCGACACGCTGGGTATTATGAAAAATTACCCCCCCAAAAAACTTTTATATTTGGAAAATAAAGCCTGAACCCATATTAATGGCTTGATACTACTACAGTCAGGGGTTTTTGGTGTGATTTGGGTAAACTGAGCCTTTAAAAGAAGCCCATTGTGACTCACTGTCAGTCTGACCACAGTAATGGCAGTGCTGTTACAGAGCCACACTTGTCCCGTCCCCCCGCTGTGAACTGAATGCTCCTGTTGCTGCAGAGAGGGAGGCGATGGAGGATGACAGCGGATGGAGGGAACATGCCTCTGCCCTCAGATAAAAATCAGCCCGTCTCCTTTGAGCTCTGACAACACTGAAACCTTACACTTCCCACGACACAAGAATCACTTCACACAAAACCTTCAGTTACCCAACAAGTTGTAACACGTAAAACCCAACATTTCCCCCCCGGGGGATTGGCAATGCAAATCCCTTCTGTTGTTCTCTCTCTCTTTCTTTTCTTGTCTTTTCTTTTCTTCCTTTGTTCCTTTCTCTCTCTCTCAGTGTTTTTCTTCCCCCTCCCGACAGGAGCAGCTTGTTGGGTTTATATCGTCCTTGTCGCTTTCCAACTAGCGCCTGAGGCAGAATAGCAGAGTGCACAATAGACAGAGAGAGAGAGAGTGCCAGTCTCAGCAGTTGAGAGCAGCAGGATAAAGTGTTAGACATCTAAAGAGGTTTACTTGGCGATAAACAAATAAAGACATTCTCATTGTCAACGCCGAGACTGACAGCTGTAATGGCAGAAGGTTCCCCGCAGGAACGTATCAAAGACAGAAAACCACAACACATCTCACTCAGCTGGCTCCGGCACAACAGTCTATTTAAACAACAACAACAAAAAAGCTCATGTAAAGTACCTCACAAGCATTTCCACAGCCACTCTCACCACACTTTGTCCCTGAACGAGAAACATCTGCAAAAGAAATCTCTCACTGATTGTTCCTTTGTCGACTGCTTTTAGTGACAGCGCTCTTACAGTAAGTTTCCAACCCGCTGTGTGGCCGTGCTTGGACAGTGCGAACCACTGCATAAACAAATGTTATGGGCAATGCTTCACAGTAAGTTGTATTTGCTTAGGGATGATAAATTAATTCAGATAGTGCTTGTCTGCCCACAGGGCCTGGCTCGGGCTGATTGTGGCCAGAGCACCTGAACACCACTGAAAGACGCCGCACCTTATCTCAAATCTTTAATTTGAAAAAAAAAAATGCATCCATCACCCATCATTGAAAAACAGTGAGGGATGTTACTTTGCATGAATCCAGCTCAATTATGTTAGTCGGCAACTATTTTTGATCATCAAAGGATTGGTTTGAGGCATTTTTTTAGAAAAAGAAAGTCAAAGTCCTGCGAGTTCAGCTTCTTAAACATGAATATTTGATGGTTTCTTTACTCCTCTATGACAGCAAACTGAATATCTGTGGTTTGGGCAAGAATGAGACATTTGAGGGCGTCATCTTGTTCTTTAGGAAACACTGATCCACATTTATCTAAATTTTCTTCCATGTTATGGTCCAAACAACAAATTGATTCATTGAGAAAATAATTGACAGATTAATCAACAATGCAAACTAGAATGGCACTCTGTAGAGTGCATACCTCTTCCAAGGCCCAACAGTCCCCTTTATCACATCAAATTGCACTCACTCATAGATACCAGCAACCTAAATACGCCTGTTTTTTTCATCAAGATCCATGCATAACTCCCTGCGAAATAAACAAAAACGTGGAAAAACACCCTAAGTTGCAATGTTAAAGAAAGTGAGAAAAAAATCCTGGATTCGTCTCTTTATCTGCATCTGCACCAAAAGTTAACAAGGTCTATTCTGAGCAGAGACCAATCCTCCATCCAATTATTGTTGAAATCTTTTGAGTAGTTTTTGTTTAATCCTGCTGACAAACCAGTCAACCAACAAACCGGCATGGGTAAAAACAGGCAGGTAAGGAGGGTACTAGATATCAACAATTATATTAAACGGCAACTATTTTGATAGTTGGATTCATTGGTTTGGGTACTTTTTCAGAAAAAAGGCAAAATTCTCTGATTCCAGCTTCTTAAAAGTGAATATTTTCTGGTTTCTTTCTGTGGACGAAACAAGACATTTTGAGGACATCATCTTTGTCTTTGGAATAAACTGATGGACATTATTCACCATTTTCTGACAAAAAGAACAAACTGATAAATCGAGAAAATAATCAACAGAGTAATTTACAGTGAAAACATTACTTGCAGCCCTACATCAGAGACAAGTAAGCATGTTATTTTTTATAAAAATTGGAGCCGATTCAAACTTTGTGCAAAGACAAAAAAACATGTCAGATTTTCAAAAAGCAGTTAACTGTTTCAATGTCTAAAAACTCAATTTAAAAGAGCATAGCTGGCACTCCAACCCCTCCATCTACCCTCTCGCCCTCTGTACTGACCTGATAGGGAGGAGTGGACGTGAGGAGATCCAACAGCGCTCCCTGACTGGAACAGAGTTGCGGACACAAGTCATGGTGACTGGCTCTCTCTCACCAGTACTGCCCGTCTTTTCTACTCTTCAGTTACCTCTGACCCCCCCTCCCTCCCTCCTGCCCCTGTCTCTCCTCTCAAGAGGGGAAGTACAAAGAGCCTCTTCAAATCCCACCGTACAGAGGCCTCATTTGCATAATTAGCATGCTGTTGCAGGTAACCGTCGCTGTAGTACAGACGTGCGTGATACCGATCGAACATCAACAAACAGGTGTGATAGTGTTTCTAACAAATCAGCTTTATCCTCGACTATGATTTCCTGGATATGCCTGGGGAGGGATAATACCAGAGCGGTGGTGTAAAGGCCAGGAAATAAAGTGAGACTGGCTCATTGTTTCTGCTGTTCAACAAAATCTTAATTGAAAAGCGAGGAAACTTTAATAAACACACTAAAGAGTCTTTATTAATGCTTTTTCTGCTTCTAATAAATCCTGATTTTTTTATTTTTGAGTCAGAAAAGAAACTAAAAACCAGACTGCAGATGCAGAAGCTGTCATAAACTGGATTTTGTCATAAACCATTCAACATGATTGAATGAAGAAAATAAATAACATTCTTTCCATGCATATGTTGAATGCTGGCTGTTCTCTACTCGTTTTACTTCTGTTAGATGACGTAGCACCAGCTGCGTATGAGACAATATGACCATGACTGAGTACATGAAAGATGCTACATTCTCATATATAACCCTTTATTTTTTGCATGAAATTATTTTGGTCAGCCGGTCACATTTTGCTTTTTTACTGCAGTCATTTGTCAACGCAGTGATGTAGAAGAAAGTGCAGCAGGTTTCTTTCTACACATTGCATTGTGTAATTCTTTTCCAAGCTACTACGCTCTCCCGTTGTGACGCATGCTACTCTGGCTTGCTCCCAGATTTAGTGATGCAAAGTGTTCAGGTTAGCGCTTTTAGCCTAGCAGCTACAGTGGATGAGCTGTATGGAGCCATTTTTGGGGTTTTTGGGCGGTGTTTTCTACCTTTTAAAACAAGTCCCCATCTACTTAAGTTGTTTAGTAGAATGCTGCAACTCTGTTTTGCGGACTAAAAAAAGGATTCATATTGGCGCATATCAGACACTATATACAGCAATATGGATACATCTGTGAGGGCAATATTGGTCGAACAGATAAATCAGTAATTGTTTACATGTTCACCATTCATTATGACATGTCATCATAGTTATATGATTTGTAGTACAGCAACACTGTCAAACAAAACAACACAAAAATAACCCACAATCAAACGTTCTACCTCTCGCAGACTATATGCGCTTCCTAACCCTAAACCTAACCCCAAGATATGTAGACTCATTTGCAGACCACACACACCGAATACTCGGTATTAGGGGTGTGCGATATGACGATATTAGATCGTGAAGGATTAGAATGTGTAGACGATCTGCCAGAGTGCAGAGATCGTAGGGATTGTCTAGGGCACAGTCTATACACTGCAGTTCTATGCTGATGCACCGACGCACCAAACGTATTACGTCGTCAACCTGACCGACCCATCATAGCGAATTACGGGCAGTGACGCGCCTTCTTACCCGCCTCCTTGTTTATGTGTGTAGCGGTAGCCGCATGCAGAGCCATGGCTGAAAGCCAAACGGAGGAGTTGGTCGCTTTTAAAAAAAAAACAAAAAAACAGCGTTTCACCATCTCTCATCTCTGCCAGTTAGCCCCTCCACCTGCCGCCCCTCTCGGGTGCGCACGCACGCACGCACGCACGCACACATGGATAGGTCGCGCTTGGCCGCTAATAAACCGTAAATGCGCTAATTGTACAGTGTTCAAATTACCGCGACCCCCCCACCCCCCGTCGGATAGTCCGACCACTGACGGACCCTTTTCAATAAGCTATTTAGTGTTTTGATATACTTAAATCCTGTTAAAATGACTGTGTTGAATAAAACAAACAGTAATGTCTTCATTGATATTTTACTTTCATGTTTCTTTTATGTTGCAAGAGTGCACTTTATCAGAGTGTTGTTGTTTACCTTTTAGTATGTTTACGTTGTTTGCACATGTTGGCAAAACTGCAACTGTTTAAATTAAAATCTGTTCAGAAAGGTTCTTTGGCCTAAATTGTCTGTTTTTCTTTTTTTGATTTAAGATCGTGATAAAATCGAAATCGTGATTTTATTTTTAATAAATCGTGATATGATATTTTTGCCATATCGCCCACCCCTACTCAGTATTAATATCTATATTAATCGTTTTACAAACATCTTTATCAGCCGAACTTGGCTCCAATAGTGGCCGATGGCTGCGCATCCCCCACCAGTCACCTAATTTACATAACTGTTTTACATGGAGGCTTCATACACGAAATCGAGCTAATGTTACTGTGTACCAGAGATAGTTTGTATGTAAATGATGTTTACTTGATGTAATAATAAATCATGAGCACGGTTGTTGCTGAGTGCAATGACTATAACTGATCATGTGCATGTGATTAACCCCTGATAATATCAGACCATTAATGTGCTATTTCCTGCCTCAAACTATCATTATTATATTGGCCTTTAAAATCTCCTATTGGTAGACTTCTAGTTCTAGGGACTGGACATAAATGAGCAAATGTGTTTTTTTTTCATCACACTGAACAAGAGCAAACTGAGATCTGTGATGTGCTGCCAGCTTGTACAAGGAGACAAGATGGTCCTGTTCTGTTCATAGCAACAGGTGTGAGTTTCAGCAGATAGAGAAGTGCCGATGCTATGGTCCATAGGCTGACTGACTCAAAGGAATAAAACAAATCACTTACTGGTCCCTGCAGTCACACACATCAAACATAGTATTTCAGTGTTAAAGGTGTTAAAAACATGGCTGACCTACTGTAAACTGGGCATTTTGTCCAGAACTGTCAATTAACCCAAAGCCCCAGCTGAGTCAGTGTTCTCAGAGCCCCCCACTAGTGACCTCCAAAACAAAAAAAAAACCCATACCCAGATTCATGCTTGGTTCACGCACCTTTTCATACTGTAATTTTTTTGCTTTTCAAACACTTTGCCTCGCTTTATTTACCTCCCCCTGACTGACGTTCAGATAAGTTCAAAAGCAGCTTTTCAGTGAGATTTCAAGGCCTTTGGAGAGAATGCGCACGCTGAATGCGATGAATAAGATCACACCGACTGATGATGTCTCAAAGACTTGCATGTTTGGGGTCATGATTTTTCATTTATTTTATTTGAAGAGGTCAGTAAGACATCCACACACGCACACACACACAGCAAGAGACACACACAGTGGTGGAACAAAGCTGCCTTGCGTTGCTGACTAGGCCTCATTAGAGAATGAGCTCTCAGGACTGGAGACACAAAAGCCTTGCCCTCTTCTCCTTTCCTTCCCCTCTCTTCCTCTGTTCTCTTGGCCTTTTGATGTCAAGGGTACTGAACCATATAGTGCGTCGTCCAAAGAATAACCTCATCAAGAATACACACTCAGTTTCCTCTTTTTTTTTTCATGTTATCTGGCGCTGAGTCGGTGTGTGTATGTGTGGCCGAGAAGCGAGCACAGGGAGCTATAAGGTGTGATAAGGTGCTGTTGTTTCGTGGCCGCTGGTCAGTTCATCACACAAAGAGTAGTGTTGGGAATTGAGTGATAGAGACATCACAAAGACTACATTTTACTCCTCTTTTCCTCTTTGGAGTACAGGGGCTGTCCCATAGACGCCCACCCACTCAGATCCAACACAACACTATCTCACATTTCCAATTTCTCCCATGAGTCCATAAATATTAGATAAACACCAAATAAAGTGGAAGTAGCTGCTAGAAGTTGAAAAATGCCCCATGAGGACTGAAGAAACAGAGTGTGATGCCGTTTTATTCATGCACTTTGACTGTTTGCGGCAAATGAATTGATAAGGACGTGGAACGTTTTGGCGTATGATCACAGAGTTTCTGTCTCTGATGAAAAGATCATCTGTGCTGGCAGCTGTGGTAAATTTGAGCAAGTTATCTAAAAAAGTCATTTCTAATTGGAGTTTCGTGTTTGGGGTGAATAAAAGCACATCCACCCGTCGGCACACACACACACAGACAGACACACACCGGTCTGTTAATGCATGACCACAGGCAAAACAATCAAACAAAAAGTGTATTATGTATCAGACGGACAAGGAAGAGGACATCAACGCAGTCTAGTTAAATTTAATAAAATTAGACACCAGTGCTGAGGAGAGGCAAGTCGAACAATTGCCTCAGCAATTTGGAAACATGACCTTTTACAGCGCAATGATGGATATTATGGATGAAGAAGAAATCAACTGTTAAGGGGATGAATGATGTGCTAGCCACGCTCGTAAAACTCACAAAAGCTAGGCTTTCTGACCAAAGTTAAAATCACAGAGTTTGTATTCTAATAATAACTTCTGCAACAGATATGTGTTTACTTTAGAATACGGACAATAAACCCTGTACACTGTAACCTGCACTTTACCTGTTAACTCTTTCCTCTGTCTGCTCTGAATACAGCGTCCGTCTCTCTCTCTCACTCATCCATCCCAAAAAAAAATTTGGGACGCTGTGCGAAACTTAAATAAAACAGATTCATTGACAAACAAGCAGGGTGTGCCGACTAGTTTTAAAATGTGTTACCTGATCCCATGTAGAACCTCGCCCCATCCTTGCTTATGAATGACTGAGCTTTTCGGGGATTGTCCCTTTCATTCCCAATCGTGATACCATCACCCGTTACAGTTAACCCGTTTGCCTGTAGAATGTCTGTTGTTGCTCCTGTCACAAGTGACAGTTGACATATGTTGGTGGTGTCAAATTCAGAATAAGCAAATATTGACAAAAGTCACAGAATGATGAGGTCAAACATTAAATATCTTGTCTTTGCTGCTGTTAAGCGAGTACATGTCAGAAAGGATCAGCAAATGATCACACTGTGTTTTATTTATGATTTACAGCTTTTTAGTGATTAATTATGAAGCTGCTGCTACTTTTAAACATACAGACAACAGTGTAATGTGCTGTTCCCTTGTAGCGAAAAATGATTAAAAGCTTGCTCTCCTCATTAATCATTAAGAGGACACTGTTAATAAGGTGCACTGACTAATAATCTACAATAGGGCTAAGGATGCTAATGATTAATCAGTGATTGTTTAATTACCCATACAGTTTGGAGACCGGACTGATCAGCAGCTAATCCAGTTAAGTTCATCCAAACTGAAGTTGCCTCGGCTCCTAACTGTGGCTGCTGCCTCTTTTACTTCCTGCAGTATTATCTCCTGCTGAACTGATCTGCTGAAGTTCTGACAAGGACTTTCAGTGAACGATCGCATATGACTCAACCCTGACCACAGAGATAGGCTCATTTTCTTAAATAAAACCACCAGGACTTCTTCGCCTGTTGTCAGGAGATCAGAGCAAACAATTTCATGGAGATAAGCTTCTTTGTAGGCTGTGGTGCATTTTTACTGATACGAGAATGAGTCAGGCTTTGTTTGTAGCTCTCTGCATGGTTTCTGCCAAACAACTTCAGTTTGGACATTTGTTAAACAGCAAAACTCTTTGCCTCTTTTCCAAAAGCAGTAAATATTCTAATTTTACAAGATTTTAATGCTGAAACGGTAACTGATTATCTTCATCGCTTACGATCAAAGAAAGACTGCTTCAGATTAGCATCCTAATCAGGACAAAGGGCTGTGGGTGTTGTAGGGGAGGTCTCAATCAGTCATACCCTCTTGACTTGCTCTGAGCACATTACTGCACTTTCTACTGTGCCGTATTGACTGACGGAGTTGTCAGGGTTGTGGTTTCTGTTTCTCTTTGTGGTGCGGTTAGGTTTCTACAGAAGTGATAAATACAGAAAGCAACATCCTTTATGAAGTGTCAGCTTTGGTTTCCCCTCTGACATTAACCTGGCATCTAGTAGCACATAACTAGTGAGGCTGTAACCAGGCACCTCACAGCACTACGGAGCACATAGTCAGGTTCTGCTCCGAAACAAGGTATTTTTAGGGTTTTGTTACACCACAGTATAAACTGTGCATCCACAGCGTATGAGGCTATATTTTACTGAGGGATGTGTATTTACAAAGTGGCATGCGATTTGGCAGTTCACCTAAAAATAACACAATGGTTTTATTTTCTCCTCTTTGTCTAAAAAAGGACAAGGAGCTGATTTGGAGAGCAGCCCTGTCAGATGGAGCAGAAGGACGGATACATTCAGATGAATACTAATTGAAAATGAGGGGCATACTCTTTATTTTTTCTACATGCTCGTCCAATACAAGCGGCAAAGCTATAAGCGACGAGCACAGAAATATGACTGTGCAGAAGAAAAACAAGGACTTTTTAAGTGATATCTGAAAGATTCTGAGGCGTCCCTTCAGTAATCTTCCAGTCAACAGGTTTAAGACTGGAGGTAAGTGCACAGTTCAGAGTTCAGAGCCTCTCCAGACAGCCTGTGCTGTGCTGCCTTAATTTACTGCTTTCAAGCTCAGACTGTTTGTGCTTTTTCTGTAGAATTATTGTTTCAGTGTCAACGAGACAAGAAACAATACGACAGCATACTGTTACACAGCTCAGTTTTTGTCTTCACCGTCTCTAAAGCTGTGGGGACATGTTTGGAGTGGAGAGTGTAAACAACCAACCACTAACGTATAGAAAATATATAGTAAAGCAACGGCCAAAAAGTGACAATGCATTAACAGCATACTACTTCTACTTATACAGAGGGACACACATCGACACAGACAAACTAATAATAATACGGGATACCAAAGAATATTACAGGAAACTATCAGAACAGCTCTGATGAAGGCCCGGGGTTGAAATGGTACGGCACAAAAACCATTTCAGAAAATAACACGTTTCGCGGTATTACAGAATTATTCTTAAGATCGTCAGTTACAACGACCCTTAAACACATGAAAACAGAAGGGCTTCTTTGGTTGAATATAGGCTTTATTATAATTCCACAAAATATTTCAAAATATTATATCCTATATATTCTTTATAACACTAATGCAGGAGAATTCAATATCACAGATAAGTCAATGTACATCAACAAACGTCAATTTTCGTATACCACGGTATACTTTCACATCAGTATACCGTTGCAACACTATGCAGGTCATATTTTCTTAATATGGAGCTATTCACATGTCAAACATGGTCACAGTCACATGGTCATTTGTCCTACTGACTGGTTGTTGAATGTAAAGAATGTAAAGTTGGGTCTCATCTAATAAGAACAAGTCAGAGGGCAGAAGCCAAAGAGAGCCAAAGAAAGAGATACGAACGCAAAGAAGTTGGCGTGCAGCAGATTCATGACTTGTTTGTTGTCTAAAAACGTAGTATTTGGTTGGTTTTGGTGGACCTAGCAGCGCACACCTCTGACTGTCTTAGCCAGTGCTGTGAGTGCACAATGTTTTTCAGTCATTTGCTTATTTGGCGTCATGTGTATTTGCATGGGAAGCGATCTGTGGCTGCTTTGTTCGACTGTTTTGGCGGTTATATCAGAAGTTTTATGCCACAAAGCCTTTAGGAAGGTGATTTAATACAAACATAGACAAAGGCTGAATATATATTTAGTTGAGCTGGATGAATGGATCTTGTACAGGAGTTAATAAGGTTTACAAGTTTATGATGACTTTGTTCCCTTAGACTTAGACAAACAACACATTGTTTTCAGGTATTTCAAAAATATATTTCAGTTGCAGGTTGGTTAGGTTTAGGTTTAGGCAACAAAACTACTGAGTAAGGTTCAGGGAACTATCAACTACTGGAATGGGTTCAGGAGAAGATCATGGTTTGGATTAAAATAGTAAGTCAACGTCTACTTTTGGTTTCATACAGCATCTATTCAGAGGTGGTCACCTAAATTATCTCCGCTGTCCATCCAATGCGAGCCGCTGAGAAAGTGCAGCACTCGCCACACAGGGACAGCACAGTGAGGAGCCGTCTCTGAGTGAAACGCAAAGATCAGTCTGATCATCCGCTGCTGTAGATCACACTACCTCAGGAGTAAACAAATTTAACATCCCACAGACACCATTAAAACACAGCTCAATGCATTAGTAAAATATATATAACATTTTGTTAAAGGGCCATTCTACATTATGAACACTTTTACTTCTGATCAGGTTCATTTTACTGATAATTTATCTGTGCCTTTACAGTAATGTAAAATTAAATTAACTGTAATTTGACTGCAAGGCTTTTACTTGTAAAAGAGCATCCTATAGTGTTGTACTTTCACTGAATTGAATGATTTGAATACATCTTCTATAAACGCTGTCCTCTGAAAATGTTCTTCAGTTAAAAAGAGCAAGATAAAGCTCAATAAGTCTATGATAGCTGGGGATTTTGCATTACAGGGCACAGCTCTGACCTCGTGTCTTAGATGCATTAGGAGTGATTCCAGTGACATGTTTAACATGTCTGCTGTGTTTCCATCCTGCTCCAACCCTTCATAAGCCTCTCTCTCTCTCTCTCTCTCTCTCTGTCTCCGTCTCCCTGTCTCTGACCACTCTCTCTCTCTCCGAGCCTTTCTAAATAAGATGTATAAATAGGCCGATGACACAACTGCGCCCTTCACAAAGGAGAGAGAAAAGAGAGGAGAACAGGACTCTGGCTTTAGTCACGGCCGCTTTATTCTCCTGCTTTTCAGAAGCACAGGTTAAAAGGCAGCCATTTTTTCTTTTCATGCCTCCCTCCCTCTCATCCCTCTTTCTCTCTCCCTCTCTCGTCTCTCTGAAACAGGTCGTCCATTGTGGCGGCTAGCGAAAGGCTACTGTGGCATTTATCAGAGAGGAGGAGGAGGACGAGGGGGGAGAAGACAAAACACACTCCCAATAAAGAGATAGAACAAGAGAAAGGGAAGAAAGGATGTGTATGAAGGCCACTTTTTTTTCTCCTCTCTCTCTTTCTTCACAAAGTCCCCCCCACCCCCACAGCCTTTCCTCCCCCCCTGCTCCTTCAGGCTAGCTCAGACAAAGGAGGCCCGACTCTCACAATGTGCTCTCTCCTTTAGCCCGGCACACTTTATATCCTCACTCCATTCACTGCTGCTTCTTGAGAGCACCCACGTGCGCACGACGCATGTGTGTGTGTGCGTGTGTGCGTGTGTGTTTTATGGAGTTTGTAATGGTGGTAGTGGGGGTCTATGTTTGCTGAGGGTCTTATAGACCAAGGGGCCAGGGCTCTGAGGTGTTACTATGGAAACGCCTTTGAGCAGTAAGGAGCACAACAGGTGATTCTGCTGAGGGCCTGTTCGTCTCAGCATTGAGAGACCGCAGGAGGTCTTCGCCGTTCCTGTGTGCGTGTGTGCATGTGTCTCACAAGTATAGTTGCTTATGCCGCAAACAACTTAGTGCCGTAGGTCTTAACCAGCTCCAATAAGCCGGAGATCATGTCTGAAGTTGCAGGCTGACTGCCATAATGACACGCTGCCTGGCCCTGCCCGGCCCGCAGACCCGAGCACACAGCTGATGTATGTGGACAGTGTCTGAAAAATACACGGGAGGAACACTGGAAGAAACATTTTTTTTAATGCACTGACTCATTGTTAGCATTGACAAAAGAGTCAATGTCAAGAGCAAGTCAATTCAAACATAAATGCCAATTCAAGAGGCGAAAAAGAACAGTGAAAGCTCGGCTGTGGAGTGGAGACAAGAGCTGTAAAACAGAAAATATTTAGGACCTCAGCGGAAACATAGTTAAAGCAGCTATGTTGGATATATTACAGTCATGTACTGGACTGAATGACAACGTGAAAGGTGTCGCTCAAAGTGAAGAATTATCACCTGAATCTGCAGCTCCCCTCGTCTTTAAGGAGCTCATTGTTGAGCTGTTCACCTGCAACTGTAATGTTCCGTTTTGGTTCAGTCTCACTGGAAACCACACAATTTCTGGCCAGAATAAAAGCTTCTCTTCACGCTGGAGCACTTTCCTCAAAGCTACAAAATCAATACCTTTTTAACGTCAACAGAAGGAAATGCTAAAAACTGTGTTTCCTATTGTTCTCTATGTCTTGGGTGAGGAATGGCTGAAAAGTTAAAGCACTGGTGGAGACCATGAGAGAGACAGGATTAACCAAACACCAGTGAATTGATCCTATTACCAAAAAAGGCCACTGAGCTCCATTGTTGTCCAAAGACTTTTTAAAACATGTCCATGAGTCACGTTGTGTTACCTAATGACATGTCCCTTGTCTACCATTAACACACACTATTGTTTATTTTGAGTCAATTCCACACATTCCATAAATACTCACAAGAGCACCAATGTGGATTAATCTGCATCTGAAAATATTCCCTAACAAATGCAGTATTTACTCCTGTTACGAGTAATATAGTAATATCTGCTAAAAACTACAGTGTCCAGTAGTTTCAGAAAATGACTTAGTTTTTTTTTATTAAAATAAACTATATTTTTGTGCGTTCCTACTGAAGACACAAGTGGTGGGCTTGGGGTTGAGGGCTGCAGACGAGGTAGAGATGCGTGTTGTTTGCTTGGCTCAGCTGTACATTTAAGGACAAAGAGAAGCGAGGCGGTAGAAGAGAAGTGCATGGCAGTCTAAGAAGTATGAAGTACTGTTGTGCTGCAGAGATGCCCTGACCTCCTACAAATGTTGTTTGTTTGGTATAGATTCCAACAAATGCCACATCATCATGATACATGATGTTTTCTACCTTCTGTCTGTTTGGTTGCGAGTTGGCTTGTAGGCAGGATTACACAGAAAAATCTTAACGTTTTTCCATGAAACTTGGATGGAGGACGGGTCTCGGCCCAGAATAGACCTCATTAACTTTTGATGTGGATCCAGACATAGGGATGGATCCAAGAATTTCTCTTTTTTTTCAATTTCTTTAACATTGAGGATAAACATAGGATGTTTTTCAACATTCTGAGTAATTTCTCAGAGAATAATACGTTGATATTGATGAAAAAACAGGCATATTTAGGTGACTGGTATCAATGAGTGAGTACTGTACAAGCGGGGACTGTTGGGTCTTGTCCATTCTAGTCTCAATCATTTTTTTTTTTTTCCCGGAAAAATGAAAATTGTGATCAAAAAGGATTATTCGCACTCAATCACAATCGTAATATCCATCAAGATAATCTTAATATGAATTTTTTTCCCCCCTTACCATAACATGCAGCCATACTGACAGCAGTATGTATCGCAGGTCGAACTTTGACTCTGTAGATTGCACAACAACAAGAGTCACCGGAGCGAATGATGTCGTCTTTGTGACTGATTAAACATAAGAGGTTAGAAATATAAAGTGCATTACATGAGGCTAGCGGTGTATGTCAAACTCAAGGTTGTTGATGAGTTAATAATATATGTGTAGTAAAGAAAATGTACTTTTAAGTTTGGTGTCTTTTACTTGTTAAAACACAACTAAACACAAACGTGTTTTTTTCTATAATCTAAGGAGAAAAAGTTTCCACAGTCTGCAGGTGATGTTTGTAGAAGCGACGAGCTGATAGAGCAGTTAAATGCTGCATACTGAAATTTATCTGGGTGGTTTTTCCTGCAATTGTGTTACACTTGCAGCAAATGATAAAACCAAAAAGAATTAAAACATGGAAAAAAAAATCCTTATCTGACTGGTGAGGAACAACAGCGAGCTGCAAACAGAGATAGAGGCAGCAGAAGAAAAAGTTTCGGGTTTGTGGCTGACACATGAGGCACGACGGTGAATTCGCTCATCAGTGGCTTCGCCGCTGCCACAATATCTAACGGTAATCTCAGCTTTGTTTTGTCTTCTTTCTGACTCAGATATACATCATGTTTATGTCTTAATAGGTTTGATCGTGCAGTAAGACTGACATGTAGAAATAAAAGATTGTAAAGACACCTGTTTCTTCCTTTATTGGGTACTAAAAGTGATATCAAACCTGAATGATAAGTTATATTGTAGTTTAAAGAAGAGATAGATGTTTAATGTGTTGCACCACAAATGTTAGAGTCAAACAAGTAACCAGCTTATACAAAGCAGGCTCGATACTTCGCTTTAGATTTCTCTGATTTTGAAGGGAGATGCAAATAATGCCACTGTATCATTCTCTGGAGCAAACAAACGGTCACTGGGCATTTGCAAATAACCACACACACACACACACACACACACACACGCACACACACATGCACACACAAACACACATAACAAACTGTGAGAGTGGGTCCTGTGTCTTTAAAAAAGAAGCATCTACATATTTCATATGTAATCGTAGTTTTACACGACAACAGAGGCTTGTTGTTGGAGCCCAGGGGAAAGTCATGTAAATGAACCAGGAAACTGCTATGTCTTTATTTGTCCGGGGAGAGCTCATGTGTCAATAGTGCGTTTGTGAAATTCTCAGGATCGGCACAGAAATAAACAAATCGGCTGGAAAGAAGCTGAGAACAAGCCGATCATACCTTTATCTTCAGTCACGGCGAACAAAACAGCGTCTGTTTGTGTGCTCTTCTCTGATGGCAATGCAAATCTGTTGGTTAACGCAGAGAAAGTTGTAAAAGGATCATATTAAAAGAAGAGCCCTTTTGTGCTTTCATTGTGGTAGTGTAAAATGCCTGACTCCGAGTTAGATACATGTATAAATGCTATTTATTTATTAATCATAATCATATATTTACTACATCACCATCTCACTCAGTCACACATTGTTTCATTAGAGCGCCATGTTCATCAGCTCAGCTCTCAGGAGATCCTGATACGTTTCTCTCCCTAAAGGCTCTTTAGTAACACTTATAACACCAATTTATCATAAATACATATGATAAATTAATTAATTGTTATTTCACTGTTAACATTAAGTGTTGAGCAATTGCTTATGGTAAAGTTGCATCTGATGCCTATAATACTTTGCAAATGGTTAATAGATAATACATTTATAGTTAACTGAATTTTAGTAAAAACTTGTTTCACTGTTAACAAACAATTAAATATTTTATAAGCCACTGATGAAGCCACCGTAAAGGTTTAAAAACACCAGTTGTAACTTTAGAATGGCCATCCAAATGTTTACATTTTTAACAACAGTGTTATAAACATCAGTTGCGACTTTAGCATAAACATTTGCTTAATAAATGGTTTATAAAGAATTTAATGTTTACTAACAGTTAATTAACTACTAACTAATGTTTAATTACTATACATTTAGTATGTATTAACCATAAAAAGTATTTTAAACATCAGCTGCAACTTTACAATAAAAATGTGCTTAATAAATGGTTTATAAAGAATTTAACGTTTACTAACAGTTAATTAACTATTACCTAATGTTTAACCAACTTTAAAATGACCATTAATGATGATGACTTTTAAAAGGTAGGCAGATTTCACAGCATTTCACAGTCACACATAAAGCACATAAACCTGCTCATTCATGCCTCGCACGCTAAACAATGCAGGGCCGTTATGTGACGAGCCGAATGGGAACAGTGAGACAAAAGAAACCTGTAGTTATGGCACTTTGACAAAACATCAGAACTGTAAAAAAAAACACACATACTTCCTAACAAAAGCTTCCCTCTCAACTCTATATTTAATGAAACACACCTTGGTCCTGTAGGAGCTTGTATTTTGACATTGCGTGCTGAATGAACACATTCAACGCAGGCGTGCACACACACACACACACACACATGCAAGAAAAAGTTCAGAAAACTCAAGTGCTTTTTTTTATTATTGAGGGATTAGAAAGTGTTTGAGAAATGGAAGGCAGTGTTGAAGGATGCTTCCGTTCTTTCTTCTTCAAAACTGATTTACAGCTGTTGATAAATAGCCTGCCACGGCTGAAAGCGCGGGCTTTACTCCGGTATTGTTAGCGCGTTATTATGAGCTTACGACAGCATTCATGGACGAGTGAGTGCACCTTCAGAGCACAGCTGGCAGAATGCAAATGCACTGTTTGCAATGGCATGTGCAGGATGGAATGAGATCTTACAAATAGTTACTTAAAAGCTGTTTAATCTTCAGCTCTATAGAATAGAAAACCTAAACATGTTAATACTACATGACTGCTTTCACACACGCAAAGAGACCAAAAAAAAAAAAAGACAAGAATAC
This sequence comes from Pagrus major, assembly GCF_040436345.1. Lineage (NCBI taxonomy): Eukaryota > Metazoa > Chordata > Actinopteri > Spariformes > Sparidae > Pagrus > Pagrus major. The sequence continues at coordinate 32,330,984 of NC_133220.1, read as the reverse complement.
GAAAAATGTAAAGAGTCTACCAGACATGAATCATCTAACCGTGCGAGCAGAGAGGAAAATCAATCTCATTCATATTATTGAGGTTTGTATGCAGCGGTCTTACCTTGAAGGTGTATAGATGCTTACAAGGTTGTGTGTGCGGCTGCTGTTGTCTCTAGGTGTCTCTTGAGAGTGGCCCATCACCAGTGTAAGACTTTATCACCGCCCAGCATGAGCCACAGCGTGCACGCCTGTGTGTGCTTCCTATGAAGTTCTTCTTTTTTTTTTTCTTCCTCTAACAAGGCAACAGGTGGAAAGTGTCTTTAAAAGTCCTGTGAAGAATGACGCGAGGCGGTGTTAAGATGAGGCAAACGGGAATCAAAGAGCCTCTCCACCTTTGTGTTTCCCTCACAAAGAGATGATTCTAAGAGCCTCTCCCGACACGCTTATAATTACTGCTCTCTCTCACCCGGTTTGCCTCAAAGATTAAATAAAAATGAAGACGAGGTGCATCTCGACACTTACAGGATGACCAAGACAGGCAGTTCTTATGAAAAGAGGCATTTTCTGAGCACTTACACTAAATGTACTGGATTCTGTCTTTGTGATACTGATGTACAGAATCACTAAAGGCGGTGTGTTCAGGGGTCATAGTGGCTCAACGTGGAGAGGAGAGAAGGCTGTTATTCAATGCAAAAGAGGACATTGTGAGGCATGGAAACCGATTGTGATATCACACTCTTATCAAGGATGTAGTGAAGAATTAACCAGAATAATCTCCACTTTCCACTTTATAAGTCACAGATCAGGAGAAAGCACCTATGAAGCCTGACTACAAACATGACACCACAGTAAGTTGAATCAAACTGCTGCCACCTCTGCAGCATCTCTAAGCAATAGACCATTTCAATAGACCATTTCAATAGACCATTTCAATAGACCATTTCAAGTACAGCCGCGACTGCCAATCCAATTTCTGGATTCCTCAATCGTTTTGCTTTTAAACTATCAGAGGACAGTGAAAAACATCCAGCACACTCTCCCTGAACCCAAGGTGACACATTGAAATTACATGTTTTGTTTTGCCAACAGACCAAAACTCAAAGATATTCTCTGTCCCATCATGTAAGATAAAGAAAAGCAGAAAATACTCAAATGTGTAGCTAGAGAATGTCTGCAATTAGTTTTTTGCCTGAAAATGTACTTAACTATGTGTCAAAGTAGTTTCAGATACATCTTCTGTTGGTCAATTTAAACAACATTTCTGGAGAATAGTGTTGCTTTAATCAAGCAGCACTATTACCTCTACAAACAATAGTGTCGCTTTAATCACTACAAAACTACTCACAATGCATTCACGGTAATGCTGCTAGTCTGCCGTCAAACAGGATTTTTCCTAGTTATCAGCAAATGGGTTGACGGGGAGATTGTTTTTTCTATTTTCTGTTTTGTTTTTTGTTTTTCTTTTGTTTTGTTCTTTATTTTTCTTTATATTTTCTTAAAAAGGGTCCAATTTGTTAGAAAGCTGATTTATGAGTCTCATTCCCATCTCGTCAAATACTGAAGCTTTGTGTTGAAACATTTTACATTGTAGGTTATAATTTAAACACCTTTGTTTTGCCTGATCGATTTGGGAAAGAAACTGGAAATTGGGAGATTACTGGTCAACTCAAGTCAATTTTAAATGATCTATAAGATAATCTCTTCAATGAATTTACTTCTAACTTATTGTTTTTACATTTTTATAAGAGCCAATATTATCGCTCCATGTTGGTGTCAACCATTATGAGCCAGTATGAGAACTTTTGCAGGACATGCTTGGGGTAATGTATACTTTACAAAAAAATTCTCAGCAAGGTTTACTAATTCAGTGTCTGTTGACGACATTTGAGAGATGACTGAAAAACAATGTGTTTTTATCTATTCATTCTGTGTGTACACGTAACAGAATATCAGGTTATATATCGATATCTGATGTTTTTACTCCCTCATATCGGTGTCGACATTGGCCACAAAATTCAAGAATCGATGTGGCTCTCATGCCTGTTTATGCATCTTGACCAGATAATATTCATGTTCTTTAACAGCATGTGACAGAATGTCTCCGTCTCTGTACACGTCTGTACTGCAGTTAACCCTGTGACAATACTCCTGCTGCCCTCTAAGACAGGTCCTTCTTAATAAAAAACAGATTTTAATCTAAATGAGACCTGGTTGATATAAAAGTCTCATCTTACCTTATCTGCTATCTTAAATAAAAGGAAAAAAATATTTAGCACTCTATCAGTGCCATCTTGGCAGTTTGATTGAAAATAGATCATAATAAATCATATTTTGCAAGTATTATGTATTATGAAGTATTAGGAAAAGTCATTTTTTGCAGCACAACTTTAATTTTAACTGAAAAAAAACTATTAAAATCATGATGGTGTGACATTTTTGGGGGTCTGTACTAAACAAACAGCTGTTTTCTTACAGCTGGAGATCAAGGTTTGTTGGTCAGGACATCTCTGCAGCACAGCAGTACTTCATGGCTACTGCACTTGGCCATTAATTGAATTATTGACAATATTGAAATCATCATCATGATATTAACTTTTCAATTACAATATAGCACAATACAGCAAATGCATGTAAAATCAGGGCTAAAACTGATGATTATTTTCATTATTGACTAACTTGTTAATTATTTTCTGGTAAAAATGTCAGAAAACAGTGAAAACTATTGAAAACGTCTTCACATGTTATGATTTGTCCAAAAACTGAAAAAAAGCAGAGAATTCCACACTGGAGAAGAGAAAAAAGTCATTTTATCAGTTTTAACTCTTATACTTGGTCATTAGTTTGGACAGCAAACGATGATTCTGACACACCTCCCAGCCCCAATCAGTCTGCATATCTTATTATATAAGCAGGGAAAAGAATAAAATGCATGAGATAAATGATGAAAAGCACTGCTGACCCGTCTGAAGCTTGGATAAAACTGTCACCTGTCAGCGTGTTTATCAGTCAGTCAACCAGCTCAGTGTTTTAACTTCACACTTCTTGTGATTCTGTCAAAGGAGACAATGCAGTCAGAGGGTTTTATTTAAAAAGATCATAAGGCTTCCCCTGAACCCAGTATTGTTCTGTGTGATTGGCTTGGCCTCACACTGCGCTAAATGAGAGGCTGAGGAGTACACACACACACACACACACACACACACACACACACACACACACACACACACACACACACACACACACATACAGACACACCATTCTTCTCTATTGTGGTGCTCCTCTGTGGACTCCTGCTTCAATAGGATTCAGAGAACAATGTCCAGAGGATATAGAGGGTCAGGAGGAGAGAGGGAAAAAAAACCTTTGTCTGCTCTGCTGCCCTTATGGAGACGTACCACGTATGGTGCACACACATGTGTACACAATCACATTCTCACTTCAAACACTCACACATGGACGAACTCTTTAGAACGCAATGCAACAAATACAAAAGTATGAAAAATATCTTCACAATAATGCAAGTCTTGCAGATGAACAAGTGTGGTAGCATAGCTCATTCTCACTTCCAGCGCATAAGATACAGCAGCCTGCTCAGTGGTTTAATGCTGTGGGTACCCTTCTAGTGTCACCCCTCCCATACAGTGGTATAAAGAATAAGTTAAGGGGTGGCTGGAGTGGTTGGATGGGTCATAAACTGGACTTTACCTCCAGAGACCAGGGTTCATGTCCTGCTTGTTTTTAAGTTATTTTACATAGATAAGTTAATGTGTGTAAATGACACTAATGATGTAAATGATGTACTTCTGTAACTTTCGTTACATTGTGCGAGTTATGTAACTGGCGGAAATTTGATTACATGAGTTATGGGACTGAACCTAGTTAATTTAACCCAAAGTATGATCTTTTCCTAAACCTAACCAAACCACTACAGTTTGACGACTTCATAAGGGTCCGAAAGTCATAATATTTAATAATATGTAAACTGTTTGTCAGCAAGCTTTATTTTGAAAGTCTAACGTGACCACAGAGCCCTTCACGTAGAACACTGATGCTAGAGATGTAGGTAGAGCATCATAGTTTGGACCAAGTTAGGAGTGAAAACATGTTGGGTGGACTCAACTATTTTCTACATCAGAACCCAACATTAGAGCTGTTGTCACATGGCCGCTAACAAAAAGCGTTGCTCACTTGTGGCTGGCTGAGTTTGTCATAGCCCAGGTTTATACCCTTCGTGTATTACCTTTATAGCCTGACAGATACTGGATTTTGGAGTTTAAGAAATCTGCTAACGATATATCGGCTGATTTTTTAAATAACATAAAAAACTATCTTGATATGGATCCTTTACATTAGATTGTTTTGTTTTTTTTAATTGTTAAAGACACAAATAAATCAGGATAGGGTGAAAATCATCTTGTCAGTGCTCGTAGTTAGACTGCTCCTAAATCACTTCAAACCTGGTTACACATGTCTATACCAAAATCTATTCTTTCTTGTTCAGCCAAAATCTATACAATAACGACATATTTGAAATGCGCTGATGTCAGCCGATATTATGGCCTGATTAAATCAATGAGTCTACTTCTAACTAAAGTTACATTCAAATCACAAAACTAAGTAACCTTTCGTCCTAAAAATAAAACAAGCTTTGCAAAAACCACAAGGTTATTTCACAACACCCACTGCTGCTCTGAAGGTATTTTACAGAATGACTCCTTAAACCATACGGATAAAAAAAAAAAGATATTCCTATTCAGGTATTCAGGTAAAATAATAGTGCAGTCTTTTTTTGCCATGGTTACTGCGGGACTGCCCGTTGTTCCCACGGCCCATTATTCTGAAACCCCAATAGCCCAAAATAATGTCTCAATTGACTGAAAGCCCATATATTCGAGGTCGTGGTTAGGGTTAGTGTATGCCGTTTGGTGTATGACCAGAAAGATGGCCTATTAAGGTATAAAACCCCCGCGATTCAGCACCATGGACAGGGCTTCGGAAATATTGGACGATTGTAAGAATGGCACGGCCCAGATTACCTGTAGTTTAATACAGTATAACTGTATTTAATTTACTACATGAACCCATTCACCTGCAAAGACAAAGGTGCAAAAGAAAGAGGGAGGGTCTGAGTTTAAGGGTGAAATGCCAAACTACTCCTGAAGATCGTCCTCTGTTTGTGTGTCTCAGAGAGAGAGAGCAGTATATCACACAGTATACAGTGGTGCTGACAGACAGGCTTGTTTCTTTACATCTGCACTGCTCCGGCCTGTTCTCCGCTGTGGAAAGAAAGAAAGAAAGAAAGAAAGAAAGAAAGAAAGAAAGAAAGAAAGAAAAGGAGTGGTGGCAGCAGTAGGGGGTGTGAAGATGGGAGCGAAGAGCGAATGAGGAAAGAAAGGAGATTGATGGAAAGAAAGGTCAGGGACTCCCCACTGACGGACAGCTTTGTATGCAGCCAGCCACTGTAAAGACGAGTGCACACACATACACACACACACACACACACACACACACACACACGCACACACTCCCACAGATCTACAACTCCACAGTTCAGTAGGACCCTCGCTGTGGCAGAATGCCCACGAGCTTTCACAGACTTTGTTCTCGGCGCTGACACCGAGACGTCACCTCTGAACTGGTCCCAGACCTGCTGTTTGTCCATCTGCAACCACACTGAAGCTCTCCTAAACTGGGACAACCTCACTATTGATCCATTTTAAACCACAGACCCTTATTTCTGACCCTTGTCACATGCCTGCAGGACTCCTGGCACCACTGACCTCCCATGATTCTGTATGCAGACTACACGATTGGGTAAATGTACGTTAAAGTCACAGTCGACAACTGACAAGATGTTATTCGAGTACTTTTCCTAAAAATGTGACCACTAGAGCAACTTCACATCACCGTTACACTCGATGAAGTTCTAATTATTCCGTTGCTCTCCCAAACTTTAGCAAATGAGCTGAAGTGAAGAGAAAAAAACAGGGTGTTGAAGTCTTTGGCAAAATGTTAACGCCTGTACCTATTCTCGGTGAACCTGCTGATATCCGCTCATTTGCATCTGCCAACAGACCTGACATCATCACCATCATCATCATCATCATCACCAACATCTCTCCTAACTAGATAATTGTGTGAGCTGCGGTGCAGCTTTGTCAGCCAGCCTCTCATTTCAGACACACTGAGAGGAGAAAATAAAGATGTCAGAGGAGAGAGTGAGAGTGGATGGAGTTGCTGGTGGAGGACATGTGGAGAAGGACTTGTCAGAACACACTGGGTGATGTGATGGAGGAAAGCACAAACGGGAAGTTTTTGGAAGTTGTAGATTTTTAGGCTGACAAGTTTGAGCACATTCAGAAAAAAAACACGCAGATCCGCACCAGAGATTTGAGAGAAGTTTTGAAAGCAAATGTTGCGTGACACAAAGACTTCCACTGAGTTCTCATTTGCATCACATCTAAAGCAGGAGTTCATGACAAAACGTCTTTTTTTGCATAAAGCGCATTTGAAGCGTGTTGACACCGATCAAGCCTTCACTCACCAGTCCCGGTGCGCCCTGAGCTCTCCGCGAGAAAAGACAAACTTCCGTCCTCCCCCTCTTCCTCTCCCGCTTTAATTCCTCACCGCATTCAAAGCACGGCGGTTTGGGACAGAGAGGTGCTCGCTACGTGCGCGGACTTCTCTGCTCCGGTCCTTCAAAAGTGGAGAGAGCCCGGCTGCTGGTGGCGCTGGTGGTGGTGGATGTCTGGTAAGATGAAGACAGAGCGAGAGGGGCGGAATACTGCTGCGATGCGTAAATGTTGTGGAGACGGAGAGCGCAGCCCTGCTCTCACTCACTCAGTCACTCCCGGTGACTTTCTATCTACTGGTCTGGGTTTCCAACACTCACCGTCCGCTGCGCCCTGCCGCTCACCTCCCACTTAAAGGGAGAGGGACTGATTTCCAGGTGGCGGCACACACGCGCGCGCGCACACGCGCACACACACACACATTATCTGTCTCTTGCTCCTTGTCATACTAACACACAAATCGATCACGCTATTGATCACTCTTGATTGGTTAGCTCCTATCAATTGACAGCCTCTCCCCCTCCGTCAGACCTGTATCCAATCCAATTATCTATTCAGGCTGCAGGATTGTTTTGTTAAGTTCAGCTCTTGTTGTACAACTTCCTGTGTAACCAGTAGGCTCCAGTGAATCAGTGAATAATTATTTCAATAATCGAGTGATTTCTTTTTTTTTTAAGTTGATTGATTAGTTGTTTGATTTTTAAAATATTAGAACAAAAGTTAAAATACTCCACCCACAACTTCCCAGTGCCCATCGGGAAGTCTTAAAATGTGTTAGGGACTGTACGAAAATTGTCAGAGAGGGGAGGAAGTCATATGAGAGTCATTTATTATACTAGCTCAGGTCCCGTTCAAAACATGCTGATCAAAAACCTTACATGATGCCTTATTCACTAAACCCCGTCTTCAATAGGGGACTCTGCGACCCCTAGGGGGTCCTCAGAGTCACTGCAGTGGGGGCGCTAAATTAGTTTAGTTATTTTGAAAGTTTTTTATTTTTTGTTTGTGTCTTAAAACACACATTAACATAAATCAAACACAATGCACACAAAGAGCACGATATTGATGACAGTCTTCCCATCATTCCTCGTGCGATCATGTCAGAAAGCTAAACGGAAATATTTGGCACGTTCCGAATCACATACTTCTTCTTTGTACTTTTAGTACGTACTGCAGCTGCCCTCACACACTGTTTCTTCCAGTATGCGTTGGAACATACTACTTCACCTTTAACTTTGACCCTCTTGCTCCTATATGCGTACTTACACTTGAACGCGCTGTCATTGCGGCATCTGTCAATCTGTCAGTGAGCTGTCAAATGTTTGTGCTCTCTTGGCTTTGTTTACATTCACCCTGATGCATGTGATGTATCTTCCGCTGCGCAGTGGATTGTGGGTCAGAAAAAGTGTACTGGCTTGCATACTGCAAAATGCGGCCGGGTGTAGTAGGAATTCCTGCTATTTTTGGAATGCTGCATTTCACATACTTCGTATTGGGACATACTAAATCTTTTTCTGGCACAGTAAATAGTATGGTAGTGTGAGTATTGGAAGGCAGGAACAGCTTGGCCTTCAGCTTCTCGTGGATCATTGCTTGCAGGGTGGTGTTGTGGCAGTGGGAAGCTCGGCGCTTCCCACTGCCTCGCTTAGCTCGCTGCCACCACAACCCAGCAAGAATAGGAAGAAAAAAATGGACGGATCGATGGCTAGATGGAGAGTTCAACTACCATGTCTCTGGACCAAGGCTTTATTTTCTGATCACAACCACATGAGCAGCTAGACAAATGTCTGCTTTAAGAAACACAATACTCGTGGGTCATATCAGTGATTAAATGTTATCTGTGTTTTTCCACTAGCCTACACTCACCCTTTTATTCTGCGTCATAACAGAAAGCAGAAATGCAGTAAAGATAAATAAAACAAACGAATCCTCACAATTGAGACGTTAAACAAAAGTTTATATTTATATGTTGTTTTTTTTTGTTTAATAAATTACTTTACAAGATAATTTGAGTTCCATCGTTCTATTTTTGGGGGAGCAGCAGCAGCACATAGTCCAACCCTCAGAGAATACAACTACCAGCGTAGGTAGAAACAACTTTTTTATATAATTTAGGCGGAATTACCCTTTAAAGGGGGGAGGGTATGGCCAGAATTCGGAGGTAGCTCAAAATACGGGGTGCATCATATCACCAGAGTAACCACTAACTGCCGCTCACTTTGCTCTTTGCTTGGTATCTTTGAATGTAGCTAGCTGCTGTAAGCTTATTTGCTCAGTTAGCAGTGGAGCTAAGTTGCCCTGTTAGCTGACTGGAGTCTGCCTCGACCGATCCTCAAATCATGGAAGGAGTCATCTTGGACAACAGGGCTCAGTTCAACCAGGCTCGGCTGCCTCCCACACCAGACTGGGACTGAACACAGCGGAAGACTGAGGATACAGTATGGAGGTGATTTACAGGACTGTGACTGCAGAGACAAGAAGACATGGTAGGCAGGAATAGGAGAGACATGCAGCAGCAGAGGAGTGAGACAGAGTCAGGCATCAGCAGGGGGCCAAAACGGTGTGTAGAGCCACAATATCTTATCATAATGTAATATAACATCTTACTCTGTCGATTGAGGATTTATGTTTACCAAAGCAGAGGCGACCAAAACTGTTTTATTTCTTTAAGTAGACTTCGAATAAAGTGTGTTTTAGAAAGTTATCAAGACAAAAAACACAAAACCATGCTATGCCAGTTCGTCACTCGTGACAAAAGAAAATCACACTTAAAGATCCAAAGAAATGGTACAAACATGTTGGTCACTGAGGGAGTGACCTTAAGAGTAAAGGCAATTGGACAGGAAACTTGCCCTACACATGTTGCCAAAAAGATGTAATTCCATTTGCTATGTACAATAACAAACTGTCAACGGAGTATTACAGCGACTGCAGTTTGTTGTTTAGGAGTCTGCTGTATTATAATTTACAGATACTGTATATCCGATCATCAGTGTGTGGACACATTGAACGAGTTGAACAAAAGTGAAATCTTGGGGATAAGCTCGAAACAAGTTTGCACCATGTGTCATCCAACTCTATTGGAAGGCAAATGTGTTTATAGCTGTTCCAAATAGCCACGCTGGAAGGTGATGGGGAGAGTCAGCCATCGCTGAGAGGCGTGAGATTGGAGATGCAATTACATATGGGTATAACACATTTTCAGACAGCCTCTCCTAAAAAGGCATTCATGGTGTTGCACTCAGTGGTTCACATGAAAATTGACAGAAATATGGTTGTAATTGTTGCAAAAAAAAAGAGCACTTCAGAGGTTAGTCTGAGCCCTACTTACTTTCCCAATTCCAAACACCTGACAAGCAGTTCTGATGGACTATACTGGCCTTTACTTGCAGGCCTGTAAGAAGATTGCACCAAAACAGGACGTGCATCCTTGAAATCACTGGTTGTGTGGCTTTCAACTGAAGTTAACAGAAGACAAAGCGAATATTCATAGGATGTAAGTATAATGTGCATCTGCTAATACACCATGATGTCTCTACTGAAGATGCAGTGTGTCTTAGAAAATATGTTTCTGTATGACCAAAGCCCTTTGAGGCAAATCTAGCCACTCAGCAGCCATTTTGGCAACACCCCTAGGCAATGATTTCTGGGGAACAGAGCCACTTTTAATGGTCACCGGCACATAAAAACTGCAGTATAGAATCACCAGTCAAATTTGTTAAAATCTGCTTATAAAGTTTGGTGACCTCAAAACAAGGTTTTAAACACGTTTTATTCTCACAGGTTACACTACACTGTGCATGTGCACGGTTCCACGACAACAACTTCTTTTACAGCGCAATGCAGAGTGCCGCAACTTGACTCCGTCAGCTCATCCCAACAGAGCTATTAAACAAATGTGAGTTGAACAGTGTTGGGTAACGTTACTTTTGAAAGTTACTCATTACATTACAAGATTACTGCCGTTAAAAAGTAACTTGTTAAGGTACTGCGTTATCTACTGAGCAAATTAAGGTGTTAGAGTACTTTAGAGCGACCAAAAATTACGGTAAAACCACTTTGCGACACATTGTGCATGTCGGTTATATTGTCCAGGCGGCCTGTAGCCAACTGTTCATGTGGCTTTGAATTTGTTGACTCTACTGACATTTGGTAGCCTTCTTTACGGCCCACAATCGGTAACTCCACAGCATAATAATAGGAAAGACAGACACAATATAACTTTTACAGCTCTTTGACACTGACAGCGAGCTGGGCAGAGGCAGACAGTATTAGGCACAGCTGTTTCAATGAAAACAATACAACACGGACTGTTATATGATGTTTAAAAATGCAACTAATGAACCCGTAAACTATGAATGCTGGCATAGAAATGATTAAAGCACAAATACCATGAAAGTCCATGGGCTTTTTTTTTTTCAACACACATACCTAGATACAAATGATTAAACTTGCATTTCACTGTGATGTTGTTCTTGCCCTTTATGCCCAAAAAATTCAAAATAATGGGAATATTTCAACGGACGTTAATGCTGTCCTCTCTGCCACATGCACACTGACACAACTGTAGGTTTAGCAAACAGAGCAAATGCTTCAGGGATTTTATTTTATTTTTGTGGCGACAAAAGGAAAAGACAGCATTTTTTTTACAATAGCTACCTAAATGATGGACTACTTGAATTGCAGAACTAATGTGTCATGTTACTCGTAACAAAAAAGTAATCAGAGTACTCTAATGGATTACTTTGTAACAAGTTACCCCAACACTGCAGTTTAATGCCTAATGTTTGAGTAGCTTCACTTTTCTTGCTCTGTGCATTAGCGTGATATCCTCCTCTTCCATGTCTATTAAAAATCCATCTGCAGTCAAACCGAATCGGTTAATGCTGTCGTGAATCTCAACTGTGCGGTCACATCAGTGCAACAACATGAGATGTTTCCCAGTTCAGCTGTGATAAAGCAGATGATTGGCTTGTGGGGGGAAGGGGCCATCTCTGGCGTTACGGACGTTCCTATCAAAAATGCTTAAAGTGGATTGTCTCCTCTCTTATAACGTCTCTGGTACACCTACTTTGCATCAATAAATACGTTTTGTGGGAAATATAACACCGACTGAATTACAGTCCAGTACTTTCTATTTTCTCTCTCACTTCACTTTGAAATTCTTATTTTCTCCTCCTCTTATGGTGGTTATAGGAAAACAACACAATGGCACCTCCAGTACAACTGCAACCATCAGTGGATGAATTGATGGAACATTTCGACAAACATGGCCCATCACTCTGCTTGGTTCTGTCTCCTGCAATCATTTGCTTTGTGCTTCAGTATATCTGACCAAACAGTAGTTGTTGAAAATGATGATCCGTCTTTCTGTTTCTATTCTGTTAGAACCCTTTGCATACATGAACAGTCATCTCACAACAGAAACAGAGGATTGCAGCATGCAACACCTTATTTCTGAATAACTTCCTGTCATTATTACAGTAATACGCTTTTATCATGACAGTGAAAAGTTGACAGTCACACAACAGTGTTTCCAAAAAACTCAGTCTCCTCTGTTGGAAAACGCTGCCTTAGTGATGAGAATCCAAAACTGTGACTAAAAGATCCATTTTTAAATGTATCTGCATTAGTGTGGACATTTTGTACAGTAAGCTTGTCTTATTAGCATCTGTGTGAATAACGCTGGCAATGACGGAGGCAAGGAAGAAAAACAAGCCCACAGAATGTCAGAAAAATGTGACTGAAGAAGTGAAGACCTCATATTAAGGAAGAGAGAGAAGGAGAGAACGACTCGGCGAGGTCATGGGAGTGCACACGGTGAGGAGAAGATAAAAGGAGGCGCGGCTCTATGGGGACGGAGAGATAGAGAAAGAAAGAGAGGGACAAAGAGAGGAGGAGAGAGAATGAAAGAGAGGGAGCGAACGAGGTAGAGAGAGCTTGGCTGTGCATTGGGGGAGCTGATGTGCCATTTCTAATCCCTCCTGTTCGTGGCTTTGTGCCGTGGCCCAGCAGGAAGTGGGAGCTGGGCAGACAACAATTAACAAAAGAGCTGTGAAGAATACAATTAGCCATCAATGGCCAACCACAGGCCTTTGTGCCTGTCGCCATGGAGACGGCACAACACCAGTATACTGAGATTACAAAACCCTTTTCTATACTTCTCCTTTTTTTCCTCTCCATCTCCCCTTTTCTCTTCTTCCCTTTCCTTTTTTTCCACTTTTCTCTTTCTTCCGCTTTCAGACTAATGTCCCTTTTTTTCCCTTTAGTTCATCTTTTCAGTCTTTTTCTGTCTGACACACACAGACACACTTATATGTACTGCTATACATGCAAACACTTGGTACACACTCCTGTGAGGTTGCATTATGACTGAAAGCCTGGAGATTTAAGCCCTAAAGGAACCCCCCTGCACCCTCCATTAATATAAACTGACCCTTAACATCAGCAAGCGTTCCAGTTGATTTTCTTTAGACAGTCCTACACAGTGATCTTACATTAACTCGCAGTTAGGTAACACCTGTGGAGGTAAGTGCCTCTGCCACAGAAGTCCATAAAGACTGTTGGATGTCATTTTTATTCCAACCCTGCAGTTTATCCCCAGTGTTCACATCTACAGAAGGTGTTTTCTGACTTTCTGCTTTGTGTCAACAAGCTTATACAACTTATAGACTCACACTCAGTTACCCCCAGACTGTTTCCAGGTCATCAAATACTGGTGTTTTGTCACGCACCTCTGCATCTCATGCAGACACACAAGGTACTCTTCAGCTTTCGCATTTAGAGATGCACAGGGCTTTCAACCAGTGCATCATTACCTGTATCTGTTCAACAAACTGAATGATCTGTATGCATGCTCGCAATGGGTGGGCTATAAACAGGAAGTGAGTAGTGCTTAAACCGGATGTGGGCAGTAGCAACCAGAAACTGATATTTTAAAGGTGCACTCTGTAGTTTTGGGAATGAAATTTTAATCAGAAGAGAAAGATCACTGATTTTTCATGCCTAAACAAACAGACCTTAAAGGACAACACAACTTCATCCTGTTTTACTTTGTTTATATTTGCTGGACCCTGCCACCTTTCTAAGAGCAGCTTGTTTATTTAGCTATGGAAAAAAATATATATATTTTTGAGTTTGTATTATAACCTCATTAATATTGTAAATATTACAATTCTGAGTTTGAATTTCTTCTCAAAAACTACATAGCTCCCCTCTAAGCCTGAAATTGATATTGGTTGATCAGAAGTTGTTATATTTACTATTTATTCAAAACAGTAAAGCATTAACCCTTTTTACACTGGACAAAAAACCCACCAACACCCACTGCAGTATACAGTGATGGTATATCTGCTCCAGCTACAGTTGGCACTGGAGTTAAGGATGCTGGCTTGTTGATACTTTTTGTTCAGTCGGCGCTGAGTTTGACAGAAACTGAAGCAGAGGATATTTAAACATTACAGTGTCAGTGTCACTACATTGTCCTTGCCAGCTGCCTGATTGGCTTTGCATTTGTGTAACTCTCAACAGAGATGAGAAAGAAGCAAGATGTCTCACTCCTCAGCTTCTTCCCTTTTCAGCTCGAGAAAAACCATGTGTCTAACCCAGAATGTAAGTGATTAAGATATGATCTGCTGCTTTCTACTGTTCCCTGTTTCCATGTATATATATATATACATATATATATATATATATATATATATATATATATATATATATATATATATATATATATAGATAGATATATATATATACACATATGTATATGTAGGTCTTGTAGGTCATAAACATATTTCCAACCATACTGTGCAGTGTTTTTAACATTCTTCCCATAACAAATTTTGTGTGTGAATCTGTGACTGAAATGTTATCACAAGGCACTTTCATTGTGCTGATTGTGGCGACCCGAGTGAAACAAAAGATGATGATGGCGAAACAAAGTAAACTGATTTAGTGACGTATCACCAGACTGCAGAGCGACTTAATTCAGCTGTGAGACCTTCAGTTCATCTTCAGCTTCAGCATAAAAAAATTATTCTTACTTTATGACTTAATCAACCTGGTTAAGTCAGAATCTGACCCGGTAACACACATTATGAACGACTATAATAATTAAATAGAATAAATAGCCAATCTTCTTGCTGATGGTTATCTTATGTACAATATGTCATACAGAGTCATCAGTATTAAAACTGCTGTAAGTGTAAGTGCCCATTTTGCAGTCAGTGATCCCCTTCCTCCTGTCTACATCACCACACTTGCATGATTCCTTTCTTTTTGTTCATGCTAGCTCTATTTGCTCCTGTTCTTTGCGTGTTCACGAGCTCCCTCCCTTTATGGAGTTCTCTGTTCTGATTGGATAAAGTCGTCAGGCATACCAGAACATTTCTTTTCTCTTTTACTGCATGAGCAGGGGGAGGCATGGGTTTCAGTGATTACTGTTGAAATACAGAGCTATTTAACATTCATATGAAAGTAACGCTTGCAGCAGCTTTAAATTGAGTCTGACTTATAACCAGTTAGAAGTCCCTCGCAGTATGTTTAAGTTCCAGGATATAGCCAATCAGGACCATATGTAGTATATGGTCCTGAATCATGGCTACACAGTGTGACCTTCCATTAGTCTGTAAATGAAAATCTATGGTAGGATGTCAGTGATACACACGATAAAGAAAGGTAAACACACTTTCTAAAATGTTTTCTCTGAGTTTTGAAAATGCAGCATTTGTAGCAAGAATTTGCTGCTTTGCAAACTGAAACACTTCTTGTCTTGTTGTTCCTGTCACCTTTCCTCAAAACTGCGCTTTTTGTTTCCAACAAAGCATCCGAACAACAGAGACAAACTGTAGTATGTCAAAATATGGAAGAGGAGGGAGTAGGAGATGCAGCTGTGAGACATGGGGGACCACTGAAGGAGGCATTTCTATGCATATTCTCAACCGCTTACTGTATGATGTTCAACGTCAAGCTCAGCAGGTTCCCTCTGACTGTGAGCCAAGTGTCTTTACCTCTATGAACCGCCAAAAATATTTTTAAATGTCATTTTATTTCACTTCTTTCCGTTGTTTTCTGTTTCTGTTCTGGTCTTCAGTGAGGATTTTTTTGTTGTAGTTTCCACACACCATTATGCAATTTTGTTAATGGTATGAAGAGTTTCAGAACACAATAACATTTCAAGCAGGCATTTACTATTTTACAAACTGAACCACAGTCGTGTTGTTTGTGTCACCTATTCTAAAAAGCACACTCCATTGTTTCTGACAATGCATCTGAACAATAGAGAGAAACTGTATTTGCTGAATACTGAATGACTACCTTCAGCCCGCCAGCAGCGGCACAATGTTTTGATTATTATCTTTTATTATGTGTTTGAATCACATTGGCTTAAGTTCCATCTGCCAATTCTATAGAGCCGATGTTGTGCTCTGCTGTGCACTAGCTTGAGAGGCTTCCCTCTTGTTTAAAGGTCTTATGTGATGACATTTCATAGCAAAAATGAAATGTTTAGTTTAACTTAGACAAAATCTGCAGTCTTCATTCTGTGGCAAAAATGCATTGCTCATTTACAGGATTTAAGAGACTTTTAATACTTTTACTATATATATATATATATATATATATATATATATATATATATATATATATACATATATATATATATATATATATATATATATATATATATATATACATATATATATATATATATATGTATACTGACGATATAAACTTTTTCCGCTACACTGAAGTTAAATCTTTGTCATTTTTATGCCACAGCAATGTTTTCTGGTGCCGGATGGAAAAGGCCACACAACTGACTCCAGTCCACCAGATTCTGACATTTTAAGTCCATCACTGTTGGATTTGTATATCCTCTGTATTTTAATGGTAATTTGTGTTCTCTATGTGCATTAATATTACTGTGATGTTTGCGTTGTTCATATTAAAAATGTCTGAAATAGCTGAGCTGCTTTTATTAGAAAGGCACGTTAACTCTAGAAAAAATAAACAAAGGCAATAACAAAGTTGTACACGCCACACAATAGCATATTAATATTCACAGAACAACCAGTATTCATAAAAATGTGTCCATCCCACTGGTTTGCACATGCTGGTAGGTATGACAGCAGCATTTCATATAATGCTTTATGCACTCAGGATATGGCCTTTTGTGAAAGATAACAAAAGAAGATTTAGATCAAAAATCAAATCATCATACTCAAGAAAAACATCTTTTGGCACATGATACAGCCATGTGTTAGATAAACTGAAACCCTGTGGGCTCTGTGTCATGGCACCGTGCACCATGGTGCGACTTTGAGGCAGGAAAGTGACATTTTCATAACCGGGTTTATTATTCACTCGCGCCTGTTTGTTGTTTTGGTGACAGACAGTGGAGTAAACCGTGCCAGTGTGGGGGCAGAGGTGTAGTTCCAGCAACAATCAAGCTGTGAAGTGCAATTTTCGTGTCAGTTATTACCAGGATTTGCATTTGCTCACACTGCGTCGGAGCGCAGGGTGCAAAGCACAGGCAAACATGGATGAGGAGTTCCTATTCGAAGCTGAACTTGTGTTGGTCATCTGATGTCTCAAGCAAGAGAATAAAATGAGCAGCATTCTTCCTTTTAACTACACACACATGGCTGTGGTGTGAATGATCGTAATCCAAGAGCTGTCAGTTTTTGCACCATGATGCCGTGGGAACTGTGGAGGTGGACGCATCCATTAAAGATGTTTCCTACACTGGGAAAAGGATCTTGTAAGACTGGAGCAACACAGGAACCAATGTTTTTCAACACATTGTCACTCCCAACTTGTCAAATATGGCTGCTTGGTCAGTGACCTTAAGCTTTATGACTATGATGCTATATTGATATTTTTATATTTATATTATTTATATCTATATTTATATCTATGATGCTCTATCTACCCCTCTAGCATCAGTTTTGCATGTGAAGGGCTTGACTTAAAGAGATAGTTCGGATTTTTTGACATGAAGTTGTATGACATCCTCACCATCAGTGTCGTGCATCAGCAGTGACTTTTCCCCCACTGCGTCCTGTGAGCCGAGGTCTGTCCCGCTGTTGTTGCTGAAGAAAGTAGTTACGGCTAGTTTGCGGGGTCACGAAGATAAAGCGTTTTGCTTCAAAAAACAATATCCGTTCAAAGGAGTAAAACATTTGCATCACAAAATCGTTTACGACAAAAAAGTCAGACCTCACGATCACCTGGCACTACTTCCCCTCCCTTCGTATCACTGCGCGCTTCCGCCTGTTGACACACCGCACCGCTCCGTCAGCTGTTTCACGGTGTTTACATGCTCGGATGGTAAACGTAAATATGTCTGACTACGAAACGAGTGATGAAGACATTCCTTTTACCACAGAGCCAAAGGGATATCTTTATGAACCCGAATACACAGACACCGAGCTTCGTCAAATGGAGTTAGAACGGGCAGAGAGAGAGGAGAGAGACAGAGAAGCGGTCCAAGCTGAAGTTGGACCTGTACAGACAGTACATAGTTGCTGACAATAATAATAACAGTCATCATATAAAAAGGCACCATCTTTAGCTTGTAGATAGTTGTTCTTACCTGGGGTCTGGCACAGCAGCGCTCTTCAAAACATGTTTCTTCCTCTTTCCTGGGCGTGTAGGAACATAATCGTCCTTGCTGAAGTGTGCACTACACACACGAAGCTTTTTCACCCTTGGCAGTCTCGCTTCAATGTTCAAGCCTATGGCAAGAAGCCAAAGTTGCCTAATAGCAATGTCCGTGACAGGAAAGCGGTGAAATATATACGGCGACTTGGTGTGATCTTTGTTGTTGCAACCCGGATAATCGCAAATCTGCACCATTTTTATATATCCTCTTGTCTAATAATCTCGCTAGTACTCACGTTAGCTCTCACGTTAGCTCTCACGTTAGCTCTCTCGCACATCCGAGCATGTAAACACCGTGAAACAGCTGACGGAGCGGTGCCGTGTGTCAACAGGCGGAAGCGCGCAGTGATACGAAGGGAGGGGAAATAGTGCCAGGTGATCGTGAGGTCTGACTTTTTTGTCATAAACGATTTTGTGATGCAAATGTTTTACTCTTTTGAACGGATATTGTTTTTTGAAGCAAAACGCTTTATCTTCGTGGCCCCGCAAACTAGCCGTAACTACTTTCTTCAGCAACAACAGCGGGACAGACCTCGGCTCACAGGACGCAGTGGGGGAAAAGTCACTGCTGATGCACGACACTGATGGTGAGGATGTCATACAACTTCATGTCAAAAAATCCGAACTATCCCTTTAAGCATTAATAAATATGCAATGTATGGTTACCCTTTCAAAATAAAGCTTTTCAAGCAAACATTTCCCATATTTCGACATATCATTTTTACGTTGTCAGATGGCCACAGTTTGGTTAGGTTTAGGCACAAAACTACTTGGTTAGGTTCAAGAAATCATCCTGCTTTGTGTTATAAAATTACATTCTGAGTCATCACTTACATAACTACTAAAGTTAACTTACTTACGCAATATAACTTAAAAGCAAATAAATGTTGACTCCTGGACACACACAGGGCGCTTGCTCCTGGGAAGTCCTGCATATTGCCTACCCAACCACCCCACCTGGATTTTTCTCACTCTCTATACTGCACTGAAGGACGCTTCAAGAAATGACACTGGAGGGGTAACTGCAGCGTCAAACGCAGACATGCCAGGCTGCTGTATTTGATGTGTGGAGTGAGAACGGGACAGTTTATCCTTACAAGCAAACCAACTTTTAGTTCACGTATACGCTCGGTGGCCACTTTATCAGGAACACCTCTATAGTCTATTGTAATTCAATGCAACAGCTCTGCCATAAATTCCAACTATACAAAGTTTGTTCAAATGAAAATATGGAAAGTGTGCTATTGAAGTCATAGTTAAAAGTATATACTTCACTGCATTTTATTGAGAGGTGTTCCTAACTTTTTATCCTCTGTGTGCTTCATGAGGTCGGCAGAATATTAGAAACACTCACTCTAATGCAGTCTAATACAACCTCTAACTGTGACCTCAATCCTATAATTTAATGAACATCTCGATGAATGAGTAAAAAAACAACAGTTTTCTGGACTGCATTAGATTGTACAGGTGTACATAATAAAGTGTTTGCTGAGTGTATTTGCTCTCAGCGATTCTGCACCTACGACGTCAGTTTCCTCTCGGTTGGTTTTCTGTCAAGCTTGTTTTGGACTGTTCTCCCCCACATTGCAGCTATCAGGGCTCTATGGCACACAGGAATTTCATTAGTGGCAAATGACGCCAGACTTGCCACATCTACTGACAATGCATTCCTCCTCGTTGCCGGCTGCAGGTGTACTAAGTACCTCTGGCCTCAAAACCACCATAAGTCACTCACCTGTTTTCCAGCAGCACACAGAGCCTTACATGCTGTCATTTCTGCTGCTAGTGGAATGGCTTGGTCACGCTGCCATTTGTAACATCCAAATTTTGAACCAGAATAAATTCATTTTAATGAAACACACAGTTGTGGGTCTATCCAGCTCCGGAACCAATTTATTTTGTTCATTCATCAAATTCAACATATTAGTAATGAACTCAGCATAAAAAGCATAAAAGCATCATGTTGCTGATTAAAATTGGTGCCGATACTCTATTATGCACCATAACATGTAATACTTTGCTTTAAACTGGTGTTGCCATCATGGGGACTTTATAGCAATGTTTTTCTAAATGTCTTGTACTATATATGAAAAAACCTTTTGTCTTCTGCCTTGTCGCTCTTCCTGCCTTTTCCTTTTTCCAGTCGCCATTCCTCTCCCTCTTCCCTGTGATGTGGCGCTGCTATGAGGGCACTTTGCGGTCAAAAACCGTTTAGGCTCCTACAGTAACATTACAACAGCACTCAGCACACTCTTAAAGTAATCTCTAGCATGATTGTTTTGACCATGGATAACAGCTCTGGACTACCTCACAAATGAATTCACAGCATAACGGTAGCCAAAGTAGCTGTATGGGTAGTCGGTTCATCAAATGCCTAACGTTACGTGCAGCATTGGAGTAAAGTGACATAAAGTAAACAAACACGACTAAATGTAACATGAATAAAACTTTATAACATCGCCTTGTCCACGGATATGACTTTAGTGAAGCTGTGCGGCTGCAGCGCTGCATCATCTAGAGATTCAGCTTCTCGCCTTAGCAACAATACACAGTGAAAATGATTCATTCATAGTCATCATATGCAAGTGATTCACTACAGTTTCAGTGTCAATATCCGTAGAATATGTGACTAACACAAACCATGGCATCACTAAATATAAATCATTATCAAAGGCACGGTCAATGTGCGAGCGGCACGCAGGCTGTGTGTCCTGGACACTTTTATCTTCAGCATTAAAGTAATCCAGTGCAATAGCCTCCATCCATGGATACATTGCAAACAGGAACCACTAATAGCTCATTTGGCATATTTTTCATGGTGCCAAAAATTTAAACAAATCCAGGCTACAATGCAGGACTCATATTGCAGCTAACTAACTGACTCCTTAGCTGTTTACATCCCTCAAAACCTCAAAATGATGGCAACAGTGGTTCCAAAATCCAGAGCATGCTCATACCCTGCAAATGGAAGTAAGACAAAAGCGTTGTCAAAGCAAAAAGCAAAAGCTCCTAATGTTTCTGATCAAACCCAGTGATAATAGGGAACCTGATGACATTCATGAGGGAAACGGAGTTGGTTTCCTTTCTGATAAGTTAGAGGTGTACAGCCTGTAACCTGCAGCTCTGCATCGAGCAGCTCCTTCTTGTTCCATTACTCCAACAGACTGAATATCTTGTCAACAAATGCAGAAAATGACCATTGTTTTGCTCTGTGGACACATTTTTGATGAACAAGAGTGGTGCTAAACTTGCTGAACACATTGTATTTCCTGTGATTAGCCTACTTCAAAATAAAAAACAGCTTCAGCATTTAATGTTTGTATTGTGAAGCTGCAGCAGCAGGAAATGTTCATTAGCAGTAAATTAACACATTGCTCGACAAATAGTGAGCGTCTTTTCTTGAAAAAGCTGGTGTATCGTGTATTACTGGTATCGACACAGAGTTATTAGTCGGTAGGAAAATTACCAGTCACTTAAATAAGCCTAATGTTTTTCATCAAGATCCAGGCATTATTTCCTGAGAAGTTAATGTAAATGTTGCAAAACACCATACTTCAAAAGAAGTAAGTGAGAAAAATTCCTGGATCCACACCAACAGTTAATGAGGTCTATTCTTGGCAGAGACCCATCCTTCATCTAAATTTCCTGGAAATCCGTTCAGTAGCTAGTAGTGCCGACAAACCAACCAACAAACGAACACGTGAAAACATAAACTCCTTGGCAGAGGTCAGGAAGGCGTAACAACCAGTTGTGTCATTCAAGATCAAAAACAGATGATGGGAGCTCCGCTCCACATGTTCTTGCTCAAACTTGTCTGCACTGGAGGAACAACAACCAACGGTGCTTCTAGATGCCCAATGTGTAATTTTATTCATACAAAGCACACAGTTTTTGTTGAGTAGAAAGAATAGTGCCAGCTCTACAATCTCGTCGCTTTATTCTCCCTCCTGCTTTCAGGTCGTGTACCTTTGTCTGTGCTGATGAAGCCGGCCAAGCCTTGCTGAGCAGTGCCAGCCTGCTCTGTTTGTTCTGCCAGGCTGGGCTATGCTACAGCACCTTCAGCCACCATTAGCTGTAGGTTCTTGCGTAGCATTATATTACCATGCGCTGTGCTATACAGCCTCAACTTCTATTTGTACTCTTGCACACCAGAGTTTCCGTAGTAGTGTGCCAGGTTGTTTAGAAGATGAAACTTTAATGATTCCCGTGAGGATATTGAGCCATTGCAAATAATAGGATACAGAGAAAAGGAGAATATAAATAGGTACAGGGTAAACGACTATTGAACATACAGCAACCTACCAGCTTCATATGACCAGGTTTAGTAGACATGTAACAGTGAATCAGATGACTGTGTAATGTGACAAGTGTTGCTCCTTACATTGTTTCCAGCAGCTGCAGCAAACACGGTTTACACAGCCACACAACTTTTTTTTGGAATTGTATTAGAGTTTGTTACTGAAACAGAGCTGAATATTGGACTTATATGAGACTTACATTCAACAGGTTGCCAGAAACACGACTCCAAATGAAAGTTAATATTCCACAAGTGACTTCAGAAACAAGGTGCACAGAGCACTAATCAACAAAACAGGACTCACGTTTAAGGGAGGTTATTTCAGAGGCAGTGAGTCACTGCATCGCTTGATTCCAATGAAGACACACCTGGAGTCAAAACTATTAGTGTTAACATTGCCCTTCCTGTCATCACATGCTGTGTCATCTCTTCGCCAAAGTTTTAGTACTGTTTAAAGCTGCAGTGGCTGTCTTCAGTCCCAGTCCAGTGTCAGGCCATGTTCACTGGTGAGCGGCGAGCTTAGCCCCGCTTTCTGCGGTGACTCTACCTGTCATACGAGGTTGCTTTCCAGGCGGCTACCGTCAGCTAATAAGACCACTTAGCGCCACGGCTAACTGAGCTATTTTCTAATGGCAGCTAGTTGCTAAAGCCAAAGATAGCTACAGCAAACACAACTGAGCAGAGGTTAGCAGTTATGCTGCCTTTTGTAATGTTGGAGCTACCTTTGAATTCTGGCCATTTTTTTACATTACATTTTTTTCTTTAAGGATAAGATTGGTGTTAATTTACATATATTTCTCTTAATGTTGATAAAATCACCAGTTTGTGGGGATCTTTGTCGCCTAGCATGTCATTCTCCCTCTTTTCTGTCTGGTCTATACTGTTGTATCTGATAAAAATACATAAAATTCCCCCCAAAAATGATAATACACAAATAGCACAAACCAGCATAAGGAGCACATTTGTTTGATAGCATCTTTAGGGATGAATTAACACACAGTTGTTGGGAATGGCTCAAAATAAAGTACATTGTGTGTTCATTGTAATGGGGATCATGTCACTCAGGCCAACAGTGTACAACATATCACATAATACATGTTAGCTGGATCAGGTCACTGTCAGTTTGTGGTCTTTTCATGGGATTTGTTGACAAGAATAAAACATATATAACCAGGCTGAACCAGCAAAGGATTTATTTCCACTATTACTCATTAATACGACAAAAGTATTTCAGCTGGCAGGTTCTTGTTACGTGCATGAATCTGTGAGCAAAATGTTCCGTTCCCCTCAGGATATCCGTCAAATGTTAGATATGGAACAAATTACACATGATGCACCAACAAATTCAATTTGTCATCATCTGTTTCTCTTTAACATTGTTGCTCCTTCTGCTTAAAGTTTTATTCATGAAGCACCGATACAAATACTAAAAGTATAAATTGGTGACACATCCATCAGAAATTATACCTAGACACATGTAATGTTCTGATGTGAAAGGTAAGAGGTCATATGGAAACAACTAAACTTTACATGGTACAGCACTATCTAAAAAAAAACAACATTTTAAAGCAACAATATGTAGAAATTGACATTTTGCAAACAAAACTCATTACGTCATAACAATGCTATTTTTTTGAAAATGTATGTAACGCTGTGATCCTGTGCACAGATGAGTGCAGAAACAATGATAGGGGTGAAGAGTGGCTGAGACAGAGACACCATTCACCCTGTTACAAGACACTGTACCATCAAAATGACTTTGAAGCTGTTATTTTAAGGTAAAAAAGTTACATAATGTTGCCTTAACATGTGAAATGTGTAAAAACAGGTGTGCTTTCTTGAATGGAGAAACATAACCCGTGTATATGCTTTCAAGCAGGGCAACAGGACTCACTGAAGGTTTGATGAGTGCTAAAGTTATGTGAATCATACAGTACGGCCTTCACAGTCGCCAGATCTCTACCCAGTTGAACACCTATGGAAGATTTAGCTGTGAGACAGAGCCGTCCACCACCACCATCATTATAACAGCAAATGTATCTTTCAAAAGAACGCTGTTAATCGCTCTGGGTAAATCTATGACCAGGGACATTTAAGGTGAAATTTGTCTCCAATCTGTGTCTCAGTTGATTTAGAGATATGAATAGATATTTGCAATATATACAAATGGAAAAAAGTCACTAATGAGAGAATTTATGTACAGCAGGTTACACAAAATGGTTTCCATAATACATTACTGTAGAAAGGCATCTTAATACATAATTACACATGAGTAAAGTTAATGGCATCATTTTTCTTAACAACTCAGTTTAACTGTTTAATCATACAGTAAGTAACATTTATTATTATATTATAATCTGTTTGCAATGTCTCACAGTTGATCAGAAATGTCACTGTGGTATATGACAAATAACAGGAAATATGTTATGAGAGCAAATTATGAGTGGGTTTAAATATGCACACCAAAACAAGCCCCTGTGGCCATGTGGCAGTTGCTGGAGGCTTGTTGTAAATGAGCAGCCCAACGTAATCTACATGCAACATGTCATAACAACCCCGACCTCAACTGAAGTCAATTACCCACACTGTCTTCCTGTGTCCCACTTTGCCCCTCTTTTCTGGGGTTGTCAGATCCTGATGCTACAGATTGGAATCAGGTCACTCGACTGCTATCTCCACTCAGCCATTAGATAGATATCTGCTCTATCTGAGGGCTGCTGACTGCACAGCCTACCTGCCGCTTCAATCTGCTCCTCGCACACTCATGCACGCACGCTGAACGACTCAAACCAGGCATGTCCGGGATGATACCCCGCAGATATTTAAATATTAAATAGATGCTGAGACGACGGACTGCACCAACAATGAAGTTGAGACACCTGCAGTCGTACGTGGTTTCAGTCTGCATGACATTATGGAATCTGGGTTTGGGAGCTAGTTCAACATGTTGTGATGTTTGAATATAGAGTTTAAATGTACTTTGATCTCATCATTTAAGAAAAGGTCTCTCTCGTTTGGGCAGATGTGGATTTTTGCAACATCCCACATGAATGTTTTTTCATATTCATGTGTCCCCTCCACACAGACGGTTTTCAGCCATGTTTTCTGTCCATATTACCACTGCAGCAGCCCCTTTCACTGATTAACACTGATTAAACCAGAGTATTATTGTGTTATCCCCACAAAATGACCCTCATAAAGAGTTTGTTGTGTCACAGAACTGGTTCAGAGCACGGAAATAGATTATGAGGAACACTGGACGAGAGAGAGAGAAGTAGGCCTACAGCCACTGCTGTGGGAGGTTTTGGGTCAATGTTTCCAGCAGCAGTGGACACTCAAAATGGACTGGTACAGAACTTTTGTCAGATCAATATGTGATGAATTTACTCCAAAAATATACACCAGTTTGGAGCAGATGATAAGGGTTTGTGACAAAAAAAAGTGGTATGTTTGGGTTTGACCTTGTGCTTTTTGATGGTATTTTCCTTTGCTGCCTCCACACTGTGTTGATGATACAGGATAATCTGTATTTTTTGTAAAAGCAAAACATATTTATGTTGATGTTGTCCTTTTATATTTTTGTCCTATTATCCTAATTTACTGATTGTAGTTTTTCTTTTGTCAGCATTGTTTTTATTCTGCCTTTTCTTTTCTATTGTCCTGTGACCATGTCACGTAACTGTCAAGTGTCTGTCTGTGAAACAAAAAACATGGCAGATATTTCTTTAACTGTCAGTGGAAAATGTAATGTTTTAAGATTTCTTGCATTTAAATGCTGGTTGGACTCTCTATCACTGAAACAGCATAGCTGCATGTTTGAATCATTTGTTGTGTAGTTACCTGAGCTTTAATGTTATTTGTGTTATGTTACGTACCTGTTTGATTATTCTTTCATTCAAAAAAACAAGGGTTGGGGCTTAAATATATTGTTTTATTGTCTGTTATTATTGTACTTGATTTTATTGTAAAGTGTATTGAGACCATGTACCATGGTGATTTTGCACTTTAAATAAAAAATTGATTGATTGATTGATTAAATCAGCTGTAGGTTTAGTTTTTAGTCATTAACTAACAAACTAAAGATCATACACATTCACGGAATGAAGATAATGAAATTAAATGCACATTTCTTGCTAAACATATTATCAAAATGTGTTTTAAGGCACAAACTGCTGTAAGATATTGCATTGTCTACTGATAATTAAAGAAATGTCCACCATGTTTTTTTGTTCCACAGACCGAGACTTGACAGTCACGTAACATGGACGCAGGACAATAGAAAAGAATAGGCAGAATAAAAAGTAAGATTCTCATAATTTTAGGGCCATTATTCTGAAATTACTGCCTCTTGCACGGCAACCCAAGGTAGCTATTACACATTGTGATGCGAGACTGGGTTGGCAGTCAGCAATAGTTGGTAAATAACTAAATCAACACTTTTGGAGTTCAGCTTTATTGTATTTTAAGGACTAATTTAAAAGAAATGATAGGTATTGGTCTGTTCTTTTGTTTGTATTTATGCATAATTAATAGATTTTTCTAACATATTAGTTGCCTTTTCCACATTTTTGTATGTATTTAACTTTAACTGTCTTTTCTGTCATCTGAAAGACATAACATGCTGTCACTGTAAAATGTAGGATTTAAAAAACTGTTCCAAATTGTTTTCAAATAATAAATCAAAAACTGATTCAAGCTGAAGAGGATCAGTTCCAGAGAACTTTCGTTTCAAGATACGCATCAGACAAAGTCGTCACATGTTAAGTGTTTTCTCATAATGTTCCACAGCCTTTGTATCACTGAAGTTAAACAGAGTTTATCTGTCAGTGACTTATTTTGTGGTTTTTCAAAGAAAATACAAATCATCAACTCTCCATCACAATATGTGAAATGTAGAAACTTTTCCCAGACAGATTTCCCACCTGATTAACTCGCCTTCTGTTTTCACATGTAGTGATGGAGCGGTAATTATTTTCTTCTGGGAACTTCCCTTAAATGAGTGAGCACCATCACATGTAGTGAAAATGAGGATAATATGGTGGTAAGTCAGGTCACCAGGAGCAATTCTGATGCTGTGAATGCACAAATCAGAAGAAGCTAGTATAGTTTTTAAGTCCTATATTACAAACCAAACACCAGAATAACAATGAAGATAGATGATAAACAGTAACTTTGTACAGTTTCTGTGTTGAATACCATCAAATAATGTTAGATATAATAAAGTGTATAATTACAAGAATGGACGCATTGTTTCTCTCTAATGTGCAATAATTAAGACAAACAATTTGCAATAACCCATATTTCAACTGTAGCATTATTTATAACACTGTATATATGGATATATTCAAATAGAATGTACATTTCTCATATTTTTGTTCTGTTTTTGTTGTTCTTGCTTATATATAGTTTTTATTTTTCTGCATATTTCTGGGACTTTGAATGGGAGCAGCTGTAACGCAAGCAAATTCCCCTTTGGGATCAATAAAGTATTTCTGATTCTGATTCTGATTCTGAATGTTGCGTGAAATTGAAGTTACATATAACAAGAGCTCCATGAATGCATGAGCACTTACAGTGTGTACATATTTAGTCATCTTGCTTTAATGTTGAGATTCAGCCTTTAACCTCCAAGTTATTGTTGTAATTTAATAGCAGCCCTACCTGCAACAGCGTGACCCATGACATTCAGCCTACATACATAGTGTACCATGCACACCAGAGGGAGGGAGGGCCCCAGAAAGGCTGACAACCCTCTGAGATAAACACCAACAGTGGAAAAACCTCAAACGATTATTCTGCTTAGCTGACACATAATCCCAGCGATAGCACAGATCTGCTTAGCTGAGCATTTAGTTAGAACAAGGTGTCTTCACCAACATGCCAAAAAGGCAAAGTGACAAACAACACATATACACACATACGACACATAGCAAACCGCACTGCGGCGTCTGAATGAGGCTTGTCGAAACAAGCGTTTTTGTGAGCGTGTCAAAATGTTACAGATTCTCCCGTCCGATAAGCGAAGTTCGCATTATTTCTGAGAAGCAGGCACACCGCAACACCCTCTTTTCCGATGCCGCATCCGCTGAACGCAGCAAAACAACACAGCGGAAACATGTCAAGCTGGAGGCGAGAGTTTCTTTTTCGCAAATATTACCCTATAGAGATACAGAGACCACAATGACCTGATTGAGTCGATAGCGATGTTCACAATATTCTCCAGAAAGTCTCCGGAGGACCGATTCAGTGTCGGTCAGTGTCTGCAAACTCAAATGTGATCCTGAACATCACAGGTCAGCTGGACGGGGTCAGACACTCCTGCCAACCTACGCCGATCACCTTCAGCCTCCCGTTTATTCCCCTCGCCCTCCATCTTGCTGCAGCTCTGGCCCGGCTACACTTTGCCCTCTGCTGATGGAAAGCAAATAACAAGGCACATAAAAGGCCCGCTCCCTGTCCACGGACTCACACATACATGCACAAGTACACACAGGCGCACACAAGATAACAGGGCCTCTGCGGGGGCGAGGGTGCGAGGGGGGTGGATTCAGGGAGTTGAGGGTCGAGGAGGGGTGGGGGAGTATGGCACTGCCCCACACAAAGGCAGCCCTGAAATAGCCCCCTCGCACAATGAGACCTGCCACTCTGTCTATGAGATAATGTCTAATTGAAAACACTGCAGCCATTGTGCTCCTGTCACCGGCTCTATTGTCCAGATAGCCCTCTCCCCCCCACCTCTCTTTTTCCATTGACGCGGCGCGATTGTTCCTCGCCATTGTGGCAACCCTACTCTCTCTCTCTCTTTCTCTGTCTCTCTATCTCCCCCTCTCTCTGTATTGTTATAATTTCATTACTTATTTGTTTTTTGTTCCGCTTCTCCTTTCACTCCCCTGCAGACCTTTTGTTCACCATATTTAGGCACTTCATTGGGATCTGCTGCCAATGTGTGTGTGCGTCTGTGTGTGTGTGTGTGTGAGCAGGTGTCAGTTTCACGAGGAGATAAAAACAGGAAGCAAGATAAAATAGTTCTCTGAGATGAAATAAAGCCCTTGCAGGCATCACAGAGGGGGAGATGGGTTTTATCCATGTGCAGTTCTTGATTCTGGTAATATGAAACATGGCCCTCGTGTTTCGTCGTCCTCTGAGTCAAGCGGTTATGAGCACAACAGGCATTGTCCAGAGTGAATTACAGTGTGCAGGAACAACCTTTTGTTGACATTGTCACAGCCTGCCCGTGTCCAGAAACTATGGACAACCTATCACCTAATGACACAGATATCTGGCTGAGACAAGACGAACGTGGATCATGAATCATGGGACTGAGGGGAAGCAGAGCAATACACCAGAGACCTGCGGGACTGACTATGACAAAGCTGTCGCTGTATGTACTGTATCTCCTGCTAATCTTACTGCTACTTTGTATATGGTTCTTTTCAAAAGTAAATTTGTTCGCTTTAAGTATTCACAAAATATGCAAAAGCAATACAAAAGGTTGTTCACGTTAGTGTTACAATATACTGTATGTACAACAGCGCTGTTGCAATGGAAGGGGAGAGGGAGTGTCACATATAGTGGCTGAATGCAATCAGTAACACCTTTAAGAGTTAAGTCACATTGGAATGCTTTCAGAAGACAGTGATTAACTCAGTTTGTCTGAAGAACCACCCGCAGCAGTTCTAAGTGAATGTGTGTGAGCTACACGCTGGGCTACTTCTTCTGTTGTTTGGGCTGAATGAACAGACCCTTCCCTACTATTAAGAGGTATTGCTCTTAATACGGCCATTGTGTTCGGAAGCACACACGTCAGCTGTGGCAATTTGTCCAAACAGAGTGAGACATGTGAGGTTGACAGACAGAAGACAGATTGTTCCTGCAAGTATGGCAACTTATGTAGCCACTGTTGTGCACTAACAAGTCAGGCCACAGATGTCTCAGTGATTTAAAAACTTGCTCAGAACAATGATAATTATCTCCTGTACTGAACTTCTTTACTGTCAGCAAATCAACCAGCAGCCTTCAGAGTCACAGTGGATATGTGAGCCGGTCGAGTGACTAAAAGATGCTGGATCCTGACCATGACTGGATGTTGACAGACAGTATGAATAAAGCTGTAACAGTGGAATGAAGATTAACTGTAGACATGGCAGCACTTAACATGGCTCCTGATTTCTTTAATGGTTCACACTGTGTTTTTAAATGTGTCAGCAGTGGTAATTAAATGTGGGAATCTTTCCTGCTATTTGAACGGTTTTGTCTTTTAAGTTTCACATGAAGCTTTTTGAATAAGACTTTTGCTTGTTTGGTATTTAATAATTAAACATATTTGTTGAAACTGAATTATACAGGCTTGGAGGTTAATTATACACACTCTACTATAATACATAGTTAGGTGATGCTTTAGATTATAGACCACCAATCACTGTGTAATTATTTTGTGTCTACAGGATATGAATAAAATAGTTATTGGGTACCTAGAGCTTCATGTCAGTACAAGGGTAGAGAACAAAAGGTCAGGGAATAAGCGGTGGTAGGGAGTCACAACTTCTTTTTTAATTTCTCAGTACTTATTTGATAATTCGAGGGCACAGTAGTAGTATTAACACTTGGTATAGAACAATGGGGTAAAAGTATTTGTATTATAAAGATTAATACGTTAAATATGGAGTATTGTTATCATTAACATACTTTAGTTCAGGGTTAGTGTTGGAAGAAGGGTGTTCCTTCAAAAGTACAATTATAAAATACTTCATAGTTTTGTTGGTGATGTTAATGTTTTTTAAAATATTAAATGAATAATGGGTTCTAACATAAACGTACCACAACAATTACTGAGCCACGTGTTATGACACAGCTGTTGTCAAAGGACATAAGGCCAGGTCTGCTGGCACTCTGTTTACCTTGTTATTATTCAATATGTACTGGGTGATGATGTGCGAGCGGTTCATGTACGTCTTCACTTGTACTTACAGTTACCCAGTAAGTATTTCCTTTGTACCTCATATACAATGAAGTACCCCAAAGTCATATCTGATATCAAATATCATATATTAAAGTAAACAATAGTGTACTTACATATCAAAAGTAAAAGTAACAGTAAATTATACATTTTTACCTACTGTATAATACGGGTCAACCGTTTATCTGCCTGGCCGATGATCAGATCTGATATTCTGCATTTTTTTGATATATCAGAATTAGAATAAATCTCCAAGACAAGACAAGTTGCAGTATATTTGACTATTTGGTTTGTGACGATTTGATTTTGTTATCTGTGAATACAAACTTTAACACATTTGAAACAGAAATACATAAAAGAAGTTGACCCTTTCAGCTTCTCTTTGAGAGTGTACTCTACTGAATATGTGAATGGACAAAAAGACAGCAGTCTTGTCTGAGTGAATGTGACCATGCCTAAAACTTGAGATCTACTGTAGATATTCAGCAGATTGGCTGCTTCAACCTGTGAATGTGGCAAGTGGATTTTGTCTCCACTTTACATGAACACCAACCTGTTGTTGCATTGATGACTACTCTAACAGTAAGTTTAAAGGTGTCATTCATACACTCAAAATGAAGAATATTTTCTGTAACATAACTATATCTCCACAGCAGCTGCTTGACACAGGCACATATAGACCAGACATGTATCAGCAAATTGATACAGCTTGTGGACAGTCTATCAGTATATCTCTGACATTATCACCTCCACAGGCCGGAATCAGAAACATCTGGCAGATATGACAGCCTCACACATCATGCCATTATGCTTACATCGCAGGAACAGGAAGGGTTCTGATGTAAAGGTGAGAACTCTAGAACTAGGATAAAACACAAAATTGATACAGGTTGAGGTAAAGCAGGCATATGGTTAGACAACTCAACGAGAGTGTGATGAAAACATGTAGGAGAAATTACAACAAATAACGACTAATCAGAAGAGCTAAAGAACTGGAAATAAACACACTGTTCAATGAACTCTACATAATCTAGTTGTAAAGGTACAGCACATTTTCATCTTCTCACTGCTGACATAATGAAAGCACAATTGTGAACATGGAGAACTGCAGCAAATAAAAACCTTCAATAAAACAAAACTTAAGGTAAAGATAAGCTTTTATTGGAAATTTCGGGTGTAGCAACATAAAGACAGAAAAGAAAACACAGATTAGGGTTAGGGTTAGAAAAACGGATGGAAATAAATAAGTAAAATAACAAAAACAAGAGTGCAAATTATAGAGCTCAACAAAATGTCTGAATTTTAACCAGTCGCTCCTGAAGCTACACAGTGACATGCTGCAGTGATGACATCGTTCACAGTGAATAATAACATAGCAGCATGTTATGATGCCAGCCATGATGGTGATTTGACTATGATATGGAGACATGTTCACAACCGGAACCACTGTTTCCATAATATATCTCCAACTAATATCTTTCCTAAGAATTCTTTGTTCGGGTGGATTTTCCCTTTAACAGATGATGAGGCTGCTCTCTCATAATGCAAGGATGTACTTGAAGAGACGGAAAATGCAACAGAATAATGCAGTAGGAATAACGTTTCTTGTTGAAATTGCAATGAGTAATGTAATGGCTACAGGGTAATGACACTGTCAGTGTTCAGATTGGTTCCTCGCTTTCACTATGCTATTCTGTCTGCCACAAGGCATGAAATCTCCTGGAAAATGAAGGCTGACTGGACATCTGGTTGTCTGCCAACACTTTAACTGATCTTGCTTATTTTTTTAGAATTTTAGCCAAAATAAAAAAAAAAATTAAATATAAGGTATTTAATTACCTCTGCCAAGGACGTAATGTTTTCACCTGTGTCTATTTGTTGGTTGGTTTGTCAGTAGGATTACACAAAACTACTGAATGGATTTCAGTGAAACTCAGAATAGACCCCATTAACTTTAGGTATGGATCTGAATAAAGGGACAGATCCAGGAATTTTTCTCACTTTCTTTATGAAAAAATCACGCGTATTTAGGCGGCTGGTATCTATGAGTGAGTGAAATTTGATGCAGATCCTAATATTTTATTATTTTTCCACAACACAATGTAGATTAGGATTCCATCTACATTGTTTTGTTGTCTTTGTGTTGCTGTTTCAGCTCTGGTGACCTTTAATTATGAGTAAGCAGTTTGGAGTGGTTTGAAATTCAGAGTGATATATGGCTATTGAGTTTGATATTGGATTAGGCTTGACTAAATTAACGGGGACTGTTGGGCCTTGGTGGAGGTATGTGCTCTACTGAGTGCTGTTCTAGTTTACAATGGTATGACATTTAAAAAATCAAACAAATTATCATAGTTATGAAGCAGTAGCCTCTTAATGTTTGATATTTTTACTTAAAGCTATTCTTTTTTTTCCCTCTGCCATTATAGTCACTGTACTAGAAATCACATGGCATTCATTTGATGGCATGTTTGTGTCCTCCTGATGAGTTTAAGTCAAATATTATCTCTGTTTTGGTCTCCACCACATGCTAGATGCTGAATGCTCCACTATTTTCACTGTCACTGTCAGTGTGCCAAAAATGGCTTTTTGAGAACGTTATTGCAGAAAACTGCCACATGCTGCATCTTTAAGTCTGCATCCAAAACAGTGAAGTTACGTGACCGAAAAACCAAAACAAGGGACTTGGGGAAAAAAAAAATCCATAGAGTGAAGTTAAATGGCAGAATTGGTTGATAAATCTCCTTGAGTTTGTCACTGTGACTGACCACCTTTAGACGCCGCAGAGTCATTTCAGCCATTGTTTCTATCCACAATAAGTAGTCCAGCTCTAATAATTGACTAAAGTATTTAATTAATCATCAGAATTGCCATCTATTATCTCATAATGTATGCCGTTAGAAATGTTGTTAAATGAACAAAGAGTGGCTGTAAGGATCGTACTTTCATACACTGAACAATGTGTAAAAACTCGAGGAAGAGTCAAAATAATGTTTGGATTAGCATTTGATTAATATCTGAGAGCAGTGAGATGGTAGAGATATTGCTGGAGCTTTCCTCCTCCTCCTCCTCCTCCCCCCCTTCCTCCCCTCTCAGTGCCCCTGCTCAGTGACCCCTGCCACTTCTGGAGCAGTTTTGGCCAATGTGTTCGTCAGATCCCCAGTGTTACAGCCAAACAACCTCACAATGAAAAATGCCTCCACATTTCCTTGGTTTCACAAACACTGTTTGAAACAAAAAGCCCTTATCGGACCTGCGTATTATTCATCGTGTTAATTGGAGGGAAAATAAATGTATTGTGCATCTCAACGGTGCTGTTAAAACAAGATAAGAACCACATGAACAGGTCCGAGGCAGTGGCTATTGAATGAATTGTTTAGTAGAGAAAGTGTGAACAAGTTGGAAACTGTTTTTTTCCCCCTCTCTGCTGTGCTCAGGCCTGACATTGCTTACGTGACCAATCTGGTAATCCCCTGCTAGATGTCATTTATTGACTGTCACTTATTCTGGCATTACCCATTCAAGCAACAAAGGTTAGAGGCCAGACATGTTCAGACACATTGAAACTAAACACACACACAATCACCACTCAAAGCAAACTGGTTTGATAGCCCATTCACTAGACACATGGGATGTACATGTAAATTGGTATGGATTCTCTCTTAGGGCAAAAGCATTTGCATTTCCAAAATAACTCTGATCATTACAGTGAACTACTGCAGACATGGAGTGAAGTATACTGGTTAGATGAATCTGAATGAGGAGGAGGTTATATTTATTTTATTTACATAAAGAACTGTGTTACATTCTCACCAGCTATCAAGCTTTTCTCCACCCTAGGCCACAAAGGACCTCACCTCGCCATTCACTTTTGTTCCTGACAAGTACAGCCACCTTATATTTAGGAAGTGACAGCTTTGCATGAATTAAAGCTAGGATTGGTAAATTATTCTGAAGGCATTTTTGTTATATTAGTAGAAAATCTCCCTTAAAATCCCGAAAGCAATCAAATGTGCTGACAAATACAAGAAAGAAATCTTGTAACTGTGGCTGTTGCAGGCATCTAATGAGCTCATCCAATTGGCCGATCCAGCCTGTATGAAAAGATTGAATGGGCTTCCTGTCTTTCTACCTACGTACCTGCCTGCCTGTACGCACTCTGCACTTTGCACTCTGCACTCATCACGCATGATCGGAGTTTTCCACAAGGCTTGGCAGATGTATTGCTAAAGCAATTAGCACGCTAGTAGCACAAAAATGGCAGAGAAAGCCACAATTGTCCAATACTAATATACTAGCTTGACAGTGGTGAGTACCAACAATAGCCATGTTTGTTAAGTTCATTATGATAGTGTTAGGTGTTTTCTTACGTGTGAGTGAGACATGAGGTAGTTGAATATGGTTAGCAATTAGAACAATGTGCTATGCTCACAGTACACACCTGCTGAGCCTGGTATCCAGCAGCTAACTCAGTAGCACTAAGCACACAGCCCCTGAAAGAACAAGTGAGTGGCAGCAACAGTGACAGACTGTCATTCAACTGCTAACCAAGGAGCACAAAGCACACAGCCGTGACAGAAGCAACAGTCTTCTTAAGTGACCAACGTTAGCACAAAGCAAAAAGCCCCTGAGTCAAGTTAACCCAGTTAGCACAAGGCGCACATACGACAGCAGTAAGGACTAACTGTTATGCTGGGTAGCCTTTTTGCACTGAGATACATTTGTGACAGCTATATTGTTTTTGTTTTTATATGATTGTGGCATTTAACAGAGTTGTTTATTTATGTTTGTATTAGACTAAAAAAGCTAAGCTTAGCTAAGCTAAGCTTGTTGAATGTAACAAACTAGCTGCTAACACATCTCCCAGCTGGCCCATTCGGAGGAGTGGCTCTGAAGGGAGGCCTGAAGGGAGTAGGTGGGATTTTTTCAGTTGAATACTTTACTTTTTTAGCTTTTTCTTACTGGTTTCTACAATATTACCAACCCCAGCTTTAACCAAGTAGGAGTTTTACTTTTTGGCTTGATTTTCTGTGTTTCTTTCAGAAAGGTCCAATAAACCATATCAATTATAGCATTTTCATAAATAAAATACATTCTAACATGCATATCCACAAAATTGTGATTTCATGGTTAATAGATACATACTATGTGGAAATGTTTTGAGGGTAAACAGACTAAATACAGTACAAGCAAATATGGGCGTATGCTGTGAGGTGAGATGCCACAAACCATAACCTGGTTTTAAAGGATCCATCAACTGAAAAAAGGCAGTTAGTTGAAGTAGTACACTGAGAGATAATTATATCATGACTCACATTAGTAAAGTCCATATTTGGTGAAGTTCAGGCACATAAAATATAAACATGATTACACATGTTTTTATAATTGCTTTGCTTCCTACATCACAGAGCAATAACGACACTCCACCCTGTACTGAGGCGAGGTGATTGTCTACTTTAAGTATGCTTTTAGCTCATGATTGTCTGCTTTGAATGAAGGGATAAACATGTCAGTAATCATGCTTGTATTGTAAAGTCCTAACTGACTGCTATCACCTCCCTGAGTGATACCATCGACTGGAGGGAACAGCACCACAAATACTGACCTGTGTGTCACACTAAGCATGAATAGGTGCATGAGTTGGTAGAGGGTTCACATACAGGTTGAAACAACCTGCCTTCAAAATACTAACAAAACAACTTGCTCTAACTAAAAGTTGATTTAACAGTTTGTTCATATCATCCTATAGATATTTTATGGCAATATTCAATATCTTAACAAAGCCTGCACATGTACACACTTCATCATTAGCTGACCTGACCCAGAACGAGGCTGTCTTCCACATCACACCCTTGTTCACTCATTTACTCTTCCCTTCATGATATAAACTCAATAGTTTACTCTATAGGCTGGTGTTTCATCATTTGACACCTGTAGCACACAGCAAACATGCTGTACAGGCAGAAGAAGTTAAGTAGCTTTAGGGAGTGTTGGTCGCTGGATCTCAGCTAATGTAATAAAACTCTTTTTTTTGAAGAGTTGATGTGCTTTGAGGCTAAAAGGATGGTGACGTATCCTGATGAGTGACCTGTATCATTACCTTTTAGGGCTGCTGGTGTTCTTGTGGGATTAAAAATAAAATAAGGGATGCAGGAAATTTGACACGTCTGACACCAACAGTGTGCGTTGCCCTTCACGAATCATAATCATTTTGTGTCATCACTGGCAGGTACTGACTTGAATAACCCTAAATTACACATCTGACGTATGTAATTGTATGATTTAAAAGGGCATTCAGCAATTGTAACCCAGCACAATTTTTCTCCTCACCATCCACTAGCTGTATGTTATGCGTGTGATGGAAAAAAAGATCTGGGGTTCGTACACAGCCCTGGCTCTGTAAATGGAAACAAACAAAATGACTTGAACTGAGCCACACAACACTATTCCAGTCCAACAGCACCAGGGAAACCAGTTGCACTCCGACCTCTGACTCTTTCTCATTCTCTGCCGGCTGCTCTCCCTCTTCCACGTCCTCACCCACGAGGATGGAGCTACATCATGATAGTAATGTAATGTGAATAACATTGGAGATGTTAAAGGGGCACTATGTAATTTTGGAGAAGAAATTCAAACTCAGAATTTTAATATTTACAGTATTAATGAGGGAGTAATACAAACTCAGAAAAATATTTTTTTTCCATAACTGAATAAACTGAATTTTCTGGGGAAAATAAGGTCCCCAGAACACTGTCTGAAGCTAGGAAGGTGGCAGGGTCCGCCAAATATAAACAAAGTAAAACGGTATGAAACTGTGTTGTCCTTTAAGGTCAGTTTGTTTTTACAGTGGAAACGAGGAAAGTTTGGTTATTTTGTTTGTTTAGGCACAAAAAAATCTGTCAACAAAGATCTTTCGCTTCTGATTAAAATTTCTTCCTCAAAACTACATAGTGCACCTTTAATATTTGACAACTTGGTATAAACATATTTGACTTGCTATGACCAACCTGTCCTCATCATATAGGTTGATTGTGAAAGCACATTATTAAGAACAATAGCCTCTTAATGTTTCTTGTTAAGCGGCTGTAGTAATTATATTGGCAGTAAAGTAGAAGAGCAGGGGAAGTAGTATACAGAGTGAGAAAGGTAACACAGGGAGGAGGTCTGGGATGGACTGCTGTTCATGTCCAGTGCGAAACCAAAAAATATAAACGGTGAGTAATTTTAACTTACTAATGTAGTGAAGTTATGTCAGGTCCATAACATAACTGGAGTTATGTACATAAAGTAGGTACATTCATAACTGAAGTTACGTAGTTATTTTAACACAAATCATGATTTTAAATCAATAGTTTTAGTACCTAAACCTAACCAAGTAGATTTCTTGCCTAAACCTTACTGAACAGCAAGTGTACGATGGATGTAGCTGCAACAGTAGTGAAGCAGTAGTGAAGCAGCTACCAGCATACTGGCAGCTGCGACAGTAGTGATGTTCTTGGAACGGTGATCAGTGTCATTTTGGGAGTGACTGGCAATCGACCTATTCAGTCGTTTAGGTATGAGAATGTGCTGGCTACAGCAAACCTTTCATCCTTTCCCTTGGGATTAAATGTCTATGCCTGTGGAACGTTATTTATTGAGGCTAACATATTCCGTTTTGATCAGCTTGCCCAGTTGTTGGTGTTGTTGCCTCGGTACAGTGGTGTCGCACAAAATTCTGGATCCTATGCACAGATATTTTCTGTGGGATGCTCTCACCATCCACGGCTATTAATTTTAAGATCTTTCTGGGCCCTCCTCACATGTACACTCAGTTCCCCTATACCCCCAAGTGTTGTGCCTCTGGTTGGGAATGTGAGTCCATCAATTTGGGGTGCATAGCTTCTATCTGCAGGAGCACTGAAGGGAGGGGATTATTTGTTTGGCTGTTGAGTACAAATATCAATAATCTTTCTCCAGAATCCCTTACTCCAACTTTAAAGCAGAAATTAGTGTACATACTATCGCCACTGTCGGTGTGTCCAAAATCACTCCGTGTTTGCTGTATTTATTGTGAAATTGATGAGCTATATTGCTATATTGTCAAAAATGCTCACACTGCAATGAAAAAGCGGTGTCCATGAAATGTGCACTATTTTTTTTCACCAGCATTCACACATTGCAACTATATAGTATTATAATGCATAGATAAATAACAGTCATGCGACTCTACTGCTGTCACCAATGATGTAAGAAGTGTCTGAAATTTCAATGAACCAAGCAAGTGAGGAAGTAAAAAAGGATACAGCTGTCTTCTTTTATTCAATTACATTTAAAATCTGCTAAATAAAGTGACAAAACCAAAAATATCAAAAGTTTAAATTTGCTTGTGCTAAAACACAGTTTAACTGTAGCACATCCAGAGAGGAGTCACAAAGTGAACAAACTGACCTAATGTTGTACAGCAACATCCAGCCTAAGTTTTCTAACATCAGCAAACATCAGCTGCGGTCAAATACCATCGGACCATGCCAGCATTCAAAGCTGTGAACTGGAAATCAATTCATTTATTAAATGGAAATGCACAATTAGTGTGTTTGTTCTCGGAGGTACAGTAGCAAGCAATCACATTATCTAGGTTCCAGTACTTATTTTGTTTTTGAGCGTGTATTGTTAGCTGCAGGTGTGTCAAATGGACATGGCCAGAGTTGAGCTGAGTGTTGGCAACCGATATGAGCTGGAGAGTCATGACATCATCAGTAAATGTGAGAAAACAATGCAAACTGAGCAAAAATGTATCTGTCTGTGCTCTGAATGTGTGGGTAACAGTGACTCCCAGACAACACAGTGTTCCAGTTAAACTTGACAAAGTAACAACATTCATAGCCTTTAGCACATTGCAGCTTTAAATACAACCTTTCATCTACAGTAAGCATTATATATATATATATATATATATATATATATATATATATATATATATATATATATATATATATATATACATGTTCAAGTATACCGTTTCCCCAGAGACTTGTATTCCTGTATCTCATAAAAAGTTAAATGATAAATGTGTAATTAAACTGTAACTGTAAGAAAATCTTTTCGAAATAGGCCCATATGTGCTCAGACTTGCAGTCTAACTGGAACTGTGTTCCATGCACGCTATGAATATCCTGTCAGTCAGCAAGGCAGGAAACAGGCAGCCAGCGGGTTGTCTGGCTGGCTCTACCAGGCCTGCGGGGGTCAAGCCTGTCAGGTGGGGGTTAGGCAGGTGAGCTGTCAGTGAAACAAAGAGCCACTACCAGCAGCCCCTCCTCCTCTTTCCCCATCCCGTCTGCCTTCCCTTCCCTTTCAGAACAATAACCACCAACAGGAACAGGAAGTGATGTGGAGAGGAGGTTGATCTAACCAGGGCAATTCCTTTGGCCGGGTCAGATGAGGAAAGAGAAGGTAGGAAGGACAGGCGTGGAAACAAGAAGAGATAGAAAACACACTGCAAGTGGTGGCAGAGTATCCTGTTTGGGTGTGTGTCTGTGTGTGTGTGTGTGTGTATGTGTGTGTGTAACTTTCCTATTTATAGAATATTCCAATAGTGTCTCACAGTGTTGACTGTGGTGTTGAGTAGTGACTTAAAGTTAGAGGAAATAGTGTATTTAAACTTATATGATATAAGACCTGCACTATTCATCTATATTTACACAATATTCCTATTTTATCCTGCCAGGTTTTATCATTACGAACACGCTTCCCTGTCCTGGCAGAAATCAGAAGATGCCCATGTGACCTTGACTGTGAGTAAGGCCATGACAGCAGTGTGTGCATGTTAACACTAGCCTCCTCATTGTTATTTTGACTCCATGGCCTCCATGGAGGCCAGCTGGGGTGCAGCGTCTCCCTTCTCTCAGTCTTCCTTGAGAATGTGAGCAGGCGTGTGGCATTGAGAGTCAGCAGCCCATTCCTGCTCTCATAGCACAAAGACAAGCATGTGGCACTTGACAGCGATGCCCGATGAGCGACGCAGCCCTGCCTTTTAAGATGCAGCTGAGGGGTCCCTGCCCTGAAAGGTGACACCTCAGCCTGCGCCACCGAGGCTCCTTGCGTCTTTTCTTTCCCCCCACTTGCGGACTCCTGTCTGTCCTCGGCTGCTAATTTCCGTCACACTTTCTCTCCTGAGCCGGGGGGGCAAGCCTGTGTTGTATGTTATTAATACTATTGTTAACTGCACACTCAAGGCTGGCCTCCCAGACTCAACTCATCATGTTACAGGTATATTGTGCACAACAGAGAATTGGCCAATCCAGCTTTATATAATACCATCTATAAATATCAGAGGGAATGACTTGGCCAATTATGGTTAGATGCAAGCTGCCTTGATGGCAACAGACTTTAAGGATTTCTTCTTGGCCTAAAAGCAGGAGGTATGTTTTGACTGGGGTGTTATTTCTGAGATTTAAGATTAAGGGAGAGATTATTTTTGTAGAAGCTAAATCTAAAGATGAGCATATTATATGTAAGAGACAACTGTGGGATCAGGAGTCAATACAGATTTCCATTTGGTCCACAGAAACTGCAGTTCACTTTGCCAAGCAGTTCAGAAATTCTGTCAAAACTCTGGTTCAGTGACTGTTGTAAGGTTTGATGTGACACAGCACCCTCTAGAGGTGAATATCTGGGAATTGTTTTGGACCTGTAATTTACCACTGCAAACAGTGACATTTAAAAAATCCTTCATTCTTATTCCCACTTGCAAACTTATTAACTTATTAACTTAACGTATTATTACACTTATTTACTGGAGCTCCAGAGAATAAATCCTAAATGACTACAATTCAAACACACATGGATCATTCATTAGCTGGAGCTGATCTGCATCATTCAGAATATGGTAGATTTGACCTTTTTTGAATTTGATTTGAACATTTTATAATAATATAGCACCAATTTTGTTCCTTTTATTGCATTTATCGGTGGTGCAAACAACAAGAACTAAGATGGAATTGATTTTGTTTGTAAGCGACAGTTTAATTCATTGGTGGTACTAAAATCTCCCTCTGACTTCTCTGACGAATACATGCTGCTTAGTGTCTTCCTGCTTCAGTTGGTTTTTCTTTTTGTCTCCACTTCAGTCCATTTCTTATTATTTCACCCTCATTTATTCATCGATATTTATACTTTTTATTACGGTCATTTTACATGTTAGTGTAGATATAGGTTCCACACAAATAAAATTAAATATTCAATATCACATCACCGAGTGTAAGGTGTAAGGGTTTTTTTTTTTTTGAATGAACAGTGGGGCAGATGTAGGATAAATACATGATATTAACTATGTAATCACTTGAGAGCTATTCCTTGAGGTTTCTTCCACGTAAGTATGTAGCTTGGTAAAGGTTGGAATTGTTTGATATATACAAGCCCTAATTTCTTCAAACTCATGTGGGATATCAAGTCGTGATCATTGTTACAAATCATTGCCGTCCTGATGGGAGTCTTCGTAATATGTTTATGCTTATTTAGAGTCCGTGTTTTTTAAGTATATGGACAGCTGAACACTACACCGATAAGTGTCATCCACTTTTCGAGTTTCAAAAGTTTTCATTAGAGTTTCAATATTGGCTGCTCCCATTCAGCTATATAAACAAAACAACAACAACAACAACAAAACAGGTTCAAGTTTAAATGTGCTGTATTGGATTGGAGAAACCAGTGTTGTCCATGTACACAGATTATGTATAGCATGTTAAGCAGATTGGTGCCAGGCCATAAGAGCCCTGAAAGCCCAGTGGGTAAATGTCTTACTTATTCTATTTTATGTCCAGATGTAGATTATACCAAAACTTTAAAAGAACTCTAGGCCCAGAAAGAGTTGTATGGAGTGAACATTGCTGTTCATTGGTGGAGGCATCAGTGGGTGAGAGGGAGACCTTTTTTTCCCCCATGGGGCCCTCTGGTGGGTTGATCTGGCCATAGCCAAAACAATAAATTCAGGCAATTAAATGGGGGATAATGAACTCAATACATACAGTATATGTCATAACGGTAATAATAATATTTGATTGAATTTAAATTAACTGTTAACTTTTTTTAAATTCACTAATGTAAGGATGTCCCAGGGATAACACTGTTAAAACTAGTATTTATTGGAACCACCTCTCATGAGAATCCGGAAAGTTTACATAAATAGTGAATGTAACATTCTTTTGAATGATTTTGACAGTGCTAAGTCTCCCTCCACCAAACAAAGCATACAACTTAAAATGACTTTTTGCAATTAAAGGTGGACTGTGAAACAAAATTTCATTCCGTTCTTGCCACCTTTCTAGCGTCAAAAACTCGCCTGGACCTTATTTTCCTCTGAGAACAGCTGGTTTATTCATTTCATAGACAAATAGCCTAAATAATTCTGAGTTTGTATTATTACCTCATTAATGGCAGCAAAGAGAAATTGACATTTGCTATGTGTTTGATGTGTCAGCTGACAGTGAACAGCAGTTGGCACCCCCACACTGATTTTCAAAGATGATTTATGTTATTATCAGTGCACACTCGTGGACAGAACAGTTGTTTTACCTGTTTTTTAATGACATCTTGCCAAATTAAATGTGTACACTATGTTACATCTCAGGTACACACCTGTTCTGTTCTTTCCTGTGGAGCAACAAGTCACTGCAGTAACGGCCTCCTACCTGCGGCGGCGCTGTTTCACATCATCGGACCTCTTTATCACAACTGGTTCCGCACGCGGAAGGAAACCCGCCATTGAAGCAACCTCACAACGTGAGCGTTTCGTTAAAGTGCACTCTTGAAAAGGTGCTAATTTTTCTTCTTATACCTACCGCTGGTATTTTGTTGGAGCCATGGCGTAC
This sequence comes from Pagrus major, assembly GCF_040436345.1. Taxonomy (NCBI): domain Eukaryota; kingdom Metazoa; phylum Chordata; class Actinopteri; order Spariformes; family Sparidae; genus Pagrus; species Pagrus major. Next base: position 32,286,668 of record NC_133220.1, on the reverse strand, counting down.
AGAGGACAAGGACAGAAGGTCCAGAAGGTTATGGTGCAGCCCATTGTATCCTTTTTAATGCAGTGAACGAAAGACGCGGTTTAATTGCTTGCTACATAACTTAGCGGCTAGGCTAACCTTTTCTAGTTAGCTCGCTAGTCATTCATTCTAACGAGTGTATGCGAGGTCAAACAGAGCTATTGTGTTACAATTACTTCTTACAAGCAGGGTGCTGTCTATTGATTTTAAATGTTTTTACAAACACTTCTGGTTCTATGAAGCGCGTGTGTAGACACAACTGCTGTAACGTTACCTGCGTGTAACGCGCTCAACCGCGTAACGTTACGACAAATCTGGTATTCTGTGTTACGGCTGCCTTTAGCGTTACATACAAGATTACACGTGCATTACTGGTTTTATTAGAGAAATGTCCAAATTAAAATGAGATTAGAGACTTTGTGTTATGTAATTAGAATTTTACATGGACATGTTCAGCGGAACGTTGCTTTTACAAACGCTTATTTCCTGTGTCAAAATGTCTGAAATGCCACCAGCCAACATGATCAGTCCATTACCCATTAATGTGCGGTAACCCTTTATGGGATATTTAGCTTGTATCGGTGTGTGTGTGTTTGCCTTTGAACACTAAATTTCCTTGACTCCATGTATCAGAACCTAATTTTCAGGTATCTACAGAATGTAAGTATTAAGTCAAATCTTTTTTTTTTTTTTTTTTTTTTACATTTTCTTGATTTGTTTTGTGTGATGTATGAATAAAGTGGAATAATCCCATGTCCTTCTCATCCCCAGCGCTCACGGATCCAGGTCTGGTTGTATGAACAGGTGAACATGCGGATAGAGGGCTGCATCATTGTAAGTTTTTGTTTGTTTGTTGTTTTGTTGTTGAAATGGAATAGAAAATGAGTAAAAGTTGTATTAATTTGATTTCATTTTATTTACATTTTTGCATAATTGACACTACAGGGCTATCATTGAATAATTGCAGTAAGTAGATTGGATCTGGAGTAGATTCTTAGACCATGTCCACACTAAAGCTGTTAAATGTGAGATTACTGGTTGCAACATGCACCTACAAAAAAGGGTTGGTTACTTCTTATGGTTTGACTCGAGTCCTAATTATTTTCAGTAATTACTACTGCGCTCTTATTCAATCACTGTTTTATAGTCTACACGTTTTTGGACTCCATAAATGTAAATGGAGATCAACGATGAGTAGTATTGTAATACCTGACCGATAAATTGGCTGGCAGATATTATCTACCGAATTTGTAAGAGATCTGTTCTTGGCATCTTGGATTCATCCACAAAGTAGGGCACTTCTGAAGTGCTCCATATTGGGACAGGGCTTATTTTTAGGAACGCTTGATAGCTAAATAAAATTTTTTTTTGACAAAACAATTAATTAATCTCTTTTTTGAAAATAAAATATGCTCTGTGTGTATGCAATGCAATGACAAGCTGATTTAATTAAAAGATAACTAAAGAATATTGACATATAGGATGCACATGGGACTTTAGAGGCTGCTAATTCTTGTAAGGAATTGCAGTTATTGTTGGGGTTTGATAGTATTTTATCCATTCTGAATCCACAAATCCACATACAAATTGTTGTGATGAATCGGCTCATTCAGTATAAATTCAGCCAAATCCCCCCCTTCATTTCTTCTTTTGAAGAAATGAAGGATATAAATAAAAACACCTCAAGAGATGCAGCTGAAATCTGTAGGATGAGAGGACAGACACAGGTTTGAGTGGCAGCATAATTAATGTTCACAATTTGTACCTACAACTTAAAAATGAGATAAGATTGAACATTTTAATGTTTAAAAGTAAAATGTTGATAGCAGGAGTAGGTAGACCCATTATCTGTCTGGCCGATTATCGGGGCCAATATTCAGCATGTTTCTGAGTATCTGTGTTTTTTGTGTCAGATTTCCTGCAGAATAAATACATTTAAAAATGCAGTACTTTGACTGTATTGCAGCAGTCCTCTCTCTGTAAGTGGTCCCCACTCTGCGCTCTGTGTCCACAACACTATCTGATGTCATGAGTCAATCAGCACTAAATCAGAATTTGCAAAGTAACTGGTAGCTAAAGTTATCAAGTAAATGTAGTGGAGTGAAAGTATTAAGTGGCAGTAAATTAAAATACTGAAGCAAAGAACCTCAAAATTGTACATGAGTACAGTACTTGAGTAAATTGGAGTTGGAAAATGGTGTCCTGATGCTTTTCAACTTTTAGATTCTACTAGTTCAGAATAGTCTTGCCCTGCTGAAAGCCTCAGTGGCTGAAATGGAGGCATGTCCTACTGTTAATTAATCAATAGATATTAAAGGCTTTCAACTCATCACTGTCTTAGGTGCCTCAGACTTCAATCTTGATTAAGTATATCTCTGGCACAATGAAATAATAATAGCCTTTTGACTTTTGCCTGCCTTATTTTTTTTTACAAGCAACTTTCTTAAAATACTAGAGTTTCTGATTCAGAAATATGGACCTGATGTGCTAAAAAAATATTTCTACAATACAAATCTATGAAGGTTTAACTGGAGGAGATGTTACTTAATAAAAGTGGCAACGGCTGAATGTCAGTATATGCAGGAAGAGGGAGCAGCATCATGTTAAGTGCACTAAATTGACACAATGCCCAGTGAATGACATGGCATGGTGTGCATGGCATTGTTCATGTGGGTGTGTGTGAGAATGATGTGACTCACACACATGTTCACATGCATCATCATGCACGTGGAGCCAGACTGGCTACCAAAACAAAGAACAGAGGAGCTCCGATTACAACACACAGTGTGTGTGTGTGTGTGATGTCATTCTGTTTCAGGACAACATTACTCCACTATATCTTTATACAGAAAATAGCTGTTTGCTATTTTAAGGCTCAAAATAAAATATTTACCTTTTTAAGTTGCATGTAAAGACAGTCGCCCTCAGGGTCATCGCAGTTCAGGGTAACATCCTCTGTTGTGGGTGACCTGTTCGCCTGTTCGGTAAAGACTCGTATAAGATCCATGGTTCAATTCTAGCTGGGGACCTTTGTTGCATGTCATACCTCTATCACTCTCCTTCTCTATGTCTCCTGTTGCTCTTTGCAAAATGCATAAGCCCCCGCATACAGTGTATCAGTACTAGAGGTGTGATGAGATCACGTACTACAAGATCTTGCGATATTAAAACATGACAATATTTCTCATGGAGGTGAAAAGCCTCAAAAATAGCATAGAAGATGCCCCCGCCACTTGTAAATCCTTTTCTGTGGCAGCATTTTTGGGTACTCAGTGGAAACAATAAACTGTGACAGACAAGACACAAACAGTATGTAAGCAATGTTAAAAAATAGTGCTGTACACCGCAGCTAACACGAGCACTATGCAAAGACACCTACAGAACCACCACAGCCCATATATGTTATGTTGTCTGTTGAAAGACCTGTGTAGACAGCAAATGGATTACCTGATTTAAAAACAAACAAAAAAGAGAATTGTGATCACAATTCTTAGGGAGAAAAATCATGATTTAAATTTTAACAGAAATCTTGGAGCCTGTGGTTGTGTGTGTGTGAGAGACATTTCTATAAATGAAACTTACAGCTCTGTTCCCTCTCTGTCTTAGGGTTTTGATGAGTACATGAACCTGGTTCTAGATGATGCTGAGGAGGTCCACATGAAGACCAAGAACAGAAAGCCGCTGGGTAAGAGCAAGATGCATTAGAACACCTGTTTTTTTGGGCCTTATCTCGGTTTTGCTTTGCTTAGCAGTGATTTGTACACATGCATGTCAGCACACTTGACACTTTCACTTGGACATTTACTGACCTATGATGCTGCACAAATCATTTCCAAAGCAGATACATCACATCTGAGCTGTGAGGGGTAACATGTTACTGATCCTTCACGTATCCTCTGTACCCAACTTGCTGGGTTCTCAATGCTTTGTCCAAAAGTGAACTGACACTATGTATCTCTTTCCATCTATCATCCTGCTATTCTGATCCACCTCCACTTGGGTTTCTCCCTCTTTCTTCTTCTGTCTCCCAGGGAGGATCATGTTGAAAGGAGACAACATTACCTTGCTGCAGAGTGTGTCCAACTAGGACATGAAGACACCTACACATTTTACCTTTCCTAGAAAGACACATTTTCCCCTCTTTTGTTTTTGTTAATGGTGTTGAGTATGTTTGTGTTTCTATAACATGAATATTGTTTCTTTCTATCACATGTTTTGAGAATAAAGTTTCTTTTCTTACAGTTGTCTGTATCTGAACTCTTACTAAATGTTTCTAACTAGTCGTTTGCATGAATATGTGGGTCATTGGGCTGAAGTGCCATCTAGTGGCAGACAACACTATTGCAATGCACGTATGTAGGTCAAACTTGCAGCTCCTAATACAGTTTACAGAAGCTGTAACCAGTCAAAGTACATCTACTTGAAAGATAAATACAATGAACCTGTTTGTGTATTTTCTACTGGAGTCATTTCCTATACTGTAAAATGTAGTGTTATATAACAGAAGGGGCATTGTACTTCTCAGCACAGTGTAATGCAAGTAAAAAGGTTAAAAAGATGATTACTGCATGAAACATGAAATCAGCTGAAATACAACAAAATGTGGATCACAATTGAAGCACATGTCCAGATTCTTCATTCTCTGTACAGGCTACCATGTGTTAAAAATATATATATATATGGGCAATTGTTTATATATACAATTGCCCAGTTTTGACAACTGATCCATTTTTGTGGATAATTATAGATAAATTATACATTTTAGAGTAATATTTCATCAAAGTGGATGGAACAAGTTTATTATTATGTTTAAATCAAATAGTGTAGTGTCTGTACTGCTGGAGGTGAGCTTCATTTTCAGAAGTTTAAATTCAGTTTTACATAGAGTACAATAAATCGTCTCTGTTGTCTAATATTGAAACCACAGACTAGCTTGTCTGTTTGGTTTTTGGTATTAGTTTGAGAAAAGTAGCCTGCTTGTAGTTGAATTGATTAACGTAATTACGTAGTTGTTCACTACGCACGCAACGTGTCCCTGTTCAGTTGACTGGGAAGCCCCTAGCGCGGAGCTGCCAACGCCCGGCGTAAAGACACAAACGGAGGATACGGTACGGAAAAAATCTGTTATTTTGTATTTTAGGGGTATAAGTAGTTGGTTAGAGTTTGAGTGTTATCAGTATCATTTATGCTGTACGCCTGTGGTACATGGGTTGTAATTTTCAAACTAGGTATCTCCTTCAGCAGCAGCATCCACTAAGGTTAGCTCACCCAGTTAGCTAACTAACTAGCAAGGGGAGGGTAGTATTTAGCAAAGCAAGCAGACAGGCAGTCTATAACATCGGACCGGCTTGTAAATAAACCACTTGGGGCCGTGTAGTAACCATATTCCACATCAAATATATTGTTGATTTCAGCGAAAATGTGATGTCTTTTCGTTTTCAAGCAAAGCCAGTCAATAGCAAAATACGTAACTTAACTAGTTACTAGCTAGCTGTTAGCTGTTTGACGGGCTGATTAAAGAGGCGTAACAAACGTCTGGTATGTTTTTATAATGTAAGAAGGGTCTCCGATTGCAGTTAAACTGTGAAGTGTTTGGGTGCGAGGATTGAGGTTCACATTGCTAGGTTGGGTCATAAAATGGACTGCTCAATTGGTACATTTGTCGTCAGTTTAAACAGCCGGCAGGAAATTAGGCCAGATTGAGGCCGGGGATGTGGCCGAAATAGCCAAGCAGCTAAGCTAACAGTAACGTTAGCTTTGAGTGGTAGCTATCTCTCAGGTATGATCTTGAAATGTATTTGATATGTAGGTTAGCTGTTATTACTCATACAGGCTCATAGTAACAAATTCGCTTACTGCTCGTGGCTGCATATTTAGACATGCCATACGTTGTAAGTACAGTAGTGCGATATAAAGTCATTGTTGGGACAACTCGTCACAGATTTTGTGTCGATGTCAAAAGAAAACGCTTGTGATTGATGTCTTTGACTGGAGGGCTGCCTGTGTCAAGTATCAAACGGCCAGATGTCCAAGGATTTTTCCTCACCATGTTTGTGCTTGACACATCAGTAAGACAGATGAACTTGAAGGGAAACTGTGACCAACCTTTAAAGATATGTTGCTAAATCCGATGTAATTTAAGTCGTGCAGCTGTGTGGATGCAGTGATGTTTGATTCTGTGGTTGGTTGATGTTTTCAATATAAGTGCTCACTTGCTCTGTGGTGACAAGAGTCTTGGTAGATATAGTGCCTAACATACTGTTATTTTTAAATTAGGTGCTTTATGTTTTGTGGAAATATCAAACTGAATTTTACCAGCTTTCACTACCAATCTTTAAGCTGGCCTGCCCTCAGAATGCTTGCTGGCCTACAAACACAAATGCGTGGATTAAGTCTGGCAGCATTATTGCAGCAGCAGCCACCCTCTGTTGCCCATGGTCATCAGCTTACTGCAGTGTTGAGCTTAGAGTTTGTCAAATATTTCAGAATTTCCCCCATTTCTTGGCCCTGCGGGGCATTATGCTACTTAAGTACATATGCTGTTGTGTGGATGTAATAGTGATCACCATGCAATGAAACTAACTGTCCGTTTACTGTCTAAAGTGCTGAAAGGATTCCTCCTGACAATGGCAGGGTTTTTCCTTGCTCAACAGTTGGGTTTGTTGGTGCCCAAGGCATAGCTTTCCTTCAATTTGAGTGTTGTTAAAGCACTCAAATGCTCAACCCAGTAATGGACTGTCTAAACTTGTGATCAAAACAATAATTAATGTGACTGCTTTAATGGTAGACATTTTGGGAAAACCCTGAATTATGAGAACAAATTACAAGCATGTTTCTAACACTTACGAAGTATACTCCATATGTGGAACACCAGGATATTAAACAGTCTATGTAAAAGAGTGACTACAGATAAGATGACACTGTGACGTGTAGGACAGCAACATTTAACCTGCAAACAGAACCCCACTAATGCAAAGGTGAAATAGAGCTGAGGCTTTCAATTTGTATTTTAAGCAACTAAAAGTCTGTTGATTGTTGAGATTAAATACTTATTTTGCCCATCACACATATGTTTAAGACGTCCTGTTAACAGACGCAACTAATCCAGTTTTGATTTTAATTTCTTAACAATATGCAACAGGAAAATGAAGATGAAGGTTTCTGTTGTATCACTGTTACTGTATTATGTAAGTGTTGGCTCATTTAAATGCCCCCTTTAGACACTACTTCTCTCTGTAAATCAGAGCGGGGTATCAGCACTGATGTTTCTGAATCAATATAATCCAATTTCCGATTCAATTCAATATCAATTCAGCTGGGGATATTTAAGTGACAGTATAAATTTTCCTTTGGTATGAAAGATTCTGAGAGAACTAATAAAGTACATTGTCTGACCTGGTGAATTATTTAAAAATATTAATGTTTACTTAGTTTAAATCTGCCTATGGAGAAATTAATTGGATATTGTTATGAATTAACCATCTAATGATTCAATTTCTTATTGTAAAAGACCAATGACAGATATAAACCTATGTATTTCAATAATGTAAAATAAGAACAAATAATGGGAACTGTCCCATTATTGTGGCCATTCGAGTATAGATTTTACGAGTTTATGAGGAGTACCAGTCCCCATGCTGATGTTTGTGAAGACAGAAACTTCATGCCTGTAAGTGACACCAAAATGCGGGAAAGCCAAAAGGAAAATCAACAAGTATTTGGAGGGTGTTTAAACCCTGACATCTGATGATCTCAGGATTCTATAAATCCGGTAGAATTATTTAAAAGACATACAGATTTTTTTTTTTAATCCAGCCCAACTGTAAAATTACTGGGAATTCACGTTCCTTGCCAAACCCCATTCATCAGATTTCCAGCCAAGTCACCCAAAATGTTCAACTTCCATTGATGGGAGTTACTCACATGATGCAGTCTGTGTAATTGCTTACTTCACCTGCCATTGAGAAGTTTATTGAGAGGTCCACATTATGCAACCCCTCTTCATTCAGGCACTGCAAAGGCCTCATTATCATCACACAGCAGCAATCACATCAGTCTGTCACTTTTGAACACAGTTGGTTATGGAAGTTGATCATAATGGCTTCATGTTTAGAAACAAAAAAGCCTTAAAAGATGTTTAATGAGCTTTAATGAGTTTATCATTTCTTTTAAACATGCAATGTAAAGGCCTGTCTAAAGTAATTGCAGCCTATTTTGCAAAGGGACTACTATGTTGAACAAATTGGTACCATTGTATTCCATGTGTATCGGCAGAACATCAACCTGTGTTCAGTTCATATTCACCATGTAACATTTGGTGCCTGCAGTTTTGTCCCTTCTGCCTCGCTCAATGACACCCCCACCCCCACACAGTGGTGCAGAGCTCTGCAGTGGCTCAGCGCATACTGTAACTTGTGGAGGAAAGACAGGGGAATACTGTGTTCCACATACTACACACAGTGTAGGGCTGTCAACGAAAATTCAAGTGTATAGTTGACATTTAATTGTGAAAGTTAATATTGGACTCAAATTCATTGATTGAAAATGAAATGTCAAGCTGAAATGAGCTAATAATCCAACAACAACAACAACAGTGTGGTAATGATGGCAGAGTTCACAATCGCACGCACCGATGCACGCACCAAAAGCTAACCCAGTTCCTGCCTGAACACCGCTGTCTGAGATCAGAGCTGCCACACAGTCAGAAATAAACCTTCTGATTGGCTGACAAGTCAGAAACACACCCTCCCTTCATCAACAGACTCAGTCCAAGGAATCATGGGAATGCCAGTGAACGACTAACAACCATGTTAACAATAACTGAATCCCACACGTAAAACTGGATAAATAATCACAGAAGACATTCAGTGCTGGATTTATCAGTTTGGATTCAAAAAGTCAGTCCAGTTCAAGGCTGGATTACAAAGCTGCCGAAAGGGATGCAATCTCACTGAAGCGCTCGTTTGTTAATAAAACAAAGCAGTTCTTTCAAATGCAGCTCTCCAGCAATATTTAATATTTGTAACATTATGTCATACTTCAACTGCAGAGTGAGCTTCTGGTGTTATAGTGTCCTGTATGTCAGATTTTTCTAATTAGTCCTTGTCAATGCTTGGTGGTGAGACGGACTCACACACGCAGCTCAGCTTTTAAAGCTCTGCTTAAGCAAGACAGCTAACATTTTTATTTTCAAATAATGTCACATTTGACATCACATTTATTTTTTATTTGTCCCATCATGAGGCATTTCTCATGCCTAAACACAGAGTGTGTTTATGTCAAGAAATAAATAGGCTATGCAAGGAGTGACGTCCCTTGTTGTTTTGGTTTTCCCTCTTATGTACATAAGGTGCAATAACTTTTTTTTTTAAAGAAATAATGGAGTGTCATTTTTGGGCAATCTTGTTAGCCTTAATACAGTTTGTTGTCTATAAATCCACAGTACATCAAGATGCACCACATTGCTACAGACATAGATTCAAGGTCAATGTTAATTGTTTCACTCAACATGTCACAGTAGAAAAAGCACAGGTATGAACATTACAATTAATGATTGTTTCAGGCTGCAACTAACTGAAAAATTGCTACAACCCAAGCTTGCATCTTAAGATTATCTGTTTCGTCCAACCAACAGTCCAGTTGCAGATTAATTATTTCCACTGAGTAATTGGAAAACAAGTGAACACATGCTGCCTTATTACACTGACATTGACTGCCCAGTATCTCTCACTGGCTAGCTAGTAGATGTGTTTTAGCAGCTAGTTCACTGCACTCAAAAAGCTTTCTTAGCTTCTTTTAGTCTAATTAATACATAAATGAACAACTCTGTTAAATGCCACAATCATATAAACAAATAGCAAAATAAATACTGCTCACTGCTGTGTGTACCTTGTGCTACTGAGTTAGCTGCTGAAGGACAGTCTGTCGCTGCTGCAATGCAGCGCCGGGCTGTGTACTGCGTACTAACCATATTCAACTACCTCATGTCTCACTCATGTGTAAGAAAACACCTAACAATATATTAATGATATATTAGGGGTGTCACGATTTCGATTTTGAATCTAAAATCGATTAAAATGAGCCTTCAATTTCGACAATCAAAATGCAGTATCCTGACCGAACTGCAAGTCATTTCTATTGATCAATAAATTGTAAGTGATGTTGACCACACAGTGAGGATATAGCTTGAGATCTTTTACAGTCCACAGATGCATGTGGTTTTAATGTGGCGTATTTTCCTGTCGTCGACATTGTGGCGATGTTAACTGCTAGAGAGAGTAGAGAGAGGGTGAGAATTTTCTGTCAGCTCCTAAAGTTGCAGATACATTATGTGTCTCATTTTCTCTAGTGCACAGTTCCTACAACTGCTTTAAATGTAGTTAGAAGAGTATATGTGAGACAGAAACAGAGTCCGCCGAGCGCCAAATGTGAGCATACTTTCCTCTGGGCAAGTAAATCTCGTTAGACTCCCTGCCGAACTGACAATTTGTACTGAAAGTCATTTAATAAAACACTCTGCTGAGCGTCTCTGCGGTGTTTTGGTGTCGGGTCATGCGCAATGAGTGCACGGCCAGCGTACACAGAGCTAGTCGAGTACGTAGGTAGTCAGGCAAGTGGGCTGACAGGATGGTCCTATTAGAGGCCTGCAGTTGTCGCATACATTGGACTTTTTCTTCTTTTGTTGTCAGAGCATTTGATTGATTGCTGTTGGGATTTTAAGGGATTTTCTATAAACACTGTATAACAAAAATGCCTCTAAAATAAGTTACCAAACCTAGCTTTAATCGTTTCAGCTCTAGTTGAATTTGATGCCACTGCTTGAGTTTCAGAGCAATTTTTCCCAGATTCCACTTAAAGAGAAATCACATGTTTGAATAGAATTGTTACTTCTCCAAATGCCATTACTGCTCTAAAACCAAAACCACACAGTCTAGAGATGTGGTTCTGCCTTCTGTGAATGGTTTGTTTGACTAGTGTGAGTGCTCCATACTGGTACTGGCACGGTTGGAAGAGGTGTGCTTCAGCACGGTATCGTTAAATAGATTTATTATATATTAAAAGGGTTAGGGTATAAGCAGCCTGTTTTTGAAACGTGTCCTGTAATGTCTGCGTTACAGAGGTAGAATGAGATGTACTGGCAGTAGCACTCGATTGGCCAGCAGACCCTCTCTGTGAAAAAAATGAATAGAAAATGTCATTATTAATTATTACTGTCATTGTTACTTAATACTAAGGGTGCAACCAACAGATCACAAAACTCACAATCTAGATCATATCACTTTTGTGAGAAACAGGTTGGATAATCTTTTAGATCAAAACAAAAAGGATTATTGTTAAATTAATTATGAATACTCTATTTTGGCTCTTATCTCTATCTAGACACTTGTTATATTCACCATTTTAGATTATTCTTTATATATAGTCTATTCTACAAATAATCCACAAGTATTATATATTTCTGATATTACTTATATATATTGGCTGTCTGTCTCTGTCTGCTTGCTCGTCTGTTGTCAATGGACTCGGTCAATCTGATTGGTCAAATGGCTGCTGAGCCACAGGTAGATGCTGCTCCGGTAAACGGAGCTGAGATGAAAGTCAGTCATCTCAGTCAGTTTGCATTCACTAACTCAGTCCACCCAGTACGTGTTTGTCTCAAATCCTCCTCACAGCAGCTCTGCATCAATATTTGGGGAATTATTAGGTCGACTTTAAAAAGTAAAATCTACAATTAATAAGCGGTTCAGATAACGTGCCAAATCACGGATCAACTTGGTTCAGTTATACCACTATCTGGTCAGTTTGCATTAGTGACAACAGCAAATTAGACAGAGAAAACTCGACATACACACATCATTCACCTGAGCTTAAGGTTAATTTACCTTGCATTCGCTGAACAGTTGAGGGCGATGGTTGCGCAAATAAGTAAGTAAATTGGATGTGTTGCCGCCCCTCGCAACAACTTTCTTCTTGCAGCTCCTGCAGATAGGGCTGCCATCCTCGACCAGCTGTCCCTGAGCATTCTCATAATAACCAAAATACGCCCAGACTTCAGATTTGGTTCTCTTTGAAGGTGGAAAAATGCCTTGAGGGCTGCTACTATCACGTCCTCCCTCCGCCATGTCTTCTTCACTACATAACAAGCGCACGTTGCACGCTGCGCCTGCGTAGGGAGACTTGGATAAAGTATCTCGCGAGTTTTCCACACCGTGGTTATCGACCGCGTCGGTTACCATGGTAATTAAAACTTAAACGGTAACCTTCACCGTCGGGAATTTTACCGTGGTTTACCGTGACACCGGTAACCGTTACATCCCTAGTTGTGGCACAATGGAGACCAACACAGAGAACATGACTGTACTGACTTTTTTGTGGCTTATTTTGTGTTGTTTTGGTCATAGACAATCCCCTCGCATTCCTGGGTTTCTTGATTATGCAAGGCGGCACAATTGCGCATTATAATACTTCATGTCCACGTTGGGCACCCGTGCATGAGCAATCATGCCGTGCCAACGCACACCTCTTCCAACGGTGCCAGGGCCAAGAAAGTGTACCATGCTTGAGCGCGGTATGGAGCGCTCACACTAGTCAAATGTGCTTGGGCACGGCACGGATAACCTAGTGTGAGTGCACCCTTAGTCAGTCTTTGTGCTGCTCTGTATAAATGAGCACAACTGACATTTGTTAATTTCATCTGTCATTGACAGTATGACAGTATTTGAGTTCCTTAACTAATTGTAAACCAAAACAAAAAAATATTAGTTTAAACTTATTTAAACTAATGTTGACATTAACACAACCTGTGTTTACATACCAATGCCACGTTCATGGTCAAACTGAAGGTTATCCTTAAATCGTTATCCTTAAATACATTTAAAACACATCTGTATGTTTTTTAACTCCTGTCTGAAAATGTACGCAGTTGAGAGGTCACCTGCTCATTTAACAGTTCTGGCTGTATTTGCAAATATTTCAGTGGTTGTTTTGGTATTGTTATTGGTCAGTGTTCTACTTTGTGTAGTCTGGCAGTCTGAACACTGCTCACTCTCACAATACTCCCAAAACAATCTGTCTTCACTTTTGTATCTTTCTTATGCTATGACCCCAAATGTTGTCTGCTATGGAGTAGTGCCACCATCTTTATTGATTTGTATTAAAGGGATGTTTTTATGGCTTCATTACAAGTCTTTTGAAGTAATTAGAAATAACAAATTGCGTTTGGTCCAATTCTGTTAGCTTGTTGAACTTAAAATACTTTTTTCAACTCTGCAGCATTGAACTGAGTGAGTGCATTGAACTGAGTGCCATTGGACAGGACTGTCACAACATGTTGTGAGCTCTTTGTCAATGCTTTATTTTTTGTCAATTTTAAACCCTGTTAAATACCTGTCGAAGAGCATATGATCTGTCATTCCATGAAACCTCTATGGTATCATACCAATTATGTAGTCAAATCCCTATCTGGTGTTTTTTTCCTTTGCTTGCACATTTGTCTCAATCCAAACATTTTGAATTCTCTCCTAGCACAGCCACAACATGTGCTCTGCCTTTGTGTGAAGCACATTTATACTGTCTCATTTGTTCCCCAAATTGGTGTCCAGCTGTGGGTCTGTACAATCCCTCAATCCCTTAAATTAGAAACCCTCATTTGAACATCTGGACACTTCCATTGACCCCGTGGTTGATTGGGGAGGTCCAGTTATTAATTGATGTCTGGACAGAGTTATTCCCTCTATGTCAAGTAGATAATGACATTTTTACTTGGGTCACGTTAATTTCCAGATTCAGGCCAGGCTCCAATTTACAGTTACAGTTCTTGAAAAGTGCTTTACCAACAGTTCATCATTGATAAGTAATGATAAAAACATCTGGTGTTGAGCTTTTTAAGGTCTCCCCCAGAGAATTGGTTTGTCAGATTCGAGGCTGTGACTGGTGGTGTCTAGTGGACCTTAGCAAGAGGCAAAAATGTATATGTAATTAATGATTTGTGTTTCATATTTGTTTATTTAGATACATTTGGAGAGATTTGTTTTCACTTTTACATTTGCAAAAATGGTAACTTTTGTTAAGCCAATAAACAGTGTCATCGACTAATGAAGTTTCTTTGCTGTTTGTTTGTCTGTTCCAGATCTTGAATGAGTAGCGAAGACTGTAAAACACAGCTATGCAGACCATCAAGTGTGTTGTAGTTGGGGACGGTGCTGTGGGTAAAACCTGCCTGCTCATCTCGTACACCACAAACAAGTTTCCCTCTGAATATGTACCTACGGTAAGTGTGTTGACACCTGTTAGTTATAGAAAGAGCTTCCACTTATATAAATGTAAATATGGTCTCTCTGTTCGTCACCACATGCTCACAGTCGACTGATTAATCCCCGACCAACCTAATATGTCCTGCCTTTGTAACTATGTGTGTAATTGTGATGAAGTAACTTCAGAGTTACAATTGACCAAGTATTTAGTTTCATTCTGACCAGTTCAGAAAAGGATATTAAGTTTGGGATGTGACTGGTTTTGGTTTCATACACCCTATGAACCAAATTATTACAGTCATGCAAGCCTAATTACAGGCCATGTCATTGTACATGTAGGCAATGTAGAAAATCTAAAGTCTGAGTGGCATTCTGAAGCCTTGGCCATGTGTTGGCCGATAAGTCAGGTTAGCTTAGCTCTTTTAGCTAGCATCACTGATGAGTGTGAACGTAATCAAGAAGATAGCGTTTGGAATGGAAATGGAAATCTAGAAATCTATCCTATTTTCTCCACTCGATTTGAAGTTTTCCAGAATCTGGTTGACAGTCAGTGTTGACCTCTAGACACATGATCAAAGTTTCTTTCTGAATGCAGCTACCTAAAACAGTCTGCAGCTGTATAAGCTAGAACCTGATACATGACGATCGTCAGCTTAAAAGATAATGATTAATAATGACACACAATAACTTTCTGCATCTAAAATCAAATTAAATGCATATTTTAATATCTGCACAATATTTGTCAAACTTAAGTAGTGGTAAAATGTATACAAAATTACTTTTTGAGCAAATTTTGGCTAACTATTGTTTCTGGTGTGTTTGTTGTAGGTGTTTGATAACTATGCTGTTACTGTAATGATTGGAGGAGAGCCCTACACTCTGGGCTTGTTTGATACAGCAGGTATGCTATATTCTTATTCTAACCTACACATGCTTACTTATGTAACTATTACCCATTAAGTCATTGTCATTACATACATTTTGTGTTTCTATGAAGTGTTTCTATGAAATCATGGGAAAAATGTGAGTTGTCTTCGCATTCCATCTACAGGCTAATTGTTGTGACCGTAGGATGTTGATGGGAGTTTTATTTTAGACTGATGTGTTCCTGTGGTTTTGTCGCTGTGTTTCATTCTGCCAACAGAGATATTCCACTTTGTCCAATGTATAAGTGCTGGGAACACGATGGCCAGACTGCACTTGTTAACCATGTTTGTGTTTTCTTTCTCCAGGTCAGGAAGATTACGACAGGTTACGACCTCTGAGTTATCCTCAGACAGATGTGTTCCTCGTCTGTTTCTCTGTCGTGTCCCCCTCCTCCTTTGAAAATGTCAAAGAAAAGGCAAGTGGAGCCCTTCCTTTTATTCTTGTCACTGGTGTTTTGCCTCACCGTTGGGAAATATGGATGCTGTGTTTTGTTGTTTTTGTAATTTGTAATATCTTTATATACTCATACTATATTTATTACTATACTACTATACTTATTATATCCTATATACATTGCAATGTGTATTCGAGTAGTCATCAAAATATCTCTTTCTTGTGTCATTAGTTACATTTTCTTCACACTTCAGGTGTCCTTGTGACGCAGTGTTGTGACAGTTGCTTTCCCCTGTGTTTGTGCATGCAGTGGGTTCCAGAGATCACCCACCACTGTCCAAAGACCCCCTTCCTGCTAGTTGGGACTCAGATTGACTTGCGGGATGACCCATCTACTATAGAGAAGCTGGCCAAGAACAAGCAAAAGCCC
Source organism: Pagrus major (assembly GCF_040436345.1). Lineage (NCBI taxonomy): Eukaryota > Metazoa > Chordata > Actinopteri > Spariformes > Sparidae > Pagrus > Pagrus major. Next base: position 32,270,648 of record NC_133220.1, on the reverse strand, counting down.
ATCACTCCGGAGACAGCTGAGAAGCTGGCGAGAGACCTCAAGGCTGTGAAATATGTGGAGTGCTCAGCCCTCACACAGGTAATATACATATATGAATATAAATACAGTCACACATGATTCACATATGACACATGATTCACACCTCAATGGCAAGAGCTAAGAAAAAGGAGGAAAGAGGAACATGTCCGTATTCCCCCTGGCCTGTGCACGCTGTGGTTGATGAGTTTTGTTCTGCATGGTCGGTTTCAGTGAGTGTTCTTACTCATGAGCCTAGTGGTGTTGCTAATTGTAAATCATCAGATGTTTTTCAAATGGCTTAAGAACCCTGGTTCAGACAACAGTGTATCCTGGGTACAGGCCTTTTGCCTTTGGCTATAAAAGTGCTGGTGAAGACAGCAGTTCAGGCTGTGTAGCCTGTGCAGTGCAGAGTGGAGACATCTAAGTTTCTTGTAGCTGTGGTTCCCCCTAATTGGAAAGCGAATTTGAAGCAAATGTAGCAAAAACAGGGAAATAAGGAAAGCGTGTACGACTGTGCAACACAGCAGCACAACGAAAATACCATGGCACTCTTTGTCTGATTTAGAACGAATAAACTGACAGCTAATGTAAAAAAAGCTTCCGTTTATGAAGTTAGAGATTAATTTCTATATTTAGCATGGGGAGCTGTAGTTGTCAGAGGACCCTCTTCAATAGTGCGTCTGGCTTACTTTTTATTTTACTGTTAATGTTTAAATAGGACCAAAAGTAAACAGCATAAATTATCAATTCTTTTGTTTGTAGTATCTAGTACTCCTCTTGGATTGTCTTAATAAATCAATCAGTGCTTTTATGAGCTTAGCGGCTGATCAAGTCCTGAGTACTGTTGGCACCAGTGCATCACTGTTGGGAATTTGAGGGAGGGGACATGACTCAGGGTAGAACAGATGAGCTCGGCCTCACTCAGGCAGGGAACAATAGTGTTGATGGAGTTGAGGTGTAGCCCCCACCTCCCTGCTCTGCTCCTTCCTTCCTCTTCCCCCCTCTCTCCCTGGCACAACTGTTGCATAGCTGCTGACGTAATTTCCTGTTTCCTGTCAGGCATCTCAGCAGTCGGTCCACACCTCACTCTCAGCTCACTGCTCAGCGACAGCCCTCTCTTTGCTGTAGAGTCAGTCTCACCAGTCGCACTTCACTCTTCATCTTTGTGCCATGCATCTCCTTCACACAGTTGTCCTCCCACACCTTCTCTCTGTATTTCAGCCAAACATGTTCCTCCTTGTTCTGCCATGTTCCTCTTATTCTCCTCTCCCATCTATCTCTTTCTGTGTTTGCTGTGCTAATTGTGCTGTTGTTCTCTTCCCTCTCCTATCCTTGTAGCGAGGGCTGAAGAATGTATTTGACGAAGCTATCCTAGCTGCCCTAGAGCCACCTGAGACGCAGAGAAAGAGGAAATGCTGTATATTTTAAACTCTTTGCCACTGCGCTCATATCCTCCTCCTCTGATTTCCATTCTTCTCTGCATTATTATCATTCCTTTACCCCATCTCTTTCCTCTCCTCTCTATCTTTACATGTGCTGCTTTTGAAATCTAGACCAATCTCAATTTCAGCCATCTACCTAACCAATCCATCAGTCGGCCACCAGACTAACTCCCAACCCAAACTACTCATATTGAGAGTGCATTTACAACTAACTTTGTTTCATGGCCTGGTCACTGACTCGAGGCCTTCCTGCACTTCAGTGACTTGTTGCCTTTTCTAACTTGTTACTGCTGATATTTGGTTTGGTTGGTATGTTAATCTACTTTATATCTTCCTTCAGGAGAGGTTTATGTGAGCTTAGTTTTACATCACAAATGTAGCACTATACCACTGTATCATTCCTAGTCTTCCTACTGTGGCCCAGTGCTCATTAATGTGGTCCCTGGCCGACAGTAGAGCGGTATCTTACAGAGGATGTAGGACGTAATTTGGGATGTAGCCATTGTTATAGTTAGTCTTTCCCCTCTGTCCCGTCGCAGTAGTTAATGTGGGGAGGGTTTAGACCAAAGTGAGGGCGGTGGCTTCACATTGCTACACACTGAGATTGAACTCAACACTAAATAGATCTTCCATTTCGTATGCTAATGTATTTTTTGTACTATTGATGTCTGATTTAACAGAACTTGGAGTCTGACTATGGTAACATGTAGGGGGTTTAAGTACTAAAGTCATATATAGGGAGTGTTTGGCCTTTTTGACAACATAACCACTAGATACAGTGTTTGGTACCATGATGGTACCGTGTTATTGATGGGGTTTATAGGTAAGCTACACTTGATGTTTCATTAAGTTGTATGCTTCTGTAAAATGCTTTCTGACCTGTTTGGAGTACCTCTCCATGTATATGACTCTAATGTGCCATTGAAGGAAAACTTCACCCAAAATGAAAAGTGATTCATTAACTACTCACCACCATGTCAATGGAAAGTCAGTTGAAGTTTCGCAGTATACAAAACATTTCTGGAGCGTCATCTACTGAAGTAGATAAGCATTTGTTTTAAAAAAAAAACACAAACAACAACAACAACAAGAAAAATCATAAAATGGCTCCATACAGCTCGCTGGCATAACCCAAATCACTGGAAGCCCAGATATCCCAAATTGATCCAAAAAGACACCCTTATTTAAGCTGGACTCTTCACTGTAGCTGCGAAGCTAAAAGCGTTAGCGTGCACCCGGTCTAAAGTGGGTCAACGAGCCCGACTGCATGCCAAGGAAGTAAATAATGAATTTTCAAATCAATTTATTAACAAATGCTGCAACACTGTTTTGATGTGAAGATGAAGAAATGTTTTGTGGACTACAAAACTCTCTCTTGTGTTGACTTTCCATCGACATGAGGCTGAGTAGATAATTTTCCTATTTTGGGTGACCTTTTCTTAAACTGTGGTGCATATCATGCTATCCTGGAAGTCCAGATAATAAAGAGCTATAATTGTGTGAAATGACTTGTGAAATGAATTAATAAAGGACACATGAACTTGCTCTCCGTTCTGTGGCTCCCTTATTTTCCAGTGCTTTGTCGGAGAAGAATGTAGTGGGGTTAGTTGACTGAGTTAAGCAACACTGAGGGGCTTACTGCTTTACTGCATAGTACAGCACTGTGTCAGAGCAGCTCTGGTTACTTCACATGACCAAGCTTGTGGTGTAAGCAGCTCTGCTCAGGGGCAGACACAAAGAGAAAAGAAACACTCTGAGGCTGAGAAATAGACCTTATTTGTGGTGCTTATTATTTTTTTTTTAAATGTGTTTTCTATGTTGAATCTGGATGTCCTCTTGTAGTGAATTAGTCAGCACGTTTAATCTGAAGAGTAGGGCCAATGAAGAAAAAAGAAAATAGGCAGTGTGGAATGATAATGCTCAGATGCCTTTTGTGTCGTGGTGTCAGGGGTTATGCTCTATTTTTCCTCCACTTTCTTGTTTGACTTGCCTTTGATTTCAGCACCCACAGTTCAGCTGCACTTCACACTCAAACATGCATGTGATTTATGTTGTAGACACTTGATCCCTGATCTGTCTCACACAACTGACTGAAACAGCATTTATAGGAAAACAGAAAATTCTCCTTTGTTGTTTGTTTCAGATATGATTTGATCTCCTTTCATATAATTGTTAAATTGTTTTGTCCCCGACAGCACGCTCACATCTCCCAGTTTCTAATGACACTACTAAATGATAATCAATGCTGCTTTGTTATCACCCAGCTTAAATGTGTTTTCCCTCTCCCTTTTTTATTTGACCCGTGTGTGTTTCATTGAGCCTGTTTGTTTGTGTGTTTGTGTTCACAGAAAGGCCTAAAGAATGTGTTTGATGAGGCGATATTGGCTGCATTGGAGCCTCCAGAGCCCAAGAAGAAACGCAAATGTGTGCTGCTATGAGAGGCTCCTACCTTTACAAAGCACACACACAACACATACATACATGCAAACATCTTAAATACATACACAAAACACTCGCATTCACACACACAGACACACACCCCTTTCCCTTGCTCTGCTAAGGCTGGTTGACAGCATTGTCCTCCACAGGGAAGACTAGAGAGAAAACAGCCGACCAAGTTTCAAATTGTCTGCAATAATATGAAGCTTCACCCCTAAATCTGAGTTTGGGACGAAGATCAACCTAACCTGGCCAACAGGCTGCTGTGGGCTCCGGGCAGGGTGGCACGGCCTCGGACAGGAATCCAGACACCAAGCTTAGAACTCATTCTGTCGAGCTTTTGATAGATTGATTTTGATTCAGTGTTGTGGCCTAATCAACTTTTAGATGCCCAGCCATTTAGTCGTCCTCAGCCAATGTAAAGGTTTCAAGCCCCGCCCCAGCCTCTCCCAGCTGCCCGATTGGTGGCTGCTCATGCTGCTGGTCCCGTCCCCTCTGTTGACGAGCACACTCATTGCCCGATCCCTACCTTCTTTCACAGCACTACCAGAAGAGATTCTAACAGTGTTGTTTTGTTTTTGTTTGCCAACACCCCTTTTCTCCTCAAACACACAACAAGTCTGAGATATTTATTCCATGTTCCAGGTAGACGCGCTCTTAACCACTAAGGAGACTGTGTAGGTCTGACAGGACTCTGTAATTCAGGGCAGTGCAGCTGAAACTCCACACAGCTCTCCCATAGAAGAAATTGAATTGGTAAATATTGCCGTCTAGTATCCCGTCCTCTTAGAGTGGACTTCCACAGTGCGAGTCACAATCCATTTGGAGTGTGGTAATCACTTGAAGAGCTAAAGGCATCCAGTAGTAATGGGTCTGCTAGTCGACCGCAGGAATTGGCCTTTTAGATGCAGGGAACTTAAACAGTGTTAGCAGAACAAGCGGTGTGTTCTTTATGCGTTGCCAGGGACCAAGGGAGGGTAAAGCAGGACAGTGTTTTAACATTGTCGTCACCTCACACTTCGAATGGGTACAGCAGAGACATCTGTGTCAAACTAATGATCCGTGGCTGGCACCAGCAGCCAAATCTGGAGATCCATATTTAAACAGCTGATCAGTGAACATGAACTTCCACCAGAATTCTGTGCCAGGTCAGAATTTGGTGCCTTCCTGTAGCGTGTTTTATTCAGGCTGTATGTCTGAGGTGTGAAGCTGTCCAGTCTGTTGTACCCATTCAAACTGTATGGTGCTGCATGTAGCTGAGCCTTGGTCTCTGTTCTAAATGATAGGTTTAACAGATGTAATTATAATGTAAGCTGGCACACAATGTTGATGTAGGCTCCAGGTGTTTTTACCAAAACTTTTTTTTTTCTTCATTATTTCTGTTTGTGTTTTTTTTTATTTTATATATATAAATATATTAAAAAAAAAAGGTTACTTTCACTCCTTTTACATTTAGGGGTCGGAACTCATCTGAACTCTTACCTGCCAGTTTATAGCAAGAAAACCTCTGATTGGTTTAGTTCAATAAAAACCTCCAATGGCAGAGATACTGTTTGGTTAAAATTATTTGTGATTGGTTGGTTCTTGTTTTTCCTAACTGGTGGCTTAGAGTTGGGTTGATATCCAGTCCAAGTCAGTATAATTATTATAACCTGTTGTTGTTTTGGTGCAAAACCAAATGCTTTGTCTAAAGTCTTTGTTCTTTGTATATGCATTCTTTTCAAAAATATTAAACTTATACCTTAATTGCCTTTACCACTTTTCCCTTGCCATTATTTGTTTTAAAATTAACAACAGAATAACCTACTTCACCACTGAACAGACTCGTTTTTTTTAACTCGTGACTGTAGAAAGTTCTTTCTATGTGTTTTCTTACATATATTTTAATAGTGTCAGTGAATGAGTGAATCCTTTTTCATCCTCAACAAACTTGCTTTTAAGGTAATCTTCATATTGGTGGGCCAAATCAAAGTGGCTTACATGTCAAGTGTGTACATATATATTTATCAGGTAATATAAGTACAGTTGGCCTCATACTATTTCTTGGTGGCAGGAGGAGCGGGTTCAGCCAGCAGGAGGTGCTGTCCACCCAAATATCACCCCTGATGTCGCTGCCCCTCTCTGGGGTACAGTGAAGCTGATAAGTATGGAAGAAACTGATGTTGGTCACAATCCACTTATGCGAATTGATTCTTGCTGCATAGTTGGATTTTAACATTGGGATCGTATGAGCTGGTTGGATTAAGTGTGTACATGGCGTACAGTTGTGATGTAAGATGAAAATCACCCAATAAGAAAATATGTAAAAAAAAATAGCATAAACACGTAGAACTACATCAGAGGCAGAGTCATATGAACAGGTCTACAGAGTGAAGATGTGCTTGTCTGGTTATGTGTCATGGACTTCAAAGGATGTAGAAGTTGTGTGGAGGGGTGACTGAAACTACAGGGTTGCATTATGGGAATTTATAGAGCATCAATTATCCATCTAAATCATTTGGTCTGATAGCTAGTACTTTGCAGTGGTTCAACTTGGGAGTTTACCCAGAATGAGTTTGAAAATTAGAAGGTTCATGTGAATCTTCTATTATAATTTTAGTCGGGTCCGTCCAGCTAACCTATAAATTACAGCCATCAAGACAGATAGCCACCCATGTCCAAGGTTTTCTGCCTGTTGAAAGGCAGATTTTCCTCACCACTGCTGCCAAGAGCTTTCTCATGGAGGAATGTTGGATATCTGTCAATAATTTTATACATAGAGTACGGTCCAGACTTGCTCTATATGAAAACAATGTCATGTTGTGATTTGGCTCAATATAAATACATTCAATTTGAATAAAAATTGACTTGCAGAGATAAATAATAAACATGATGCAGTCATGAGTGTGATGCACAGAAATGGAAACAAAAACCTAGATAGTTGTTGAACCATCCTAATGCATCTGTCCTGAAGCCAGTTTGCTTTAATCTTTCTAATCTCTAATCTCTCCTATCAAGTCAATGAATATGGCTGCTGAGTGCTGACTGAAGTAATGCCATCATCAATAACAAATGAGGCTGCTGATTTTGACCAGAATTAAAATCAGTTCAAATCTGTTTCTTTTGAGTCTCCAGCTTTATGAAAGTGTGTGATCATAGTTTTTCACTGCTACATCTTGAAGACCGATAATAATCTTCGATTTTTAAAGGTGCACTTTGTAGTTTTGGGAAAGACATTTTAATAAACTGAATGACTAAAACAAACTGATTTTGCTTTGTTATTTTATTTTATAGGTATAATCACAACCTTTTCTAGCTTCAGTCAGTGTTCTGGGACCTTATTTTCCTCCGAGAACAGCTCGTTTATTCACTTATGTAATGTTTCCTAATTAATATTGTAAATATTAAAATTATGAGTTTGAATTTCTTCTCCAAAACTATATATCGCCCCTTTAATCAAATATATTTTAACTCTGAAAATGAATATCAGGAGCACAATATAAAACAATATAGTTTATGATAAAATCAAATTGTTTTTTACTCGATTTGTCTCTCAAGCTACACTAGTCCTGCCTTCTATCTCTAGCACACACACACACACACACACACACACACACACACACACACACACTCTAGTATATTGCTGTAATGTTGGTGTTGACAGATCAGTATCACTTTCACACAGCTCACACAGATGTCCAGGAATTCCTCAAATGGCAGCAAATGAGGGTGATGTCCCAGGTTTGGTGACCTGGATCATCTGCCACAGGCGGTTGGGAGGGATGTTGCACTGTACCCCCCCTCCCTCGGCTCCCTCCTCCACCCTCATCCACCCCTGTGAGGCGTTCACGCATTCCCTGCGTTTCTGGAGTGCTGTCTGTCAACGCCTTCTTCCACTAAAGAGACGCTGACAGCCATTAATTATCACACAGGCTGAACGAAGGGCATTCCTCTCTGCTGAAATATTGGTGTACACAGACACACACACGCACATGTGCTCCTCAGCCCTCTACTTCAACACACAAAAGCAGAGACACACCACCTGGCCTCCATTGGTCTTCATCATATTTGACAAATGAGTTGAAATGTTTTGTCCTCTGGGGTTGTCCAATCACCATCCAGCCTGGCTGAGTGTTCTCTGGGTGGGACGTACAGGCAGAGGTGGGGATGTAATGACCAGACAACCCATCCAGGACACTTAAGCAACCTGAAACACGCACACACAATGCTGGCGGAGAGCTGCCTGTGTGTGTCTGCTGCACCCAATTTTATGAGACGACTTTATGATGATCTGCACAGATACTGACTTTTGATGAAAAACACGCTGAGGATTTGAGCAGTTTATCAGAGCTCAGCAGTAAATCAGTGTTCAGACATCTCAGCTATACACTGTACAGTGCAGAGGCATGCCTGCTATGTGTGTGCTTGAATATAAATCTCCAATGCTGGCTAGAGATAGGACACAGTCTGCTTATCCAGGCCGGGACTGAACCTTTGACAGTCTCTGCTGTTCCAGTGTCCAAAGCTCCTGCCAACACATTGAACCCAATGTGGTTTTCATGTAGATGTTGGCCGTGATGTAGAGGGGCAGGTTTGGCTCAGTCCGCCTGGTCCAAATGCTCTCCAGCAGGTAGGATGAGGTGGTGGGGTGAGAGCAAAGGGGCCATCATTATTTTTAACTCAGCCATGTTGTAAATCATGTGTGGAAAATGATCTCTCCTGAAGGACGTCCTGTCCTCCTCTGTGTTCTGTCTTCTTTTCACAGTGTGTGTTCAAGTTATAGAAAATACCCATGCTATATGATGTATTGCTATAAAAACTGCTTGTATCACAGACATCAGCACAGACAGTACCGTTTTCAAGAGTTGGTTCATCCATTTTACTGAAAAATAAACCTGCAATAGTCTTGATTTTATGTGCCAAGGTTTAAGATGTCTGTCTTCACTGTAAGTGAACAGATTGTCATATGTGGTGCTCAAAATACTGTGACCTGTCTTTCCTGTAGTACACCCAGCGTTTAAATGGTAAATGGCTGCATTTATATAGCACTTCTATCCAAGGGGCTTAAAATTTGCCTCTGATTCACCTATTCACACACACACACACACACACACACACTAATGGGTGAGATATATTGCAAGGTGACCATCAGAAGCAACTAGGTGTTCAGTGTCTTGCCCAAGGAAACTTTGACATGTGGACAGTAAAAGCTGGGGATAAAACCACCAGCCATGTGATTAGAGGACGACCCTCCTAAACCAAAGCCTCACATCACGTTGAAACAGAAGTCAGGCTAATGTGCATCCCAGCTCACAGGGGCATTGAGGGTAATGGAAGACAGGCTCTGGAACAGGATTGTGGAGGTATCTTTCAGTAAAGTAGAAGCTAAAGCTGTAACAGCAGCAATATATGGCTGCATGGCAAAAGCATGGAAATAAAAGAGTCAAAGGATGTCATCTATACAAAACAAAGCAAAAAGTGGGAATGAAAGCAATATGGAAACCTCTAGAGAGTAACATGTTGATGAAGGTTCTCAGTCATCCATGTCATGGTCATTCTATGTGCTGTATCATAGGCAACTGGACTTATTTCAGTTTCTTGAAGATGTTTCACCTCTCATCCAAGAGGCTTCTTCAGTTCTAACTAACTGGAGGGGAGTTGCAGGCCTTTAAACTCTGTGTGGGAGTGTCCTTACAGAGTCGTTAAGGACACGTGAGAGCTCTGAGTTTCAGAGTGTTAGGGCCACTTGTGGGTCGTTGACCCAACCGGCCTTCACGTGGGTTGCTAGGGCTAGGTGAGCCCAGGTGTGAATGGTTGTTAAACTGTCTGACTGTCTGAGAGTAAACAATCATATCGAGACTGTGATTAGTACACACATGGTTAAATAACACAATGCACTTAGTGTGGAAACATCCATTTCATTAGGAGAGGAAATGTCAGGTGGGAGCATTGAATCTTAAGAATTTACTCAGTATTTAGGAAGAAAATGCAAAGCCTGGGTTAATGAAGACACTCTTAATGGAAATAGGAAACTCTGCCCACACTCCAGCATAGTAGGTGGCAGTAATGCACCTTAACCCGCCATTAAAGAAAAAGAAGCCTCACAGTCTGCTGTTGATTCTTACAATATGTCTTTGTATTTTTTTAATATATATATTTGTAAATTTGTTGAACTGATAATACACCTTTAAGCCAGTAATATTATTATGTACATCTATCTCTAGGCAGTATGGTTCATCTAAATGAACCATACTGCCTAGAGATAGATAATTGATATTTCATTAATAATATTGAGAAATATTGCATGCTCTGCCTATCCTCATCAAAAAAACAATGCAAAACTATGCAAGCAGCCTATTACAACCAATATGTACATTTATTGTTAGGCGGCAACCTCTAGAGGCTGTAGCTATTACTATAGCAGCAAAGGAGGAAGTCAGGTGAAGTGTTATAAAGAGCAATAAAGTCTTCATAGGAAGGAGGACAGTTAGGACAAACTCACTCTGCAGACGGCTGTTTGTGTCCTGTGAAACCAAAAGTCAATAGTGAGTTATTTTACCTTCCCAACATAGTTAACTTACATCACACACGACGTAGCTCAAGTTATGTGAAATACATGTGCACTTAATTTAAGTTACGTAATTAACATAGTAATTTCAACCCAACCATGATCTCTTGCTAATCGAAGTGGTTGAAGGTCCTGTACGCCTGTCACTGGTATGCTGCATTTTGCTGCGGTTTGGGAGTCACTAGCAGTACAGTCGCTTTGGTGTGAGGATGTGTTGGCATGTTCCCTGTGTCATGATTGACTGTCACAGAAACACATGGTTTTGGTGAGGTACATTTTAAATAAAGATCAGTATTCATCAGAGACCTGTGTTTGCTGAGAGCAAAGAACAATGTGCTGATTAATGTATGGACTAAACCTGTTTACCTTTAGGATAATACAATATGAATATGGTTCAGGGATGTTCCCAGTTGATAGGTGGTATGTTTAATGACAAAACGTTTCAGTGGTGGTGGTTACAACCAGCCAGTTTCTGGCACAAAGCCTTGAAGATGAGAAAAAAAGCCCCTCGTCACATTCGGTTTGTGCCTTGCAAACCCATATAGGAGTGTTAAACACTGACATGGCACAGAAATTAAAAGTATATTGTAGATCCAGGTTTACCTCTAATTCAATTTAGACTTTTGGGCACTGGGCAGCGTGTTCTTCCTCGATAGAAAATGATGAAGACAACCAGTCTGATGGGACGGCACCGGCGGTGGCCAATTAGAATCCAAGGGGCGCTCCATGAGATCTCCCATATATACTATATTTCATTCTGTTCTGTTCTATTTTCATGCTGCTGTCAAAAAATATATTTATCTTAAAAAAGGCCGATCCAAGTATTGCACTCATCATCATGCCTTTTTCCATTCTGAATGTATGTGTGTGCATGTGAGTGTGTGTTTTGTGTGAGTGGAGTACATGTCTGACAACCATACGACCATCAGGTGACGCTACCACTGGTCACTGAAAGGATTATTTTGACACGGCAGGTTGCAGTTGGCTAATAGATACATGTAACACACACGCTCCAGCCCCTTTCGCCCGCATACACACACCTGTTTAGTGTCCAGGTGTTAAGGGAAAGTTCTTTGCAGTTCAGCTGAAATCTCCTTGATGACAGACACATGGCTATAACCACCTGTAGAGAGAGGTGTGTGTTAGTGTGTGTGGCGAGGTAAGTTTACAGTGATCCTCCATACCAGCATCTAGAGATGAAGCTGCGGCAGCTCAAGCTCTCATCAGCAGTGTGTTGTCACTTTCACTCCTCCTGACTGCTCCTCCCTCTCTATCTGATCCGTCCTTATCTGATCTGTCTGTGCCGGGATAAAATGTAGCCCGAGTGGCCTCGAGATGAGTGCTTGGAATTCACTGCAGTCAAAAGCAGCCTCAGAGAGTTTGTATGGACAGATGTGGAAAACAGGCCTGGTTAAATTTCACTTTAAATGTCTGAAAATTGAAAATTAAAGGTCCGTCTGCCCAACGTTTAACCCTGAGCTGCCTTTGGTCTTTTCAAGTCCAACTGAGGTTTCAAGTGTTTTTGAGCAAATCTGAAGCGTTCATGAGTGATTGCAAGTATTTCAGCTTTCTGAACACTAACCATGCTAATGTCATGTTTGAGTCTTGCTCATGTTTGTAAAAAGCATTTACACAAGATGAAGGTGCTTCTCAGGCGTTCTGCGAATTAGGCCTCCTCCTGTTCTTGATGCAGCCCATGACACAGAAATCAATCAATAACATTCAAAGATAATCCAACAGCTCCTCCTGTCCTTTCAGCAAGTAACTCAAAACAGGATATATTTATGTTCAAGTGACAAAAGCCCTGTAGTGGTCAAAGTCAGTGTTGGGGGTAACTTCTTACAGAGTAATTCGTTAGAGTGCTTGGATTACTTTTTTGCTGTAACGAGTAACGTTAGTTCTGCAGTTCAATTCATCTGTTATTTAGTTAGTTTTTCATAAAAGTAATCCATTACTGGAAAAAAAAATTGCTGTCTTTTCCTTTTGTCACTACAAAAATAAAATCAAATCCCTGAGGCATTTGCTCTGTTTCTGTTTTCTGAGATTTCGAGAATATTGTCATGATATTACAAGGCTGAAGTCATCATTTTAAGGCTAGGGTTAGTCCCTATGTTTTTGAAGAGAAATATCAGAAGCGCTAAAATGAGGAAGGATTCAGTTAGTTGTAGTTGTGAAACTAATCTAAAATATCATTTACAAGATGCTCCGCGTTCATCATTGAGTGCATGCGGCTGGCTGCTCTCCTAATACTCTCCTCTAAAATAACAAAAAGACTAACTGTCGCTTGAAATTACGACTTTTTATCATAAAATTACAACTTTATTATTGTAATATTTATTTTGACTCTATGCCCCTGATATTACAACTTTTTTCTCAAAATATTACGACATAATTCTCTGTACTTAATACTGTATGCCTCTGCCCAGTTCGCTGTCAGATTGTTAGCAGAGTAAAGAGCTGTCAATGTTATATTGTGTCTGTCATTCCTGTTATTAGCCTGCAGAGTTAACGATTGTGAGTCGTAAAGAAGGCTACAACATGACGGTAAAGTCAGTACATTCAAAGGTACATGTACAGTTGGCTACCCCATGTCACAGAGGGGTTTGACTGTGCTTTTCGGTCACTCTAAAGTACTCCAACACTTTACTTTTCACGTTAGTTAATTTTAAAAGTATCGTTATCCAACACTGGTCACAGTAAGTATGACGGGAGCAAAAGTGGAAGTCAGGTGAAGTTGTTATAAGCCCCTTTTACACAGCCTGTTCAAGGCAGGACTGTTATGCTGGCTGTTCTGTATATAAGGTACAAAGGTGGAATGGGGGTCAATGCTTGAGCCAGCAGCAGAGGTGGGAGCAGTGCAGAATCGACATCACTGTAAGAAGAGCTAGCCGGCGAGCCTGCAGGATGGGGCAGGGAAGTGACCTGTTGACGACATGTTATGTGTGTGACCAACAAATCGTAGATTTAAAAAGCAGCTAGCAGCTGTTAGCAGCCAATTCAAAGGACAACAGCGACAGTAGTGTCTGTGAACTGGGGCGACAACGAGGACCAGAAGCTCCTTTTACCCTCCGAGCAGAGGACAAGATCAACCGGCATAAAACAGACACATGAAGGACTGTTATTGCCATGTTATATTTAGTGCTGCATGACATTAATGTAAAACATCACACCCAAAACACGTTTCACAATCTTTCTCTTAATGTGACCGAGTCGTTTGTGGCCCTTAACCTACCATAGCTTAGATCGATCATGTCCTTCTGTTGATTGATGTGTCAGATCAGAAAACACCTGGAGGACTTGAGCTTTGAGCGAGGAACCACAGGTATATCCGATGCTGAGTTTTTTTATTGGATGAACCTGTTCACTTCTTCACATCTGTCTCTTGCATCCATCGCTTGGAGGTGCTAAGAAGCAAGTAAGAGCTGCGGATGAGGGAAGTGAGGAGCCACATGAGCTAAATGGTAATTGTACCCACACATAACACAACTGGCACAGTTAACTAATGTTTATAAGACAAATAAATGATTTTCATGATGTGCTCATGTCACAAGGTTTCAGGCTACAGCTGCGTCTGTCTGTAGTTGATTGTCCGAGTCTCTGTCATGGCCTGCAGGGGTATACCAGTACAGAGTGAAGGAATGCAGTCACTAAGCTGTGGATCACCTCCATCACTCTTCAAAGTCATCCACCAACCCCCCATCATCCACCTCCCCTGTGGTTTGTGTCACCACTCTCTCCCCCACAATGACTTCAAACTAGTCAATGATCGACCATCTTTACCTTCTCTGCAAAATAATTCCTACATAACGCCTCGTCAGCCTGCTTTTACACCTGTATTTAATGTACATGAGTAAAGCTCTACGTCATGTAACAACAACCCTTCATCTCCTGTGAATTATGATCATATTTGCCTAATCAGTGTTTGTGAGTTACCTTTGCAGCTCCAGGAAATGGTTTCATTCATGTCCCAAAAACAGAAGTGACAGAGTTAGTGAGTGAACGTGTCTTAAGATTAATGGCTCAGACTATTTTCATACCTGTAAATTAAATTTGTACTGACAACACAGCATGAGAAGGCAGCTCATAGAATATAATGTTGTGTATTAACATATCAGGACATCAATGTAAAGATGAAATACAGTTAATAGAAAGTCCTCTGCGCCAGCATGTAGCCACGATGTGTCCATGTCTCGATGCCCACGAGCCCGACTCTCACGCCCGCTCGGCTCGTGTTGCACAACGTGGCCGTTTCAGGGCAAAAAACAGCGGAGACACCAGAGGAAAGCCGAGAGGGAAGAGGAGGGGCGGAGGACTGGAGGAGAAAGAATTGCAACTGTCATCACAAACAAGAACCATCTGTCTCATTTGTGTAACTTGTTTTCTTTTAATATGAGAAGTATGCTGAAGAGATCTGGGAGTTTGAGAGAGGCCTGGGAGGGCCGGGCCCTGGGCTAAAGCCAGCCTTCTCCTGGGTTGCATGAGCAAGGGGCATTATTATCCAGCCAACCTGCACTGTTAACCCTTCACACTCACACAACACACACTGACGGGGAGAGAGAGACAGCATCAGAAAACCTTTAACCTGAGGTATGCAGAGGTACCCGAGGTGTAATTTGAACTATTAGCCGCCTGTCTGGGAGAAGAATTGACTGGATGATTTATGTAGAAGGGTAAAATCACACCATCATTATCACATTACCTCTCATACCTTCAGGAAGTGTTTATTAGAGATAAATATTCTGCAGGTTGTGAGTCACACATGCAATTTAGACACACAGGTTAATGCACGGTGTGCCACAAGCAATCCATGCTTACACTGCTGTTATTACATCAATGTTGATATACTGCATAAAAGTTAATTCAATGTAATCTGCAGAATTTTTATTATGTCTGCCCAGGAGACGCCTGTCCAAAAGTCAATATGTAGATTTACAGTCATGCTAACAGTGTGGCTACAGAGAACTACGAACCCTGGAACAAACCCTACTTAACATTATGCTGCAGCACGCTTCATATGTTTAGATCAGATAGGTAATTTAAAAATAAAATCATATTGGTGTTTATTTAACAGTTCTGTTTTAGCATTCTTTGACAAAACCCATTTCGTGTTACCCTTAGACCATCACCAGTTAAAGCTCAGCCCGACAGAAGAGGTGAGTCTGTTTATCATGGGCGCATCGTCTGCTTACAAAGTCGTTATTTTCTTTGACCGAGACGTCATGACTTAGCCTCTCTATGGCTAACTGTGCTTTAATGGCTAGTCAGTAAGTGTGAGAGTCTTGTCATCTTATCAGAGTTTTATTACAGAGTATATTTATTACAGACAAGCTAATAATAGGCTAATATTGAATCAGTTTTGACAAGTTAAATGAAAAAAGGTTGGTTTGGGGGGAATTTGGGAGCCAACGATGCCTGTCACTGTGTGTATTTTACTGTTCTGTTGCAGTTCCCCTAAAAAAAAAGTTTAAATTCTCTTGTAATGATTTATAATCTCTCTTAATTTACATATTAATGAAGATTTTACCTTATTTTATTTTTTTTAAGTAAATGTGCTAATGTAGGGTACCTTCGTAAATCCAATCTGATGCTATAAGCTAAAATGTTCAAAGTAGTTGAGCATACGCTTTTGTGTGAATTAATGACAAAAATCAACTGGAACAAAAGACGAAAGAATATAATGTTAGGTACTCTATTGCAATATGTAGAACCTCTTGTGTAACAAGCTTGTAGTAAACAGTGAGGAGGATGACACTGTAAGAGATGATGAGTTATACTCTTAACAATTGGCCTATGAAAGTAAGTTTTAGAAATGCAGGCTAGCAGCTAGCTAATGTTATACAAACAGCTCGCTCTCTGCTCATGTGTGTGAATTTCCATTAATTCACCACAGTACACAGCTGCTACATGTAGCTCGGACCACTCAGCTGTTCATGAAACATTGACTGCTCTTGGTGCTCTGCTGTGCCGTCCCCAGGGTGGTGTTCTGAATAACTAAATGGTGTATTCCAACTGAGTTTACGAACGATCCAGTTTGTGCCAGAGCCCCCGTCACTTTCGATGGAGGCCAACGTGGCGAAGTGATGATTAGGTTAATGGTGGATAATGGAGGATAATGGTGAATGCTAAACCGTAGAACTTAACTGACTCAGAGATATCAGTAAAACAGTAATACCTTTCAAAAGTTTGGTAACATTAGCGAACAATAGTCAGCTGTGGCAGCAAAACCCCGGACTGTTAATCCATTGAGAACGTGTGTGTTTTATTGCTTATGAATTTAACTCTGTAGCCTACAGGAACAATATGTACAAATACAAAATAAGCCATTTTATTGCGAGTATTTCTAACTACTTGTACAAACATTTGTCTGTCTGAGTGGACTGAATACTGTTTGAGATGTATGTATATCAAAGGTGTGTGTATTTAACAGGTGGAAGGTGGACGTTTCATTCCACAAATATTTGTACCAGCCTACCCCAACCCAAATTTGTTGCATCATAATTTCGACGCACACTCCCACACACGCAAAAATACACTAAGTGGTAAAACCCCACTGTCAGCCTCTTGTCTCGTGTCTCGCCACAATTGCAGCAAAACCACAAAAGGCATTACAGCTCTCTGACTGACTGACGGACTGCCTTACTGTACATCTGGCTGTTTGGCAGACTGAGCACACACACACACACACACACACACAAGCCAACAGACATTCCCAATCAGCGTGGCCACCACCACCCACCTCATCTATGCCATCATAGTGGCTTAATGAAGGACAGATCCCCACCGTCGCAGACCAGGAGTGGTTAGGGTTACACTTTCCGCAAAGGGGGAGCGGATTGAAACCAGCCTAATTCAAAGATATTGCAGGAGAAAGAACTAGAAAAGCTGTAGGGGGGTAGTATGATATTGACAGAGACAGAAGTAGGGAAAAAGCTTGTGCCATGTGGTCTGCATTTCACTGTAATCCCTGTTCTAGCCCGGTGTTCCTGCCTCTGTTCCCTCTTCAGCCCAAACCCAATCAGGCGGTCGCTGAAACCCGAGCGGCTACTCCGGTTCTTCCCACAACCAGACTACCAGATTCCCAGCGCCGCGGGAAACACGTCCATTTATCGCTGGTTAATATACTGTATGCGGTGATATATGGCGCATAAATTATGTTTATAGGTGTCAGGGGTGCAGGGAAGGCCCTCGGGGTGTAATGTACCTCACACAAACAGCACGCACACACAAAACGCTGCACAGTGCACACTGTGGCCACATAATAATGCAGCTGAAAGACACGGGAAATGGACGATTTTATTGAAATATGTGTATGTCTGTCAGCGGGGCTGTGTGTGTGTGTGTGTGTGTGTGTGTGTGTGTCTCAGAGCTTGGTGGTGGAATAAGATCTGCTCCTTTTCACTTTCCATCCTTCTATCCTCTCATGTTCTTTCTTTTCCTTCTGGGCAACATAGTTTTTGTGGCATTCTTTCTCTCTCTATCACACACACACACACACACACACACACACACACACACACACATAATTCTTTTGAAAGAAGCGACAACAGTCATTTTTGACACAGCATATATTCCATATTAACATACATTCATAGGCAGTATAGTCTTCTTCAGTGTATAAGTCTTTACAGATCTACAGTATGTCTTTATAATGATAGCACGTTATTATAGGAAAGCTTGGCTTTATTGTGGTGGTACAAGACAACAATAGAGTCCTCACAGTGGCATGGGAAACTGTTTGTGTGTGTGTGTGTGTTTGTGTGCGTGTGTGTGTGTGTGTGTGTGTGTGTGTGTATGAGATGAACAGGGATAATTTCAATATGTGGTCAGATGTTTGTTTCTGTGGGGCGAGGGCTCTATGTGCGCTTGGAGAGAAAGTGCTTCAGTCATCATGCATGGTGAACATGCTCTGCAACCCTCTGGCGGACCCCTTTGTCGATGCGTGTGTTTACATTGTGTGTGTTTGCTGGTGCATGCATGTCTCTGTGTGTTTACTCGTGTGCGCATTAAGCCAACTTGCATTTGGCAGATGGAGATGTACGGGAGGAGCACAAGATCAACATCGATCCAGATGAGCATACACAACACGATGTTCTGAAATGGTAACAAATAAAATCTGATCTGGAAACTGTTTTTGTTATAAGGTTTCCCGTCGCAGGTAGCAGCTGTGGATACACAAATGTCGTTTTGGAGCAATGTTTGCTGGGTATGTGTGTGTTTTGTGTGTCTCATGCCCATCACCTGCCAGTGCTACGGGCCTACAGAAAAGACAGGAAGCAGCTGACAGTGGCTTTCACCTGTCCATCATCATCCTCCCTCTGACAGAAAGAGAGGGAGTGTGTGTGAGTGGAGCAGCATCAGGGCATTGCAGGGGGCAAAATAAATGACTCAGCCGCAACTGAACCTCAGCGCAGCGCAGCCATGTACACTCAGGAAGCCAATCACAGATAGTCCGTCTGCGATGCGTCCCTCTTTGTTGTTCAAGTCCGTCTTCTGACAGACTCTCCCTTTTTGACATCCAGCACTCAAAGTGAGTCCCCGAAGCAGCAGCAGCAGCAGCAGCAAGAACAGAGGGGAAACAACCCTCCTCTTGACCCCACCCACCCATCTGCCCACCCATGGGTCCAGTTTGTCCCTTATCATCGCCACTCATCTGTCCCCTCCTTCCAGGTTCACCCCCCGTCAATCTCCTCAGTCTCAACAAATAAGTTAAACATTACAAAAATAAGAAGCATCAATGACAAAGCAAATATGAGAGTGAGGGAGGGAGGCAGAAAGTGAAAAGACGCTTTCTACTTGAGAAGAAACAAACTGCCTCTGTAGCTTTGTAGGAAATCCCATGCATAATCTATTGATATCCATTACGGTGGCATTAAATGAATAGGATGACATTTGACCTCTCAGCCACTCAGTCTGTTTCCGTTGACCAGTAGTCGGAGGGTGGGGCGGTTTCAAGCAGGAGAAGATGGAGTTACACAAGTCGTCCTTGCTCCCTGGCCTTGGAGTAGGAGTGTGGGGCATTTGTTTAGTTCATCAGCAGTGCCCTCTGTGCAACCCACTCCCATCACCGGCAAGTGTGCATCTCTACCATTTTGCGGCACTGTTTGCATTTGACATAACAGCACCAGTGGAACTTACAGCTGCACCTGTCCACCACCTCCACCTCCTGTGTCTGGAAGCCGCGGCCACAGCACATTAGCTCGCAGCCGTCGATGGCCTTTGAGGTTCTGTTACACTGGCGGCCCACTGTGCCCAGCATACCCGGCGTGCGTGGGTCATAGTCGCAGAAATCTGGACTGGGGTCCAGGTAGACAAGATCTTCATCCGTGTGAGGTTTGAACTGGGAGTTCCGAGGCACCAGGACTTTGGTGGTTCCCACCTTGCGCTGCTCCACCTCAGTGGCGCCGTCAAACTTCTCCTTGATGACGTTGCCCACCTTGCGGAATGGCGGCATGGCTTTCCAGCAGGTCTTTACCTCACAGGAGCCTGACACACCATGACATTTGCACTCCACACGCATGTGTGACAGGATGGCCTGCAGGGATGCCAAAGAACCTTTGGTTAACAGACAGAACTCAAAATAATGTGATTACAATGCATATTATCCATAGAGACTAGCTGCTTTTGATATCAGCATCTCTCAGATATTGGCTGTTTTTGGTGACAGTAACAACTACAACAAGATTCTCAAAAGCATAACTGTATTTCAGGCCTTTGTTCGCGAAGTAGAAGTCGACTTGCACTTGTCCCAAATAACTTTACAATTGACCTGGACTTATGTTGAATGACTTGAGATTTAGCTTGAGTCTGTCTCAATTGACTTGAAATTTAAAAGCCTGGACTTATCTTGAAAGATTTGAATTTGAAAGAGACTTGAATTCTGCGTGTCCTGAATTACTTGAGACTTGCCTTACATAACTTGACACTTAACCTGGACTTATCTTGAACTGGACTTATCTTGAACTGGACTTGAGTGACTTCAGACCTAACTTGGAATAGTCTCATATGGCCTGAGACCTGACTTGGACTTAAATGATGTAATTAGACTAGAAAGTTTTAGTCTTGAACTTCAGTGACTTGAGACTTAAGTGGAGTTATCCTAAATGACTTGAGACATGAACTTCAACTTGTCTTGAATTATTTGAAACTTGCCTTGGGCTTATTTTAATGTCTTGAGACTTTTCTTGAAATGGACTTATCTTGAATGATTTCAGACCAAACTTGGACTTGTTTCGGTTGACTTGGGACTTCACTTTGACTTATCTAGAAAGATTTAAGACTTGACCCTGGCTTACCTTGAATAACTTGAGACTTGACTTAAACTACTTTCAAAAGACTTTTCTCAACTTTAGAAAAAGGACTTTCTTCTCTTAATTTTTTTTGTGTTATCTCATCATACTGTAAGTTTTGAGTTACCTCTGATTCAGAGAGAGGCTGAGTTATATGATAGGATGATTTAATACAAGTACAGGTTCAAATTCTGTCTGGCTAAATGATGATTTCTTGGTTACTATTAATAGGAGCAGAAATGCAGCCTGTCTGAGCAACAACCATATCCACAGCCACAGCTTCAACCAGCACAGCCTGCTGGTTGTGTAAAGTGTCACATCACCTTTCCTTTCTGTAGTATCTGCATATTTTTCTATTTCTCTAAACTTTAGACGCGGACCAACACACTAACTGTTCCTATGGATCTGGGGGAACGCAAAACTTATGGCGAGGGAGAACAAAAGTTCTATAAAAGGTCGTATTCACACAGTACAACAGGGCAGTGAGTTACCTTCCTCCCAGCCTCGTTGTTGTGCAGGTTCATGAGAGCCCGACTGGAGGACTGGCCTTTACTCCGCTCCCTCACATCCACAAAGGACTGAGAAAATGCTACTCCATAAGCAATGTTATCACTGCAGCCCGACCACTGGAACCCTATGAAAAGATATGAAGATAAGGAAAAGAGGCGGTCATGTTGATGGCACTGTCATTGTCTGGCCACACACACATGGAGATAAGACAGCACAATTAATATGCTACCTGTGATATCTGTCTGGCTCTTTCAATAAAACCATTATTTAAAATGTCACTGTTCAGTCTTTTTTACATTAAAATGTACTGGATCACCTTCTGTTTCTTTTGCATGTGTGTGTGTGTTTGTGAGAGAGAAAGAGAGAGAGAGACCTACCTTCTGGGCTGACTCCATGTACATTGTGGTCACAGCCACATTTTTCCAGCTCTCCGCTGCTGCAGGCTCTTGTGACCGCAAACGCCACACTGGCTGCTGAGATGGCATACACAAAGGCTGCCTCACGGGTGCCTAACACACACATCGCACATCACACACAAACACAGACACACACACGGACACAGACACAGTCATATTATTTTATTATGTAACTGAAAAGACAAGTTACTAAATGCCAAAAAACAGTGTGTGTATGAGGATAACGAGCATATTCAAGTCCAAGGAAGAAGGCCAGATGTCAGCATGCAGGAGCTGGTTAAACCACTAAAAATGGAAACAAGCTCAAAAATGTCAAAATATTTTAAAATGACGTGAAATAATCCAATATTCCATATTTAGGTCCCAATTTTCTAAAGAAATGCAGGTAGAAACGTTGACAGATGAGCTTGTTTTACTGTCAGTCAGCTGTAGTGCTGTCTGTGTCTCGTCTGTGTCCAGATGCTTGCAGGGAGATGTTCATTAACAGAGAAGTGTCCAAACTTACCCTGGGTAACCACCTTGCCAAACACAGGCATGGTCTCCAGAGTGGAGCAGTTCCATCGACGGTTGCGAAACTGGAACTGACACTCATCTATAGCCAGCTGGGCTCCCCGACGCACCGCATCCATCACCTCCACACTGCGCTTACAGATCTGAACCTGGAGCGGAAATACACAGGAACTACATCAGCCACAAACACAGTGCACATTACACTAAGAAAATACTATTCAATCCATCTCATAGATGTTGAGATATTTCACAGGACAGGTATAAATTTTGAATTCCTTGCGGCTTGGAAAAAGTAAGAGGATCACCAGAGTCATCAGGACTCCAATGACTTTGCAGATCTTTCCAATATTTGTTGAAATATTTCAGTCCGGACCAAACTGTTGGACTGATCGACCAATAGAATGAATTTGCCTTCCCTGGAGCCATGTTGTGCTGTTAGCATTCCCATACAGTACAAAAACGGTTCCTTAATTAATGAGATTATTCTATTTTTAGTTTTCACTGGAGAATATTAGCACATATAGTCTTTTCTTTTCTGTCATCCATATTGGACAGCCAGCCAGCTCAGGAGGAGAAAGTTGGGTGCAGATCCATTCTGGAAGAATAAACACCCAGAGTGACATCAGATTCTTCTCTCATCTGGAGCCATTTACTGACGGGAGGAGAACTCAGAAATGACTTCTTCACTTTCGGGATTAAAAAAAAGGATTATCTTCACTCCTGTTTATCAACCTGACCGCAGCAACTATCCACAGAAGTGACATCAATTGTCGTGTGTTGTGACTCCCAACTGGAGCTGGAGGGAAATGTACTTCACCTCACAGAAAAGAAAAAGGGATCAAACTCCCTTTGCTGGTGAGGAACACACTATGAAACAATCATCATTGCTGAAGAAAATCCATCTAATGCAACGTTTTATTCATGTTACGTTTAGTCTTTAGGCGACCAAATAAGACACTCTGTCAAATTGAGTAAAGTTGTGGATTTCTCTGAGTTTGAACACTGTTGGAAACGTTAGGGATAATGTATGTGCACGACTCTACAAAATATATATAATATATAACAAAGGTCTAGTCATTTTTAGACATTTTAACGAATAATAGTTCCATTGTTACATATTATATTTTCTCTCACAGAGGAGTCTGTTAACTCTGTAAGTGTAGTGCGTGTTTATAATGTATCAACTGTTATGGAGTTATAATATTTAAGTCATTGTTGTCAGTAGGTGTGTACCTGTCGCTGGATGAGGCCTCGTAACCTCTCACATGTCTCCTCATCTCTGATGCTTCCCACTGACGACAGCTTGGCCAGATACCTGACAGACAAAAACACAACACAACAGGACCTTTTAGTGCACAGTGAACATGGAGGTTGCAAAGGAACATCCAGAGAGGTAACTGGAGGTACCAGATCTGATATGTAATATCTGATGTAGAGGTTATGTATTATCTCCTCTATAACTTCACTTTGGGACAGCACAGTCACAGCTGATGTTCCCCTTTAAACCAGGGATGATTGAATTTGACGACATCATTCAGAAGAAACAGAGCTTGTGTACAGACGGTTGGTTCCCATGACGTTGTGGGAATGTTTGGGATAAATGTCTGGTTGTGAGGACACTGAGAGGAGGGAAAGTGGCTTATCATACACAACCACCTCCAGGCCAGACAGGTCAGGGAGATACCCCCCCCCCCCCCCCCCCCACACACACACACACACAGTCTAAGATGTGTGAGAAAATGGCATCAGTCTGGATGCCCTGACCCTCACACATCCACCTCACATCACTTCAGTCTCATATCTCCAGTCCCAGCTGCACCTTACAGAAATAGGTTTTCTCATAAGCTGGCAGTGAGTCTCACACAGATGGGGCAGCCCTGACCATGTCCTGTCTACACTACTCATTTAAACAAATGTTGCAATAGAAAGTTTAGTAGTTTTTGAGATGCAATAACTAATTTCTAGTGCAGTCACGTATTTGAAATATCTTCAAACATGGTAAAACAGATCACTTTTGAAACACTTGATTCAGAGAAACAGTTCCAACAAGCTGTTTTCACTGTAAAAAGTGAAAATTAGTGTGCCATTTTCTATTTTATTATTGTTAATTTTTAGATTTTTTTTATGCGGCATCAAACACATTCACACTGTTGTTGGTAGATGTCTCTTTTAGGATTGTACACACCTCTTAGAGCATGGCAGGTGTCAAGGGGGGAAAAAACACATTCTTGCTCACAAATGTGTAATTCTAATACCCTCATATTACTTATTCGTCCTATCGTCGTATAGTTCCACATTCTTTCTCACAATGAGATGAGAAAACTGATACTGCAGTCACGTTTGTGTGTCCAGTGATGGAGTCAGGAGCTAAGCGTAGCATAAAGGCTGGAAGCAGAAGGAAACAGTTAGCCTGATTCTGCCCAAAGTGAAAAAATGCCAACATAAACATAAAATATCTTGTTTTAGGAGGAGTGACATGCTGGCACTGGTGATCAACAGGTGGTTGATAAGGACTGCGAGCAGCTGTCTTGAAAGGGAGGTTACCAGGATTGGTGCCATTGTGCCTCTTCAGAGACCACAAACTGTGCAACCCAGGGTGCATGTAGGTAATTCATTTACATTACATTTAGGGCATTTAGCAGACGCTTTTGTCCAAATCTACTTACAGTAATTCATACATTCATACACTGATGGCGGTGGCTGCCATTCAAGGTGCCGACCAGCACATCAGGAGCACTATTTGGGGTTCAGTTTCTGCCCAAGGACACGTCGACATGCAGACCAGGGGAATCAAACCAGCGACCTTCTGATAACAAGACGCTGGCTCTACCCATGATCCACAGCCGCCCCACACATAACTCATCCCAAAACCCACAAGTTGTCCTTTTTACATTTCTGTGATGAAAAAAAACATTATTCCTTGTTTTAATACGTGAAATTTAGAGGTGTTGGTGGATCTCTTGTCTGCAAACTGATGTGGAATTTCCCAAACTCTTCTGTTCTTCTAACTCTTTCTCGCTGCCTTCAGCCTTTTCTGGTACAAAGTTTTCCTCCTTGCTGTGACAAACAGCTACATACTGAGAATCAAGAACGGCATCCCTTCAATATCCTGTGTTTGTGTCGCGTTAAAGATGATGTCACTGCAGTTACATGCAACGTCGCTATAGTGATCAGCTGAGAATTCTGCCTACTTTTAGGGAGTATTATCTGCAGTGGAAAACCCAATCAAGAGAAGTACCTGGTACCAAAAGCGAGTTGAGCTGAGCTGTACCATGCGGTGGAAATGAGGCTTTTGACTCCAGCTCCACGCTAAAACTAACTGACAATGACACGGACCTTCTCATCTCACTCTCAAAAACAAAGCAGATCAATGGACTTCCTAAAGTGTTCAACTATTCTGTTCAGGGATGGTAAATATGGCAAAATCCGAAGTATATTCAATTATTCACATCCAACATAAAAAAAATAAAAAAATACATGAAATCCAAGTTTCACGTCTACATTAGATTGTCCACGGCCTGAAATTTGACTCTAGGCTACAGAGTGGTACATGCTCACCTAATGAGAGGAACTAAAGCTGGCATCCATTGTGAAATGTTGCACCACAACTGCGTAAGAAGAGTCTTGAAGGCATGAGGGGAAATGTATGAATATGATAACTGAACTCTATACGCACAAATGAATTCAGTATTTACAGGCTCCTCCATGCAGTGGACAGAGTCTGAATATCAAAATGGCCCTTCAATAATAAAGTCAAGCGAATTCCAACCAAATTAACTTTCAGGCTACCATTCTGCACCAGCAGACATGTTTCTCCTTAAGGTTTCTCGAGCTTGTTTTATGAGTCTTGGGTTATGAGTTCCCAAGACCACACATACCTCTGTAAAGCCCTGTTAGCCCGTCTCAATCAAGCTGTGGCACACATCCAGACTGCACAGAACTCTGCTGTCAGATTATTGACAAAGCTATAATACACAACACAAAGTCCTGCTACCAACGTTTTACACCAGCTGACAGAATCGATGTGTACAAGACGGGTTTATGACATCCTGATTATTTATTTAATTGTCTATATATGAGCTGTTTGTTACATCTCGGGACGTAAAAGGGAGAGAAGTAGTCGTACTACATGTTTATCCTTATGTTTAGTACTATTTGTACATGTGGTTGTATAATTACTGTATCATCCTCTCAGAGGTCAAACAGCTCCTCCTCTCCATTCACCCTCTCATCTCCTCCTCTCAACAGTTCAGATAATCTTTCTCTCTCTGTCTCTTTGATGGCCTTCTTGTGCTCTTCCTCTCCAGACAGTGTCAGTATTTTGCACTCATCACTGTGATAACCTCCGCTCTCCTCCACTCCACCACATCTCAGCCACATCCGCTCACATCCACCCTCGGCGGTGACCTCACCCTCTCGTAAGAGTGACTCAATTTCCTATATTTTCGCATCATGGACCTTTTGTTGAAAGTTGCACTAATCAGTATTTCCTTATTAACAATGGATTAAGTGTGTGTAAGGGGTCGCACACAGACAATAAACAGCCAACTGTTACTGTCAGCTCCATGGAGTGTAAGTGTATCATTTGAACCAATTTGGGTTCTCTATTCTCAGTTCCTCAGAACCTAGTGATAAATGATCAGCTGTTCATTGTTTATCGGACAAACTGCAACTTTACTGTTTGTTTCACTCATTTTCGACCGCAGCGGGCAGCTGTTCACAAAGAAAAAACTGTGAAAACCAACTGTAGATTACCTGCACAACACCAAACAGCAGACAGACACAATTCGAAAACAGCTGGTGAACATAGTGGAGAACGTGGCAGCTAAAGAGCCAGAACTTGCAACTCACAACTCATTGAATACTGACGCTTTGGGTTGGTGGCTGGCCCGTCCTACCAATACAAAGAGTCAGTATTTGACAAGCTGGGAATGAGACTCAACTATCAACTATCTTATACATTGGACCTTTAACATTGTGAGATTTTTAGTCATTTTCATTCATTTCTCAGGGAATAAAGCATGGATAAAAAATCTGATGTATTTATGTGGCTGGTGTATACAGTATGAGTGAATGCAAGAGCAGACTGTTGGGTCTTAGCGGAGGTATGCACTCTACTGAGATCCATTCTAGAAGGAATGGAACAGGAGTGCCTCAACTAAGATATGAAAAGCATTTTCAAAGTAATTTTTCCATGAAGGACAGTGATATAAAAATGTGGAAAGACAACATTAAGAACAAGGCCCGCTAATACGATGTTCAAAGTCTCTGGATCACGTACATTTTTTGTGAATTGATTTGCAGTGAATCTGAACTGTTGGGCAAATCCTGAACCCCACTGTCTGTCTCTCTCCAGCTCTCTGTGAGGTTATGTCTCCTCTGAAATCTACAGGTCCTGACCCCCCTCCCTGTGTGGATCAGTCCAACTCAGCCCTGCTCTGATTTACTCCACTGCAGTTACGAGCTTTCATCAAAGCCATGTGCGGCGTTTGATCCCTCTTTGTTGTATAGCGTAGCCTACGGCGGGGTGCTGCGTTTGGGTTGAGGCGTCCTGCAGGGAGACCATCAGACAGCGATAAAAACAACCCAAGGAGAAAACACAAGATGATAGAAAGCTGCTGTCTGATGGGCAACACCGTGCTTACTGTGGCATCCCACTGCCCTGACAGTCACCCTGGAAACATTTAATAAACATTGGATAAGCTGTTATTCAGGTGATTTTCTGCGGTGTGTGTGTGTGTGTGTGTGTTTGTGTTTGTGTTTGTGTGTGTGTGTGTGTGTGTGTGTGTGTGTGTGTGTGTGTCTGTGTGTACATGTGGGAAAGGTTCAGCACAGGCCTTGGGCGAGTGTGAGTGAGTGCCCTGTCTCACTTTATCTGCTCACTCTGCTGTGTATACCCTTCGCTTCCCAGAGACGAGGTTAACAAAACACCTCGACAAGGAGACAGAGGAGTCAACCCGTACAAGGACACAGCGACACACACACACACACACACACACCATCGTCCCACGTCTCATCCTCATTCCTCTCCCTCTTTCCTCTAGCTCTCTCTGGCCTCTGGTGGTTGCGTGCTTAAATCCCAGGGGTCTAAGCCCGGTGGAGCCAGTGGTGTTGTGAAGGCTGCGATGTGTAATACAACACAAACACGCAGCGGCCTGCGAACGCACCACAGTCCAGGTGGAATGCTCCATACCTCCCACCCAGAGCCCCCCCACGGCCTCATGGGAGGCTGAAACTGAAAATAAGAGATAATTCTAAATAGAGGAGACGCAGGTGGTTATCTCCAGACAGGAAATAAAGGACAATGTCAGCATGGTGAATACCACACAAAAATCACATTTACTAAGTGAAAATGCAGTAATTCGTGAGTTATGCATTAAAGTGGTTATTTTTTATGCACTATTTAGGAATTACTGCATTTTCAGTTCGTAGCTGACATAAGTACTTTCTTGTAGTGCAACAGACATATATTAGTTGATTAGCATAAAATGTATCAAAAACAACCTTGATAATTGATCAATAGTTGATCCACAAGCTCAAACGTCCACTCACAAGCCTTCAGAGACTGAGGTGTGGTTGAACGTTCTGAAACATTGTAAGTGGGCCTTTGAGCTGCGATTATTTTGTTTCATAGTTTGTTACTAAAGGTCCAGAATGGTTCCAATGGTTAAATTAATAGTTTGATTTTTTTAGGAAGTACATTTATAGCTTCCTTGTGGAGTCAGATGTGATCGATACAACTCTTATCGTAAATAGATGGCGCATTATACTTTTGAAAGTCTGAAGATGGAGCTGAGAATGACATCATGCCTGAGTTGACCGCTTTCCAGTACAACAAGACAGAAAATAGTTCTGGTCAGGTTAGCCATCGTTAGCAATACCAGTTGATAACGATGCAGTGCGTGGTATTTTGTGCATACAAACACCTAAGTGGCGTGTCCAGAGATATAAGTTGGACAGTACTGTGTTTAAGACTGGTTTGATTGGATACAAATAAGATTTAAGTGCTAATAAACGGTATATTGTACAACTCTCACGACTGTTGATGCACAGAGCAGCCATCTTGGATTTTAAAGGTCAGTGTTGGGGAGGTGTGTCAGACTTTCCGGGTCAGAAAGTTCGGCTCCAGGGGACATTCCAGCAGGGAATTCAGAAATTCCGACTTCAAAGTTCAAATAGAACGCACCATGAGAGAAAGCTAGGAAGCAATTATCTTAGCTTAGCATAAAGACTGGTGACAGCTAGCCTAGCTCTGTTCAGGGGCAACAAAATTCTACACATGTACTTCTGAAGCTCACTTATTAAAATATTTCTACTTTGTTTAATCTATAAAAACTGAAGTGGAAAAATGACAAGTTGAATATTCACTGTCATACAAGTTGCCGGTTGTCTTGATCGGGATCACTGACTTCAGTGGTATCAATCTTCCCATCTAACTCTCAGTAGGATGCCAATAAGTGTATTTCCCAAAAATGAGTCAAACTATTCCCATTTCTCAAGCAAAAATTCCAGATAATTGCTGATTTCTGCTTTTTAAATGTGAGAATTACCTTTTTTGTGTGTGTTATTTTAAACGGACAATTTTAGGCTGTAGCAAGACAAAGAAAAGTAAGAACACAACACAACAGAAGTATTAAGGCAGCTGAGATGAGAGCCAATGGAAGGGGAATTAGGGAAAGCAGAGGGAGATGTTCAGGGCGGGAGGGGACAGAAGCTGGACACATCTGCATGACTGTCTTGCGCTCCGGTAAACGTCTCAGCGTTCATGCTCACACATACAAAATGACACAAATGCTCACAAACTGCAGCACGGTCTCTGTGCCTCCATCACCTCTAAAGTGTATTTATATGAAAATATCCTCATGTTTGCCTTTCCAGCACTGAGCACACAGCAGAGGTACACACTGACAGGTAAATATAGCATGGGATGGGAAGCGCAAGGAGGAGAGCTGCAAGAAAGAGTCTCAGAAACATCTTTTCTGCTGAAGCACTGTGTGCAGACCTGCAAACACCGCTGTAACAAGTTACTGTTGAGTTTCTGATGCATGGACAATGTTTTTCTTTAGCTTCAGGCCAGTAAAGTAAAGTGCACAGAAACTCTGAAACACTTAGTTCACTAGCAGAGAGCCAGCAGGTAGCGGAAATTTAAATTGCTCATAAAGACAAGTGTGACCTGAGCTAACCCTCCCTGTCACCTCTGTAGTGGACACCTACAGTATGTAAAACATATAGTGACCTGTAGAGGGCACTATTCTCTCAGTTTATCTTCAGCCACAAAACCACAGCGCAGCACTGAGCTCTTCTTCTTCCCTTCTGAAGCTTTTTGTGGCTCTCCTCGTGGCCTCAGATGATCACACTGCTCTGAACAACCACTGTTGTGTCACATAGAAACACCATTGTTGAATGCTTGATGGTTAAGTGGCTGAAATATGGAAAGATTGAAAAAGCCTGTGTATAGTTTCCACTTTCCTAAAAGTCATCTTCGCAGATCCAGAGAGTTCTTTCATAAGTTTGGATCTTTAGTGTGAAACCAGTGACACATTTTAACATCTATTAAGTATGAATTTGGAATAAGCATCTTAACACTAAAGATCTGCACATCTAGAAACCAGCATGCAGGTGAAACAGCTGAGCAATGTCAACAAGTCCATAAAATGCCTTCGTATGCCACCCGAGTGAGGGACTGTTGTACAAGTCACAGCCAAGAAAAGTTGACAGCAGACCTCAGTTATTTCCAGTGGAAGAAAAAAAGTTCAAAAGAAGTTTCACAGAAAAAATATTGAATTCTGACCGACTGTGACTTCATACTTTACCTCTGAGCCTGTTTGAAAGTGTTCAAGTCAATGTGACACGTGTCAACAATCCTCAACATTTAGGACATTTACCAAAATGTTGGTAATTTGGTAAATCTGCAAGAATCTACAGTATAAATCAAACATGGATGATAGATTGAGGCTCTTAAGCTAGTGCTGTCAAGATACTGGAATTTCTAACTTTGATACAACACAATACAAAATTATAACAATACAATAATATAACTTTTGAAAAAATATAAAAATTTTAGATTTTTATCAAAAGATAAATATAACAAGGCTGTCTTTAAGAAGAAGTGCGTTCACTTCTGACTCAAAAGACTGGAAGGATTTGGAACAATTCAGGCACTGCAGCAGTGTGTGTGTGTGTGTGTGTCAACTCGCAGCTGGTACTGGTGGATCGATCCTGCAGATAATGAGCACTGAAATGATTTTTCAAATATACAGAATCGATGTGCATCAATATGTTGATATTTTTGACAGCAGCTTCTCAAACACCAAAGTGAAGAGTGTGTGAGTGAGCTTCACCTGCACAGTCCACTATGTTTGATCTACACTGTAAAACAAGATTTCCACAGCATGGTTTTAAATAAGTGTATATGATTGGCCGGCAGGTTGACAGATATGTAATGGACCAAGGAAATTTTAGAGATTAACAGTAAACTTTATTGATAAAAATGACACAAATACTGATATACTGTATGTGACAGGCCAATATCAGCTGATGATTGGTCAGGCTCTAAAAAATGTATTGAGCTGTTAAACATTTTGAAGAGAGGAGTGAATATTCTTTAGAAAGATATGATTTGAAAACTAAACTGTGCTTTGAAATATTAGTGACAAATAAAATAACTGTAGGTTGGAGAAAGATACGATGGATGAGGGGGATAAGGAAGGAAACCTTTTTTCCATTCACCGTCTTGCTTTAAATTTTACAGTGAGACAGTGACGGAGCAGGAAAACTGAAGCAAAGCAAGGAGGAAAACAAAACAGAGCGATGAGAAGGCAAAGCGGTGAAAGTGAAAACTATCTGTTGAGTTCAATTAACACATTTACTGAGCAGCCAGAGGCTCACACTACGAGAGATTGTGTGTGTGTGTGTGTGTGTGTGTGTGTGTGTGTGTGTGTGTGAGGGTTGTGGTGTTGGCAGAGCATGTTATTTTTAGGGGGAAATGAGCTCTAGTGGAGCCAGCAGCATATAAATACACCCAGACACACGCGTGGGCACCCACACACACACATTCACAAACACACAGCTTACACAAAAACACACTTTCAAACACATTTGGGGAAAGAGGCAATAAAAGCCATGAAATTAACCTCCTGCCTGGTGTTAGTACCGTGGTCCCTAAAGGCGAGGAATCAATTAGTGTGTGTGTGTGTGTGTGTGTGTGTGTGTGTGTGTCAGTATAATGTTCATGCACACCAGTCTCATCCAACCATCTTTTTAAAATGTCACTGTCCCCTGATTGGTTGCTTCCTCGTCATGTTTCGGTCTCTAAAGGTCTTTCAGGTGATGTCACAAACACTCCGGCAGCGGAGGCCATGTCAGAGGTCTGTTGCTCTCAGGAAACAATAGCTGCGAACAGCTGATTGTTTCTAAATGCAGGACTTGGCAGGAGATGGTTCCTGTGCTGTGTACCTGTCACCATTTCTTCATTTAGGTAAAGTTAGCTTATTAGCTAGCTAACCATATGGCTAAAAAATGGTATAAATGTATCAGAACACCAAAGGTGGGTTTGGCAAAGATGACAGCCATGCATGGTCATAACAGCACAGTATTCTCTCTGTAGTTTCTTGTGACTTTCTTAAAGCTGAACCATATTTTCTCTTTTTTTCTGTTATAGGAGTATGATTTTGCATGCTAACATGCTCACAATGAGGTGACACTTCATAATAACCATCATTCATAAGCGATACATTTTTAGTAAATAGTTATTTGACTGTTAACAAACAATGAAACGATTAATATACCATTTAGAAGCAATTGTTTATTGTAAAGTTGCAGCTGATATTTATAATACTGTGTAGTTTATCTGTAATCATTATTTGGATGTCCTGACATTGATAAATTAACTAAAGTTTAATTAACTATTAATTAACCATTTATTAATGCTTGTTATTATAAAGTGTTACCCACCTTGAACATGCAGATGTTAAGCACTTACAATGTTTAGCATTGTAGCATGCAGCATTTGCACAGCAACAACACGAACAGCTGAGTCTGATGGAAATGTCATCAGTCCTGCAGGTATTTGGTCGATTGTTGGTCAGTTGGACAAATTGTAATTTTTGCCTCATGATAGAGGAAAAGTTAGAGGATCACCAAAGTGATTAGGAGTCATCCTCTGGGGACCATGAATGTCTATACAAAACCTCAGTCCATCCAGCCGTTGTTAAATTTTTTCAGTCCGGACCAGCAGGTACTCTGGCACTGCCATCCATAAAGCTACGCCACTAACACGGCTAAAATGAAAAACTTTGTATCCAACCAGCTTCCACAAGTGTTATCCAGATAAAGTGTAAAGGGTTCAGAAGCTAACTTGTGGTTCTGATATATAAGAAGATAAGCTTGCTTGTAAAACTGAATCATTCATAGGCAGAGGGCAGGTTTGGACATGCACCATTTACACTCCTGCTTACTATTTACACAGTTAACACACATGTATCAACTGTGTGTTGTACACAAGTCTGTGTTTATAAAGAACTCTCTGTGTACAGGCTTCTAATATTCAGCATGGTTCTCACCTATTGGCTACCTACTACTGAACAGAATACCTTTCTTTTATAAGTTTAAACCGCCTTAAATGTTTTATTTCAACTGAGATGACTTGTGTATCTCAAGTAACTGAAAGGGATAAAGTGGCAGTGAATGTTACCTTAAATATTATTTCAATTCTCGCTCACAAAGTGTGCACTTCCATTACTCCTGGACACGGACTTCATTAAGAGACCCCTAATCTTGCCAAATTTGTTAAGCCTCTATCTCTCTTCACTTGGCAAATTGGCATGATTTACAGTAGGCCAAATTAGCTACTAGCAGAGCCTGTTAATGAATGTACAGACAGCCATCACAGGACTTACTTACTTTGATACTGTAGAAAACTTCAGGATTCTCTGCAGAGTTTTGGGGTAATAAGGAGCCTCTTCTTTCTGAGATTTCTAAGTGGATTCATGGAGTTATATTCTCAGTGGGGGTCTGAGTTATCCTTATAAAGTGTAAGTCAAACTGAATCTGAAAATACGTGTATCGTTGCTGTGTGTTCAGATTTGAGCACAAATTATGGCAACTGGCTGCTAGGGGGTTTTCTAATGATCCCCTCCGATTGTGCATTAATGCATACACAAAAATTCTCTGATGATGTGTCTGACATGGTTTTTCCAGAAAGAAAATGAAATTTATCTGCTCCTTCTCCCTCATTAATTAATACCAACTAATTAATACCAGAATATATCAATATGCTTGTAGGCCCACCTCTTAAAATCACATTTTTAATGAGCTTAGAGAAAATTCACACTTTGAGCGATAAATGTGAGAACAGCCTTCTAGTGTCAGACTCTGCACGTACATCAGTATAAACAGTGAAGCTCAAACAATCAACTGTAAGAACTCATTTTTGATTGGAGGGGGGCTTTAAGTACTGTCACTGCCTCTGTGAGTTGAGTGTTACAGACACTGCCTCAGTTTGAACTGCTGACCATGTTGGTGAGCAGGACAAACTACAAGAACTAAAACCATTGTCTGCACCTGTCACTTTCATCTCAGCAGCATCTTCGCCTTTACTTCAGGTCAATGTGCATATGATCGAGACATTATCAGAGTTTTTATCTGCTGCTGCCTTGTTTGATTTCCTTACTCCCCCATGCATCTAACAGACGCTGCAGTATACATTCAAAAATGCAATCAGCTGTTCACAGCCATTGTTACCCAGGACCACAAGTCTACCAACATGGCCGCCAGAGTGTATGTTATGTCTCCTAAAAGCCTCGTGCACCTCTCTGTGGATCTGCCAGAGCTGTCTCTCGTCTTTCAGCAACCCAGGTGTTTCCTCGTCACCCCCGAGCTCTCCTGGCGGTAATCTGGTCATCCTAAGCGACTCCCCGTGGCTCCGAGTGTGTCACGATAATTGTACACACTCTGGTGACAAGAGGGCTCGAAATAACATGCCACAGCTTTACCACATTCATGTGTTTGTCTGTGTGTGAAAGAAGTGTTAGGCGCCAGCGTGTAGAGCAATGCCAAGGTCTCTGCTTTCTCTGGTTACCCATCAGCTGCCCTCTCTTTAGCACCTCACCATGGCTGGTCCAGGACGTATGCATGTACATTCACACACTTACACACACAAAGAATCTGAAAGACAAAGAAAGACACACTGGAGGAGACAGAAAGAAAGAGCAGTGTGTGTGCTTTTAATCCTGCAGTGAACAAACATATATCTGTGATATCTGTGCCACCAAGATGCTACTGACAAGATGCTGAACGTTATATAAGTTTAGAGGGAAAATCATTATAATTCTGCCTAAACCGGAACATTTCGTAATAATGTGAACTTTCAGCCATGTTGGTTTCCACAGTGCGGTTGCTCTAATGCCGTATCTTTTGCTTCATGTTGACAGTAGCAAACAGCATCCAAACTGAACGCACTGTTCTCTACTGAAAGTGA
This sequence comes from Pagrus major, assembly GCF_040436345.1. Lineage (NCBI taxonomy): Eukaryota > Metazoa > Chordata > Actinopteri > Spariformes > Sparidae > Pagrus > Pagrus major. Next base: position 32,235,003 of record NC_133220.1, on the reverse strand, counting down.
GTTGAGTGTTTAAAAAGCAAACACTCGACTCTTTCTAGGTTTTAAAGGGCATGAGCTTTCTTGAGCAAATAAATGAGGATTATAATCCTTTCTCCAGAGCAGATTCATGACAGTTTAACCAAACAAATAAATGAAACCAACGCCACTTTCATTTTTGGTCTTTTCTTTAGACACATGCCAGACGTAATCCTTCTTTTGCCATAGCGGTGGCGAGAGTAATTATTTACAACCACAAGGGTTTTTCTTTTCGTAGGTCAGTGTCAAAGGTTTCTTTACTTTGTAAGTAACCTTTGAAAAAACATCTGAGTCACATTTTATTAAGAATTAATATCAAAAATAGTCCTTGTAGTAATATGGTAGAATTGAGACATAGGGCTCTGTTTTCATATTGGCACAGCCTGTCTGCTCAGTGGATCACCAGAGTCAGTAGGATTCATCTCAAATCATGAATGTTTGTACCAAATTCTATCTAATAGGTGTTGGAATATTTTACAGGATATGGGAGAACTTTGACCCACAGGAAGATGAGAAGTCATCAAGGTTAATTAGTGCAATAGTCGTTGAGATATTTCCATCTGGATCAAAGTGGTGGATCAACCAACTGACCAACAGGGCCAATACCATCCCTTGAGCCATGCCGCCAACTTTTCCTGGAGACTGTCCTCCAAGAAAATCAACAGCATCAGTTGTTTCAACAACTGCATCAAAATTACATGTGTTAACATTGAACCAACAAAGTCCTGTAGCTGCCACCGGAGTTATGATTCTTGTCCGTCAGCAGCAGAGTAGGAAGTCAGGTGACATATTATGTTTGTCTAACCTTACTTAGTAGTACTTGAATCCAAACCACGATGTTTCCCTGAACCTAACCAAGTCTTTTTGTGCCTTTACCTAATCAAACTTTAACCACATTGTTGTTGTGTTTGGCTACTTAACACCATGGAGATGACTCCAAGATTTATATTGGGTTTATGTCCTTACTGGCAAATCAGAAGACATTACTGCTCAACTTCTTAAGGAAACTTAAGGAGCCAGGTTCTCGTCAGCGTTTACAGAGGAGTAACAGAAAGCATCCTGACTGGAAACATCACAAACTGGCATGGTTCATGCACGGCCCAGGACAGGATAGTTCTACAGTGGGTGATTAAAACTGCCCAGAACATCACTGGTACCATCTACAGGGCATCAGGGACATCAGTGAAGTGAGATGTCTTCACAGAGCCAAAAGGATACTAACAGATAACACCCACCCGGCCACAGTCTGTTCACCCTGCTGCCATCTGACAACAGATACAGACGTATCCGCTTCCGTACCACCAGACTACAAAGCAGCTTCTTTCTTCAGGCTGAGAGACTCCTGAACTCATCCTCAACACCTCAACATTTTTTTTCTGCTGACAATTTTCTCACTAGTCAGTACATTCCTTAATTCTTTGATTTTGATTTTATGCATACACACACACCGGACACACAACTTTCCCTGCCGCCCTTTTAGCTGTCCATGTCTTTCTGTGAGTTGGTTGGTGCACTGTAAGTTCTTCTCCGGTTACTGTGGTAATGTCTGCATGTGTGCCACTGTTGGGGAACGTGCCAGCTTACACGCTTCATCACAAACAAATCACACACTCACAGAAACTCAGAAGACACGCACACACACGGCAGACCTGGAGCAGCGTGCCGTGCAGGTGCAGCAGAACCAGTCGGAGCAGGGTAAGAGGAGGAAGAGGAGGAGGAGGAGGAGGAGGGTGATGACGGACAAATTAATGAAAAGTAGCATTCAAATCCCCATTCGGCAGCGGGACACCAAACATGACTCAGCAGCCACAGAGATTTGGCAAAGTGATCACATCCTGGCTCAGGGGCTAAAGGTGACAGGCACAGGCAGAGCCACAGGTGAGGTAAACAAACGGGCTGCGGTTTGATGTGACGTAAGAACAGCTGAGAGGTGTCAGAAACATTTGAGCTATTCTGACTCATAAGCGGTGAACACAGAGAAACGATCTGTCAACAATCCAGAACTGTGTCTTCAGCTAACAATTATGTCCATTATCTTCAGTGTACGTTCACGATTAATCAGTTCAGGATTTGATCCATGAAATGTCAGAAAATAGAGGAAACATGCCTCCCACAATTTCTCAGAAGAAGTATTCAAAGTGCTTCTTTTTTTGACGAACAGTCCAAACCCCTGAAGGTATTTAGATTACTGAAGAAGAAAGACGAGAAGACAGAGCCAGTTAATGTTAACAGTACAAAAAGCAAACATAACTGAAGACTGCAGCTGTGTAACACTTTTCATAATCACGTGTTTAGTGTAAATTCATAATCTTTCAAATACTGGCTATTTTTTCCAGCTGGGACCACACCGGTTTTAATATCAAATCAGATTTCTATTAATTGTGCATTAAATTTCATCTATTTTATCGAAAAGTTACAAGGAGCATAGAGCCCAACTGATTAATTTTTAATTCAGATATCCATATATCGGACAATATATACACATTTTTTGCAACGATCCCTCAAATGTGGTTATCAAACACTTGTGACAAAGATATGTAATATAGGCAGGAAATTTCTCAGTTAAACAATAAACTTCATGCACTGAAGCAGTACACTTCACCAGGAATTTAATGATTATAAATTACACCAAGCACCTGTGTCATAACCTCTACAAACAAAACTCTTCATATCCCTGCATATCAGGCAGCATATATACCAGTACTGACCAATAATATCAGCCAGCCGACATATCGGTCGGGCTCTGTAAATACAGTACATAAGAGAGTCTCTGCACTGATCGATTCACGCAGCCTGCTATACATTTCTCACAGTTGGGAACACACTTACACATCTATGAGGAGGTCATACGGACTGACAACAACACAACCATCACAGATATCAGATTAATATGTGCAAGATTATGTTCTGCATGAATGAGTTTACAACTAGAAGCAGCTCAACTAGCTGAGTTTGAGGTCGCAGCAGCAGCTTGATGTTTCTATGGTGAAAACTTCCAAGAGCTCAGATGCAAATGTATCACGATGATTAAGGTTAATACGCACAGTATGTACCTTCTTCACAATGATGACTAAAGCAAATGATAAGCTGATTTATCAAAATGACTATACACTTTTCACGGCTCATTGCAATACAATGTAAATGTCATTGTTAGACTATACTTTTCTACACAATAATAAGCCCATAGAATTGAAATCTTGACATGTGTGATAGTGTAACTATCTGGACTAAAGAGCTATTGTATTAACACACGTTTTGAGCAGCCACACTCACAACTACTGACGATATCATATTGTTATAAACACATAATAAAAAAACAAATATAGCGCCACTGTGTATATCAGTCAGTGTTTAGATGGAAGTTTCTCACTGTCTTTCAGCTCTGTCACTCCTTCATGCTGTGTGTTAGATGCAAAGTGATCACAAGCAGCAGATGCCATGGCACACTTCCAGTGAGAACAGGAAGTTAAAGCACTAAAAAACAAAGTTAAAGTCGGCCAACCTTTTGATGAGACACACAATGTCAGTTCCTTATTGCCACTATTATCAAAATGTAATGCAAGAGGCCTGATTACAAACAAACTGACCACAAACAGCCTGAGCCATGCATGGTTGGCCTTCTCTCCACCTCATGTCATTACGATATTTGATTTATGAATATATGATATGTGAGTCGTGGTGAACAGTTAGCTGACATGTGAGAGATGAAGAAAAACAAACAGCAGTGATACGTTGAGGTGTTCATTTGACTGTTGGACTGTTATAAACAGTCTTGGTATACACAGCAATAATATGTCTCCTAATTGCCTCCCATGCTGCGACCCTGAGTGTACCTGCTGCTGTGTGGAGGTGAAAGTGAAGCTGGAGGGATTGTCGAGGTGTTGAGGGCTGACATACAGCAGCCCCGCACACATTCTCCACAACAGTGCAGTCCCGTCGAGCAGACTGGCAGCTCGGCAGCCTGCCTGTACATGTCTGCAGAGCTGCTGTTGTCACCACGCCTTCAGCCCCAAACAGCACAATTAGCCTGCACTCAGTGACAGAGTTCAAGGTAGGCAGAGCTGTTTGTCAAGACTCTAATTTGATTTATTCTGACGAATCTGTCAGCGATATCAGTTAGGCCGCCTGCAGCTCTATCCAGATGTAAATACACAAGGCTGTGCTCATCCTATTATAAAATGTGTTAACACAGGGAAATAAATAAGTGAAAATACAAAACACACAGTCACTATTTGTTACAGCAGTCACTTTTTATGCACCTACAGAAAGCCTGGAATTGTGTCATGTCAGGCATTCACACCACCGGAGCGTCGACTCTCTGCAGAACAGAAAGGTCCTCCCTAAATGATGAGCGCTACTTGTACATTTGCAGAAGTTAAGAGGAATGAATGGCAGCAGAAAATGGAGCGGAGCCTGCGGAGGAATGCAGAAACCCACCTAACCACCTCCCACAGGCTGCCGGGAGAGCAGGCACACACATGCGACCCAACCGACCAGCCCTAGGAAGAGGTGGCACCGTGCTCTCCAGCTACAGAGTCACACTGTGCGTTACGCTCGGTCTGAAGGCTCGAACATCCCCCAATCACATCAATATAATAATGAAATATTCTGTTCTGTTATGGGCTGCCGTTGGTCTGTGAGCTTGTCGTGACCTGGTTGAACTTTTCACTTTTCCTCATCTCCTATATTTTTACTGTTACCTCCACATACACGCTTGGTGTCCGCCTGCAGAATTTAATGGGAAATATATCAATATTTTAGCGTTACTGTGATATTTGTGTGGTATTCAGGCGTTGGTAATATGTTGGGATATCTAAGGATTTAAGGATTTTATTTTTTTGAAGGATTTTAAAGTGATAAATTGTTCAGTTTGGGAATCTTTTCTCACCATTTTCAAGAAAATAAGCTGATTAAAGGTGCATTATGTAGTTTTGGGGGAGATGTTTTAACCAGAAGAGAAAAATCAGCATCAAATGATTAATTTAGTGTCTGAATAAACTGAAAAACCGACTGTACTCAAAGGACAACACAATATCATACTGTTTCACTTTGTTCATATTTGCAGGACCCGTCTAAGCTGCCACCTTTCTAGCTTGAAACACTGTTTTGGGGACCTTATTGCCCCCTGAGAACAGCTGGTTTATTCAGTCACGGAAATATATATTATTTTCCAGAACTACATCGTGCATCTTTAAGTTTTACAGACATCATTTCCAAACTTTTCTGGAGAAATGGGGTTGAGAGTTACCAAGGCAAAACTTTATATATATATATATATATATATATATATATATATATATATATATATATATATATATATATATATATATTATTGTCACATTTCCACTTGCCATTAAACATGTTATTTTCATACATAAACCTCTTTCACACATGCAAAATTTCATGTCATTTTCAATCAAGAATATGAGGTTTCACCTTTATGGAAACCTGCCCCTTTCCAAATACAACATGTGCTTTTTCACTTGTGGCTAACTCTTTTCGTAGGGGGGATGTAGCGCTGTTGGTAAGTTATTAAGTCAGGGGGAGAGTGTGTGTGTGTGTGTGTGTGTGTGTGTGTGTGTGTGTGTGTGTGTGTGTGTGTGTGTGTGTGTGTGTGTGTGTGTGATGGTTAACAATTAACCTGCGCGGCCATTGAGCTGGAGGGAAAGAGGACAGAAGATGAGCGGACATGTGAGGATGAGGAGGGATAGGAGGAGAAGGAGGTCAGGTGAACGATAAGAAGAAGTGAGGGATGAGGTCCACTCTCTGAATGGAGGATGAGAAAGTCCAACTTACAGCCAGTTACTCGCGTTGGCCGAGAGGAGCGCGCAGCAGAGCATCAGGACGCACCGCAAAACATATTCCTCGGTCATCTCGAGAGGGAGGGAGGGGAGGCCGGTGAGAGCTGAAATAATCCCGAGGTGGACAGGGGGTCGGCGGTGAAAAAAAGAAGCAGCTGCGGGGTCCGGGGAAGGCTGTTAATCCATCGTCCCGCATCCAGTGGCTCATCCACCGGGGAGGCGCGCAGCTTCACGGTCAGTCCGCCCGGTTCTCCCGTCCCTCCCTCTGTCACTCCGCGCTCAGAAGGGACGGGGAGAGAGGGGGAAAAGAGGGATGCTAAAAATACGATCAAAAACTCTGGAGCAGCTCGGGGCTGAATCGGAGCCTTCTTCTTAATCAACTTGTTTGCTTTCCTTCTCCAGCTGCGCGTTAACGCCAGCCGAGAGAGCGCGTGGAGAGGCAGTCCAATCAAAACCAAACGCACGAGCTGTGAGGAGCTTCTTCCTCCTCTCTGGAGGCTGATCACCCGCTGCCGGCTCCTGCTCTGCTGTCAGCGCGCCGCGGGCTCTCCAACTCTCCCCGGACACATGTACACACTCTGAGCGTAAATACGCACGGGTCCTCCTCACACAGCACCGTCTCTCGGTGAGTCTGGCTGAGGAGAGAGTGTGTGCTGACTTTAGCTGAGGGGCGGTGCGAGGATATAGAGGTATGGCAGCGAGATGGGAGTTTTTTGGAGATGAAGGAGGCGGGTTTTAGTGCGCTGCTAAGGTAGTGTGTGTGTGTGTGTGTGTGTGTGTGTGGAGACGGGACAATGTGTGTGTTTTAGAGGTCTCCTGGGAGGATGCAATAGCGCAGCCATTCACTAATGCCCTCCCCAGCCGCCCTCCTCTCCTCTCCAACACACACATAAACACGCTCTCTTCCACTCACACACACATACACTCTCTCTCTCCCACACACACACACACACACACACACACACACACACACACACACACACACACACACACACACACACACTTCTCAAACCGCACACACTTCTTGGCAGCACCTCACTCTCCCTGTCACACACTCAACCAAATATTCTGCGGTCAACAGGCTATTTAAAGCTTGGCTGCAAAATGTCTGCATTTGAAACCAGCAAATCCCCAATAATATGACAAATGTCAGCTACACACTATTGATTGATGAAAACGTTGTAGGAGGATAATAAGGTGAAGCAGCGCGCTGGGCTGTAACACCACCGAGGACTGTATATGACTCACCTGGTCCTGGCGAGGAGAGGAGAGGAGCGAGGTGGAGGACTGAATACTGAAAGATGAGATTTTATTTACATAACAAAAAAACCCTCATGTGTAGAGGAATCAAAGCTGCCGGGGCCATCACTACACATGACTGCTTCAAAACCCACAAGATTTCATGTTGAACTCCAGTGAGATCCCAAAGTTTCCAAATATACCAAATATGTCAGAGTGAATTATGTGGAAAAGGAAAGGTGTATAAAAAGATGCACAAACATGTGGAGTATTTTTGTTTAACATGTTGCTGCCATAAGAGACTCAGCAAAGGATTGAGTTTGAATGTTCAGCCAGTGTAAGCAACAGTGGTTTGAAGGAAATGATCCAACAAGCAGAACAGACAGGAGATATTTCTCAAAAACCAGTCTGAGAGGTGCATTCAAGAGAAGATAGAACATTAATTTCACCCCAAGGAAATGTGTGTGTGCTCAACATCCAGAGTGAAACAAATACTGTACCTGTACATACATACATACATGTAAACTAGAGCTAATACAATATATTTAGTTATCATGACATGAGACTACATCGTCTTAGATTTTAGATATCATTACATTGTGAAATGACATGTGTTGTCTTGTCCTGGTTTTAAAAGCTGCATTACAGTAAAGTGATGTCATCTTCTGAACTTACTAAACACATAACTGACGATTGTTTAATTAAATCAATCTCATTATGTTAATATTTTGAGAAAGTACCAGTAGTCATCCCTACAATATTTTTGCAATATCAATATTGAGGTATTTGGCCAAAAATATTGTGATGTGTGAGTTTTATCCCCCAGTCCTGATATAAATGTAAGATGTAGATTAGGAAGTAAATAAAACAATAAGAAATAAGAATATATATAAAAAAATATTTCAAAATTACAGGGCAAGATATATACTGTACATACAATACCCAGGACCAGTGTTAAACATAGAAATAGTGCACTGCCATAGTGATATAGTGGTGTGACAAGTGAGCAAAATGGACTAGAGAAGATATGTAGTGTAGTCTATATAAAGATCACATATGAGATTATATTATATTATATTATATTATATTATATTATATTATATTATATTATATTATTATTATTAGCACATTACACAAAAAGTATTACACAAAAATAATCTATGATAGGATAATTTAATGACATTATATTTATAAGTTCTATTACTGTATGTAACTATTTCTGTTTCAATGATATGATTTAGTACTATATGTTATATACATTATAGAATGCAATAAATATAATAAATATAATTTAAAAAAATTGGAAGTGCAGCCACTGCTTTGTACATGTCGACATAAAGCATGAGCACAGTATTAGCATCAGAAGGCTGTTGTAATAACTGATACAATCACCAGTTCTCACAATTAAAGTGAAGAAACAAATAAAGAAGGTGCAAAAAAACCACCATGAATTAAGAGAAACCAAACAGAGTACAACAAGACATATTAATGTCTGTTAACACCATTTATCCAGTGATGGATGAGTGAATACAAAACTTTTTTAAACCCACAAAATAAATTCTCGTGAAATCTAGAGGAGAAAAATGACCCATGATGCCAACAATGTCGGGCTGAATAAAACAAAATGGTTTTGAATATTTCACTCAATGTCAACATCATAGCTTCAATGAAGAGCTTCAACAAAATGATATAGAATATACAATATGTTACACTGCCAGATAATGTGAAACAAGATTTTTTTCAAAGTTAGTTCAGGAGGAAATAAAAAAGGAACATTTCATATGAAGTAGTTCAGAACAATGAACACGTATGTTAATGTGTGACAACAGAGGTTTTTTCAGTCACAACCTGCAGATGTGGAAACAGAAAAAAGTGAAGGACGGGAGACTTCAGCAGCAGCCTGTCGTCACACATGGCTCAGTCATGAGCTTGTGTGTGTGTGTTCATGTGTGGGTGGTGGTGGTGGTGGCGGTGGTAGCGGTTGAGGTTTGGGTGATGTGTGTGTCTGTGTGTGTGTAGTCTAATCTCATTTCACTTATTGGGTTTTAGGGAGCTAAGAATACACCCTGCTGGGACGAGACGCTGCAGCCGCGCCACCAGCTGTGTGCAGTGTGGCTCCTGGCTGCCAGACACACACACACACACACACACACACACACACACACACACACACACACACACACACACACACACACACACACACACGCACTGTAGCGTTGAGTAAGACAAGTCATCTGTCTGATTTTGGATACTTAAAGATAAGATAAATGTGTGTTGATCCCTGTGGGGAGATTTTGCTGCAGCAGCCAAACTAAATGAATTCAGCAGTGGAAAAAAGTCAAACATGAGCCCAAAAACAAGAGTATCAGCTAAACACTGAAAACACCAACTGACAGGGGATCTAAAGTTTTCTCCTCATCTGAGCGGAAAGTCTGCAGGTTCTTCAGAAAAAGCCACAGAGTCGAAGCTTCTGGACAGCAGAGCGTAGCTGGTGTGGGAACCTGCTGACCTACATTCTGGGCTGACAGCCTCTTCCAAACTTCTGCTCCCACTGAACCCGTTGCTGCTTCACAATCAGACAGATGGCACCTGCACCGAGCTCAGGGGAGGGTGGAAACCCCACCGCGCATTACAGAGCGAGTATACGAGAGCTGCTGCTGAGCAGTCTACTGCTGTGAAGGCTTCAGCGTCCGGCGCTGACATGAAATGAAGTGAACAACATCCCTGAGTGCATCAATGTCACTTCAAAGATGTCACCTGTATCAGCCCTGCTGCTGATTGGCCAACAGAGGGGGGAAGTGAGTAAAAGAGCTTGTTAATGAATCAACAACTCATTGAATGCTCTTACATAACTGAGATGTGCCTCGTTATCATATCACCTTCTTACTGTAAACAGCCATGGGTGAGAAATCTGTTTGAGTAAGAAATGTAGGAAAATGTGGAAACTTGTTATATTAAGCATAGTTGGAGGTTCATACCAAAATAAAGTCTGTTTTTTGGGAAAATTGAATCAACATGAATTAAAAAACAATTAAGTATTGGAAATATTTAACAACATTCTTCTTCTTAAACTGATTAAACTGACAGATTGTTGTAAAAGTGCACGCTCAACAATATTTTTTTCAAGTGAAATAGACAATGTTTAATGTCACATATCTCTTTATATGGACGAGCACAATGTGTAAAATGTGATAAATGGTATATCGTAGTGCTAAAGGCAACTTGACTTGCTTGAGTTTCTCCGTATTTCTCCATATAACACACAAAGACATTTAAATTAAATTAAAATGCTAAAGTTAGAGTCTATATATATTTGCACATATAAATAAACAAAAATAACAACAAAAATTCTACGATCTGTAACAGGAAACATGCTACAAGTGATTTCGCAGCTGCCTGAAAAGTTCTGATTTCTGAAAACCACAGTGCACCCTGGGAATTCATGCTTTAAACTACTAAAGTACTACAGATGGCTTGGTCAGGTTGACTTCAGTATAATTTTGTGCTGTACCATATGGCCGGGAGGACTCGCATATTGAAGGGTTAAGTTGTACGGCTTCCACATTCAAGCTTTCCCAGAGAAGAAAAAAGCCTTGATTAAAGGAAATCCCTTCAATGAATTGAGTTGCAGCAGAAACTCATATGAGACCTGCGATGTCAAAACCAAACTAAATGGCTTGTTAATGGAAACAACATGCACACAACATAAAAACAGCAGCAGCCAAACCAGAGTGAAATGAGGTGCAGCAGAGAGAGAGACAGCGCCCAGTGAGTAAACTGTTCTCAAATAATATATCTGCTTTTATGGACATTTTTACTCACAGTTGATTATCAACAATAGTGGAAGAAGTGTTTAGATTATTTAATTAAGCAAAATTAGCAATTAACGCAATTAAAATACAACATTATAAGTAAAAAATGTGCGCAGAAGTCTCATCTGAAGAAAGTATGTTTTCTCAACAGAATTCAATAGGCTAAGTAAATAAAAGTGTGCATGCAGCAGAATATGTTGTTTTATCTTCCTATTAGAAACACATATACTTGGATTATTATCTTTTAACATCAACACAATAGAAACTTTTAAATGTTGTAGAAGGTGCAGGTGGGACTAACATTCTCCTATCTAATACACCTTGACTCAGAAAAATGCTAAACCCTTCCCTCCAAAATAAAATAGTATGGCCACAAATGATATGTCATGTTTACCAAACACTAAGGCTACGTTATTACAGAAGCTAAATGCTACCCCACTGTTAAGCATTTGTTCTATGCATAAATCAATTTCTACATACAAAGCGATATACTGTATATATATATAAACGAAGCCTCAAGTGTCTCAGTTACAGTTATTATAAAGTGTGTTTAATGTAATATTGGACATATTAGCTACTTATTTGATTGTTATGGGGGAATAAAGCCTCAGTACAGTGAACAGTCTCTACTATGGTTGTGGTAAAGTTGTGGCTCCAAATAATTCCTTGTTGCTGTGGTTTATTAGTGTATTTTTTTTGTGTTGTATAATATTTTAGCGTGATGTATAATCTTGTAGGAAAGCAGAATTTTTTATAAAATAAATACACAAAAATAAAAATGTTTTTCTTACATCTTTACATATGCTGGTCTGGAAGCATTCATTAATCAAATCAAACATTTTACTTATGCATGTTTTCAAATAACACAGTTTGAAGTGTTTCTTGTCAAATATAATAATATTTAAAGTAATATTCCTATAATATATTAACACATTTTTTTAATACTTTTTCCAGCTAGTATTTTTTCTGCTGTAGCCATGACATGTGTTTATATCCATCAGTTACCTCTCTATGTAGCATTCCCACACTGGATTCAGATCCCATGCACATGTACAAAGGATTCAAGGGAACCTCTGCATGTTAAATGCTGCTGAAAGCCCATTTTCTGCCTCTGATGATTGATGAATGGGTCTTTTCTAATAGAACTATGTGACAGTATTAACAAAACCTTTTCAGTGTTACGACCAGTAACTGCAGGTGTAGCCAAATCAGCCAGGACTTAAATCTCTGAACACTAATTATCAACTTGGGAGGTATTATTTTCTCTAATATATTTATAATATGTGATTAACCTGCTGTATTTCAGAGTTTGTATATGTGAAGCAGTCACACAGCTGTCAGTGGACGTGTGGAGTTTTGACTGAATCCTCCGTCTGCAGCTGTGAACTGAACTCCTGCTGTGTCCTGAAGTATCCTCTGCTGCTCACAATCAGGATCAAATCTAATTTGCACAAAACACACAAGCATGCGAGCACTCGCGCCAGCACTCGGCAGTTTCAACCCACTGCTTCCTCTCCAGTGCTTTGTTTGTGTGTGTGTGTTTTGTAACTAACTTCCATTCAGTTTGTTGAAGTGAGATCCCTGTGAGCATGTGCCGCTGCTGAGGGAGACACAAGCTCACACACTCATGTTCATTCAAAATCTCTCTCTCTCTGTCACACACACACACACACATACACATACACACACACACATACACACACACACACACACATACACCATTGCCTGTGAAAGAAACCATTATCCCCCATGGAGCCCCAGACATCTGGGCTCGCTACACACACTGTGCAGGCAGCCCACACACACACACACACACACACACACACACACACATCTGCGCATGACTGTGTGTGACAGATAGAGACAGTGAGAGAGAGAGAGAGACGGACAGCATGGACGGTGTGTGTTCTCGCTGGACACATGAAACACACTGAAAAGGGGGTCATGAGAGAAAAGGTCCGAGTCAGGACGTGTTACCCCAACGACCCCCTCATCCCCATGGCAACAGGAGCTGGCACACACGCCCGGCACAAAGGCATTCTGGGAAAGCACAGGTTTTATATTGCCCCTGGCTTTACACTCCTGTGCCATCACCCCGGTAACACTAATGCCGCTCGGCCCTCTAACATTTACTCTCAGGCGACACACACAGTCGTGCACAAATGAACTGTTCACACTCACACACACACACAAAAAGAGTGTGTGTGTGACCCCTGGAAGAGTTATGACAATTCTGACAAGTCTCTTCCTCTCTCCTGGTTTCTCGAGATGGACCTCATACATCATGCTGCCTGAAGGGAGTTAGAGAGACGGGAGATGTTTGAAGAGGAGGGTGGGGAGGAGAACTGGTGTTGAGGTAAACCATACATGTGCAGTAGGACGCTGTTAAGATCAGGTTATGGCAGAATTGAGATTTGGTTTTGTCTTTGCATATTTAAGCACCATGACAAGCTTTCAGAAATCTACATAAGCGCTTATCCTGGATTTGAAAACCTGAAAATTACTAGTACTCGAGTACAAGGGTTGTACCAGAGTACCACCAGGGTAGTGTAGCATTAAAACCCTTCAGCCAGATTTCTGATAATTCTCTAACTTGTGAATGACTTTCATACCAGATGGAATGAAAGGGAAAGTCTCTGTTAATGAGAAGGATAAACTATTTGATTGTCCTGATCGATATGGAAAGTCACATCCAGCAGAGTGGTAAATAAAGACGTTAAGAAACCAAACTGGGCTCATCCTCATTTCTGTTGGGAGAAAATAAAATATGGGATTATATCTAATTCATTTGACGTGAAATTAAAACTGAACTGAAAGCGAACTTTGGTGCCAATTAAACAAGTGAATGGATCCTGTCTTAGTACGCTGGTCCGTTCCATCACACACTGGAGTGGTTTGTCTGTGGTATGAAAGCAAAGCAGACCAACACGCAGCCTATTATGATACGTGATTTTAGCATGAATCCAACAGCTGAACTATCATTAAATCTATCTCCTGTTTATGGCCTTTCAAGTGATCCGTGTGCCAGTAAATACAAGATCATCTGGTAACCATGGTAGCTTGCAAGCACATCAACACATTTGTGCAGGGACTTTTTCCTGATCAATCAGAAAGTGAAAGGAGTTGAAACAGAAGTGTGTCCAAGTCAGTGTGTTTTGGCAGTTCCTTAAGAAGAAGTGAATGAATGAGGCTGATGAAATAATTTCTTTGGGAGACAAAGAACACAATTAAACAAATCAGGTGCAGTAAAGTGCTGTGTGACCTTCTCTCAGTCAGGAAATTAATTTCTAGGACACACTGATGATGCAGATTTCAGGACCAAAACTGTCCAATCAGTGAGTAACTTTTCAGTCTACTGATTGAGTAAGTTGGAGCAGGACACTGGACCAGAACTGAAAGGCAAAAATCTATTTTCTTTTACTGTTAGAGGGTGTCCTGACTAAATGAACCAAACTACAGGTATGATAATGACCACAGGCATTCCTGCACTGCTGCAGATAATAAGAAAACTTCATAATGCTAGAATCATGTATACAAGGAGGTGAATGAGCAGGTCTGTCTGTAGCCTGTGTTAAGATTTATCCAGAAATGTACGTAAAAAAAATAAATAAATAAATAAATAAATAAAATAAAATAAAATAAACGTCTTAAAGCAGGTTAAAGGTCAACATGTTGTGTGCATTCCCTGCCTTCTGTCTTCAAACACAAGCTGGATCAATGCTGTTCAATATTGACTATAGAGATCAATGATGACATCATGTTGACTTTCTCTCTGCACTCTATCAGCCATTTATCACACTGATGAGTCCTGAAGTCTAATTTTCCTCCAATCAAGTGAAACATAATCAGCCAAAAATAATCTGATGATGGTTGTGAGTAATTACACAGAATAATAGCTTCATTTTTGTTTTGATTCACGACTTGATTCATAGCTAAGAGGAGGTAGGGATAAAATGACTTCTAACTTGTTGATTCAGTTTTCTTAATGTGATCTACTGCTGTATTATTACTTATTTGAAACATTCCCTTGGCCCAATTTATGTTTTTCTTCCTGATGGACCCAATTATTACTCTGCTTTAACCTCTGTAGGGACTCACTGATCTCAGAGGGAATCTGTTGTCTTTGTGTTTTATTGCCATGATTACAATATAACTATTATTGTTATTTTACTGCTTTTACAACACAGGTTCAATTCCCGTCACACAGATAAATCAGATTTCAGTGGACTGGATTTGTTTTGTGCTTCTCTTCTGTCTATTTGTGTGTCGTATCTAGCCCGTAGTTACTGATTAGCCTGGGTTGTTGCGTCCTCTGACCCCCCCCGTGCCCCAGCCACAACACAAATGTCAGAGGTCAAACGCCCTTTGGCCTCCTCCCTCCCCTCCTTCGCTTTGTTACCCTTCCTCCTCATCCTCCTTTTCGTTTCATCCTCTTCTCCTTTCTCCTTCTACTTAGCAGAAAGAGATTTTCACAGGGCTGATGTGGACTTGATTCCTGGTGATAGAAGTGGAGGGATGCAATGAAGTAGAAGAGGATGATGTTAGAGGTGTGTGTGTGTGTGTGTGTGTGTGAGAGAGAGAGAGAGAGAGAGAGAGAGAGAGAGTGTGTGTGTTAGGTGTCACGAGGGCTGTCTGGGGTTAGGCCAGTAAATGAACAGCTGAGAGTGGTGATTTAGTCTGTATAAAAGCAGCCCAACTGTCATAACAAAGACACTCTGACAGCAGGCCAACCGGAGACAAAGAGGAGTCACTGGCCCCCAGGAGGCCTCCAAAGACCCCTTTGGACACACACACATACATACACCTCACACACACACACACACACACACACACTTACACAGACAATGGGGACTCAACAGCGGGCTCCCAGAGGCCTTGCTAGG
The DNA here is from genome assembly GCF_040436345.1 of Pagrus major. Lineage (NCBI taxonomy): Eukaryota > Metazoa > Chordata > Actinopteri > Spariformes > Sparidae > Pagrus > Pagrus major. The sequence goes on along the minus strand of NC_133220.1, from coordinate 32,219,253 downwards.
GTCCAGGGGCCAGACTGAGCTTGGTTGAGAAGACCTGAGAGGCGTCCATTACAAAGCCTGGCAGGCGTCATAGGACCATAGCAGTCAATGGGTCACCCATGGGCCCTGTCCCTGGCACCCTCAGTCTGTCTAACAGGGTGATGCTTTATCAGCAAAAATCTTAACCAACTAGTGCATAGTCCAGTGATGTTGAGGCTGCAGTGTGTATGGGACTGTTTTTGACTTAATCACTCAACAACGCTGATATAGCTGATTGAAAGGGTACACCACCAAGTTATTACTGCACTGCTATAACACTGTCAGACTCACTATGGACAGTTTAAAACAAAAAGGAATAAAATGAATGTAGAGGAAACAGAGATGTCTTTAATGTCTCACATTCTTCTTTCTTGTCAAAACCTGCCACTTACATTACCAGACTGCAACTTCACATTCGGAGAATAGTGTGTAATGCTAATAGCGGCTAACATAGTCACGAGATGCTCGTAGAGTAAGCAACTAGCTGAGCAGATAGATGAAGTTAGTGTCTAGCTGGAAGCACAGTAGACTAAAGACAAATATTTCCTCTGAGTAGTTGGTTAAGAACGACAACTAGAGGAGGATGAATAGTGTGCAGATTTAGCTTCTGCTAAATATGTCATTAGGCTAATATTTGCTAACCTGTTCACCCTAACAAATTTATAAGGTGGTAATATGTCAATGTTGGCTATTTCACAGACCCAAAGTGTACTCCTAGTTTTACCCAATCGCTATGGGTCATTTTAGAAGACAATAACAATCTTCTGCAATTTCTGTATGAGCTCTTTCTCTCACTTAATGAAATGAAAGCAGTGTGAATATATCCAGGCAGGAACTTTTTACCTTATATCATCAAGACAGTAATAACTCTCTCAATAATTACACTTGAAATGAATTAGAAGTTAGACAGGGCGGAGGATAGCCTAAACATTGTTCTTTGGGAGGTTATTAATCTTCAGTCTCATACTTAGAAGAAAAATATATACTTTTTGTTATTTGCCCTGTAGATGTAAGGTATTATTTTCCCAAATCCTCAGAAGTTTTTCTCCTCACTTTCTCGTCTGTCAGTCAGCCGGTGTCCTGCCGGCCTGTCCAGCATCAGTAAAAGGATGAGTGTGGCCCCTCCATCCTATTAGGCTCCGATTAATCAGCCCTTTCTTCAGAGTCGAGGAGCGTGATGAGGAGAGGCATTGAGCCCTCTGTAACCTCCCGCGCCCCTCCCTCCTCTCCTCCACCCTGCTACCCATCCACCTGCTGTGGCTTTGTCTGTGGCTTTGGAAGAGCTTTGGCTTTCAGCAAAAAGGCAACACTGACCACACACTTCAACCGACGTGCACACACTCAAGCTGGCATAAAGGCTGGAAAAATCTGCTGCCACAGAGTGCTCCTCTTGTGCCACCGGAACAGGGTTCTGACCATGAAGGGACACTGAAAGTCATACTGGTGAAATTTTCTGAGTTATGATTGCAGACAGGGCGAGGCGAGTTTCACTGCAGGTTTTATAGACTTCCCACACCACAGTGGAATGATGTCTCTGCTCAGACATCTCATACAAAAATAATCAAAACACAGTCCTGGACAGTTGGGTGGAATCTGATCAAATTATAATTAGACCTTGAAAATGGCTTTGTCTCCATGAGATTAACAAGCATGAAGGAAGTCTGGAGACAATCTCATCTGAAACAGTGATATAATGGGAACTTCAGTCTTTTTACTGCCTCTGAGTAGTGAAACAAGACTTTCCAATACGCCCTCTTAGCCTATAACATAAGCTAAGCTACTATGCTAACTTGTATGTACAGTTTTGCAAAATTAAGGCTCCAGTCTTCTCTCACTTTGATAATATTCAAAAAAAGCCTTGATAGATGTAGGCTAACAGCTATCTCTCTGACAAGACTAACACTCTACAGACATGCTAGCAGCTCTTTGAGGCTGAACTTAGGCACAGTGGAGATCTGAGCTAAATGCTACTGTCAGCATGCTAACATGCTCACAATAACATGCTAACATTCTGATGATTAACAGGTATAATGTTTACCATGTTCGAGGTTCTGGGTTTAAGGTTAGTTGGGACGGCCGGTCCATTCCGAAACACCTCCATTGTGACACCCCTCCATCCCGAAACACCGCTGTTCCAAATCCGACTTTCAAGTTCCAATTACTTCCCAATAGGGTTAGGGTTAGGGTTAGGATCAGGGGTTCCCCAATAGCCTTTTCGGAATAGCGGGGTCTTTAGAAAAAATGGCAAACCACACCATTACGAAGAATGGAAGTCTATTTTCGGAACAGCGGGGTTTCAGAAAGGCGGGGTGTAACCAGGTTAGTTTACACTCAGTCTGAGGAAAGAAGCTGCTCTGTAGTCTGGTGGTATGGCAGCAGATACTTCTGTACCTCTTGCCAGATGGCAGCAGGGTGAACAGACTGTGGCTGGGTGGGTGTTATCATTTAGTATCTTTGGGCTCTGTGCAGACAGCTCACTTCACTGTTATCACTGATGCTCGGTAAATGTGTACCAGTGATGTTCTGGGCAGTTTTAATCAACCGCTGCAGAAGCTTCCTGTTCTGGGCCGACACGAACCAGTCAGAATACTTTCTGTTACTCCTCTGTAAAAGTTGACGAGAACTTAACACCAGAATTTAATCTTCTTAAGTTTCTTAAAGAAATAGAATCTTTTCGGTTCTTTTTTTTTTGTTACCAGGGTAAAAAAATGTAGATTTGCATTTAAACCTGATGAGAATGTCATTAATTTTGCAGGAATTTGATCAAACCTAAAGTTTGATCAGATAATGGCTGTAGATGAAAACCAGGGGAACACCAAAGTTATGACAAACCATTCAAAAGAAGCCATGAATTATCTGTACCAAATTTCAGTACAATCCATCCAATAGGATCCTCTTGATTTGCAAAGATTTTCAGGGTCATTAAAATACCTCCTCTGGGAACCATGAATGTCTTTACAAAATGTGCTAATGCATCATTAGATGTTGAGATATTACACAAGATAAGTGAAAACATTGATGTGCTGGTGACATGAGAGGAAAAGTTTGGGAGTCACCATAAGGATTCATCATCTGGGCACCACGAATATTTACACTAACACTTGGTAGACTTACCAACTGACTGACTTACCGATGGTCTGACATTGCCATCCCTACAGCCATGTTGCTTGCATTACTAAAAACTTACAACCTCTCTTAAAGGGTCGTGTCTAGATGGTAACCCCAGACCTGCAAAAGATCTCACGAGAGTTTACCTAACCCTTGTTTACCTAAACCCAACCAGACCTTAACCACAGTGTTTCCACATCATAAAACACAATTAGTTTGTACAATGTGCACAATCAACAAACAACATAAAAATCTTGTACGAGTTACGCAAATCTACGGTCACTATCTAGCATTGACCCCCATATAGTACCCCTTCACTTCTATCCTACCTAGGTTACACACACTGGTTATTCCACACTAAGGGAAAAAGTTGGAGAGAGAAGGTCGAGGTCATTGACTACATAGGTGCTGGCTCTGGGGTTGGCTGGCCCTCTCTCTCCCCACATTTACTGGCTGTGACTTCCTCCGTTTCTGGTGACAGAAGCCACAACTATGTATGTGTTTATTCCTCTGCGTCACTCAGCAGTGAACAGTTTCCTCACGAGTGGAAGGAAAGTGAGGAAAAACTGTGTGTTTGTGTTGAAAGTACCAATTTCCCATGTGCATGTTGACAGGACTGTTCTATACCATGGTTGAGGCGATAAGCAGCATATTGCTCTGTAAGTGTGTGTGTCAACTTGTTGAGAGGTCCAGGTCCTCGGGGTACGCTCTCCTACCTTATCAGAGGCGTTTGTGCAGCACACAGGAAATCAGATAGTTGCCTTCAGCTGTAGAAGGTTTGTCCAAGTATTCTAGGCATTAACCACAGTGCTGGTGTGAAAACAACAACAGCCGACAGCTCCAGCCTGCCGGGCCTCGCTCTCACCACGGGTTTCCCTTCCCGGTCCAGCCCAGTGTCATTTTGGCCCACACATAAACACACACACACTCACACACACACTTGCAGCTGAATTTAATTTAGTTCATTCCCCTGTTTTCTGAGGGTGCTGAACCACATCACCTCTCACTGTCACCACGACTCAGCCATCAGGGATTTACCACAAGCGTGCTCCTCTTTGGCTGCCCAGGCAACATCGTGCACGCACATACACACTCATACAATTCATATGTACATACATACAAAGCTATGTGTGTGTAACAGCAGTATTTACTCTCTTTCCCACGTGCTCCGTGACCTTTCAAAGATCTTGAGACATATTCAAGAACTTCAAGATCTCAGAAGGACCCTTGTTGCAATAAGAAATAAGAATAGAGCATAAAAGTTATGAGCATCTTTTTCATTTTAGAAATAGGGAGGACACAGCAAAGTCTGGGATGCTTCAACAAGGCAAGGCAATGATAAAACTACTGTATGTAGATGCTCTTTATGTATACACATTCAGATTAACCTGGAAATAACTCATATTCTCTAATTGAATCAGGCAAGTATGCTGTAATGCTGTAGGTCTTGGGTGCTTGGACTGTGTGGGCGTCTCCATGCACACCTGCTCTTTTGGTTCACATACTCTATGTGCAGCAGGGCAAAGTGCAAACGAGCTGGTATGAAGAGGTGAACTGATTGGAGGGTGGGGTGATTAATATGTACAGTACACTCTCAGAAGTCACATCTCATTGCTCTGAAACAACTGAGCCAATCACAGTGATCAGTCCATCAAATGAAGAAACAGCTTCTACTGGTGTCTTGATGGAGCAGAGCAGCACGATGCAAGGCAAATGGTGTGTGGTTTTTAAAGGTCCTATCTGTAATAAAAGTTGATTTTCAAATACTGACACTTTGGTCGTCCTAAAGAGTTGGAAATTAGACTCAAAAATCAACTTTTCTATTGAAAAGTACCTTTAAATAAGAAAATACTTAAGTAATACCTTGAAGCATTTTTTATGATTACATCAATCTGATGCTATTCTGCTGTTCACATTGTAAATGGTTATATCATATCTTGTTTATATAAATGCTTGCTTCATAATGCAAGATAAATGTAAAGGAGACTCGATGAGTCAACTGTAATCCAACATCTCCTGCAGTTGTAACAGACCAGCCTCATGAGTGGAGAGGTTGTTTTTAAAGCAGCCTGGTGTCATTTGTTTGTGATGTCATCAAGGTAAACCCAGTGGACTGTTGTGTGTCATGACGCAACATGCAGAAGATTTACCAACATATCATCAGTACATTTTTTACCATAATAATTTTCATTTTTTAATACCAATTTAAACACATTCACTGACTAGGGAGTGCTTAATTAAATTACTTTATGTACCTCATATGCATTATTCTGATATTTATGCACATTTGCTGAAAATATTTACCAAAGTGAAGTGTTGTCTATTCTCAGCAAGACACACTTTCCGGCAAACTACCAAGAACTGCCTCATTTAAATGGAACGCCGACATGTTTGTTCCTCCCCTGCCACCTGCGCTGGGCACCAAAATACCACACAGACGGCAAAACCAATTTCAAGGTCAGGAAAATACCAAACTGAGAACTGCTTGTGCTGCTCATTGCCCTGCCCCAAAATGACATTGGTCTTTGTGCCTTCTATAAGTCTAAATAATTTCAACGTATTTATGCCTTATCAGAAGGAAAATAATAGTTTTCAATCTTACAGAAGAAAAAACTTCAATGATGAAGACTAAGTCGTTGGTGTAGAAAGTCTTCCCTGAGCTTTTACTACGGGTGCCATCCAGGTCTCATCTGCTGCATGGGAGCACTCTAGAGCTTTTCCACAGTGCCATATCGAACACCTCTCTGTGACTTCCTTGGATTTTTTGCAACATATTTTACACTCTTGAAGATACATCTGTATAATAAAGCGTTCTGTCATTTGAACATATGGTGAACATTTATGTAATGTTGACCCTGATTACCGGCCGCTCATCAGCTGTGCCCCTACATCCCCAACTGTCCACCGGTCTTTGTGGTTTTCCTCTGTACACCTCAGCGTGTCTCTGTGTTGGACTATCAGATGGCAGACAGGGATTTAGGGTCGGGGATCTTTTCTGTGTGAGGTCAAAGCTCTGGTATTTCCAGTCGGAATCACAGTTCCACGGAAAAACCACAGCGCGAACCCCACGATCCCCAATTACCAGCACACGCACGCACGGGAAGGGACAGCACATGTGAGAGGCACACACAGATTTGGTATGTTCACTCTACTGACCTGTTGTGGCTAAACTCAGAGGTACAGTATATCTCTCAGTACAGAAAAAGCCAGGGGATTCTGTTCTTGGGTTCAGAGGTGAGGGGTAGTAATACAGATCATATAAAGAATCTGTAGTTGTACCATCAGAAATCAGCCATAGCTGAAGAGGAGAGGAACTTCATGATGCTGCTGATGTGTCAGGCCATGCTCACTCATTTCCTGTCATTTCCATGATTTTATGGATGAATACCCTGAATCTTGATCCTAAAATATGAAGAAAAAGAAAATGTTGTTGGGTTTTGGATGTAAGTCGATCTCAAAACGCTATCAGATGTTTAAGTAAAAAATAGACATGTTAAGTATACAGTATAATAGTATGATGAAGTTGACTTACAGTATCAAATCTCGAGAGGTGTCTGTTGTGTTGTCAGTCAGCCTGTCCCCATCAAGTGTCCAAAGAAGGTGAAAACTCCCTCAAAAACTAATCCCGACATATAAAAAACATGCTAATCCACCCAATCCTGGGACAGCTGTGGCTCAGGAGGTAGAGCGGTTTCCACCAATGGGAGGGTCAGTAGTTCAACAAGATACTGAACCCCAGTTTGCTCCCAGTGGGCTCTTCCTTCGGTGTGTGAGTGTGTATAAATGTTTATTGCTCCTGATGAGCAGCTGGCACCTTGTATGGGATCCTCTGCCAACAGTGTGTGAATGTGTGTGAATGGGTGAATGATAACTCCGAGTAGTCGGTAAGACTACTCTAATCAAGTAAAAACAACCTAACCAGTAGATACCAGAGCTGTGTGCAATACTGTGTGCTCTGCAGTCTGTATTTCAGTCCACCACTTTGGTGAAAAGTGACTGCAATGGCTCAACAACAGATCAGATGGGTTTCCCAAAAAAACCTATTTAATGGGGTGCCATGAAATTCCATCCACATTTTCATGTCCCTGTCAGGATGAAGTGTGATAACTTTAGAGATCCCTAATTAGGTTTCCAAATTAAAAATTAATCATTAATTTGTCCTGTACTGTGCTTTATGAAATACCTGCAAAACTAAAGACATTCCCATCAGCCTCAGCTGTATTTTGTCATGAGTGCAAATTAGTAAATATTAGCATGCTAACACATTTAACTAAGATGGTGAACATGGTAAATATTACACCTACTAAGCATCAGCATGTTAGCATTGTCATTGTAGGCATGTTAGTATGCTGATATCAACCTTAAAGCATCAAGGTGCCTGGATACAGGTGCTGCAGGCATGGATGTAGACTGTCAGTTTAAAGGAATTCTGATTCTTCTTTTTTCCACATGTGCAGCCAATGAAGGCAGGTGTTGGAAGTACTACTCTCCAGATGAAGCGGTGCAATATATTATTATTAGCCGTGATGTCAGTGTCAGTTGGGGCTGAAGACACCAAGTTTGAAAAGGGAAGAGATCTTGGGGGTGTTGAGTCAGACTGGACCTCTGTAGTTGCTCCCCATCTCTGCTTGAGGCTTCAAGCTATGTTATCGATATTATTCTCTTTCTCACAGGTGGTGGTGGCTCCTTCACCGACGCTGGTTCCATCTAGGCTATTTACATTCGCTCTAACATTAGCCTCCTAGCTACTGTTGGCAGACTGGGGGCAGCTTTCTGAGTTGACTAAAAATTGTTGGTCATTACATTATTATTCGGGTCTAAAGCCCATGCAGTCTGCAAGCAGCAGTCAGAATACTATTTTCAAGAGATGGTGTTTCATTATGATACCGGCCACTTTTAAATTTTGGTTCAAAATAAAATTTGGTTTTCATTACTTATATTAGGATGAACAGGAATGTCACTGCCCTCCATCAGCCTCCTTGCAGCCGGACCCCCAGCATTTCCCTTTAACCCCCCTTTATTGGCGGCCTTGCATGGATAATAAAGACAATCTCTCTGAATCTGCTGCATTGATTTTAATACTTGAAAAAAAATCTATTTTGAGTCCAAGAATGTCATGAATGCAATGTTAAATCAGTGATGAACTCTTTGAGATGTGGTTGTGCACCTTTTAGTTGTGCTCGTGGTTCTGTTAACAATCAGTGAGTTTGAGTTTGTCAGAGCTGATCAGCAGATTCTTGTGATGTACACGATTTCCTTGTGTGATTTGAAATAAAGATGATGTTTGTTCAGTAAAGGGGGAGACTGGCATTGAAGTCATCTCTGTCACGATAAGTATACTACTAATGGCCCATATAAATATGAGGAACTGATTTGCCGAAGGGGCGTCGCTACTTTGCTAATACATTTCATGATAAACTATAATTGATAACTTAGCCTGCCAAAAGCACAATCCATCACTTCATCAGTATGCATTTATGGGCTTAAACGCATACAGTGACACTTGTAACCCAGCATCTTTCTTCATGAACACAAACACACACACACACACACACACACACGCCTGACTTCAAACCATAACACCCTTTCCCCCTTCCCTTTACCCATCTTCACACTATGATTGATAAATAAAGGATGAGAAATAAAGACAACAAACAACTTTCCTGGTACATGCCTTCTAGTACACTCACACATAACTGCACGGATACACACACACGCATACACACGTGCAAGCATAACACACAGAGGAGCGTGCTCAGCCATAAAACCACTGGGCTCCAGAGACAAAAGCCTTGTCATGCTCTGGTGGGGTCCTGTCACTAATCCACACAGCTTTAGGGGCTGCAGACAGCAGACACACACACACAGTGTAGATCTATCTGAAAGAGAAATTCGACACACACACTGCCTGGATTTGCGGACACATACTTACACACACTGGCTCTCTCTCACACACGGACACAGACAGTGGTGTTGTATAGCCGGCTGGCTGGGTGTTAAGGCCAAGAAGAGCTACTGGCGACAGGTTGGAGAGAGGAGATGGCTCACTAAGCCTAATCACACAGGGGAATGCTGTCTGGGGCACCTGACCGTCAGACCTCTCACTGTGTGACAGTGTGTGTGTGTGTTTGTGTATACGCTTACTTACATGTAGTTTTGCATGTGTGTGTGTGAACTCTGGACGAGGGCAGTCATAATTGGGGCTTATCGCCCTGAACGGGGCAGAAGGAGAGGTGCCAGGGCTGGATTGCGGGCGTCTGACCGGAGCTGGAGCTGAATGGGAGGGCGGGGGGATGTAATGAGTCATCCAGATTCTTACGGGCAAAGCCACACACAGCCGGAGAACATATTCCATACACTGAACTCAGTCCATCCCATAAAACTCAGCATCAATTACTTTAATCCACAGATCAAAGATAGCACAAAATGTTTGATGTTCATCTGCTGATATTCTCTGGAACCTGCTCAGACAGACTGACATGTCCGGTTTGCTTTTACTATATCAAATTGCCAACACATTGGAATGATAGTAGATTTTACTACCCAACGAAATACTGGCCGACCTGAAACGTCTTGTAAATTTAAAGTCAGTACAACTAAGTGACTGATCCATCGAGCCCCAAGTTGATTTGTTGTCACATTGTGATCTAGATGAATAGGCACACAAGGGACAAAACAATATATCATAGCATGATATTTCATGTGAGAAATATTTACTTAAGTAAACTTAAGTATCAGTTTGAAGGCTTCGCACTAGTAGTTATCCAGTTGCCCTAGATTCAGACAACATATTGTTCCTCTTGGAAACAGTTTAACGGGGAAAAAAAGAATCTTAGTTGAAGACATTCAGTGTGATTTATGTGCATTGTGTTGCAGTGATATCCACTGAAGTTAGCATGCTAACCAGCTAGCCCTGGCCCGTTATGCTCCAGAGTCCCTGTGCTAGCAATGTGAACACTAACACTCCAAGCTCCAAGTCTTAACTGCTAGCTGTACTGCTAACTGAGCTAACTAGCAGAGGGCAGCTACATTTAGCAGCAGTAAGTGGTTACCCCAGTGATATGCTGCCCCCTATTGGTTTGGAGTATTAATTTGACATGTGGCTGATTCTTACATATTGCACCTTTAACAGAACATAACATCAAATAATATATAAAATCTTAAACAAAGTTAAATTTTTTTCCTCCTGTATTACATCAGTGGATAGGATCTACCAAGTCAACATGTTCTCATTTGCAACTTGTCACCTACAGCAGTTTAGTTTATACACTAAACTAGTATTTGAGGGTGGGACATGTCCCATTCACTCTTTAAAATGATTAGTTCAGACTAAAACTAATCATAAAAGCATCAACCCTCCTCACAGTAGGTTACTGTTGGCGATTAATTGTGTCACATTAATTTAAATATTTCATTAGATCTTTTGGTTTTACTGTATGTGTTGGATTTGTTATTTGTAATGTTATATATATGGTTTTACCCAAAGCGGTCATCAAATCAATTTCTGTACTTTCTGTAGATTTTTAATATCTTTAATAACTTCAAATATGTGATCTGGGGCCTCACACTTCCTCTGGATAAAATTTCAAAACGTACACACAATTTCACATTTCTCATGCTTGCATACCCGGATAAATATACCATCTGTGAGAAGGCACCAGAACACAGGAAATGACTTCTAGGCCATTCTGTTTAAAGTTTCCACGTTTATATGTGCAAGATTTTTACAGTTGTACATAAAAATTAGAGCGGAAAAGCACAAAATTTTGAGAAAAAAAGTGCAAAAAAAGATTTTATGCTTGGCTGAGGTGGAAAAGTTGTTGAAGAAAGGTTCAGGACACTATTGTGATCCTCAGATTAATGATACAACTCACTGTGTCCTCTTCTATAATGGTTTAATGGCACCTGTTACTAGCACCACCAAATGTTTATCTTGATGAACCAACTCTTAATATTTGCTAACAGCAGTGGGTGAAAATGCATTTTTATTAAGATTTTCTGGAAATTCAGTAAAAAATTGCCCAACATTTGAAATAAAACCTGACGAGTGTCTGGTTCAGCAGCTGACTATGTAACAAGCCAAGTGTGCCTGGTAATTGCTTGTAGCATATTTTGTTAAACTACTAACTTTGTTAGTTTGTATCTCTGTCCACATGAAGTTATCTCTTAGATTTGACCTGAAGTGAAGAAGTTTGTAGTGGTTTGTTATTGGAGGTCCCAGTGGGATAGAGGGTGAGAGGTTTTGGAAGAGCATTTGCAGCTCACACTCCATCCGTTTAGTGAATTCCTTTGAACATATGCTGGTGTTGTTGTGAGCAGAGGTGGAGGCTGAAGGCAAAGAAGAAGTAGATGGAGTTTTGTCTGGTGTCCAGCATCTGGAGAGACTCACTCAAATCACAAGAGACTTTTATTGATTTTCTGTTTTAAACATTTTGCCTTTCAACAGTTCCTCTCCCTCTCTGCCACGTTACGAGAGGATTGTCACGGAGTGAACTCGAGAGGAATTTAGAGATTAAAGCACGAGAGACATTTTGGTGAGGGTGATGGAAGCTGTTGGAGGTGTCTCTGTAAGAAGTTGAGTTAGAGAGGTGAACTGGATTGAGCTGCATTTTTCGTTCATTATGAGGGAAAAGCTGATTGAATGGAGGCGTTCTGTAGGGACAGATGTTTCCTGATGTGGTCGTAAGGGAATTCATGTAAAACATTTGCATTCTTCTGCCCCTCCTTGTTTTAACAAGTGATGGATTTTGAAATGCTTCTGCAGTCACTGGCCTGTAGACAACAGAATATATGGCTGCACGACACAGTACACTTCACAGAGAACATATATATGAGAACATTCACTCTTAGGCCCATGCATTGTACACCTGCAGGCATGTGCCACTAGAATAATCAACATTTGTTTCAGTTTTTCCTTTTTGTTTTGACCAACAAATTAATGCTCTACTGTTGCAATTCTCTCAGATGTATTGTCCTGTTCACAATCTATAAGCCTGAAGGTAACAAACTGGATACATAGAACCTGTTATGGTACATTGATGATTGACTTTTTAGGCACTTTTGCCAATAACTTTGTCTCAGAGAGCTGATTGTATGTTGACAATCTCTCTTCATATGCCATTAAAGTAAAGGTATTAATCTAAATATTTAGTCAGCAAGATTCAGTCCAGTTTTCACAGACAACTACAACAAGATCTTCTCTGGGCTCTGCTGTTATCAGCTGCTCCAAAAATAGAAGAAAAGAAAGTAAAGAGAAAGCCACAAGCTTCTGCCCCATGAAACAAATTTCACTCGTAATTAATCTCCTTTAAATTCTCATGTTTCAATCTCATTCTGATTGATAGTCAACAAAAGACCAGCTGGGGTTCACTAAGGCTAAGAAGGCCAAATGATGAGCTGCTCTTGCTAGCTTGATGCTCCATTTGTTGGCTGAAATTCCACTTTTACAGTATAATGTGTTTGTCGTTTTTATTAAAATAATGTGTTTCTTCTGGTTACAGTCCAAGAAATCATAAGCCAGGGAATAAATCAGCAATCTGTAACAGAACTATGTGCTTTCACAATGCAATAGCCAGAGTAACTCATTTGACTGGTGGTGTGTGTGTGTGTGTGTGTGTGTGTGTGTGTGTGCTTGCATGTGTTTGCTGCATAACTAGTAACTATTGTGCTGTTCAGGGAAAATGTGCACGTTCTTTGCCTGTTGTGTCAGTCAGCCTGCTTGTAGTCTGTCATGTGTCAGCGCTGAAGAAAGGCTGCACCAAATATCATTCTGGCAGAGGGAAAAAAAATGATCTGGCTTGTTTAACCCAACCATCCATCTCCGACCTCCTCCCTGTACAGACTTTTCACTCCTCACACTGCTGCTCCTCACTTCCTCCCTTGCAGTCGAAATAATCACTACTGCCACGAGAGGTCGCTGCCTAACAACAAACCTAAATATGGGTCGTAATAAGCTGCTCTCATTTTCGACCTAAATGGTAATTCTTGTGACGAGGACGGGCTTGTTGACCATCCACATATCCACTGAATTTCTCTTGTCACCCACATGTACAAGCGTTGAGCATGAAACTTGTTTTGATGGCTTTCCAGAGAAAGAACAAGTCAGGCATTGAAATTTAGAAGTCAAATATTCTGAGACAGCCCCACAGTCAGACCTGAAACCTCAGGCTCAGGTGATCTGTATCACTCCTACCGCAAAATGATTTGCTTACGCTAACGTGAAACAGAGCATTGCACTTATTCACCTTAACTTCTCGGTTACAGTTCAGGTCTTACCCTTTAACATTTTATCCAGGCTTCACATTCACCTTTTGGCTTCATCCCCTCCATCTAACAGTATTATTGACACCCCGGACCCAAAGGAGCAGCCATTATCATTCTGCCTTGTGGTCCAACACTGTCGTTGCCTCATCCTACTTCCAATATGGTTATGATTAATCACTCTACCAGTAATCGGAGTGCCCTTCTTCCCTTCCATTCCCTCCCTCTTCTTCCATGGGATCCAGATGACTGTCTGATGTCGGGGCATGAGACAATGGGATCCAGATGCGTGATCGATGGAGGACGGACAATGTTCATAAGCAGCGAGGCATTGTGGTTTAGAGTTACAGACATACGGTCCCATCCGCCGGCCTGGCCTGCCTCATGGCTGCATGGGTGATTAATGGGACTTTACTGGCAACAAGAGGGACCTGTTTCCGCTCTGACACAGATATAGAACAATACGTTTTCTACACCACACGCAGACTTTGAGTTGTTAATACATGAATTCATTTGTGCACACATGCAGGCGCACATGTGTGCTCCTGGGGTCGGCAGAGATTGGATGCGAGGGGCTATAGGAGGGGAAACGCTGCCAGGACATAAGAACGATGACACGAAGGATGCTGAGTGGGTATGTATTTCTGGTTAGAACACCACAAAGCGTCTTGTAAGTCACGTGATCGGTAGGCAGTGAGATATCGTCATGTAGACCATCATCTGGAAGAGATCACGGAAGCACACGTTCATGCTTAAGCAATGCACTTGCAAGACAAATTCACCACAAATCAATAACTGATAACTGTCTCAGGACTGTCATTTCTCCACTTCTTCTCCATTTACCATCGCTTCAGTCTCATCCTTCATGTCTTGTGTTTCTCCCTCACCCTGACTCATTTTTCTCCATAAAAGCGCCTCAGAGCAGAGCCCTGCTGTCTCTGGAGTGCTGGCCTGGCTGCCGCACCGTACTGTATGGCATGGCTGCAGGGTCATATGCTGAGCAGATGTGGTTCGTGTGGAATCTCTGGGTGGCTCCGCATGCTATCTGATGATAAGCGGTGGATCAGATCCGATCGCAGCTGATTGCAGACTTTTGTTTCCATTTGCAATGAATCTGTCTGATTTGTCTTGTAACTGGTGTTTTTCATATAAACTGCACACAAACACAGTCCATATGAAAAACATGTACTGTAATAAGCAGCATGTTGTGGATTAACCATGAGAGAGATTGGAGATAAACATCTAGTCTGATAGCTGCTCCAAAACTGTACAGCACTTTCATGTAAATGTTTATTTCTGCTCTCAAAGTACAAAGGTTACAGTTTTCCGTACATTTTCATATTGCGTATGATTTCATTACTGCTCTACTGCTGTTTTTCACGCCCCTTAAAGTGCTTTAACACACTTTAGTTTATGACTTTCCTTGTAATTTGCATTTTATTGTTATTCTATCACATTTGTTCTTTGAGGCTACAGTGATTCAGCCCCCTGAAGAGCATAATCTTTCCTCCTACAATAGTTTGTAACATGTACCAAAGTTAAGATGGTGTTAACATATCTGCTTATATTGCTCCGTCTCTCTTTCACAAAGTCAAACGCACTGCCAAGAAAAACAGTTTGCACACGAATGCAGTCAGACACAGCACCACAGCTTACCAGAGGCATCATTCTAAGTGTCAGGGATTGAAAATACAATAGCTTGAATCAACACAGAGTGATTAAAATCTCGCTGTGAGGGAGGCAGAGGTTTATAACCACTGACACTCCCCAAGGTTAGAGCTCTCCACCAGGGTCTCTCTGTCTCTATTAAGTGGCTCCCTACTGTCAATATTTTCAAGCAGCATTTTGCCAAATGTAGACCGACAGAGGACAGAGGAGATGGTCTCACCCAGACTTTTTGAGTTTTGCAATGATACAATATCATTGTTGTGGATGCCTGCTTGCCAGTTTTAGATTTTTGTAGAGCAGATCAAAATGAGTTGAATCAACTCTGAGTATGTTCACCCTGAGTGGCAACATAGTATGTTAAAGCTGTAATTTGTAGGAAATGGTCAGATTTTGAAGGTAGCTCTAAGAGTATGGGGGCAGCATAGCCGCTAACTGCTGCTCAGTATGTTGGATTTGATACCCTTTGCCGTAGCTATGTTTGGTTGTAGTGACCAGCCGCCATGCTAGCTGCAGTTAGCAAGTAGCTCAGTTGGCTATCTGTGGCCCTATTAGCTGACTAGAGTCCGCTCGCACTGCAAACTTCGATGACGGGGGCTCAGCTCAACCAGCCTCCCAGTGAACATGACAGAAACGGCCTCTGAGACAGACAGATGCCAGTTTGAAGACAGGGGAAACGGTATGGAAGTGATTTACAGCAGCTCCCATCAGGACTATGACTATGATTCTGTGAATTGGGGAATTATTTCGACCAAACCTGTTTTGTTTTTTTCCCACAATATGGCACCTACCAAGACTCTTGACGCTGACGAAATCGGTTACCACGCCACTCCAATGGTGTTATACTGTTGGCTGTAAAACCTTATTAAAACTATTAATTCACAATGATAATATAATGTTTTAAAGAAAAAGAGATACTATTACTCTGCACCTTTTCTACAAGCTCAGTAGATGTATTATTTTTTTAATTTTTAATTTTATTTATTAATTTGTCTACGTAGAAAAATTGTCAATATGACTCATTTCATCTCGTATCAATCAAACATAGAAGACCTCATATACATGAATTTTAAGTTGAAAAGGTGTCTAGGTTGAAACAATCATCAGACTCCTCGTATTTTTTTTTCAACAGTCCTAATATATCCTATTAACTTTTCTATTTCCCATGTCAAACTATTGAATTCAATTAGCCTAGACTAAGACACTTTTTCAATTCTCTGGCAGCCAAAATTTAATTAGACTTAAAATCAACAAGCATCCTCAATCAGAAATACTTACATAACCTTCTAGATATGACATGGTAGGAAATTTGACCGATTATATCCTAAGTATGAGATGATCACTGAATAATAAAATATTCACTGATCAGTATATAATGTGTATACAGCATCACACAAATAGTTTGATTTAAATACCTGTGGGATATCTGTGTCAGTGCAGGGGTAAACAATGTGCACAGCATGCAGTTGATCAACTATAAAGTCCAAAACATCCCTCCCCTCTTCATATTCCCAACATTCTCACCAGCTGTTTCATATCACAAATGTATTACAAATGTTTCCATGCATTGAAGTTGTTTGTTGATTAGAACTTGAGTAATGAATCTGTGTTCATGAAACCTCATCAAGATGTTGACTCAAAACAAAAAGTGTATTCGACAAACAGCCTGGCTGTGTAAACAAATTAAATCCAATTGTTACTAATTATAGCACATTAGCTCATGTACAGAACAGAAACATGGCGATAAGATAAACCACAGATGTTCTTAATGACCTGTCTGTCACTGTCAGGCAAAGAACGCTCATAATCATTTCCACATTTCCTAAACCCTGATTTTATGAATTTTTTCAAGAAATTCAGAAAATTCCATAGTCCTTTATTCACAAGCAAAATAACTATTCAAGTTGCACTATTTGTATGAATTCAGACACACATTAAACATCCAGGCTATAATGGATAATCACTTAAACCTAATTGTAATTCAGACCTCTGTTCTATCAGGTCCTGTTCTGTCAGTCGTGTGATCTAGTATTGACACCTTGGACATCTTTCAAACACTTCAAACAGCTGGGATTCAAACTTTATACATTTGGTTTGATTGTTTTCAAAGCCATATTCCAAAATGTAGTGTTTCATCATGAATTATTCAGTAGTATTCAGTTGCTTATATGATTGTGGTCTTTCTTTGTTTCCACAGATGCCATGGTCACTCCCCTCGTCCCAATGTTCAAAGTTAGAATTTTTTGTATTTACTTTAATTTTAAATAAGAATTTAGCTAAAAGAATCACAATTTAAATTTTTATGAATATTTAACTGAATTTCAAAGTTTTTGAAATGGCAATTTCAAAAGGGCGAATTTAAAACACATGAAATGAGACAGGCAGATTTTAAAGCATAATATTCCAATGCAATAAATCCACAGGTATATCATTTTGGGTATTCAATAGCAAAGAAATTTCACAGTTAGTTGAATACAGTAACTAATTTGCTTCCCTGCATACAAAAATTCTTTACAAAAATTAAGCTGTTGCTTAAAGAAATAAATCATCTAAAATAAAAACAATATCTATCTGTAATAGTGTCTTGTATATTTAGTGTGTAATATTAGTCTGGTCTCTACATCAATATTTTTGTGACTGTGTGCACCATCCTCCTCAAACTGAGCCAAGAGAAGGAGAAGTAGCGGGCCTATGACTCAGACAACTTCATTGTTAGGCACAACTAACAGAATTGTGTCTGTTTACATGGCTCAAGCCTCGTCCACATGTACACATTTTTGGAAACTGGGTTTAAGAATAAAAAACTCTGTGTCCAGACAGGCGTTTTAGCACGGTCTCAGAAATAATCTCTGTCCATACAACACACTTGCAAATGCATATCACAATGACATTCAGGTACGCTGTGCATATGCATGCCGTTGTAAACAGGAAACAGATTATATATTTCAGTCGGTTGCTTAGCTAGAGAAAATACTATGAACAAAGCAGGGAAACAGGATTGCTCTTCACAGAATCCCCCTGGATACTTTGTCAGCAAAACATTGTAAGCAATCGTTTTTGTCTCTTTTCTATCATTGTATTATCAGTTTCCATTTGTGTCTTTGTAAATGTAACATCAAACAACATAACATCCATTCTGTCATCATACAAACTCAAATATCATAACGCTGAGTTCACATTTGACAATGGCGCTACAGTGATGAACGTGTGTTTCAGTGATGCAAAACAGAAAAGGCAAGCTTTGTTTTAAGAAATACCTGTGTGTGTGTGTGTGCGTGTGTGTGTGTGTGTGTGTGTGTGTGTGTGTGTGTGTGTGTGGACGGGGCTCTGTTTGAGCATTGTCAGCTTGTGTGTGTGTGTGTCGCAGGGCTGAGCCGGTGTCTGTGTCTGTGTGTGGCTTGGCTGAGTGTGTGTTTTGGATTGTGTGCGGCCTCAGGCAGGGGGTGGTCAGTATGTGTTTTGGGGTCACTCTCAGGGTCTCGGATGGAATTACCACCCTCTATAGCACACACACCAACATATGCGTTCAACAATACACACACACTGGGTTTGTACTGGTTCCAGTTGAATGTGATTACCACTCCATTGCTTCTGGTATGAGTTTAATCTATCACTCTATTCTGACACTGCACTTCCATCACCAGCCCGATGGTGAGTCAGTGTGTATGTGTGTGTGAATCTTGCCACCCAGGATGGAGACTGTGGTCTAAAGAATCTGCCTCAGGCCTACTCTGCATGTGTGTGTGTGTGTGTGTGTGTGTGTGTGTGTGTGTGTGTGTGCGTTTAGGTCCTGGTCACAGCACCCTATCTCTTTTTGTTAACACCTCCCAACTCCTCTCTCTCATCCCCCACTATCCAGATGTGGAGCTACGCTGGTGAAGGTACGTGTGTGTGTGTATGTGTGTGTGTGTGTGTGTGTGTGTGTGTGTGTGTGTGTGTGTGTGTGTGTGTGTGTGTGTGTGTGTGTGTGTTCAGTGTTGTGATGTTTCTACGGTGTCTGTGTTAAGATGTGCGATTTTATCTGTGCAGTTGTGTGTGACTGGTGGTGGTGGTGGTGGTGGTGGTGTGTGTGTGTATGTGTGTGTGTGTTTTGGGGCTGCGGGGCAGCTTTAGCATGACTGATGTGTTGTGAGCGGTGCTGAGGGACACCTGAGACAGCAGGAGGATCAGATGGACATCACTCCATCAGTAACGTGTCGGTAAGTCGCACACACTCGCACACACACACACACACACCAGTCAGAGAGAAGAACAGGAAGCAATGAGATGAGACGGCGAGGGAGGGATAAAGACAGACAGACAGAGGGAGGGCTGAATGTGTGTGTCAAGTCGGAATGTGTGTGTTCGGCAGGTGAAAAATGAGGAAGCTGTTTTGTAGACAGAACGAGCGTAATTAGTACCACACACACGCAGACACATACTCACACACCTTCTGAGAGGGCTGTGCATATGTTTGACAGTTTGTTGTGTTCATGAGTGTGAGAGATTATCAGCAAAGCTGACAATTTATTTTTCATGCAGTTTGTAGTCGAGGACAGTTCATAATGTACTCAAGTGCAAGTTTGAGGAACTTGTCCTTTAGTACTACTGTTTTATTACTTTTATTACTTTTATCACTGCTCCACTATATTTCGGAGGAAAATATTGCACTCAACAAAAGTAACTAGTTACTTTGAAGATTAAGATTTTAGACATAAAACACACGCTAAGTTAGATCAAACTACCAAATAGTATCGAAAAAAGTTACAATTATCTCCAATTCAACCAGCTGCAGCATCAAAATGCTGCTTACTTAAGTCAAATATTGAATGCCAAAATGTTATTTGTAATGTGAAGATTTTGGTTTGATTTCCTTTACTTAAACAGAAACCAAAGTACTGGATGAATTGAAATTGCCGACTAATGGTGGTGCAAAATGAACCAAAGTCAATACTGTTCATCCACTGATATATAAATGCCAGTGTCATGGAAATCCATCCAACAGTTATTTTCAGTCTGGACCAAAGTGGCGGCTAAAAATATTAAATCTGGGTTAATTAATTTATTTGCCAGTTGGGGGCAGCAGAACGGGCTGAAAACAATATAATGACATATTATCATTTCAATAATGAGGTATGTTAAACATTTGCCTGTCCACATATCTAGCAGATGTGAGCAGTAGCAGTAATACTCAGTCTCTTTTTAGCTGTTTCTGGTGTCCAGCCTCTCCTGAGGGAAATGTCTGGCTCTTTAGCTGTTAAATAATGCATTATATTATCATTTGGATTTCACTGCAACACCACACTGATCACTACAAGCACCCCCTATCACAATGTAATCTGATCCATTGTTCATACAAAATATTGAAGTTTTAAATCTGAATCCTCCTTCCACCACCATTTATGAGTGTGTGTGGGTGTGAGTGTGTGGGTGGTTTTGGTGTGTGTTGGACTGTTGTATTGTGACAACAGTCCTGAGGCATAAAGATGTCAGACAGACTGAATGAGAGCGGCAGAAAGAGGAGGATGGAGGGTTACAAATTCTCTACAAATTGGCTCCCGTTCAGGACACAGAAGCCTGCTGATGACAGACGTTCAGCCTCGCAGGCCAACAGGTAGAAGCTGACATTTAATGCCGTTTTCTTTCCCACATCTCCTTCAGTTTTCAGTGTTTCTCGCCTTTGTTTGCTTGCTGCTGCTCCGTCACACTCATAAACACATTCCTGTTGTCAGGTTTGCTGCAGCTCTTTCCCTCCCACCTCCCTGCGTCCCGGCCCGGTCGCGGTGATACCGCAGTGACACAGGCTCATTCACAGGCAGACACCTGACACTGAGCCGCTGCTCTCACACACGGATTAACACTGGCATTCCTCCATCCGTCCCTCCATCTCTCACATGTGATTCCTCCCTTCTTTTTCACCACATTTCCTACCTTTCCTCCTGTCTTTTTTGTTGCCAAATTGCAATCCTTCATATTAAATCTTCATTTACCTTCTTCATTATCTCCTCATTCACATTCTTTCTTTACACAATTTCTTGTTTCTTATCCACGCTTTCTTCATTTATTATATCCATCCTTGTCTCAGTCTTCATTCCCTTCATTTGCTTTCCTTCCTATGCTCATTCTCTTCCCAATTTATCCCCTTCATTTCCTCCTGAGTCCCTTTCCTCTTTCTTGCCAACTTCTCCTCCCTTGCCCTTTCCTCACTTCCTTTTCCTTTTCCCTGACTTTCCAATTGATTTTCCCCTAACGGTGTCTCCTTTCCTCCATTCCTTTCCTCCTTTCCCATGGATGGATTAACCTCCTAGGTGGGCCACGGGCAAAAATTTCTTATCAGACCCCTATTGACCCGCATTACATATGCCAGTTTCCTTATGAAATAATTGCGGTTGCAGCCTTGCAGTACTATGGTGGAGGTTTTCCGTGTGTTATTTACATGACACACAGCAAAAATGGAAGCAATATGTATGCACGATACATTAACGACCACAATATAAACTAACATTTAGGGTATTAGAACTAAAACTAAAATGTCACTTTTCATGACAGTGGTGCTGTCACCCCCCTCCTACCTTTCAGCCAATCACAGGCTGAATTAAATAGACAAAATGGGACTCGGGACAACGGGAAATCCAAGACTGTTGTTCCCACATCTTTACAGAGACCTGTCTCCACCACATCATCCTGGATCAAGCTTTTGCAGTTGACGTGTGGATCGTGTTGTGAGTCAACAGCGCACAGGACTTGGGTAAGCGAGGGGAGGTGTTTGATTTTAGAAGTTCTTATCTTACAGTGTAATTTCTTTAGCAGGAAACATCTCTGTGCATACATAGGAGTGCCCTATTGGTTTGGAAACGAGTATATTAGTAACGGACGTTTATTAAATTTGGAACATTCATGGACAGGAACGTTTGCATGCATTGTGCTGCCTGACATATTGATTTTAGAAGTTATCCAACACTGAATTTATTTGACAGGAAACGTCGCCACTGGCACTACTCTATTGGTTTTGGAAGTTAGCATGTTATTTTGGGAAGTTAATTGAATTTGATGTTTTTAAATTTTACAGTCACACTTCCAGGTCTTTCGCCTTTGAAATTGTTATGCTGACTTCCAAAAACAAAGCCTTTACTTACATAATCAGTATAGGAATTCTGCATTCATTTTGCTGTTTGATATAATGATTTTAGAAGTTATTATCTCACAGTGTAGTTTCTTTGCAGGGAAATAAATGGGAGGACCCTGTTGGTTTGGAAACTGGTATGTTACTTTGGGAAGTTAACTGAATTTGATGCTTTTGAAAGTCAAACTTTGAGGTCCTTCACCTTCCCAAATTAGCATGCCGACTTCCTTAAACAATACTTTTATTTCCATAATCAACATGGTTGTTCTGAATTCATTTTGCTGCTTGATTTAATTATTTTGAAAGTTATCTAACAGTGTCATTTATTTGAAAGGAAACATCTCTACCCTATTGGTTTTGGAAGTTGGAATATCATTTTTGGAAGTTACGAAAAGTAAAAAGATTTTGGAAGTCACACTTTCAGGTCTTTCCCCTTCCCAGATTACCATGCAGACTTAGAAAAACAATACTTTTACTTCCTCTTTTTGCTCCTTTGCTAAATATTTTCCTTATTTTATTCCCTTTTCTTCTCTCTTCTCTTTAACTACCCTGTTCCCTTCCTCCATCCCAGTTCCCTCCCTCCATACTCACTTGATTTGTGTGCTCTACATGTTATGGTGGAAATGAGTCGGTTTATGAGGAGAGTTAAGTTTCATAACCCACCATCTCCCTGACCCTGGTCATATGAACTACAACAGCCCCGCTGGACATTATGCACACACACACAGACACATGCAACTACGTACACACACTCTAGTGGGTCCAATAAGAGTGGGAAGTGTGCTTGGATGCAGTTCAACAGCAAACCCACCTTAATTCTTCCCCTGTGCATCCTATAATATGTTATATCTCACATCTACTCTGCCTGTGTGGAAAACCATTACACCAATTCACACATCCGCTTTTCTCATCTGCACGCAAATGTTGGCTGGAATCTCTGAGAACAATGAGAATCAGAACAAAAATATATAAACACACAAAATGTGTCCCTTCTCTCAACTTTCATTGCTGTGTATAAAATGAAGGTCGGACAATGTTGGAATTGAGCACCGAATGCACACATTTAATGTCAACAGCTGAGAAAATGAAATCGCACTTTAACCTCACAGGTGCTTGTAAACAATGACGATCCTGCAGAGGAAACTTCAACAGTAGTTTCTAAGAGCAGCTCTAGGACAGCAGGTATACACATTGAATGACTGGATCGACAGAAAAACCAGATCATTTTATGGTTCTCAAAGGCTCTGTGGAACTTCTGAGTTGTGCTTGTTGTGTTAGCAGACTCCATTTCTAAACTAACGTTAGCTACTGTTGCTCTCTGTTAGCAGACCGGTGTGAGGTGCTCGAGAACGTAGTCTCCTTTGGACTGTCGCTAAAAATCTGACACAAATGCTTTACAAACAAACCTACGATCCAACAGTATAGACTTGTATAGGCGGTTAAGAGAGAGAGCGGGAAGGAAAGCCGTGTTAATATGTAATTGTTCCTCCAGAAAAATGTGTGATTGACTCAAAAATGAAGGACACTTTGGACCTTAAAATATAGAACATCACCAGACTTAAACGCTGAGTTTGATAACGTTTTATACCTCCAATTTCATGAGTGAAGTCATAGACACACCGGTGTTACAGAAATAAAATAACCTAGAAAGCTGTCAGGAAGTGGAAGTGGGTAAGTGGGAGCGCACCTGACAGATTCAGCTCCTGGAAATGAAGGAACATGACTGAGGATTGTCTCTCTCAGTCTCATCACCTCTCTGTGTGTCTGTCAGCACCCGAGCCGTCTGCTGCGATCTTATCTCTCAATTACTGCACCCAGCACATTCCTGTTAACCACACACATGCATGCATGTACGCACGCACCTGCGTGTTCAATGCAAAACATCTCAATATGAAGCGCTGCAAGCTGGGTCTCATAACTGCCCTTACATTATTCCCAGCCATCGCTTAACGGGTCACATTTTTCTTGCTGAAAGCACAAATAACATTTCTCTCACAAGTAAAATCACAAGCACCGAAACAACTTTGCAGCCAGAACTCGTCAACTTTGTCAGATGATGAGAAATTGCTTTTGTTGTGTTCCATATTTCATACATTTCATTTAAATCATTAAGACACAGAGCCATCACATTCACACACTCGTTTCTCACACCCACTCAAAACAGCGTGAGTTCTCAAGAACAAATGAATCTCACTCATAAAAAGTTTTGAAATTCTTACTCGCTGACTCATGTTAGTCTAAGAAATGTCACAGAGCATGAGGTCCACACACACACACACACACACACACACACACAAACACAGACACACACACACGTCGAAAACACATGTGTGCACCCAGGGGTCATTTTGACAAGTGTGAGCCCTCCAAACTGTAATAACACTCAGCTACTCCCTATGAATCATTAGAATATTCAGAAACAGACAGCGTGTGTGTGTGAGAGCGCATGTGTGTGCGTGCCTGCAGTGTGTGCTGTGAGCCCTGTGCATGCCACACACTGTGTATCAATCATAAAAGGGGCTGACAAGGATTTCGTGGGAACTGGAAAAGCAGGGTGGACACCTTCTGCTGAAGTGAGACCAACCAACAAGATTTAATAAAAAATGAAGATTCCGGCATACGTTCACTATCCGTTCTATCCACAGTCCTGCGGGAGTTATGGGACAGTGCCCTGAGGTTAAAGCTTAAACACACATTTTAACACCTCAAACACATAAGAACACACACCAAGAGTACAAATTTTAATTTTTCTGAAAGTGAAGAACAAAACTGCTTCCACTCTGTGAGGCTGAACTCAGGAATCAGGAACGTTGAACTACAGGTGGTTGCGATTATGGGCAGTCTGCTTGCTAGCTGTTTCACACAGAGCGTGACTTTGGATATCGGCGTATTGCGTATTGTCCCTCCACCCTCCAGAAAGTTTGACAGCAGTTGGCACTGATGATGTGAGATAGCCCCAACCACTTCATTTGCATATACAGAACTGAAATTAAAAGAGCTGGGAAATAAATGTGTCATTATAAAATAAAAGACCCTTTGAAATAAATAAAAGTTGTCCTTGTTCTTTTTAAAATGAAAACATATTTATTTATTTAACTATATTGACTCATTTTCATATCTATATTTAAGTTTTTCGTATATTTATTTCCCCATTTAATTATTTCAGCATATATGTCATTGGCATATTTTTTTAATTTATGTATTTATTTAATATTGACATTCATTGCAATCTGAAAGTGCTAAAATCAATTGATGGTAGAACCACTAAGGCCCAATCCCAATACACCCCTTGACCCTACTACTTAGCCCTACCCTCTGTTTTGTGCATTCACATCTCGGGGTAGGCTGTTCTGATTTTTGGTTTTCTAGGTTTTTCAGAGGAACACTTCAAACCGAGGGTTATGAGAACACTTTAATTTCAATGTATCATGGTCCTTTCCGTATGACAGGCATTAAACAATCACTACTAGCTTTCTAATGGCTCAGTAGCTGACTAGCTAGCTTGCTAACCTTACATCATTATTGATGATTTGTGCATGACATATTGTATAGAACCTGCTGTATATTGCACCCCCACTATACTAGCAGGGTAGGGGAACAGGTTGCTAATGTTAGCCGCTAACATTAGTAGCACAAATCCACAATCTCCTCCTCTCTGGCATTTCTTTTTCGGATGGAATTCGGTAGAAGCATAGCCCAGGCTTGTCTCCTTGTCTGTTTGTGCATCCGATAGCACAACAACTATCCGGCATTTTGGCAAAACGAAACCGGGTCCAAACGAAATTTATCACTCGCTTCCTCTGCTGGCGGGTAGCGGGAAATGAGCTTTTGCCCTCCAAGGGGGCGTTCCCCTGGGAGCGTGACGTCACGTGAAAACTATGAATAGCATGATGTTGAAAAAGCATAAATGTGTCCGTTTCTCCAGGACACGTTCGTAATCTTTACTCCTCCCACAGTATAACCGTCAGTAAGCAGTTTGTGGAAACATCCACTCACTGTCTGATTTTCCTACGCTGTACTTCCTCCAGCGACCTCTAGGTCTACACGTACGTTGAAATACAAGGTGCTCGCATTTCTCTGATTCTCATCAGTTCAACCACTGAATGACCTGTATGTGAGAGGTAGTAGTGTCTCACTGGTAGGTAATATACGGTTAATTTATGTGTGACTGTTACCATATGGATAGTTGTTCGCTAATGCTAGCTAAACAGCTAAAAGCTAGCTAGATTTCTGGTCTGAAAGTCTCTTAAATCTCAACCCAGATACGAGACTTTTGAAATGACAAATATAAATGAGGCTTTAGTCTCACTGGTACCTAAATTGCCCCAAACAACAAAGCAACAGTCATTTTTTATATCCAGAGCTATTTTAGTGTGAGCTGACGACGATGCTCTTACTCACACTGTGGAGCTCCAGGCTAAAAGCTACGGATCTGTTCTTTGCCTTGTTCGTTGCTGATCTCCTCCTTGGCTTCCCTCTCCCCATGCCAACAGACACACACTCAGACATTACACACACTCATTGCCCTCTTGGTTTTACATGAGAAAATGTCTCTCTCTCCATTTCTGACCCGGTGCCCCAAACAAATCCTGAATTAATTAAAAAGGGAAATCCCAACGGTCCTCAGGCATAGACACACACTCTCTCTTTTTTCTGTCTCACACACACACAGATTGAGTGTCTCTCACCCTTATGCAGTGGTTAGGGATTAGTGGAGCTTGTTCAATGATGGGAGTGTTTCCAGGTTGACAGAGAGTGACGGAGCTCAAGCAGCCTCAGTTCAAACATTACCAAGCACTTTGCTTTATGGCCATCTAGATGGTAGTTTTACTGACTGAGGGAACTTTGTGACCTCTAACATGGCAATTTATCCCAACGATCTATAAAATTATGCAAAATGTAACCATACACTATAACATAAATTATTGTTTTTTTTAAAAGTGATATTCCAGCAGCAGGGGGTGCCAAAAATACCACACAATAACAGGAAATGATCTGAGAAAAACAGTAATTTTCTGTACTTAAAATACAGTTTTTAGCTTTAACGTAAATTCAGTGAGAGGGTCAGGTCACAGCGTTACATACATGTTTACTTCATGATACATGTTTTCAAGACAACATTGTTATGGCGTAATGAGTTTTGTCTGTAGTTAGCACCTACATTACTGTATGTCTGACAAATTGTTACACACCTGGGATTTGTGTTGACAACAGTGTTGCACTCAGAAATTGTGTGGGGCGCCAGATCGCACAAAATGCCAATTTCTACATAATGATGCTTTAATGTTTAATGAAGGATATTTGCTCAAAAAAACATTGAAATTACCTTTAAATATGGTTGAATGCTCCTATAAAACAAATAACCAGAATAGTTGCAGAATAGTGCTGTTATTACTTAGGTTTTAGTGAAAAGTCTTGTATATTCAATACATATTTAATGCAATACAATGATATACCAGTCATAAGCACTTGATTAACTTTTTAAGAATGTTAAAATACTGCTGGTATTCAGGTGTACTATAACATTGTGCGAGTGCAAGTTATCAGCAAGTTATCAGCCAATATTAGCTTAATAACAGCGATACATCAGTGTCAGTGTCTGTGTTGTACCAATGTGCAGCTATGTCAACTCAGGATAAGTGACTATTATCACTCTGAAGATTACAGCAGAGTCTAGTAAAAACTACAAACCGGCATAAAAATGACAACCAATATAAACCATGTGCAGCGCAGCATTGTAGGTGAAACCACTGGCAAGATCATTTCCAATATGACTGATGGTAGCCATTTTGGATTTGTGGCTCCCTCTCAGTTAGCCCGCATTTTCATCTGTTTTTTAACCATCATATGTGACAAATCCACTGAGAAACGAACCTCCACACTGCAAAGTCAGTGAACTGCTGGAGCAGATCGGTGCTCACTTTTTGACCTGTTAAAAAAAAGAGTGGCTGGTATAATTACATCTGTATGAACAGTCTACGTCTGCTCATATCTCCACATTACTTCATGGAAATGACTGTACAATGTCAGAGCTCATTTAGGAAACTGTGCCTTTGTGTCTGCTTTGTTTTCTGGGAACTCATTATGAAATGATTTAGGGCTAAACCTGGCGAGTTGAAGGTGGTGATGAAGGATGTTGTGGCACACTGAGTAAGGGTCTGTCTCTGCTTTGTTTAGTCAAGATTAAAATAGGCTCAGCTTGTGATCCTGTTGGTTTCCTTCAGGAGCAATCATGTGGATAAATGGACTTTGTTCTGTCTGTAATGAGATTGTGGCTCTGTTTTGATTACATGCATACATTTATCTTCCCTTTCTACAGAAATATGACTCGATTTCGACTCTTTTTTTCTTTCTCTTTTGTACGTTGATCTGCAACTTTTGTCTTTGAATTTCTATTTTTTAACATTACATAATTCTAATGTGTTAGTGTAATATGATGTGTGAACTAGCGAGTGATAATCAGCAATAAATACAAACTCCTAAATAAGCCTGAGAGCTCAACAATCAGAGCTCAAAGCTTAAATTGTTCTGAAGATGTTTGTTTCTGTAGTGTTTCATAGGAAAGCTACAGAGAGTTCTGAAAGGCTGTAATCAACTTCTCATCTCGTCGCACCATTGTGTAGTTGCCGGTCCAGAGTTATCTTCTGTAAACAAAATCACATCTGTAGAAATCAGGGAAGTGTGGAAACCTAATTGGTTGTTGACTGCGGGTGATTAGGAGAACTTTCCTCATCTGTCAGGCTTGTTGACTGACCACAACGTCTGACTTTCCTCTCTGTTTCCTCTCTGGTGGCTTGTTGATGAGGCTGTTTGGAGCAGGACTATGAGGTTAATCTACGTGGGAATGTCTGGTAAGTAAAACACACACCAACTTTAGGCAGTCTTTAGACATGCTCAGTATGCCGTCCAAACTCTGAACCCCAGAAATCAGATTTTAAAGTGAATTTATTGTACACAAATTCTCAACTCAGGTAATGTGAAGCTATGTTGCTGCCAGTGTACATTATTTTGTTATTTCCAGTTTTTCCCCATAAAATAGTTTCTCCCACTACTACTCTTACGTTAAAGGAGCTTTACACAATTTCTTAACTAGATTTTAGATCAGCACTTTCTACCTTTATTGAATTTAAAACAGTCGGTGGAAAGTAATATTTCCACTTTACACTGTCATACTTTAAACTTCCTGTTCACTACGATTAACACTTCAAAATGATGCAAAATATTATGTGTTTTGACAGCTTGTGACACATCACATTGCATGCACTCATAGTTAGAAGTCTTAACTACCATGCAGTATGTTGTAGAATTTTCTGAATCTCAGCTACACCAAAATAATGTTCACACCTTAATGAATAATCCAATCTAATAACATTATATGTTCACATGGTTTAGTGTAATACTGAAGGGCGCATCAAGAATTCTCATTTTCTTTCACTTTTGATACTTAAAGCAGGTACAGACAACTTTTCAACTTTACCTCTTCCCTGCATTGTCCTGTGGTAGGCTACTACTGCTGAGACAGCGTCAGCAACATTGCTACCGCTAACA
The DNA here is from genome assembly GCF_040436345.1 of Pagrus major. Taxonomy (NCBI): domain Eukaryota; kingdom Metazoa; phylum Chordata; class Actinopteri; order Spariformes; family Sparidae; genus Pagrus; species Pagrus major. Next base: position 32,189,552 of record NC_133220.1, on the reverse strand, counting down.
GCCTGGCTACTGTCCAAGCAAAAAACAACCGTAAGAATCCCAATTTGACCTAAAGACCCTGATCTCACTGCACTGACGAGGCAATGTAAAACACTTCATTGTATAGATAATCAGGCAGGTTTTGTAACTTAATGATCTCGTCGATAGAATGCCGGTTTTGAACCGTCTCAGGTCCCGGTGGCAGGAGGAAACACATCAACGGAGGAACAGACTTTGACACAACACGGCGCTTTCCATGGAGTGAATGCCGGTCCGTTCAGTCTTGTTTTACCTCGGTTTCTATCACTCTCCCTCTTCACTTTCTTTGCTTCTTCCATCAGCGGGGTTTCCACAGTTATTCCAGCTGTTCCACCGTTACCTGGGGATAGCAACCAGGGAAAATGATGCCTCTTCCTGTTTTGGTTGTGCAATGACAGGTGCACTTCCTTTGTGTCGTAAGGCAACCTTCATGTTTGTGGGAAAAATGGAGCCTGGTAGCGAATGAATAGCAAAGTGAAAGTGAGGTTTATAGGGAACCAGTTTACATGTGGATGGTGTCAGTTTCCTTCAGCCGTTACACTGCAATCAGTATTTACTCCAGAATGAAAAGTTAAAGCAAAAAAGTTGTCTATTGCCAGTTTACTTAATTTTGTCATATAACTCTTGAGATGGAGTGTTCTTACCTTGTGATTTGAATAATTTCATGTAAGGATCATGGTACTTCTTCCCTCATGGTTTGGGTTTTTTGGTTTGTTGATTTCCTGTTTTATTTTGTAGTCCTATTCTTTTCTTGGGTCTTGATGTGTTTTCCCCTCGCTCTTTGTTGGTCCATCTGTCAGTTCTCATTCTCAAGTCACTCCTTTTGTCATCTTTTCTTCATTCTGCATTCCTGTGTTGTCTGGATTCTCTTTATTGCCAGCTTTTTGTTACCTGCATCTCATTATGGATTTAAGATAATTGGACTGGTTTTCAGCCTTCATTAAAGGATCTGTTTGTAAGAAAAGTTGGGTTTTTTTTAGTCTCATTCCCAACTATTTGCATTGGCATGGTGGCAGGCCCAACCTACAATCCCAATGCGTCAGTATTTGACAAGACATTTGAGAATGAGACTCTAAAGAAACTTTTCTTAAGTATAGGCCCTATAAAGCTTGCTTTTTGTTGTGAATGTGCCTGCTTCCATGTCTGCATTTAGGTCCTGTTATACCAGACATCTTCCCTCACGACTCTACATAGCTATTTAAAAGATGGTGAGGAATGTGTGTGATTTCAGAAATCACGTAGCCATATATTGTCAGCCAAAGCTGGGTTTTTTTACTGTTATTATTTTGGACATATTATTATTTTAATCTTCAAATCGATACTCAGAAGATTATTATTATTATTGTGACAAAATACGGCTTAAACTCCTGAACACTGAATCACTTTTATCAGTCCACTAGACAGCACAGAGCATTTAGCAAACATACCCACTGAAATCTGAAATGAGGGCACAGGAAATGAAATATGCTGGCACTCAATCATAACACAAGTAAGAAATGATGATGTTCTTGACCTTTGCTTGAGGAAACTTTCTCTAACTGGACTTCTTTGTTTCAACTTTTTATCCACCATGTCTTTATTCACTATTGTAAAAGGTTTTGAAGGTGGAATTGGGTGTGGGGCTATCCTTGTTAAAAATTAACAAGTACCCTACTGATTATAACAAAAGTTATCTGCCAGCAAATACTGTATAGATCGCCCAGATCAGGGGAATCTGTGTGTCATACGGTGCCTGTCACACCGCGGTGAGGTTGTCTCGTCTTGGGTTATTGTCTGGTCATTTCCTGTTTTATTTTGAAAATCTAACTCTCCTCTCGTTTCAGATCACTTGCCCTTCCTCTTGTGTCACCTGCCCGTCTCCCCTGATTCCTGATTGTGTCCACCTGTGTCCCATTTCCCTCATGTGTTTAAAAGTCTGCGTTCCCCTTTGTCTTGTGCCAAAGTGTCTCGTTCCATGTCCGACCACAGAAGCCAAACCATAGTCAAAGCCACAGCGTATTCGTGAGTTCTTGTTGTTTCCTCGTGAGAGTGATTTTCTGTTAAATTTTCATAGTCATTAGTTCTGTTATTTAGTCAGCCTCCTTTGTGAGTGATTTTCTGTTCATAGTGTTTATGGTTAATGTTTTGAAGCCCTTTTGATTTCCTCCTTGTGAGTGATTTTGATTTTGATAGTTTTTGTATTTCGAGTTTCCTCCTTGTGAGTGATTTTGATTTTGATAGTTTTGTACTTCGAGTTTCCTCCTTGTGAGTGATTTTGATTTTGATAGTTTTTGCACTTCGAGTTTCCTCCTTAAGAGTGATTTTGATTTTGATAGCCAGTTTTCCTCCCTAGGAGTGATTTTTGTTTTAGCCAAGTTTTTTCCCTCCCGATAGACTCTCTTAGAGTAATTTTCATAGCACCATTGTTTTGAAACCACTCTCTCGAGAGCATTGTCAAACTCAATAAAAATCGCTCACTGACACCTCAGCTATTGAGTCCTGTTTTGAGTCTCGGCCTGACAGTACACTTTGGCCAGAATGGACTCAGCAGAGGCTGGCCAGTGGGCGGCTGCGCTACAGGCTCAGGAAGCCCGCATCTCCCGTCAGGAGGATTTTCAGACGGTGATGGTGGCTCAGCTGGGTCAGCTTTCATCCCAGGTGAGGGAGCTGGCGGACCATCTGCGGCAGACAGCCCGGCCGCCCGCGGCGTCGGAGTCTCCAGCCGCTGCAGCGGCTCCGACCCAAGGTGCTCCCATGACCGGGATGGGCATCAAGTTGGCCTCCCCGGAGCGTTTCTCTGGGGAACCAGGACAATGTAGGGCTTTTCTTATCGACTGTTCGATACATTTTGAACAGCTCCCACAGGCATTCATCACAGATCGTTCAAGAATTGCATTCATGATTTCCCACCTGACGGGGAGAGCCAGAGCTTGGGCCACCGCTGAGTGGGCTCGTGACTCTCCGCTATGCTCATCCTTCACAGACTTTAAAACTGCTCTCACAAAAACATTTGACCCTGTATCTACAGACAGGGAAAAAGCCAGGGAGCTGAGTAGACTGACTCAGGACCGGGACTCGGTGTGCGATTACGCCATCCGCTTTCGCACCTTGGCGGCGGAGAGTGGGTGGAATAACGCCGCCCTGTACGACGTGTTCCTGAAGGGGCTGGCGCCTCACATCCAGGAGCTGCTGCTGCCGGTGGATCTGCCTGCAGACCTGGACTCGCTGATCTCCCTCGCCATCCGGACAGACAACCGGGTTCGTGAGCTCCGGCAATCGCGGAGCAGCGGCCCGACGACGGAGAGGTATCCACGTTCCCCTGCCCCGGGCAGGCAGGTTCCCCGTTATTCTCCGCCTGAGCACCGCCATCCCTTCCCCATCGCTAGGGAGGAGGAGCCCATGCAGCTGGGAAGGACACGGCTGACCCCGGAGGAGCGACGACGACGCCAACAGGAGGGCAGCTGTTTTTACTGCGGCCAGACTGACCACCTCGTCGCCGCCTGTCCGGCCAAAAAACCCCGGGAGGTGAGTCAACCCCCAGCCACAGACCCCGCTCCGCGCGGCCTGACACCTGTTAAGGTAACGCACCATGCCACCTCTATTGACATTAAAGCGCTCATAGATTCTGGGGCTGACGAGAGCTTAATTGACTGGGGTTTGGCGGAGACATTGGGGTTAAAATCGGAGCCCCTGGCCAGCCCCATCAGGGCCAGAGCCCTCAATGGCAAGGAACTTTTTATGATCACGCACACTACAGAACCACTGGAACTACAGATCCAAGACCATAGGGAATTAATGAACTTATATTTATGTAAATCCCCCTCTCAGACTCTAGTCCTTGGAAACCCCTGGTTATGTCAACACAACCCCCACATAAACTGGAAAACGGGGACAATCATGGGATGGGGGGAAGATTGTGTGGACCATTGTAGACCTGTTTCGGTCCAGGAGAACAACATAACGTCAATTAATCATTTTTCTGTCACTTCTGCCACAGACTCTGAGACCTCCGACCTGAGCTCCGTGCCCCCCTGCTACCTCCACCTCCGTGAGGCGTTTAGTAAAACTAAGGCCATGTCACTTCCCCCACACCGGCCTTATGACTGCGCCATAGACCTGATTTCGGGCTCCCCCATTCCCAAAGGCCGGTTGTACTCCATCTCCGGGCCGGAGAGGGCAGCCATGAAGGAGTACATCGACTCATCACTGAGGGCGGGGCTTATTCGTCCTTCCTCGTCAGCAGCGGGGGCCGGATTTTTCTTTGTGGGGAAAAAGGACGGCTCTCTTAGGCCCTGTATCGATTACAGCCCCCTAAATGCTATCACTATTAAAAACCGTTACCCCCTGCCTCTCATGACATCAGTCTTCGACCAACTGCAACAAGCCAAGGTATTTACAAAACTAGATTTACGCAATGCTTACCATTTAATCAGGATCAGAGAGGGGGATGAATGGAAAACAGGGTTTAACACTCCTAGCGGCCACTATGAGTACTTGGTCATGCCTTTCGGACTCACTAATGCCCCAGCCGTGTTCCAAGCCATGATCAACGATGTGCTCCGTGACTTTTTAGACCGATTTGTCTATGTTTACTTGGATGACATTCTCATTTACTCACCAGATCTAGAAACTCACAAAAATCATGTATCCCAGGTTCTCCAACGTCTGCTAGAAAACAAGCTCTATGTTAAGGCAGAAAAAAGTGAGTTTCATGCCGACACCATCTCCTTCCTGGGCTTCATCGTAGCCCCTGGAAAGGTGCAGATGGATCCGGCTAAAGTGAGCGCTGTGGCCGAGTGGCCCACGCCTGATAGCCGCAAAAAGGTCCAGCAATTCCTCGGTTTTGCTAACTTTTATAGGCGGTTTATCAGAAGCTTCAGCGCAATAGCAGCTCCGCTCCATGCACTCACCTCTACAAAGGTGCGCTTCCTCTGGTCCCCGGAGGCGGAGGCAGCCTTCCAGCACCTCAAGACCCGCTTCACCACGGCTCCCATCCTGACGATGCCGGATCCCCAGCGGCAGTTTGTGGTCGAGGTGGACGCCTCCAACGAGGGGATTGGAGCGGTCCTGTCCCAGCGGTCTGCACAGGACGGGAAGATGCATCCCTGCGCCTTCCTGTCGCGGCGTTTGTCCCGAGCGGAGCGGAACTATGACGTCGGCAACCGGGAGCTGTTGGCGGTCAAGCTGGCACTGGAGGAGTGGAGGCACTGGCTTGAGGGAGCTGAGCACCCGTTTATCGTCTGGACTGACCATAAAAACTTGGAATACATACGTAAAGCCAAGAGACTAAATTCTCGCCAGGCAAGGTGGGGGCTTTTTTTTAACCGCTTCTCTTTTTCCCTCTCTTACAGGCCGGGGTCCCAGAACGTCAAACCCGACGCCCTGTCACGTCTCTACGACCCCGAGCCTGTTGCCAAAGAACCAGAGCCAATCCTTCCACGAACCTGTGTGGTTGGAGCGGTAATTTGGCAGATAGAAAAGGAGGTTAAGCAGGCAAACGGTGAGAGTCCGCCACCTAGTGGGTGCCCTGAAAATCGATTGTTTGTCCCGGTTGAGCTGCGCCCACAGGTGATCCACTGGGCTCACACCTCGCTGCTTTCCTGTCATCCGGGGGTTCGGCGGACTGTGTTCGCCATCTCTCGGAGGTTCTGGTGGCGGTCCATGGAAAGAGAGGTCCAGGAGTACGTCGAGGCTTGTTCGGTCTGCGCCAGGAATAAAACGTCCTCCGGGCCACGGATGGGACTCCTACAACCGCTCCCCATTCCCTCCAGACCATGGGCCGACATCTCCCTGGACTTTGTCACGGGGCTCCCGGTCTCCCAAGGTAACACCACGGTTCTTACGGTGGTGGACAGATTTTCTAAAATGACAAGATTCATAGCCTTGCCCAAATTACCTTCAGCCAAAGAGACAGCTGAAATTATGATTAACCATGTCTTCAGAATCCACGGTTTTCCTAGGGACATCGTTTCTGACCGGGGGCCCCAGTTCATATCATGTTTCTGGAAGGAGTTTTGTCGGCTCATCGGGGCCACGGCTAGTCTCACGTCAGGCTATCACCCGGAGGCCAACGGCCAGACCGAACGGCTCAACCAACAGCTGGAAACCGGTCTCAGATGTCTGGTGTCCCAAAACCCCTCGACCTGGAGCCGGCACTTGGTCTGGGTCGAATATGCTCACAACTCCCTCCCCACCTCAGCCACAGGTTTCTCACCTTTCAAATGTGTATATGGTTACGAGCCACCTGTCTTCGCAGACCAGGAACCGGAGGTGTCGGTGCCCTCCGCCCATGCCATGATCCGCCGTTGCCGACGTATCTGGGCGGCCGCCCGGCAGCTCCTCATCCGCCAGGGAGACCGGGTCAAGAGGGCCGCGGACCGGAGACGACGACCCGCTCCCGCATACCAGCCGGGCCAGAGGGTGTGGCTCTCAGCCAAGAACCTCCACCTCAAAGCCCTCTCCCGGAAGCTGGCGCCGCGCTTCGTGGGACCTTTCCCCATTACCAAGATTATCGGACCCGCAGCGGTTCGCCTTCGTCTGCCCCGCTCTCTCCGTGTCCATCCCACCTTCCATGTCAGTCAGGTCAAACCGGTCAAGGAGAGCCCCATGGTCCCGAACCCCCCGCCCCCTCCTCCCCCGGAAGTGGTAGACGGGGGTCCCGTCTACAAGGTCAAGAGGCTACTGGCTGTGCGCAACCGGGGTCGGGGCAAGCAGTACCTGGTGGACTGGGAGGGGTACGGACCGGAGGAGCGACAATGGGTCCCCTCCCGGTTCATACTGGATCGGTCCCTCATTGACGACTTCGTGAGGGCCCATCCTGAACTTCCTGGGCCGTCAGGAGTCGGCCCTTAGGGGGGGGGGTACTGTCACACCGCGGTGAGGTTGTCTCGTCTTGGGTTATTGTCTGGTCATTTCCTGTTTTATTTTGAAAATCTAACTCTCCTCTCGTTTCAGATCACTTGCCCTTCCTCTTGTGTCACCTGCCCGTCTCCCCTGATTCCTGATTGTGTCCACCTGTGTCCCATTTCCCTCATGTGTTTAAAAGTCTGCGTTCCCCTTTGTCTTGTGCCAAAGTGTCTCGTTCCATGTCCGACCACAGAAGCCAAACCATAGTCAAAGCCACAGCGTATTCGTGAGTTCTTGTTGTTTCCTCGTGAGAGTGATTTTCTGTTAAATTTTCATAGTCATTAGTTCTGTTATTTAGTCAGCCTCCTTTGTGAGTGATTTTCTGTTCATAGTGTTTATGGTTAATGTTTTGAAGCCCTTTTGATTTCCTCCTTGTGAGTGATTTTGATTTTGATAGTTTTTGTATTTCGAGTTTCCTCCTTGTGAGTGATTTTGATTTTGATAGTTTTGTACTTCGAGTTTCCTCCTTGTGAGTGATTTTGATTTTGATAGTTTTTGTACTTCGAGTTTCCTCCTTAAGAGTGATTTTGATTTTGATAGCCAGTTTTCCTCCCTAGGAGTGATTTTTGTTTTAGCCAAGTTTTTTCCCTCCCGATAGACTCTCTTAGAGTAATTTTCATAGCACCATTGTTTTGAAACCACTCTCTCGAGAGCATTGTCAAACTCAATAAAAATCGCTCACTGACACCTCAGCTATTGAGTCCTGTTTTGAGTCTCGGCCTGACAGTGCCCAGACATCCTGAAAAATGTGTTGAATCCCGACCTCAAATTTAGACTTAACCAGAGTTATGATTAGTTATTGCCTAATAAAACATTACATACTGATCGTAGTGAAACACTTTTTTGGTGTCACCCTGCATCCAGCAAAGACATGTAGGGTGTTATGGAAGATAATTTACACACTGTTTGGCCGACATACAACAATGTCATCGTTTTAATATTCATTGCCACTGTGACCACGGCCACCCCCAACTCCCCTGTTCCCATTCTCATCTGGTCACCCTGGTGTGACACCAATATGTGACAGGCCCTGCTGGTGGGTTGATCAAGCACTGCCGCAGCATGTTACTGGGTCAGTACTGTACTGTGGACTGTGAGGGCAAGAGACAGAGAAGAATAAAGAAGGAGAGAGTAAGACACAGGAAGGGTATGGAAGCAGGCTTGTAATCCATCATCTCTGACTGTTCAGCTTCCATTACAGAGTAAACGGGCTGCTTCTGCAGAAAAGCCACTCATGGGTGGCCATGTCCCCGCACTGATCCTCCAACCAGTTAACTCCTGCGTGTGTGTGTGTGTGGATGTGAAAGTGTGTGTAAGTGCTGGTAAGTAGGCTACAGTATCTGTGTGAAAGTGTGTGCATCTGAGTGTGTAAGTGCTGCCCTTTCAACCAATCCAGGAGGTAATTTACTCTAATAACAGACCTGACGATGCTCCAAAACCGCTATTAAAAACCATTTCTATTCTCAGAAAGTTGTTTGTTTGAGTGTGTTTTCCCCACCGGTTGCCCTAACTCTGTTTTTCCTGATCTAAAAGTGGTCAGATGGTTGGAAGCTTGTCATTGTGACCCTTAACCAAGCAATTCCTGTCCACTCAGCCACAATCACTGAGACGTATCATGGTGTTGATGTTGGACTGGAGTCTATCAGTGTGTGTCTAGTCTGGTGTGGGTATTTAAGGCTATTTTGAAAGAACCTTGGCCATGGGCCCATTCACTTTATCTCCACGCAATATACCAAGTGGCAAAAATGAAAAATAAAAGATCGTGCTCTGCTGCAAACATACAGATAAGCATCTTTAATCATTCAGTGATCCCACTGTGTAAACTGTTATTACTTTTCAATTACGTTCCATCACGTAATTAAGTCTAAGTTCCATAATTTAGTCTGGTTGCCACCACAGTTGAGACTGAGACAACAGCTGAAAACCATAAAGTGAAGGTGATGATACACAGGCTAATTTAGGGGGCAATTTTAGGGTGAAGCAGACAGACAGAGACCCAGATTCAACCAGTTATCACCATTTTCTCATTTGCTAACACCAAGTCATCACAGGTTATCTTACAATGACATTCTATGTTGAATGAAAAAGCAAACTGAGCAGCATCAGATAACGAGAAAATTCCAACGAAGAATAAAGTGTTTCGGTGAAACAAAAAGCCGTACAGACCAAGATATAAATCATTAGAGTTAATGTCTGAGTGGCCGTTAAACTAGCGGCTTCAGGGCGGCAAAATGCCTCAGTGATAAAACAAACAAGTGTCAGGGCCTGACGAGCCCTATCTCTGCAGCCACACACATGTGCCTTGTTTATTCTTAAAGCCATGCACCAACTGAACCACAGGTGAGCACCAACATCTGACCAAACACACAACTTCTCATCCCAGCCATACATATCATACACAAGCATAATTACAAACACAGACCATGCAAACACATATTACAGTGAACACCCATGCTCACTCAATCACAAACCATCCTCTGATATATGCACACAAACCGCACCTAAGCATGCACGAATGCATGAGCAGAGACGGTGAAAGGATCCGGCTGTGCAGTGAAGGACAGAACAGGGGAGGAGACACGACACAGCTGGAGCACAGCACTTAGCCCCAAGGTCTGACCAAAGTAATGTGTTATCACAATGCAAGGCTAAAATGCTCCCAGCAGAGAGAGGAGTGAGAAGGGGTGTGTGAGTCTGTGTCACGGTTTTGTATTAATCACGTTTTGTAGACATAAATATACTCTCACAGGCACATTGTGGGGAAGCACCTAACCATTTTTAGAGAAAAAAAATTGCACCCACCAAGGTTAACCATGGAGGGTGAGACTTTTGGTTAAAGTAAGATTTTATAGGTGAGAATTTTTTCCTTGAGTAAATAAATTGAAAGAGGGCACTATTTTCAGGCTCTTACTCCACTGAAATGTACTATAAAACATAACTGGCACTCAAACTAACTGGTCCTGATGAAGGTCACTGACTGAGGTCAGAAACATACAGGGTGGATGCTCTGAGAGAGGACACAGCTTTTGTAAAGTGGTATCCACATTTCCCAGCAGAACACTGCATTGCAAATAGATGCTCAAAGTTATTTATTTCACCTTTCAGTGGTTTTAGTGTTGTGGCTGATCAGTGTATATACATGGGTCGTTAAAAAGTAACGCCATAGGCTGGTGATGCGGCTTCCTAACACAGAACCATGATCAATCATGTCGCCCTCCAAACGATCACACTGTCAAATGGCGGAGCAGACAGTTTATTTCAGCAGGACTCCACAGGCTGTTGTTCTCTGAGTTGTCTTGCATAGCTCTCTTCTAGTAGAAGCAAAGATTCTGCTCAGCTGCTCAGACGCACTACCGTCTCTCTGGATTTGACATTGTTGTTGAGTGTCACACTGCAAGTGACACAAAAGACACTTTGCGTCCAGAGCATACAGGCTGATACGCTCCTGTGAAAATATGATTTGAATCGCATTTTAAACCAATCTCCAGATGTGGTTTGGATCAGATTTGCAAAAATCACATTTTATGTGTATATTTTTTTCTTAAAATCAATCTGGATACAATCTGGATAGCCAATAAAACAGATTTGGGCTGGTAGTGTGAACATTACCTAAGTCTCTGGGGAATAAGCCCTAAACACTTTGACCTGTCAAAGTAGCTGTAGAAAGTTGTAGTTTCAGTTTGCCATGACAGTGTAAGGGTGAGCCAGCCTGAACAATACAGGACCCTGAAACTGAAGCAGCTAAATGTAATTCACTGATCATTAATCATGCTAACTTAATAAACAAGTTAGTGTATTTTGCGGCCTAGATTTGTTGTTTATTGTTGGATTTACAAGATGTTTATTGGAATTTTGTTTTTTTCCCCTGTACCCCGTAGACTAATAAATCCTGACTGTATGATTATAATTAAAAACTAACTCTGTCACCCATATTTTGCCCCACCACTCTTTGTGCCACCCGTGGAGAGCCAACAAATACAAATGAATAAAGATTAAGGACAGCATGCTCGGGCTATGGTAGACTGAGCTTTCTCTGAGTGGCCAACCCTGACAGACAGGAAAACACCCCCTGAGATCAGTTACAGAGCTAATATGTACCTGTCAAGGGCCCTAATTACACACACACACACACACACACACACACACACACACACACACACACACACACACACATTACAGCTGTCAGTACTTCCAGTTATCCCAACAAATCCCCAGCTGCGAGGCTAGCAGTACCCAGGGACTTTTGCTAACCGGTAGCAGCCTTGGCCTGCAGCAATGCAGCTAACAGAACAGCACTGGTCCTCAACCCAGTTGGTGACCAGGCTGTGATGGGAGCCAGCTGGGTCAAGCCTGGTGTCTTTACTCCTTCAGCCTCCAAACACGGACGATTCAATCTGACTCACATTAGCATTTATATCACAGCACAGCTATAAGTCAGGGCTAGCAACACCTCTGTTTGGACCAGCACTAAGACACACACACACTTTAGTTGAATAAAGAATATTGTAACCACCTGCATTAATGTAAACTTGTGATGGTTTGGAATTTCACAGGTTTTATTTTACAGTAAATGCCTGTTACAATGATCTTTGGTAGATGTATCAGTTATGATATTTTGAATGTCTGTTATTTATAATGTTTGGTCAAAGTCCTTTCTTGACTCTGATAGAAAGCAAACTGACATATTTCTAAAAACAATAATTATTTTGGCGAGAGAAACCTTTTTCTTATTTTAACAGCCCTAGCTTTGTGTGTGAGACAGCTTTAAAAGTAGCAATATTACATAAATCAGCTCTGTGACTTAACAGGACTGCAGCACAGTGACTACGGGATTTGTTACCTCGAAAAAAAAAGAGCCTAATTAGAAAAAACAAACTGAATGTGATTATTTATGTCTGAGCCCTGTGCAGTCCATGCTAAAGGTATTTAAGACTTGAAAGTGTGAGACTGCCCCAAATAGGAACCAATTGAAACTGATGACCACAAATACAATAACTTTCATAAACTCTCATAATAAAACTTTGCCAGCAAAAAATGAGCAAGCAAATCGTTTGTACTGAGACTTTTTAGAGTATGGTATTTAAGTGGGCCTGCACGGGTATCTACTGCTGTCAGGAACAAGCCACAGCCTCACACTCCACTGTCCAAAACTGACAAAATCTCTTTCAATTTCCATGATAGTTGGACCAGATGTAGTATGTAATTTAAAATGTTTTATTGTTGAGATATATTTCTTATTCCTTCTATTTTTCTTTGTATCAATTTGTGAAGAAAGACAAAATAGACTATATGTAATTTAACAGTGAGAGAAGCATCAAAATAACAACTGAAACAATGGACATTATCACATTCTGCCCTTTACTACTGCGGTCTGAACAATACGTCCTCATACCTAAATGACTGAAAAGGTTGATTGCCTGTGACTTCAAAAACAATATATATCACCGTTCCAAAAACAACATAAACACTGGCCCTTCATCGTATGCCCACAGTTTGGTTTGATTTAGGCACTGAAACTACTTGGTTAGGTTTAGGAAAACATTGTGGTTTGGCTTAAAATAACTATGTTACCTTATGTAAGTTGAGTTACCAACCTACCAATACCTATGTTACAAACGTAACTTCAGTTACGTGATGTACATTACCAAACTTAACTACGTTAGAAAGTTAAAATAACTCACCGTTGACTTTCACTTTCACACTGTAGACAAATAGAGGTCTCCTGGGTGGAAGTCCAGTGCTTGTTTGACTCAACCATTCATCCCTGGCTTTCTCCCTATGCTGACTGTTGCTCCTTATGCTACTTCACTTGACTTCCTCCTTTGGTGGTGAAACAAATGGCTACAGCCACTAAAACATCATCGCCGAACAAGAAACCTAAATATAGGTCATCATAAACAGCTTTCAAGGTAATCCAGGTACTCAATACTACTTGAAAACCCCAAAAGCATAAGAAAGAGTTTAAGATGTGTTTATGTTTGCTGTGACATCAAAATGCAACATAAAGTTTCATATTAACCAGTAACAACTTATCCACATACATATGCTGCACTAAAATCTAATTCATTTTAAATTATTACACTTCCAGTGAGCATGTTTAGAACCATAGACATCAGGTATTGTGTTTACAATATGAACTACAAACAGTTTATGGAATATCATTATCAGCAGCAATTTAGCAGCACTGGCAATACATGATTACTGAGCATCATATGATTTATACCTGCCGTGGAGAGGCACGTAATCTACATGTACTGTATAGAACTTAAAGGATATGCTAACAGCCCAAGTGACAGATTTGGTTCCATATTGCCGTAACTGCAGCTGTTAAGAGTTAACTGGGACATTGGTTTACTGTTTTACAGGGTTGATGGATCAATGACGTAAGGGTCATTTCTAGGAAGAAATCCTCAGGAAATAAGATCTCTGTTGCTGATGTTTTTTTTACACCCTACTGGAGTTTATGCAGTTTTATCTGTCAAGTCAAAAATGTCTGAGATGCAGCAGTAAGGGGAGTGTTTTCTGATCTGTCAAGTCTTGTTCATGGGGGGTGAACTGCTGATGTTGCACAACACAGTACCAGCATGTGGAACCATTGAGAAAGATTAAATGTACTCCTACACAGCGAACAGTTTCAAAATGAGGAATGCACCAACTGAAACTGTGCCTCTCAAAATGAAAAAAAAAACAACTAAATTACTCAAATGACAAAGATTATGATGAATTAAATAGCATGAATGAAGATTATAATTGCAGGTTGATTGTACATTAACCATATACACAGGACATTTGTGATGCAGACTACAGAGACGTTTTTTTGTCACATAATACATATTGTGGAAAGAATAACAAGGAACAATATAGACAATATGAAAGTAGAATAGAAAATGAACAGAACTATTTTCACCCTGCTGCAATGTTGCAGCCCCCTTAATAGTTGAAAGAATGTAGACCCTTAACCAGCATGAACTATATGCTGTCATTACCTGTTGACAGCATATACCTTAGCATAAAAAGTTATACTTCTAATCAGTCTGTATGTTAACCTGTCCTATTGATCAATAACGTCTATAGCCATGCTAGCAGCTTGTACAGCTGTACTGTGCATAGAGCTAAATGGTAACGCAGGTATATTGTTTACCATGTTAGTTTAGCATATTAGCAGAATATTTCACAGGATAAATTCAATCTTTGACCTGCTGGTGGAGCTTTAGGCAAAGTCAGTAGGATTTGTCCTTTGGGGAACATGAATGTCTGAAGACAAATCCATCCAATTATTGTTGATTAAGTGTTGAACCAACTGACATTACCATTCCCAGAGCCTTGCAGCTAGCATGGCTAACAAACAGTGTTCCTGCTAATTACATTAGGCTGTTGGACACATTCTAATCATTTCATTATCAATATATTTTCTTTGAACGACCAAATCCTGAAACTCTCTGCTAACAATGTCAACATTTAGCCTCCAAAAGCCAACTATTGTGACCACAACAATGATTGTTTTCAGCTTCTAACTGAAGCTTAATCTTCTCACTGGTTTACTAGACTACTTAGTCAATCCACGTTGCAGACGTTGCATTAGCTTTAGTTTAGTTTTTATGGCAGTGATAACCTTGGCAGCTGTTTGAAGGCAGGTGCTGGGTGGAGGCTGCACGTGTGCAGCGGTTAGCAGCTGAATAAGAGGCAGCTGGGACCAGTGACAGGCTGCTCTGCCTTCTTTGTCTCCTGCACACTCCATCTCATGTTCAAGAGTTTGTCAGTGCACCTCAGCCCTTCACCTAATGTCATTACAGTTAATGAGGCTGAACCTTGTGTATGTGTGTGTGTTGGTTTTAACCCAGAGGAATGAAGCCCCAGTGTTGTGTAACACACACACACACACACACACACACACACAAGCACAACCATGCATACTGTACAGCAAACATGAATAGCAAAGAGGCCACCTGGGAGACACGGCAAGGAATTATTTTTACAGTTAGAACAGACTTTCCCAACCATGGGCTATGAGGACACAGGGCATAGAATAACTTTATTTCAGTGCTGTCGATCTTAGAAGTCCCAAAGTAAACTGTCCCAAACTCAAACTCAAACTGTTTTTTTTTTTGCTTACTTACCACGTACAGTCGACAACTCAAAGTTGACATTGAAAGTTCTTTTAGCCTACCTCTGATCTTTACTGTAGTGTTTTTAGCAGTCAGCTGCGTTAGCCCTCAAGCTCCATTAGCTGTTAGCTCCTGGGAAAATTACATGCCCTTAGCCTTGAGCACTATATCTCTTCTTTACTCATTATAATACATTACAGTGACAAACAAGTAGATGCAAAAAAGCCACTCTGCTTGTCTGTAAACTCAATAGCTAGCTAATATCCAGCTTGATACTTTTCAGTGTGTAATGACAATTTGTAATGTGAAACATTTAAAGAATGCTTGAAGCTGGCATGTTTCACTTCCACACCAAATAAAACGATGGAGCATCTGGTGTTCTTGTGGAGGGATAAATATCAGCTGTCACATCAGCTTCTGCTCTGATCTGGAGCCATTTACTGACAGGAGAGCTCAGAGATTCCTATTTAATTTGTGGCATTTAAAGTTGATTCATCTTCACTCCTGTTTATCATCCTGACTGCAGCAGCAATCCGTGGACCTGACCTCCACTGTGACTGTAACAGTGACTGATGCTGGAGGGGAAATTTACTTCACCTCATGAACATAATGTTACAGATGGGAGAAGGGAAAATTAAGAGAGACAACCAGAGTCTCTGCTGAGTTCATTGAGAGGCTGCCCCAAACTGAAACGCAGACACACACCGTTGATGCAAGCCGTTGCTTGTTTGTTTACGGCTGATCTACAGTAATCCAGCTGTTTGAGGCAAATAACTCTCATTCTCTTTAGTTTAGTTTTTCTGCTGAATGTTTGAGGTTTTTTTTCACCATAGCTGGTCTCTAACACTGTCTCTTAGTTACACTGTTTTGCCGATAATTTAATTAATTAAAGAACAATTAAAATTAAAGTATTTCCTTAAGCACTCATGATGTCATTGGGGACATAATGACAGCTTTGGTGTCCTCTGTAAGTTATTATGTTTCTACACTGACCAGTCCCTTCTAGGTTTGGTGTTTTCCTTAAACCTTGCATTTATTATCTATTTTAGCATCCCTGCTTTTCTTTTCCCGCCTTCTCTTTTTTCCTCTTTCTCTAATTTTCCTCATCCCCTTCTCTACCTATTTTCCACCCCCCATGTCCACCTACCCCTCCTCTCGTCCTCCCTCCCTTTCTCCCAGTGAGACTGTGTCCCCTACATGTCTAAGCCTGTGCTCACCGGTGTTTGATGTCAGTTAATTTGCTGCAGTGTTGACAGGCGGATGGCTGCTCTGAACGCCATGCATGCATGTGTGTGTGTTTCTGTATGTATTTTCATGTGTATGCTTGTACGTGCATTTAAGCATGAATGTGAGAGAAATGTTCAAAATGTTCAGAAGTGAGTGTTTACATTAAAGCATGTGTCGGTGCTCTATGCTGAGGTGCCACGCAAGTGAATCTGTGCATACAGTTTGTCGTAACAATAGTGTGTGTGTTTGTGTGTGTGTCTGTGTATGTAGGTTCCCAAGCCGTTCACTGTGGTGTAATTGCTGCGTCTGAATTCGCTGCCCTGGATTACTGCAATTTACTCCCCCGGGAGTGCCGAGCACTGTGGGAAAACCGTAAGCAAAAGCGTGTCTGTGTGCACGTGTGTGGATTTGTGTGTGTTTTAGCTCTGTGGGAAAAGTGTGCTTGTTCAGAACGAGGGCACAATACAGCCTTTTCTCTACCTTGGACGTCCATGGAGTCATATTAAACTCACCGACCATAAGCCTATAGTATCCTTTAGCATGCAGGAGTCTCTACCTGTTTATGCACAGCTCGTTTAATTACCGTGGCTACTGTACAGTAAGTCTGTTGCACATTTGTGAAACTGCTGGTTATTTGCAGTGTTTGGATCCGCAGTTGTAGAAGAGGGGAATCCTTATCATTCACTATGTTCTATGATTAGAAAAAACCGAGATGCACCTGCTGCTGTGAACAGAGCTACTGTGAGAAAGATAAAGCTGCGCTGAAAGAATAGTGCCCTGAAGCCATGCAGCAGATTTCCTCTCAAATCTGAGCTCCGAGACTGCAACTACCAATCGTTTTTCTATTCATTTATATATGTTAACTAATAATGATACTGGTAACACATTTAAAGGGGCATTATGTAAAATCTGAACAGAATTTTAGTTTAAAACATTCAAAGACATTTCAACAGAATGTGTAGATGTCTACTTAAGTTAGCATGCTAACTTGCTAGCCCTGGCACGTCCTGCCTCCTAATACTACTTTGTACAGAGGTGATAGTCTGATAGTCCATGTAGTTTCAGCTCGGAGATGTAAAAGTGGTTAGTTTGTTACTTAGTGTAATAAGTAAAAGAAAAACACACACAAAATATTAAGCAAGGAAATATTTTTACAACTATTTTCCTTACTGAACAGAAAAAAAGAACCATACACGGTCCCAATTTGCTCTCTTTTGTGGAACTAAGACAAGTTTAAGTGCCTTGTTAACTCATTGTAAAACACACCACATTCACACTCGACATAAACTAAATAAAACCTTAACTAAACCCAAAGCAATCTAGATTTGTCTCTCCACAATCCTCAATTCACAGAATAAGATGTGAAATTATTCCAGCTCTACATGCCATTTTTGCCTGCTGCTGATGTACTCCGTCATCTAATAGGTCTACTTGGCTCCACTGCTAACTGAGCAACTTGCTAACCACAGCTAGTCGCTACAGTCAAAGACAGGCACAGCAAAGAGTGGGCTATAGTGAGCAGCAGGTAGCAATAACGCTGACCCCATAGTTTTGGAGCGACCTTCAAATCCTGGCCATTTCTTACAAATAACACCTTTAAAGTCTGTAAAGAATGAAAGGCTGGAAGCAACACCAATTTTTACAAGAACTGTCTCATACAATTACAAACAAAAACTCAGAAACAACATCACGCTCTTTTACCATCTAAATTTCAGCTAAAACTATATTTACACATGTAGATTAACTGTATGCTAAAAACACAAGTTTGGACCCGAGCACAGAGCAGGGTTGAGCAGAAGAGGGTAGTGGATTGAAAACAACAGGGTTTTAGATGAAGGCTGATGGCAAGGGAGTGGTGGAATCCAGAGTGGCTGATTCGAATGGTGGAGTGAGGCTGGCATGAGCGGGGATGAATGAGGGAGCGTGGCAGGCAGGGAATGGCTGGCTGGCAGATGGACGAGCAGAGGATGGTGATCCTGAGACAAAGAGAATGTAGGTTAGAGCTGGGGTAGATGAACTGCAGGTGGATGAGTTGATGAGAGGCAGGTGTGGTGACTGGGTGGAGTAGTGAGCTGATGGCAGTAAGTTGAGTACAGCTTCTCAGATCAGGTAGTGACAATAACAACAATATGCAACACTGATGGCACGCACACTTTTTTTTTTCTCCTGAAAAGAAAAATAACTTTTATTATATTGATACAATATGTATAGTGGGAACAGGATCATTTGATAGTGTGATAAACTGACTGAATGTGTTTACTCAGAAAAGATTTTTGTTAACGGTTGCTGCTTTAATATGTATTTCCTAATATACTGACAACAATATTCAAAAACAAAGGCAGCTTCAACATCATAATGTTTGATATGTTAGTATGAGGGGGCTCTGGATTGTGCTGGTTTGCTGGAATGCTTTAGTCTTGTATGGTTGGATCATGTTCTCCCAGTCCACCGTGAATGGCATGATAGTGAAATCCTGAATGGATTTTTTTGTGAATGGGCCTTGGTCTCTTTTTTTTTTTCGTGTGTGACCACAGTGTCAATCCCAGCTGTCCGTTTGTATTGGAGCTATAAATTTTATGTGAATATAAAGGCCAATGGTGCTGAACCCCACACGACAAGGTCATAAAAGTCTGGTGTAGAGTGGACACTAAAGACCATTGAGGAAAGTCTTGCCCTCACTAAACCAACCATCACTCCCACACACACTCGTAGTATACTGCCATTGT
The DNA here is from genome assembly GCF_040436345.1 of Pagrus major. Lineage (NCBI taxonomy): Eukaryota > Metazoa > Chordata > Actinopteri > Spariformes > Sparidae > Pagrus > Pagrus major. The sequence goes on along the minus strand of NC_133220.1, from coordinate 32,170,591 downwards.
CCCGTAGAATTCCCTCTGGTGTAGCCAGGTAACCTGCTTTAGCAGCCATTAGGACAGATGTGTTTTATGAGATATGAGTTAAGCTTTCTTTAGGCTGCTCTCTGTTTTCCCTTTCAAACAACATATTGTCCTTTGGAACAGAGGTAACCGATAGTGACAGCTGAAATGATCTGTTTTGTTTCTGGACATGGATTTGGGTTGCTCCAGCTATTTGTACATACATTCCTTAGGTCTTGTGTAAATTCCTTCTGAGTTCTTAGTAATGAGGATGTTATTTCAAGACTATTATTTACTAAATCAAGCTGCACCATTAAAACTTAAAGAATTCTTTGCCGGCCTATTAAAGATTGTAAAAGATTGTAAATTTTAAATTGCACACTTGCTGTTTGGTAGTGTTTCAGAAGTTTTTAGTATTAATGTAGTTTTGAGTTCTCAGTACATATCCAGTCTCTTAAACATTATAAAGTTTGCCTCTAGTCTTGAGGTAGGCTATATATTGTGTTACGGTCACACAATGTCATGATTGCTTAATTATGGACATTTTGATTATTTAGCAATGAAGCAACTCGCTGGAAATCAGTCAAAATGCTGTCCCTGCATTTTCAAAACTCCTTTTTTTTTTACATGCCTGTTTTAGCCTGTCAGCTAAAGTAAGCTAACAAGACACACGGAATTCTAGTGAGAAACGGCAGCAAGTAGCGATGATAATGCTAACCTGGACTCAACACAAAGTCAGCTCTACAGATAGTGAGAAATGAACTGTGAGTCGTGCAGCATGGGGTAAAAGCACAGAAGGGCTCCCTCACACAACATTAGCATAAAAAGGTAACATTAGCATAAACTCTATTAAATTCTTGCCATATGATTTTTTGATCTGAAACAATTGAAGGCGTTATAATGTGATGGGTTTTCTGTCAGAGGCTCTCAGTCTACATGTCTGTCAGATGTCATCAAGTCCCATAAAAAATCTAAATGCATGACAAGCTGATCAGCAAAGCTTTGATCATAGAGCCTGAAAAATGTTTGATAATTGAACAGCCGTAACACACACACAAACACACACACACACACACTGGACTTTTAAGGAAAATAGTCTTACTCGTGCTTAAACACCAACACTCCAACACTCTCTTCGAGGTAGAGAGGGACCTGCAGTGTTTAACTTTGTCCTCTACTTAAATTAAATCCAACTGCTCTGTATCAGTCCAGGGACATGATTTATTCGTTTTTACCAAGTGGTATGGATTTATGCTGAGACCAGTCACTTTTATGAAAAAAGCATTACATATAAGCTGGCCTTCATTTTCCTGACTGTGGTATTTTGGGTTTCTGTTGGTTAAATGAGTCAGTGTGTCTTGTGGTGTTTCTCCCCCCATGAGAAACTCTCTCCTGGCAGTTCCTCTCCATTGATCTTCTTGACCTGCTTGGTCCACTCTGAACAGTCATCCTGTCCAAACAGCCCAAGACCCCTGCTGGGTCTGGATCATCAGTACCTGCATAAGCCAATCATAATGTGTGTGTGTGTATGTCTGAAAACCAGGCCAAGCCATCTGTGTGCCCACGCTGGGCAGTCAAACCCTGTGGCGCCTGGTCCTAATGGATTTGTTTAAAAGGACCTCAACAAACACAGGAGGATAAAGGCTGCTGCTGCCTGGTGAACAAAACTCTGAATGGTTCCCAAATCTCCCTGGAGTTCCAGGGCTAAGAATTTGTGAAAGAAATGTGCATGTGCTCATGTTTGTGTGTGTGTTTCCCAAGCCATAGGTCTTTGTCATATGTCCCATCACTGGGTACTCAGACCTCCTGCGGTGGCCAGGTAAACACTCACACAAACACACAACACCACACACTATCCACATGCTAGTGTCAGCTTCTGCGACCCATAAATGATTTAGAGTCCCTGATGCAACAACAGTAGCAAATAGTATGGAAATCCACCATTTCAGTGGCCCCAGTCAGGGATTAAGGTTGTGTGGATAGTGTTCCTTGTTTTACATATTGGACATTTGGTACAATGAACAGATGATGAAAAAATAGAGAAAATTGTTTGTTGGTTGGATTACAAAGAAACTGAACGGATTTCCACAAAAGTTGGATGGAGAATGAGAGGCCCAGAATAAACCCAGTTAAGTTTTGGTGTATATCCGCATAAATGGACGAATACAAGGATTTTTTTTCTCACTTTCTTTTACATTGTGAGATAGGGTGTTTTTCAAAATTTTCATTAATTTCTCAGTGAATAATCATGGACTTTGATAAAAAAAAAAGGGGGGGGGCACGTTTAGGTGGCTGGTATCTGTGAGTGAGTACATTCATTTGAGACAGCTCCTAATAAAAAATCTGGATGTAACAGATCTAAATATGTTTCATTTGCTATTAGATTAGGCTTGATTGAATTAAAGGGGACTTTTGGGCCTTAGCGGACGAATGTGCTCTACTGAGAGCCATTCTAGTAATACCTGTTTTCTACCTAGAGTGCCGGTCCTCTACAGGTTTGAGTGCAGCTAAATAGGCCTGCACTGAATCAGAGTAGTAACGAGTTCAAAAAGCTGTAGTAGTTGCTGTAGACAAAATCCAGCACCAAAAGTAGACCCGAAAATTCAAGGTGAATTGATTGAAGACACAGATTTCCACAGGATAATGTATAGTTCCTATCCACTTGCTGATTGGATGCCTCTTGCCTAAATGCACTTCGGGAATCCCCCAAAGTTTTGTTGTATGTTTTTTTTTTTTCAACAGTTTCATAGAACAGCTTACATTGTCTATGAGAACAATAAATAGGAATTTTGATAGAACCAGGGGCATCTGACATAGTTCATGAAAAATAGTGACAGAAAATGGTGTAGATGAGATCAATGCTGCTGCAGAAGTTGGTGTAAGTCAATTTACAGAACATTCTGCAGCAACTGTGCTGACTGAAAAAGATGTCACTGGGACGATTACATCATTCTCACATTCTCACAAATGTATTTCTCCTATTAAGTAATCAACTAACATGAGCACAATGTCAAAGTTAATGAATGAAGTGAAACGTAATGGTGATTTAAGGCGCACTAAGGCACACGCACGGGTGCGCAACGTGGACATGAAGTATAATCATTCATATTATGCCGCCTTGCATAATCGACACAAAAATAAGCCACAAGAAAAGTTAGTAAAGTCATGTTCTCTGTGTTGTTCTCTGTTTTGCTGCGACTGCGCTACGACTTGATGATGTATGTACAAGAGGTAACCGTGCTCAGGCCCGGTTACGACAGGAGCAATGTGAGTGCAGGCTGGCAGGGGACTGGTTCGGCACGGTACGGACCAACTGGGCCAAGTGTGAGTGCGCCTTTAGTCAGATTATCAGACAGAGTAGTCCACATGCAGCAACAATGAAGACAAGCAGGTCTATATGAATGAATGTCACCCTGTCCTCTTCCTTTTCCCTCTCTTCTTGTCTCCTTTGCTTTCCTCGGTTGTGTTCTCTGTAACCTCGCAGTCCATTAAAGTTATTTATCATAGCTGGATTCTGCAATCAGTCTTTCTACACAGCGGCACTCGCCAAGCAACACATCGACAGACAGGTCGAGGCTTGAGAGAGAAAGAGTGTGAGTGTGAGCAAGAGAGACAGGCCACTAAAATATAATCACATCTCTATCTCAGTGACAAGTATGAATAGTCGTCTACTCCTGATTAGCTTATTGCTTCCTCGGGACTTGTGTTGTACTCCCTGATCCGGAAATTGCACATCCTCCCCACATCCTCACATCTGCAGGTCTGCAGGTCAGTCCTGCAGAATGTGTGTCTATCTGTGTATGCACCGTGTACTAATCTGAAGTGCCTGTATCTCATTGCATCTGACAGGCAACAAATAATAGTTATTTGCAGAAACATTCCACTCAGCGTCCACACATCCTCCTGTTACAGTGCCCAGTTTGTTCTGAGCCACCTTGCAGGCAGGAGTGTAGTGTTATACTAGATGATCAAACACCACAACTCACAACAGTTCTTGGCGCTTAAAAGTATTCTAAGACTTGCCCAATCATTACTAAACTTTAACGAAAACAACTGCCAAAAATGTGTTGACGTTGTCTCCTTCCCACAAGCGTTAATAAAATGGACTTGGTCAATATTTTCTATAACTGACACAAGCCTTAAGAGCATATTCCTTTGTACAGAGGTGATTTAAAGCGGGTCTGACTTGGGGGACAAGAAGACGGGGACAGGAGAGACGTGCAGTGGGAGTGGAGAGAGTCCGCCATCAGCAGTGGGTGAAAACGACACATCTTACTCTGTGAATTGAGGATTTATTTCGACCAAACCAGATGTGATTGTGGAAAAACAAACTGGTGGTTTGGTGAGTTTTATTTAGTTAATGTCCAATTTGTAAGTGTGTTTTACAATGAGTTAATGGGACAATTAAGCTTAGTTTAGTTCAGTAAAAGAGAGAAACTTGACTTCGGGGGTGTTAGTAAGGAAAATAGGTGTACAAATATCTCCTTTCTTGACAGTTTATTTTGTACAATTATTACACTAAAAGCTGGCACATATCTCCCAGCTGAAACTATGGGGGCTCGAAATATCACCTCTTGCCGGTACAAAGTGGTATTCTCTAACTTCAGTAGTCTTCTCTGCAACACAGCAAACACACATCCTTGTCATAAGGTTTTCTTCACATTCTGTTGATCATTTTTCTGGCTACATCTTATAAATTGCTTTTTTAAGGGAAGTAATGAATCAGAAATTCCAGTATATTTCAGCCTGCTGTATTTTCCCATACATGTGGCCATTGTGCCTCTCTGGGTCATGCACTAGCAACTGGTTATACATTTATCTTTGTACACTACAATCCAACCTCACAATGGTAACAGTGTTTCATTCCAGCACAGCAAATAGTGTTGGTGAAACTCCTGGTGATGTCATCAGTCATGACAATGGGAACCAATCGGTGGTGGATAGACATCAGGATACTCCCTACTTCCCGTTTCCTGTCAGACAAGGCAGGGCGAAACAAAGGAGAGGAAAGAAAAGCAAGACTGTTCCTCTGTATCTACTTCTCCATACTTATTTGATAGAGGATGCTTAAAGGCTTGTGTCTCTTAAAAGATGTTACATCAGTGTGATTTTAATGATAACAAGTAGTCAGTATAATTTGATCGCCAGTCAACCTTCATTTTACCAGAAGCTTTCGTGACTGGTGGCAGACAGAATAGCATTGTGAAAGTGGCTTATACAGAACAAATCTAAACACCAGTGGCGGCATTATTCTATAATCATTACACTGCACTATCAATATTTACTTCTAAATGAACGTTAAAGCAAAAAACCTTGTCTGTTGTCAGTTTAAGCTAACATGGATGTACATGAATGTGTTTCCCCCTTTTTTGGTTTGTTTTACAGGTTTTTATCATAAGAATATGCAATCAAGCAACCCTGAGCCTCTTGTCTGAAAGTAAATGCAATATATACAGCATGTAAAATGTGTTCTGCTTGAACTTACAGTACACCTTTTTCAAACTTTGGCTATCTAACCAACTGACTTCAGTTGGAACATTCAGTTGGATTGGTGGAGCTTGTTGATGTCCAGATGCACTTTGGCACCGCTCAGGAAAAATAACCATCACGTTAACATCAGTGGAATATGTCTTAACAAAAAATAAAATACCTTTAGATTATTTTGTAAGATTCTCTTTATGTGTACTCATAATATACATGTGAAAAAGGGACGATAACTGAACATGAAATAAAGCTTGGGCTTTGAAGGCGTTGGAACTGAAACCATATTGACCGTCTGCCTCATGAACACAAACAAACAAGAGCACACACAGACATCCCAGATGTGGAAGAAGATCATATGTGTGTGTAGTTTGTGTCTGAGGATGATGAAGATGGAGTCTTATGGAGTCACTGCGGGTGTTTGTCAGTGAGATCTGTCAGCCTCATGTGTCTCAGACTGCAGACAACATGGACGTGGATGTCGAGTGTGTCTCAGTCACACTGAGTGTTTCGGAGTGAAGACAGGAATGGGGACGCCCCGCTGACACAACACACTTGGCACTGTCACTGTGTTTTTACACAGTAATTGTCTGCATATGTGTGTGTGCTTGGTATTAAAATGTTTGTGTACGTGTGGTTTGTGGATCAGTGTGTGGACTGTTTTCTTTCTTTGAGTTTCATATGTGTCTCCACAGGGCTGTATATCTATGATTTTATGTGTGTTTAGATGAGTGTTCATGTTTGTGTTTGATTGAGTTTGCATGTGTTATTGTGCATGTGTTTCCAAATCGTGATACGCAGGTACAATTTTGTGTGTGTGACAAACTTAATGCAGATTTTTGGTTGCATGAATGTGTGTTTTTTGTGTGTATGTGTGTCACATTACATATACATTACACACACACCTAAAGGCTCACACATACTGTGTCTATCCTCTGACTGGAGCTCTCATCAGGACGCGATGCTTCTCTCTGCATTTGCAAGCGACCGTGTGTGCATGTGTCTTTGTGTGACTTGGCTAGTTGTGCCTCTTTTTAACTAGCATTATTAGCATGTGAGAGGCTAATTGAAGCCATTTGCAGGCTGCCTCTTTAGTGACGTTCCAGAGGGTTTTACAGCCTCACAGCTGGATCCTATTGTCTCAAATAGTCAGTGGGGAGCAGAAAGGCGGTCAGACAGAGACCGAAGAGGTGAGAGCAGAGAAAGGAAGAGTGAAAGCACTTAAAGCTCCTCAGTATCCTCCTTAACCTGCACCAGAACACACTGACTCCCAGCAGCACCAGGACAACACATACCAAGCTGCAGTCTGCTTCACGCTGATCCAGCGCTGATGCTGAATTATGTGCGGAATTTCACACATATGTTGACCCCTGATAAACAGCAGATATTTTATTGTTTAAATCTAGCAAAACCATCTGTTTGTTCTCTGTTAGATTTTCGTGTTTAAAGCTACACGTGGCAACTTTGGATGTTTGGGGCTCTTAAACCGACATTTATAACACAGAAATCCTGGAACATGATGTCAGTAAATTGCAGACAGGACAGTCATGGTAGCCTCCTCTGATGCTTAATGCCAAATGAATGGCTGGAGGAATGAAGTCTTCTCACATCTTGGTGGCATGTGTGAAAAGGAGTTAGAAAGTCAGAAAATTTAATCTGGCAATTTACCTATAGTACTGCAATTTCCATTAACACTTACCTCCATTTACACCTCAAGTGTTTATTACTCAGCTGCAGAACACACAAGGTGACCATATTCTCAAAATCATTATGCTTGCATCTGGCACACACAGGGCTGAATCTTTGTGAAGGCTGCAGTTCAGATTGCTGTTGAGTGCGCCCTGCCTGGTGCATCACGAGTGTTTCAAATGTAGTTTTGGTAATTTCATGGCCAGGCTCACCTGAGGCATAATTGATAATCAGAAAAAATACATTATCATACATTATAGGTGGGTTAGTATGGATACATTGATAATTTCTCAATACCATGTGTTTAACGTGTTATTTATAATTTTTCTATTTATCTATTTATTTAGATCTTAATTCAGATTATATGTGAGAACAGCCAAGCTTTCTTTCACTGTTTTTCCCCTTTTCCACTGGTCAAAAATCCCACTTAAATCGCTAAGATCAGGCTTTTGTGTGCAATGGAAATGTGTAAACTCTGCATTTACACCCTGGTCAGTTGACTCTGCAGTAGACCCGAGCTCGGCTCGCCTCCGCTTTGAGCTAAACGTAAGACCCGAGTAAACACGCTAAATTCCGCCGTGTGAAGTGATGACGTGTTATCAACATCCGGTGGTGGCGTAAATAAGGAAGGAATTTGGGATGCAGTCTAAGGATGTTTTATTGATGGACACAATGTTGGAGAAGGAGCCCCGTTCATTCCTATGAAAGCTGCTCAGTGATGCACTGCAAGCCAATAGTATAAGGCCATTGGTATCACATGGTATCTGTGTTTTGTGGGCAATCAAGAGTCTTGGTAGTTGCCAGTTTGTGTGAAAAAACATAAAAATGGCTAAGTTGTGCAGTATGTGCCCAGCATACTATAGGCTGACTGCCCTAACATTAGCTAGCTAGCATTAGCAACATTAACATTACCTAGTGTTAGCAAGGTTAACATAAGCTAGCTAGTGATAACTAATAGTAACATTACTTAGCTAGCGTTATCAATGTTAATGTTTGCTGGCTAGCGTGAGCAACATTAACATTAGCTAGTGAAACAAACTGGCAACCACTTGAGGGGGCAGATGATTGTACAACAGCGGTGTTGTGACGTGAATGCAGTGGAAGCTACATTTAGTGTCTGAATGATATCAATAACACCTCAAATAACTTTTATGTGATTTATTTATGAAATAAAACTTTTTGTTGGCTTAAACAGGTCGTCGTTAGTTTGCTAAAGTTAATATAACTGTGTTTACCTGAGTTTAGCATTATACAACATGACTATAAGCGTCAAGTGTTATTCCTGTTTCTCTCTCGCTCACACAAACACACAATTTTCAACATGCCATCTTTTCCTAAGGCTGTTTGTCCTGTTTGTCACAAAGGTCAAGCCTTCTGTGTTTGTACAGTTCAAGTCACAATTAATAGTTTATAGGATGGCACAAAATGCCTTCACCTGATGACGTGGTTGTCCATGGTGATGGACTTCTGACTGTGCCTGTGTGTGTTTGTATGTTACCCAGTATAGTTTACCTTCCCATGGCTGAGGACATGCAGTCATTTAGGGTTTAATGTGTCAATATAAAACCCTGTCTGACTCTTTCACCTTCAGCCACGTTCATTTGACACTGTCAGAGTATCTGCCTGTTTGTCTCCTCATGTATTTCTCGATAACTATTATAATCTGTGATGGAATGGAGTCTTGCCTCAGTCTTCTAGTTTCTACATGCTCCAAACTATTGACAGCATTTAAGGAATTTTGGACTGAGTTCCTTCTACCTGCATTTTTCCATTGCTTCCCAATTCTCTGCCTTCTTAACTCCTTCACTCCTCCCTCTGCTTTTTCAAGAACACATTTGTATTTTTGCCTCTTTGCCTCTCCTTTAAAGGAGCACAGAATAATTAAACAAATGTGTATTGTTCCAAAAAACACAATTTACAGCCTCAAAGTCTTAGTCTGACTTAAATGCTGACAGAATGAAAGCTTTGCTGAGTAATGAGTGTGTTAAATGACTCCCTTGTTGTGGGTGACAATGTGCTGCTCTGTTTGTTCTGAAAGCTAACTTTCACACTGATTTACAGATAACAAAAGTTTGGTTCACAGTAATTGACACCCTGTGGAAGGATATCATGCACAAACACGCACGCTGAACACACAGACGGATGGAAATCCCTCTGTGAGGTCACACACTTTCCGTCTAACACGTCACTTCCCTTCAGAGAAGCCACTCCAGCAGGTACTCCGCCATAAAACACACACACACACACACACACACGCATTATTGTCGATGCAGTGATTAATATCCTGAGCGATTACAGGGAAATGACCATGCAGAGCTTTAAGGAGGTACTCCCTCACAGCAGAGATAACAGCGGTGTGTGCACTGTATTCATGCAATTCACTGCTCAAGCACACTCTCACACACACTCTCTTTTTTTTCCAAAAAAAAGTTCCGAACCCCCGACAGATGCAGACTGACTGATTTCCACCCTGATAGTGTTGACTGTTTTACAGTATGCACTAAACTCTAATAGTTTCCCATAGGAGCCGCTGTGTATGTGTGCATGTTATCATTGCGCTGGGTGGCTCTGGGTGTTGCCTCTGAGCCACTCTGAGGCTATTTATACAGCCTCTCTGTCAGCCCTATTCCCAGGCTCTGAGCACTGGCTGCTTGCTGGATTGTTATGAACTTGTGTGTCACTGAAGACAGAGGATGTTTCAATGGCCTAGTCCACACGTACAGGGGTATTTTTAAAATGGGATTTTAAAACAAGAACAATCTATTTTTGATTTTTTTTAGAAATAATCTCCATCCATACTAACACACCTGAAAACACACATTAAATGACACACACTGGGCATATGCATGCATGCGTTCCAATAATGACACACAAACACTGATAAGACCCAATCAGGAAGCAAACGTGGGTGTGTGTGTCATCATTTAAAAAAAAACTCAGTTTCTGCCCATCCAGACGAGTTTCTGAATATCTCCACCCTGGAAGTTTTTCAAAAGGTCCGTTTTCAGTGACCTTTAATAATGTTTACGTGTGTACAAAAAGCCAAAACGCATAGAGAAAGCTACGATTTAAGAAATACCCATGTAAGTGTGGACAGGGCCTATGCTGCCATTAATGCACGTAGCTGGTCTCATGTAGGTGTTGAGTGACTTTGTTAGTGCATCAAAAAGAAAATGCAGTAAATGAAAAAAGTGAACTATTGCAAAAAGCTTTTACACTTTGTCGCACTTTCTTTTTATCAATACACTAAACTTGTCTACCTTAACAAAGTGCAATGGGGACAGACGAACTATAGAACAAAGAAACTGTTAATAAATCATGATATACATGAAACAAATGAATTAAACTTCCAGATCCACAAGATTGTTTGAGGTTTGACTCTAAATTCCATCATCTACTTTAATCCTCCTCTTCTGCAGTGGGTTTTACCTTTTTGGAGGATTAATGCTTTCAATTGTTTATCTCGATGTGTCCAACTACAACTTACCACATAAATAAGTGGATGGAAATGTTAATTCTCATTTTCCTTTGCTGATTATCTGTAAATTCATTTAAATTGTGCGCTAAATTTGGATGGAAACAAATGTATTGGATTTGGAAGGAGAAAAGCAGCAAATCCTCACACTGGAGAAGCTGCAACCGCGGAATTTCTGCCAATTTTGTTTGTAGAGTGAGTTAAATGACTGATGACTTAGTGTTTCAGATGCACCATTAACCACAATGACTAATGTTTAAGACTGGCATGGAACTAGGGCTGCATCTCTCTTTATCAGTAAATTAATTGATTTATGTATTTGCAGATCTACTATGGATGCTACTGTTATATTAGTTTTAATGCCATCAGCATCAAAACAATTTCTCTGGTAATATTTTAGAGTTTTAACCATTTTAAATGTCAGATTTGAGTGAGCCATCTAAAGGGAGGGAGATCTGCATTTTCTCTACGTGTTACTGAGATAATGAGAAACATGTTACATGGAGGATTATTAACTTTTGTTTGCGCGTGTGTGGTTACTGTATACTTTGCAATGCGTGAAGACAGTAAAATTCTCAGATGAGGGCTTGTCTGTTCTTGGGAAAGTTCACGGAAAGTCTTCAAGCTACGCCCCCCCCTGACCTATGACCTCAGTGATGTCAAGATTCAAAAGTGATGCCAGTGTATCCATGGCAACTGAGGGCCAACAACGGCGGGCGATAAAGAAGAGGAAACAGGGCGATATAACTGTCAATATAACTGTCACTGGGTTGGACAGTAGCAGTGATCACACACTGACAGCACACACACATACATGTACACACACTGTTTATGCCAACAACGCACTCCCTATTTAATTTTTGAGAATGTTTAAAACACAGCTCTGGCTCCGATCCATATGTGTCCATAAACGGGCTCAGTACTAATCACACCTCTATGTATTTTATAGGAGGTTGTTTGTCTGCAATTTTATGTTTGTTTTAATGCGTCTGCTTTGCCTAGAACTCTCTTGAGAAAAGGATTTTAAACAGCAGTGGCCTCACCTACTTACGAAAAGGTCACTGACATAATTAAGTCAAAATTTAACAGTGAGGCTTTTGTTCCTTAAAAGATTATTGGCTGGAAAAGTGAGTTCTGAAAGCCAGAAATCTCAGCATCTGGCGAGAAGATGGAGTCAGTGGTATTGATCTCGAACCTAATCAGTCCCCTACAGATACATTATGGTCATTCAGTGGTATGAAACAAATAAATAAATCATACATATTATTATACTTTGTTATTATATTTTATGTCTTCATTTCACTGTGGAAAGAAGCTAGAAACATGCAGAGGAAGAATAAGGAGTGACATATAAGAGGGGCTCCAGAACAAACATAGGACATTGTAGTTGTACAGATACAGATATACAGTTATACTACTGTTTCACCAGATTACCCAACTTCTAATTGTCAGCAATAAGCCAAAAATCAACAAAAAATGGTCCCTCTAACAAGTATTGTGTGATATATCTTATTCCTCATACCACAGAGCTCCACTGTTGTTCAGAAACTACCAAAAACACATAGAGGAGCCACAGCATTGCAGTGGGTGACAATGATCATGCTCAGTAGGGATGCAACGGTAGAGTTTTCCCACAGTTCGGTATGCATCACAGTTTTTGGGCCACGGTAACGGTACCGTTTCGATATCTTAATATAAAACTACTCACACTAGCAAAGGCAATATTGCATGTAAAAATAATTAAAAGCAGATATAGTCAAACCACAAACCTTATTATAAAAATTTAACACTCATCTTAATTGCCTTCCATATAAAACATATGCAGTATCCAATCAAGTTAAACAGCAAACATTATTGTAGTATTGTATTGTACTGTACTGTATTGTATTGTTTGCCTTTGTGTATTGAACCTTACAGGGCGTATTGAACGGTTCGATAAAATATTGAATATTGTTGCATCCCTAATGGGCACTGTGGTTTATTTTGAGCCAATCCCACATATACCATCTTGCTGCTGGAAATACTATCTAAGGCACCAAATCTGTATGAATCCACTGATAGTCCTGAACAAAAACACTTTTTGTTCATGTTGAGTAATATTTCCTAAACAGGCTCTAGACAGGCTCTGGAAGTCGCAAAGTATTTTAACATTGGACTCACTCATGTTTGGTTTTGTTTTTTCATGCAATTTGTTGACAGTAACAATAATTTTAAATATTTGCCACCTTATTCTGTCTTCTCCCTTGTTCTTTAACTATCTGACCAATTATCTTGACTTCAGAATTAGCCAAGTTACAGTGTAAGTGTTTATACTGCAGGTCTAATACATTTAAATCTATCACTAAATTCAGACCGGTTGCACCATGTTAACAAGTTCTTACACAGAGTTAGTTACATACTGCCAGGTGCAATTGTTGCACAGCTAACTGAGCCAGCTGACTAAACAAGTGTTTTTTTTACCTAAACCTAGCCAGACCATAATTTGTTCAAAATGCTGTTTAAACATGTGGTAAACTGAGAAGACTTGACCTGATACACTGAAAATCTCAAGCTGGGCCACTAAAGTTAGACTAATTTACTCTCTCACTCTGAACAGCATTTATAGGGTACTATTTCTGTGTAGCACATACTGTATATTTCCCCATGTATGTATTTATGATTAAACCAAAGCCATAACTACATTCACAAAGAATTGGCTGTAAGTTTCATACATAATTTGGCCCTCAAAAAATGTTCTATTTGAAAAAAAATAGCTCATGATAACTTCCAGTTAACACTGTTGATTACTTTTGACTGGATGACGCTTCATATGTTTCGCAACTGATTTACAGCTTTGCTCTTTACTAGTTAAGACATTTATTAAGTTTCGATGGTGCAACCTGATTTAATAAATCACAGATTTGAACTGAATAGTAGTTGCTGAAAACTTACCTGAACTTAACATACAAACTTAGAAATTGGTTTACGAGTAGCTGGTGCAACACAGTCCTGGTATTTAACAGTTCCATGATGAGTAAAATCATTATATTTTCCAGTTCTTTAATTACCATGGAGGATGCAGAACAGGAATATGACCAAGAGCAGACAGCAAGATAGTTTTCCTGTGTATGAGACTTGCCATCTCGGTGTACATCTCTTGTCCTGGTACCTCTGGCAACTGTAATGTAATCTTTGTGATTATCTTTAGCGAGGAGGCTAATATCTCCAGTCTGGGTGAGAGCTGGACTGCTGCTAATAAGGCTGAGTGAGAGCAGTGTTTAGACAGTGGGAGAGTGATCGCTCTCTGGCACTGCTCCCTGTGATTTATGACCTCCTTAATGAGTCTCTCTCCCCTCAGTGTGTGTGTGTGTGTGTGTGTGTGTCTTAGCTTATCACCAGCATATATGTGATTTTGCTCAAGCACCTCCTTGAGTTTCACCTCTCTCCTTTGGCTGACACTTGCAGTAACACTTGAGGGACCGATTCACATTAAGCTCTGCACCAGCTAAATACTACAGTAGGTGGTATTTTTCGGATAAACACACACTCATAGACTTACGCAGAGAAGAAAAAACTATTTCTTGGAGCGGCAGTGCATTCCATTGATGGGTGAAAGTGCAGGCATTCAGATACAGCACACAATCTGACAGGGCAAGTGTCACATTTTGAGTAATCAGAATTGCATCTACAGTAAGTATTGTGGTTGCAGCAGCGTCAGCAACTGATGCAAAGCCATTCCAGTATTTCAGCATCGACAGAAACAGTATTCACACACAGACTGACGGTCAGATGGACAAGTAGAGTAATGAGACAGAACAAGGTGAAGGGAACAGCTGAGCTGGGCTGCGTCAAAGAGCTGCAGCAGAATCCAACACCCACAGATTGAGGAGAAATCAAAATAAAGTCTAAATTAAGACTCGGAGCAATGTGTGTGTTTGTGTGTGTGTGTGTGTGTGTGTGTGTGTGTGTGTGACGGTAGAGTATAGGGCTGTTTGGTTTGGCTGCAGCCACTCTGTACAGCATGGCAGCCAAGCAAGACGGAAAGGCCGACCTCGCAACCACACAGGCTGAATGTGCACCGGCTGACTCTCTCCATGCCCTGCTGCTGAGTGGCACTAAAACCTCCCAGAGCCTAAACAGTGACCTGGCTTACCCCGCACTCAGGCCCCTTCTCTTGCATAATCTTTTCCCTCTTGTCGGAAAGACATACTGTAGCGCTGGCTTTGTCAATCTGCTCTATCTCTTTATTTCACCATAATTACACGGCAATGAGGGAATTAGATGATCCACTGTGACAAAATGGAAACATTTTCCATGTGGTAGTCTGTCTGGTGGTCTATCTCCTAATGGCGTTTGGGGAATACAGATTTCTTAAAAAATGTTGCCTTTAGTCGGACTGATGCTGTCCCCTGTGGGAATGAAAATAGCTTGTGTTGCTACCTGAGAAGCCTCACTGCTGTTATCAGTGGCTTGGCACTAGCTTTTGAATGCACTACGCCATCTAGCCTTATGCACCGGAGCTGCAACTCGGGGTCAATACATCATGTGTGGTGGGTGTGTGTGTACATATGAAACACTGCCTTGGCAACTGAAATCCTTGATTCAGGCCTTTCACAGTATTTCTATCTCCTCTTAGATTTTTTCATCCTCTCATCAGGTTGATTTATAGAGCGCCTGTACTCACGTCGAGATGGATCTGTTTGAAGAGAAATCTAAGGTATGCGGCCCAAGTCCTCTGTCATAAATTCTCCATGTGGCTCAGTGAGTTTCAGGACCTCACACTAAGGTGGGTGTAAGAGCAGTGTGTGTGAGAGAGAGAGAGACCTGGATATCCCTGAAATAGATGGCATGTATTTTGCCAAGCTATAATCTAGAGATAAATTATTTGAACAAAATGGAAACACAGCTCTTGGTCGCTCCAGGGAGCTTGAAATGTCTATTGGTGCCGTGGAGTCATTGATATTAACGTAACGCACTTTCCACAATGAACTCCAGTGAATCTGCACCCACAAATCAAAATAAGTCCTAACCAATTTTCAAGATATACATGTTTATACGAGAAATAGAGTAACACAAGCAATCCAAGTCATTCATCTTTCATTTGTTCCCAGAAAGAGCAAAGCGGCGATATATTTGCTTTAAATGTTTCTTCTTACATTGATGCGGCCATGTGATCACAAGCATATTATACTGCATGCTCTCAGTTTCTCATCTGCGTAGATATATTTTCTTTTATAAGTTTCCTGAGACATGAGAAACTCTCAACTCTTGCTAAACTAGGAATCAAGACACAGTTTATTTATCTTACAACACAGGATTGTACAAAAAAATAATAGTTGCAAAGAGTAGTAAATGTATGCTACTCACAAAACTAAATCCTGTAAATGGATGATGAAATAAGTCATAAGAATAGAAGCATGTGTGAAGAATGAGTTTCACAGCTTGAGGAAAGACACTTCATCCTACATATATGTACTGAGGGCTCTTTATCTGCTTTTGACAAAAACGAGAAATAATTTCAATATCAAAACAGGTGAAAATTTGAGTTTAGTTATACAGTAAAAACATCAAATGTAGAAATTCTGCATTACAATGTCTAAAAAGGACTGGACCTTTGTTATACATTTTGTTGAGATGTGCACCTACCTTATTTCAGATGTTTCAAACAAAGTCCAAACCCAAAGGAAAACCGTTCACTCAAGATAACATTGCCTTTAATTTGGGGGACAGGAAGTCGGCAGTGTGACTAAACATAATGTGAATTAAAGTAAAATATTTATCTCATCCTGAAAATTTGGCCTGAGTCATGTCAGATAGATTTCCATCAGCAGTGGTGGTTGTTCAGTGGTGTGTTCACCAGTGTCAACAGCCAGATTACTTTACTGTACGTTTGCTATAAGCTAGCGAGAAACCGCAGGCACCAAGGGTGTGAGTGTGTTTGACTTCAGGTCAACGTTTCACTAAACTCAGCGCTCACCAGAGACTCCAACTCTCTTTTTATCCCTCTCTGCTCGCTGTCACATTGCGTTCCTGAAGTAGTTTGCCTACATTTCCCCTCCAGCTCCAGTCAGCAGTCAACAGAAAACATCCGACAATAGATCACTGCTGCAGTCAGGCTGATAACCAGGAATGAAGATAAATCCACTTTATGATCCCAAAAGTGATTAAGTAGAGGTAGATGGCTCTGGATTAGACCAGAATTCAATGTGACTTTGAGTGTTTATTCCTCCAGGAGGTCTGGCTCTAAGAGTTGGCTGGCTCTGACCAGCTGAGCAGCGGCTCTGCCTCCCCCAGTTAATGAGATGTACTCAAAAGTATAACTGAGGGATTCAGGCTTTCATTTACCATCAACAAACATTAACTGTCAATTAGTGCTCAATTTCTCTCAAGCTAACACTTACGTGGCTTGAAAATGAGGTGCAAAGTCAGCTAACACTAGGTTGAGAACAGCTGATATCCATGCAGAT
Source organism: Pagrus major (assembly GCF_040436345.1). Lineage (NCBI taxonomy): Eukaryota > Metazoa > Chordata > Actinopteri > Spariformes > Sparidae > Pagrus > Pagrus major. Next base: position 32,153,503 of record NC_133220.1, on the reverse strand, counting down.
TTATGAGGAGACAGCCAACAATTAAATTTTGTAGGTTGGCCAACTTGTGAAATACATGTCAATATAGTTTATTCACTCTACCAATGAGAAGATTGCTAAGAATACTGATCCTGCTCTTGATTTTCAAAAGGTTGTAGTAACAGGACACTTTATGGTGCAGGGGGAGTCGCAATGGCACCCTCTGGCTCGTCATCACCTTGGTTTGGTGATTGCAGCTTATTTAATCTTCAATATTTATCAGTAAATAAACATCCTTGGATCACTGCATCAGCTTTAGATGCCGCAATTGTCAGTGTCGCTGACTTGTTGTCCTTTTATGTGACACAGACTGTAGACATTAAATAGCAGTTGCAGTGTTTTCCCAGCATCAGATCTGACCCTGACCCAGGGGAGCCTTTGACCGCCTAAACAAACTGTTACTACCCACTTTGACTTTAAACTCTGTGTGACTCCCTATTGCTCTTTTTCTCTCTGTAACTCCATGTTCTTCTCAGTTTTCTCCTCCTGCTCACATCTCTTTTAACTATTTCTCTCCACTTCTCATCAGCCTCCACCTTCATTGCCTTGTTCTAAAATAAACTAACTAACCCCTCTTGTGAAACTCGACCCTCGACAGCACAACACCGAGAGAAGTACACCTCATAAAAGGACTCGGGGGGTTTATGCACTTCAAACAGAGGCGGGGATTAAAAGGCCATGTCTGTTTACTTACAACCCTCTCTGCAGCTCTTTAGATTCCCACCACTTCCTAATTCAATTACAGAGGCAAGCTGCAGACAAGGCTGAATCTTCAAGAAACACTCTGACGTGGAATTTCCCTCCGTTGTACTGACTCGCGTTACAGGGTCACTGGTGGTTGCAGTCATGAAGGTCTGTGATGGGAAGGTTTGGTCTAGGTGTGTTTGAGAGCCCAATTTTGGATGTTTTAGGTCCATAAATCTAGCAAATAACAAGGATAACGGTGATTAAATCTTTATCTGATTCATGGAGGCTTCCAAGCACCTGGTGTCTGGTCCATCCTTCCAAGGAATAATCATCTGGTAGATAGGACATGATTTGTGCTACATTTCTTGTTTATATTGGAAAGAGAGGGAAAGAACTGGACAGTTCATGAGCACTGACAGCCACAGGAACTCAACAGACGGGAAAATGACTGCCCCCTTCAGAGACATTTGGAAAAAGAAAATCCACATTAAAGACATTTATGTAAAAGACCGGAATAGTCAAAAATGGACAGAGAGAATTGACGTGTCTACGTATCTGTTTATGACTTATAATGGGCCTGACTGCTCAAGAGTTCCAGAGTTAGGGTACCTCCGATGTGACAGGAATAAATATGGATCTGCAGGTTACGACTTACTGAAATGATGACACATACTGTATGTTGAATATTTTTAGTCATACATTTTTTAAAGAACTAGACCAACTACAGAGAAGTGAGTCTGCATTCAAGCTGCTCTTTGTTGTGCAGCACCAGGCCCATATTCAGTGGCGACATTGTGGGTAGCATTCAGAACCGCAACAGCCCACAGCAGCTGAGAAAACACTGCTCATATGTAGCTCGGTAGGATGCTCGTATGGATGATATTAGCATAGCTGCTGTTTACTCTGTGCTGTTATGGAGCTAACCACATGCACACACACTCACACACACATTACGCAGCAACTCTGCTGCCTATCCTCTGTTAGAGCCAAACCCAAAAGATTTGGCCCTGCATGCAAGTGAGACCACAGGCTGTTAACCTCTCGACATATACACGCACACACACACACTCACACAGCTGTATCGTTCAGGTCGATCAACAGTTCAGTAATGGGGAACATACTGTAGCTGTGAGACGCAGTAAAACCTGTGATGAGTGACTAAACTAACGACTGGTGCACAGCTAATTGAGGAGTATTGGTTAGCTGAGGATGATTTAGCTTCCAGTAAAAGGATAAATCCACTCTAAAACAATTTGACACTGTTAAAAATGTATCTTGTGTTCCTGAGTCAACTTTGGTGCACAAAAGCATGAATGTGTGGTACACTTAAGAGTCACAACTGGGGGATTCACCTTGCTGCAACTATTAAGTGCTAACTCTGGCACAATACATCAAAGGGTAACATGTAAATAAGTAATACATTTTCTTTTTTCTCGTTAACCAGCTGATTAGTAACTGTAATCAATTTTTATTAACAAAAGCAGTATATAGTTTGGAAAGGGCATATTTTAGTATCTGGCTGGTTTTTGGGCTGGTTTAATGGCCATTTGGCTATTTTGTTACACAGACCTGGCAACCCTGGCCGCAGCAGTACAATGTGAACTGGGAGTGAGGAGCGCTTCAGCATCTTTCTGCTTATTGTTTCCATTTTCCAGCCCACAACTTTTCACCACTCTCATCAGTGTTGTTTTCGTTATCACAGCAGGGTGCAGTTTGTGAAAAATCTCTGAAAAACCACTGTTTGTTTCCTGCCCAGCAGGAGACGGACAAAGTTAGTGACTAGCTAGTGAATATAGTGGAGGTTTTAGCAGGTAAAGAGACAGATGATTTCCTCAGGAGTTGTAAAGCAAGAACAAAGTTGAAAGGATCTGTCGTTAATGTTAGCTTGTCTCTCTTGTGAGCAGTTCAAACGAATGAAAAACATTAATTCTATTTCAGAACAGGCTTCGAGGGTGCAGCATATTATGTGTTTGGTCAAATTAGTTTTATTTTTATTTCCACAACATGGACAGTGTTGAGCCTGTCAAGCACGTGCATCTGATGCATTTGAGAAATGTAGGACATGGAAAATGGAGGAGGATGATGTCAAAGCAGGTTGAAGGACATGGTTAAAGCTAAAAAGTAAATTACAAGAATCTACAACCATCCTTGAATCATTCAATATGTCAAATTAATAATACAGCACTGTGAAACAAGTGTGTTCATCTGGTGAGTATCAGCTCTCTCCTATGCAGCATGTCAAGCCTTGGAGTGACTTGTGACAGGTTTATTAATCAATCAATCAGTCAAACACAGTTTTTCTTACTCCATATACACAGAGTGAGCTGGGATTAAGTGGGAAACCTGTGTCAGCAGGGTATACAGCAATTTCCTTCTCATAGAGTCCCGTGCAAACCACATGATGGGGATAATCTGTGAAACAAATCATATCATCTATTTAGTGTTTTTGTTGGCCTCATGCAGTGTCAGTCAAGCCAATACTAACCTACTTGGCTGTCTCTGCTGTCAACAGACAGTAAAATGGAGAGAATTGATAACTTTGTAATGTAACAGGCATATGGGGAAACTCCGGGAGGATCTATACCAGATCTCCAACAGTGAGTTGAGACAGGCCTCTGCTGACATCAACGCTGACCAAATACAACCAGAAAGACCATCATGAGTCTGTACTGAAAAAATGCTATGGAAAAGGATGCTAATTGTAAGTTCTTCCTGGCTCAAACAAAACATGTGTGCATCATACACTAGTTTACCATATGTGTGTGTGTGTATGTGTGAGAGCGGGAGAAAGAGAGAAAGTGTAAAAACATGGATTGGTTTTCAGCAGCTCAGCGTTAATTTGACTGATGCTGCTCTGACAGTGTGGTACTTGTGGTCAGTCTGCGTGTGTGTGTGTGTGTGTGTGTGTGTGTGTGTGTGTGTGTGTGTGTGTGTGTGTGTGTGTGTGTGTGTGTGTGTGTGAATGAATGATGGTGGTGGTGGTAGATACCTCAGTCCCAGATATAAAAAAAAAATGTCTTTGGAAATCTACTTACATGCACTTAAATCATAATTTTGGTTTGTGAGTGATGCTAAAATAACAGACAAGGTCACGTACACACACACACACACACACATCAAACTTTGGTTATGCTCAGTATCCTGTTAATATAATGCTGCTGTCAGAATCTGGCCTTCTAGTTTCAAAGTACCAGCGAGTGTGTGTGTCTAACCATATGTGTTCCACTGCTGGTTAGCTGTAATTTCATGTCGGTTTTAATCCCGGGGTGTCAATCTTCATTCCTGGATAATTTTGACTGGAAACACATAAAGTCAGCACATAGCTCTCTCAGTAATCACCTTCTCAGTTTGTGTGTGTCTTTGTGTGTGTGTGTATTTGGGGGTTGTAAACAGCACCATTTCTCGAAGCAGTAAAACATTTCAGTGACTTTGTGTCTGAACTAGATTTCTGGTTTGCCACCAACCTTGCTGTCCATCATGTGCAATAGAACCTGCCAAGGACATTTTAACTGCTCAAGTCATGATGTAATTATTTAATACTGTAATTAACAAATGGCATAATTCTTGATCACAGTAAACCTCTCAAGCTTTACCCTGTTAGCCTGTAGTGGAATGACCTATTCCATAACAGACTGGCATTATTACAACTGTCAAATTTAATAACACTTGAACATTGCTAAAGCATTCAAGGGTGATATATTATATAAAGAGGATTGGATAAACAATATAAGGTATGGTGTTTAATGAGAAAATGAGTGCCCATTCTTTGTCTCCTTCTTAATTTCGTGATATGCTTGAAACAAACTCGTTTGTACCAACTGTCATCCAGCCATGTCTCAAGGTAAAATCAGGTGTATCCATCCAAATGGCCATCCCTGAAGGCAAGGTACACTTCTGTTATGATGTGTAAAGTTTTGGACCCAAAAGTTGCACTCAGATAGAGATGGTATAAAACAGTTCAATTTTATTGAAAAGATGATAAGATTAGGATTTGGAGTGCTGATCAAGGGTTTATGATTAAGCAGGGCAAAAAGTGGGAGTTGGGTTGTCGGCTGAAAGACAGACTAGTGGCAGAGGCAGGCAGAGATCACTGGTAATCTGTGTAATCCTAATACATATTACGTTTGAGTGGGGACAAAAAGTAAACAGGACTAGCCAACTCAACCTTTGGAGAAACGCAGCCCGACATCATGTTGTGGTGGCCAATCACATTAGCTGGCAATCAGGAGGGCATGTTATTTGGCATGGATAAATACCACAGAAGGAACACAACAGACATTTCTCTGTGTAGTGTTAAATTCCACTTTCACTTCTGTTCGGTCTTATGTCCCAGTTTAAAACACACAGTAATGATCTGCCTCATCCTGGTTGTTTACTGTTGTTTTAATCCATCGATGAGGACAAACAATCACTGGTAGGACCAGCATGCCAGTAGCAACAATAACATAGCAGCTTCGTTCTTCAGCAAACTGATCAACGGGGGTCCCAACACGGACCATGGAGTGACACACCGCTGCACCAACCTGCGGCGTTTCACCGCACCACTGGATCTAATGTGAATCCAGCCGCTGTGTGATGCTTCCGCTTCAAGTGCTTGAGCATGGCGGTCGTACTGCTTACATCCTCCGCGTCGACGCATGTTATGTAAATCGATGTATTTACGTAAATGATTGCAACGATTACGTCAGCGCGTCGCACCAGCCCTCGAAAATACTCAGAACTCCGAGCCAGACAATAGTATTGATACCACACTAGTGACCTGAATGATCGGGAAAAGACTGGAGTACAGCCAGGGTTTATATACTGCTGGAGCTTTTTAAGTGGATTGTTCAGAGGTGTGCAGGTTGATTGGAAGCAGGAGGGAACAGACACACACACACACAGAGACAGAGACAGAGAAACAAGAGAGAACAAACAAAAGACCAACAAGAGACACAGGGGAGGTGTAAACAGCAGGAACACTATGAGGGAGAGACAAAGCCAGACTCCAGGCTGGATTAGTAGCCGGGTGTAAATGATGAGATGGGGATCCATTCTGAAGGATCGAGGGACCCAGGACCTCTTCTTCTGACCGTATCCTTCTCAGTCTACAAGGTACTAGAAATCTTTGCCACGACAGCGCACGTTCACGAGATGCTCATAGTATCGTGCAACTTAAGTCTGACAGCAGACAGGTTATTTATCTGCTCCACACCATATGATAGGTTTAACAAAGGAACACTCTTCTGGATTCATTTTTAATGGGATATTTTTGGAAGAAAGTCAATTTTTCTGACCTGGTTTGTATTCTACAGCTAGGCTCCAGTGGCAGTTGGCAGAGCGGGTGTCCCTCCAAACTTTACGGTATTGGTGAAGTTGCATTTGAACTGAGGGGTGAGCAAGTTCATTCTTTTGATAGCGAAACAGGTGACTGATAACCCAAGGGATCTTCAAAAGGAGACAGACCTGTGGCTGTGATGGTCAGGAATTATTGGCATATTCAATTCATGTGATCTAGGAGCTCCAGGTTAAGGTCACACTGTAGTGGAACATCACAGTCTAGATAACTCTCCATTTGGCCACTGTTGATTAAACTCAGAGGAAAGATTCACTGTGGCACCAAGAGCATGACAGCATGCCTTCCATACCTTGGAGATGAAATGAGGCCCCCGGTCCAAGACAATATCCAGAAGGATGCCATGGGGGTGGAAGACGTGGGGTACTAGGTGGTCAGCTGTTTCTCTGGCTGTGGCAAGTTTGGGAAGAGCCACAGAGCCAAGTGACTGCCTTTGAGATGGAGGAAAACCAGTAACCAGTAAGTAAATTGAGAATGATATAAGACTTGGAACAGGTAGAAGCTGTAACAGGCCAACTGGTGGATGATGAGATGACTTTCCTCAAGCACAGACTGTACAGGTAGATACAAAAGCATGGGTGTCTGCTTCCAGAGTGGGTCAGCTGAAGTGTTGTTTGAGGAGGATGGACCTTTTGATTAGGACTGGAGCAATGAGAGACTACTGCCCCAACATCAGTGTCCAAAGAATCGACCTGGATTGGAGGAGAGGTGAAGAGATTCTTCAGCCTGGAAAAAACATGTTCTGTCTCATGGGTCCCAAGAAAATGAGATAGAGGAGGAGCTGGGTCTTTTTGGGGAGCTGCCACCCTGCGGTAGTTTCTGATGAAGTGGTGGTAGAAATTTGCAAAGCCAAGGAACCTTAGAAGTTGTTTATATGTGGTGGGTTTAGGCTACTCTGCCATGTCTGTGATCTTTTCAGGGTCAGTCTTCACCTGCCTGCTCTTAATGATGTATCCCAAGAAACTCCGTGAACTAGCATGAGACTCACATTTCTCTCATACTCCATAAGCCTTTGAAGGATGTGGCAGACACGAGACCAACATGGGTCAGACATGTTCTGGGAGAAGATTAGAATATCGTCAGGGGCTCAAACACAAGGAGATTGAGGAAGACTAGCAAGACATTGTTTACCAGAACTTGGAAAACAGCAGGACCATTGTTGTAACCAAATGCATTACTAGATACCAAATAACTGTCTGAGGGGTGAGTGGAAAGCTGTTTTCCATTCGTCTTCCTTGTCGATTCTGTACAGATGGTATGTTAACCCAAGTTCCAGCAAAAAGCTCACCATGATCACTTACTCTTTAAATATCCCCCAAGTTCAAATAGCGTGGTCTGATCTCTTTCAAGTGACTTTGAGAAAAGTCAAGGCATACTTGGTTAGAGATCCTAAACTAAAGGCTGCTGATGTCAGTCAGCCCTTCATGTTTGTCATGCTAATGGTAATGGTACTGGAGATACAGCTGTTTTTGCATCAGGATTTGTATAGCTTTATAGCTTTTGTGCAAGCTTAGTGACAAACCCAGTCATTGCAAATCTTCTCTCCACCTACACTGAATTGACGCTTTCATTGAAGCCTATGAGACTGATGGATTTAAGAATCTTTTTCCATTTACTATTACTATCCAACACTATTTCCAGTACAACCCCCTTTTTGCTACAGTGTGCATGTTGCTGTGTTTAATCAAGTCTGACCACACCATAACAAGTTCAATTACTGTCCGTTTGCAGTTATTCAGACTCTGCATTAGAATGATGAACTTGACAGCTGATTCAGAGCTGTAAAATGTTTGCAACAAGTCAAATCAAATTTGTTCACAGCACTTCTTTTGCCTTAAGAAAATAAAATTGAAGACCCAATATGAAATGACTCATTAAAATTCATTGCACAGTTAATCTCAAGATCCCAGACGGCCACCTGCTGCATTTATATTTACACTTTGTTTTATTATTTCAGCCATTATTACATTATGGATGTATTGTATTATGTTGGCTGCTCAGTGCACTTCCTGTCGCTAACTCATGATGAATGGAAGGTCCCCTGCTAGTACAAATGACAGTAAGGGGTGATTTATTCATCTCATTTCAGGATTGCTATTGGCTCTGTGTGTGTTTGTGTGTGCGTGCCTGCATCTTTAACCTGACTTTCTTATATCCTGACTCACTGAGACAAATGACCCTGACGTCAGCCCGGAGCTCTGAGGGGTGTCTACTAGTCTGGTTCTCGTTCGTCTTCGACAAGGTGAAAATGGAGACCACTGTTTCTCCTTCTTAGACTGGTATAATTGATGTTATTAAATATATAAAGTGCTTTATTCTTGTCCTTCTGTACTTTTTAACCTCCACACCTTGCTGAACATGTCTGGGATCGTCCTCTATCTGAGTTGTGATGGCAGTGATGATTACCATATTCCTCTGATTGACACAAGGTCTGGGACACAAGCCTCACCTAACAACCGTATCATTGCTTCTTCCTGACCACAAACCAATCCGTCTCTCAACTTAACACATAGATGAAATTTGAGTGTAGTACTTCTCTGGAAAGTTGAGCCGATTCTAAATCTGAAAATCTCAGCCAAACCAAAAGTGGTTTTGAGAAAAAGAAAGACACTGGAAGTGGTCCAGTGCTGTTGCAAGCACTCTCAGTGATAACTGCAGAGAGCCAATGTTGGATGTCTGAAAAGGACAGCTGGTAGACACATACCTCAAGATGACAAAAACTTTTATTTCAGTTTCTTAAAGATATAATGAAATGTGCTATAATCTAAAATGACCTTGGCTAATCATGTCTTAGTTTAAATGAGGGAACAAGATCAAATTTCACCAATACAGAGCTGAAGCGAGTCAGTCTGAGTCTCAGTGGAATGTGTTGCTGAACATGAGGCGGTGCGATGGAATCTCCTTCCCACCGTTTTGCGTAAATACCTCGGCATACCACGGTTGACCAATGTTGTTTGTCTGGCAGGGAGACAAGTGTTTGTATGTGTATGCGTGTGTAGGGGACATTTAGCTACTGTACACTGCAAGCAAAGAAACAGAGACTGTTACTACAATGTGTCAGTGTCTGACTTCATATCAAGGATGTCCAATTAGATCTTCATAATTACTTAAGAAATGTGAAATCCACATATATCCAGGAAGTTAAGCTAGTATAATTCCCTTAACACACACATGCACACACACCAAACCAGACTGAGGGGAGAGCTGAGTGGTTCATTCATGAGGAGGTCCTGGGGGAGATAGGTTATGCCCCGCTTCCTCATAAAGGAGGGTTTATAGAGTGACCTGCAGCCTGTCTCACTCTCCCCTGACAGCGCATGACCTGTCTCACATGTTGTGTCTATCTCTGTGCCTCACATCTAAATATCAGACACAAAAACCACAACTTGAAATGTTGTTTTTTAGAATAACGTCTAGATAAAGCAGTGTCTTACTCCAAACCTACGTTTGTGTTTTCTAAGCAGAGGTGATTGTGTAATTATTTTTTTAACTGAAGATTTTGATTGTAACTATCTTTGACTGCTGACAATTATTTTTTTTGCTGAGCTTGCAAAGGTGTTGACACATTTTTCACCAGCATTTGTGAGAGCGAGCAGGAGATAATGGAGCTTCAGAGTATTTGCATGTGGACATAAAACATGAGCGCAATTGTGGTAAATTACCTAAATTTGGTTTGAGGGAGAGAGGACTGAGATGAGAAGTAAGTTTAAAATGAAAGTTTCCAGTGTAAAGATTTTCACTTTATATTCACTATTTAACTTTTCAGCCAAACCCCAGCCGGTATAGTAACACATTTTGTTTCCTTACGATGTAAACTGGCTTATTTTTTTACTGTAAAACAGAATGAGTGACAGAAAACTAATATAACAAGCAGTACTGACAAATCTCCGTAGTGAAGGAGTAATTGGTAAAGTAGTTTTTAAAGTAGCCCTACAACTTTAGGCAAGTGCATCAAGCTGAGTACATTACACTCGCGTACAATGAGGTCTTGTCTAGCCGGTGAGCAATGCTGATCATGATTGAAAGCTCTGCAGAGATGGGGCCAACTTCTTGTTTGTGCCACTACTGCCAACTTCTCGACTGCCAAATATTCTGCAATAACTTTTATAAATCTTTCTGAGAGAACTGAAGGAATGTTGAAACTCTTCAGCCCCTACGATACTATGATAAACCTTTTTAACTGTAGCTGTCTTGTATTGTGAACAAGTCAATAAGTTTACATATTGCATACACTGTTAATTTGATGTACATGTCCCTGTGATGAATCCTTTATACTAAACAGCAAAAACAAAGCAACAAGTGTGTTCTTATCCTCTGAACTCTTTGGATGCTCTTTGATCTGACAGAAATGTATCGGTACATATGTATGTTATGTCCATCATTTCATTGTTTATGACTTAAAGCTTATTTATATGGATTATATGGTATTTTGAAAATTAATTTAGTGGCAAACAACTATTTGCTACAGTATGTGAAGATAGTAACAGTGTCCTGAACAGAGACTGATGTCACAATCTCTGGGTGTGTGTTGTAATCTGAGCTTCTCTCCAACAATTGTTTTCTACACAGCAGCCAAGAAAGAAACTTTTATATTATTTCATATCATAGCCAAACAGCAAAAATATGTTCCTGAAAACATTCTAAGCGAGAAATACGCTATGCAGTAACAGAACCTTGACAGCACTGCCTAAGTTGACAGCCTGCTGTGAGCATTGTGTGTTTTTAGATGCAGTCCATTCACTTGCTTGTGCTGGAGATCTCAACCCTTTCACACGATCAGCAGATGAAGTTTGCTAAACAAGTTTGCTGATACAAGTTAGAACTTTTTTTAAATCACGACTTTGTTTTTTTTGTTTTATTTTGACAAAGCTGTTGTGTGGCTGCTTGTTTAGACATTATTTTCTTTTGTAAGGGGTATAAAAATGTTATGTTTGAGCAGTATTTTTCAAACCTGGTCCTGGAGAACGCTGCCCTGCATCTTTAAGATGTTTCCCTGCCTGAACACACATGATTGAAATGAATGGGTCGTTATCAGGCCTCAGCAGAGCTTAATGACCAGCTGATCATATGAATCAAGTGTGTTGGAGCAGTGAAACATCTAAAACAGGCAGGACAGGGACAGGACTGAAAAATACTGGTAGCAAAGTATTGAATTGGTATAGATACCAGAACTCAGGCTGTATGAACATTATTATCGAGCCTTGACAGTGGCGTTAGAGGGACTGTAGTGTCAACCCTAAAATATAATTGTGCTTTTTTTTTTGGACTGATCTCCATCAATGTGTCAAAACTGACAATTTGGTTCAACAATAAAACAGAAGAAAAAGTAACAAAACCACACAGGGCCCATAAACTTGTCCAGTCCTGCTTATTTCAGTTGAGAAGTTTTGCTAAAATCAAACCACAAAACAGCCAAACACATAAAGCTTCTAGTACTTCAATCTCCTCTCGCTTAGACAACTGTGACTCCCTCTTCACAGGCGTCACTCAGTCCTCATTAGCAAGTCTTCAATTGGCCTAAATTACAGCAGCTAGGTTGTAGGCAAACACTGGTCATCAGTCACAGATTAACCCAGGTCTTGCCTCCCTTCATTGGCTTCCAGTAAAGCACAGAATCAATTTCTGAGCCCTTATTTTAGTGGTCGTCCTCTCCAGACATCTGATCGGGGCCTTTTATCTGTTCACATTTCAAATCCAGAGGTGACCGTGCTTTTGCAGTGGCAGCACCATAACTTTGGAACAGCCTTCCCCAGTCCATCAGATCTACTGAATCTGTGCTCTGAAAACTCATTTTCATAGGTTAGCATTTTCATAAATTCTCCCAGCTTTGTCTCACTTTACTTCAGTTTTCATCTACATTTTTGAGTTTGCATCATGCATGTGTTTATGTTTGAATATATGCTGGTATTAATTCACATTTATGTGAAGGACTTTGTAACTGTGTGTTTTAAAAAGTGCTATACAAATAAAGTAATTATTATAATTATAACTATAATTATAATTATTATTATTATTATTAAATAGGGTGCCATAGCTTACTTGGTGCTTGGCTTGCTAATGAGAACGATTTTTTTTCTTCATATGAAGTCTAACACTAGTCCTCTGCAGTCTGCAGTCATTACAACTCACTTATCAAAGTCACTCTGACTCATTACAGGGAGCAGAGACATGATGACTGATCAGCACATGTTTGTGTCTACATCAGTGTACGAGTGGTCAGGTGAAAGGGCTCGCTGTGACCGGGACACACTCATTATGGAACCACCTGAAATTGTGTGTATGAGATGCGGGGTCACAGGGTCATGGTCTGAGTCCTGTCCCAACAACACAGCGTCTGTGTCCTCCACCTTCAATAAATAGAGACAGTCATTCATACATACCACCCATCCATCAGAGCTCTCAACATATCGCCACGGAAAAAAAGAGAGAGAGATGGCTTGTTGTTGAGCCAGACTGGCAAACTTAGATGAAGAAATGCAGTAAGACTTTCTGTGACTGAGGATTATTTAATAATCAAAAATTATCTTTTTGTTAAAAAGATAACATTTTTTGTTAAACTCACAACTATGTGAAAGGTCCATCCATTCATTTAGGCAATATTATGAATGCACAAACCCTAAAATCATGTTTAGCATCACTGATAGAGATCTGCTGTGTTATGTGTCAGTTTTAGCATCTTTTTAGAAGAACATTTACAGTAGATACAAAGGTTGTTCAAATGATTGTGTGAACCAAAAAACATAGACAGGACACCTTTCCTCCAGCGTTCTTTTAAGCCCTGAGTAGTGTCTGCAGTCTTTCTCTCAGGCTACAGAGGTAGCACTTAAAATGGTCCAACTTTTCCACTGCGGTTTGGTTGCAGCTCCCCTTCAGGGTTGCTCTGGTAAGCATCGGTATAAATCCAAAGGGGGACAGGGGGGACCCAACCCTCCAGAAATATGATTTGCCACCCTTACCCCTCACCCCAATTTCTTTATTTCTTGCACTGACTACAATAAAACACATTTATATTCATCACCAGTCTTTATTTTCACAGCACTAAATTACTGGTCACTCTTAATGTTAGCTAGCTATAGCTAGCCACATTAACATAAGCCGGTGTTTGCACCTCTTTGTATTCCCAAAGCAGTAACAATGTCTGTGTCTTACTGTATTTTATTATAATACCACTCCAAGCAACCAGGCCAGACCACTAGCTGCACAGCTGACTAGCTAACAGCAGCTAAAGTTAGCAGCTGTTAACGGTTACCCTGGTGATATGATGCCCCCAATTTGTTTGGAGTATGAATTCGAAAGGTGTCCAATACTTACATATTACACATGTACACAGTGCTACAAATATATAACATGAATACATCAGTAAACAACTTTGCTGTGTAAAGATGCAGTGGGCTAATGGTTTCCTGAACAGAGAATGTCACACTCCCTCTGTGTGTGTTGTATTTTTAGCATTAATGCTCTTTGTTTCGGTAGCCGGTCCAGGCGCATGTGCATGTGAGTCCCACCCTCTCCTCCCTGTCTTCATTTTCAACATGGCAGCCTGGTAAGAAATCAGCTCACTCACCACTTAACAGTACCCTTACATATGGCCTATGCAGTTACAGAACCTTGTTTAATCAGCACTGCCAAGTTTTTGACAGTTTGATATGACATTCGTGAGCAGTGTGTGTCAGTAAATGAAGTGCGCATTTATTTTAGTCTGAGCTGTAGATGAGATCTTGCCTGATATCTAATGTTGATATATCACTGCTGCTGTATTTATGCAACATCATTTGGGATGGCATGTAAATAGCCAATTTTAAGGCGATTTGCATGTCATGACAGACATTTTAAAAGTTTCCATGTGGCATTTAATAATGCCTTTCTCATTTTATGAGAATGTACAAGTACTTTGTCAGGTGACCTTTGACGTCATAGTCCGGAGAGCTTTAGGTCATGGTAACAATAATAAACACTGTGAAACTGAAAATAAACTCTGTGGTAAAAAAATATTTTATGTCCAATAAATAAAATCATCAGTTGTGTTTCAAATCATTACATCAATAAATATGCTTAGTATCAGTCCTTATTAAGTCCTTCAACTGTCCTTTTTATTATTGAACAAATACAAAATGAGGTTAGGAGAAGCACACTAGTGTCTTTTGAGAGATTTAATTAATAAATCAAGTCATTCAGGCTGCCAGCTGTGCGTGAAGAGTGCTGGATGTTGGAGAGGTCTGAGCTCTGAGCAGGAGGAAACACAGCAGTACATCCTCTGCCTGCAGTAAAGAACACAACCTCCTGTCCTCTCTAACTTTATCAGTGCTCGCTCATTTTTATTGTTGATGTAGCCAATTACGCAGCTGTTGTCATTAAACTGTATTTATGCTGACTTCGTCAGCCGATGTTGGGTCAGCTCAGCAACAAGCTGAAAGTAACTACTGTGGGAGTGAGTCTGAGATGCCTGATAAATTCTGCCTGGAAGATTTTTTACTTCACCACTAGTGTTCTCTATAATTCAGGGAGCTGAGGTGTGTTTACACACAATGGGATTTTTGTACTCAGTCATCTATTATACTGTGTAAATATGTTTCCATGTGTTTGAGCATCAATCCACAGTTCAGGATTTTAGGTGTGTGTATGTGTGTGTCTGTCTGTCTGCCTGCTTGTCTGTCTGTCTGTTTTGAAGGGCTGTGCCTGCTACCTGTGAGGGTCAATCTAATGGGCCATTAGAGGAACAATAGGACATGTTGTTATAGTTTGATGGATCGGGTACTTATAATGTATTTTATTTTAGTTTAAGTCATTGGGTAAAATTAACAATAAATAAAGGTTGATGACAACAGCTGCACTGTGTAGAAGACGAGTCTGTGTGCGCCACATCACATTGTGAGCACGTATCAGAGGAAATTTAGATCACTGCTGTGAAAAATTCAGAAGGTATAAGCTCTGGATAAAGTGAAGTCATACCTCAAACTAAACCCCAGACCTTTCCTACAGACTGCTGTTAACATTTCCAAGACAGACGACGGCTAAATGTGTAAATTCATCTTGCAGTTTCCTGATGAATAAACAATGTTGTAATTATTTTCCTAGACTTTTGAATCAGATTTCAGGATGCTGAATGTAGCCTCTTTAAGACCTTTAAATTGCTACTACTATACATACACTGTCTGGCCAAAGAAAAAGTCACCACCTGGATTTAACTAAGCAAATAGGTAAGAGCCTTCCATTGGTTAATTATTGCAGTATTGTATTAATATGTTTCAGCTGGCAAAAAGTTATTCAACCCTGAGCTTCTCATTTCTTAATCAACCATGTGGGAAGACATATCCTGTGGTCGTGGAAAAGATGTTACTCTGTTTCAGAAGGGTCAAATTATTGGCCTGCATCAAGCAAAGAAAACAACTAAGGAGATTGCTGGAACTACTAAAACTGGGTTAAGAATGTCCAATGCATTATTAAAACCTGGAAGGATAGTGGTGAACCATCATCTTCAAAGAAGAAATGTGGTTGGAAAAATCTTGAATGATCGTGACCGGAAAGTTTGGTGAAAATCAAATCATAAAAAATCAACAGTAGAACTCAGGGCTATGTTTAATAGTGAAAGTAAGAACATTTCCACACACACAATGTGAAGAGAACTCGGGGGATTGAGACTAAACAGCTGTGTAGCCTAACGAAAACCACTTATTAGTAAGGCTAATCGTAAAAAAGGGCTTCAATTTGCTAGGGACCATAAAGATTGGACTCTGGAGCAATGGAAAAAGGTCATGTGGTCTGATGAGTCCAGATTTATCCTGTTCCAGAGTGATGGGTGCATCATGGTAAGAAGAGAGGTGGATGAAGTGATGCACCCATCATGCTTAGTGCCTACTGTTAAAGCCTCTAGGGGCAGTGTTATGATCTGGGGTTGCTTCAGTTGGTCAGGTCTAGGTTTAGCAACGTTATGTGCCCAAAAAATGAGGTCAGCATACTACCTGAATATACTGTATGACCAGGTTTTTACATCAATGGATTTTTTCTGCCCTGATGGCACGGGCATATTCCAAGATGACAATGCCACGATTCATTGGGCTCAAATTGTCAAAGACTGGTTCAGGGATCATGAGACATCATTTTCACACATGGACCGGCCCCCACAGAGTCCAGACCTTAACCCCATTGAGAATCATTGGGATGTGCTGGAGAAGGCTTTACGCCCCGACTCTCCCATCATCAATACAAGATCTTGGCAAAAAATTAATGCAACTCTGGATGCGAATAAATGTTGTGACATTGCATGAGCTTATCAAAATGACACCACGGAGAATGCATGCTGTAATCAAAGCTAAAGGCGGTCCAATGAAATATTAGAGTGTGTGACTTTTGGCCGGGCAGTGTACTCAACATCTTCAGTGAAAAGCAAAAACAAGGTTTAAAAAGCCAATTTGATGCTGGTTACTTTGCTTTGGACACACAGTTATTGAAGGCAACTTGTGCCAATGCGCAAATCAACATTTTGACCTACTCAGGCCTTCTCTCATCTGGATTTTAGACAGTTGGACAGTAAGAGAAGAATGTTTAGAGAAATATTAGGAAGAAAATGTATCCAAAATTAAACAATAACTGACACAAAAGAAGTTTTCATTCTGTTGTTTCTTCCTCAACATGTAATCGACTCAACTCACCACATGTGCAGATCTTCTGTGGCACTGAGGGTTGTCTGCAGTTTACAGTAGAAAATCTCCAACTTTTTCTGCTTATATTCTCACCTGTCAAACTCCAAGTTCCAAGGAAACTTATTTCAGCTGTTTGAATGCAGGACGGTTAATCTTCTGGACTGCCTCCTTTTTCCTACAATTCTCTATTACAATGCCCACATTATTGAAGGTGTCACACCAATCTACCTGCTGATTTCATGCAGCATACTGTCCTCACATGTGAACAATACTTCAAGATACTTTAACATTTTTACAACTTCTTCTTGGAAAAGCAGATCACTCAAAACTTACAGAGGCATTCCACTGTTTTCTGTTTTCCAGCAGAGTACTGAATGATGGCCTCAGACTGAAGAGGTTCAATCTCAGTGATGTTTCATTAAAACTGAGACTAATCTATGTAAAAAATTTTTTAAAAAAAGCTATCATTGGCTCCTTTCTTGGTGACATGTTCATTACCAGTCCATCCCCAGCCGAGCAGATTTAGAAAGGTAATAACATACATGGCAATCACTAAGACATGATTTCCTTTATCTATTCCAGGACCTGTTCTCTATGTGCTGCCCCCCCCCGCCCCACTTACATTTTATAGTCAGTGTCTCTGCCAGGTACAACTGCCCAATGACATCACACACATATATGACTTACTGTCTGACTCACACAGGCTTTAATTACTTTTACAGGAGTCCTGAATCTCGATGAGCTTTTAAATCACAACCTGTGTATATCTTCAGCAAAATAGAGATGATAACGATGACTCTTTTATAACTTTGGATGAGGTCAGTGTAATATGCCGGGCTTATCACCATTAACAGCGCTCTAAGACACAATGATCATGATCCTATCATGGTGCTTCTAAATCACTGCATGGGAGTCAAGGGAGGAGTTGTAGAGGATAGGCAGACTGTGACTCAACTCCAAAGGCAATTAAAAGTGTGAGAATAAGAGTCAAATCAAAGGTTTCTGTCATCTGAATGTGATCTGAATTCTATTTGAAAACTCCCTTTAACATCTGGCCCATGTTTAGTATCCTTGTGGATTAATATGGTGTTCGCAAAGTTGGTGTGTTCTCATGCAGGTAGAAATCAGGTGGAGTGACCAACGGACAGACCAATATTCTGCAATTGCCCATCCCACATAGAGAGGAGATGCCTCAAAGATGACAAAAGACAGATGTCTATTTTCTATTTCATAAAGTAACATTTCTGATTTAATTTAGAATAAAGTAGTTGTGTGTTTACCATCAACCATTTTTCATCCTACGAGATCATGTCTTTGTGTGCTACATTAGCTCTCTTTAGTCCTGCATCAGTATTCCTCTCCAATGTCTGCACCATGCACCAGATCAACATTTAACCAATAACACATGCAGTAACCACACCAGCCCGAGTTTAAGATTTTTATGCTGATTTATACAGATGCCAGCGCAGATTTAGTGTAAGTCAAATGATGTTGTCTAACATCCGTCAGTTCATCCATCCGTTCGACACTGTGGTCCAGAGAATGATATCTTAACAACATACAGGACATTTATACAGGATAGCTCATAGAGCCAGACAGGAAAGGGGGAGAAAGAATGGAGGACATGCAGCAAAGGGCCACAGGCCAGAATCGAACCCAGTACATGTGGTGCACGCTGAACAAGGTGAGCTCCATGGGCACCCCAGCACACTGACATATTAACACAAAGTAGAGTTGAGGCTGATGGGAATGTGGAAAGTATTGCGCAAATTGAGATTATTATTATAGAATAATTAGGCAAAAGTAATCACAATTCATTCTGAGGGGGACATGTTTAATGGGTACAACAACGCTTGTGGCAGTTTATTCAATATATGTTGAGATAGTCAACAAAATACCATAAATGTGATACTCATGGTCACAATAGGTTCAAGTCAGGCAATCACCAAAGTCATTAGGGTTTATAATCTGGGGAAGATAATGTCTGTACCAAATTTCATGGCAATGGATCTGATATTTGTCGAGTTAATCTCAGAATACCCAATCAAGCAACAAACAGACTGGCACACAGACATCGTCATTGATAGATCCTTTTTTTGTGTATATACAGTCGATGTTCAATTTCTGAATGAAGCACAATGTTCTGTGAACAAACAGGCACAAAACAAGAAAGAAGAGGAAATTAAATTAAAAACAGTTTTTAAAATTGAAAATAAATTGGTTGAGGAGATTGTGTTAGTAAAAGGTTTTCACTCTCTGCATCGAAGTATTCAATTTCTTTTTTTATTAAATCAAATTTACCCTGGAAGAATGAGAGAAAGTTTTATTCTCGCAGTTTACTAGATCCCCAACAAAACCCAGTAGGTGGTGTGCGGTCAGCGATGATTTTTGATCGCTGATATTTTTTTTCACTTATTCGACTAATATCTCAAATTTTGCACAAAATTGCACATTTTCAATGTAAAATAAATGCATGTCAATTTTTGTCAACACACAAAAATGTGTTTGAATAGCAAAGCAAATAGGAAATGTCCTCAATTGGAGCCCAGAGTCACCTCCTGCACAGGCCCTCTGATTTTTAGCCACACCCCTGCTGCTGCTGGTACAGACAGTATTACTTTTAGATTTTGATATGAAACCCAAAACTTATATCTGGTGCTATTACACTGCACGAGGCACCATCTATTAAACCTTTGGATGGACTTTACCTAAAATAATATTTGCACACAGCCACACACAAACGCGCTCACACACATGCACAGCAGATACGTGCTCCGCAGCTAGCAGGCAGGTCATAATTCAATAGGCTAATGTTTGTCATGGCTGCCTGCTTAGTTTAGACATACAGAGACCTGATCCCCCTGGGACGTAACAGTAAAGTTACACACAGGCACACACATGCTCTCGTATCCAGAGGTGCAGGGGTGGCATGGTTTGCATGCAACTCAAGACAGATGATTTTAAATGATCCTCATAAATACCTCTGTGCTCGTCCCTGCGCACACACACCCTGAGCCTGACAAGGTGAAACTTATTGAAAGTGAGGGAGAATGAGAAAGACGCCGATGGGGAGACGTCTGTTCCAACATTAAGTGTGTGTGCATGTGTGTAACTCCTCCAGGAGTCCCACTTTAAATCAGGCCTTATTAAAACAGCCTTATGTCAGCCACATTCAACCACTGCTGGACTCCCAGGTTATCACAATAACAATAAATCCCATTCACTCTCTGGCTCTACGCACTGCTGTGTGTGTGGGCGCATGTGTGTGTGTTTGTGTGTAAGTGATATAGTGTCCCTGGCTTTGGAAACTCATTAGGAGTTTCCCAATGCCGTCCACTGGAGGGAGGAGTCTTAGGTTGCCACAGCAACACATCATTTTGAGGCTGGAACCAGTTAACTACCATCAAGAGACTGTGAACGCCTCCCACTGTGGATGTGTGTGTGTGTGTGTGTGTGTGTCTTTATTAAGTATTGATCATCGACTATCAGATGTCCATTGGGCCTCATCAAAGTGACAAGTTGCCGTGATCAGAACCCATACAAGAGGCACACTCCAGGTCTGTTGGTGGTCGGCCAGTTAACATAAGATATTATAACAGTGGTACCTATTATATCAATTTTCAACACAGCTATACGAATCTGTAGCCACTCTAGCAGCTTTGTCATATTGTATTTAGGCATAGAGACCCAACAATTAATTACTTTACAAATTGACATTTAAGCTAAATGGTAACATCCGAATGCTAACATAATGATGACTGATACTGGGTCTGTGTATCATTCGTTCATGTGATATTCAATTGAGAATCCAAAATCAGGAAATTCAAAAATGATCATTATTTATTTGTTTATGATTGTGATACACTTTGTTTTTCGTACTTTTGATTTTATGCTCTAGCAGTACGTATGTTCAGTGGCTGTCTGGTGTTAATGTGTTGTACTTGTGTTTTTGTCCTCCATCACAGCAAATAGGCCGGGTGGTTTATGAGCCAGACCTACTGTGTGAGTCAATAAAACCATAATAAATAACTACCTCTTTTTGATCTGAGAATAAAATCAACAGTATGAAAAACACATTATTAAAAGCATTATTTGTTTTTTGTATCACATTCATAAACATAAATTCTGATGTTGGATTCTCAATTGAATATCAAATGAACAAATGATACACAGACCATACTGAGACCTCTATAAGCAAATGAGACCAGTGCTGGGGATGTAATGAGTCTCACAGTCTGAGGAAAGAAGCTGCTCTGTAGTCTGATGGCAGCAGACGGCATCAGAACAACTGGTGTATAAAACATTGTTTTATGATGGCCTTGCTGCAGAGCTATACCTTGCTGTTGGCTCATTACTGTGAAGACATAACATTAGGGAATGTTGATTACTTCAGCTTACTCAACAAAATTACTATTACCAAGCAGTTGAATCTGTTATCTGTAGGATTACATGTAATTTAATGCCATGGCATTCAATCTGGAACACAAGCATTGTTAATAAAGGATAAAAGGTTTTTTTTATTCAACTGTTTTAAAAAGACATTGAGCAGCATGAAGCTCCAGACACACTTGGAGACTTCTTCTACTCTTGGCTGTAGATTCAGGGGCCAGGAAGACAGCAAATCCAGACTGTCCTCTCCTGTCAGTGTGTTATTGCTGTGAGTGCATTGCCCTTAAAAGATATGAAAAGAGGTGATTTGATTGGACACGATTGATGACCCTGGCACATCCACCGGTAATATACTCTGCCTGATTTACTCCCTATCAAAGTTGTACTTCTGTTGTGCCAACACCTCTTGTCACTACTGACCAAAAGTCTGTTGGACATTGTCCACTTAGTTTTGTTATGGGAACTGATATACCTCATCAGTTCTGGTTGTCCCAAATCTTGTTTTTTATCTTCCATCAGGCTCTAAGTTTGATAAAGCATTGTAGGCTAGACTCATTGATTCCACAGGGCACGTCTCAGTGACCTCACGCATTCAATACATTTTTGTCCCAACCTCCATGCGGCTCCATACCCCACCTAGAGTGTTTCAGAAAAGGAAGCCATGTCCTGTGAAATCTGTGGGTGAAGGAGGTAGCATAAACTGAGGTTAGCAGCATAGTTTTGTAGTGTTTGTTTGGTGGCCCATCCAACAAGCTAACGTTATGGTTCAGGACTAGATGTGTTAATGTTTGTAAATTAGATAAGAAGTAGACTTTAGTGAGAAGCTTATGCGGTTCTTTAGTCTGTAACTCTTGTGTTCGGCTCAATCTGATCAGCTCTGCCTATAATTAAACCACAGACTGTATAAGATAGTGGACAGAGCCATGGACGTCACCCATAGGTTTCTGAAGAGCCAGAAGGAGGCTCAAAGTGGGTGATACCGTCCGCCGCCATCTTGACAGTGCCTGACTCTGCCTATCTCCTGATTAATAAAAAATTGTTAAGAGAGGGAGCGTGGGTGGCACTGAGGAGAGCCTAGTTGGTTAAACAAGGCCACCTAGCTGGACGCTACTCAACATGAATTTGACTGGAGGTTTATTTACCCCAAACAGCCAGAATACCTTGTATATTAGCCGCAAGATAGTAAGCAACAACTGGCACTGATGGTGTATGTTTATTAGCAAAGTTACACTCACCAGATACTCATTACTCTCTGGCTCTGTTAACATGGGTCTTATCTGGAGTGACACACTTTTGGAGCCAGCCTCAAGGGGCCAGTTGAGAAACTGCAGTTTTTGGTACTTCCACATCGGCTTCCATGCTCAGGACCAGAAATTGGCACTTGGATAGAACGCTGATATTACTGCTGTATGCAAGATTTGATTGGTTGCGTGAAATATGGTTCCCAGCTTCATACATGGAAACAGAATTCCGTCAAATTAATGTAAAGTTAGGGAGTGCTGTCATGGAATCAAAAAATAAAACATTTCTCTTTTTGGAGCTTATGTGTATGCTGTTATACAAAAGAAATACAATTGATTATGATAAGCTTTTATGAGTTTGCGTGTTTGTAGGATTATGTGTCTATACAGTTTGTCTACGTGTCGTGTTGGTGTGTTCGCACGTGTGTTTACATTTGAGTGTGCAAGTGTTCATGTGTTAGTCCACGTGATTTACATATGTGACTGCATACATCAGTGTCCGTACGTGTGTGTGTGTGTGTGTGTGTGTGTGTGTGTGTGTGTGTGTCCATTGGGTCTGTGGAAGCCCTCAGATCTATTTTCAGCATCAGTGTTCATTGTTCCGTCTGGAGCCAATTAGATAACCTGAATGCAGCGCAGACACAATGTTTTGATACAGTGAAGCTCTGTCCTTTTGGTGTCAATGATGAGATTCCTGAAGAATGTGCACACACACACACTCTCACACACACAAAAGGCACATGATTAGAAGTTCTTCATAACTCCGTCGCTAAATCACACTATCATTCTGTCACGCATCAACCCTCTTTGTCCTGTTCCACCCATCAACCCACGCACACACACACACAAATGCTGTTGGCGAAGGTACTGGTGATGTTATTTGACAGAGTTCTGATCTCTGTCTGCCACATGCAAAAGTCTGTGGTCCAAATCAAGTAATCTATCAAACATGTGTCCTTTACACAAAGCACAGCAGAGAACAAGGCACCTCACACACACTCACACACATGCACCATAGTCCGATGCGTACATGATATCAATCACTTCATTGGCATTCTTACGCGGTAACATACTCTCCCACAATAAAACTGTATGTGCGGCTGACCACAGATTCTGTTGGCCAGAGACTCAGAGGAATGTGACAATATCCCAGGGAAATATATTCAGGCCTGAAACACATAGCCAGAGACCAACACCAGTTAACCCTCCGATTATGTTGTGGGTCAATTTGACCCAATTTATGCTTTTGAGTTGTCTGAAATAGTTGTTAGCCTCACGTTTCTTCCCTGAAATCTTTGGACATTTCTTTATTTAGTGTTACAATGTTAGCTGTAAAGTGGCTTGTCAGGGTAAGAATGAAGGGTAAATCCTTTCACTGCTGCTTCAGACTTTGCCAAAGTAAGGCTGAAAAATTTGTTCCAAAGACTGAAGGCTGAGACAGTCACATGGGAAAATGTGCATGTGGGGTTGGAGATGCTGTTTCTTTTATTGTACATATAACTTGTATACCATTTAGAATTGTTTTTTTGTCCTGTGTTCTCTCTTCTCTGAACAGGAGTTGGGTCGGCTGGTTAGCTTACGCAGGTCTGCATGATGATTTGTGAGCCTCTGCTACCTATGGTTACGCATAACACCCTCTGTGTAGTTGTGCATAGGCCAAAAAGTTCAGGCTAGGATACAAGGAATAGACCAAGTGGATTCAGGTGAAAGCAAGGATCAGAAAAGATGCAAAATGATATTTTTACACCAAAATTAGCATGTGTAGGTCAGATTGGGTAAACCTGTCAATAATGAGCGATTGACTCCTTTACCATTGTTTTTTTCTCTGGTGTGTCATGTTCAACGTCCCGAAGCGTTTCTGTTGAGATGGCAGGAATTCCTGCCATACACCGCTGATACAGTGGTGTATCTAATTTTGGGAGAATGAAACAATCAATGTGTGCTTCAACTTGGCAGGTGTTTTTTTCTTTGTATGGTCATTTAATGTTTTACACATTCATGTGACATCTCTGCAGCATACATATCCTGATAGCCTCGGTTGTCCTGAACAAAATGATGAATATCACCTGATTGTGCATTACAGGGTTGATGTTATACAAGCACTATTAGACAAAAAGACCAGGCCAACCCAAAATAGGAAAAAAAATATCTTAGGGCTTAGTACCCCAAAACATTATTATTTAGAATGATAATGTCATCTAGTGAGATTTATACAAATGATCACAATCATTTTCTTTTTTACAAGGTGGATTGATAGATTGTTGAGTCTCAGTATTTGACTAACTGGAATGAGACTCAACAATCAACTATTTTTCTCCAGCACCCACTTATAACCTAAGCTTTACGGATGTGCAACCTTTGTGTGCAAACCATTAACGTTGTTTTTAATAAACACTTCTTGAATGTATTTTATTTTCAGCATGTCATGACCTGTATGAAATGGAGATTATTATCAGCAAATATAATCATGTGGCATCAGTACAGAGAAACACCTTATCTTAATATCTTAAAGTCTGATGTTGATTACTGCTGAGATTACACAATCTGACACCAACACACATATTAATACACCTCCACATGTAATCATGCACACAGATACCAGCATTCACCCCGAGTAAATTGCAACTGCTTGTTCACATCAGAGGTGTTTATGCTGGCATGATTGGTGCCTGCAGAGCCGCAAGCCCTTACTGCTGTTTCTCCACCCAATAAAACACAAATCTGTTGACATGGATCAGGACTTAAGTGCGCAAACGGAATGTATACAGACATGCTGTATGGTATACTGTACATAAATGGAGACCATAGAGTAGTTTGTGTTTTAAATGTATTTCTACACGTGAACAGACCACAGTTCAGTAGCAAAAGAAATGTATGCGAAGGATTCAGTGTTTTAATCAAATCTTTCATTCATAATAATAATTGAAAGTAACAATAGGTTTTATTGGTTCCCATTAATGTTGGGGTTTTTTTCAGTGTTTGGTGGGTCTGTCCAGTGAAAAACTTCATGTCAAAAAGGAAGTCATCCACATCGGTTTGTTTGAGCTCCAGAAGCAGTGGGAAGATACTGAGAGCCATGTAATCACCATATAGGAACTTCATCGAAGCAAAATCCAAATGGGCAGACGCCACAGTATTGATTGACAGGTGAGCTAAAACTGCACATTTTAGTGTGGCCTTGTATTGTGACCAGTCAGAGGCACCGCTGTGCAATAATCATGCTGTTTAATCAGCGTCTTGATCACATTGATGTTTGTGTTCACTGACAATTTGCACCAAATGTGAGAGTAATAAGCCTTTTGTGTTGGCGGCAGAGGCACCTACAGCAATACAACAGGGAGAAATCCAGGAGGGGGGCGAGTTGAAAAGTTGCCTATTTCCTAATGTTTAAAGAATTGTCCTTTAAATTGTAAAGAGCGCACTGACTACATGAGTGTCTGTCCTTGTCACAGCAACAACCAACTTATCTCTGCTGGTCTAGGTACAGCTGCCTGATCTCAGCTCTCCTTTTCATAAGTCGTTTTGTCATTCTGCCCATGCAGACCTCAGTGAGTCATTTATTGATTATTACAGGTTGGTATACTGTAAGTTTGTCAGTTTGAAAAGTATGCTATATAACATATTGTATAAGCCTTTTTTAAAAATAATCATAACCTAGTTATTTCATGTATTATTAATGCCAGATTCAATCCTTGTAAATCTGAAGCACAGCCATGTGATGCAACACAATGCCAACACATGTCAGAGGAAGTATTCCCTCCATGTCTTGTGGTTGTTATGGGGCAGCCTCCCCGTTTCATCTTGGAAGTGAGAGACACCACTCAAACACCAGATCTAGCAGCTGCAGCCAGCCAGCCAGCAGAGCCATCTGAGGAGGTTCTGATGGCCACTGGCCTGTCCTGGTTTCCCATGGTTCAGTGTTTTTACGAGCAACTGGAAGCCATTATGGAGATGAGGGTGCTGAACAGAGCGAAGCGGTCCTCTCCCAGTGATGACAGGCCTCTCAGTCTGGGTCCCCTTCCCTCCCAACGTAAATTAAACACAAATGGACTCTATGCTGTCACACACACATTCTCTGCACACACAGTAATATGCACATGTCTTCACATACAAAACATGCACAGCACCATATTATCATAAACACAATCCGTACACATGCAGAACTGCAGCATCCAAGAGTGATTCACACGTTTCAAACAAACATAACGTTTATACTGCGTGTGGCATGAATTAATTTCCTGGTTCCTCAAAGGAAACAGCATAAAAACAGAACACAAAGAACTGTGGTAAGTTCTTCATAACTTTCTTTCTTTCTTCTTTCTTTCTTTCTTTCTTTCTTTCTTTCTTTCTTTCTTTCTTTCTTCCTTTCTTTCTTTCTTTCTTTCTTTCACTCCTCCCCATGAAAGCATCCACAGTTATGTTTCCCCACAGAGGACAAAGTGTTTCCAACCATTAGTGTGAAGGTACAAACGTGTGTGTGTGTGTGTGTGTGTGTGTGTGTGTGTGTGTGTGTGTGTGTGTGTGTGTGTGTGTGTGTGTGTGTGTGTGTGTGTGTGTGTGTGTGTGTTGGAATGTGTGTGGCTTAGCATATCTCTCTGATCTGATCACAGGGATAGGTGAGTATTTTTGGAGGGGGGTCATTTTTCCACCCAGGGAGCAGATGTTCTGTCTTTCACACATAGTGATCACAGTCACCAGGACTGCTGGATTAATAATGATTAGATGCCACATAAATGTTCCTTGGATCTGAAGATTATTTGATTTACGTAAAGTTGAAAGTTAACCTGATGGTTTGTTACACAGAACCAGCTGGAAAGTCGTCCTCAGAAACTGTAAAAACTGAAAAAATACTTGGCAGGTGTTGGGACAAACCATCTGTCTATCACAGCAAACTTCAGCCAATCAGATCAACAGAAGGAGAGCACTGATAACAGATTCCCCTAGTAAATCAATCTCTTGTTCAAGCCAGAGGAGCAAAAACATCTTCCCTCAGTGCCATTCTTTTTTCTTCTTTGAAGGAAATATGCTCTCCAGTTTTGATGGATGCTAACTGATGGAAGTCGGATGCTAACTGATGCTATAGCAGCTATGCTAACCTCTTGAGGAGCCACTGTCAAATGGTAAATTGAAAGAAAGAGCTCATACTAAATTGCACTTTTGCATACTTGAAATTCTTTGAGTGTTTTTAAAGCCCATATTTTACATTATTAATATAAATAGAAGTACTCTAAATATAACATTTTATGCAACTTTAAACAAACTTTGGAGCAAATCTTGAACGTACTGTCCATAAGGATTGCATCACAATCACATTGGACTCTACAATCTGTACAGTGGACATCCTCTGTCCTTAGACCATCGATTCAACTTTTCATGAATTCCTTTTATATGACCCTATATATGCACTATTCATTATATGAAGTTACTCTTAAAGCAATAGTCAAGTGATAATTTGAATTGAAGCAGGTGTCTTGTTCGCATTTTTATCGTTGGTACTGGCCAGTAAGAGAGCTCCTCTTAAGGCAGTACTTCACCGATTTGGGAATTTTCCTTTGAGTGTCTAAATTTGCTCGTCAGCACCAGAAATATCTTCTTTTTTATTTCACACATTCTTCTTATCAAAACCTGGCAAGTCAAGTCAATTTTTATTTATATAGCCCAGAATCCAAATTTGCGTTGAGAGGCTTTACAACCTGTACAGCATGAAACAGCCTCTGTGCTTGGACCTTCAACCCACATTGCAAAGCAATCTGATGCCAACATTTCAGAGGCCTGGTAAGCTCACTTCTTTCTTACTTGTAGTCTTCAGCCCCAACTGCCAAGACTCAAATCCACAGTCCTCTTCCTTTGCAAAAATCAAAGTCAGGGAATCACTATAGGTATTATTAATCATCCTGAGGCTGACGTGAATGTCTGCACCAAATTTCATGGCAATTCATCGAATAGCTCGAGCACTTTTTTATTCCAAACCAACAATGTGAAACTTGTGGAAATGTCAGGCGATCATCAAAATCATCTGGTTACAAGGTCTTACACTGTATAGGCGAAACTTTGAACTCCTGGTGGTGCTAGAGGAAAGTCAAGGTATCACCAAAATATTTAGGATTCATCCCCTGGGGACCTTCAACATCTGCTCCATATTTGATGACAATCCATCCAGGAGTTGTTGAGATATTTCAGTCTGGACCAAAGTGGTGCACTGATCCTAGAGCCATGCTGCTAACATATGAAGGATACCATCTGTGTGTAATTAACAAATCACTGTTCAGTCTTGTGTCATACACAACATAATTCTGCCAGTGGTGAATAAACTTAACTGACAGAACAACCGCACTTATTTTAACACAAGCTCTGATCTTTTCCTCAGCCTTACGGAAATGCAATCAAATTCCAAGGTCTGATCACCCGTCGCTGGTACTCTCCAGCTGTTATATATGCTGTTTTGAGTTATATTTTGTCATTTTGGTATGAGGACATGTTGCATACAGACAGACTAATCTGATTACTTTCTTTTTTACTGTCTTCGTTCTCACAACCAAGCTATTATTTAGGCCACTTTAAAGGCATCTCGCGTCTGGGTGGGATTGTCCCACTGCTCAACATAAATCTACTAGCACTTCATCATGTCTTTGAAGGCATTTTCCTTTTCCAAAATGCATTCTTCTTCACTCTGATGGGTGACTGGGCTGTAGTGATGCCCAACAAAGCTGGAGAGAAGAAAACAGCTTCGAGCCAAACCCTCATAGTGTTCCTCCTGCCATCCATTAACATCAGTACACATCTGAGGACAGCTGAACTCATGCTGGCTGCTGAAGATGGTAACAGCATTACATACAGCACTGGAAGGTGGTTTAAATGTTACATACATGCCAAACTTATAAATAATAATGTATATGGACCATGGACAAAAAGCTGATTATTTGCAGTGTTTATTATCCCCAGGAAACATGCAACATCAGGGAGACTTCCTGATCCTGTCTGTATATCAGTCCAGACCCACACTTGTACATCTGGTATATGTGCACTACAGGTTAAATGTCTAAACATCTGTCCAGGACCCCTGGTGGAGGTCTACAGATATCTACGACAGGTTCAATATCTGACCAATCTGTCTCATTATTGCCATTGTGAAATGCAGTACATTTTTAGCAACTAGCCATGTGAAATACTTAAATAAATCAAAATAATAATATAATAATGAAAATCAGATTAAATATTCAATAAAAATGTTTTGGTCATCCAGCCTTGGAACAATAGCCTACCTAATGAAGGTCTGATATCCAAAACCAATAAAGCTTATAGTAAATGAGATGCATCAGACTCAGTTAAGGCAGGCACTTTTGAATTTAATTATTACAATTAAAAAAGTAATGCTGGTGTGTGCCCTGGTAGTTTACCTGGTCGAGTGCAAACCCCATCCTGGCAAAGTGACTGGACTGCCCAAGTGCCATCATTCCATGCGGTATGTGGGCCGGATGAATGTATCTGGTGTGGGCCAGACCCGAGCCACAACGTTTCACCACAGTTTTAATACCTGTATCTGAAGAATATGTCACAGACATGAAGAGATACACACAATAGGTGACGGGCAGGTTTCTCTCTTTTTCTTTCTCTCCCTAACACTCTACCTCTTTTGCAACAGTGGTAAAGGACAATCAAGTCATCGTATTTATTGATAATGTTCAAAGGCAAACTCCATGTAAAATGAGCAACGCAGCCGCCATTCACTGCGCACGCAGGATGTGTGTCCAACAGGTAAGGATGTCACTTGGATGTCAAAAGAGAACGTAAAAAGACGCTTAAAAAAGACATCACAAAAACTGTCATTCTGCTGATGTCTTTTTAATATTTGAGAAACACGTTACATTGACATCTTTTGGGACGTGTCTTTGCCAACATGTTCGTTCTGGGATTGGCTCCACCCCCGCAACCCCCTGAAAGGGGATAACATCCCCGCGATCCTCACGGAAACAGCGGTAGATAATGAGATGAGATGAGAAGTTATTACTTTAAAAGAGTGTTTTTTTCTGTTTGACTCTCATCTGATCAAAGTATTTTATTATATATAAAATTTGAACAGAAAATATTAATTTGCAAATTACAATATCAGCTCCATCCTGTATGTCAGCAAACCACCATAACCCAACTCAGTTGTGTTGATATCTTGCAGAATGAAATGTCTCTTAGTATTTTGAACAGAGTCGATTTGTCCTGCCAGAGACGAGGTGAGTCTTGGCTGCCTGTCGTGTCAAAGATGACTGGCTGTGATAAAGAAACGGGAGAAGAGGTGAGACTGGGAGAGCTGGATAACAACTGGGGAATGTCTTTCCATCCATCACCTGATGAACAGGCCGAAACAAAACAACACAGCATTCCAGAGGAGAGGAAGTGACGGGATGAGAGGAGAGGAAAGAAGAGGGGATGAGAGGAGAGGAGAAAACACAGGAGGACAAAAGGAAAGGAGTGGAGAGAAAACAAGAGTGAAGAGGATGAGGAGAGATGAGTAGAGAAGCTAAAAAAAACAGGAGAGGAGAAGAGAAAAGTGGATAAGAGGCAAGTAGGGGAAGAAGCAACAGGAGAAAAGAAGAATGGGTTAGAGGAGATCACAAAAGAGGGTAGGAGAGGGGTGTAGATGATAGGAGGAGAAGGAGGAGGAAAGGAAACTGGGAGACACGAAGGAGAATGGAGGAAAATAAAGAAGAGAAGATGAAAGGGCATGACAGAAGGAGATGAAACAACGGGAACGAATTGAGGGTGACAGGAAATGGAAGAAGATGAGGACAACAGAGGAAATTAGAGGAAAGAGGAAAGGAAATGAGAGGAAAAGAGAAGTCACAAGTGGAAAAGATGAGGGAAAAAAAGAAGTGGATGAAGACAGAAAGGGCAGGACAAGATAAGAGCAGAGGACAGGAGTAAGGGGAAAAGGGGATGCCAAAGTAAAGATGAGAGAATATGAGGGGGAAAAGGGACACAGAAAGGAGAAGAGTAGGATGGTTAATAGAGGAAAGAAGGGAACAAGTGAAAAAGAAAGAAGATGAATGAGAGGAGGAAGTGACAGGGAAAGGGAGGAAAGAAGATGAGGAAAGGAGTGAAAATTAAAGAACACAAGAGGGTCAGGGAAGGAAAGACAGGAGTGTGAGAAAGGAGAGAAGACGTGATAGTAAAAGAGAGTAATGTTGAGAAGGGAAAATTAAGTAAGGGAAAGAATGAGAGGAGACAAAGGGAGACAAGAGAGGGAATTAGTCAAGAGACAAGAGGTAAAAAAGAAAAGAGGGTGAAAGGGCGGGAGATGGAGGAAGACGATGAGCGAGAAGAGGAAAGGGAGAATCAAAGGAGAGGAGAAGAAAGAAGATGGGATGAAGAGGAGAAAGGAACAGAGGACCAAGAACTGAAGAGTTGACCCAAAGAGAGAAAATAGGAAGACAAAGAGAGAAAAGAAAAGAAGGTGAGTGAGTAAGAAGAGGGTTGGAGATTTACCTTTCACTCATTGTTCAAACAAACACCATCAGTGCTGCTGCCTCCAGCTCCTGCTGTTATAATACAGTTTGAGGTGTTCCAGGCCTCTCTAATATCCTGCCCTAAAGAGGCAATGGGCGCTCCGCCACACACACTATTCTTATTACTCCTCAAACACACACACACACACACACACACACACACTTAGAGTAAGTTTTATTAGCACTCTGTAAAGGAGATAAGGCATTCCAGGCTGAAGAGCAGGAGTGAGGAGTCGGGGGGAGGAGAGTTCAGGAGACTGAGCTGTATACTAATAAAGATGTTTGGGAGCAGCGGGCGCTCGTGTCTCATGATGGATTATGCAGGAATGTTCAGCTATTCTGGTTTTAAAAAAAGCAAATAGAAGCGGCTCTATAATGAGTAATCCGCATGCAGACATCAAATTTTCCCTCCAAACCACCTGTGTGATGTTACAGCTGTCCTTAATGTACTGGCCAGACTTCACGACTTTACTTTACCTTCAAGGCCTGTGAACTGTGATGACTTCTTTTTTTTTTCCTTTTTGTTTATGAGTCTAACTCAGCAAATCACTGCAACCAGCCTGACACAGACAGCATTACAGAGAGATTATTACAGGTTTTAGAAAATAATTAGTATAGAGAAATTACTTTTTAATATAAATTGAATGTTTAGATTGCATGTTTGCAGTTTTTCTGGCAGTGATGTTAATGCAGTGACTTCAGCAGATCTCAGTAGGCAATATATTGCATTACAAATGGACAAAAACATAGCGTTTTAGCTTCTTTCAGCACATTTTTTTTTTGTTTTCTGGACCACAACCTTCACTATTTTGGTTCATTCTCACTGCTCTCATCAGACTTCCCTTTTATCAACCACATTCACAGCAGCAGGCTGATGTTTTTAGTGTGAAAAAGCTCTAATAAATCCACTGTACTCTACCTGGCCAGCACCAAACAGGATATGGCTGCTGGAGCTGATTGCGGCCAAGACGGCAAGATCGCCATTCGAGACGATCTTGTGTTTCCGGCTGCGCCACGGCCCGTTACAGCAGCATCCCAGAAGTGGCTCTCTGCTTGGCTCTGCTAATATGTGCCGAGTCTATTTTTGAAGGAAGCAGAGCACAGCCATGTCAACCAAGACGGAAATATTAACAATAAACGCACTTAAAACAGACAAATAACTAAATGATTCAACTACGAAGCCTATTCAACCACAGTAGACACACACAAATCAGGGAGAAATGATGAAATAAACAGTCTGAGCAAGTCAACAACATCAAGCAGGCATGATGCTCCGCCTCTGAAACGCTCCCAGTGGGATATGAAGTCACGTGGAGGACAGAACAAAACAATGGCGCACATGTCAGGTAACAAGATGTGCCCAGTGGAATCAGTGGTTACGCTCGCTGTTTGGTTTAGGCATGAAAAGTACCTGGTTAGGTTCAGGAAAACATTGTGGTTTAGTTTAAAATAACTGTTACTAAAGTAATTTCAGTTACGAGCGTACCTACGTTACCTATGTAACAGAGTTACCTTATGTATGGGACTTAACTTCACTATGTTAATTAGTTACCGCTGACTTCTGGTTTCACACTGGCCACAAACAGCAGTCTCTTGATGAAAGCACTGTGCTTCTTTACCACACCATATATTCCCAAGCTCCTCACGTTTCTTGTACTTCTTCGTCTGACTTCCTCCTTTGCTGCTGTTATAATTACAGCAGCCACTAGACATCACCTCCTAACAAGAAACATCAATACGGGTCATGATGAGCTGCTTTTCACAGTCTTTCACGCTTTTCTGATGAGGACCAGCTGGAATAGAAAAAAACTGTAGTCTGATGAAAACAGAGAGATGAGGAGACAATAACCATCCTCAAATTTAAACATGAAACAAACAGAAATGCTATACTTCATCTTCATGTTTTCCACACGTTCTCCCACCGTTTGAGGTTTGACTCTTTTAACTGCATCATCTCGATGGCTTAATGGCCCCCAACTGGAGAATTGGTGCTGCCAACTGTTTGTTTTTATGCTAAATGTTCCAATAACAGTAGTGGATTGAAACCTGCATTAATAGACGTTTTCTTTTGGGTTTTTTCTTGAAATTCTGTTCAGATTTACATTACATTTGGTTACAAATCTGACAACTGTCTCAATCTTTTGCTAAACCTTTGTTACGAAACATTATATATTTATAAACCTTTTTTTTCAGGTGAAGTATGATCCCTCTTACAGATGTTTAAAGACTTCAGTATTTACCATTTCTGCTCTAGTTCTCTTTCCCACTAACTTCCAAACACACAACCTCTGTATATTACGGAAACCAGCTACTTTCACTGCCAATGATCCCAGTGGAAGCACTTCACATCAACAAGTAGATTACTTTTAGCAGTGTTTCCACTTTGAGGTTTCAAACTCATTTTACTGTGCAGAGATCATCCAGGCAGATATTCAAGAAAGGTGACTTGGAAACAGTAGGCAGAGCTGCAGCTGTAGCCTACTCCAGCTGACTGCTAATGGAATATGATTATTCAAGGACTTTTGCTCGATAATGAAATTACCCACAACTTACTTACACACACAAATCATCAATACAGATGACAGTAGAAAGGGTGCAAGAGAAACCGTAGTACTGCAGTGTCAGTATGCTTTCCAGGCACTGAGAAGCAGATGAGAAGGAATAATCATAGAAAATGAGATGAAATAAAAGATAAAAACAAGTGATGAAAGGATGGATGTTGGACAGTATCATGAAAGACACTGTTTGCGTGTTGCGGTCCCAAAGCGTGGTGAATTTAACCCAGCAGGGAAACTAAACGTTGGCTTCAGTCTGACTGTGAAGCAACAGAGCCAGATGTTGCAAAAGAGACATCAAGTTAGAGACAAAAACAAACTACTGTGCAGATCTGAGTGTTTACAGAGCTGAAAGTGAGAGTTTTAAAGATGTTTTCACTGGGCAGCGTGTGTGTGCCTGTGTGTACATGTTTAAAACCAGTGTTTGTGTGTATATCTGCTCCTCAGTGTGCGTTAATGCATATGTGTGACATTCGAAACCCATTAAGCCTGTCATCGCATCCCATCCATCTATCGGCATCCGTGTGATTCTTTCACTCTGCAGCACGACCTCCTGTCATCATGGATGGAGCTACGTGATTGGACAGAGACCAGGAAGTCTTAAGAAGGTCATTAGCATAACGATGTTCATGGGAACATTTTAAAATGAGTGCGGTGTCGTGAGATCCGCAAAACCTCCCTGGAACCAGTTTCCTCTCATCCGCACGAGTCTTCCCAGTGGCTCTGTGATTTGTTGTTCGTCCTGGTGACTGCTGCCTTCAGTGATGACAAGAGAAGCCACAGGAAGGATAAATAATCCCAGACGACTGGAACCGCATATACACACACATAATGGCATACTGTACACACACGCATATACATACTACAGCCTTGCATTCACTGTACATACACACACAACTCAGCAGTAGGCATCAATTCATTTAGGTGAAAGGTGTAAGTTAATATATAATTATCCACTGCTAAGACATGCCTATTGAAATGTCACTCAATATATACATGCAACAAGCATTAAAGGAGCAGTATGTAGTTTTGGGAGAGAAATTTTAATCAGAAGAGAAAGATCATCATTGACTGATTTTTTTATATGCCTAAATAAACAAACTTTCTTTGTTTTCATGACTGAAGACCTGAATAAACAAACTGACCTTAAAGTAAATATTTTCTTACTGTTTTACTTTGTTTACATTTGGCAGACCCTGCCACCTTTCTAGCATCAATCAATGTTCTGGGACCTTATTTTCCTCTGAGAACAGCTTGTTTATTCAGTAATGGAAAAAATACATATTTCTGAGTTCGTATCATAACCTCACTAATGTTGTAAATATTAAAATTCTGAGTTTGAATTTCTTCTCCAGAACTACATGGTGTCCCTTAAAACATGAGACCACCATGAAGTGAGCTCTAACTGAAACTAATTTAGACTATGTGACATCCAGGATCACGAACCATTCGGAATGTTTTCAGTCAGATGTCAACACATTTTTAAAAAGTTTTTTTTAAAAAAAATAAATAAATAAAATAAAGTCTTTTAGTTTTTTAGGCTCCAGAATTGTTTTTGTGGATTACGCAACTTCGCCTGATTTTCCAGCAGCATGGGGGTAAGTAGATAATAACAGAATTTTCATTTTTGGGTGAACTTATCCTTTAATTGGTAATGAGGCCCTCATAATTCCTTATTAGATGCTTATTAACATTATTATGTATTAATACGATTACATAAGTGTTAATAAAAGCATCATAAACATTTTTTAATTGCTAAATTATAAGACATTTATAAGCACTTATAAGAAACTTAACTATTATAGACTGCCTAAGTACATTAATAAAAACCTCACGTCTTTTTAATGATTGTTAAATATTATTACAAAAATATTTGTAACTTTAATTAATTGATCTACTATGCCATTGTTAATCTTCACTAAGCTGTTTTGCTTCTTTATAAAGATTAAAACATACTCTACTATGCATTTCTTAGTAGTTAAAGATATAATATGTAGGAATCCTACATTAAAATGTCTATAAATGACTAGACCTTTGTTATGTAATTTGTTGAGTTGTGTACATTATTGCAAATGTTTCCAATAATGTTCAAACCCAGAGAAATCCACAAGTTTACTCAAGCTAACGGTGCGTTTCATTTGATCGCCTGTCACTTCTTCCAGGATGGGGAAGTCGGCCCAGGAGACTGCAAACAACACTTTAAGACATTGCCTCCCCTTGAACATTTATGCCTGTCACGTCAAACAGATTTTCATCAGCAAAGGTGGTTGTTTAAAGGTGTATTCACCATCCACAAGGATGACCACAGGATCATCTGTGTTTATTCACATTACTCAGGCAGTGTTCATACGCTCCAAACAGCCTCACTCTCTGTAGTGCATTTACTTCAGAGAGTAGAACATTTCCCCTCCGGCTTCAGTTGGCAGTCAACATTACATAAACACCTGACAATAGAGGTCACCTCCGCTCGCTGCTGCAGTAAGGTTGATAAACGGGAGTAAAAATAAATCCACTTTTTAATCCCAAAAGTTAAAAAACTGTCTAAGCTTTCCTCCCCTCAGCAAACAGCTCCAGATTTAGAGCAGAATCTGATGTGACTCCAGGTATCTGTTTCTCCAGAATCTGGCTCCGCACCTGACTCTCTCCCCGACTGCAAGCAGCTGATCATTAAATTTGGTGACAAATACAGCTGAGATGCTGAATGGGTAACAACAGCAGATATGAAGTGTTTGCTGTAAATAAACATATGTCAGGGGGAGATGAGTGATCCATCACATGACCCTCGTGCTGCTGACTGCAGGCTACAGAGGGCTCTTCTTGATCCCGTCCCAGCTGTGTAGGTGAGATGTTTTATAAACTAATAATCCTCTTATGTGGGTCATCTACTGTGCTGCTCTGCTCTCTTCATGCTACACTACACCTGAAATACATACACTCCTCACCTGTGTATAAACGTACATGCTCCAGCACCTCTCTTATCTGATTCTGCTGTGCTTTCTCTGATAGCCCTGCCAGCAGCAAGCATGTCACTGACACCCAGGTGGTGAGGAACCTTGGTATGTGAGTGGCAGAGTACTGTATGTTTACTTACCATACCTTACACATGCACTCAAGCACAGTACTTGAATACATTCTTAGGTACTTGTACTTCACTTGAGTATTTTCAATTAATGCTATCTGATACTTTCACTGCCATACGTTTCAGTAAGAAATGTCGTATTTTTAATTCCACTACATTAATGTCACAGCCACAGGCACTTACTACTTTGATTCTACATACAAAATATACATACACCAATCAGCCACAACATTACAACCACTGACAGGTGAAGTGAGTAACATTGATCAGTTTGTTACAACTCAATGTGCTCCTGGGAAACCTTGGCTCCTGGCATTCATGCAGATGCAGCTTTGACAGGAACCACCTCGCCAAACATAATTGCAGATCAAGTACAAACCCTCATGGCAATGGCATTCCTTGATGGCAGTGGCCCGCCAGCAGGACAATGCGCACTGCCACACAGCAAAAACTGCTTAGGAATGGCCCAAGAAACGAGACATAGGCCTCAAGGTGTCAACCTGGCCTCCAACTTCCCCAGATCCCGATCTAATCAACCGTGCATGTGACATGCCAGACCAGGTCCGATCAATGGAGGCCCCACCTCACAATCCACAGGACTAGAAGCATTCACAGCCAATGCCTTAATGCCAGACACCACAGGACACCCCTAAAGGTCCTGTGTCCACACCTTGATGGGTCAGAGCCAAGTCAGATTCATGGTGATTCGTGGTGATGTCCCACTGATGCTTGATCATATTGGAATCTGGGGAATTTATAGGCCAGGTTGATGCCTTGAGCTTTTTGTCACACTACTCTGGCCATACCTGAGCAGTTTGGTGAAGAAGGGCACATTATCCTGCTGGGTTGGCCACTGCCATGTGGGAGTGCCTTTGCAACAGTGTTTGGGTGAGTGGTGCATGTCAAGTGGCATCCAAATGAGTTTCAGGAGGTCCCAAGGTTTTCCTGCAGAATATTGAATTGTATCAAAATGATACATTTTATTTACTTCACCTTTCAGTAATTACATTTTTTGGGCTGATAGGTGTATAATTTACTTAATAAAATATGGTGCATTATTAGTGGTTAAAAGCCACTGTACACTTTTGAACTTCCATTAATTCATTTGCATTATTCTTTTTCTTTCTTTGGTTTCTTTTGCTGGTTATTGTTGAGTCAGTTAGTAATCTCCTTCAAACACTTACAGCGACCTTTGTTTACATTTTCTAGACAAGTGACCTCTCGTGGTCACAAATAATGTGCTTACAGGGCAGAATTAAGTTGTTATATCTGAGGGAGAAGAGTCGTGGTGCATGGTTAGGTGAACAAAGGATGTTTGACATGGGAAACTTTTTTAGGTTTAGGGCTTTAGGAATTAGCTCTTGTTGAACATTTGCACACACACACATTTACACACATAAACACAAAACAAATCCCAAAGTACATTCTTGTTTGAAATGAATAACAAGCCACAAAAATTCCTGCACCACAAGAACTAGTTCTGTAACAGCCAGAAGTAAAATGCAACCTCTGTGTGCTCGGTAAGCATGGCCATAGCATCATTTACTAATTAGTTGCTATAGCTTAAAAATGTTAAATAGCAACTACAGCTGAGGCTGATGGGAATGTTATTATTTCTACAGGGATTTGGTCATTAACCTAAGTATCAAACAAATCCATCCATCCAATAGTTGATACATTTTACTCGTAACCACAAATGTTGACCAGTGGATCACTAAAGTCATTATGATTTGTACTCTGAGGATCATCCAGTCCATCCAGTTGTTAAGATATTTCAGTAAAAGTGTCAACCAGCCAGTGGCACTAAAGGAGAAGTCAGGGGATCATCAGAGTTATCCATTGTCCCCAGGCTTCATCCTCTGTGGACCTCGACTCTGTACAAATGTTATTCTTATTCCATTCAGTAGTCGTTAAGAGTCAAAGTCCTTTTTGGTCTCTCTGTCCCTGTCATGATGTTTGTAGAGGCTGCTGAGCCCAGTTCGGTTTCTGATGGTCATTCCGGCACTGCTTCCTGCCAGCATTCCCTGCATCGGGCCTGAATACCTTCTTCTTTAGGCTGTCCAGAGCTCTTGTGCTAGCAGCATAAACACAAACTATCTCTGAGCGCCCATTCAAGTCCTGGCACAGTAAGCTAGATGCACGGCTAACTGAGCTAAATCAACTAATGGTAGCCATTGTAAAGTTATCTATCCATCAGGTCACTTCATCAGAGGGAATACCAAAAAGACTTAATACTTCGCATCCTACCTGCTCATCAAAGTTACATGGTGTTGAAACAGACAACAGAGATGACAGAGGCACCACCAAGCTGTTATTATTAAGTTGAAATACTGTAGTTATTTAATGTTGCTTCAAAGCCACAATGCCTAGTAAGCACAACTGTAAGCTCTGTTCTTGTTGATGCTAACAATACAAGAGTCCATCTTCTGCCCATGTTATTGGTATTGAGGGCACCTATGGCAGCTAAACAGCCCCCCTCATCATTGCTATAGTGAACACTTCACCACAGTTCCCCAGATCTTGAATGCACGTTGCCAAACACAACAGACAGTTTGCAGCTGTGCCAAAGGCAGAGGACTGTGTCATTACTTATCTTACAGTGTAAATATTATAGCATGAGGACAGCAGGTAATCACAGAGGCCTAGAACAGGCCTGATTAAACCCACTGATTTTCCTGTTGTTAGTATACGTAATTGGTTGCTAAAGGGACAGCATGGTGTAAAAACACAGACAACCTAAGATTCCCATTGGTCAGTGAATTTCAGGGATACTTTGGACCAGTGAGAGATGTCCTCCAGACAGGGAAAGTATGGGGATTTTAGAAATGTTCTGGGAACAATAGGAGTTGTAGAGATGAGTCACTCTTATGGAAAAGAAACATAAAAAACAGAAATAATGAGTTTGTCATGAGAAACCGTTGATGGAAAAGTGAAAATATTTCAACGGAACATTTGAGAAATGTCACTGTGGTTCCTTCATCGCTGTTGTACAGAGTGAACGGACAGAGCTGTGAGAATGTCAACGTCTCACCTGCTCTTAACCTGATCTGTGAGGAAATGACTAGTGAAAGGTGAGGTGAAAAGACCCTGCAGCTCTGAGCATTATCACACTCATCAGATGCCCTATGATTTGTAGTGGAGCAGCACATGGGGAACGGAGCCCTCATGTTGAATATCACCTTACTGTAAACTACATGATAAATGCACAGGAGAGCAGAGGGGAGGGGTGAGTACCACTTTATTCAGAACAGGTGGCCGTTCGTGCTAAGGCCGAAATGACAAGCAGCTGTGGTAGTGTGCTCCTGCCAACACACACATGCACACACACACTTTCTCCTAATATCCCAAGTTTGACATGATTGTCTGTCAGCCTTTTTCTGCTTTTTAAGATGCTTAATCACTTTTTGTCCATCCAGCAGATCACTGAACTCTACAGGGCAGACAGTCTAAACTGTGATGCAGTTGTTCCATGAGGCAAAGTGTAGTATCACTTCACTGTCACTCATGTAGTTAAAGCTGTCTGCAAGCAAGAAGTAACTGCATCAGTGTGAAAACAATGTAACATTAATTCAACAAAGTCTGAATTGTCCTTCAGAATTTATCTGAAAACTTTTTTTAAAAGAAAGAAATTTAAACAAACAATTTTATTGGAAAATAAAATATTTAAGCAACCCAATCACCAGAATAAATGTTAGCCAAGTACATTTCTGCAAAACCATGGATAAGTTAAAACTTTTTGTTTAGATTGAATTTTCAATTTCTCTCTTGTCACAATGCTGTGCTTCTGGTCTGCTTAGGTTTTGGCACAAAAAACAGTTAGGGCCAGGAAACATTTTGGTTTGGCTTAAAATAGCCTACATGGCTGGAGATTGTCCTCCTTGTTGATATAGTATTATTCAGAGATGTATATTTCAAAAGCTGGCCAACTAAAATCAAATTTGTCAGCGAGAGGTTATAGGGTTAAGGGATCTCCATTGGAGCTAAATGAGAAAATGTGACTTTTTGTAATTTGGGCATTGCTTTTTTGTTTTCACTTCACAAATGAGGGCTGTAGGGATGATGTATATTAGTAGTATCGCCCTGGTTCTCTCCTCAAAAAGCCTGTGGGATTTTTCCATTGGATTTTGGATTATTGCAGAAAATAAGCTCTGTGGCAAACACAAGTTTATGATACTTACATGTTTTGTTCATCGAGATAATCAACAC
This sequence comes from Pagrus major, assembly GCF_040436345.1. NCBI lineage: Eukaryota > Metazoa > Chordata > Actinopteri > Spariformes > Sparidae > Pagrus > Pagrus major. Next base: position 32,111,856 of record NC_133220.1, on the reverse strand, counting down.
TACTTGAATAACTTTTGATGTGTAAATGAAATCAGCAGAACTAAAAAGCTAACATCAGGCTAAAAAGGAACTACATCAATCAGGACTTTAACGTCAATGGCAGTAAGCTTCTTATTACAATAGACTAAGCACAGTGTAGTAGAAATAAATCAATCTACAAGTTGTAGAGTTAGAGTTAGAGGTCCACCTGTAAAGACTGCGAGTAGATGAGTCTCCGTGCTCAGCGTGATGACGTTTAACATCCCGCCAACCTCGGCAGTCTAATTTACCCCCTTGTTAGCAACTGCCTTTTCTAAGACATGCAATCGCTTTACAATTCAATCATGAGGTATGTACTGACCTTTAGTATGTTGTAGAACAAAAGGTGAAAATCTCTTAAGCTTGTGCAAACCACAGATCTTATTTAGACATCTAACTGAAAACCTGTTCAAAAAATCCATTGACTTAATATGAGGGAACCAGAAATGCAAAAAGCTAACTCATTTCTGTGTTTTAGGACTCATTCCTAAGGCACTCTATTGTGTTTCCTCCAAAACTGACTTGGCAGAAAAATTAGGTGCAGAAACATAAACTATTTTAAAGGAGAGGGTTGCTAGCTCCATCGGCTAGCTAAGACCATTAACACTGTCTCTGTGGTGTCTTTGTTGGGAGGTTTGTCTTTTAAGTGTAGCTACAGTTCTGTGTGCTTTTTGGGGTAAGTTGTGCTTGTATAAGCTGCTGATGAAGCGACTGACATCCCGTACTGTGAGCCAAGCAGCCATGGTCCCATGTTGCAGTCACCTATGGTTCTTGGAGATCTTAGCTCTTATCTCCTGCAGCTAGAGCATGACACTAGGGGCTAAGGGCACAGATTCATGCCAAGTCGCTTTCTCTTTTCCCAACTCTCTGAACCTGTATAAGTACGCATGTGTTTATAAATTTCACTTTGAGAGAGTGGCGTGCCTGTCTCGCACGAAGGACTTCTGAGTGCCAGTTTCACGCTAAGGTCCATTCCAACGTCAATTCACTTTGTCAGTCAATTTGCCTAATGGACCTCCTCACCTTTCATGTTGAACTGTTTATCTGGCTCTCACCCAGCCAACTCTGTTCTTCCATGGCATGGAGAAACAGACTCTCAGCAGAAAATTCCACATGTAAACTACTCAGAAAAGCTCTGGGAACACTGATAAGCCTCCCTCTTCATATCGTTATATCGCATTTGTGTTTATAGTTATGTTATCCACCAGGTACTGAAAATCAGCCGCTGCTCATGTAAATAAACCATTTCTCACAACATGAATTTATAGCCATACTGTGCTATTCTTCCATAGTTGGAACAAGTAAATTCGTACATAGACAAGTAGAAACAAATAAACCATCAGCTTTGTGAAGGCATGTCCAAAGTCTTGATATCCGGCTGGTGTCCCAAACATCCATTCAGGTCTCTGGTCTAGTCTGAAGCCGGGCCAAGAGTAACTCTCTGTGGCTGCTCTGAAGCCCAGCCGTGACTAACAGGAACCACCGTCACCATCACTGAGCTGCCAGCCAGGAAATAAATACAGCTGGAGAAGACTGTGGACCAACACGCCTTCCAGTTATGTTTGGTCCCAGGTGAACCTCCAGAGAACAGGGAGCTGGTAGATCCACACATAAACTTATGACAAGACCTCAAGCACATTAAGTCACTCAGTGACTGTGTGCTTATTATAAAGATAATTGTGTTGTGAAAAGACTCATGAAAGTAAAATAATCACATGATTTGATTGTTTAACACTTTGGAACTGCTGAAACATGTAATCAGTCAAATGTCAGTTTCTGACTGAACAGAGCTTTTTGGGAAGATTAAGTGAACATTTGAGTTTCTGACGTTAGATTGTAGACAAAATAAATTTGTTGTAGGAAACTCACTTTCAGCATAAGGTCAGTTTGGACAATCCATCATTCATACCGATGCATTTTTGTTTATTTCAAGTTTGGTCATGTGCATGGAATTAAGAGTTTTACTCACTCCTCCGTTCCACATCATTGGATATCCAGTGGAATTATTAGCCTCCAGTGTTGCCAAAAGGAAATGGACATGGTAGACTACACTAGTCAGAACCCTCAACATCCTGCAAGAAGTGGCAAGGATGTGTTTTTGACAGTGGTAACAATTTTTGGGAACTTTGGCGATGTTTTGCTTTGGTGTTGATGTAGTCAACCTTCACAGTGCTGTGAGTCAGCATTAGAGAAAGCTCTGGCTGTTACCATTTTCATTCTGGTATTGAGGACAAAACACTTGTTTGTATTTAATATGTTTATTTAATTTAATGAATCACAATTGTCTTAGGTGGCGCTAAGCCCAGGATGCAGCGACGGTGCCCTTGCAAAACAGTGTCATGGGAGGGGACTATAGAACTAGATAATAAACACAGAGATGGCGCCTATTCAGTCTAGGGGCTGCCACGATATCAGATTTTCACTGTAAGATTTATGTGGACAAAAGAATTCATGACAACGATATAATTCCGATATCTACAGAAATTTTGGATAAAAAAATTATCTGAGTCAAATTCATCTTTCACTTTGTTTACTGTGTGTTTTGTCTGTTTTGTTATTTAAATGAATTACATGTAATAAGAAAGTAGAGGAGGTAGAGAGACTGTCTGTGTAAGCATAACTGTACAAAAAGTGTACAAAAAGAGCAATTGCACTTGCAAGCTAGCTAACAGATACTGCGGCTTCTTTTTGCTGTTTAATGGCGGCCGGCAACCAGCGTTATGGCACATTACTGCCACCTACAATGACAAAGCAAGATTGGAAGGGAACGGAAATTATTTAAGAGGTGCTGGTTTCAGTACACAATATTATTCTAGGTGTATTATTAACACAAAATCAACATTTTGTTTTTAAAATATCGCGATTATCGATATCAATATCGGTTATTCTCTCAACCAAACCAGTTGAGGCAGATGGCCGCCCACCATTGAGTCCGGTTCTGCTCCGAGGTTTCTGCCTGTTAAAAGGCAGTTTTTTCTCGCCACTGTCGCCAAGTGGTTGCTCATGGTGGAAATGTTCAGTCTCTGTAAATAATTAATAAAGGAGTACGGTTTAGACCTGCTCAATTTGGAAAGTGTCATGCAGTGACTGTTGTTGTGAATTGGCCCTGTACAAATAAAGATTGATTGATTGGTGCATGCACCAAAAAAGTTTTCTAGCTTCCTGCTTATGCGCCCACATGTTTTTGCTCAGCCCATAGACTTTACATTGTGATGACGCTTTTCTTAGTTTTACAAATATAAAACCTCCAAGGATCCAAAATTCATAACAGAAAGAGTCATCATAAAAAAATGTAAGAATAAATACAGAATGACAGTATGTTTATACATTTGACATAAAATGTGTAAAAGTTAAGGATAGATGTAAACGTTCTGCAGGACATTTATAATATATAATCCATGGCAGCATCTGTTGCCAAGTTGGGTACGAGGCCCTCAGATCCACGGCCCATTTGAGCTGCGTGGTGGAACCGTGCTGTCCAGGCCTGTGTAACTGTAGTGTTGGTGTGACCCATGTCCCGTCCTCTGTGGGCAGAGCAGAGGCATTCCAGCAGCTGTCACGCTCCCATCCTAAAGTAAACCCTGCTGGCGTAATCGTCCGAGGGAAGCAGCCAGACGAGTTGCTAAAACACTGGAATCACGCACTCACTTAACAGTGCCCGCATTGAACGAGGCTCAGCGAGCGAGGCGGCCCTGAGCAGATCTGCAACACCTGCAACACCTGCCCCATTTAATGCTGCATTCACGTCATGGGGGGAGACAGCAGATATGAGATTCCTGCTTGATGAAGCCGTTCTCATCAGATTTCAGAAATGTCTTTGAACTCAGTTTTCTAGAGGTAACTATAGCAATTTGGGTTTGGCAATAATCCCAGATCACTCTGATTCTACAAATTTTGACATAACTTGGCGTTTAGTTGCAAATATATTAAGTTTAAAGAGAGGAAGTGATATGTTCATTTCAAATAAGCCCAAGAAGATGGACAGCTTTCCACACACATGTGATAACATATCACACTACGAACACGTACTGCATTTATTGTGCTATATGATAACACAGACACATCATTTGTTGTGTTTTTTATGATGTAGTTTTGTTTGCTGTAGGGTACATGAGGAAGGAAATGAGGCCAACCAGGGAGCGCCCTGCTAATAGCATCTTGATTTTGGGGATTTGGGGATCAAGGCCCCATTCAGACAGGAATGCAAGGTGCACTGAAAACACTAACAACAATAAAAAAAAACAGGCAGGGTTGCAGATCCTTTTTCTCCTGTTGGTTTTTTAGGGTTTTGAAGTGATCCATGGTACACGTCTCATCAATACTTGAACTATTTCACTTCTTTTTTTTAACCTCATATCCCACCAGAACTCGCTGTACAGTATTCATCATTTAAGTACATAAACAGGCTTTAAGACTTGTAGTACAGCCATGTCTGTCCAGACTCATATAATATAATTTCTAGTGAGAAACATGCTGTCCTTCACTTGAGGACTATTTTTACAGAGGAGTACAGAGGACTGATAGAGAGCTTCATCACATGGTGCAACGACAATCATCTGAAGCCTAATATCAGCAAAACCAATATGCTAGTGGTGAATTACAATGCTCTGAATGTGGATGTTTCTGCAAAGAACTTCACACACATTTTCCAACAGCACAGGAGATCTCTACAATCAGCACAGTTTTAAGGTGGACACCCAACATTAGTGTCACCAATACAGCATCTGACCAAATGTGCAATAAAGTCACAATCTCCCCTTCTGTTTCTGAGTTATGTCGTTGAATAATGGGCAGAAAAGTGTTTTGCGTAACTATGATGATTATGATGTCAAAGTGAAGTTGACCTCTGACCTTTTAGAAATAAAATGTCAAACACACACGTACAACAAGAAGACTAGCTGCATTCTAGACACTAGGGGTAAGTCAGTTTATCTGATTTTTTTACTTGAGCTAATTCTTGACATTATGAAAAGTAGCTTAATAAATGAGATGTGGTTGAAAGCCTTGAAGAAAATCTTATGTAAGTGGACCTTTGAGTTAGGACTATTTAGCTACATAGTGTTTCATTAGGACTGAAATGTAGAATACACGAATACACACTTGTACGTATGCACAATGAGCCAAAATGTGTAAATCCCTGGCTTTCATTATGAGTTAGAGCGGAGCACTATGCATAGCAGATACTGCATGACATACAGACCCCAATAGATGAGTGAAATCCTGTTTTCTGGAGGCTTCCACTGAATACACACACTTCATTTGGCTTGCAGACATCAATAAATTGTCCACAAAAGGGCCACTGATGCATTTTCCCCTGTGTTATTTACCACAGCATGACTGCTGTCTTCTCCTCATTTCATACATTCTTGTCTAACTCACACTTTCTCCCTCTCTCTCTCCGACATACACACACACACACGCACAGAGACAGACAGACACACATACAAACAGAGGAGGGCCTGTTAGCGTCTTCCTCAATTAGGAGTGTTTAGCTTTAACAGTGCGCCGGCGTCAGCTAAGCCACGGCTCCCTCGAGACCAAGCCGCCAATCTCACTGAGTCAACACATGCATACATACAGTACCCTGACTGCTCCACAGAATGAGTCAGACACACACACACACAATTTACTGACAACTGTAATAGGTCTACCTACTAGTTCGCTACTTCAACACATGCAGCGCCCCCAGTGGAGGTTCTGTGGACACACAGTTCAGGTCATCAGCCTCACCTGTCTGAGCTGTGGTTATATGCTGAATTAGTGCGAATGTGTGTGTATGTACAGGTGGAATACACTACACTCATTCATGCAAAGACACCTGGTTTTCTTGGAGAGCATGTTTCTTTGTGTGTGTGTGTGTGTGTGTGTGTGTGTGTGTGTGTGTGTGTGTGTGTGTGTGTTTTGACAGCTGTGTCTAACCAGGCTGCACAGTGTCCTCAGACGTCCCACAGAAACCTTAACCCTTTGACCTGGCACCTCAATCAGCACCACACGCCACTACACACTGCAGCTCAATTCAACTGCTGAATAATACTGAATACAATATTGACTTCAATACTGAAGTCAAGTTCAGGCAAGTGTTATTATACAGTTAATAACAATAGCTGAATTTGAGGAGTGTGCTGTCACTGAATAGTCATGCTATACTGTAAACATGGGAGAACTACATAAATAACCTGCTGAGGTCAAGTCAAGTCAATATTGTTTAAACAACCCAATATCACAATCAAAAAGTTGCCTCAAGGGCAGGCTTCAAAGTCTGTACAGCATACGACACCTTCTGTCCTTAGACCCTTGATTCAGATCAGGAAAACTCCCCCCATGATGGCAGCAATTGAATGGTAAAAAGTGACAGACATCTCAAGTCTCCAGGGACATTATGAAGTCTCTCAAAAGTGAAAAAAAAAATAAATACTGAAAAGTCCATGATGAAAATCTAGGTTAAAGGAATCGTTAGCACTCTGTTACTGTTTTACCAACACACTTTCACCTACAGCTGACTTTATTTGACTTAATCTTGGAGAAGATTGATCAGCAGCATTCACTACAATATTGAAACAGACCCAACATTACACTTACACAAAACCTTATGAGAAGCTACATATATTTATGAAACTGAGTAACAAAAAATATCATTATTTTATTGAAGAATAGTGAAATAAGATTTGTAGTTGGTACTCACTTGTCTTAGAATATGGATGTTAATCCAAAGGGACACACTTGCTTCAGAAATGCAAACTCTTGATGAGAGTTTGCATTGACTTACACAAGCTAACGGACTGATGGTAAGCTCAGAGGTGACTAGTGAGTGTCAGGACTTCAGCTCCCTGTAGCTAAGATGCTAGCCAGAGGCACAATTCAGAAAACTTGTCCTTGCAAGAAGAAAAAATTTCCTTGCAATTAAAAACAAAACACTGTATCATAGTTGCATTAGCTTAACATTACCGTTAGCATGGCATGCTACCGAATCTTAGGATCTGTAATTGGAATTTTTTTACCGAAAAGTTTCATTGCATGACTTCTCTCCTTACATTTTCATACGCACCAGCTTTTACCTTTGACTTAAATATATAAATTGTAAGATATCTGTAATCCAAAATTACAGTGGAACTCATTTTATTAAGTTGTGTACTTACATTATCCCAAATGTTTCCAACAATGTTCAAACCCAGAGAAATGCATCATTTTTTACAAGGCAAGGACACGTTTCATTTAGTCACCTGTTGCTATAACTTCAGGGATAGAGCCAGAGAGAGTGAGGAAGGAATACAATCTTTAACATGAAAAGAATTTTTAAACATTACCTAATCCATGAGTCACTTCAGATTTTCATCAGCAATGGTGGTTGTTTGAGGATGTTTACCACCAGTGAGGCGTTACTTGTGCTAGATTGACTGTGAGATCATTTGTCATTTGTCATCCCAAACAGCCAGATCACTTTACATTAGCCAAAAGAAAGCAAGCAACAGCATCCACTGAAGGTTCTCTGTGTGTTGAAATTTTGTTGAGCCTCTCACTAAACTCAGCACTCACCAGAGACTCCGGTTCTTCTTTTTCCCCTCTCCTCTCTGTAACGTTACACTCATGAAGTATTCTCCCTCCAGCTCCAGTCAGCAGTCAACAATACAGAACATAAACACCTGACAACGGAGGTCACCTCTGCAGATTGCTGCTGCAGTCAGGTTGACAAACAGGAGTGGAGATAAATACACTTTTTAATCCCAAAAGATTAAAAGTAATCTCTGAGCTCTCCTCGGTAGATCGCTCTGGATCAGGGCAGTACTCTCTCCTCCAGAGCTGGACAGTTCTGAACAGCGGCTTCGCTCCCCTGCTCAAATAGTTTTTGTTTTGTTTTGATTGAGAGACTCCCAGTGTCAGAAATGACATATTGTGCTTTCAATAAAGACATTTTCTAGTTTAGGTCTTGGACACTTAAAATAACTAATACCACTTAGCAACTCTAAAGGAACTAAATTATTTGGAACAGTTCAATTCATCAGTTTTGTTTAAAGCTCCTTGAGTAAACTGTACAAAGAGGGTTTTTTTACACTGTTGATATTGTTACGTATTCATATTGATGTCAAGTTGTGAATTTTCCTTTATGCTTGACTTGCAATAATTACATTTTTTGCCAGCAGTGTATTTTTGTCAGGCTTCACGTTGCATAAGGGTTCCCCATTTTTCCAAAGAAAAGAGTGACTGTTGGTTGTGATTCAACATCATTCTGTAACATTTTGACCACAGGGCTGCAGTGTGCCTGGACCCTGTTGGGAAACACTCTCCTCTGGAGAATGTTCACTGAATCGAGTGTATGTTCACAGTCCTGCTGTGTGCGTGTGTGTGTGAGTGTGTGTGTGAAGGAGACCATGGGGATTTAACGCACCTACAATAGTTTTTATAACTACTGGAGGGCACGGCCAGATCTGTCTGTATGTGTGTGTGTGTGTGTGTGTGTGTATTTACACGTGTGTGCATGTCTGCATGTGCATGTATCTTTGTGTGTGTATGTGTGTGCATGTGCCAGATCCTAAGAATGCGCGTATTGTTTATCACATTCCTGGTGTGTGTAGGGAAACAGGAGAGAAACCTAAACCTAACAGGGCTGTACACTCGTTGCTCTCCAGCCCGTCCACAGGCTGTCCCAGACAGAAAATTGGGAGGCTTGGGGTCCAAATTACACTTGGTGAGAGAAGAGAACGCTGCGTTTGTTTCCTGCTCCGTGTGTTCAGCGTGTGTACAGTGACAGAGTGTGTGTTGTGGAGTGTAATGGCTGTGTGGCATATGTTTTTCTCTGGCTCGGCCCAGTGTGGGCGAGAGCAGCCTCACTGTGACAGGCTCTTTAAGGAGTATTATCGATTCTATCTAAACCAAACGGGTGTCAGTGTTCAGCAGAACATAAACACAAGAAACACTGGCACTGTGTGTGTGTGTGTGTGTGTGTGTGTGTGTGTGTGTGTGTGCGTGTGTGTGTAATTTGGGAGATAAGTGTGGTTTATGTGTTAAATATAACACAAATCTATGCAGCAGTAGTAGAGTTTTCATCAAACTCACTAATGCAAATCATGATGTGGCACAAAGAGGTCCACTTGTAATTCTCTGCAGAAGCAAAGATCTCTATCTTCACCATTTGCAAGTTGACCTAAAGTCGTCACATAAGTGCCCCCCAAGTGTCCCTCTGGTTAGCCTGAGTACAGTGTACCACTCTGTTGTAATAATAGGGAACAGTTAACTCTAAACCTAAACATAAGTCTAACCCTGCTTGAAATAGACGTGTCCCTTTTTGTTTTTATCCATGTTAACGCCTGGATCAGCCTCATCTTTTTTTAAATTCTTAGCTGGCAGTTTTGGGCTCTATTCATGAGAAAGCTTGTGGTAAAACAAAATACTTTGCTAGCATATTCCCTGATATCAGATTGTAGGATAAGAACATTCTCCCTTGCAACCCTTTTTTTGGTGACGTTGCATCTTGCAGCACTGATTGTGTGATTCAGTCCTGCTTCATGCATATGGACGACATTTAAGGAAGCTGGCAAAGTAATACTTTTTGCAATAAATTATAATATGCATGTAAACGACAGCTGCAAATAGGCTTAGGCCATGGACCATTTGATCAGTATTAATAAATCAAGTTTTCCACTAACTGTGTGGGTCTTGATAGGTTATGTTAGACACATTTTTGTTATATTTTAATATATATGATATTTATATTTATTCTTTGTATATGTTTGTACAATCTTTATAAAATCTTCAACCCCAGCTTTAATTTAAGATGTCTTTTGTCAACTATGCTGCCATTGTTTTTTCATCCCTGCAGGTTATCTCTATCTCTATTGTCCTAATAAATATTTCTTAATGATGATCTTAACATTATATTGAACGATTAATGATAAGGACACCTGGGGTTATTGTTAGAGTAAGGTTATGCTTATTGTGGGTGTAAATGGGTAGAATACTCTTTCCCGGTATACATGTTCATATTCACCATGCATTCGGTTTGGTTAGACGTGCATATGATCGAGGGGGGTGTGTGTCCACGCTCGGCAAAAGTAAACATAGTGGTGTGTTCAGCTGATCGCTGGCGTTTAGAGGCTCTACTAAGTGGCACCTGGTCACTGCCAAAACAAACAAAAAAGTGTGTGTGCGTGTGTGTCTGTGATGCATGTGTGTCTGCGCGTGCACATGCGGGCGAGCGTGTTGCTGCTAAGTGCCACTGTGTGTCGGCCAAAACAAACAGGCTTAATGAGAAGCAGCTCCTGGGACAGAGAGCGAGAAAGTGAGTGAGAGAGAGGGAGACGGAGGAGACCCGGCCAGGCCAAACACACTGACCCCGCTGTCTCTCTCGCATGGACTTAAAGGATACACTGTTCCCCTCTGTCCTATAGCACGAACCATCACCTTCATCAGCCTCACCCCTCTCACTCCTCCACACTCCTTCCTGTCCCCGACTCTCACCCCTCTATTCACCACTGAGGTGTGAGGGTGAAGGGGGTGATAGGGGAAGAGGGGGGGGTGTATGAGCTGAGTGATGGCAATTAGAAGTACATTTGTAACTGTGTGTGGGAAACACAGGGCAGTTATGTTGAACAAGCTCGTCCGTAGATGCGTTGGCTCTGCAGCCGGGAGTGGAATGAAAAGAAATGCAGGGAACATAATGAGCCAGCAGGAGATTTACATAGGTTTCATTTAAAACTTCAGCTAGGGACTGACTTACCCAAGCAGATGCACTATGCCACACCTTTTTCAATAAACATATTTCACATGTACTTGTAGATAAATACAGTTGTTGTGGCTGCTGATACAGGGTTGATCATCACTATGCAGGCATAACAGAAAGCTTGTGATGTTGTTGGGATTCCCTAGTTGCCATATAGGTCTATGTTAAAGTCAGAAAATATAGTGTGCACCTTTGTGACCGACTGACTTTATAGCTCAACAGTGGCTTACAGTGTTTCCAGGAACTTAAAGTAGTGTTATTTATTCAAAATATACAAAAGGAAAGAATGATTTATATGATTTTTCTGCCTTGATATGAGAATTTCAGGATGTAGATCTTGGTCTGCAGCAGGTGTAGGTGGGAGGTACACTGTTAAATTAAATTCAGAATGTTTGTTTTCAATAACCATGTGGTAGAAAACCCCTGCGTCATGCACTAGCTTAAATAGAACTTAATTTTCATGATGAGTATATACATCTAATTCATCTAAAATGCATGTCTGACGCTTTCATTTCTCATTAAAAACATGTCACTAACTAAATTAGGTTGGTGGTCTAATTTACCTGTTGGGACACAGACTAATGAAAATGACAGCTTGAATCCAAACTAAAATATAGCAGTTTGCTAGCTGTTTGATATCTCACTGACTGGTGACAATGACAGATAGTTTGGACCACTTTGTTTAACTACATATCTTCCAACGTTACAGATACGGCTGAAAATGACAACAGAAATAAACAAGTTTGCTGATTTCACATATCTCTGTAATGCAACTCAACCGCCAGCTGTCTTACTGGAAGTGTCTATAACTGCTCTCTGCACCTATTGTATACATGCAAAACAAGTGACAGTGTGTATGGTGCGTAATGGACATTGGAACATAAATTTGTCAAATCAACTTTAAGAACACAGTGAGAGTACGACAAGAGGTCCACACCTGCTTTGTGAGGTAACATACAGTATATATCACTCAGTACCATTTGACATGTGTCTAAAGGAGAGAGTAGTTTATACACATTACCAAATATATCACAGAGTGCTTCTGTTTGCTATGCAAGAGACTGACAGAGGAGACAGGAGATTAAGGTCTAAAGTCCTTCAGACTCCAGGAGGATCCTGATGCTGAGAGGGGGGCGGGCCACAGACTGTCGTTGAATACCAATGATTTGGGATTCAGAAGACATGAGGACTTCTCTTGAGTGTATGCAAGGAATTGCTGTTGTCTCTAAGATGAAGATGGATCACTCACTGCACCACAGCACTTCTACTTCATATAAAGTACTAAAATATCAACATCCACTACATGCTCAGCACCTCATCTAAAGCCAGAATTCAACACTACAGTCATTAGTTCTAACTCCTTTTTACACATCATTGAAGAGATGAGCAGAGAGGGTGTAGCTGATTGTAGAGCAAAGAAAATCTGAATAAAACAAAATGAAAGTTGTTCATGGCTATAGCTGCATCATTTTTTGGAACTGGTACTAGGAATCTAAATATCTTTGTGGTATTGGGTCACAATATTGGTACTGCAATGCCATAATCCCACTGTTAAAAAATTGGTCAGTTGGAACATGGACATGGACTTGACTTAACTTGCAAAACTGAGGATTTAAGACTAGACTTGGACTTGACTGCAGTGATAATTGGTTTAGGTTCAATCCCGAAAGAGTAGAGTTGTGACTTCACAGTTTTAATCTTGTAAAATCACAGAACAAAGAAAGATAACACAGTGCCAGCCAGATCGGTTAGGTCTATAAATTGAAAGGACGTCCAAATGAAAATGTTCAAATCCCAGTACTTAAGTCTGAAAGACTGGCAACATGACTTTTATTTTGGCTACAAAACTTGGGAGTTGGATTCAGTCTCGAGGACTTGAGACTTGACTTGGGACATTTTCTGGCTGAATTAAGATTTGGCTTGGAACTGAAGTCAAGGTTTTGGCCTCACACTAGAGACTTGATTTGGAGACTTGCTCTGACAGATTTGTGACTTGACTTCCAGGACTTGAGACTTGATTTGAGACTCTGACAGACTTGAGACTTGATTTGGACTTTACCTCAAGGATTTTACTTGGACTTCGCCTCAAGGGTTTGGGGCTTACTTGAGACCTGCTTTGACAGACTTGTGACTTGACTTGGGCTTGGCCTCAAGTACTTGAGACCTGACTTGAGATTTACTTCAACAGATTTGAGAGTTTATTTGTACAGGGACTAGACTAGACTTGGGATTTGGTCTGACAGATTTGAGACTTGACTTAGACCTGAAGTCAAGTCGTGGACTCAAACAATTGATTTGAGACTTGTTTTGACAGATTTGAGACTTGACTTCAAGGACTTGAGACTTGACTTGGTATTGACTATGAGAGACTTTAGGCCTGCTTTGGACTTGACCTTCAGGAGTTTACTTGGGCTTGGCCTTACTTGAAACTTGCTCTGAAACAGTTGTGGCTTGACTTGGACTTGGTCTCAAGGACTTGGAATCTGATCTGACAGATGCAAGACTTGACTGACATGACCTCAAGGATTCTACTTGGACGTGACCTCAAGGAACTTGAGACTTGACTTACACTGAAACACCTCTGCATGTCACTGTCCATTACATAAATGTTAGAATGCATGATAGCAGCCACATTTTTAACTTCCTCCTACTTTAACTGTCTTTGCCCAATTGCCCAATGAAATCCTGAAGTTTCTAACAGTGCTTTCTTCCATCTCCTCACCACACATCTCAGCAGATGCTGGCGAGGTGCCAGTGAGCAAGGCACTTAACTCTCTGGAACCTCCGCTGTACCAAGCAGCAACCTGTAACTGTATAAATGTGAAGCAGAGTGGTGTTAAGAAGGCATAAAATCTGAAAACCATTCCTGGCTTCAAAAGAGTAACCTCAAATATAAGCCGACAGGGTTCAGAGTGTGTGTGTCTGTCATGATGTTTGTGTGTCTGTGTGTGTGGGTGCTGTATCCCTCACACTGACCCCTGCTTGTCAGGTCATATCCTGTCCATATCTTTTATTTGCTGGTTGCCGCTCGCTGTTTGCTTTGGCGGCTACAGGTCTATTGGGGTTCAGGTGTGAAGAGAGCAACAGAGTGTGTTCGCATGTTCGTGTCAGAGTGTGTGTACATTCGTGACGGCTTTTGTGTATGCATGTACAGTGAGCGTATGTTTTTGCATGTGTTTGTGTGTCCAGTTATTTTAGGCACAGTCACCATGGCCGTTTATTTTTAGTTCTGAAAGACTTGGTGTGTATGCATGTGTACATGTCTACGGGGATTTGTACACACTGTGCTTACGTGTGTGCGTGCTGTGTGTGTGTGTGTGTGTTTTTTGGCAGTGGACTGGCGAGCAGGGTTAGGAGGTTGTGGTGAGTTTGTGTGTTCAGGGCCGCTGGTGTGAAAGAGCAGTCAGAGCTGCGCTTCCCCCTGGAGAGAGAGTTTAATTTAGAAGAACAAGGCTCCTAACACACACTTGTGCCGCTGCCGTCTCCTCGGCCCGTCTCTCCACACCTCATCCCTCCCCTCCCCAGACCTCTCTGCCACTCTATAAAACTTTAACCATCTCTCTATCTACTCTTCCCTTACTTCTTAACCTTTTTATCTCTTTCCCTCTTCTGTCTGTCACTCTGTGCCTGTGCACAACATTAGATGGCAAACCTTGAAAACAGAAGAGACTAATAGGATTTCACTGAGGGGCTAAGAGGTGGCCAGTTTCTCTCACTGATGCAGTGGAAAGAAATCTTTGTCCACATGATAAACTCCTAAGACAATATTATAATAAATGGTTTCAACTTTCTCATGAAAGATCAGATGTAGATAAAAAATTAAAGTACATCTTTGTAAATTAAAAAAAAAACTAAACTTCCTGAGGTTCTGTCTGAGACTGCTAGAATAGGATAGGAAAAACAAAATAAAGACAGGAGAGTCAGGCGCCGCAAGAATTCCTCTCAAAATGCAAAGATATAAGTGTCCAGTCAGTGTAAATGTAAGCAACAATTTTACTTGCCAATGTTAAAATTCCTTCCAAGCTAATTCAGCAGCATCTGCACCACATTAACATCTTCTCAGCAGGTTAATTAAGGCGCCATCTGGCCACTTGTTGCACCTGCATCACCTTTTTGCTGTGATTGCTTGCTAAGTTTGGTTCAGTCATTACTGTGGGTGTTTGTGCTTTGCTCTTCCCAGAAATCTCCTGTCAATCACACAGCGTGGTCAGCACTGTGACGTCATTCACCCTGGATTTTCTCTGGGTGGCATACTTTTCTGACAGCCATGATGACTTCCTGACGACCGAGATTTTTTCTTTTTTCTAAATGAGGATTTTTTTTTGCCCCTGTTTTGAACTCTCGAGGTTTATGAAAGCAAATGTAAAAGATTTCATGAACCTGTTTAAGGCTAAATAACTAGTTTGTTATATTAACTCCTGACAGAGCAGCAAAGCAGACAAAAAGGTTTCTGATTATTACTTAAATTCCTGGAAATTAAACATTTAGATGCAGCGTTTCCACCGAAAACCAATGAGGGACCACATTTAGCCCCAGCTGCTGACTGCACCGCTTTATATAAGCGTGTTTTTTTCCTTTATGCTGCAGTGCATATGGAGCAGCAGGTCTGGCTGTTGTCTGCAGCATTCAGCAGAAGTTGTTCTTGGCAGGATATTATTTCGAGGGAGAGCGCTCTCCTGTAGTTGGAAGGATAAATCCAGGTAAACCGTTGGTATGCCGCGCGATAAATCTCTGTGGCGTAGCACTGCCAGAGGGCACACATGCACACATTCAGACTCAAGTTCACAACAACACCAGAGACTACCAGTGTTATCAGGTAGTTTGGTTTTCGAGGACGATTTTCCTCGTTTCATATGTTAGAGTGTTTGATGATTCTGTCCCTTTGTGATGATTGTTTTTGTTCCTGAGGTGATAAATGTGTTCTGGACCACCGCTCAGCTGCTGTCAGGCTCACTCCTCACCCAGCTGATTTATGCACTGAAGAGGTGCCCTTAGGGGAGTCTGTATCATATATGTGTGTGTGTGTGTGTATGGTCTGAGTAACACTTATCAGTTAACTGTTATAAATCAAAAGTGAAAACCGGAGAAAACACTTAGGAAACATTTTGATTATCTAAAGTCATGTGGTGCCCAATAAACAGGTGCCGGGGCATCAGGCTTAAACAGGACCAGTTCATTGAGGATCTCCTGTCAAACTTCTGTATGTACCATCTCAGTCAGATACACACATCAGGTCAATGCTGAGTGATGTCACATGCCTCAAATATCTGTGTTGATACACACTCTCATGAGTTCAACTGGACTTTTAGACAGGAGCGACATCTTGTGGTCAGAACTAGCTGGAGAGCAGAAGACAGCTTTAAATGAATTGATGGTGAAACTTCACTCTAAGCATTGCTTATCATTTCCATGGAATGCCAAACCTGGCTACATTTCTCACAAATGTTTGGTTCACAACTCACAAAACACACTTTCTCCATTTCACACATTGTATGTATAATTTGGCTAAGTACATGCTTTGTGGTTTGAACTGATAAAGTCCTGAGTTTTCCACCTTTGAGATTTTTGCCAGCTCTTTAATGATTGGTTGAACTTCACTCTTGAACTCCTGTGTTTCAAGAATGCAGCCTGACTTAACATCTTATTTTTCCTGCTCTATCTATCTCTACTCGATCCACCATTATGTATCCTAAAACCAGATATATTCATATGTCACATGTCCCCACCACTTTTGAACACAAAGTGACACCCCTGGGTTACTGCATAGTATGTTTTTAAAAAGTTCAGTAATTTCAGTATTTTGAGGAAGGTCAGCATCATGCTGTCATTGCATACACATTATTATCATTATTATAAACACATTTGGTAATGCTTTAGATGACCCACAATTTACAGTGTAAGTACCCTGGAGTTACAGTGTAACCTTTTGTACTAATGGTGTACGGTGTATTCGTCCATTATCTGGACATTTCAGTGATCTAAAGTTATCATTTTCCATAAATCTGCACCAGAGTTTGAACACACAGGTGTGTATTGTTTGTTTTTTAACAAATTATATTTGATGTTATGTATGTATTTATTTATTTATTTATTTATTTGTCATAAACACATTTATCCAAGTTTATTATTGTCTGGATCTATTCCCATTGCATGCACAGAACTAATTGTTCATTTATTGTTTCATTAGATAATTTGGATGGATTAGTTATAAGGCACCTTTCTGTCAATACATGGTCCCTTTTTATCACATGCACTGAAAAACAACTATTTTCAGTTGGACCTCCTTCCAAACACAACTGCAACATGGCCCAATGAGCTTTGTATACTCTGACTTGTATTTTACCACCGCTCAAACCTGGTGTTTCATTTATTCCACCTAGACCAGCTTTTATTTAGAATTTAACATCATTTTATTTCTTTTTATGGAGGTTTGGAGTAATATAGATCATGCTCTAATATGTATTTAATGTAGATAATGCTCAAATATTATGTTATTGTTTAATTTTGTGAGCAGCTCAACTCTACTACATGTAGACAGCATACAGTAAATATGATTACAAAACAATTACATATAAAGTGAGGCAGTTTGCACAATTTCTAACAACTTGCAGTGAGTGCTTGCCGTCTTCAGTGCAATTGTAACTGAGAAGAAAACAGAAACACAATTTATGGTTTCAATGTTGGTTTCAAACTGGTGCAGCTCTACTAGAATGAAAAGAAAACAAAAAGTTGCATAAAAAAACTCATAAATAAAATTAAAGTATATGCAACAAATATAAGGGAAAAAAATAAATATGATGTGTCACTTTTTGTGCCTCGCTCACTCACACACATGCACGTCGGTCACTGTGCAGGTGCATGAGGCCCGCACAGCATTCTGATTTCTGTCTTCTCACTTGGATTTGGAGTTGACTTGTTGCAAAGAACTGAGAGATTTCTTTTCTACTGGAAAGCAGATCTTGTTGAAGAAAACTACTAATTCACTCAAGACAATTTTTACATTTGTTTCATCGTTTTATTTATGACTGATTCATTGATTCATCTCTTTAAAACCCTTACAATCTTTATCAGTGCAGATATCAGTGTAACTCTTTGAATATAAAGTGGACAGCTCACACTGTGTTATTAAACACAGATTTGGTGAAAACAGACTTTCACTCGAAGATTTCTCCGTGTAAAATGATTATTTGTTGGATAGAATGTCTTTAATATCCCGGGACAGGTGTGGGATATATTAATAACCAGCGTGGTGCTTTGAAAACACTGTTATTTTGCTTTGAGGGCATTAAAATGTCAACTGCATCGAAATTATCAGAAAAAGATGGCAGCAGGCCAATTTCCATAATATTCCAAAAAACATATTTCTCTCGTGGGACGAATAGCTCTGAGCGTCAGGACTCACAGGTGTTACCACGCACATTCTTTCTGTTGTCAGTTTTTCTAACCCTAAGCCTGAGCTGTTGTGTTCTGTTATCACACAGCTTGTACTGGACATGTTGCTGAAATGTTTATCTATTTAGAGCTATTTATCAAACACCTGTATTGGGCTGTATGTGCGCGCCCTGCTTCCAGGAAGCCATGACACACGCCCCGTAATATGCAGCTCAGGAGTTATCAACCACCAGTTTGGTCTGCAGGTTAATGTGGTTATTTTGGAGACGCTGTTGTCGGTTACACATGATTTAATCAACGTGGATATGGTTCACAGTGCGTAATGATGCTTCTAGTGCCGTGCACATCATGCCTGGTAGTTGCATGATTTTTAACTTAGTCCATTCTTATTTCCGTGGTTGTCCAGTTTTAGTGTTGTTTGTGGAGAGTAGAGATGGCCGTGCGTAAAAGCGCACTGCCTATATAGTGATCAAGGTCCTCCCTTCTTATACAGCAGTTACAAAGCGTTCTTCACTTGCACCCTGTGATTAAAACAAACGCTCTACAGTGTTTCCTACATATGAATATTATCATTATTAGGCCCAGAATCCATTTTGGTATTGTTTTTATGATTAGTTATGTGTAATGTGACGTTTTTATCCAGAAATACTCCGCTCTAAATGAGTTTTGATACAGTTTTTGTTTGTCTCAATGCTGTAAGAAGTGTATAAATACATAGCAAAACAGACTTTTACTATATTTTCTCAGCCATATACACAAGTGAATATACTTAATACTCAAACTTTTCATATTTGTTAAAGGTCCCATATTATGAAAAACTCACTTTTTCTGGGATTTGGGGTGTTATTTTGGGTCTATGGTGCTGCCACACGCATAAAAACTTTGAAAAAAGACCATCTGTGCTTTTTTGAGTGAGATACAGATTTCTGACGTGTCTTGCCTGCAGTTTCCAGATGAGCGAGTCAAACTCGGCATCGGTCACCGACGTCATTGACCGATCATTTGAATATGTCCACCCACCAGGTGCAGCATTACCGTCTCGGAGATCCGCCATTACGCTATCGAAAGCACCATGTCAAAGCGCAACGAGAAGTGTTCTGTTGTTGGTTGTAAAAATCAACATAAGTGCCTATATTCTGTCCCAGCTACAGAAGAACAGAAGAGACAGTGGTTGCGTTTCATTTTTAACGACAACGTGCCGGCTACGGTTCCTGTAAGTCTGTTTGTGTGTGCTAACCACTTCACATCGGACTGCTTCAGTAACGAGGGTCAGTACAAAGCTGGCTTTGCCTCGACACTGACCCTCGTAAAAGGATCAGTCCAACCATACGGGACCCAGCAACTGCACCCGAGCCACAGGTAAGTGTCGCCACGTGTTGATAGTATTTACAGTTGCCTACGAGTATGGTGAAGTCAGCTTGAAATTGGCTAACTAGTTAGCTCCGCTTCGGTCCGCTATGCAGTGGCATTTGAAGTGAGTTTAATGTTAATAATATTAGGAGGGAGCTTGGTTGTCACAGTAAAAAGTCTGGAAATGTGCAGACTGGAGACAGAGACTATGCGAACAGTGTCCAAGAGTTTGGAGACTGTGTTGGAGACAAACACAGCTTCCGCTAGCTGTGTTTTTTTAGATGTTACCTGTTGCAGGTCAGTGGGGGATGGGAGCCGGGTGGTTGTGTTGGGGAGTCCTGCTGCAGCCGCAGAGTCTGTATTTTTCTGAGCCTCTCCTTCTGGGTCCGATTCTGGGTCAAACTGGTGTGGTTCAACGACAGCATCTCGGCGAGCCATAGCGATACATCCACGTAAACATTAACGCATGCTACCGCTAGCGTCAGCGGCATCCTCTCCCTGAGAGGGGCGTGTAGCAGGCAAGGCAGGCGTTGACAGACGGACAGTGTTGCCAGGATGGAAATATAGGATTATCGTACCGGAGACATAAAATTATCGGATTTTGAGGGAAATTATCATACACTCGTCATAACCAAAATAACAAGTCTATTGATGCACTATAGTCAAATATGCTGATGCGCTATAGTCACTCTAGTGTTTAATAGTGTCTAACAGGCACTCACGGCTTTGTGGCGTCAGTACGGAATGGATTCACAGCACCACATCAGCACCAGACCGACTGGAGCGTCTCGTGGGGCTGGCGCAGCGGACCATTCAACCAATCATGCTCGTTGTTCTGAGGCAAACGCATGGACGTCACGTAGCTCACATTTTGAAAAGCACAATTGGCTGGAAACTTGTCAAAATGGAAACAGATGCCTTCAGGGTTCACAAAAAAACTCCGGCAGACAGTTGCTGCAGGCTGATTACAACCACACATTCACGGAATGGTCAAATTATCGTATATTTGGCCTTTTTTGGGATTATTGATCGTACATCGTACAGAAGGCAAAATTATCGTACAAATACGATAATTATCATACACCTGGCAACACTGCAGACGGAGCTCATTAGCATTAAAGGTGCAGGCACAGAAACAGCCTGCTCTCAGTAGAGCTCACTTGAGTGACTTTCAGACAGCTGAAATTCAGGACCAGGATGGGTTTGGGGCAATACACTTCTAATACAGTGTTGTTGGACCTCTGACAGCTGTGTGAAATTGATGAAAAACAGAACCTTTAAAAGGTTTCTTCCAAGGTCGACTAAGAACAGTTAACAATAGTTAAGATAGACATCATTACCTGTCAGAGGCAGAACTGCACAATATTAATACTACTATTAAAAGAGCCTGTTGTGTGTCGGTGGCTTGGTGATACATGTTGTGTATGGTGTTGATGAGGGCATTCCCCCCCAGTTTGAGGAAGATGACGATCAGCTATCGAGTCTGACGAAGAGGATGATGAAGAAACTGATGATGATCCAAACTGGTTAGTAGATTCTGGTTATGAGTCTTTGTCTGAAGTTGAAGAGACATTGAAGACGATGATGAAGAGGATGACCAGCAGTTCCTCCCAGGACCTTTTCAGCAGGGTTGGAGAGAGGAGTATCCTCCTGATCCTGCTTCTCCTCCCCGTCTTGTTCCTCAGCACCTGATTATCAGGCACCCACAGGAGCCTCCAGGGCAGCGAGCGGGACCACCTCCAGGAGGTCTACCCTCAGTTTCCCCAAGGTGGAGAGCGACACAGAGCAGGTAAGTACGAAGAGGCAGCGGTGGAACTGTGAAGAGAGCCAAGAGGACTCAGCTCCTTCAACTTCCGGCCTAGGATCCTCCACAAACAGGAGATTCTGGATGGGTCTATTTGTGTACGAAATGGGGACTAATGACAGTGACTCAGATTAGGAACGACAGCCGTGTTTGTGACAGGACTGGAAAACTAATCCTTAAATGAAAAGCATTCATTAAGTGCTTTGTGGCTCAGGAGATACAGCGGGTCGTCCACTAATTGGAGGGTCGGTGGTTTGATCTTCGGCTCCAGCTGCATGTCGAAGTGCCCTTTTGGCAAAACACTGAACCCAAAATTGCTCCTAATGGCTGTTCCATCGGTGTGTGAGTGTTTGTGTGAATGGCATAGAAATATCATGGGGCACATCATGGGTTTGGATTGCTGGACTGATGGGCAGGTTGGCATGGCAACCTTTGAATGTGGCATGTGTTGTAAAGCGCTTTGACTGGTTGATAGATTGTGTATCAGACACAGAGAGATTTCTCAAACTTCACTGGATTCTACAGTCATGCATAGATCATACTCATAATGATGTCCATGTCAAGAGCAGTGATGACATCATACTGCTTCAAGCCATCTTCACCAACTTCAGCTTGATCTTGGAGCTTGAAGTCATCCTGATGTACCACACAGCAGTTGGGCAGGATCTGGATCAGTCTGTTGATGAGGATGGTTTTCCCTCCATTGGTTACGCCGCCAATGCCAATGATGTACTTCATGTTTTTTCAGATTGCTGAAGTTTGTACAAAGTTGTTCAAAACGTCAATAAACTGGTTTGGGATCACAGTGATCAGACGGGAGGAAAGCTTTAAATACGAGGGACACAGCAGGAAACATTAACTACTTGATCCACCATTTAATCCAAAGCACTTTCTAATGTGTCTTTTGTTCACATCCTGATGGCAACCACCATGCTTGTTCTTTCAACTAAACTGTAAATGTGTCTATATATGAGGGAAGTGAATTAACAAACAGTTACAATTAACTAAATTGTTTTTATTTTAATTTGACTTAAGATAGAATAAGATAATCCTTTATTAGTCCCACAATGGGGACATTTTTACTGTTACAGCAGCAAAGGGGAAAGTAAAATAGAGATAAGCATCAATAAAAAGTACAACAAATAATAAATAATTAAAGAGAGATATGAACAAGAGAAACTGTTAGAACAATACAAACAATATAACAAGAAAAAACTCAACAGTTGAATTTTTACCATTGCATTGGAATATTGAAATTGCACAGTTGAATGATCTTCCACCTGAGTCAAATAATATGAAATTGATATCACACCTGGAGAAATATTGATATCGCGAGGTTGGTGCTTATTTAATAGTTCAGAAATGATGAACTATGAACGACTATGATGAACTCTCCCCGTGAGAAGCAAAGAAGTGGAAGAGAGAGGCTCTACATCCAGGATTTCCATGATGACACAGAAGATCCGGACCAGATTAGAAGGATGGATCCAGCAGGACCAGCTGCTGGTGGTTAGCTTTATTCAGTGAGCTAAGTCAGTGATCCTCATACAGACATATGTGCATTATACTGTATGTTATAGGAACTTTCTTGGGTGTTGTTCTATTGTTTAGAACATCTATACAAATTCAAAAAGATAGCTACCAGCTATGCAAAGGTTGAATAGTTGTGTACAAAATGTATTCATGACTTGTTTTTCTGTTCCACAGGGCAGGGTGAGTCTGTGTCTTTGGTTTTGCCAGAGCAGCTGAGAGTGGATGTCAAACAACCAAACAACCCAGAAGACTCAGCAGACCATAGAACCACTCTCAGCACACTACTCACTTCCATGCACCTAAACACTGTCTGAAAACCCAGTGAATACATTACAACCCTCCTGCCCCTCCACCCCAACCACCGAGATGATGAGGAGCGCCCCAGCACAACCACACAAGTGGAACGCTCCTCACACACGTGTACATAGGAAGCTGTTACCAACACTTTGCCTCTTTGGATACTGTATATACAGTATGTATACTGTTTATCTTCTGAATAGTACAATTCAATAAATATGACATTCAAGCTGTGGAAATGCCTGAGAGCCTGATTGTAAGGTAACAGTTGACACACTAGTATGTCTGTGCGGGTGGAGAACATGACGTCACTTGAAATACAGAAAAGTGTACATCTTTGGGTTCAGTCTATCCACAGAAAAAGATTTTATAGAGTTTATAATAAAATGCTACATTACCTTTTAGAATATTGTACATGGAATTGTTCTTGTATTATTATTTGCAAGTAGAAGAGTTGATTTTCAATATTAAAAAGGCTGTGAGTCGTCAGTCAGTGCTGCCAGTCAGTGCTGCCAGTCAGTGCTGTCAGTCAGCGCTGCCAGTCAGTGCTGTCAGTCAGTGCTGTCGGAGGTTGAGTGAAGCTCTTCACATCAAGTAGAACATGTTAACTTTTGATAGTAGTTTGTTTATTCCAACTGCAGTTACAAATACTAAAGCGTTGAACTACTGCATCCATATCTCTATGAAAATAGTTTGTGAGAAAATAAATAGATTGATGCTAAAGGCCAAAATAACAGATATTGTGTTATCGTTTCACATATAATTTTTATTAAAGCAACATTATGCAACTATTTTACCTTAAGCTAACAGCTTCAAAATCATTTTGATGGAACAGTGTCTTGTATTAGGGTGAATGATGTCTCTGTCACAGCCACTATGTAACTTCAGTGAGAGGGTAGGATCACAGCGTTACATACATGTTTACTTCAACATGCAAGTTTTCAACACATAACACTGATATGATGTAATGAGTTTTGCTTGTAGTTAGCACCTACATTATGTCTGACAAATTGTTACAGACCTGGGATTTGTATTTTTTGACACTGGTGCACAAAATGCCAATTTCTACATTGCACTGTGAGGAGCTGTACTGCTGGTCGAGCAAGGATTTCCAGGGAGAAGACCTTCACGTGGCTTCAAAATTGTCAACATGTGGTTGCACTAAAACACCAGTGACATGTACCGTACATGGTGGCCATAAATGTACATCCAGTAATGAAGTTTGAAGTTTTGTGAAAAAAGTCTAAGGACGTTGACAGTATCCATGACAGTACAGTGTCCCCTGGACATTATTTGCAAAGTAAATACACAGATGTACCCCCCAGTTCATTTAAGGACCCCAAGTTTAATTTAATATGCATGTTTGTAATAAAATCACATAGGATTTAGGCTATAGAGTGATACAGAAGTCATCTTCCCTGAAATTTCCAGATAATAGAATAGTTACCCAGTAGTTAAAAAATAACTTAAGAATAAATTCTCTGTAAATTATTCCCAAACCTCCCGATTATTAGTAGACATCAGTAGACATATTTACCCTGTAATTATAAAATAGGTACCCAGTAGCCTAGTTTAAAAAAAAACTACTGTATAAGTTATTTGTAAAATCCGAGATTGTTACCCCCTTATTTCACATCATGTTTCCCAGTGCCTTCATATATACTGTACAGGTACACCGTAACTCCTGTACTGTAAATTGCGGGTTGTAATCTAAAGTGTGCCACAAATTTTCTAACCAATTTTTTAAGGTTATATTAATATCTAACTTTTAATTTAGAAAAAAAACGCAGATTGCTGTTTTTAAAAACATTGTGTATATTTTGGACAAGAGGGGATGTTTTTTTTTACAATTTACATATAATTGTTTGAAAAGTAAAGAACTTGAGATAAGATGACTTGACTGGAGGAGACATTAATAACTGGTGAAATTTTCAAACTGAACTGAAGGGAAGTCCCATCAGCCCTATTATAACAATTATCTGTTTTTGTATTTTTCATATATTGTTTTCTCACTTCTTGTCCTCATTTCACAACACTGGGTGGCGGTAATGCGCAGTTAACCTCTTAGTTAACCACCATAAAAAACAGAGGAAGTCAAAGCGGAACCCAAACGCTTTACGGTGAAACTCGGATTTGTTTATTGGTGACACCTTGGGAACAGCTGTTTTGATCGGCTAGTTCCAAGCTACAGTCCCACTTGCTGGCTAACTTACATTGATCGAATTATATCACTATTTTCTCTAATTTCTTTTAATACTTCACTGGTAAGTGCGCCATTATCTGCAATAAAAAATGTTACTGTTGGTTGGATTCTTACTGTATTAAAACTCAGCGTCAGTTGGCAAGCTAACATTAGCCAACTGGGTAAATGTGAGTCTCCTGACAAGCTAACCTTCAGTTTACTAAGCATTAATCCTAGGCGTATAAAACTGACTTACAGGGGCCGACTAGAAATGTGTCTTTTTTTTAGCCGGGCAGCGTTGCTAACTTAAAATATACCGTTTTTATACGACATTGCTAGCACAAAATTGTGTGCTAATAACGTAACTTCGGACAGTTCTGTGAGAAAGGGACGTTAGCTTAAATGTCGAAAAAGTAGCCTGAAGTTATCCTAAAAAAACTTTTGTTGGCTGCATGAGGCCACCAGCAAAACAAGACTTAAGACCTTTAAGGAAGTGTCGGTATCTGCTCTCCTATACAGCACATATCAACTCCACTCATCACTTACTTTAACTGGGCATACGCGAAATCGTTCAAAATATGTCATGTGGCTACTGTTTGCTCGCAGTAACTTTATTCAAGTAACGTTTAACAAGCTGAAGGGATTGGTCGATAACTGTTATGTCTGGATTGCACTAAAAAAAACATGTCAAAGTTGTTCTCGGCTTGTTGACAGTAGTTAAGTGTCAGAGTGTCTAAGGTGTATAATAATAATGTATCTTATATCAAACCTCCCAGGTTGATTGGATCCTGTCACCATGGAGCCTGCCTGCCGTAAAGACAAGTCAAAGCTGAACTCCACCCCGACCAGAGGAGACAGAGCCAGACAGAAGTCTGCACAGCAAGAGCTCAAACAGCGACAGAGAGCAGAGGTGACCAGCAGCACTGTTTTTAAACTTGGCACTCATACTGTACTCCTATTCTCTAAGAAACTTAATTCTAGTAGTGTGCCAAATGTATTATACGTAACATAACTCCTCAGTCTTGTATTACCAATTGTGTCTGCTGTCTTACTTTCTGTATTTACAGATTTATGCGTTGAACAAGGTAATGACGGAGTTGGAGCAGCAGCAGTTTGAGGCCTTTTGTAAACAGATGCAGTCACAAGGAGAATGATGTCTTTCTGCCTTCCCCTTTCACCCGGACCAGGACCTGTCACCTCCAGAAACACCATGTGCGGACACTATTAAGGACACACAACCAAACACTCATACTTAAGGCTTTTACACACCAGGAATGCGACAAATGAACGAGACGAATATGCAAAATACTTGGATGCGAATATGTCACTTCAAAACTGTTGATAGCATGCTCCAATATGCGATTTTGCGACATAGGTATATTACCACATTACTGCAGACCGAGCAGGGCAGGGACTGGTAGAAAAACAGTGCTATCTTGCAGAGTTCCAAGGCGGCACCCGGGATCTGTGGAGTCGCACTGCAGCACTGGCAGGTAGAGAGAGGTCACATTCACCAGGTACCACGAGGTAAAATTACTTTTCATCAAAGTATTCTGGTGGATTTGAAGAGAGCACAGACTTCAGATATATTACAGCTTCAGTTCTCAGTCAGTAAATCCCACACACACAGCAGTCTCACTGTGCAGGGAGCAATCAATGTCACATCGTCTGTATAATTTTGTGTCCTTTGTCATATAATACAGGGTGATGACAAACATAAAAAATCAGCAGGTCTACCATTTTTGTTGTGCTATGACATGATTGGTTGTTGCCTTCATTTGCGGTGCAAAAGTTCAGAAAAATCAACCTCATTCAGAAAGAAAATGTAGCTTTTTCACTGTGTTATATTCGCCTTCTGTGTGCAAATACTCTCAAAGACATCAGCTCGGAAAAAAACATTGACCTGCGAATCATTGGCATGAAAGCAACGCCTCCAGTGTGTAAAAGCCTTGAGACAATAAGACATTCATTCAATAAGACAATCTTTGTTCGGCTGACTCTGAAAGCTGTACTGTTAAAATAAGATGATCTGATTTTTAACTGAAAGCAGACAGAAAGCAGAGTTTCATATTTCCTACGGACGTATCAGGTACTGATATCTCCTGTGCTTAAACATCAGCCTTTGTTACATTAATATAAAATTAATATGAGCTTATATGCTCTTATTTTACAGTACTGTCAAAATTCAAATTTACTTTTTTGAGAGTTAATTGAAATTGATCTGTCAAACACAGATCATAAGCTGTTTATTAAGTCCTTCCTGTGCTCAGGAAGGGCAGATGTTATCAGTGTTGTCAGCTGGTCAGAGACCTATCACTTAAGGCACAGCTGTATAACCACTGGGATGTGTGTAGATGTAAATAAAGCTGCATTAAGTGACTTTTGATCATTACAGACCCCATACAAAGAAACTTCCAGTATGCAACGAAGCTTAAACAATCAAGCTGAACACTACCTACC
This sequence comes from Pagrus major, assembly GCF_040436345.1. Taxonomy (NCBI): domain Eukaryota; kingdom Metazoa; phylum Chordata; class Actinopteri; order Spariformes; family Sparidae; genus Pagrus; species Pagrus major. Next base: position 32,084,106 of record NC_133220.1, on the reverse strand, counting down.
CATGTGTATTTGTTACTGACAGGCGGATGAAGCCCTCTAAAGCTTTGGTGCTTTCTTTTGGTTTGTGCCAAAAATTGATTTGTAGTTTTGGGGCTTTAGACTCAGTGAGCAGTTACAGCGGCCCTTCAAGATCGGAGCCAAAGCACTGCAACACCTCACTGGTTTTACATGTTCAGTCTCATGGGTGCAAGAAGAAAAAACCAAGAAGTTAATGTGTTATTTATTCAATCGTAAGACGCTTGTTCAGATGTGCTGCAGTAAATGCACATATTATTGTGCAATGCTTCAGTAAAATAATGATTTACTGTTTGATCCAAAAAGCCTAAACATAAAATATTTTTAGAGACAAATTATGAATGTACCTTATTGGTGTTGTTTAGACCCAGTGTCCACTGAAAGCCCCTGTATTGTTGAAATGAGACACAGTGTAGTGATCTGAGATCTGATATTCATTGAAATATTGCTTTTATTGTCTTATCATTTGGATCAGGTGGAAATGTTCCCATACTTACATCTTCATAGTTTACATGTTCTCAGTTATTTTCCTCTCTTATTATCTCACCAAGGTGTGAATCACTTGAGCATATCGTTCGTTATCGTATATCGTTTACCAGCAATGAATACCTGAATGAACAATGTTTTTTTTTACCTTTGTCACTGAGGCTGCCATTTGGGATTGCATTGCTAACAGTTCCACAGTTAGATCACATCTTTATTGACTAGCCATGATAAAGACGAATATTAGACTCAACTGACAAAATGCCAGCTACTGTTGAATGACTGCAGTTCTCAGCTCTCAGCCTCAGACATTGATGCTGAGTAGGAAGGGCAGAACAAGAGGTTGTTTTATAATGATCCATAACCTTAGCTTAATGTAGCTTCAAAACAGGCAGTTCTCTTAATAAACCAGTGTTAATGGTGCTCACTTTGAACACTCTTGTCAGTGACACTATGCCATGCTAACTGGCCTCTATGAACAATATTGCATTTTATTGTCACATTCACATGTTTTGCCATCTAATGGCAGCTTCTGTTTGCCTGGTGATGACTAAAACATTTATATTGTTTAGTTCAGTGTATCATCCACTTTCACTTATGCAATTTTAATTTAATGAAAATAAAAGCCTTTTTTTCTTAAATGTGTGTTTTTATGTGAGAGTGTCTGCTTGCTGTCCACATTTTATGGTAAAAATTGTAGGTAATGTGTCAGTATCAGTATTAATCTATTAATGCCTTAAATAATAATATAACAGTCACAGGGACCATTTTTGAGAGTGTACTGTGCTGATAATACGAATGTACTATTTTGATTGCAGGACTTTTACTTAAAATACAATACTTAGACAATGTTACTTTTACTTAAGTAAATAATCTGTAAAGTGCTTTTCCACCACTGTTTATTGGGGAAATGAAACTATTAACCACTCATAATGATATAGGGCCTTAACCAGAAACTCTCAAAAGCCAAAAAAGTTGGGTAACCACTGGTTTAATCTAAAAAAAATATATGAGGTTATCGTATTTGTTTTTTTAAGTAAAGTCTTAATCTGGAAACATTTGAAAATGGGAAAATTCAAGAAAACTAGAAGTAAAGTACATGAATAAATGTTCTTACCAGTTGTCACTTTCCAGACAGAAAGCCATTGTGACCATTTGTCTTGTCGAGAATAACAGTCTGCATATTCTCCGCCTCACATCTTCAAACACCTATGGTCAGTTTCTTGTAGTTGAGGACAAAGCACAACCACACACACAAATACACTGAATGCTGTGTCTACAGTCACAATTCAATCTTGGGATGAAGGATTATCACTTTCAGTTGATTAGATCTTTAAATAAAACAGGCAATGGTGTAGTTATCAATTTATTTCATCCTTTTAATTCCAATCTGAAAGATACACCACTTGACTGCTTACAACATCCCTCTCCACCAAACACATGTAGTTTAATTCCAGGGTAAGTCAGTGTGCAGGGGTTGTAGTTAACAGATCATCATTAATGACTGGGTTGCAAGCAGTAATTTTAATGGGATTAGTAAAGCTGCCAGGCCACCATGATGGTGTTGATTGCAACTGTAGTCTTCATAGCAGCAGGATGTTTCCACAGCATGAACAGCATTGTGTATGATATACAGAAGGATAGGCTAAGTGCATAAGGCAAAGCTGGTCCTCTTGAAACCTTGAAACTGACACTTCACTCCGTCAGTCTGGAGCCTTTCTATTACTCCGCCTCACTCCTTCAGTATTCCTAACTCCGTGGTTTCGTTCTCCTTTAATTCTTTTATTTACATCTCGACAGTAACAGAGCTCCCAGTGACACGGACTCCAAACCAGCCGTCCCAGAACTTGGTGTCTTGTCCCCCGTGTTCGAAGGAGATATGGCGCAATCCAGGGCCGTATTCAGAAAATGAATGGCTGACCTGGAGTTCAAACAGAGAGAGAAAACCACTGTGATGTGAACAGTTAGGTGTGAGTGAACAAGACTGTCCTCCAAAGAAGACTGACAGCATCCGTCATCGCAGCAAGTGTCCCAAAACAACTTGCGTTTAAATGACGGCTCTCTCGAGCGGTCATAGTAATTATGATAGGAGCAAAGGTGCCAAAGTACACGTGGGGAGTGGGGAGGAGCTTGAGCGGTTTCCAACCATGACCACCCAAGCTACATGAACTCAACCGGGCGGCAACCATGTTGTCAAAGGTCCCCTAACCAAAACGTAATTTTAACCCAAATGTCTCATTCATTTGAATGTAACCAATCAACACAAAGGGCTCTGGGAAAACAATCCTGATTCATCCAGCTAAAAAGTTCACCAGTATCCACTTTTGCTGCAAGGTACTGCCATGACTTGCTGTATGCAGTGTTGTGGCATCTGCTCGGGCTTTAAACACATTGACACTGTCCAAATACCCGCCTCATACTATGATCTTTCCCAAAATCTAACTGAATCTCAACCATAGTGTTGTCACATCAGGAAATGGTTTTATTTTTCTGTTAGTGTGAGTGTGAACACAAGTGAAGTCATAGAATCTAAATTAATAGAATGGACATTTCCATAGAAAATGTGTTTTCCTATCAAACACAAGAAGAAGTAATGAATGGGGAACTCTGATCATGTCACTGTGCTCCCGGACACGCCAGCTCAATCCTATTTCCAATTTTTACCCCTACCCATCGCTTTCGATTGCCCCCTTGTCCCTAAGAACAGAGTTTCAATGGGTAGTTGAGATTTATGAAATGGGACAACGCATCAAGACCCTCATATGTCATCAGTTGTCGTCGACAGTGTTTATGTAAACAGACACGACTGGACATTTCCAATATGCCGTCTTCAGCTATGGTGATTTCTCTTGCATTACTGTGGCAATCCCGGTATTAGCCCTTTTCACACAGAGACTCTGCATTATCACCGCAGCGGCGGTTCGCCAATTCTCTGCCATTGTTTGTTCACACAGAGCCAAGCAGCTCCAGCATAAAGACGCAGCAGTGTGTAATTCACACAGAAAGCCGGCGCTGCGGATCCAAAAGAGGCATGACAGTACACGTCATGATGATGACGTCTGTGTGTTTTTTTTCAACGTTATTCCCCCAGTGTCCTCCTGTTAATCTAAACATGTACCCGCTGACTGTTTATAATCATATGGATGCTGTTATAATGTGTTGTCATTGGGATCCTGACCCACCAAACACCTTGGAAAGTGACAAAGTTACGTTTTTCGCTCTAAATTACATAATTACATAATCGCCATCAATAAACAGGACGCTGTCTGACTCTGTCAGTCGTGGGGAGGGATGCTGTTTTCTGGGGGAAAGTTCACTGAAGTCTCGGCTGGGGGGGCTGACCGTCGCGGTGACTTTTTTCAAGACAGTAACTACAACAATAGTTGAAGGAGACAAAGACATGGTGAGTTAAAGTTATTTTGCCGGGGACAGATGCTGGTTTTCGGGCAGAAATGCGATGAAGAGTTGGTAGGACAGACAGGATTACAGACAGGAGGACAGACACTTCTCCATGTATAACTGCAGTATTTTTTTCCTCATATAAGTTGCCAAAGACACTACCAGTTCCTACGTTACTGTTGTTTGGTCCTGTAACGTTGCTTTGTGGGTCATTTCTCTATATTTTGTTGAGTGATGGACCTGTTTAGTTATCACAGAGTGAACACTATCAGATCAACACACCCCCCCCACTCCGCGGCGCCAGCTTATCCGTTCACACTGGTTCGGTTCGCCAATGCCGCAGCGAAATTTCACCCCTCACCGCATCTGAGACTTTCACACAGAGCACGATGTGGAGAATTGGCGCAGGATCCCCGCACGCAAAGGGCAGTGTGAATGGGGCTAGTATCACAATGCCATTTGCCATTTATCTGATGGAGATGGAAAAGCATGGACGCTCCAAATTCGTTCACATCTTCACGCTATCAATTAAGTCTAAAAATAAAAAGAACACTGCTTCATTTTCTGGTCACTAGAGGTGATTTATAGGCTAACATTAGCTACCTGTGCTCCTACCCTGCCAGTCTGCACTGATATTATAGGAGAGGTACCAAGTGCAGCAACTTGGCTGCTGGAATTTAGTGTTGAAATACATCAAAATATGAGACTGTCATGCTCAAATCACCAATAACAATGGAAGGTTGGTTAGTTAGCTGGTTAGCTACCTCAGTTTGGAGGGCCATGTAGCTCTTACAATTCACCCTACCCCTCAATCCCAACAGGCTTTGGGACACCCTACCCTCGAAACGGAGAGGTAGGGCTATATGGTAGGGGCAAGGGGTGCACTGGGATGGACTGAGTATACAGTTTATTGCCCTCTCCATGTACCTGTTTCCACGAGCAGTCATCAGTGTCAGGTTCGAGTGTCACTGGTTTAAGTTTGAACTCCTGTATGACCTCGTGATTCTCATCCAGCAGACACGCGGCCATTTGGTAGGTGCAACCACAATCTGTCCTCCCACAGTACCTGCAGGAAGAGTCACGCATTAATCAGTGGCACTAGTCACTAGCAGAATGGGCTTACATGCACATCAGTCCACCTCTGTCTTACCAGTCTTCCACTGTGACGGTAGGCTGAGCATCCAACTGTTCAGAGATGTAGCCCTCCGCTAATAGGTCGATCACCTGCCTCTTCAGACACAGCCTACGATACACAGTTTGTCAGGATTTTGCATGGGATTTATGTAAACAGTCAACTCACTTTGACATTAAATGAAAGTATGAAAAATATGAGAAATAATGAAACACACAGAGATAGTGAACTGTATTTATATCTTCGATGCACAGTCGAACTTGTGCACCCACTTCAGACAGCAGCTACAGTGAAGATTCTGCTAAAATAAATAAGTAAATAAATAAAGGTGGCGTGTAAATAGCGTTCTTTCAAATCAACTTTGAATCTTGGGGGTTCCAAAGTTTGGACTGTGCTGGATGAGCTCAATGGACCCATTTTATGTTTTATCATTTTTTTTGGTTGTTTAGTCCCCATCTTTAATTGAATGCTGCAACCCTGATTTGCTGTGGAGCTCCACAAATGTTTTGTGGACTACGATACTTCACCTGAACATCCATTGGTACAGGGGTATTAGATAATGACAGAACTTTTTGGTGAACCTTTCCTTAAAAAGAGAAATGGATGGAATCAAAGACGACACATACAGTAGTAAACACTCACTCAAACGAGGTTACAAAGTATTTGGACACGCCGTCGATGCAGAAGTCGTAGCCACAGTCTCCTGGCATGTCTTCCACCTTCCACTGACTCCCTCCATTCTCCGTCAGGTCCCAGAATTCCAGCTGCTCTGGGGGAGAAATGCAGAGTCTCAAGCTGTCAATAGCAGCATAATGCATCAATCTCAAAAGAACTGAAATTTTTAGAAATATGCATCAGTTTCATGCTGAGAGTTTCTTGCTGATAACTCTGTTTGAAAGAGAGTACTGCCACGAGATGTTGCACTCTGCAGGTGCTGGTGTAGGCAAATGTTGGACAGAGCCAGTCTAGTAGTTTTCGTTTGATAAATCATAAATTTCACCTTTACATCACTTTACCTTTTTTAATGTGTCCAACTGATCTAACACCCACTACAATTGTGCTTCTCAACCTTGGAATTGATCATGCTAATAGACCAGCTAGAAAAATGGGTCAGTATATCTGGTGTAGCTCTAAACTGGTTTTCCTCCAATTTATCTCACTGAAATTTTTGTATACACCGATAAGTATCTATGCACTTCAAAATTGTGGGATGCCTCAGGGATCAATTCTCGGACCCATTTATTTTCATTATATATGCATCCCTTAGGTTACTCTATCAGTCATTTTGGTCATGTTGTATCACTATTATACTGACGATACTCAACTCTGCTTATCTGTTCGGCCCAGTGATGCCTCTGGATCACACCTCGGCTTATTTGCCAAAATCATGGCTACCAAAACACACTTTTTCATCTTAATTAAGATCGAGACTTCATTCTCATATCTCTAATTGCTAATCGGACTATAAACAATAAGCCGCACATGAAAGAGGAAGTCTCGGCCCCAGTATTTGCTATCTGTTATTCGGATATCTGCTCCAAAACATTGGTTGTTGCCCCCAATTACCACCATTTACATAGTGGCCAATCCTCCATGAAGAAAATTACATCTTACCTTCCCCATAGGGATTCTTCAGCAGGTTTCTGGTCATGATTGCAGTTTATACAGAGAAGACAGGGTCTGCACAAGAGAAACAGGAAATAACAGCATAGATCAATAATAGTCTGCAGTTTCTATCAGACTTTCCAGATCCCATCCACCACCACCACTCAGGCTTGGATTAATTCCAAACTCGATCTGCAGCTAAACCACACACACACATGCATATAGGGATCACCTTACAGTTAAGACATAGGACAGATTTAGACCAACTGAAATGTTTGATACAATAAAAGACTATTACTGACAGACACAGTGTTGGATCCAGTGGGAATGAAGAGGTTAAAACCAGGCCGGGTCACTTCTACAGATTCCAAACCCAAACACTAATACCCTGTCTGCTGATTCACAGCACAACAGATGAGGCAAAAGTCCCCCCTCTGTACATGCTGAATAGGAGGTGTCACAGAGGATCAACCAGTCATCAAACATACATCAGTCAGCAGGAAAACAATCTGGGACAACATGTTGCCATAGAAACCAATGGTTTAAGGGGCTGTTTGGGACTGTTGTCCTGAGTTAGATACCAAAATGCAATTTACTATAAGATTGTATACTGTAGGAATTACTGTATATATTTTTTTACTATTACCTCATGTATAGATATCAAATCAACCCCCCAAAATATTACTGAAGTCAGGTGGTTTTCATCAGTTTTCAGATTTTGTGACAATAAAAAAGTCACAACACAAACAATAATCACTATTTCACAGGAGAGAATTGTAGGAGGTCTATGATATCTAAAGATTTTCATGCATTAACACGAATTAGTTGCATATTTGTCCTGCATTTCACAGCTCACTGAGGCTCCAAACTCAAACAGCTGAGTCATCTGACCCTGCAGTCTCAAAGTCGTAAGCATAAAAGATGCAGCACATGCACATTAATGTCATGCTCTGCTGTGAATGACGCACTCTAAATACATAAGACAGCAAACGTGTTACTCACGGCCAGGGGGAGGCAAGTGCAGTCTTCTGTTTTGTTTGTCTTTCTCTCTGCCTTTCACTTGAGCTCCTCTGCAGGATAGCGCCCTCGTGACAGTGTGGCTTTTATAGCCAGGCAGCACACCGCACAAACACCCAGAGAGTGAGAGAGGAAGGGAGGGAGGGAGAGGAGGAGGAGAGACACAAAACACCTAATCTGCAGGTTGGGAGGGAGCATCCATCCAGCGGAACTCAGCAGAACCACACATGCACACACTCAGCACAAATGTCAGCTAGAGCCAACAACACGTCAACACCAACAGGAAAACATTCAGTGCTCTGCTTTAAATGGCATAATTTATGTGCTCAAGTGAAAAGGCTGAACATAAATACAAAAGAAGCATGTTGGAGTTCAGCCAATCTGTGCATTTCACCAAGCTCAGAGTTACCCACTGCTGCACATAAATTATTTATCACCTTCACTCACCGTGATTTAAATGCTCACAGTGTATAGCTGCATGTGTGAATTTGTATTTGGATATTGTAACATTTGTCCTATAGCTCTCTGTGATGTAACAGTAACACTTAAATTACAACAGGAAGTTTTACTTTTTTCCTTCTAATATGTTGTTATTCTTTTCCTTTATGGGTTTTATGTGTATGTGTATGTGTATGTACCCCTTTGACCTTGTGAAAAAAAAAAACATTATGTGGTGAAATCTGGTATTATCCATTAACTTATTTGTCCACACCTCTGACTGAGCAGAAGCCAGGTGATGACTCCATGGTGTCTGTCTCCTTCATCCCAATCTTACTGTCAGAAAAATTAAAGGAAGAGTTTGTCATCTAAACTGATATGCTTTATCACTGTCTGGCTGATAAATAGATGAATAAACACTACTCTAATGTTGAAGTAAACATGTATGTAACGCTGTGATCCTACCCTCTCACTGAAGTTACATAGTGCAGGAACAATGATAGGGGTGAAGTAGCTGAGACGGAGACACCATTCACACTATTACAAGACACTGAACCATCAAAATGATTCTGAAGCTGTTATTTTAACGTGGAAATAGGACTGGAAATAGGGGTTAAAGGGAAGTCACTGTTTCCAGTCAAGAAACAGTCCAGCACATAAAACCCATAAATTGCTGTTTTTACACTGCACTTCTAAATTAAATTTTAAAATAAATAAATAACCAATATATATATAACAGAATCTCATACCAGCTAGGTGGCAAGCCTGCAAAGGATGGACCGAAGTCCAAAGTCAAGCCAAGTTCTGATCCGGCTAATTAACAACTCAGCAGGCTCCTATAGTGGTCCATTCTAAACATCAAATCTGGGTCATATTCACCACTATGCTGGGGGCTGTGGTTGACTGTGTGGTTGTAGTAACAAGTATCCACCTGCAGAGGGCGGTAAGAAACCACCAACGCATTTGACTGAGTAGAGCAATACATATTTTTGATTACTAAATGTGGAGAACTGTTGTAGAATAGTGAGCAAAATATCAATTTAGAAAGAAAAAAAGCTAAATCTACATGACATTTTTCCTTGGACATGGCACCATTAATTCCAACATACAGTATGTCATGTCAATAGCAATGGGCTCCGTTTTATTTTGTTTACTTACGACTCGCACTGGAATAAAGTTTTGGGTGGGTATACAAAATAAGGCTTTATTCTGGGCCACAACACCAAAGGGTCATAACACAATGAATACACTTCATACATTACAACATACACAAAATACCTCCCAATATGGGAGAGGAATAATTCAAGTTCAACATTGCAGTTTGATCAGGATTGTCCTGCAGACAGTACAGTACAACAGTCAACAACCAATACGACAACGTTGTGCCATAAATAAAAAGTGGTGTATAAATCGTACAAAAGCAGGAATTTCAAGAAATGTCAAACATTAGGATTGCAAACATGGCTTAAAACACATCTTTTAGGAATGAAGAAATACTGTAGCTTTAGTGCCTTTTGCTGGAAGTGCATATTTCCCTGTATTGATCTGGGTTGTAAAGTTTGGATCTTTTCCTGGTCGACACATTACATATGAGGAGTATTCTTCCAACAAAACATTCTTCCACAGGGATAATCTTGTGTGGAACAAATCCTTGTCGCTGCTCTGTCTGAAGAAGCTTCATAAGTCTTGCTCTGATTGTACGAATTCATGTCCAAAACAACAGTGCATATTCAACTGCATGACCCTTATACTTTCCTGCTTTGGCATTTTAGTGCAGCACCAGATATTGTGTATTCCAGTGATACAGCACCCATAAGTGTCCCTTCATAAATGGGTTGCCTGCTTATCGTGAGCAAGTTTCCTTATTTGTTTGGGAATGTGATAATAATTCCAGTTCATTGGAACAGCTGCAGTTGAGGCTCCTTCTTGGATCTAAGCTTCAGAGGACGCCTGGGGTTTCAGCTGGGCCTTCTCCATGGTCGTACCATATGGATCTGACCTTTTGAAGAACCCCATCTGGAGGGGAACATGGAGAGAGGAAGATCACATACAGATCAATCTGACACAAAAGTCTGTACTGTAAGAGGAGAAATCTCGAGAAATTAATGTTCCCTTTCTCTTTCATGGTTACTCTCACTAAGATTTCTGGTTTACAGAAGCCTCACCAACTCCTCCTATAGAAGAGCAAGACACCCAGGCTGAAACAAGAAAAACCTTTACAGATGACAAGGCTGCATCTTTTGTATTCATTTTGTGTCTTTTTCTTCGCGGACATTTTGCATCGTTTTTGGATGCTCTGTTTCTTTCAGTGTGGATATTTATTGTCTCTTTGTGATTATTTCTCTGTGGTCATTTTGCATTTGTGTTTTTTGTGGTGGTTTTGTGTTTCAGTAGTCATTTTTCATCTCTTTATAGTAGTTTTGTATCTCTTTTTGGTCATTATGTGTCTCTTTGTAATCGTTTTTCATCTTTATATTATTTTACGTCTCTTTGTAGTTGTTTTGAGTGTCTTTGTAGTCTTTACATATATATCGCGTTTGTTGTGTTGTGTCTCTGTGTATTCATAATGTATCCCCTTGTAGTCCTTTGGCGTCTCTTTGAAGTCGTTCTGTGTCTTTTTGTATTGGTTTTGTTTTTCTTTGCGTTTCTTTGTAGTTGTTTTACATCTCTTAGTAATCGTATTGTATCTCTTTGTAGTCCTTCTGCATCCCTTTTAAGTCCTTTCGCATCTCTATGTTTTTTGTGTCTCCTTGTTGTCATTTTGTGTTTTATTGTAGCCTTTTGCGTCTCTACATTCGTATTGCGTCTTTTTGGTTTTTTTTGTTTTTGCAGACCTTTTTAGTAAGGTTGCATCTATTTGCATTTGTACTGTATCTCTACTGAGTCAGTTTACTCAACATGTGTATGCAAGTGGAGATAACGATTAATGAGACCACATAGCTGTCAAAAGTGTGTCTTTTAGTCCTTGTGGTAACATTAACTAACCCCTATTTAACTGTACCTTAAATGTCAGAAACTGGTATTTTCTCTGGTAATTGTACAGGCAGAGTTATTTATCAGCATTTTACCTTGTATAGTAGATATATGAGCAGGGCGAGTAATAGCAACCCAGCTAGAATAGCCAGGATGATGATCCACACTGGAACATAGAAGAGACTGTCTGGCTTGTTCCACAACACAGCTGTCACCACCTGAACAACAGGAAATCAGATGAGCCTCGGTAAATTTGGACCACCTTTCACTGACACTCACATGTAAATAAGCTGAAGTTTACAAGCTCATTATATTTATAAGAAACCACAAAAAAATTCTGATGAAGTTACCTTTTTGGATCCCGATGGCTTGAGTTTTGGAGGGATAGAATAAGGCATCCTGTTCACCTTGTACTGAACAGAGCACTCCAGAACATATTGCTTATAAGCCCTCTGTGGACAAGCAAAAGGTCATTGGAAAAAGAAACATTTTAATAAGGGCTGGACTGATAATTCCAATAATTTTATCCTAAAGAGGGTTAATTAGGCATAATTAGGTTTTCTTGAGTGTATAATCACCTAAAGCTAAGAATCAGTGTTTTCATGACCTGAAGTCAAGTCAAGAGGGAAACAATCAAGGCAAACTATCCCTCAAAATTCTCGTAAATCTTGAATCACATAAAAAATAATTCAGACTTTACGGCATTGAAACACTGTACTGAAACCCAGCCAAACCAGAATGCCATGTTGTAATTATAAATGCTATGAGTGCTAATGTACTGGAATGGAGTAGAATTTATCAGTTCTACAAAATATAGGCAATCAATCAAACATCCTGATGTTCAATCATCCTGTCTTAGGCCCCATGCTGTTGACTACATACTAATTCTGCAAAGATTTTCAGTATGCAGCGTGGTCATACTGATAATATTACAATCAAAAGGTGACTGTATGCATTAAAAATGTAAAAGGATGTTGAGGAGCCCCCCACAGATGACAGAAAAGTAAAAAAAAAAAAATAGATGATCGTAAGAAGTCTCCAGGAAGATGCAGGTACACAAAAAAATCTTTGGGAAAACCATTTTGCTCTGTTCTCGTCAAGTTTAAGAAGTACTTGGACATGACGTATCATTTTAATGCAATTACAAAGTGAAAGTACATTAATTTATTGTATTATAATTGCAAACATATACTGTGAAAATTAGTAGGTCTATACAGTGTAGTAAACACTGTATAGGATTAACATGTAGTATGGAGTTGTAATGTTGTTTAGTGACCTGCCCAGCAGAGGGCAGTATGAGAACACAGATTATCTGACTTTACCTTGTTTCTCATCTGCTCTGTGTTTTCCTCTTGACTTGAGCTTCCTGTACTAACAGATATGAGTAACACAGCAGAGCAGTGTGTCCTGTAGTCTCACCTCGATGAAGGTTTCAGCCCAGATTCTGGAGCGTACGGCCAGGATAACGCTGGCTCCTCTCTCCAGCAGCCCAACATCACACTGCAGCTGCCAGCACTCCACTGCAGAGCACGTCTACAGAGGGACAGAGCCACGGTCAGACACACAGCACACAGATAACAGAGCATTCAGCACTATTTCTTTTCATTTATGACTGAGCTGCCAGATATTGGCCTAGAAGTCTCACAGCCAAAACAATTTGGTGGACTTCTTCCAATATCCATATTAATTTTGCCTTCATGATATCTTTTTGAAAGCACTTATATATCCATTTAAAAAGATAAATCCATGCTGCATCGAAATAGAGAACCCAGTGTAGTATTCATTTTAAAAATGTAGATACTAAAGGGGTAGACAGTAGATACATAGTAGATGTGACAGGCTGATATATTGGTCTTTGTTCGTGTACTTACTGCACTTATATTGGTAACAGTGTAAATGTCAGCCAGTAAGTTAAAAGTATATCAATAATGGAAACTATGTCTGAAGTGAGAAAGGGTCATCATGATGTAATATGTCCACCACGGCTGTGGTGTAGTGGTGTCTTGGCAGAAGGGCCCACTGTGGCTCACTGGAACCACAGCAGGCAAGTCATTTGTTCCTTGAGTCTGTCCCTAAGAGAGAGCACCTCCCCACACTTGGTGCAGTTTTAAAGGGGCACTTATTTTGCCTTAGAGGAGGCACTACCTTAAAGACTAAAGTCAGGGAAAAGTATCCTGTGCACAGCAAACATTACTTTGCATGAAACATTGTAAGACTGGTACACCTCTGCACCAGAGTAAAATGTCCAACTCAGTAAAAACCAACAAATCTCATTGATTCATATCAGGAGTTTATGTTTAAATTATGTGGTTATGTTTTTAAAAAGTACGATCAGCTGATAAATCATCAGCAGATTTTTCGAACTCCTATCAGTATCAGTCAAAACAAAGCATCATAATAGGCTGTAATAGAAATTGTCCTCCATTAGGAAAGTCATTGCCACAGTCAGTGCAGTCCACAGCAGTAAACAGAGCAACATATACTCTATGACCAGTATCAATAGCCTTTTTCACCCAATAAAAGCTCTGGCACACAGGAAGTGATTTTACGTTTTTGCTGGCGTAAACAGAGTACTATTACATTTACATGTATATTACATTTGCAGGAGCTGTGGCTATCTTTGGTACATTAGTAAGCACTAATTCATTTGGTGTTTTGTGCACCACACCCTCCAGTCATTTAGGGCAGCACTTTGATCTATGATCTATTCATAGGACTTCGTTCAGCTTTCGAAGGTAGTTCCAACAGACATAAGGGGCAGCATATCACCAGAGTAACCTTCAACTGCTGCTCTGTCTGCCTGGACTGGGACCACGGATCATAGGGGGAATCATCACGTACAGTGGGGCTCAGCTCAACCGGGCTTTTTTGTTATTATTAACAAGATAATTTGGCTCGTCTTAGTTTGGTAAAAGAGAGGAACATGAATTCAGATGGTGTACGGTTGTTGTTTTTTTTGTTTGGTAAGAAAAATATGTGTGAGTGTATCTCCTTTCTGGACATTTTGTGAGTTTATTTTGCTCATTAAAACACTAAAATCTCACCTTTTAATCAGACTATCGCTTCTTGAAGTAGGCTACAAAGTGGTATTATAAGACAAGGCAAGGTTCTAGCTGGTTAGCATGCTAACTTCAGTAGACACAGTACATACAGTAGACATCTTTGACGTAACATCATAATTGTTGTTTCTTCACACTGTTTTTTTGATGTTTTAAACCAAAATTGTGACCACGTCTGACATCTTGCTCCTTTAATCGTGTTTGAGTGTCTGTAGGTGGAGCTCATTTTGTTGTTTCTCAGCCATGGTGGATATCACTAACATGGTTTGTTACAAGTCTTTTCAGTTCATTCATTTTATTAAAACACTGAAAACTAGTCTAGAAAATCACTCCTTTAACACATGGAACGGTTTTAGTGAAATACATTTGATAACATGTTTTAACTGATTATTTTGCATAATAGGCTCTGGGTTCCAGGACTGTCAGAAGTCAGTCACTTCAGATTGGTTTGATTCTAAAGTAATTTCAATGCGTCAACATTCAGCCTTCAAAAACAGTGAAGCTTGGAGGTTTGGAAGCAACTTCAACATGTGGTTAGATTCTCTAGTTTAAAAGATGATTCATTAAAATACCATGAAAGAGATTAGCTGGCAAACATTACAGTAAGTGACGTAAGCTGCACAAAAGCAACCCACTAAATCAACAAACTAATTAACTTCATCTCACAAATAATTACAGCCAGCAGCAGGAGAGGTTGACCAGAGCTCATTACTGCAGATCTATTTCCTCTGTTGAAAGAAATAATCTCATTATCATTTAAATCTTTTTCAAGTTCGGAGGCCGGAGCTACCTCCTCCCACAATCTGACTGGACTTTTTTTGGTTTAGGTTTATTACATGCGTGTTGAAAGCCCACTCAGGGGACTGAAACACAGGACACTTCCACACACTAATGAAAACACAGTCCCGTAAGAAATCCAGTGGGACTGAACGCCCAACACAAGAGCCACTGACTATATTTAAGAGCCTCTGTTGTGGTGCGTTTGTAAGAGCGAACCACTCTACAGACTCACGTCACCTCCACATGCTGAGTCAAGCAGGAAAGAGAAGGAGTAGAACAAACACCCCCTGTGGTCTTTATGGGACACATGAGTGAACTGTTCTTTCCTGATGAGGAACAAATGTTTTCAACAAGTTAAAAAAAGAAAAAGGTGAATCCATCAAAAATGGACTGCAGCTTTCAAATATCTCCGAGTGATTTGTCTGCAGTCACGTTGAACTGTGGGTAATGTAGGTTTCGACAAGGAAGAAGAACGTGGTTGTGCTGCATCAATTTTGGCCTATTTTTCTACTGTCCTAGAAAACATATTCTCTTTTATTTATTACAACTATATTTCCTTTTCTTTGTCTCACCAGGTTTCCTTGATCAGCCAAAAGGTCTCTGTACAGCTCCCTCCTCTGTATGTGATGCTCAGTGCTGGATTTCAGTGATGAGGGACCCTCTGCTGCAGGAGGCTGGAGCTGCAGACATAAAGACATTAACAGAGTCATTAACAAACACAATCAAATGTTCAAGGCCAGGAATAGACCGAGGGTAATGACCTCACCATGGCAACTAAGCCGTTTGTGTGTGTGTGTCCTCACCTTGAGTTTCAGTGCATTGAAGGTGTGTCTTGGGGAGCAGCTGAGCGGGCCCTCAGTGAGCACCTCTACAGGGTAGAGCAGCGGGTGGCCGTAAGCCCTCAGAGGACACCTCACCTCTAATGTCGACTGGCTGACCACACTGGGACCATTATTAACCAACTGGAACAGAGACAGAGTTAGAACTTAGATGCTGGTTCTGAAAACACAATATTAAAAATACAGAAGAAATGTGTTCTGCACTCTACAAAGTATGTCGGGAGGGTTTGTAAGAAATCTGGGTGTACCTCATAGACCTGCTGAAGCTCAGGGCCGATGTCCTGCTCTTCTCTCAGACTCTGACTAACGCTCCAGTTGGGAGGGGGGAAGATGACTTTGTCTGGGAGAGAAACACTGCAACAGAAACACACAGAGAGACCACTATGATGAGCATGATTATATGATGGTAATGTAATGTAGTGGAAGACTCTGCAATGAAGCCTCACCCCTGCAGAATGACATCAGCCATCGCAGCCACCTGCAGCTCGTACAGCACCACCTCACTCTCTGAGTTATTTGCATTTTTACTAGAACAGAAAGACAGGAACAACATTTATTAACAACCTGATGAAAGTGTACAATTTGATTGTCAAAATATCATTTAATAACTGCTAAATTAGATGTAAATAAAGGATTTTAAGACCTTAAAAAAACAAAATAAAAACAAAACATGCTGCTTCAAAATTCAGTTAAACATTATAACTGCATAACCTTGTGGGAACATCGAGACAAGCTCCGACAAGCACTTGCAGACACCTCACATGAACCGATCTCACATTACAGTACTGGACTCACTAAAAGGTGACCTACCTTCGTATTTGGAGCTCAAACTCCACAGTTTTGTAAGTGTCCTTCAGTCTGGGCACAGTGAAGCGGAGGCCGGCCAATAACTAGGAAATGAATCAGAGAAAACATTTACAATTTATCCATGGAACATGACACATTAATCACGTAAAAATTACAAAGATGTCTTACATTTGTGTTACATTTATTTGTTCTTTTTTACCCTGCACTAAATAACTTTCCTACATTCCCTCCACAGCTTTCAGGAGATCTAAAAACAGCTTCTTCCTCTCATTTACATAATAATTCCAACAGATTCTATCTGTAGTAATGAAAGCTGACTTATTCTGGTCTCAAATAATTCCCTGCTTTTGGAAAAAGCGGGTGTTCTTTCTACATGAAAGTTCGATTTAGTTTCGTATGTTTTACCAGGTCAGTGTAAAAACGTTCAAAGTTTGTGTATGAATTACGCCATACGAGAACAATTTGACTTGAGACACAAAAACTGAAAAAGGCCAAAGACAACATGTGGGCGTTGTTGGCTCTTACACTGGTAGCAGACTTCATGGGGTTTCCCAGATCACACACGAGATAGCGGGTCTGGTTTTCTGCCTCATAGCTGCACGTCAGCTGAGTCAAGCTCTAGAGAAACACAAACATCAAATACTGTTAACTCTGATGTTAAGATTACTACAGAACTAAACACATAAACTAAAATATTTTGCAACATTACTTCATATTTGTATTATAAGACATATTAATACTTTTACAGCTTTTCTGACATGGTCGATGATGTGTTTTCTGCCACAAGAAGATTTTTATACTGTGTTTTTATACTGCTCCCATATTGGTGGGAAAACATTGCAGCATTTTCCTAAACAAAAATGGCTCAGTGCAGCTCATTCAGCGTAATCCAAGTCTCCAGAAGTCCTGAGATGCGAAACTGATTAAAAAAGACGTTATTTTTATTTTTTAAAGCCTAAATCTTCACTGTAGCTTCTAGGCCCTAGCACCCCTTTCAGACAGGGTGCTGTCTGAAGAGCAACTGGAGACTTGGATTTACATTTCAAAAAAGTCCCCATCTCCTTCAGTTGTTTAGGAGAATACTGCTACGCTGTTTTGCTGTGAAGCCCCATAAATGTTTTATGTACTACAAAAAGTCACCCAACTTTCCAACGGCATGGGGCTGAGCAGATAATGACTGAATTTTCATTTTTGGGTGAATTTTTCCTTTAAGTTGGAAAACTATAATTATCCAGCAAAAATAAATAATAACAATTATAAAATATAATAATAATAGCTAAAGCCATAGTTACAGTGACAGCTGTCTGCCTCACCGCATTGTGGCGTGCTATCCCGCTGTAGTCGGCCTCCTGGGGCAGCACCACATAGAGCTCGGCCTCGTACGCCCCTCCCTCTCCTTCGTTCCTGGCGTTGAAGGTCAGGCTCAAAGAGTTTTCATCACCCAGGTAAACCTCTGTCCTGTCACTGAGGGAGGAGAACCATAACATCGTCATTGTACTTCTTCTGAATGTTTAATAGTCATAACTGAACCACTCTTTAAAGGCTGTTGAAGGGCCTTTAATACAGGCTGAGTTTCTCTTTTCTGATTGCATATACTGCAGTAAAAAGATGCATACAGAACTCATAATGGAGTCAGATATTTAAAAAAAATAAGAATATCCACTTAAACAGTATTTCTAATTCAGTTTGTATCACTTTGATGTAACACTGAGAATGTATTTTAGAGATCAGTGTTTCCTTGTCCTGGGGCTCCTGCATTGTTTCCCTGCTCCAGCCCACCTGATTCAGATGAATGGGTCGTTATCAGGCTTCAGCAGAGCTTGATGACGAGCTGATCATTTGAATCAGGTGTGTTGGAGTGTGTTAAACCTGCACTCAGACTTTCTGGCCACTTGAGGCAGTACAAGGTGTAAACACAACATCTGGTTTACCTTCACCTTAAAGTTGTGTTAGCAAACAGCTGCACATTTATAAATGCAGCATGGAGCAACATTAGCATTCATTTGAATACTGTTTCTGAACATCAGACAATTGTAAGTTCCATATTCACTCTGTTTGCAGCCAGTGTTTGTCTCCACTACTGAGGGGATTATCTGACTCAACAGCTAATGAATGCTGCACATATGTTTTCTGCATGATACATGTCTCCATGAAGTATGAATATTGAGTTCATATTTGACCTGATATGGCACATATCAAACAAACAAAATGGTTCTTTTTCTCAAGAGAATCACGATCCAGTCATAATATTTCTGTTTTCTGGCCCTTTCTTGCACAGTCCAGAGTCTGAAATGTTTAAATCCTACACAGAGGGCTTTAATTAGAACACAGATGTAATCAGGAGATTAAAGAAATCAAAATGACGATTAACTTTTCATCTACCCACAAAATTGCTTGTTCACAACCAAATACGTTCAAAACTGCAGACTTTTGCATCATCCTCACTTTGGCTCTATTGCTAATTGGCAAATGTTTGTTTACGAACAGGCTAAAGGAAGTGAATACATATACCTGCTAAATATCAGTAGGTTAGCATTGTCAATGCAAGCATATTAGCATGCTGATGTTAGCGTTTAGCTCATAGCCACACCATGTGCAGCCTCACAGATCCCTTGCATGGCTGTAGACTCTTAGCCTCTGTTAGATTTTTAAAAGTGGTCTATCTATTACAAAGCCATTACTTTTTGTCAGCCTCGAAAAGCCTATCTACTGCAGTCAGAATTTTCAGCCTCTTGTCTGAAATACTGGCACAGTTTGTGCTATGTCTGCTGCTGCGTTCGTTTGAAGTGACTTGGTGCAGGGCATGACCAAAATGCCCGAGAAGCAATTGTAAAACGTAATGAAAAGCAGGGACGTGAAGTCTTTCCAGACAATGCATCTCTGTTTTCATCAGTCCCCAAAGGCCATTTTCTCCTGCATATCTGTCTGTGACCGACCTGGGAAATGACCCAAATTTGATCACTGTGATTTGTCTCAGGAAACCAACCCCCCTCCTCATTCCGCGTGTTCACAGTGACGCCCCTGTGTGCAAACACGCTTTCTCTAGTGCAGTGATAAATCCTCTCGACACCCTCCAACTCCAGCCCTCCCCCAGCAGCTACACTCTGTGTTAGTAAATTCATGTTTCTATTGAGCAGAAAGAGGAGAAAGGCGTCTGGTTGAGGGTCAGAATCCGGGTTCTTCTTTCATTCCCTTCCGTCCCCCCTCCCCCCTGTCTTCAGAGGGTCTGGACGCAGTGACCCCTCGCTAGGTAAGACAACCACCAGATGAATTTAATTAGGCCCAGGCAAGTTTAGCGAATGAAGAGGAAGCAACACCGATACCCTAACACCAACACTGAACAGATGCTGAGAACGGACAGAAGTCTGCAGCGTATAATGGAGATGTAAACCGAGTTTTGTTGGGAAAATATAAAAGTGGATCATGAAGCTCATAAAAGCATAATTTAAGCCTGAAGATACAACTCAAACATCGGTGCAGACTTCTCGATTGTGAATGTTAAACACACCACTATTTGCAAATTATTGGCTAGCGAGACAAAAATGCTGTCTTATAGTAAATCAGCGAAGGGAAATTGTGTTTAGTGAAAGTGCTGAATCATTCCAGTTTGGTCCCATGGCAGCTACAAATGCAGATCTTTGAGTTTTCATGGGAGACTTTTTCGCACTGATTGTATTTCTGCAGCTAAGAGAAATCACATGGCCATGTAATGAAAAACACTCCTCATAACAGAGCTGACTGGGAGGAGAGAGTCTGAGCGTGGGTTCGCTTTGTGAATGGACTGAGACTTTGCCAGATATTTGGCTGGCGTCCATTCACAAACAAGGATATATGATTAATTAACAATAATAAGATAATGTTCCAGGAGTCAGAGCTCTTTGTTCCAGCGTAGGCCTGTTATGAGCTGTAAACAGCGCCTTATCATTTGTGTCCTCAATGATCCGACCTCACGGAACCATGTTTATTCCTTTCAATATCATTCCTAAGCTTCCTTTCCCTGCAGATAAAGTAAATTCTTCCAGATAACCATGGCAACTATATTTATTTCTGTAATTAAACACAGCAATGTTTACATGCAATGTTAAGATATTATGTATATCCTTGTGTTCTAAAGAAATATGCATGTTTGAATTAATTTTCTTCAACCTAAAAGATTTGGAAAGCTGCATTTTTTGCCTGCAGATATTTATCGTACAAGCCTTAATGATCAGTGGAATAACATGAAACCATCCACCGAAATGTTTATTGGTTGCTCATGAGCTAATTCGCATGCATGCACTTCCTGATGTGTGTGCACATGATACATCAAACAGGGACCCATTAATTAAAACATTGCTCCATTGCACTTCTAGTGGTGAAAATCTTCACAGAGTACCTAAATAAAAATTTTGAAGATTTACATCCAGCTTTCGTTTATCCTTGGCCATGGCATAAGAGCAGTAAAACACTCAGAAGTACAACATAGACATAGACATAGACATAATGGACTCCAAGGAGGAAATGCCACAATGTGAAGAATTATCAATTTTCTTACTGTACATGTTCTGCCATTTACTAATGAGGCCTTTAAAATGTATTTATGGATCCCACTGCTTTTCTTGCAAGACCTCTGATTGGTTGCCTTCACTGGTTGTGTTAGTTGGACATGGCTATGGGTTAAAAGTTTGAGTCAAGCATTCTCCCTAGCCCAGAGACACAGCTGCGACCTGAGCCAAAGAGGTTGGTATGTTTACAGGGGAAACTACAGCTCACAATCTGCTGTATCAGCACCACCCAAGCTGTTTCTTTTACACACCAACCGGAGGAAAAACACAGCCACAACCAAAGAATACAGATTCTGTGCTAGACTCAAACTGTTAACTCAGAGTCCTTCTGAATAAATGTTAAACAGTAATGTTATATTCATTGTGGTTTCATCTGCACTGAGTTAGCAGCAGAATATCAGGGTAAGCCAATCAGGGTTAAAGAAAGGCAGGTTCTTTCAAGAAAAGCAGTGGGATCTATAATATTTGAATTTGAAATCATGGCTAACTGGGATGACCTGGTAGCCCAATGGTTCATACCATAGAGTATGTCCACGATACACAGTCTGATACTGGTCAGGGAGCTTCGCTGTGGCATGTTTTAGCCCTTACTCTTCCCAGTCTATCAACACTATGACTCACAAATATAGTAAAAACAATTTCCAAAAATATTGTCTAAAAAAAACCCACTCACCACTTTCCAAAAAAAACATTAAAGCTGCATTATTATTTTTTTAATAATAACCATTGATTAAATGATTATGTGTAATGTGTAATTGCAGCGATTACCCCGCAGTCATCAGACAACTCTGCAGTTCCCCTCCGCTCTATGGAGCTTTTTAGCACCTTTCAGCTCATTGTTTTGGTTGTACTGCCTGAAACTTTACTGTTTTGGTTTAGTCTCAAAGCTCTCATCAACACTATCTCGTGCCATGGGGCTGTTTTCGACCCACTCAGAACAGCATATGGCCAAGGTTAGCAACTGAAGGTCCAGGTAAACAAAGTGAAACTTTTAGCAGCTAAAGAGCCAGATATTTTCCTCAGGGGTTGGAGGAGACCAAAACAGAGCAAAAAGAAAGTCAATTTTGAACTTACATTTGTTGGAAGGCTAGAGACACAACTCCAATTCAATGCTAATGTTGCTCCGTGTCTGCTGATGTGTTGGCAATTGTCTGCTAACAGCCATATTAACTGTATGTTAATGTAGGTTCACAGCTTGTTCTAGTTCCCTCAAGTGGCCAGAAGATTAAACTAACTGTTTTAAACCGTCCTGTGGCAATTTGTGTGTGTGTGTGGTTCCTGTAAGTGGTCTCGTTTACTTTTTCTTTTCAGCCAAGACTGTAACTGCTGCTTGCTCTTACTATGCAGTTCTCCTTTTGTTCATTCCACACTAACCAAAAACATAAAATGCATCACTTCAACTTCAGCAGAGAAAAGAGCCACCACACACACTGGATGTCTCACATGGCAAATGTAATACGGTGAGTCTCTGTTGTGTTGTAACAGTCACAGGCGGAGAAAACAGTGACAGATTAGCACTGGATGAACGGAGGGTTTAGGTTTTGTTTGTTGAATCAGGTAAAGTAATAGAAATGTGACTTCCTCTCACCCATAAACAGCCAGCTTGAGGTCAGGGACACAGATGTTGTCCTCTCCGCAATCCAGTTGAATCTGGGCCTGAGAGGGAAAAAAGGATAAAGATAAATGGAGGAAGAGAGAGGAGCGAGGGATGGTTATGATGGGTGAAAGAGAGAGAGGTATCCAGAGTCCAAAGGTATGGAGAGAGAAAAGCTCTCGAGGACGTGCATGTTTACAGAAGCCAGCACACTAAACTCATGATTTAATGAAAGGATAAGAGAGGATAGAGACTATACATATCCTGCATAAATGCACAAAACTGTAACAATATTTGCAGCAACCAGATGCCAAGACATTGTGTGAAAGCAGCATCCTTTCATGTTTGCAGGATAAAAAGTAATACATGTGGGAAAGAAGAAAAGGAAGAACAGAGAAAACATGGTGAAGGTTTAGGAGAATGAAAGGATGATGAATTCCATCTAAAAACATTCGACATTTCTGTGGAAAAGCCTCGATGAAAAGGAGAGAAAACCTCACATTTAAAAGAGAAAAGAGCTTAATCTGCTCTATAGTCTCACGTGACAAATGACTTCGTGAAAACCACAGTACAAGATTAACGTGATTTGATGTGATGGTATTGTCCATGCAGTGTGTCCCCTGAGCTTTTCACTTCACTCTCTCTTTTCTCCCTTTCTGTCTCCATGCAGCTCCATAATGTCACTGTTGCCATACCCTCATCTCTCAAACATATGGGAAGCATTAGATTCCAGAAGAATGCTACGGAGGGCTACAGAGAGCAGAGAATCACCCTGGCAATGGTTAACAGTGTCTCAGTGGAGATTCCTCATTCAAGACCCTGCTTTTACATTCACTCCAGACTATAGAGGCTATCGGCCATTAAACGCCAAACAGACAGCAGCACACGCACTCTGTAATAGACTTACAAAGATCAAGTGATGAGTCCCAACTTATCCTCCCTCCCTTCAAACCACTTTTCATTTATTTTTCACTTTCATCTCTTTATCTTCCCATATGTTTCATCTATGTGACCCATGTTTCCCTGCAGCTCTTAAAGGGACAGAGCACACGGTTGGCCTTTTGGTCAATTTCAAGATGTGGAGGGAAAACACAGATATCAGCACCAAATCAAGAATCTGAATTAAGATTTATTATAATACTTCAATATTTACAGTAATGATGCAAATGATTTTATTAAACTGTAACTGCAGTACTACATTTTTAAAGAGAAGTGTCATTGACTTAATGAAGCTGATTTACTGTGGGAAATCATGTATCCACTGAGCATTGATTACTCAGTCATAATTCTCCTACTCCCTTCTCCTGCCAGCAAATAGATGAAATAATCCCTTGCCCGAACGGCATACTTTGCAGGATTTGTCGGTTGCTGTTTGTAAACACAACATTCAAAGGTGCAGTAGGCCTAAGCAATTCTGGAGAGAGATAATTGATTGTTAAGTCTCAATCCCAGATTGAGCGTTGACAATGTGGGAATGAGACTCAACAATCAACTATCTTTCTCCAGACTTGCTGATGCCCTGAAACGTCCTGAACACAGCAAAATAATGCGAAAAAAAGAAAATACAGGGTCTCTGTGTGGTGTTTTTGGTCTTTGGTTTCATTTTTTGGTTTTATTTTGTTCACTTCCTGTTGGTTTCCCCCCACTTCCTGTGTTTTCCTCGTGCACTCCAGGTTTCTTTACTAACACACCTGTTTTGAGTTTCTCCCATCACGGCGCTGCAGAGAGCCACACCAGTGCCGCGTTTGCCAATCAGAGCTACCTACAAGAGACCTGGGGACGCTCTCTACAGTGCCAGAGTCTTGTTCACACCACCAGTTGGTAATACAGCTCCAGGCCCTTCGTGCAATCTTTCCGAGAAAGAAGTTTTGAATTAGCCCAGCAGTGTTGTTGGTATTTTTGTGTTTTTGTCTCATGTGCTCTCTCTTGTGTTTTTCCAGTGCCTTCCCGAGGAAACCACCCGCAGCTCTCTCCCCTCACGCTCACTCCCGTGCCTCCCCGTGGATCTTCACATTACCATTTTCTCTACAATAAACATTGAATTCTCCACTCATCCTGGTTTCTGCGCCTGAGTCTTAGTACCACCAAACCTAACACTCTGCGGACAACGCCACACACTTATAGTGGGTCATAACTGAGGATTAAAAAATTATATCAAGCTAAGCAACCTTCATTATTAGTAAAAAAAATTAAACTTAAAAAGTCAATTCATTTAGAACAAATAGCAAGGAAAAGGAAAAACACAACATGATTAAATTGTTTTTGTCATGGGGGATAAGGGATTGGTCATTTGACACATTTACAGTTCATTCACATTTCTGTGTGGCTGATGATTACAGAGCCACCACTCAGTCATCCTGCAATTTTTTCCAAGTGGCCACTTGTGTTATTGAAGTGAAAAAGTCCAACTGCCACCAAAAAATTCCCCTTCGACCACCATTATGAAAGATATATCTAAAACTGTTGACAGGACGTCTTAAACTGCATATAAAGTCAATTATTACTCTGTGTATTATGATTTTTTTAGTGCAGTGCAAGCATCGACTTTTGTCCTTTTCTATTTGGATGTATGTTTTCTTGTAAATCCCTTGCGCGTAAGTTGAAAACTCAGTTATGATTTATGCAAAAGTAGCAGCTTGCACTTCACCTGTGTGGTGATTTTTTTTTTTTTGATGAATTGAAAAAAGCCAAATCGAAGATATAAACTATCCAGGCAGATCAACAAGTGGCTTACTCAGACACAAAGACAGACCTACATCCATCAGAGCATTTGCTCTAATTACAGAGCAGCACTGAAAAGGTGGAGAATCAAGTGCAGGAAAAAATTACACACTCCAACTAAATGTCTAACATCAATGCTCTTAGTCCTCAACCCGCTCAAATATCACGTGATGCATGTTCCTTCTCTCTCACCAAATACAGTAATGACCTCAGGTCAGTGCTATAAGAATGGTCAGACACTCCCATAGCATTTCTCAAAGGTATTAAAACTGGTAAGAGGATATGCTGAAACACAGAGGATCGGTTTCTTCTGTATGGTTGCTCATTGTGTTTTCTACCTCAAAGATAGTAAACTTTTAAGAAGAATTGTTGTAAATGTGACAGAATAGTAGAACAAATGTTATTTTATTATCAATTAATTAGCCTACAGGACTTCATTGTGTAAATTAAATTATATTTGTGGCAAGTACTAAAAAGAGTGATAAATTCAAATCAGACGAAAACATTCAGACCTTGTGGATGTGCAATTTAAACCCTGTAGAGAAAGGCGGACCCCACCAGTAACAATAAAACTACCATGTGGAGAGTCAGTTACAGAATGTAAAGACATTATATGGCTATTAGTGAGAAACGTTAATACTGTCAATAATGGGGTTTGACATCATGAAAATCTGAAGCCGTATAATTTTAACTGTAGGTGTGGTCAGAACTGTGGCCGGTTGCAGTGTGACCACACCCAGCAATGACTTAACATTACACTACACAGCAATGCATCATCACCACCACATTATCAAACATTTAACAGTTTGACGGCAGCAAAACCATGATTTTCAGCTGTGATTCGTTTTAAAGTACAATCCTTTCATTTACTGTACTGATGAACTCCTGCTGGATCAGGAAAAGTCACTCAAATCCACTCTATTTAAATGTACACGTAAGATTGGTGAGACACAGCAGCAAGGCTCTGATCCTCTGGTGCCACTGGACATAGTGTCTGCTAAACTGTCAGCATGGAGCCTAGTGTCAGTCTAAACACTGTAAACTGAAGTGTTAGCATGAAGCAGTCCACTGGGAACATGCAGGATGTTCTCATACTGATCAGTGGATGAAAAGCTGATTAATTCCCCTCACATGAGAAGAAGAGAAAACAGATGGAATTCATAATGTTGCTTTCAAAGTTTCTAGGCTGGAAAAGTTGGTGTATTCTCTTAAAAACAGCCAGTTGCAAGTACATGATGTAAACGCTCACACACCCACATCACACACTCACTTCACCTTATATCACTCACACAAACATGTGCACGTTTTCAGGCTCTGGCTCTTCCCTGATGGAGGAGACCACTGGCAAAATACATAAACAAACCACAACCAGATGTGTGGGAGCCGCCCCACCCAAACGGAGCTGTCAGCCATCCCTCTGTGTTTTTGCAGAGCCATGACTCGCCAGTCCTCCAGAACCCTTCCATCTCTTCATGTAAGAAAGTGGAAACACTACCAGTGGAGACCACGCTGCAGTAATCAGCCTTCTCTCTATCAGGGCTGACCCTCAACCTCTAACCATATGGAGTTTGGCACTGCGGAGGGGCCTTACATTTGATGTCAATTTTAAAATGGAGGCCTGTAACCTCCGCCTCTGCCAGTCAAATAAATTCTCTGCATGCCAAATGTAAACAGTGGGAGATGTTTTGTGGTTTGGAGGGTGAAGTTAAACACTTATAGTCCAGAGAATTGCTGTTTAACAGATGTTTGTACATGATTTTAGATTGTTCGGTAAGGCTTCGTGAAACTGTTCATCATGCCATCTGTTACGTTCTCTCTGCACTGGTAAACGTTGTGGTGAGTATCTGTTTAGTTCATAAAAAGCAAGGCGTGTGGCCCTATAAGTGGTGCGGCCTAAATGTTTAGTGTGGTGATGTAATATATATAGATACAGTTTACAACTCTACACAGATACACTTCATAGCTTTGGAAATCTAACTTCCAAGAAGAACTGAAACAGAGCAGTTATTCGTGGATTTAAAGGTTGGATATTTAGGGGAAATCCGAGTTATACGATAGCTAAAATTAGTGGTTCACGGCCCTGTGAGAGCAATTGATGGAAATACGTCACTGTAAACAGAGCATGTTGATAAGATGTCTGTAAATAAGACACATTTTGGTTTTGATCAAATAAATGATGAGTTGTCACAGTGCATATTCCCAATACCAATACTGAAGTGGGCTGTGAATAGTGATGTAATGTAACTAAGTGCATGTGTCACAATGCGTTTTCAGGAGGGATGTGATACCAGAGAGCGTCTGCAGAGCATTTGTGATTGGCAGTAGACGGGAGGGGATCAATCGTGGATGACGTCCTTCTCTCAGACAGACAAAAAAGCATAAAATGCTAAAATGGGTTGCCAAATATACCTGGGTGGACTGCCCAAGTAAAATATATGTGTGGGAAACCTTTTTTAAGATTTTTACTTAAGTACTGTTGGTATGGGTGACATGTTTACCAAAGTAATATATTAACACGATATCTTTACTTTTACCCAGGTATACTCAAGTATGACTTTTTGGGCACTTTAACACTGACTGTGTACTTCAAACATTTACACTACAGTCTAATTATATATAAAATAATGAAAAATTAACTTGAAATTGGCACCTTTGTATGAAAAACAGCCTAATGAAACGGTGCCCTGGTTTCAAAAAGTTTGGAACCCACCCATCTTCAGTACATGACATAACACACTGTGTGACCCTTTACGTGGCTATGGTTTATGGTTAATATACATACCTTCTGCTCTATACGCTGTTCTGTCTGATAGTCAAGGACTGGTCTGAGGCCATGCTGGTCCACTGAGGCCTGAGGATCCAGACTGAAGTTAAGGCTGATGTAAATGGGAGACAGTTTGTCCCGAAACTCTTCTTCAGCCTGCAACAGAGAGATATGCAATCACGTGAGGAACTGATGTCAGTTGTCAATACTCTGAATCAAGCTGACACTGCGATAAGGAGCAAAAGATGGATAGAAATTTGTCATCAGGGTAGACATTTCCAGCTTTTTAGAGCTGATTATTGTGAAACCATGTTCCAAGGAAATGTACAAGAAAAAAATCCCCAAATCAAAAGCAGATGTTACAGCGACTATTGGCCTCCATGCAGAAATCAGTGTGTTTGAAGTTCTCTAAAACGTGACATGAATTGTGTTCGACCAGCCATAATGATGTGGCCCCTTTAAAGAAAAGATTAAAAAGGAAGAAGAAATGGTGTACAAACAGATAAGTGTTGACTGACAGGTGAGTGGAGGGATGGCACTCAAACCATCTCTTATCCTGTCGAAGAGCAGAGTGCTCTGATCATTATGTCCTAACAGTGAACATCTACACATATGACTTAAGTGTTTCTGGCAGCCATTCACTTTGATCAGGTCACCACTGAGTGATGAGAAGATTGGTACTGTAGTAGGTTCACCTCAAATAGCACTTCAAACAGCAACTTCAAACCCTGCCTATTAGGAAATGACGTTAACCTCTGTCCTAGCAACAAGTTAATGACATTCACCTGGTGTCACAGGTGCAAAGTGGTCTCTGATTAGATGACTGGAATGAAAACCAGCAGGGCTCCGGCTCCCGAGGGCCCAGGATTAAGGACCGGAAAATGAGTGTAGATATAAAAGGCTTGAGATGATTAGCCTGAGAAATATTTAGTGCACAATACTTGTCTTTGTTTTCATGTTTACATGACAGCATGAAATCTGACTGAAATTAAATGAGAAGTCTGTTTATTTATCATAGGACTGCTCATGTGCACCGGTTCTACAGTGGTACAAGAGGTCATCTGGAAACAGCTATATGATGGAGTTCAAGCAGACTCAAACCTTTTCACAGTTCATAAAGCTGGGGTTGAGAACACTGGAGAAATCAGTAAGAAATCAGTATTTTAAAAGTATCCAACCAAAAAGTCACATAAAAACATGAATAAACAACTTTGTTAAGTGCACTATAATGTAAACACAAGCAAAATAGCCGTCACAAGCGCACTTCAGTCTGAAGACTATCTGGCACGGCAGTCAGTTACTGCTCACTGCTGTGGCTGTGTGCTTTGTGCTAACGTCAGCCACTGAGTTAGCTTGTTGCTGCCACAGCGACTCTGTTCATTGGCTCTGGGGTTATGTGCTTTGTGCTACTCAGTTAGCAATCTAATGAACAAAAGGATCGGTGGCTGTGTATTGCAAGTGCAGCAAATCGGTGCCATCGCTAACCATATCCGACTACCTCATGTCTCAATCACAAAACAAAGAAAGGTAACACCTACAATAATGAACATAAACAACTAACTAGTTAATAATTAGAAGATAGTTATAATAATAACTAATTATTGTTAGTACTCACCACTGTTAAGCTAGCATTTTAGCACACGAAAAATTTTAGCTGCACCTTCTCTGCCTTGACATTTTTTGACAAAGACATTTTCTTAATATAATATAAATTCTTGTAAAATAACAGACCAACCACAATTTAAAGATAGATTTTTAGTGCAATTTCTCTGCAACTACTGGATGGATTGCCAAGAAATTTGGTGCAAACATTCATGTTCCCTTTAGGATGATTTCTGATACTGCTCATGATCCCTTAAAGTTCATCTTACTCCATCATCAGGTCAATATTTTTAAAATGGTCCAATACTTTGGTTTATGACCAAATACATGCATAACTAATGACCTTCGCATTGGCTTCAACTGTACTTAGCATGCTAACATGCTTAACTAAGCTGGTGACCATCAGTATGTTAGCATTGTCAATGTAAACATATAAGTATGCTGATATTAGCATTCTGTGCCTGTATACAACCTCACAGAGTTGCTAGCGTCTTGTTTAATATTTATTATATCTGAAGGAAATATGCCTTAATAGCATTTGCAACATTTCAAACGTATTAACCCAATCTGCTTGACATTGAGGTGGAAAACAACCAGTGTGACTGACCCGCAGATAGATCTTAGCGTCATGGCATGAGGGTGTTCCATTGGCGAGGCTGAAGGTCTTCAGCAAACTAGGCTGCTGAGTGTCCAGGAACAGAGTCCTCCTGATGGACTCCTTCTGGTTCTGCTTCACACTGTCCAACTGAACCTCCACCACAAAGCCTTGAAATTATACACACATACAGACACAGACAAGGCAAGAAAACAGTGAATATACACACAGTACATCTATATGCCTGCATTAAACACAAAAATGCATGTAAATGTATGCACAGGCACACAAGCACATATTTGCGCTGACATATTACATGCATGCCTCACCACGTGCGCCACATACACACACATACAGTGGTTGACATTATAATGGTAAATTGTCTTTATGTGCTATATTTTATACAGTATAGAGAAACACACAGAGGGCATTGCTGTGGCCCACATGATAAAAACTATGCAGAGAACACAGACAATACACACCAACGCACTTAAAATAAACACACACACACTTTTCTAAACTGCTGAAGCCCACCAAGTTACCCTGTATTTACATGATTGTTCTTTTATCTTGATCTTAACTGCCAAATTGACCACAGTGAGGTCCAGCATACTTGTGGCTACACAAAGAAAGCAAGGTAATAGGGACCATCTGTGTGTGTGTGTGTGTGTGTGTGTGTGTGTGTGTGTGTGTGTGTGTGTGTGTGTGTGTGTGTGTGTGTGTGTGTGTGTGTGTGTGTGTGTGTGTGTGTGCCTTACCTAGATGAGAGGGGAGGTGCTTCCCATTAGCCAGCAGGCAGAAACTGATGCTGACACTGGAGGTTGAACACAGGCAAAAATGTGGAGAAAAAAACAACTTAACACTGAGCTTATAGAGATGTGCTTACACTGATATGGGTTCTTTTCTATATCATTTTTATTTAAAGCTATGATCTTGAAGGTATAAAACCAAACCCCATGTTTGATACTATTTAAGGTTTGCATTTTCTCTGTAAAACCTATTGAAGGTATTCACAATCAGGAATTATCTCTCTAAACAGTCTCTGTTATTGGTAGTGGCCAAGTCTGCCATTCCTACACTGGATTCAGGTTGCCTACCAAAAGACCACAAAACAAGAAAAAAAGTCACTTTCAGTACAGTGAGCTGTTAAATGAAGAGTCACTACTGTAACCAACTTTACTGTGTACTAATGTTGTGTGGAAAACTACTTGCCCCTTGTGCATCATGAAATCAGATCACTGTTGAAATTAAAGGGTAAGCACCAGTTTTACGCATTAAAGTGTGTTTACAGCTCCTGGGAAGTACTACTGCATATGTGAAAGAAGTAGCATAAAGCCGTTTGTGGCTCCAGAGGAAGCTGCATGTAATCTGATGAATTGTTTCCAGTGATGTCACTCAGTGGCTATGTTGCATTGTGGGTAATGTAGACTTTGGTCCACTGGTCTAGCATTGTGCTAACACTATTAGACTCATTATGGAGATGATCAAAATCGATACAGCAGATCCAGAGGTATCGGCTTTTTTATTCCTGTTCAATGCCCAGCGCCTATATTACCCACAATGTGACTTAATGTGTTAAATTGGTGGAGTTACCCTTTAATATTGACTGACTTCAACAGCATGAGTTTGTTTGGATGCACAGTAAACAGATACACCAGCTGCACGTCTGTTGCATTCCTGACAGAGCAGCTGCTCAACAAGTATTTGCTGTAGTATTAAACCACACTTGCTGTCGCCACAGGTATCGCAAAAGGATTAGGATTTAGTGGCATCTAGCCGTGTGTTTGCAGATTGCAACCAACTGAACGCCCCCTTCTCTAGAGTTAGAGTTTGGTTTGTCTGTTCCTGGCTACTGTAGAAACACAGCAGACTACTTGGCAGGACCCACTCGCTCTGTAGATATAAAAGGCTCATTCTAAGGTAATGAAAACACAATGATTCTTAGTTTCAGGTGATTATACACTAATAAAAACCCAATTATGAATATTCAATTCCATTCTGCCAATAGTTCCTCTTAAATCCTACACACTGGACCTTTAAAGAGTCAAATGCTTTAATAAAAACGTAGGCACACACATGTAAATATGTGTGTGGTCGTATAAAAGCTCACATGAAGGGAGGTGTAACCTCATACTGTCTAAATATTCTTGTTGATGCCAAACAATATCTCATCAATTTCCAGAAAGTTACAACCCTTTTCCAACCTTTTCTATGTTAATAACTACACTCATCTTTCCACAGAACTACTCCACCTTTCTCCCACTTTCTCTTCTCTGTTCCCTTCATCCTCTCTTTGTTTCCACGGCAGCAAGAACACCAATAAACAGGAATACAAGACTTTCTTGTATTAACCTACAGGGCAGATACTTAAACACCAGCCAGTTTGGCAGATGCCTCTCACAGCAGTCTAAAAATGTTCCACATTTAATACGATGGTTAAACCGAACTTATGGAAAGAGCTTCGTTGAGATTGAAAGCCGGGTGAAATTCCCCTTTTTCTTCACTGGATCTAAGAATACTGAGTGTGTAGTTCAGAGCAGCTTGGACAGGAAACTGGCAAACATGAAGTCATTTGACATTCTCGTGAGGTAAAGTTTGGAAAGCTGAAATTGAACTAAGATGTGTGTTACATAACATTTGCAAGACTTTTCCATGTTCTGTTATAGTCACAACTGCTCACTTTAACGGCTCTTAAACTCTTAAGCTTTTTGTTCAACCATTAAAGATATTTCCTTGGACACAGTGTGCTGGATCAAACCCTGCTATAAATATAGAAGTGGAGCTGTAATGTTTTCAAGGAAAATAGTTGATGTCCATACCAAGACACAGCGATGGTTTCAATCCCTGTTAACAGCTCACACGTCTTCTCCTCCTGGTTGAACATGGTCGGCTGCACTGTAAGAGACGCGCTGGCACTCACTATTGGCCGAGCCCTGATTGGAAACACAGACCATGAAAGAATCAGAATACAAAGAATTGTCTATTTATTTCTTAGCGCACTCCTATGTGCTATAACATACCTGTATAAGACTGCTTTATCAGCCCCAAAAGCACCAACAATCAGATCTGAAACAAGGGAAAGTGAGTTAAATGAAGATATCAAAGAGGAGGATAAAGTGTTAATAGACATCCGGTGTTGGACTATTTCCTGCAGTACCTGGGTAGCCGTTCTGATCCAGATCTTTGTTGCCTCGCAGAGCAAAGCCAAAACTGGCTGGAAAAGAGCTGGAAGCCCATTGGCCAGAGAGAGTCTGAGTGGGCGTGTCCATCAGTCCTCCGGCATGACCGTTATAAATGAGAACCAATCCATGCTTGTCGTCTCCTCCGTACGGACAGCCGATGGCCATGTCTGATTATAAACAGCGACAACACACATGAGAAGAATCTAATGACTTCTCAAAATGTGGTTACGCAACCAATATATAAGATATATAACATAAGTTAGTTCTACAATTGATATTGCATAGCCAGACCTACGTATCTCTACAGCACTGTGTCAGCACTGGAGAAAGGTCAGACTTGTTTGCATTTCTTTAAACCAGTCACAATCGTCTTGGCCGGTGTAAAGCCTAGGATGAAGTGACGGTGCCCATGCTAAATAGCATTGGGGGGAACTTGTTCTGCACATGGGGAGGCAAACGCTGGCATTAAAATGGCTAAATCCCTGTAAAAGAAAAGGTTAGAGTTGCTCGCTTGTTTATGATCGTAACGTTGGTGAAGAGGTTAGGGTTAGGCTTACTTGCAGTTTTCAGCATGTAGGTTGCTAGCTTGGAGGTTGTTGTTGTTTCCCGTAGTGACAGGGATTTTGAAAATGTTAACATGCACCAATAGACGCCCAATGGAAGGCTTATAGAAGCAGTCTACATCCACTGAGTTGGACTAGTACAGTAGCTTGTCAAATGTGAAGATTTGCTTTCCCCTGCTTAATATCATTGTAAATTGATAAAATCACTGCTATCCAATCACTGCTACTGTTACTTACCATTAAAACCATCCTGGTTGAGATCACCCAAAGGAGCCAGCGAGGTGCCGAACCGGCCAAAGGCCTGTTGACCGAGGAGGTGGGACTGGCTTGGTTCAAGCAGCAGAGGGCCTCTCTGCAGGTACACGTACACCTTGCCAAGCTCCTCCAGACGCCCATTGGACCCTCGACGCATGAACATTGGAGCTCCCACCACCAGGTCATCCAAACTAGGGAGGCAAGGAGAATAGGCAATATTGGGATATAGACACAAAACAAAGACAGATATTTTATGACCAAAGTGTTTAGATTGATGAAAGTGGCTAAAAATCAAGTGTCCCTCTAACTCCCTGATACTAAATTATTAGCAATGTAAATGGCTGCAATGTATATTGTATACCAAACTACAGAATCATTCAGGGGAACGGTAAATAGTCATTGAAAGGCTATCCTGATACTTATACTAACAAATAGTTCTCAGGGTGTGCCTCTGCCAGGGTTAAGGAAGTGAAATTGGCCAAAGGAGAACTTTAACCTGAGAGGAACTATTCACATAATCAGAGTATTTTAAGAAATTTCCATGACACATCTAGAGAGTGACAGGATGACTGAACCTGTGTGGGAAAGTCCTACTGTTGTCTCTGTTTCAGTGACCTCATCCTCCACTTTCAGTCTTCTGCTTCAGCTAATATTCATGTCCCTTTTCTGTCATTTAAGCTCGTTTTGTTTCCCTTCCCCAATTTTTTTTGCCATCATGTCTCACCGTCACTCGAGCCACTCACCCGTCGTTGTTGATGTCGGTGGCTGCCACTGCGTAGCCGAAGTAGGACCCCATCTGGAACGCATTACAAACAAGACTTGGTTAGCCTTTAATCACACCACGATGCATAGATCCCTTTCTTTTCTTTCATTTTCTTTCTTCATGGCCATTTTCTCTTTTGTACCCTTCACCACCGCCCCCAGAAGCTTTCCTCTTCAATCTCTCAATCCTACAATCCCCTGGGGTCTCCACTTCTCCCTTTTCATGGAGCTCAGTGTTAAGAGCTTCTGTAAGTTCGAGGAGAGGTAGGGGGTCTGGGGATCGGGACACAAACTCCTTTCAAATTCAGAGAAAATTCTCATGGGGCTTGGGTTTTTCCGGTTTAATTTCATACCAATGTATGATAAATTAGGGTCATGTTACATCCTTGGTTGACTCTTACTTCAAAGTGACTTGTAGTGTAGCTGAACAGAAGTGAGCTGGGAGACTCTTGGGAAAAACAAGACTCAATATTGGGCATGTTTTCCTGTATCACACATGCAAAACAGCTCATATCAGCATAAATCAAACCGGTTCAGGACAAAGTTCAGATTCACCCCTGATACCTTTGCCAGACATATTCACACTCCTTGAAATATGATCAACACTTCCTGTAGAGCTGAACCACCAGGAATGTTCATCTGAGGTGAGATCAGCAAGCTAAGAGAAGTTAGCCACAGATCAACTTTCACAGTCATCAGTTATCATTGATCTGATTCCTTTTGATTCTCATATTTCAGATGTGACTTTAATTTTTAGTAAGCAGGGATGACGTAGTGATTAAACCTGCAATAACTCCGGCCAACCAGGGGCAGCAGAAACAAGTTGTGAACAAAACATTGGCGTATCACTTTTAAAGTTGATATTATGAACTGTTTAGCAGACACTTGCTTATTTAAACATTCTGCAGTGGGAGTTATGTTTTTTATCACCAATGGCAAATGTAAGTCCAATATTCACCCTCTTTAAGCTCTTTTTCTGTTTTTGGTCTCTACCACCTCCTGAGGGAAATATCTGCCTTTTTAGCTGCTGAACGCGGGGTGGGTAGTGTACAGCAGGTTTTAAGAGCGTTTTCAATGTTATCAGCAGCCGATAACAATGCGAAAGTCAACTGAATCTAAACAGTTGTGGGCCGCACAGCTAAAGAATGAAACTCTCTAAAGATCCATAAAGCCAAGTCAGCTGTGGATTCAGCTGATAATGCTCTGTAGGTTCATCACTATGAGTCACCCCTTTGACATTGCCACATTACTTTCACATTGTCTTTTGATTTTGCTATTTAAAAAAAATATCCATTACAGTCGCTTTAAGTACTTTTATCTAGAGGACTCTAGACATAAATCTTCCACAACTGGTTGAAGAACATACAATACAATACAGTACAAGCCAAACCCAAATCTAGTTTGTTTGTATCCAAGTGGGTGACCAACTTCTTTCTTACAATTCACACATACAATCTTTGAAGTCTCATATTCCCATTATCCCAGTAACACTTACACCTCATGCTTGTTTTGATTTCATAATGCTTCAACAAGTGAAATAAGAATTGACATGAAAAGGTAGATTATTAAATAGAAAGTGACATGAAATGTATCATCAGGAAAAATGTGTATCGTGAAATACAAATGTTATTATGAAATGATGAATGATATTTCATTATAAAGTTGTGTTTTTATAATTTAAAGTATTTAAAGTATTTCACAATTACAATATACATTTTTATATTTTATACAATGTGTTTAAATGATAATGTCTTTTTTATTTATTTCATGTTGAACATTTTGAGGTCGCATACACAGGAAGTGGTTGGGTGGAGACATTTCACACCTTACGGCGCACAACGCAAAAGTGGTCGAGTGAATCAAAACAGAAGATCCATAAAGCCAAGTCAGCTGCAGATTCAGCTGATAACGCTCTGTAGGTTCAACAATATGAGCCACCCCTTTGATACTGTCACTTTATTTTCACATTGTCTTTTGATTGCCTACGATACAGCACTCAGAATTACCATGACCTGGATGACTGAGAACCTTCATCAACATCTAGTATAAATACTTACCATCTCATGTTTTGTGTATTTTGACCACAACATGAGATAGTAAGCAATGAAACATGGCCAAACAGAGAAAATATTGTTGAACTGCACAACAAATGACACATTTTAAGGGTTTCACTCATGGAGCCTCTTTCTGTTTTTGCAGCTGACTGTGACCACACAGTCCACGCATCAACAGAGGGATCAGCATACACCCACAGAGAGTGGAGAGTCAGTTAGCCTGAAGTTCAACTCGGATCACTCTCACTCTGACTTAACAGTTTACTCAGCGCCCTCCACCCTGACACTGACACCTCTGAGCAGTCACTGATGACCTCCCACACTGAAAACCCACACAGACACATGCTTTCCCATGAGTGCATGGTCACATGCTCTGACATTGCGCAATATGTGCAGATTGAAGCCCTGTTCAATTACATAAGAAAGTAACAGACAGCTCAGTTTCCCCAATGATGTAGCTGGCATGTCCGATATCAAAGGATAGGTTCACATACATTGAAATCGCTATATATATGTATTGATCTCTTAGTGTACATTTCAAACAACTAGAACAATTATCTCCAAACAACAAGTAATTATGAGCATGTCAGTACTGTTTTAAGATGGACTTCAAGAACTGGAAACCTATCCTTTACAACTCAAATGCATAGGTGTTTTTTCAAACATTCCTATATACCTCTGGTCTTCAGCAACCCTGCACTTATCACAGATTAAGGAAAAGTTTACACCAATTAAATTTCAGTCTTTATTGTGAATAGATGGAAAGTCAGGTGAAGTTTTGTAATCCACAAAACATTTTGGGGTCTTGCATTAGCATTCTCCCAAACAGCTAAAGTAGACAGGGACTTAAAAAAACAACTAAGAAAAAAAACTAAAAACACTTTTGGATTTAGAGTCTAAAGACGTTATTTTTCACTGGAGCTGCTAAGACAACAGCATTAGTGTTCTTCCCATCTAAAGTGGGTGCACAAACCCGACCATGTGTCAAGGGTGTAAATAACGTCTATTCAGATCAATTTGTGATCTCCAGGCTTACAGAGACCTTATCTACTTCATCAGTTTAGAAGATCTGTTTAGAAGAATGCTGTGAAGAATGTGTGGACTACCAACTTACTATCGACATGGGGGATGTCATGAGGAGTAGATAATGATTTAATTTAAATTTTTAGCTGACCTGTTCCCTTAAAGTCACATTATGACACTTGGGATTTGTATTTACGACAGTGGTGTTGCACTCAGAAACTGGAGGAGCGTCTAATTCCACAAAATTCCAATTTCTACATAATGTTGCTTTAGGGTCTCATATTCCCATTATCCCAGTAACACTTACACCTCATGCTTGTTTTGATTTCATAATGCTTCAACAAGTGAAATAAGAATTGACACGAAAAGGTAGTTTATAAAATAGAAAGTGACATGAAATGTATCATCAGGAAAAATGTGTATAGTGAAATACAAATGTTATTATGAAATGATGAATGATATTTCATTATAAAGTTGTGTTTTTATAATTTAAAGTATTTAAAGTATTTCACAATTACAATATACATTTTTATATTTTATACAATGTGTTTAAATGATAATGTCTTTTTTATTTATTTCATGTTGAACTTTTTGAGGTCCCATACACAGGAAGTGGTTGGGTGGAGACATTTCACACCTTAAAGTGCACAACAGATGAGTCATATGTTTGCTTATAAGAACATTTCCCAAAATAAATCGGGCTTCTAAACTAAGTTAGTGATATTTGGTTTTAAAGAGTATCTGTGGGTTATATCTAAAGCTATATGACTAAGAGCTCAGCTGGCCAACGCTTCAACTACTTCCCATTTCAAAAGCACACGCTGAATCAATACAGTGACAACAGACACTTTCCTGGTCTGCTGTTTCTGGGTTTGATTTACAGCTTTTAGAGACCTTGAGCTGTGCGTACTGTAAGCTAGACCTCTGACCCCGGTATAGGCCTCCTCTCCATGGGGCAAATTCCTTCATCTTCAACCCCCCCCCCTTCACACATGCCACTTTAAATGTGTACCCACATATGAAAATAGGGGCCAGGCTAGTACAGAAAATCTCCAGCCAGATGTGCACATACCTGCTCCCCTGTCAAGTTGAGCAGAGACTTTAGATCCCTTCCATTTAATATGGACACCTATATGAGGCAGACAAAAGTCAGAAGTGATTATAAATCTGTGGTTCAAAATCTGAAAATACATAATAGATTATTCTACTAAAATCTATTCAGCTCATTTCGTTAGTACTGCATGTATGAGTATACTTGTGTTTTGTAATTTGTACTATTTGTACTGTGAATTGTTGTAAAATGAAAATGCAGGGACTCCTTACTACACCATACAGCATGAGTCCTTTTGGAACTCCTGTGATGAAATCTGCAACAAGGAAAGCAAAGGACAAAAGGTTACAAGGGGCCATCTCTAAAAACAAGCCTGATAACTAAAAACTGAAACGCTGGTTGAAGCTAGTGACCAATCAACAAAAACACTGTTTGTGAGATCTATCTTTTGGATTCTTTGGGTCTCAAACTGTCCTTGTTTCCTTAAAGACTTAATAATCCCTTTATTTTCCAATACAGTTAAGTGTGTGGAGACTGAGCAGTTAAATATTAGACAATGCTTGGGATCGGGGCCAGTAAACTCTGCACTCAGCCATGCATTTTAACTCTCTGTACTGTAAATATAACCCTCACCTTCCTCATCATCCCCACTGAACTCGCCACCAGCCACAGAGTAACCTGCAGAGGAAATGAGAGTAAAGATGAGGCTGAGAGTGGATACGAAAGGTTTAAGTGAAAGGTTTTCTGACACATTAATGCACATGATGCATAACTGAAATCCAATTTAGCTTTTAACTTCTATAACATTCACAATGAACAGAAAAAAATCCAATCAGTGTTTTTATGTTGTTCATTCATCTTGCTTGTCAAAACCTGACGGAAACCACATTGCAACTCATACATATTTTTAGCTGCAAGCCTCAACTTGGGCACTACTAGTCTCTTTTTCCACTATGTGAACAAACTTTCATTAAGCTTTTTGTGGCTCTGAAGGGAATTAGTTGCCTCAAGTGATGTCACCTAAAATGAAAAATGATAATGAAGAAATCTAAGGGTGTGAAGCAGGGGTGGATGATAACAACAAAATTGTCAAAAGTTTCGATCCGATACGAAGTTATAAAAGGACAATGTCACTGATATTGATACAGATACTTTTTATTATAAGAGCAGGACAGCTTTTTAAGGCAAATAACAAAAGTGTTGGGCTCCTGGGGAATCACCTTGATGAAACACCAAAATAATTTGCCTATGATAGACTGCATGTAGCCATATAGGAATGCTACACTTTCACCTTTTTTTTGTTTCATTAACATAATTTATTTAAGGAACACGTTTCGATGGGCTGAATGTATTATTGGATGTCTGAATATAGTATGCTTTATTTCATCAGTTTGACTAAGATATCTATTTCATTGTATATGCCTGGGTATTCCCCTGAAAAGACTCCAGTGAGCTGTCTGGGGGGTCTTAGTGCTGATGAGGCATTTCCCTCTTCCTCCTCTTCCTCCTCATCCTCCCTTCTTTGCTGCAGCTCAGAATTGTCTTTCTCAGGTTTTTTACATGTTTAAACAAGTTTGTGGTGTTGCCATAGTAGTGAACAGCCTTATACACACATCAAAGTTTACAACATTTTCATTTACAGCTGTAAAATGGCTCCAGATAATGCTCCTCCTTCATTCAGCCATCACTGCTGGATGTTGGATTAAAGTGGTCAGGGTGTGCACTGGGGTGAGCTGTGCATAAACAGTTGAGGTAACTACAATCTGATTGGCTGTTGAAAGCGTTGACATTATTACGTTCTAAAACAAAACACTAACAACTTGACAGGCTGAGTTGCCAACAAAGCCATAAGCCAGCTTGAGTCGAGCTGACAGGGGCCAGCTCATACCAGTGCAACATTTCCCTGCAACGTTCTACAACAGTTTCAATCTCGTTCTGATTCGTTTGTCCTGGGATAATGATATGTTTGTATCCCATTAGGAGCATGATTGTGTTCAGGATATCAACTGTCAGCCTGCCTGTTTACATTATGAGAAATCCTGAGTCATACCATGACTCATGTTTCCACGGATATTTTGGCCTGATAGTGGAACGAGACGAAAGGTCAAGAGGCTGCACTTATTTTTCAGTTTTCTCTGTACAAAGATGACAATTTGATATGAGGGTGGTGTGAGTGGAAAGCTCATGATGTGACTCTTTCTCCCAGAAACATGACTATTATGAGAGAATTTTAGGAAAATCTTCCAGTAAGATTTTTTTATTTCTTGCAGTCAGGACCAAACATATCCAAACCACACTGAATGAAAATCCAATCATTAGCTTTCAAGGTGTTTATTTTATTTTACCAAAGCCTTGGTCAGGGGGTCCCTAAATCCTAATATATTATCCCCTGGGAACAATGAATATCCATATTACATTTCATGGCATCCTGCTGCTCGTTGCTCTGGACCAGATTGTCAGGAAAACTTGGATCATGAGGTCCAGCTGCTTGCAGACGTATAAATGTACAGCAGCAATAAAAATAGTTGTTGTTGGCAACAGTAGAAGTATAAGTAGTATTTGTCGTAGTGGTAGCAATACTATTAGCGTTTGTGCAAGTGCAGTTCCTCACCCAGGTAACTGTCATCATAGCTTCCCTGCACCTGTCGTGTCTGAATCTGCCCGGCGACTGACAGCAGAAAATACGAGGGGTAGTAGGCCTTAACAATCTCCTCTGTTGTGGCTGAGAGCAGCTGACCTGTGAGAAGAAACAAAGGGTCAGAGGTCAGAGGTTAAACTTAGACGTGTGACTTTTGAACTCCACTGCTCCACTGTAGTTTGTTCACTGATAAAGATGATGGATTGATTTCCTGACTCGATTAAAGGAAAAATCTATTGGAAGATAAAATCCATGCTGTTCCACATTCCTGTGAGCTCACCTTGCCAGTAAAAGCTGCCTGGTCCTCCAAGCACAACCTTCCCGTCCTGTAACACACAACAGTAGCCAGAGCTGAGGAGTCTGTGAGTCACTAGCTTCATCATGAGTTTCAAACAAACTCTGCAAATCTCATGTACACAGCGAAATCCCGACTGAGAAACAGTGACTATGTGATTATGTAGGAACCGGGACACACTCCAACAAATATTTCTCTTACCTTGGTGAAGTCTGCACTAAATCCCCCCTGACAATAGCCCTGCCCAGCAGGTCCATGTCTTTCTGCAACGAACAGCACAAAACATGGGAAACACTAATAAATGATCTGTTTCAGGAAAACTGAAAACACAAAACATTCTGTTCTGTTGAGGGAAGCACTCTCCAGAGTGATTTCTGTTACATGTCAGTTGTTCATTGACCCAAAACTGAATTCCAGACCAACACTCTGATAACAACATAAGAAACTACTCTATAAATGTGATGATTTTCAGGCAAGTTCTGGTGTGATGTGATTTAAGAGGATTTAAGGGTATTTATTTGCAATGTGCTCATATTTCACTGGGTAATAACTGCCTCCTTGAGCTGTGTGTCAAAGCAGCTCCAACTACTGATGTGTTGGTAAGCAGGACATATCAGTGAGTCAAACAATAACTAACTTGCCATTGTTTCCTGAACCTTTTCATGCACCTGTGTCTTTCACCTTGAAGTATCTTTGCCTGACCTAGAGGAAACCAGATCGTATCCATAGCACTGTCACATTATAAAGGATTACTATGGTTACGGTTGACCAGCAAAAAGGAGAGGTGTTATCATGTAACTATAGACAGTCACATGCCAACAAATAAATACTGATGTTGCTCCATGTCTGTTGGATTAAGGTGTTTGCTAACATACTTCCACTGGAGGTTGGCTGTCATGACAGTTAACTCACCTGTCCGGCAGGGGGCGTACTCCACAAACGTTTTGAGGCTGTCTACAGAGAGGTAGCAGGTTCCTGTGACATCGGAGAAGGGTGTGTCATGTTCGGTCCTCCAGTAATACCTGGGAGCACAAGCCTGGGAGGCACAGTGGGACAGCTCAGTGACAACAGTTACAGTAACATTACCACCTTTTCTAGTTTACAAGTGTTAAATTGACCCTTGCCTGAACTTGTCCAAACAAACATTGATTGCATTGCACAATCAATAGCCTTGCAGCTGACAACTAGACAGAAAGTGAGTCAAGCCTTAAAGTCCTCTAAACGTGGTGGTCATACACGTAGGAATAATAGTCAGTAAGCTATCACTGAAGTTTGGAGGGTGAGGTCAATTTATGGCCAAAATCAAGAATACAAGAACAAGTGTGCTTCAAAGTATCTACTTCAATGGCTAAGAGGTAGCACAGCTTTAGCCAACTAGACTTTTTGGGATGAGAGGTTGTTTGAAAAAGTGCGTCTCAAGAATAGCATATCGACCTTGTGGGAGCCAATCTCAAATGTTTACTATATATTAGCCAACTTTTAAACAGCAGCTGCGTGCTGCTCTATATTTAATTTGTAGAAATATCACATCCCATACTAATGAGGTAGTGTTCGTTCTGTAGCCCATCATCCTTGTCAAAGTGATGCATATTGTTTGAACATGCAAACACTCAAACTGTATGTCGTATCTAAGGCAAGGTTATGGTACTAGTTTCACCTGAGATACAAGAACACTACTGTTCCTTTATTTGTGTGTCCTCTATATTAATTATCAACAGTTGAGGATGTAAACCGATGTTATGAATGTAGCCATCATGTGCAAAATAAACATCCTTTTGCAGGGTCACTGTTACTGTCTTCTTCTTATTCAACCTTTCCTGGACAATATTTTTAGTATCAAAACATATGGTAAGAGAGATTCAGATCAGATTGTCTTATGAGTTTACTTTTGTTTTGCATCTTCAAAGCACAGACAGAGTCAGATTAGAGCAATTTTCTGCAACCACATGGAAAGCTCCATATTGAAATACTGTGATGGCAACGTGGACTACAGATGTCACTACATCTGTCAACAGTAACTAAACAAATGCAACCATGTAATCACACAGCATGATGTAGGTAAATTATCCAAACAGACCAACCAACCCTGACCCATTCTTACCAGGATGCTGTTGCCATGGGAACGCACAGTAGCTCCAAACCACTGATGGGACTTGAACTCAACCTGAGTGTTCACGTCATTTATATAAAAATATCGATCACCTAGAAGAGCACAGAGGAGAAAAAACTAATTTGAGAACATATTTAGACAAAGGAGAACGCAGGTCTTCTGTGACTGAATAACTAAACTGGGACATGGAACAAACTTCAGTGATGTCAGGAGTTGTTATTTTAACTGAGTCAAAGATCCCCCTGTCATTGGTGTTTGATATCTGTGCTGTCAGGGCTTCATTTAAGAGTGTTCCCCACATGTTCTTGGCTTTTTACATGGATTTTTTATGGCCTTGTTCCCGGGGTCTGCAGTCTTAATCCATCCTCCATGCTATGGCAGACATCAAACAGCTCAAA
Source organism: Pagrus major (assembly GCF_040436345.1). Classification (NCBI taxonomy): domain Eukaryota; kingdom Metazoa; phylum Chordata; class Actinopteri; order Spariformes; family Sparidae; genus Pagrus; species Pagrus major. The sequence goes on along the minus strand of NC_133220.1, from coordinate 32,039,408 downwards.
GGGACTTGGACCTTGTTGTTACTGTAACCCAAACGGCTGTACTTCATTGTCAGGCTCTGTTTTAAGAAGAGGCCCTGGCAGTAAGAAGGCAAGGAACAGTGAAGGGGGAGGGGGCGGTGGAGTGCTGGAGGACACGCATTTCTCACGTTTTGGGGACATAACCCTGTTAACTCACATTGTGGGGACCTGCCTTCCTTATGGGGACAAAACACAAGTCCCCATTACGTAAATTATTAAAATTTAGGTTGAAGGCTTGGTTTAGGTTAGTCTCCAGGAGTGTGTGTGGCTGCCAAAGGCTTTACTTTTACAACTTCAGCAGCATTACACCTCCATGATTTCTGCTTTCAACAATATGCTGTTATAATAATTAATCTGGAAATATACAACAGTAATATTTCTACCTGGATTGCTATCCCTGGTCCATAAAATTCTTATTTTTGAGCCAGGTGGGTGAGCCAGGTTACCTTTATGTCCTATGGAAGACTGTGAAAAGAATTTGTGAAAAACAGCTCACATCCTTATCCAGGTATTTGTTCAAAGTTTGCGTTGGGATTTGCTGTCAGTTCTTAATTTCTTCTACATGCAGCATTTTTGTCACACCAACTATAAAAAAGTAATCAAACATTTTTTGCTAGTCAGCAACCTTGAAAAGCCATTTAACAAACCCTGATGCCTTCAACATGCCTGAATGAGAAAGCTTGCCTTTAAGCACTAAAAGTTTAAATCATTCTTAAATGTGCCTGTAACTGTGTACGCTTTACTGTGGTATACTTCTGATATATGTGCCTGCAGCCTGTAGCAGAGTGGTGACATTAAACTCTCCTGGCTGCAACTCAGCGTGCCTGTTAGGTTAATGGAGTCTGGGCTGTGTCCTCAAACACACCATGAATTTTGAGGCCTGTAATGGGAAATGCAAGACTACTGAGTGTAAAAGTAGGAGCACTTGTGTGTACATACGTGAGTGTGTGTGAATGCAAGAGTGGTTTTCTGCAAAGTATCGTGTTTCAGAGGCCGTCTGCAGAGACAGTTTGTAAACAATTTGTAGGTGTGTATTTATGTACGCAGAGTTTGCACAGCCACAGCTTTCAGTCTGTGTAAACCATATCAGCATGTGAGAGCGTACGATAAGTTAGACCCTGTGATCCTCAAACGGTGGTCCTTATCGCTTCCTGCATTTCTGATGGAGGTGATTATTTTTCTGGCAGAGCTGGGGGCAGCCCAGGTCCTCTGGGGTCCTTGTCCCTGTAATGACTCTGCCCCTAATTAAAGAGCGCTTACAACAGTGGGCCCGAGTCCAGCAAGAAATCAAAGCTCTGTGAAAACACTGTAAACACAGCCCGCGTCCCAAAATGGAGACCTTAGCGTCCTCAACCACCATTAAAACACAGGAGAGACATCAGAGGCTGGTTTCAATCAAAACAGAGAACTGTTCAATTTGGAGCTGCAAGATGGTATGGAGCTGCACAGCCTTTTTTTGAGATTATTTTTTGGGGCATTTCTTGCTTTATTGGACTTGATAGTGAAGAGGCAGACGAGAAATTGAGGTATAACTTGCAACAAAGGTCAGTGGTTGCGACAATGCAGCCGTTCGGCTATCAAGGATCTCCAGGGAGCTGCACTTCTGACCTCAGGGTCAAACACAGTGGTGCTTAACTCGAGATGCTACCTATATCTTCTCTCTGCCACTTTTATGGCTAGACACAGCTGAGAGTTTACTACACAGTCCCGCCTCATCAGTTTAACAGCTCTGTTAGGGAAAGTGACATTTTTATATCCTGGAACAATATGAGTAACCAGCTACTGCTGTGATTATGATGTAGAGAAAATTCTCTCCCTTGGATTTTGATATTGAGCTTGATTTTTATCTGTGTGGGCACAAAGATACCAGCCGTCAATTTCGATTTAACAAGACAGCCTACCTTGCTTGTCAAAGTTGATAATGCTGCAGTTAGCTTGGCTCCAGGGGCACAAGTACACAGCTCCTCCTTCAGTGATGTCGGGCTGGCTGGTGTTGGCTTTCGGAGCGCCGATCAAAATACTGATGCTAGACAGCAGAAAGGAAAAACAAAATCTTATGTTGTGGTGAAGAACTGAGTCCAGGAAAAGTCTGACATTATACCAAGAAACAACTGTTTTGATCTAAAATCATGTGCATTTAACTTGTCTTATTAACATGTCATATACACAGCTAATGAAATAAGTAGGAATCTGGGCAAAGACTTGGTATAAAGGGGTTGAAGGGTGAATATGGAGCCATGATTGGTTAAATGCTTGATTCCTACAAGTTTCCCCTAATTATGCTTCGAAAAAATTGTCAAAATAAATACATGTCTTTGTATCTTGCCAGTGCTCACTGTCTCCTGGCTGTAGCTTCATATCTACCAAACGGACATGGGACTATAACTATTGTCATCTAACCTTGAGCAAGAAAGCACTCTCTGAACACACTGGCCAATGTCCAATTTAGCCTCTGGGGGCAACAGCCAATGTTTTGGGGGTTACAGTGGAGCCAGTGGATATTTGGATAACAATTAATGGAGACCTGGGCCAAGACCTCTTCTTCCCTGAAGAGGTCACTGACCACTGACAAGTTAAAGGTGCAATATGTAAGAATATTAATTGAAAACATAAAAAAAAAATAACTAAAATTATAAATAGAATGTGAAGAAATAACATTTGAAATCATGACGTCTGTGTATTGTGTTGCAGAGATATCTACTCCAGCCCATAGCCTACCGGTTCAAAGCTCCTGTGCAAGCGGTGTACACACCAACACATCCCCGGTAATCCGAGCTCCCGGTCTGGAGTGCTAGATGTACAGCTAACTGAGCTAACTGGTTACTACAGTTAGCAGCAGTTAGTGGTTATTCTGGTGATATGCTGCCTCTGAATTCGACTGGATGCCAGTTCTTACATATTGCACCTTTAAAAACACAGAAACATTTCACACAACATTTCAGCTAATCTATTTAAATGAATATCTGCATTTAATGCTGATACATTTAAAAATAAATAAATAATAAAAATAATAAAAAGCTAGCTCTTGGATGTACGTCATACCCGTGGTTGTGCTCATGCATGAGCAACTGTACCGTGCTGAAGCACATCTCTTCCAACTGTGCCAGGGCCATGAAGGTGTACCTTACTTGAGCACAGTACGGAGCGCTCATACTAGTCAAACAAACTGGACTTTTGGGATCAAACGTGTTTGGGCACGGTACGGATTGCCTAGTGTGAGTGCGCTCTTTAAGATCAGTTTGCAGCTCTTACCTCAGTGACAGCTAAACAACTTGTAAACACTGGCATATTATCACCTCATAAAAATGATATAGCGGCCCTGTGAGCAAAAACACCAAGACTATCTTCTGAGGTATCTAAATATTTGGCTCTTTAGCTGCTAAATGCTGCTAAATGCTGAGCAGGTTTACAGTGTGTTTCTCAGAGCTTGTCTGATGAAAAGAACTGCTTGTTACTGCTCGAAACCATACTGATGAGAGCTGTGAGAGTGAACCAAAAGTAGAGCTGTGGGTTGTATTACCAAAACAATGAGCTGAAAGATGCTTAAAAAACTGAGGGGAGAGCTGAGGATACTGCAGGTCATATTATTGTAGGTTTGTCACTTTAGACCATTTTTAACTTATAATATTGACTTGAGAAAGTAAGTGCAATACAAAGTTGCTACATTGAAACAGGTACACCAGCTATAAAGAATGATTACATGTCCTAGTGGGCCCTTAAAAAACTGCAGTGGTCTTAACATGAGTGCAATTATTGTAGCTCTTTTTAGCGTAATGAATGACCATCTTGTATTGGAACTGGTTGTTTGGCTGCAGTTTTTGCTTAGTTTAAATGGTCATCCAGACAAAGATGTGATGATCTTTATTGTTCTTCTAGCTAAAAAGGGAGGCTATTTCAAGTAAAACACAGTTCTGCAACTGTACAACATCTGTCAAGACTTCCAAAAATATCAATGTCATAACTGTTATTGCAACTCTAGTTACTGTAACTATCTGCAAGTGAACTAGCAATGTGGTTTTAAGTGTTTTATCTCAAAAGGTTTCAAAAGAAAAATGTGCAAGGAAGTATCAGGAGACAGTTCTGCTTCTTTTCACTGGATGACAGTCTGAAAATGGCGAGATCATTCAAGAGCGATAGAGAAAAACATCTCCTTTCATTTCCATGGATGTGTGTGTGTGAATATCATGAGCACACTCCCACATGTACACATGCAAGTATGTGTGCATAATATGTGAGTGTGTATTACAAATCAGCTGTGCTTTCAAGGTTTTCAGGCAGCCCTGCTAAAAAGGCCTGGCCCTGAGGAAATGGCACAACTTAAGACATTGGTGACTGATGACATTTGCAGAGATCAGACAGACTCTGTACTCCCCCCCATCCCCCAAATTGTCTGGAGAGCACAGGAGGAATATTTACATGGCTGGATGAGCTTTCCTTATAAACCACTCACTCTCCAGCCACTCAGCTGATCAGGGTGCAGCCTTTCAATGGCCTTCTCCGTCAACGGTACAGCACTTTTAACCCACTGCCACCCCCTGTGTTCTCTGCATGTGTGTGTGTGTAAAATACAGCTGTGAGTCAATTAAAAACACTCCTAATGAAAACTTAACAGGCAACAATAGCCTCCATGACAATGTGATGTGTATCAGTGAGATGATGGACGCGTCTGTTGAGACCTGAAATAAGAATTCCTTTCCTTTAACTCATGTTCGACAGGAACATCTGCAGAAAAGGAAATGGCTCAGAGGCATAGCAAGGTCAAGGATGTAACATGTAATTTTTACTAAAGGATTTATGAGCTTTAGTCAATGCAATTACATGGCCACATTATTATGAAACAAGTCATATCCTAATGATAGGTCTTACTCAATGTAACTGTTCATAAATATTACATCTACACTGTTTTTTTCCTTTCTCTAGTAAGTCTTCATTTTCTTTAAAATATTGAATACTTTAACCCTTTCAGGCATCTAAAAGAATATATTTAAGAACAGCCAATGACTTTGGTTTAACTTCTCACAATGTCTTTTAAATAAACATGTGTCATGGGGTCACATGTAGACATTGCTTTATCGTAAGGGGCACAAGCCAACAAGAGATGGGAACCATTGAGGTATCCAGATATGATCTTTTATTATATTCAGTAATGAACACAATATCCCCACTAACCCTGTTCAGGTTTCTCAAGATTTTATCTGGGTTGTTATAATAAACAGTCTTATATGAGTCAGATCCCCAACCTGAATATCTGCTTTGTTTGGTTAACATGTAAACACACTCAGTAAACTCATACATATGTGGGTGGCCACGAACAATCTGACATAATACTCAATTAGCGTGTTTTCTTTCCTGTTGTCCCAATCATGAGAGCGTGACTGAACCTCTAGAGTAACAGGCATGAATAGGATAAATTATGTCAAAATTTAATCAATCAAATGAACAATATTGACTTAACCTGCGTTAAAGCTGCACTAATGCTGTGGTAGCAGAGACCCCATCCCCACTCTTCTAGACTGTACATTTGCTTTGTTGTCCAAATTAAGTTTTTAATTTAAAAATGGACACTTCTCTGCTCACAAATAAGGACTGATTGAAATAAAGAGTAAATCCCAATACAGCACTGACCGTGACTGGCTTTGCAGTAAAATTCTGCTAGCAACATTAGCCCTTTGGTGTCGTTTAATGTAGAGCTCACAGACAAGTTGGTAAACATAAAGAAGTTCAATGACTCAAGTGTGTTGAATACACTCAAACAAGACTCAAGGTCTGTAGATATGCTAACGTCTCTGCCGAACATGCCTACAATGACAATCATGTTGAAGTTTAGCAGGTATAAAGTTCACCATCTAAGTTTAGTGTGTTTACATGCTAACATTTACTAATTAGCACTCAACACAATTTCAGGCAAGGCTGCTGGGAATATCATTGGTTTTGCAGGTATTTGGTATAAACCAGTATTGGGCAAACTTTTATCTGATGGTGGTGCTAGATAAAGAGGTCAGAGGTTCAAAGGTTATAAAATGTATCCTCTTGGGGTCATGAATGTGGGTAAAATTCATGGCCATCCATCTAATATTTCAACAATAAACAAAAATGTCAACTTCATGGTGGGACTAGTGGAAATGTCAGCGGAGCATCAGTAGGACTCAACCTGGGGGAGTCATGAACATCTGTACTGACACAATTATGCCAGTAAACACAATTACACAATCCATCCAGTAAATGTCTGAATATTTTAGTCTGAACTAAAGCAGTGGGTTAACTAACACCGCCATCCTTAGAGCCATGATGCTAGCATGGCTAAATAGTCCATATATACAGAGAAAAAGCTTTATATTTTTGAGTACAGTATTGTCTTACAATACAATGCATACATTACCATTACTCAAAGCTATAAAGAATTTAAATAAAGTGCAGTTAATGGCAAACCAGGCCGAGGAACATCTTGGACAACAAGGAAATACATAATAATCTTTAGTTTTCTCTTTGTGAAGATTAACTAGCAGTGAGATCTGAAGCTGCAGTTTGACTGATGTTGGCACATACACATCAAACCTCCTGTAGTCCAATTTTGTGAAAGAAAGTCAAAGAAAGCATGTAGCACTGACAAATACAGTAAAATTAAATATCAGAACAAAAAACACACAGACCTTCATCCTTCACAAAGCTGCCCATCCTCATCAGAAAAACGACCATGCAGGTCGACTGTGAAAGCAGCTTATTACGACCCATATTTACATTTGTTGTTAGGTGATGACCTCTAGTGGCCAAAGTCACTGTTATGGCAGTAAAGGAGGGAGTCAGGCTAAGTTGTATACAGAGTGAGAAAGTCCACATAGGGAGGAGATTGGAGATGGATGGTTGGGTCAAACAAGCAAGACTTTCAACCAGGAGACCACTGTTTGTGTCCATTGTCAAACCAAAAGTAGACAGTGAGATATTTCAACTTACAAACATATTGAAGTTCCATCATGTACATATGTAACTGAAGTTATGTAACTATCGCTGTTTTTTTAACCCAAGCCATGATGTTTTCCTAAAGCTAACCAAGTAGTTTCATTGTCTTAACAGAGAGTGTACGATGTAGGCCTGGTAAGTTGTTTTGGGAACACGTTTGAGAGTCGCTGACAATCGACCTATTCAGTCGCTTGTCATTAAATTGTACTGATTGCAAGTTAAAAGGACAGTGTGCACTTTCTTGTTCTGAAGTTGTCGAGCCTTGGTTTTCACCTGTGAATGCACAGTTGTGCAAAGTTTTGCTCAGTAAAATGAAAAAAAATATATATATTTTTTGCAGAAAAAGAAAAAAAACTCAGTGCCTCAATAAACCCTTATGGTTAGTGTGCTGAAACATTCCAAACCTCATTCATTTCTTGCTTTGATTATCTCAAAATTGGTTAACGTGAACCAGCTCTATAAACACAATTGATTCCTGCCTCCTGAACTAGACTTACTGACTAAAACTGGACATGTGTGCTGAAACAATGAAACAGAGATGGCATGGGGAGAAAGAGGAGCACCTATTAACAATCCTCCCTATAGCCAAACAGTCTAGTAATTGTCAGAATGCATGACAACCGCAGAAACAATCCCATCAGCAGAAAGAAAACATCTCCCTCATTCAGGAAAGCATCCTTTTCCTGCTGCGTTGTTTACCCACCACAAAACACGAACCACTGGTTCCACAGTCATTTTGAGCCATCTAAATACATGAATTTGTCCTAAAACAAAAGTGGTGTTGTTCAGTATGAGCAAAGCTATCGCAGGTAAAAGGAGGCTTAGTAGGGGGCTTTTACAAATTGGTCTAAATCAACATCTCAGTAATTACTCGTCAACATGGCCTCTAACTGCCAGAAGCTTAGTTAAGCAAACAGAGAAAATCTTAACCAATTTCCTCACAGGAATATCTACATTCATAAACCAACATTGCTTTTACTCTGTGAGCCCTCAAAGGTGTTAGTGAGGGGAAACTGAGACACACAGAGCTGATAAGGTGTAAGTGGGATTTATACGGCAAAGATCAGAGCAGTTTAACGTTTTACAGGAGCAGCTGTGTCCCAAATGTTTGCTGCGTACCTGCTCTCCAGCAGGTTATCATGCAGCAGATAAAGAAGGGAAACAGCTGATATGCACCAGATTTATGTTATGACCTGTATGGGGTTTTCAGGTGATGTAACACTTCCTGCAGACTTCGTCCTCAGCTGAGAGAGGGTGTTTTGGCAACAATAGATAATATCTATTTGACTGTCTCAACAGTCATCAATCAGATTAGGGCTGCAACTAAGGACTAATTTAATTACCGAATTATCTGCCAAGGTTTTTCATGATTAATAATTTAGTCTATAAAGTGTATAAATCACAAATTCCAAGAGCCCAAAGTGACGTATTCTAATAGCGTCTGTCCAACCACAGTCCAAAACCCAAAGACTCTTTAGTTACTGCCGTGACAAAGAAAAGCAGCTAATCCTCACAATAAAAAACTGGAACCAGCGAATGTTTGACAGTTTTGCTTGAAAAATAAATGAAACAATTAATTCATTATCAAAATAAGGGGGGAAACTAATGTTCTTGCGATCAACTGGGGTTTTTTACTCATGTTCCAGGGGGCGCCTGTCCTGCATGATATTGTTTCCCTGACACACCTGATTCAAATGATCAGCTCGTCATGAAGCTCTGCTGAAGCCTGATAACAACCCATTCATTTGGATCAGGTGTGTTGGGGCAGGGGCCCCAAGAACCAGGATTGTAAAACACTCTACTATTAATCAACAATTAAACAATTAACTGTTGCAGCTCTTTCTCAGATTGTTCAATGTTTCAATCAGTTTGTTGGCAGGTTTACTGTTATCATGCCAGCTAAAAGAGATTCTTCATGTGTTAACTTGTAATCAGTCGGCTAGCCTACATTAGCCTACATTGTAAGAACTGATTTAGCACAGCTGCTCTGTTGTTATTAGCAGAGCTAGGTCAGGCATGTGTGAGCTGACCAATCAGAGGAGACTGGGTATTTGGAATGGGGGCTTTAAAGAGACAGGAGCTAAAACAGAGCGTTTTAGACAGATGGAGAATACAATGAGAAAATTGATGTGTTTTTTGAGCATTAAAGCATGTAAACCTATTCTAGTAGTGACCCAAAATAAAATTATGAACCTGAAAATGAGCGTAATATGTCTCCTTTGACAACAGCCACTGTGGCAAAAGTTTACAATTATGGGATGATGGTAAATAGTAAACCACAGTGTAATATTAGCACAAGCAGAAAAATCAGCCAACAGTATCAGTAATGTCAGTTACACAGCAATACCTAAAATGTAAGGTTTGCTAACATTAGCCACCAAAAGCTCCTAACCAGACCAACACCTTCTGACACCTTAGGAATGTGTTACTTTAAAAAAAAAAGTTTTTTCAAAGCCTCATTTCAGACTGAATTTAGACTTTGTCTGTGTGTAGCACCACATTGTGCCTCTCTCTCATATACTGTATTACCATTACATTCAACTCACAAAGTTAAACATCTGATTTTCCAAAAAATACATGCCTGGAGACCTTTGAAAAACCCAGAAGGTCTTGCAACAAAACGTACTGCTATTACAAAGGTATTTCCACAACCCTCAAAGATTCTTCTTGACATCTGGATGTCCTTTCTTAAAACACAAACACATTTTCTATTTTGGTACATGTCATACAAATTAGGCAAGTAGATAAATCTTTTCTGGCAATGTTTGTTTGGATGAGGAAAAATCATGCAGGGGACTAATTATATATATTTTCTATCCAGATGGATTCTGTAAATACCTTCAGCTGTAGACCTGTTGTTGAAGAACCTTCTTGCTTTTTCAAAAATCAGGTATATATGTTTTGGAAAATTTGATGCATAGCTCTGTGACTCAAATGTCAGACATGAGAGGCACAAACTGTCTATGTCCAGCTAATCAACAGAGCCCTGTCAAACCACCAGCCTCAGACGGCATACTTCACACCTCATACATGGCCAAGATACTTCAAGCATTATGACTGTGTGTGTTCACTAGCGCCCAGAGGAGAGTTATCTCAGTGAGCAGAAACAGGTGATGGAACGTGCTGTGTCTGAGAAGAAAGAAGAACATGTTTGATCTTTGGCTTCATCTCACTCAGCAACTCCTCGCCTGTCACCAGAAAAACCCAGCAGGAAACTCCTACTGTCCCTTAAGTGTGTGTTCAGAAGATTATCATATTTCTTAATTTGCTGTAGGTTAACCCCCTCCTCTCTGAATCACACACACACAGAGAGACTCGTGTGTCTGTTTCCAATCATAGTCGGGCTGGAATCCAGTGTGTGTGTGTGTGTGTGTGTGTGTGTGTGTGTGTGTGTGAGTGAGAGTGAGACAGAGAAAGAGAAAGAGAGGGAGAGGGGGAGATGTATGCTAGATGAGGGACATTTAACTTTATACCATGACATTTCCATCATTGTATCACTAGGAAACATATTTAAAGGACTAATGCTAAACTTTAAAATGTTGTTTCGAATGTTTTCTTGACATTTTTGAATAACAGAGTCTAAAAACCTATAGTAGACTTAAATATAGACTTTATTTAAACAGAATTCTGACTACATAATAACACAGCAGAGGGATATTATCAGTAGGAATAGTCAACGCTACATTGTAAGTATAGTACAATATAAAAAATATGAAATATGGCTGCAGGAGTACATACACAACTAAAATATTGGAGTATAATAATATAACCTTGCCATAGAGGAGAATAAATGTAATGGCCACTGTGTAAGATAGTCATAAAGACCCAAGACTATAAACAATGTTGATTTCAGAACTTTAGGGTATACATCAGTGTCATTGCCAGTGAAGAGGTCAGTTCCTCTTTAATTCACACACTCCTTATAGTAATAGAGTTTAATAAGGAGGTGATTCTGAACTGTAAATAATGCTGTAAACTTTCTCCCACTGACTTCTGAAATGCTGCATACAGACTGTATTTACCTGGATGAGTTGGTGAAGAACTCCACTGAGTAGCCGAAGTAACTGCCCTGTGGTCCGGTGAAAACGACGCGCTCCTCCGTGTCCAAGTTAAACGCAGCGCAGAGCTGCAGCAGGAGCGCCACTACAGGTACAGCCCACACGGAGCGATGACAACATTTTCCCCCTGACCGGGGAGGTGAAGGTCCAGGAGCGGTGCCCATCTCTTCTTCTTCTGCGCGGCTCTTCTTTCATTGAATAGCCGAACACGCATCATCCGTGCTGGTCCTCACGTCTGGGGTCGTGGTCATAAACGTGGTGTCCTGAGTAATCCCTTCAGCTCCAACAGGTCCGGCGTACTGATCCAGAGTGAATGGTGAAGTGTGAAGAAAGGCAGGACAGAGTCAGACAGAGGGGGGGAGAGGGAGGGGAGGAGAGGGAGGAGGGGGGAGTCATTGCAACCTCATTTGGGGTGGAGCTCTAAATATTAGCAGTCAGGCTGGTTCCAGAGAGAAAGAGGCTGTGATATTGCAAAACACGCCAAGACAAAGGATCACAAATATCACAGCAAAACGTCAAACCTTGATTTCAAAATAGACAGAAATGATAGCATGATACACTCGATACAAACTCATGCACAACAAGCACACTGATTACCTTGTTATGTAAGGAGATGATATGTATGCAGCTTTTTGTGATGTTATTCATCACAGCCCAGTGTGAATGTGATATTCATTTAAGGCATTAACATGTCATGGTAGGAAATGCACAGGTGTAATTAATAATATCATCAACAATGGTTGTCATTTCCAGTCCTGGAGCCACCATTTACATTATGAGCTACATCTGTTACACTTTTTTCTTACCATTAGTCAAACTGTGTTCTGTGAAAAAGTGTTATTTCACCAACCTTATAATGTTACTATATCTGACTCATACCCACAATAATAGATTTTTTGGCCACTTGGGGGCAGTGGAAACAAGCTGTGAACACAGCACTGACAAATTACCTTTAAAATGCGCAGTATGTAATTTCTGCCACTAGGGGTCTTTCAATAAGTAAGTTGTGTGGGGACATGGGAGTTGTTGTCTTCTGTGTTTAACAACAGCTATTGTTGATGAAAATCTAGGCCTACGTAACTCAGACAGAAATGTTCACAGGTGAGATAATGTATTTAAGTTTTATTCACGTTACATTTAGTCCCATTAGCCAACTCCCCTGCCCACTCTCTGACTCTTTCCCTGAAGTTATAGCAACAGGTGACCAAATGAAACACACTGTTATTATTAGTATAGTAACTTTTTTCCCTGTGTTTGAACACTGTCGGAAACAGTTGAGATAATGTAAGTACACAACTCAACAAAATATATAACAAAGGTTTAATTGTTTTTAGATATTTTAATACAGCAATGTTACAGATAATGTACTTAAGGTGATTTGGTGAACTTGTTGCTATGGTTGCTAATGCACACATCCAGCAGCAACATTTGGAGTTGTGCTTCTGTCAAGCTAACTTTTAGCTCTGATTTTGGTCTCCACCAACTCCTGAGGGGAGAATCTGACTCTTCAGCTGCCAAATGCTCCACTATGTTCATCAGCTAGTCTCTAACTGTGTCTGTCTGCTGTTTAGTGCTGAACAGGCAGTCTACAGTGAAATGTTTAAGCTTTTTTGCCAAAAACAACTCCATGAGAGTGGTGAGAGTGACCCAAAACAGTGCAATTGAAATCAGACAGCGAAAGAATGAGCTGAAACCCACTATAAAGCTCTGTAAATCCAAGATCCAGAGGGATAATTCTCTGTAGGTTATATTATGATCTCTTATACTTATACTAATATTTATTACATTCATTGTTAATATTAAAATATTGACTAGAGCAGCTTTAAAACTAGCTTTATTGAAACAACTACAACAGTTGGCTAAACTATGAGCAACAGCTTTGTCACATTGTTTTCACATTGTCATTTGACACATTATTATTATGACTGATCATACTAATACTAATCAAAATAAAAAAAATACTATAATTAGGATTATAGCCACTTTAAAAAAACAATCTGTTAGTTTATACAAATAATCAAAATGATCTTCTTGAATCTGATGACTTGACAAAATCAATGTCATGTTGTGAAAAAAGTGTGAAACAACTTTCACTCTTTATAAACAATTTTACTATATTTTGACAGCAGCCAGTCATGTTGTATTAGCAGGAGGAGATGGTGCATTAAGTGAGGTCCATTAAGGAAACACTGGTGCCTTGGATTAAAACAAGACACATGCAAAACATTAGTAATGTGTCACCTTTAAATGTTACAACTATATATAGTTTAAAAGTAACAAACACACATTTTGACTTTCTTTATGACACTTGACATGATACTTAACTCAGGACTTCATAGCCAAGACTTGAGACTTATCTGTGACTTTGTCCCTCTTTCACATTTGACACTTGACATTAAAATATAGGTAAGTGTTCCACATGTCAGTCTGTTTGATGTAAACTGAATGAGGAGTGAGTTAAAGAGAGATAGGCATCTCCCTGCTGAGACAGCGCAGTGATGAATGTAATGATTCGGACAAAACTTCAGAACATAAGAAATCTTAAGGTGCTCACTGTCAGAAACTTCTGGTGTTGTTCTCACATATTCTACATGTCAAGACAGCAGTCAGTGTGACTAAACCTGGAAAACCCACAGACATCCATCTTCAGCTGTCTCTCATCACATTGTTGGAACTGAACTTGCTTTCATGGCAGACTGACAGGCAGGCAAGCATACAGTACGTGATTATTTGGAGGTCTCCTCATGGTTATGTGTGTGTGGCTGTGTGTGTGTGTAGCCTATAGGAAAAGAGGGCCCCACATTTGAAGAAGTCTGAGTCAAGAAGTGTTACCTGCCAAAGGCAATAGAGCTTGGACAAAGAGAGTTTTCTCTCTGTAAAAACACATTTTCACATGGCACAGAGGCAGCACACTGCACTGGAGCTACTGATAATACAACAATTAGTTCCCCTCAAATACTAACAAATACCGGCTGATGTGGTAACACTGGATGTTACTTTATACAGCAGTTTATTTCATTGAGAGGTTTAAATAGCAACATTTATAACAGTTAAAAAATCATTTAAATGGCCACTTTCTCACATTTCGAAGTTATACACTGCACAGAAGTCATACTAAAATGATTTGTTATGTGCCCATCAGATTACAGTAAAATCAGGTTGTACAGTAAAACTGGTTTTAAATGATTAAAATTAGAGTTAGTGCCATGGTTGTGAGACAGAGACTCTGGGAGATAAGTTCAAATATGCTGCATAAATTGCCCAGGATGTATTTGTGATTAAAAAGAGATCAAGTAATCTGTGACCTTTATTGACCTCTATTGGCATTAGATATGAACTGCAATATCATGCCATACAATTAAATGGCCATTCTGTAGTTTCTAATACAGCCCCAGTTTTTAAATGGTCAATGATTCTGTGACTGGCTCACGGACAAACAATAAACTGTAATGAACCTTTAAGATAGCTTATCAGAGCAAATACAGAAGCTGAAGTCTAGTTATAAGGTAACACTGTACTCTATCTGACCTGAGAGCCACCAGGTGAAGTAACTGCTGATTTTGTATTGATCAAATTCTGTACAATGAGCAGTCCTACACACAGGGACAGTAATTAACATTTAGTGTCCCACTAAAGCAAGTGTTGCATATATTGTCCTTTAACTACAAACCTACAAACTACACTTAGCATTACTGTAAACAGCACCAAAGCATACCAAATTGTTTTTTGGCAGTCTTGCTAAATGGAAACTGCAAATTAAACATAGTAGCTCAGTGGTTTTCAAAGTTTTTGTGCCCAAAGTACACTAAAGGGCAAGCCAAAATCTCAGGGCACAGAATTCAAATGTGTGTGCATGTGTGTGTGTGTGTGTGTGTGTGTGTGTAGGTAGTTATACTGCAATAATAATGTATAGTTGTAAAAAAAAAAAAATTCCCTCAGCACACTTCCACCACAACAACAACAACAAAAACACAAAAGAAAACAGGAAAACTCATCATTGTTATTGAAAGTAGAACCAGTCAGCATCCCCAGTGGTGTTATTGTTGGTGCTGCTGTCACGATGACAACCGGATCACTTTCCCTTTTCCTCAGAGCAGCAACTACCAACAACACAGGAAAAAGCATGTCTTTATTCATTCATGTAGTCTGTAATGAAGATGTTAACACAGACAGAAATGGTGCCAGGCTGCCAGGCTTCTAGTCTGACTGGATCACAGGTCAGCCTTAATTTTCCAAGGAGATTAATGGCCGGTAGCTGACAAAATTGCATCGTGAAAACGAAGTCTAAACGCTGATTGTGTCATTATTCTATAGCATGATTTTGTGCATTCAGCATTTACTTCATAATGATACGTTAAAGTTAAAAACTTGCACATTGCCAGTTTAAAGTAAATGCAATATAAAACTGCACTAATCAGTATTTGTGACTTGACAGTGGTTCACAATGTGAAAAATGAATACTTTTATCTATCCGGTGGCCTGAAACTAGGCTTGACATGAGTGCTAAGACTGTGCTGTGTCTGCTGGACGTGTAAGTATGCTTGCTAACATGTTCATCAGAACAACTTTTGATTGCACTTGGAACCGTTTCTTCTGCCTTATATGTCAACATCATGAAATCGGTCAAATTGCAGTGCTAATATATCCAGAGGCTGTTTCCTTATAACATCAAAACCCTGGCTGTGTATTCAAATATACTTATCTGATACAAATAATTTCTTTGGTCCGAATCAAGCATCAGGTTTTTATTTTGAAGGGTTTGAAATATGAAATCGCCTCAGAGGAAGCTTTAGCTTTGAATACGAATAACACTTGTAACCTCACACAGGGTCAAACACTCAAAGTAAACTTGAAGTTTGAGCTGTGTTGGCTGTTTGATGTATGGCCTCTCTACATCAGTGTGGACAGTGTGTTGTTTTACCTACTTTTCACGGACAGAAGAGAGGAAAGAGTGAACACGGGTGACCTTTACTGATTTGGCTCATAACCGTGGAAAAAAGAGCCTGTTCCATGCAACAAGGAGCACGCTGAAACTGCAAAAGCTCAAAGGCCTGCTGTGCTATAGTTACATCTGCAGGCTAATTGGAAAAGCCTGAGAAAAGAAGCAAACTAGAACACCTATTTCAGCGTTTCTGCAATTATTTTGCTATGTGGATGCTTGTAAAGTTTAAAGCGTTTCATTTTCCACTGGTCAACTTGCCAGCCATGTGGGGGATTTTATTTATGTCTTTTCAGAGCCAAAATTACCTCCCAACCCCCACACACACTCTCAGACACACACACAGGACTGTCTGCATTATGTCAGAGTTAAGGTGATAAGAGACATAACACACTCCTACTAGGAGTGTCTGAATGTTGTCTCAAGCACTGAAAGATGGAGGAAGGAGCACTCTTCCCTCCACACACATAAATGCACAAGGCCACCTACACACACAGGAAGCCACATGATTACCACAATTAAAACAAGGCTGCTAATGTGTGGCTCCACAGGTTCAGACACATGACTTTATCATGACTTTATGCAACTATGTTTGCTAAGGCAAGTAAGGGATCAATGTCAAGGGAGTTATTCTACAGAGCCATACTAAAGTAATTACCATTCATGCAACTTTATATTTATATTTGATCAACTTAATATCAACTTACAGTATATCAAATTCATTAAAGCTTTTCCATTTGATGTTCCAAACACTGGTGTATGTATGGGTCAGAGGGTCTTTCCAGGTGAGTGGTGGCTCTTGTGTTTCAGTATGTGTTGGCTAGAGGAGTGATAGCGATCATAGGGGAAGAAACAAGTGCAAAAAACGGTCTTTAAAGGTTCCCTGTGGAGATTTCTTGTCAACAAACAGAAGTTAAGTTTACATTCAGTCTCATTACACTCAGCAGAACACACTCTATGTATCCTTGAGATCTAACAAATGTATTGAGGGCATTTCCCTCCTCATAAAACATTTTTAAATGTCCCACATTATGCTCATTTTCAGGTACAAACTCTTATTTTGGGTCTCTACAGGAAAATGTTTACATTCTTTAATGTTCAAAAACATATTATTTTTCTCATACTTTCCATTGTTGCAGCACCTCTATTCGCCCCCTCTGTCTGAATGTTGTTTTACTGCCTGTCTCTTTAAGGCCCACCTCCCAAAAAGCCCAGTCTGCTCTGATTGGTCAGCTCTTGCAGACCTGAGCAAGCACCACTCACTGTGTTTTTGTATCAGCTATGCCAGTGTTTTTGAACCGTTGACGTACTGGGGGCGTGGCTGAGGGAGTTGAATGTGATGTTGTGACATCACAACCGTGCAGAAGACCTAAATACATGTTTGAAGGCAGCATGTCTGAATACGGGCTTTGTGCATTACTCCATGGATTAAGCATTTTGGCACCTTCACAGTATTTATATAGCACCTCCACCTGCATTATAATCGACATGGAATGGAAATCTCCCGTTCTGCAATATGGGACCTTTCAAAAGTATTTTAAATCCAGCATTGTTTACATCCCTGTATAGCTTGTAATGGTTTTCTTTCCTGTATTTGTAGCATATCTTCTCATGTTATCATCACTTGTAGCTCATTGGCACACTGGGAAACAATTGTCGGGATTACCCGCACATATGCATGTGTATCTTCTGCATGTGCACAAAATAAACAAAACGGGGACGCTCAAGGTTAAAGTAACCTTTAAAGCAGCAATAATTAGGTCTTTTTTTGCATGAACAATAGACTAAATGACTATATGTAATCAGAAAGATGTCACTCATAGTGACAAACCCAAAAGGGATCATTGTCTAACTCTGCAATTTCCTTTCAGCTCTTTTCCAACCCCTACTTTAAATGTTTTGGTTCACTTTCACTGCTATCATCAACCTCATTTCCGGCCAACAACCAAGACTCCAAATCAATCCTAATGTTGTTTTGCTGTAGATAGGCACCTGTTTGCTCCTCAAATAATGTTTCAATAAAGACATTTTTCAAAATAGGTAGAAAATACAGATCAGCTTCGTGTGAGCCAACATCGTTTTTCTTATTGACTTCTTGTGTGTTCAAACTCCAGTGACAGCAAGCATCCATCCTGCTGAAGTGTTGGTGAGTCAAAGGATGTTTTTGTGTTGCTAAGCATGACCTCTGACCTTACCCGGACCTTTAATCCCAGTATTGGGGAAGAGGAAAAAGGATATCATTACAGGAAGAAATAAAGATGAATGATTTACCCTCCTCTATTCCACAGAGACTAACTCATTCTTGGTCTTCACGATTGAATGTCTCTGCGATCTTTTTGCAATCTCAGTAGAAGTGTATGATCTACGTAGACTGCCAAAGTTTGAATGACTTTGTTGAAAATATTCATAAACACACCGCAGTATGAAGCTGAACTGTTGAACTAGACATGAGTGTGACCGAGCAGTGGTTGAAAATCCATAGCTCTCTCGGAGACCTTGTACAAGTTTATCTATCATCCCCCTTGTCAACACAATGCTGCTTGTTAATGGAGCTGAGCTAATACAGCAGTTAGCCCTGTGTGACCTACACGCCTATTCCCCCAAGGAGCCACAAGGAAAACTCACACCGCAAACAAGCAGAGCAGCACGAAGCCGGAGGAGAAGAAACAGGCCACTCTGAGATGTTCTCGCCCAGATAACGGCCCCTCATTGAGAAAAAAGACAAGAAACAATGCATTATATTCATATTGGAGGCGAGCCCGGAGACTTCCACTGTGAAGATCACCTTTCAATATTAACCTCTCAGTGATGGAGCAACTCTATAAATAACAGAATCTCAGTTGCTGTTGGATCTCTATCAGAAGGGGAGGCTTGTATGTGGTTGGCTCTTTTCTTGTTCTGTCGGTGTGTATTCCCACAGGGTGGCTAAAATATATATATATATATATTCCACTGAGAAGTGTCAACACTCATCTGCAGTAATGTCTGGAAAGGAAATGCAACATAAATACGTCATTATTTTGTTTTTCATCAGAAGTGCCAAGGAAATTTAAAAGTTTAAACCATTCTTATCAATCGGCAGCCGTGCCTAGATCCACCTGAGTGCTGTAAGTGAAAAGAGCCATACATTGTGGTGAATATGTCAGCGCTGAGTATAAGAAAATGTTCAGAGGAAAATGTTTTCTCCACATAACTGGTCAAAACAACAGCTGTGAATCAGAGGCCATGAAGCTGTAAACCACTCGTTATATCCAGTCTAATGCTCTTCTTCCAGGAATCAGGGGTGATGGGAGTCTAATCCAAGTTAGGACAGTATTACACCAAGTCCTTGTGTCACTGTAGTGACCTCATTTCTCAGGAATGGTGCAGAATGAGGTTTATGCCAATAAAAGAGACTTTCACAGTCATGTAGCAGTATTTTCTGAACACAAGAGACCCCAGACATGCTTTCGCTCCACCCTTTATTCCTGCCTGTAAGTCATCAACCCAAGCTATTGCATTTAAGTATCTGTTCATGCACTGGGGGGGGGGGGGTGTCCATATCATTGCATGGACTGTCGTGAAATTTGGTTTATGACTTAATACTTTCCGGTACAGCAGAACGGTGGGTTGTAGTCCGCCAGTAAAACCACAGAAGTAGATGACTCAGTACTTAAGGTGCAATATGTACTAATTTTATTTAAAAACATTCAAAAATTAACTACATTTATCAGAAGAATGATGAAATAACAGTTTTTTATAACGTCTTTGTATTGTGTTACAGAGATATCTACTGAAGTTAGCATGGTATCCAGCTAGCATCATCGCGTTCTGGTCCAACATTCCTGTGCTAGTAGCGTAAACACCAACACCCCTGGTGCCCCGAGCTCCCAGACTGGACTATGCGATACTCCGTTAAATGAGCTAACTAGCTAATGCAGCCATCATTAGCAAAAGTTAGCGGTTACTCTGATATGCTGCCCCAGTGCCCCGTTTGTTTTAAGTACGAATTCAACAAAGTGGCCAATTCTTATGTATTGCACATTTAAATAATGAGATTTCTAGCAGCTTTAGCTGTGCTTGTGCCAATTGGCAATTGTTAGCATGCTAACTTGCTAAACTATTATGGCGACTATGGCAACTTTAGCATATTAACATTGTCATTTTGAGCATGTTAGCATGCTGGCATTAGCACACCCACATATTTTGTTGGGACAAGTTTGGTTTTGACAACTATTGCATAAAAACTTGGCCGAGTTGCATTAAATGACACCTACAATGATAATTACGTACACAGAACTCGTGTAATTTTTTCTTTAAGGTGTAGGAATACTGTCACATTAGCTTTCCAAATAACGTCATTAGTCTTCTCACACTCTGCATACTATTTGAAATTGACAGTCATTCTAAAGCATAATGGTGTAAAGCACCACAGGAATGGTAGCCCACTCAGGCACAAGTTTTCAGGCTAAATGTGTGATGCTTCCTTGTGTCAGTCACTTGGATACATGGGAAATTGAGTTTCCCTGCTGTATAACCTGACTGTAGCCACACCAAACCCAAGCCTAAACCCAACCAGCAAATCGCAGCCAGCTGTCTGAAAACCCAAGAAACAGCCCTGATGCAGGGCTGTTCCTTGTATCTGTAGGCTACCGTCATTCAACACTCCCTTTTGGTGTTAGATTATCAACTAACTGGTTATGTCTGTGTATAGTCTGGTGATGTACAAAAAAATCTATAACACTTAAGTTTCTCATTTCCACACAGTAAAACTGCCAAACTAGGGGAAGTGACTGCTATCTAGGTATGTTACAGGACAGATCCCTTTTCTTCTGTAAACTCCTCACAGTCAATCAGTCAGTGTGTCTCAGTTCCAGGTCCTGACAATATTTTCACATTCCATTCGGGTGAATCACTGTAGTCCCCGCTTTTTCTCAGGCCGTTTATCTGCAGTCTTGCAGCATCAATTTCCTCTGTTTACAAAATGCAAATCAAATTTACTTTACAAATTTTCTCAGATCAGCTGAATAAAAAGGCCTGATACGGAGCCTTGCAGTTAATACCAGAACAACACTGTCCACTCTTTTTTTTACAACTTTATTAGGAAATTTTGCAAAAGAGCATTGCATCAATATAAAAAGATTTTTGGTTTCACAGTGTTTCATATAAAAGACTTTAAAAGATACAAAAAAGGGCAAAATACTGTAACATTTAACAATCTTGAACATCTCTCACAAAATGTTTTCAATGTTCACTTTTGTTCCAAAAGTTGCAACATCGGAGCATGCGAGTAACCACGTGTCTGTTTGTCACGTCATCTGTTTAGACAGCTTCTGCACCCAAAACATATGGGCTCACTTCCTGTGTGTTTGTGTGTGTGTGTGTGTGTGTGTGTGTGTGTGTGTGTGTGTGTGTGTGTGTGTGTGTGTGTGAGTGTGTGAGAGAGAGAGAAAGAGAGAGAGAGAGAGTCATCAACTGCTCAATGGAAGAAGAGAGTATTACAGACTGAGGGGTGACTATTGCCTCACTCCGCCTCAATGGGCTGGATGAGTTTTTCCGAGAAGGTCCCAGAGTGATTTTCTAGATCCCGGTGCTGGTTCCAGCTCTCCTCCCTGATCCCCCTCAGCAGGCCTTCCTGCTGTGACACACAGGCATTAAAACACATGTAAGATATTAAGAAAACAAATCCACCCTCTGATCAGATACTTTGTGAATGAGTGTTAGAGTTAATGTTTGGTGTGATTTCCTGCTTTCCAAGGGACTGAAAAAAAAAAGTGTTTTATTGTACCACTCGATGGAACAAAAAGTTCTAGCTTTCAGTGTTTCCTTCTAAAGGGTAAGGCCACCAAGTTTCATATTAAAGTGTGTTTACAGGTGTTGGGGAGTACCACTGCAATAGAGGAAAATTAGCATAAAGCATTTTGTGGCTCCAGAGGAAGCTGCATGTAATCTGATAAATTGCCTCCTGTGAAGTCACTCAGTGGTTAAGTTGCATTGTGGGTAAAGTAGGCACCAGGTTTTAAAAATGTCCACTGGTCTAACATTGCACTCCTATAACTCTGTTGAACTCATTATGGACAGTTTAAAAACTAATGATCAAAATCAATACAGCAGAACCAGAGATATATCCTTTTTTATTCCACAACTCTTCTTCCATTTCAAAACATGTCACCTAGATTACCCACAAGGCGACCTGGCCACTGAGTGACCTCACTGGAGGCTATTTATCAGATTACATGCAGCTTCCTCTGGAGAGGAGCTGCTAAATGTAATTTTATGACATTCAACAACTTTTTTTTTTTTTCCACAAATGCAGTAGTACTCCCCAAGACCTGTAAACACACTTTAAAAAATATATGTAAAATGTGAGATTGTAAATGCTAGCCTTTAAGAGTCAATCATAAAACTGCTTGGAGGAATTAGATTGTTGTTTAAAACTAAATTCAATACATGTAAATTACATTCAAAAATAAACAATATCAAATATTGTATTAAATTACATCAATTAAATTATTAGAATTTAAAAAATTGAGAACAGATTTCATTTATGAAAGAAAATCAGGTGCTGACTCGTTCTTTGACTGAATGATGTTTCCTTGGATGGTTTAATTCTACACTTAGCACATATAGTAATTCCATTACAGATCATATGTTGATGGTCATAAAATCAGCTTTTTTCATTCAATTCATTTGCTGCTTGTTTAATGTAAACCTAATGAACCATCAAAAAAAATGTGGAACTGAAGAACGCTTTTTGGGTTTGATGAATAATTCTCACAGACAGCTGGGATATTCTGATGTCACCAGCACTGCCAAAGGAATTTTTTCCATTTTCAAAAAAGTAAGAGAGTTATGCAAGCAATCATCTCTGATGTTATCCTTATTAACTCAACCACTATCAAAATATGCTTTGAAAACTGCATTAGCTTTTCTTTATTACAAATCACTGATGAGATGAGGCTCATTACCTGCACGTTTTGACTGATTAAGACCAGATCTTACTGACTTAGGAGTCCTCTATACTGAATCTTACTTCACTTAGTCTGACTTTAAGCACTCAAACGCTTCTGTAAATTACCCTTAAACCAAAAACTTAGCCTAAGGATGTTTTGTGAATACGGCCCCTCATGCTCAGTAGATATATTTTAATTTTGACATTTGAAACATTTCCTGCTGCCAGACTAAATTTCATCTGCAGTGGAAAAATCTCAGGGTGACATTTGTTTGGCCAGTTACCAATAGGAAAGCTAAAGATTTACTCTACACAGACATGATGGAAAAATGCATCACCGGCAGGATGCACACATGGCTCAAACAGAAAATAAAACCAAAACAAATCTGCACAGTATACTGGTCAACAGGACAAATCCAGGAACAGAAAAAGGTCAGAAGTCCTAAAAAAGGCAGCAGACTTTAGAGGAAAGGTGTAATATTTGATCTCTTAGGTGCCACATGAAGCGAGCAATGCTTTACACGAACACACACTAACCTGTTGAGTGTCATCGAGCACCAGGATGATGTCTCCCTCCTCAAACTGCAGCTGTCCGTCCTCAGACGCTGCATGGCTCTCTAACGCCACCCCCTGGTGTAAAACACAAATCACATTAATGCAAACTTCAGACAGAGTATCACACAATGATGTCAGTTAACTTTAGTTAGAGTTAATGATGATTTCTTCCAACCCATTACACTGAAGGTTAATGTATTTAGTTTCTGGTGTTCACATATTTAAAAAGAAATACATGTCAGTTTCCACCAGTAGTTTTCTAAATGTGCGGCCACAAAGGAAATTTTAGTCACCTCCTCTGTACTGAGGAGGTAGAGACGGACATATTAGCAAATTAAACCACAGCTAGATACCACCTGAGATAAATGAGAAAATCTTGTTAATTGTCGTTGTAAGATTGACCTTGGTCAGAAACTCGACCACTGTGTGCAAAAACAGTGCATATAACAAACAATACAGTGTTTTCAATTTCTTAATTTTCTTCACTTTATGTTTTTAAAGCAAAAGGGAAAATTAACACTGGTTAAAATGATACTTTGCACTTTTTAAAGAAAGAGAGATCTAACAAAAGAAATGTTGAACTTAGCAATAAACACACTCTTGCTTAATTCAACACATTCAGGGGTTTTCCAACTACAGCCTCATCTGGTTTGTTATGACTGCCAGCTTATGGTGGTTAATCTTAGCTAGCAAACTGTAGCTGGATATTTGTGTTTCATCACCTGTTTCTTCTCTTGTGCTACTGTAAGACTAGGTTTTTTATTATTATCATTTATTATTACTCTGCAATTGTCATTGGTTACTGTACAGTATAGTCTTACTCCGAAGGAATCATTAATCATTTTGGGAAAAACCTGACTTTCTTTCATTAAGAGAGTGAGATGAGAAAGTACAGAGCATGTATAAAACATGTTAAGCCTAGCTTAGCATAAAATCGGGAAGCGGGGGGAAAAAAGCCAAAAAAAAAAAAAAAAAGCTTTATCTTGTTTGTGGTTTTTACAATTCTGTTCGTGTATGAATTAAAGAAAGGAGATTATAAAATATACTGGTGGGCCTATTTTGAACTTTTGCCCTGTTGAGCTTTTACTGACTCCAGCTCTGTACTTAAAGGGGAAACTCCACTGATATTACACATCGTGTGTAGAAAGGGGAGTACTGCTGTATATGTGAAGAGTCCCATAAAGCCCTTTGTGGTTCCAGAGAAAGTGAAACTGCCTGAAATGATACCAGTTCAGTCAGTGTCAGTTGGTGCTGAAGACTGCTTACCAGACCTCTGAAGCCCTGTTCTCATAGAGTGTTGCAGAAATGAGTCCTAAAGCCCTGTAAGCAACTTTCCAACTTGTAGATTTATCAATTTCAAAAAGTGTGTAGTGTGTTGTGTAGTAGAAAGATAGTGGTGGTTATGCTAGCAGTGAACCCTGGTGAAGTTTGTTTGTTTGTTTGTGACGTTAGCTTTTTACTTCTGGAAATTGCAATTATGCTTCAAAAACTCATTAGTGATATCCCATAGGCATTTTGTCGAGGGAACCAGGGCGATGCTAACTTCCAGGTTAGCCTACAAAAATATGCCATCCCTACAGCACTCTATAGCGGTGCAATGCTAAACAGGTACTCATTATAGCACAATACATGTGATTGATATTCATCCTCTCGTCTCACCCTCAGAAAAAAGCAAACATTCATTCACCCAAACGTTTAAGCCTTTGTTAAGTCTACCTTGTACAGGAAGCCTGGTGGATTGTCAGAACAGGAGTCATCCTCTGAGTCAGCTGTCTCCTGGTTGACCGATGCTTCCTCTCTCTCCTCCTCCTCCTCCTCCTCCTGCTCTTTTGCATTTAAGAGGGGGCGTTTATCTGTGGAGCGGAAGGAGACGCGTGGGGCAGGTACCGGTGGAGCTTTGGGCTTGGCCTCCTCTGAAGGTGGATCACTCACATTCTCCTGTTCTGGACTCTGTGGAACATCACTATCTGCAGAATCAGAGGGATTGGACACTTCCTGACTTGCAGCCTCTGACTTTGGTACACCCACCCCGGAGTCATCAGAATGGTTTGTAGCAAGTTCTGCTTCTTCTGCCTCTGCTGCTGCCTCTGCCTCCTCTGGACTTTGACTCCCTGTGCTGTTGCTGCGCTCGTCACACACCGACTGCCTCTTTGGTGTGTTGGTGCCGCTGGAGCTAAGATCGGAGTCTGACGAGTTGACATCTTTGGATGAGCTACCACTCTCTTCTGGTAGGCTGGTTTCTTCAGAGATGCTTTGAGTTCTTTGGGCAGGGGAAGAGGGTACGGCTTCTTTTGCATCATCAGTGGAAGAATGGAGGGAGACATGGTCAGCTGGGAACGCTGTATTGCAAGGGATGGGATTGGAGATGACCAGGGACTTTCTCTTCTTCGACTTGCTTGTCATGCTATTAGAGGAAAAAGTAATTTTTTTTATTGGTGGACTTGCATACAGCATTGGAAAAGTGAGAAAAGAGCGAGCTTTTACTGTAGCAGATTGAGCACAAATGGCAGATAGAAAGCATTAGTTATGATTTAGTAGAGAAGACTTTCTTGTTGGGCTCAGGATGCGGTGAGGAAACATGTACGAGACAGCGACTGACCTGTTCAGACCCTTAACGATGAAAGCTTTTCCTGAGTGTTGAGTCTCCAGTTTCTTCATCACATTGTACAGCTCACGGTTCAGCTGCAATGCAAGCACACAAACCATAAATATCATTTTAAGAGGCAGTTTTTTCAGGGTATTTCCTTTACACTTAAATACTTCACAATAGTAATATGAAAGTGAGGAAATAAAATTATCTGTGTCATATCTTACCACGCTCATTTCCTTATAGAAGACATCTCTCAGGTTTGATATGTTTTGGAACACCGTCACATAGCAACCTATCCGGCTGCAGAGACAAAAACAGCGCCCAGTTGGTCTTTCAGTTCATCCACATGATGTCCTTGAATAAACTACAAGCTAAAGTTTACTTATGTTGTCCAATGCGCATTCTGGAAAATGTCTGCTGTAAACACTCCTAGAGCAATAGTGTTTAATGTTCAGGCACAGCTAGAGTTAATGTGTCAAAGCAGACTTGTGTCTTTCAGAACCATTCACACTGATAGGGACATGTGGTGTTGTGGTGTGGGCACTATACACTGCTCAAAACAAATTAAGGGAACACTTTTAATCACACATCAGATCGTGATGAACAAATTATTTAAGGTGAACATCTTTACTGATGTACATTGTATAATTTGTTGAGATCAAAATGACATAACTGTAAATGGAAACCAAAATCCTCAACCCACTGAAGCCTGGATTCAATATCACACCGAAAATCGAAGTAAAAAATTGAAAGGTTGATCCAACTTGCGTGAATTTTATCACAGCAACTCATAATGTGACTCAGTAGTGTGTATGGCCCCCGCGTGCATGCTCAGGGCATCAGTGAGCTCCTGGACAGTCTGTGGTGGTACTTGGCGTGGTCGGAGCCACCGATACATGCCGTCCCACATGTACTCAATTGTAATTAGGTCAGGGGAACACCATCATCATCCAGGAACTGCCTACACACTGTGGCCATATGAGGTCGGGCATTGTCCTGCGCCAGGAGAAACCAGCGTAAGGTCTGACAGTCACAATGAGGATTTCATCCCGGTACCCAACAGCAGTCAGGGTACCGTTGGCTATGACATGGAGGTCTGTGCGACCCTCTAAGGAGACCATCACTGACCCACAGCCAAACTGGTCATACTAGATGATGTTACAGGCAGCATAACATTCACCACGGCGTCTCCAGACTCTTTCATGCCTGTCACATGTGCTCATTGTTAACCTGCTCTCATCTGTGAAAAGAACGGCGTGCCTATGGCGGACCTGCCAATTCTGGTGTTCTCTTGCGAATGCCAATTGAGCTGCACGGTGCTGGGCTGTGAGCACAGGTCCCACTAGAGGACATCCTTCTTCTGAGTGCACGTATGGATGTGCCGTCCTGGAGGAGCTGGACTACCTGTGCAACCTGATTGGGCTGCAGGTACCACCTCATGCTACCAGTAGTGACAAGAACACTAGCAGAACACAAAACTAGAGAAGAATCAGTCAGGGAGGATAAGGAGAGAGTAACTGTCTGTGACCACCACATGCAAAACCATTCCCTTTTTGTGGGTTGTCTTGCTTTTACCTCTCCATTGCACATGTTGTCACTTTCATTTGCACCAAAGCAGGTGACTGATTCACAATCACTTGTGCTTCCTGAATGGACAGATCGATATCCCTGAAGTTTAACTGACTTGGTGTTATATTATAACTATTAAGTGTTCCCTTAATGTTCTGAGCAGTGTAACACAACAACTGAAACTGCTTTGACACACATCTGCACACATTTCTCATAATACTCAATGAGACACTTGCACGACAACTTCTAACCTGTTTATTCATACAAAGATATTGTACATTCACTTATCTCATCCTGATCAAAACTCCACTATTATTGACTTCAATATTAATGAAAGAACAAAAACAAAAATGTGCTCAAAGAAAAGTAGACTGTGTGATTATGTAAAGCATGTGTCAAATTGACTGAAATTAACTCCACTATTAGATTCCACTGTTATCTAGAACCGTTTTAATTTACTGCTTTGTACGGTCGACCTTACCTCTGATAGAGAACAGGCAGTTCCTCCCTAAGCTCGTTATTTATTTCTTCAAAGACATTTTGGGCTTTGTTGAACTCTTCGTCTGCCTGTTGGAGAGGATTTGAAAGTAGATTTATTTTAAAAATAATTCCATTTGAAACCACTTTCTGCGCTGCGTGTATAGTGATACTCATGCTACCTTTGTTATTTTGGCTTCATCCTTTTTCTTGGCACTCTGTAGCGCTTCCAGGTGGTGTCGTGCTGAATCGTAGTCCACCAGCTTACGACCGCGTTTAGCTACACGTTCCTGAAACAAAAGACCACAGTTTCTTTAAGTAAACATGGTGTCCAACAGTAAGTGGATGGATGAGAGGTGTCAGAAATCAGACTGGTGGCATCAAAGGCCCTGTTCAGACCTGGTATTAACATCTGTCCTGAGTGAGCTAATCACAAGTGGACAGCTCTAATCCTTCAATTCACACCTGGCATTAACACGCGTACATCACAGGGACAAATGGACACAATATCACAAGAAGGCCCATTTTATTAAGAATGTGTCATAAACAGCTTTTAGAAAGTTTTCCCTTTCAGTCAGCAACTCTTTAAAAAGCTCGAGTCTGGTGATTTTGAGGTTACTAGTTCGATGGTTGGATCAGTTAAAACAGACCCGCTGTTGTGGCTTCTTGTCATTTCACAGCGAGCATCAGTTAATGGAGTCCTTCAATGGTGAGTGAGTGATCAGATCTCAAATGCAGAAACTACACCTGTACTCAGAGCTGTCCACTTGTGATTAGACAATCAGTCAGGACAGGTGGTAATACCAGGTCTGAACAGTGCCAAGAGGCCTAAAAGCCAATCCCGTACCTGTGTGCACTTTTGCAGGAACTGATTCATGTTAAAAAGCATTTCCTTACCTTGACCTCAGGGAACTGGCTCGTGTAGTTCTCCATGGTGCGGACAATCTGGTCATTTAGTTTCTCTTCGTAGTCATTCCACAACAAGTCTTCACTCTAAGAGACACAGTTGTTACATCAATGGTACATCAAACTGTAACAAGTCTCTCTGAATGAATGACAACTCCAACCAAGCCATAAACATTATTTCAGCAAAACTCACTTATTTTTTTATTTAAAAAATATGCATCAACTACCATCAACCTATGAAGAGGATTGGATGTGATCCTCTTTTTAAAGTCAATGTAAATCAATACCTCCACCACTACATTTATCAATGCCGGTGTGATGGAAGAAATACTGCCAATTACGAAAGCAAATTAGAAATGTTGATGTCCAACTGGAATTATTTAGTCAACCCTTTTTGTAGTCAGAATTTATGTCAATGCATTTTACAAAAGAAAAAGGGTTGTTGGGGAAATATCAAATACTACTTTTTGGTTTCAGGTGGCTGGAGGGGGGTGTCAAGTGTGAGTGAGTGCCAGTGTAGGGAAGAAGAGAGAATAAACAATGTCATGGGAACACAGCGTGTTGTTGGCGGTGTGGAAGAGAAAGAGCCAGATCAGCATCAAACCAGATCCAGATTACCTGGTAAGTTTATATGCTGTTTAATGTGAGGCAGCTGAGCAACTCATTTGTTTAGCTTGCAAACTGATGCCAACAGTTAGCTTTTCCCCACTGAATGTTATTCTGGTACCTTGTTCAACAAGCTAACCTTATAGTATAGGACATGTGTCCATGTTTGGAAGTTAGATAAGGAGACTTTAGCAGGAAAACCAATGGGGTTGTTGATTCTGTGGCTACATAGTCTCCAGGATATTGTGATTAATTAGTCTTTTTTTTTTCATCTAAAGATGCATTTATCTATATTTTTTAAAGGAATAATGTGCTATGTGTATGGGGTTGCTAGTAGTGACAAACCCACATAAATTAATCCAACTCAAGCATGTCACAGAATTATCAAACTCTTTGGGTTCCCTCAGCTCTACAAACCCATTTTAGTGTCTTTCTGCGAATTGTTTTGATTTTAAAGCCCTAACTCTGCTGTTTTAATTAAGTCTTCACATGAACATATGCACAGCATTGAGCAGCTGAAGATACAAGGATGTACAGGAGTTGGTCAGGACCAAAATAGAGATAAAAGAGAGTAAATGTTGGAAACATGATCCCAAGAGGATGCTAATGTTGCTGCTGGATCTATAAGGACGTGTCTGATTGCAAATAGGTTGGCTTTATAAGGCCATAAAAACACAGAGCCATCTTGGTGAAAAGAAAAAGAAATACGATTGATGCTGCTTTAACTTGCAGTCTACGTATATGCCTGTAAGGTGAAATAGGGACCACTCTCGTCTGGATGAATATATTTTTATCGTCATTTCTATCAAAGCTTCTTTAAACCTACTTTATCAAACTAGGTTTCTTGGAACAACCCTGATTTGCTGAAATGAAACTGATTTTATGAAATGATGAGCTCTCAGATCACTTTTCAAGCCAACAGAAACACATCATGAACATACTTCTGTAATGACAGAGAGGTCCTGCACTCCATTCCAGTCTGATTCGTAGATGTCTCGCAGCGTCTGGGACAGCCTCTTGGACGTCTCATGCACGGCTGTGAAAAGGAACAGGAAATTGTAGGAGGACAAAAAAAATTCTTAAAATATAATCATGACTCCGTGAGGATCAACTTATCATCCAGCATCAGCAGCACATTACATTGTAGTGGTATTGTTTTTTAGGGTTTGTGGTGCCGTTGCTACACCCACACCAAGAAGGTCAGAACAACACTGGTTTCCTGACTGGAGCTCACAATGCAGGAGCATTAAGCTGACAACACTAAAAACACAACAGATTCTTTTACATGAATCACACATGCATTGCTGAATCCGCTTTTTCACTGCAGGATTTGTATTTGCTATTGTACAAGATTGCAACACTGACAAATTGCAAAAGTCGACACAGGATCCAAGAATAGAGGAAATTCACTTCCCCATTATTCACCAACTACAGTGGTGTTGCTGTTAACAGTCATGTGGATCTTTCTGAATGTGCTTTCATAACCCACCTTTTACTGCTGTGTGGTAGGCTTTGACATCTTTAAACAACCTGTTTCCATCGATCTGTGTGCAGAAGCAAGAGTAGAAAATACAACGGAGTTAGATTCAGTGACACCCAGTAACAGTATCTCTCTGGCAGATCTGAGCCATTTATGCTTTATCATTTCCTGAACAACCTTAAATGATGAAATTAGTGTGCTTCTGTTCTGCACATAGTTCCAAGCTGCATTAGATTCAGAATACCTGTTTATTTGACTAGAATTCAAGTTTAATTTAACAGCAATCACAACATTTGATGTGGTGATGATGATGGTTAAGTGAAAGCAGCGTGTCTTAGCAGCTTAGACTTCCTTCCTGTTGCTCCTCGTCACTTTCCCTCCAAAATGTACTTCTGATGTAAGCTCTGAGCTACTTAAAAGTTAAAATGTTTAACCTTTGTTTAAAAGCAGCAATTGTGGCCACAAAGTGAGTTACAGGATAATGAGGAATACTAAAACATAGTGCAACAGTAAGCAAAAGTGGAAAAGGTATTTTACTTAGCATTATCTATGTAATGTTAGTTAACGTTAACACACAAGCTAATGGTCACATGAGATCGAGTAAGGCTGTAATAACAAAGCCTCTGTGTGGATTACACTAGGAAAGGGTGCATATTATTGCTTTTAAACTAAACCTTTCATCAGTAAAATGAAAGTTCCATTAGTTCAGCTTTCAAATGTTACAAATTATTTAAAATCTTTTTTTTTTTTTAAATGTGCAATATGTAAAAACTGGCCACTAATTAAACTCATTGCCCAAACAAACAGGTGCAGCATTTCACCAGAGAAGCTAACTGCTGCTAACTGTAGTCTGTTTTTGACTGTAGCTTCCGTTAGCCTGTTAGCTCAGGTAGCTGTGCAGCTCGCCACAGAGTTGGTATTTACACCGCTAGCACAGGATCATTTGATCGCTGGGAGAAAGAGGTTTTCAAGCCTGAGGCTAGCTGGTTAGCATGCTGACTTTAGCAGATATCTCTATAAAATGCTACAGAGACAGCTTTGACATAATGTCAAAGCTTTTATTTCTTCAAATTCTGTTGACAATTGTAGTTAATTTTAGAATGTTTTAAACTAAAATTCTTACATATTGCATCTTTAAAGACCAAAACTGGGCCAAGTT